>NC_091282.1:465092984-466503494 GCF_032444005.1 Ranitomeya imitator | reverse complement strand
AGGGAGGACAAACTTCTTAAAGGTAAACCTCATTGCATAGCAAAACAATATCAACAATACAATTCAATACACTGCATGAATCCCAAGTGGTGGGACATGACACTGACGCAACTCTACATAGCCTCGAGTGACAACCACTGCCATCATCTAATGTAGTTAGTTAGTACATGATTTTTCCTTTACTTATTATCCTGCACAAACCACACAAGAGAAACAGGGTTTTCTGGCCACTCTATATAACAAAGTATCCAGGCTCGGACTGGTTCTCCGGTGGACCCAGGCACTGACACCTGCTGGCATACTGGCCAGCAGCTGCCTAGGGCCCCCAATGCTTCAAGGGCCCTCACTGCTCCAGGGGCCCCCAACCTGTGGCTATGGGGCCCCTGAGTCAAGGGGCCCCCCTGTATCAGGTAGCAGCAGCTAGAGACAGGATCCTGTCCCCGCTGCTAAAGCAAAATGAATATTCACGTTTCCCCATGCCCCTATGGGTGTGGAGAGGCATGAATATAATTTCTCTTTAATAGTGGGCAGCAATAGCCGCAGGCTGCAGCTAACACTGCCCGCATGTAAAGCCTCACCACCGCACCACACACAAAGCACCACACCACACCACATACACACACACAGCGCAGCACATCCCGGCACATCCCGGCGTCCTGCTTCCTGTCTGAGACAGCTCAGCTGGATGACGTCATCATCCAGCACGCTGTCTTAGACAGAAAGCTGTCGGCGAGGAAAAGGCTGCTGGGATGTGCTGCTGCTGCGGGGAGGTGAGCTGTGGTGTGTGTGTGTAGTGAGAGAGGGGTGCTGGGGAAGGACAATGATATTGGTGGGGGAGGCAATGATTCAGGTGATGGGCAATGATGGTGGTGGGAGGCAATGATGGAGGTGATGGGCAATGGTGGTGAGGGGAGGCAATGATGGAAGTGATGGGCAACGATGGTGGGGGGAGGCAATGATGGCGGTGATAGGTAATGATGGTGGGGGAGGAAATGATGGAGGTGATTAGGCAATGATGGTTGGGAAGGCAATGATGGAGGTGATGAAATGGACAATGATGGTGGTGGTGAAATGGGCAGTCATGGGGTGGTGGGGGAGAATGATAGGGGTGGTGGGGGAGAAGGCAATGATGGAGGTGATGATGAGGACAATGATGGGGGTGGATAAGGGCTGCATTACATTCTGTGGTGGGGCTGCATTATTTTCTCAGAGGACTGCAATATATTCTGGGGGGCTACATATTGCTATATGAGGGGGCTACAGTATACTCTATGGGGGGCTGCATTATACCCTATGGTGTGGGCTGCGTTATAGCCACTAAAGGACCACATTGGGATGCTTCATACTGAGAAGATTGCCTTCTATGTTCTTTTCCACATGTCTCACGCCTTTCTCTTAGACCTACCATGGCTACGGCAGCACGAACCTATGCTGGACTGAAGAACTGGAGAGGTGCTCCGCTGGGGACACTCCTGTCATGAGAAGTGTCTGGCTCCTCTCCAGTGCATTCCTGTCTTTGGATGCCGAAAAAGAATTTGACAGGGTGCACTGGGGATATCTTAGGAGTGTTTTAACGAAGTTTGGCTTGGTGGGACCCATATTGATCTGTGCCATGTATTCCAACCCCAATGCTAGGGTATTGTCGTCGGGATTTTTGTCAAACTCATTTGCAATAACTAACGGAACACGTCAGGGTTGCCCCTTGTCTCCCATCATCTTTGCTTTGTGCATGGAGCCATTAGCTCAAAAAGTACAAGCCTCTACGAATATAGTGGGCATTAAAGTTGGGCCGGTAATTCACAAAATTGGACTGTACGTGGATGATGTAATTATCTTGTGCACCCATATAGAATCATCCTTTCCTGCCATTGTCACCACATTAGAGGAATTCGCTAAAGTATCATACTATAAACTTAATGCCACTGAATCATTAGTTTTTCCTGTTTTGGCTCCGTCTATGACTCGAGGCTTATTGGAATGTAAATACCCTTTTATATGGGTAGATGAAGGGATCCCATATTTAGGTATAATTCTTACACACTCTAAACAGCTTATAGAGAGAAACTTCTCCAACCTCCTGAAAGAGACCAAGTCAGAATTAGATGAATTTCAATCTATTCCAGTGTCTTGGATATTCAGGATCAATATTTTTAAAATGATGGTGCTCCCTAAAATTTCATATTATTTTAGGTGTAGTCCAGTCAAAGTTCCTATTAGATTTCTCTTGTTTCTTCAAAAAATGGCTAATCAGGTTATTTGGGCTCATAAAAGACCGAGGGTGGCTAGAAAGTTGATGTATTACTTGTATGATGCAGGAGGAATGGGATTCCCTATCTTGCTTGCATACCATAGGGCGGCAGTCCTCATTGGGGTAAGAGACTGGTGGTTAATGGATAATATACCCAAAGAAAGAGGGAAGTAACAAACCAAAAATAAAATTTAAGAAATTTTATTAACATCAATTAAAAGACAGAAATATGAAACAATATTCAAATGTAAACAAATACAAGGGGGGTGAGAACACGGCAAAATTGACCCCACCTCACGGCAAATCCCTCCACCAGCAGGTATGCACACAGCGTTACTATTTTATTTCTGACCTCCCTCGCATGATTCTTATAGGAGTATATCTGAACTCCATTGTGCACTGACACTTTACTTTGTGCCCACTTGGTTAAATTTTAATCGGCATTGCCGCCTATGCACTGGCCACTTTGGCATTTCTTAGAGGTACAATCTGATTACCTTATACTATATGGGTTTCAGTAGCCGGTATAGGGCACATTGAACACCATCTGCTACATGTAGGTCTTCATATCCTCGTTCAGAAGTACTTTATTGATTATAGTTGCATTTACTTTGTGGTCAAAATATTTTTCTCTGTAATCCAGAGCCTGCTGGTGCATGTGCAATTAGCTATTTATTTATTTACCCCCCTTTTCATGTATTTATATTGATACACTATTTGGATTTGCTCTGAGTCCATTCTGCCGTGTTCTCATCCCCCTTGTATTTGTTTACATTTGAATATTTTTTCATATTTCTGTCTTTTAATTGATGTCAATAAAATTTCTTAAATTTTATTTTTGGTTTGTTACTTCCCTCTTTCTTTGGGTATATGTTATTTTGGAGGTACACCTTATACATAGTTTGGTCTATTAATCTTGGGTATATTGGTTAATGGATAAGGCTCATAAGTGGCTACAGATTGAATAATTTTATGCTTGTAGGGGCTCAAACCGATCTTACACTAGAAAGTGAGAAAACTTTGTTTACCCCACCCCTTCCGACGATGGCGGTTACTATAGATTATTGGGGACAAATAGCCTCGAAGTTATTAAAAATCCCCCTCATTGATGTGTCTTTGGAAGCTCTTGAGCAGCATATTCTTTACATTGGTTTGCATCACTGAATCAATGCAGGGGTTGAAACTCTTCAGAACCGCCTATTTTATCAGTATTTGCAAATCAGGCATCTGATCCATACGTCACCAGAGTTGTCGTTTTTTAAGACTCCCTTGGACCATAAGGCTAATGGGTATATTCTAAGACCGGAGTCTTGATCTAGGGGGATTTCCAACTTATGTAGTGCTTTGAATAGACCAGCTGTTGAGATAAATTATCATATATGATTCGGTGGGAGGGGGAGCTAGGCATATCCCTTGACCTGGAGACATGGAGGGAGGGTTTAAGAGAGGTGCAAAGAGTATCATGTTGCCTAAATCACTCGCAACAGTTAAAAACAGTGCACTTAAGGTGGTAGCAAAGTCTGGCGCAGTTAGCTCATTTTGGTCCTAACAAATCTCAGGTGTGTTGGAGAGGTTGTACGCAAAGGGGGACACTGGGTCTTATGTGGTGGTCATGTCCAGTTATAGCTCAATTTTGGGTATATATTGGTGATCTAATACGAGAGGTCCTTGGGGTACAGTTGGTTTTGGAGTCCAATACGGGAGTCTTACATATTGGAATAGATAAAGTACCGCAGGTGCTTTGAGGTTCTTTCTCACATATTTTGATTGCAGCCAGGTTAGCTCTGGCGGTTAGGTGGAGGGGGATGAGTTTGCCATCCATAAAAGAGGTAATTGAGAAAGTTAATATACAATGCCAATATGAATTGGTGTTGGCTCATTCCATCTCAATCAAAAAGAGAATTCAGGTTATATGAGATCCATGGCTGGATAGCCAGAGGTCAGCCCCTTTTCACTGAAGATGTAAAACCTTATTTGGCCTTATGAAACTTACATTATTGGGATTATGTCATCATGCTTTAACCCCGGAGTTCCCGTGATGTCACTGTTGGATGGTGAAGAAGTAATGTTTAATGAGTTTACGTAGAATGTGTACAGGTACCTATTGTACTAAGTTATTGTATTTGTTTATGGGTTTTGTTTAACTCTTTGTTCAAAATTTTCTGAAAATTAAAAAAAAATTAATGGTAAAAAAAAATACTTGTCTGGCTCCAGTATGTCTGGTTAAGGCCCTGTCTTGTCCTGCATCGTTGCCCGTTTTGCCATCTGCCTATTGGTACTTTGTCAATGTTTTTGACAAGAAGGAAACAGAGACTTTGCCGCCCCACAGGCCGTATGACTGCCCTATTGACTTTATTCCCGGACCTACATTCCCTAGAGGCTGAATTTACCCTCTGTCCCCAGCTGAGAGTCAAGCTATGTCAGACTACATTCAGGAGAATTTAGCCAGGGGGTTCATTTAGAAATCCTCCTCTCCTGCTGGGGCCGTTTTTCTTAAGGTACCGTCACACCAAGCGACGCTGCAGCGATACCGACAACGATGTCGATCGCTGCAGCGTCGCTGTTTGGTCGCTGGAGAGCTGTCACACAGACAGCTCTCCAGCGACCAACGATCCTGAAGTCCCCGGGTAACCAGGGAAAACATTGGGTTACTAAGCGCAGGGCCGCGCTTAGTAACCCGATGTTTACCCTGGTTACCAGCGTAAAAGTAAAAAAAAAAAACAGTACATACTTACCTACCGCTGTCTGTCCCTGGCGCTCTGCTTCTCTGCACTCCTCTGCACTGACTGTGAGCACAGCGGCCGGAAAGCAGAGCGGTGACGTCACCGCTCTGCTTTCCGGCCGCTGTGCTCACAGCCAGTGCAAGAGGAGTGCAGAGAAGCAGAGCGCCGGGGACAGACAGCGGTAGGTAAGTATGTACTGTTTGTTTTTTTAACGTTTACGCTGGTAACCAGGGTAAACATCGGGTTACTAAGTGCGGCCCTGCGCTTAGTTACCCAATGTTTACCCTGGTTACCAGTGAAGACATCGCTGGATCGGTGTCACACACGCCGATCCAGCGATTTCAGCGGGAGATCCAGCAACGAAATAAAGTTCTGGACTTTCTTCAGCAACCAACGATCTCCCAGCAGGGGCCTGACCGTTGGTCGCTGTCACACATAACGATTTCCTTATCGTTGCTACGTCACAAAAAGCAACGATATCGGTAACGATATCGTTATGTGTGACGGTACCTTTAGTTAAGAAGAAGGATGAATCACTCTGACCCTCTATTGACTATTGAGGTTTTAACGAGATCACGGTCAAGAATAAATACCCTATCCCATTGATTCCCGAGTTGTTCAACTGATTAAGAGTTGCCAGGATATTCACCGAATTAGACTTAAGAGGCACCTACAACCTAATCCGCATTCGCTGGGGAGACAAATAAAAGATGGCTTTTAACACCAGGGATGGATATTATGAATACCGAGTGATGCCCTTAGGTCTCAGTAATGCACAGGCAGTTTTTCAAGAATTCGTCAACAACATCTTTCGGGGCCTGCTTTATTCCTGCGTAGTCGGGTATCTAGACGATATTCTAGTATTTTCCTCCCACAGATGAGCAGTTCAGCAGGTTCTTCAGCGTCTGAGGGAGAATCGCCTCTACGCCAAGTATGAGAAATGGGTTTTCGAACAGTCCTCTCTTCCCTTCTTGGGCTACATTATCTCAGATACCAGACTCAGGATGGATCCTGAGAAAGTCTCTTCCATCCTTAAATGGCTGCTGCCCGTGGGGGTCAAAGCAATTCAGCAATTCCTTGGCTTCGCTAAGGCTACGTTCACATTGGCGTTCCGCCAATGTGCGTCGCTGTTGCGCCGGCGACGCAGCGGCGACGCGCCCCTATGTTTAACATAGGGGACGCGTGCGTCGTTTTGGTGGCGTTTTTCGCCACGTGCGTCGTTTCCGACGCTAGCGTCGGACGCAAGAAAACGCTACATGTAGCATTTTCTGTGCGTCCGATTTTCGTCGGAAAACGACGCACGCGTCGCAAAACGCGCGCGTTTTTGCGCGCGTTTGCACGCGTTTTAGCGTGCGTCGCGCGTTGCGTCGCCGACGCACGGCGGCGCAACGCTAATGTGAACGTAGCCTAATTACTATCGGCAATTAATTCCTCACTTCTCCACTCTGACCTCTCCTATCTCTGCTATGACCTGAAAGGGAGCCAATCCGAACAACTGGTCTTTCGAGGCTGAAGAAGCGTTCCGCTCTCTTAAACGGTCCTTCTACACTGCTCCCATTCTGCATCGCCCGGATTTCAACAAACAGTTCTTATAGGTGGACGCATCCTCGTTAGGGGCTGGAGTTGTGCTCACCCAGAAGGTCTCCTCGGGTCGCTGCATGTCCTGCGGTTTCTTTTCTAAGGCCTTCTCCACTCCTGAGCATAACTACCCTATTGGGGACTGAGAGTTGCTTGCCATTAAGATGGCTCTGGAGGAGTGGAGTTACCTGCTGGAGGGCGCAGTCTATCCTGTGGTCATCTACACGGACCTTAAGAACCTGGCGTATCTCCAGTCCGCCCAGAGACTTAATCCACGCCAAGCTAGGTGGTCTTTAACTTTCTTTTACATTTCAGGTCCGGTGACAAGAACGTCAGAGCAGATACCCTCTCTCGCTCTTGTCTGTCCGACGATCAAGAGGAGGATCCACAATTTATCATTGAACCGTCTAAGATGGTCACTGTCGCTCCAGTCAGTCTGTCGCAAATTAACCAGGGAAGACCCTTGTGGCTGAATCCGAGAAGGAGCGAGTTTTGTCTTGGGGCCACTTGTCCAAGGTGGCTGGTCACGCGGGACAAAGGAAGACTCTACAATAGATTTTTCGCCACTACTGGTGACTGTCCATGAGGAGAGAGATCTGTGCTTACGTTGCTGCCTGTCCGATTTGTGCCTGCAATAAAGTCCCCAGACGACTTCCTGATGGTTCGCTCCTGCTGTTACAAGTACCATCTGGTCCATGGCAGCACATAGCTATGGACTTCAATACGGATTTGCCAGTATCTGAGGGTTGCACTGTCATCTTGGTAGTTGTGGGTCGATTCTCCAAAATGGCGCACTTTACCCCGTTGACTGCTCTTCTGTCCGCTCCTGAACTGGCTGACAGCTTCATCAAACATATTTTCCGCCTGCATGGATTTCCTTATCACATTGTGTCCGATCAAGGTTTACAGTTCACTTCCTGATTCTGGCGAGCTCTCTGTAAACATCTGGATATCGTCTTGGATTTCTCATTGGCTTGCACCACCGGTCCAATGAGCAAGTGGAGCATGTCAATCAGGTCCTGGCCAATTACCTGCGACACTTCGTCAATGCCTACCATAATGATTGGGTGAAATTGCTTCCTTGGGTTGAGTTCTCGTATAACAATCACGTTCGTGAAGCCTCGGGAGAATCTTGTGTTCGGTCAGCAACCCGAGGTTCCCCTCCCGGTGATGGTTCCTTCTGATGTCCCTGGATCCTCCATCCTGGTGACAAGGTATGGCTTTCATCCAGGTACGTCCGGCTGACGGTTCCTTCTTAGGTTGGAGTCATACATAATGTATAAAAAATTGGTCTGTTTTTCAAAGACAAGAGTCGCATCAATGTTCCCTTAACAGTGATCCGTATGTCATCTGTGTGCAATGCAAGGATGCGATTTTCTCGCATCTAAGCATCCGTGTGACATCTGTATGGGGAGATTTTCTCGCCGGCTTGCAAAATGGACATATAATGGATCCCGGCCCAGAAAATCATGAATAAATAATGTGGAAACCTATTTATTGGCTTCACAAGTTCCATCCTACAAGTGAAAAAAATTGCGTGGTGTCCCACGCAATTTTCTTCGCCAGAGAGGGAAAGCCGACAGCCGGGGCCAATATTGGTAGCCTGGGAAGGGGTTAATATCCATGGATCTTCCCAGGCTATGAATATCAGCCCGCAGGTGTATATTTAACCTTTACTGACTATTTTAATACCCCCCAAAAATGACGTGGTATTACCTTATAATAGCCAGAAAGACTACGCAGACAGCTGCAGGCTGATATTCATAGCCTAGGAAGGGGCCATGGATATTGACCCCCCTGGCTAAAAATACCATCATCCAGCTGCCCCAGAAAAGGTGCATCTATAAGATTCTGGCACTTGACCTCTCTCATCCAACTGACGTGTAGAGGTGGCATATGGGGTAATAAGGGGTTAATGTCACCTTGCTATTGTAAGGTGACAATAAGAGCGGTTAATAATGGGGAGGTGTCAATAAGACACCTATCCATTATTAATCCAATAGTATGAAAGGGTTAAAAAAATACACACACATTAAGAATAAAGTCTTTTAATGAAATAATTAAATACCCAGGTTTTCCATCTTTATTACACTCTCAATCCAAGCAAAGCCCTCGTTCTCCTGTAAAAAATCCAAAATAAAAAAGCAACAATATCTCATATCTGTCCGCTGTACAGTCAAGTCCCACGCTGCAATCCATCTCAAGGGGATAAATAATTTACAACCGGGAGTGGTGCTAATGCTACCGCCTGGCTGTAAACCACTGTGTAATGAATGAAAAGCTGCCTGCGCGGCCTCCCTGCCTGACCGGACATGAATTCTGTAGCGTGGGTAAGTTTCTGAACTTTTTCCCACACTGCCTAGTTCACCTCAGGTCAGGCTGTGAGTCTGCGCATGCAGTGATGTCAGTGGTAGTCACTGAGGCTGCTCAGCGGCCCCGCCTGACCTGAGGTGAACTCGGCAGCGAAGGAAAACGTTGCAAAAACATGGAATTTCTAATTCAGAGTTTGTATTCTGAAATTGTGTTCTGTCCCCATTTTCTGTATTTAGCTTGGTTTTGCTCCTATATCCATGTAGTAAGAAGAGTTCTGGTACTATATCTATGTTGTAAGCTTGGTTCTGTTCCCGTCTGTGCAGGTTGCTTGCCTGTTTCCGTACTTATGTAGTAATCAGTTTTGGAACCATATTTATACAGTAAGCTTGGTTCTGTCCTGATATCTATGCAGCAAGTTTGGTTCGGTTGCTGTATCTATGTATTAAGCGTGGTTCTGCTTCCATATTGATGTACTAAGCTTGGTTCTGTTCTCATGGAGAAAGTTTGTTTTTGTTCACATATCTGTTTAGTACACTTGATTCTGCTCCCTTATCTATGCATTAAAGGGAACCTGTCACCTGAATTTGGCGGGACTGGTTTTGGATTGAAGTTCATTCTCTGTCCTCCGTAGTACACGCCTGTGCAAGGCAAGATTGCCTTGCACAGGCGTGTACTACGGAGGACAGAGAATGAACTTCAATCCAATATTTCGGCCAGCAAGCAGCCAGCGGGTAAGGAAAGGGTGAATCAAACACCCGAAAACTCCGCCCATATGACCCAAAACCAGTCCTGCCAAATTCAGGTGACAGGTTCCCTTTAAGCTCCTTTCTGTTCATTTATGTAGTAATTTTGGTTGACACCATATTTATGCAATAAGATTGGTTCTGTTCCTGTATCAATGTAGTAGGCTCCATTCAGTTAGCATTTCTATGTACCAGCCACCACTATATTTAAAGCCTTTTACCTCTGCTGCTTTAATGCAGAGATAAGCAGGCTGAAAATTAGCCGACGCAACTCGAGGGCCACTGCTTTTATTGCCCCCCAAGCCAAAATTTGCCAGCCAGCCCCTGAATCTTCCTGAGTTGAAAGAGACCAGAGAGAACTTTGGGACTGCTGAAGTTAGGGACCTTACCTTAAAGGGACACTGTCACCTGAATTTGGAGGGAACAATCTTCAGCCATGGAGGCGGGGTTTTTGGGTGTTTGATTCACCCTTTCCTTACCCGCTGCATGCTGGCTGCAATATTGGATTGAAGTTCATTCTCTGTCCTCCATAGTACACGCCTGCACAAGGCAAGATTGGATTGAAGTTCATTCTCTGTCCTCCATAGTACACGCCTGCGCAAGGCAAGATTGCAGCAAAATCCGCAGCGTGTGCACACAGCCTTCTGTAACAGGGGTGCTCAAGAGCTGGGGGCAGACACCAGGTTCCCACACTTTGCACTCAATGGGGAGTTACCGCATAAGGTTGCTCAAATAATACATTTATATTATTTACATTTGTGAAATGGGCATCGGGTCTTTGGTGGATGAGTTAATAATTAGAAATAGATCTCATATGATTACTGATTTCATGTTTTTTTGAGGCTATGTGCACACGTTGCGGATTAGGTTTAGGAATTTCTGGTACGGATTCTGCCTCTCCTGGCAGAAAACACACCTGCGGATTTGTTGCGTTTTTTTGTGCGGTTCCGCAGCGTTTTTTGTGCGTATTTGCTGCGTTTTTTTACCCCTGCGGTTTTCTATAATGGAATGGGTACAAAAACGCTGCAGATTCACAAGAAAGAAGTGACATGCTACTTCTTTTGAACCGCAGCGGATTTTCCGCAAAGTGTGCACAGCATTTTTTTTTTCTCATTGATTTACATTGTACTGTAAATTGTGGATCCGCAGCGTTTCTGCACCTCAAAAAACGCTGCGGATCCGCAGAGAATTCGCAATGTGTGCACATACCCTAACTGTGGGATAATTGTTATTCTAGCTGAATGTGTACTATTATTAAAACTTATTGCATTATACTTACTTGATTGGTCAGCTTGTGTAAACTGTATACTTATACGTTTCTATTTATTGGATATTTCACTTTGGGGTCCCTTTAATTATTCACCAATGTGTATGTCTTTATCTTTGATTTTGCTAATATTTTATCATTTATACTTAAAAGGAAGTATGCCTGCAGTGTTTTTTTTTCCAAGATATATATAATATTATGTAAAATAGGGGGCAGCTCACTGAGGGATCAGTGACCTGTCAAAAGCCAGACTGATGAATATCTCATCAGAGCACCACATGAAGGCCACCCCTCAAGGCCCGCCCCAAAGCACGAGCATATCATTAACTCAAAACTGAAAATAAAGATTAAACAACCACAAGATGGATTTCATCAACCAAGGTATCATTTTAAGGCCGGGGTCACACTACCGTTGAATACAGACGAGTGCTATGCAATAGGCTCAGAGCACAGACGCATGACACTCGGCTCCCGCTCACAACAGAGCAGGAGTTGAGGGTCATTAGCATATCGGATGCCATACACTCGTCTGATGCCGGCCTCATCAGTATAGTGATAGATGCACTCTGTCAGAGAATTGGGGTGCAGGTGCAACGGACCGAATGGTCCCGTAAATAGCCAAATATAAATTTCACCGCACTCTCAAAGGGAATATAATGCCAAATTTTTAACAAATTTATTAAATGTGTTCAGGGAGCATAACAGAATATTTAAAAAAAGCGATGAGACGTTTCGGCTCCACCAGAGCCTTCATCATACTCGCTTGTTTGGAGAGTTTAGTGCGTATAGGGAGAATAGGATAGGGATCCCAGTGATGCTATATTTACGTAATGCCCAGGCGTATCTGCGCAATGTAGGGACAACTTTGGATCTTAATGGAGGAAGGAGGTAGCGGCACTCCCGTGCCTAACACTGCAGCTTCACTGGGATCCCTATCCATATTCTCCCTATACGCACTAAACTCTCCACACAAGCGAGTATGATGAAGGCTCTGGTGGAGCCGAAACGTCTCTTATCGCTTTTTTGAAATATTCTGTTATGCTCCCTGAACACATTTAATAAATTTGTTAAAAATTTGGCATTATATTCCCTTTGAGAGTGCGGTGAAATTTATATTTGGCCTCATCAGTATAACGGCGCCGACCTGACACTGCAGGTTACTGAGCACAATCCTTCTGACAGGTTCCCTTTAATAAAGTTTAAAGGGACTCTGTCACCTGAATTTGGCGGGACTGGTTTTGGGTCATAGGGGCGGAGTTTTCGGGTGTTTGATTCACCCTTTCCTTACCCGCTGACTGCATGCTGGCTGCAATATTGGATTGAAGTTCATTCTCTGTCCTCCGTAGTACATGCCTGCACAAGGCAATCTTTCCTTGCGCAGGCGTGTACTATGGAGGACAGAGAATGAACTTCAATCCAATATTGCAGCCAGCATGCAGCCAGCGGGTAAGGAAAGGGTGAATCAAACACCCAAAAACTCCGCCCATATGACCCAAAACCAGTCCCGCCAAATTCAGGTGACAGGTTCCCTTTAAAACTTTTTAACTTTACAATGATGACTTTAGTCTTTATGTAAAAATACACAGAGTGGTGACTGAACCCGTTCCGGCGCCACCCCTGTGATTGAAATCCATATGCTACCAGTAGGAATAAAGCAAAGTGCTGGTGCCGGGCAGGTTCAGAATACTATTAACCTTCAGATTAACCCTATAGCTGCACGTTAATAGTTTTTTCACGTGACAGGTTCCCTTTAAATGGATGGTTTGTATCAATGTTGTGCCGTGAGTGTCACACTCATATTTTTTTCTTCTGATTTTGCCAAAATGTGAGTGCTGCATTTGATAGTGTAATATAAAGATGGCGGAGGGACAGCGTTGAGTGGTATGCCGTCTTCTCATATTATTTAGCACTGGGGACATCATTGATTCTTTCCTTTATAGATCACTTGGTGTAGGGGATGCACATACTCTTTTCAGGTAGGTTTCAACCCAGAAATTGCGCTACCCAAAGCTGAAAGGAATCAATGCATTTCTACGCACTGACTACTTGCTGCTCAGTTTCTTTTGACCGTTTTGTGTTTTCAAAGACCCATAGTGGTATAATAAGCACCCTGACCACACCAGGCGACCCCGCTCTGGACATTACAATACAAGGCAATGGAAAGGCGAAAGCCGCTTGGAAGTCTTGGAGCATTTGTCAGGGTTTTTACTTGAAAAACCGCTAGCGGTTGTTTCATTGTCAAATGCAGTTAAAAAAAAAAACTTCCAGAAAACGCACAAAAACGGCAGCGGTGAAATGTAGAGAAAGTGCTCAGGAAACGACGAGAAAAAAGGAAGTTCCCTATTGCGTCTTCTGCTTGAAAAAAAGGATCTTTTTGGCTGCCTGATAAAGAGCTCATGTAATGGGATAGCGCTACATAAGGGGGGCACAGGCTGTGGGGTACTGAGGCCCACTCCATGCACGCCAGGAAGGGGTTACCAGTCATTGCTGTGAGGAGACCCCCCCACCACCACTATGAGTCAGTGTGGCTGTGGCCCCCTGCTGTGAAGAGCCCCCCTATGAGGCTGCCATCACACTAGCAGTATTTGACCTCAGTTTTTGTAAGCCAAAACCAGGAGTGGGTGATAAATACAGAAGTGGTGCATATGTTTCTATTATACTTTTCCTGATTGTTCCACTCCTGGTTTTGGCTTACAAATACTGATGTAAAAAATACTGACCAAATACTAAGGCTATGTGCACACGTTGCGGATTCTCTGCGGATCCGCAGCGTTTTTTGAGGTGCAAAAACGCTGCAGATCCGCAATTGATTTACAGTACATGTAAATCAATGAGAAAAAAAAATGCTGTGCACACTTTGCAGAAAATCCGCTGCGGATTAAAAGAAGTAGCATGTCACTTCTTTTTTGTGAATCTGCAGTGTTTTTGTGCCCATTCCATTATAGAAAACTGCAGCGGTAAAAAAACGCAGCAAAAAACGCAACAAATCCGCAGGTGCATTTTCTGCCAGGAGAGGCAGAATCCGCAACAGAAATTCCTAAGCCTAATCCGCAACGTGTGCACATAGCCTAATAGAGTGACGGCATCCTGAGTCAGTGAGGCTGTGGCCCTCGGCTGTGAGGAGCCCCCCACTCGCTATGAGTCAGTGTGGCTGTGGCCCCCTGCTGCGAGGTGCCCCCTGCTCACTGAGTCAGTGTGGCTGTCGCCCCCGGCTGAGGAGCCCCCCGCTGGCTGAGTCAGTGTGGCTGTGGCCCTCTGCTGTGTGGAGTCCCCCGCTCGCTATGAGTCAGTGTGGCTGTGGCCCTCTGCTGTGAGGAGCCCCCCGCTCGCTATGAGTCAGTGTGACTGTGGCCCTCGGCTGTGAGGAGACCCCCGCTCCCTGAGTCAGTGTGGCTGTGGCCTTTGGCTGTGAGGAGCCCCCCGCTCGCTACGAGTCAGTGTGGCTGTGGCCTTTGGCTGTGAGGAGCCCCCCGCTCGCTATGAGTCAGTGTGGCTGTGGCCCTCTGCTGTGAGGAGCCCCCCGCTCGCTATGAGTCAGTGTGACTGTGGCCCTCGGCTGTGAGGAGACCCCCGCTCCCTGAGTCAGTGTGGCTGTGGCCTTTGGCTGTGAGGAGCCCCCCGCTCGCTATGAGTCAGTGTGGCTGTGGCCCTCTGCTGTGAGGAGCCCCCCGCTCGCTATGAGTCATTGTGACTGTGGCCCTCTGCTGTGAGGAGCCCCCCGCTCGCTATGAGTCATTGTGACTGTGGCCCTCTGCTGTGAGGAGCCCCCCGCTCGCTATGAGTCAGTGTGGCTGTGGCCCTCTGCTGTGAGGAGCCCCCCCCCCCGCTCGCTATGAGTCATTGTGACTGTGGCCCTCTGCTGTGAGGAGCCCCCCGCTCGCTATGAGTCATTGTGACTGTGGCCCTCTGCTGTGAGGAGCCCCCCGCTCGCTATGAGTCATTGTGGCTGTGGCCCTCTGCTGTGAGGAGCCCCCCGCTCGCTATGAGTCATTGTGGCTGTGGCCCTCTGCTGTGAGGAGCCCCCCGCTCGCTATGAGTCATTGTGACTGTGGCCCTCTGCTGTGAGGAGCCCCCCGCTCGCTATGAGTCATTGTGACTGTGGCCCTCTGCTGTGAGGAGCCCCCCGCTCGCTATGAGTCATTGTGACTGTGGCCCTCTGCTGTGAGGAGCCCCCCGCTCGCTATGAGTCATTGTGACTGTGGCCCTCTGCTGTGAGGAGCCCCCCGCTCGCTATGAGTCATTGTGACTGTGGCCCTCTGCTGTGAGGAGCCCCCCGCTCGCTATGAGTCAGTGTGGCTGTGGCCCTCTGCTGTGAGGAGCCCCCCCCCCCCCCGCTCGCTATGAGTCATTGTGACTGTGGCCCTCTGCTGTGAGGAGCCCCCCGCTCGCTATGAGTCAGTGTGACTGTGGCCCTCTGCTGTGAGGAGCCCCCCGCTCGCTATGAGTCATTGTGACTGTGGCCCTCTGCTGTGAGGAGCCCCCCGCTCGCTATGAGTCATTGTGGCTGTGGCCTTTGGCTGTGAGGAGCCCCCCGCTCGCTATGAGTCATTGTGGCTGTGGCCTTTGGCTGTGAGGAGCCCCCCCGCTCGCTATGAGTCATTGTGGCTGTGGCCCTCTGCTGTGAGGAGCCCCCCGCTCGCTATGAGTCATTGTGGCTGTGGCCCTCTGCTGTGAGGAGCCCCCCGCTCGCTATGAGTCATTGTGGCTGTGGCCTTTGGCTGTGAGGAGCCCCCCGCTCGCTATGAGTCAGTGTGGCTGTGGCCCTCTGCTGTGAGGAGCCCCCCGCTCGCTATGAGTCATTGTGACTGTGGCCCTCTGCTGTGAGGAGCCCCCCGCTCGCTATGAGTCATTGTGACTGTGGCCCTCTGCTGTGAGGAGCCCCCCGCTCGCTATGAGTCAGTGTGGCTGTGGCCCTCTGCTGTGAGGAGCCCCCCCCCCGCTCGCTATGAGTCATTGTGACTGTGGCCCTCTGCTGTGAGGAGCCCCCCGCTCGCTATGAGTCAGTGTGACTGTGGCCCTCTGCTGTGAGGAGCCCCCCGCTCGCTATGAGTCATTGTGACTGTGGCCCTCTGCTGTGAGGAGCCCCCCGCTCGCTATGAGTCATTGTGGCTGTGGCCCTCTGCTGTGAGGAGCCCCCCGCTCGCTATGAGTCATTGTGGCTGTGGCCCTCTGCTGTGAGGAGCCCCCCGCTCGCTATGAGTCATTGTGACTGTGGCCCTCTGCTGTGAGGAGCCCCCCGCTCGCTATGAGTCATTGTGACTGTGGCCCTCTGCTGTGAGGAGCCCCCCGCTCGCTATGAGTAATTGTGACTGTGGCCCTCTGCTGTGAGGAGCCCCCCGCTCGCTATGAGTCATTGTGACTGTGGCCCTCTGCTGTGAGGAGCCCCCCGCTCGCTATGAGTCATTGTGACTGTGGCCCTCTGCTGTGAGGAGCCCCCCGCTCGCTATGAGTCATTGTGACTGTGGCCCTCTGCTGTGAGGAGCCCCCCGCTCGCTATGAGTCATTGTGACTGTGGCCCTCTGCTGTGAGGAGCCCCCCGCTCGCTATGAGTCATTGTGACTGTGGCCCTCTGCTGTGAGGAGCCCCCCGCTCGCTATGAGTCATTGTGACTGTGGCCCTCTGCTGTGAGGAGCCCCCCGCTCGCTATGAGTCATTGTGACTGTGGCCCTCTGCTGTGAGGAGCCCCCCGCTCGCTATGAGTCATTGTGACTGTGGCCCTCTGCTGTGAGGAGCCCCCCGCTCGCTATGAGTCAGTGTGACTGTGGCCCTCTGCTGTGAGGAGCCCCCCGCTCGCTATGAGTCATTGTGACTGTGGCCCTCTGCTGTGAGGAGCCCCCCGCTCGCTATGAGTCATTGTGACTGTGGCCCTCTGCTGTGAGGAGCCCCCCGCTCGCTATGAGTCATTGTGACTGTGGCCCTCTGCTGTGAGGAGCCCCCCGCTCGCTATGAGTCATTGTGACTGTGGCCCTCTGCTGTGAGGAGCCCCCCGCTCGCTATGAGTCAGTGTGACTGTGGCCCTCTGCTGTGAGGAGCCCCCCCCCCCGCTCGCTATGAGTCATTGTGACTGTGGCCCTCTGCTGTGAGGAGCCCCCCCGCTCGCTATGAGTCAGTGTGACTGTGGCCCTCTGCTGTGAGGAGCCCCCCGCTCGCTATGAGTCATTGTGACTGTGGCCCTCTGCTGTGAGGAGCCCCCCGCTCGCTATGAGTCATTGTGGCTGTGGCCTTTGGCTGTGAGGAGCCCCCCGCTCGCTATGAGTCATTGTGGCTGTGGCCTTTGGCTGTGAGGAGCCCCCCCCGCTCGCTATGAGTCATTGTGGCTGTGGCCTTTGGCTGTGAGGAGCCCCCCGCTCGCTATGAGTCATTGTGACTGTGGCCCTCTGCTGTGAGGAGCCCCCCGCTCGCTATGAGTCATTGTGACTGTGGCCCTCTGCTGTGAGGAGCCCCCCGCTCGCTATGAGTAATTGTGACTGTGGCCCTCTGCTGTGAGGAGCCCCCCGCTCGCTATGAGTCATTGTGACTGTGGCCCTCTGCTGTGAGGAGCCCCCCGCTCGCTATGAGTCATTGTGACTGTGGCCCTCTGCTGTGAGGAGCCCCCCGCTCGCTATGAGTCATTGTGACTGTGGCCCTCTGCTGTGAGGAGCCCCCCGCTCGCTATGAGTCATTGTGACTGTGGCCCTCTGCTGTGAGGAGCCCCCCGCTCGCTATGAGTCATTGTGACTGTGGCCCTCTGCTGTGAGGAGCCCCCCGCTCGCTATGAGTCATTGTGACTGTGGCCCTCTGCTGTGAGGAGCCCCCCGCTCGCTATGAGTCATTGTGACTGTGGCCCTCTGCTGTGAGGAGCCCCCCGCTCGCTATGAGTCATTGTGACTGTGGCCCTCTGCTGTGAGGAGCCCCCCGCTCGCTATGAGTCAGTGTGACTGTGGCCCTCTGCTGTGAGGAGCCCCCCGCTCGCTATGAGTCATTGTGACTGTGGCCCTCTGCTGTGAGGAGCCCCCCGCTCGCTATGAGTCATTGTGACTGTGGCCCTCTGCTGTGAGGAGCCCCCCGCTCGCTATGAGTCATTGTGACTGTGGCCCTCTGCTGTGAGGAGCCCCCCGCTCGCTATGAGTCATTGTGACTGTGGCCCTCTGCTGTGAGGAGCCCCCCGCTCGCTATGAGTCAGTGTGACTGTGGCCCTCTGCTGTGAGGAGCCCCCCCCCCCGCTCGCTATGAGTCATTGTGACTGTGGCCCTCTGCTGTGAGGAGCCCCCCCGCTCGCTATGAGTCAGTGTGACTGTGGCCCTCTGCTGTGAGGAGCCCCCCGCTCGCTATGAGTCATTGTGACTGTGGCCCTCTGCTGTGAGGAGCCCCCCGCTCGCTATGAGTCATTGTGGCTGTGGCCTTTGGCTGTGAGGAGCCCCCCGCTCGCTATGAGTCATTGTGGCTGTGGCCTTTGGCTGTGAGGAGCCCCCCCCGCTCGCTATGAGTCATTGTGGCTGTGGCCTTTGGCTGTGAGGAGCCCCCCGCTCGCTATGAGTCATTGTGACTGTGGCCCTCTGCTGTGAGGAGCCCCCCGCTCGCTATGAGTCATTGTGACTGTGGCCCTCTGCTGTGAGGAGCCCCCCGCTCGCTATGAGTAATTGTGACTGTGGCCCTCTGCTGTGAGGAGCCCCCCGCTCGCTATGAGTCATTGTGACTGTGGCCCTCTGCTGTGAGGAGCCCCCCGCTCGCTATGAGTCATTGTGACTGTGGCCCTCTGCTGTGAGGAGCCCCCCGCTCGCTATGAGTCATTGTGACTGTGGCCCTCTGCTGTGAGGAGCCCCCCGCTCGCTATGAGTCATTGTGACTGTGGCCCTCTGCTGTGAGGAGCCCCCCGCTCGCTATGAGTCATTGTGACTGTGGCCCTCTGCTGTGAGGAGCCCCCCGCTCGCTATGAGTCATTGTGACTGTGGCCCTCTGCTGTGAGGAGCCCCCCGCTCGCTATGAGTCATTGTGACTGTGGCCCTCTGCTGTGAGGAGCCCCCCGCTCGCTATGAGTCATTGTGACTGTGGCCCTCTGCTGTGAGGAGCCCCCCGCTCGCTATGAGTCAGTGTGACTGTGGCCCTCTGCTGTGAGGAGCCCCCCGCTCGCTATGAGTCATTGTGACTGTGGCCCTCTGCTGTGAGGAGCCCCCCGCTCGCTATGAGTCATTGTGACTGTGGCCCTCTGCTGTGAGGAGCCCCCCGCTCGCTATGAGTCATTGTGACTGTGGCCCTCTGCTGTGAGGAGCCCCCCGCTCGCTATGAGTCATTGTGACTGTGGCCCTCTGCTGTGAGGAGCCCCCCGCTCGCTATGAGTCAGTGTGACTGTGGCCCTCTGCTGTGAGGAGCCCCCCCCCCCGCTCGCTATGAGTCATTGTGACTGTGGCCCTCTGCTGTGAGGAGCCCCCCCGCTCGCTATGAGTCAGTGTGACTGTGGCCCTCTGCTGTGAGGAGCCCCCCGCTCGCTATGAGTCATTGTGACTGTGGCCCTCTGCTGTGAGGAGCCCCCCGCTCGCTATGAGTCATTGTGGCTGTGGCCTTTGGCTGTGAGGAGCCCCCCGCTCGCTATGAGTCATTGTGGCTGTGGCCTTTGGCTGTGAGGAGCCCCCCCCGCTCGCTATGAGTCATTGTGGCTGTGGCCCTCTGCTGTGAGGAGCCCCCCGCTCGCTATGAGTCATTGTGGCTGTGGCCCTCTGCTGTGAGGAGCCCCCCGCTCGCTATGAGTCAGTGTGACTGTGGCCCTCTGCTGTGAGGAGCCCCCCGCTCGCTATGAGTCATTGTGACTGTGGCCCTCTGCTGTGAGGAGCCCCCCGCTCGCTATGAGTCATTGTGGCTGTGGCCCTCTGCTGTGAGGAGCCCCCCGCTCGCTATGAGTCAGTGTGACTGTGGCCCTCTGCTGTGAGGAGCCCCCCGCTCGCTATGAGTCATTGTGACTGTGGCCCTCTGCTGTGAGGAGCCCCCCGCTCGCTATGAGTCATTGTGACTGTGGCCCTCTGCTGTGAGGAGCCCCCCGCTCGCTATGAGTCATTGTGACTGTGGCCCTCTGCTGTGAGGAGCCCCCCGCTCGCTATGAGTCATTGTGACTGTGGCCCTCTGCTGTGAGGAGCCCCCCGCTCGCTATGAGTCAGTGTGACTGTGGCCCTCTGCTGTGAGGAGCCCCCCCCCCCGCTCGCTATGAGTCATTGTGACTGTGGCCCTCTGCTGTGAGGAGCCCCCCCGCTCGCTATGAGTCAGTGTGACTGTGGCCCTCTGCTGTGAGGAGCCCCCCGCTCGCTATGAGTCATTGTGACTGTGGCCCTCTGCTGTGAGGAGCCCCCCGCTCGCTATGAGTCATTGTGGCTGTGGCCTTTGGCTGTGAGGAGCCCCCCGCTCGCTATGAGTCATTGTGGCTGTGGCCTTTGGCTGTGAGGAGCCCCCCCCGCTCGCTATGAGTCATTGTGGCTGTGGCCCTCTGCTGTGAGGAGCCCCCCGCTCGCTATGAGTCATTGTGGCTGTGGCCCTCTGCTGTGAGGAGCCCCCCGCTCGCTATGAGTCATTGTGGCTGTGGCCTTTGGCTGTGAGGAGCCCCCCGCTCGCTATGAGTCAGTGTGACTGTGGCCCTCTGCTGTGAGGAGCCCCCCGCTCGCTATGAGTCAGTGTGGCCCTCTGCTGTGAGGAGCCCCCCGCTCGCTATGAGTCAGTGTGACTGTGGCCCTCGGCTGTGAGGAGACCCCCGCTCCCTGAGTCAGTGTGGCTGTGGCCTTTGGCTGTGAGGAGCCCCCCGCTCGCTATGAGGAAGTGTCCGCTCTGCATGACGCTGCTCCTGCAGCCATACACAGGTAGCGCCGCCGTATGAGGGAGCAGACTGAGGAGAACCGACACGGAGAGCGGACAAGCAGCAGCATGTGCACAGCGCGTCCGTCATGGAAATGTGTGTGAGGAGGCGTGCCCGGAGGAGAGCGCGCAGCTCATTGGCTGGACCCCAGGGGGCGGGGTTAAGGAAACTAGAGTCCGAGCGCAGCGCCCGGCAGCCCGGAGTGCTCTACCAGACCCTGCAGCGCACAGTGCGGGGCAGGAGCCCGGAGGAAGGAGCGACCGGGAGAACAGGAAACATGGCGTTCGTGAGCAATGGAGCGGAGAAGGAGGCGGATGAGGTGCGGGCGTGTGCTTTCTTACTAGGCTGCATGGAGCTTCTGTAATGCTGGGCACATGGGGTAACAGGTGGCAGCTAGGTCCTATGGCAATGGTCTCACCTGCAGGCATGGCCATGCACTCCATGTTCTCCCCATGGTGATGGCGACCCTTGGACCACCATGTAGCGGTAAGAATAGAGGCCACCTTCACACTAGCAGTATTTGGTCAGTATTTTTCATCAGTATTTGTAAGCCAAAACCAGGAGTGGGTGATAAATGCAGAAGTGGTGCATATGTTTCTATTATACTTTTCCTCTGGTTCTGGCTCACAAATACTGATGGAAACCCCCCTGATGGTGTGACCGTGGCCCTGAATGTGCCCAGTGGTCCCGGAGACACTATGTGGCGAGCTGGGCGCACAGTTGATTGTATCCTTTAGGCTCCGTTCACACTAGTGTTTTCTGTCCGTGAGTAAAGCTGCCATCCCGCGGACGCCAGGCCCAATGTCATCCAGGTGAGCGTTCTATCTTCTGTTTCACGTGCCGGATCTGTGCGTGACAATAAAATCGTGGTCTTTTCTGTATCTGACGTGACGCCCGCCTAGTCACAGCTGTGGGGGCGCTTCAAGTGGATCGTCCGCACACGGGTTCAGTGCAGGATTTACTGTAGGGACGGGCTAATGTCCTGTGTTACTACCTGCAGAGGTGACAGAACGGGTCACAATATAGGTCCTTTTCTGGATGAAAATCCTATTTTTTATTTTTGTAATACGCTCGTGTGAACTGAGCCTTAGGGGGTTATTGTAACGATCCGTCTCCAATGAGGCACCGTCTCGTGTCTTTATTAATCATTTATGTACATGTAATAGATGGCAGAAGCCATGGGACACGGCCCTGAGCGCTTACAATCTGAGAGGGCCACCAGTGACCTCCAGGACCATGGCACAGGGAGAAATGATGGTAGAAGCCGCCACACTGCCCCCATAGCCGGAGCCACAGGTGTGTGCAGACATGATGGCGGATGCAAATTGTGTCATGGCTCCCGGGAGAGAGTAACCACAAGGGATGGAGATGTCGTGTCTTATATTGTAAGACAACACATCTAACCCTGCTCATTTGGGAGCAGTTTGTCTTCTGATCGCGGTTGTCAGGGTGACGGGACACGTCGGAGAAGTGATCATCGGAGCCAGCAGCATGTGTTCAGGGAGCTGCCGGCCACGGGGCCTTATTGCTGTCCTTAGTTTATGTTATCGCTCATATTTTCATCCAAGTAACAGCCATGGGCATGAATAAAACACGGAGTCATACAAAATGCATCACATCCAGCCGGCTGAGTAACATTGGGGGTACACTGCCACTCGCGGCTGAGATTCCAGAGCACGATAAACGAAAGCTGGAATTAAAAAATGTGCGCAGCGTTAATATCTTCCACTTGTATAGCGCCATCATACTCCACAGCACTTTACTGATGGCGTCATCTGTCCCCCACGGCGTAATTTCACTATCAGTACGGCTTTGGAGGGCGGGAGGAAACCTGAGGA
Organism: Ranitomeya imitator; assembly: GCF_032444005.1. Classification (NCBI taxonomy): domain Eukaryota; kingdom Metazoa; phylum Chordata; class Amphibia; order Anura; family Dendrobatidae; genus Ranitomeya; species Ranitomeya imitator. The sequence goes on along the minus strand of NC_091282.1, from coordinate 466,480,970 downwards.
CCCCAATGAAAACGTGGGGAGAACATACAAACTCCTTTCAGATGATGCATGTATGTGTGCTACATTTCCTGCCACTTTCAAGATTTCTGCTCTTTGAAGGGGAATATGTCACCAGATTTTTGCTACATCATCTGAGAGCAGCATAATGTAGAGCAAGAGACCCTGGTTCTATTGATGGTTTACTGGGTGCAGCAATTGTGTTCTTAGATGCTGTATGAAGCAGAGCTGAGGATGCTAACCCCACCCACACTGGGCTCTGTATGTCTATTGACAGTGAGCTGCTTATCAGTGCAGGGGACGTGACCAGACCAGGGCTCATGTGCCCTGTAGTCCAGGCAGTGATTATCTCCTGTTGATAAAACATTAATTGTATGGAAACGGCACACAGCCCAACAAGTGACATATTGCTGAATTCAGTGTCTTAGGCCCTCATGCGGTCCTCAGATTACATGGCAAAAAACTAACATTTCCTTTTAAGATATGATGATCTAATGATTTTTTTTTTTTTTTTTTTTTACAGAGGATAAATATTGCCTAAATTGGTGACATTAATATGTATGGATTCCTTTAGATCTGAATACTGAGCTCTGTACAAGTTCTGAACCTCTATAAGGCTTATTCATCTTTTTAATAGGAGTGACTACATCGCTGAGATGAAACCTATTCCTGTTTGTTCTTAGTTTAGTGCTTTACTAGGTGGGCTATGGAGTGTACTTGTCTCGCAAGCGCATTAAAGGGATCCTGCCACGACCTTTCAGGGCTGATATAAGCCCCCGATCTGACCTGTAAGAGAAGAAAAATAACTTTTATTAAACTCACCTGCGGGGCGGTCCGGTCTGATGGGCGTCACTCTTCTTGGTCTGGTGTCTCCCATCTTCTTCCGTCCTCCTGCTTGCTTTATGTGGATGACGTGTAGATAACTCGGACACGTCATCCACACAAAGCAAGCAGGAGGATGGGGATCGTAAGAAGATGGGAGGTGCCAGACCAAGACCAGGGACGCCCATCGGACCAGACCGCCCCCTGGGGGAGTATAATAAGTTATTTTTCTTCTCTTGCGGGTCAGATCCGGGGACATATATACAGCATTATAGAATGCTCTATATCAGCCCTGAAAGGCGGTGGCCATAACTCGATTCAGCCAAACCTGGTGACAGGTTCCCTTTAAGGGGGTTTTAGATATATATTATGTCACATCTGACATATAGCAGTACCCTACCTTACGTGACTGCAGTTATTGTCAGTCTATGGATCTCAGCAGGCATTTATAAGTGAATTTATAGGAATTATATTTCTGTAAAAGCTAGAAAGACAAGATTTGCAAATATTCCCTTATACTGGCCTGACCAAAACTCTAGAGGATGTGAGGGATGCTGGGCGCTGTAAGTGCTTCTTTGCTCATGGAGTGCATGAACAGCTTTTTCCCAGGTGTAGTAGGTCAGTCAGATCTTTGTTTTAAACTTGAACCATTTGCAGTGACTTGTAGTTCACCAGTTTGTGCCAATAGTATCAGGTAGTGCAACCCGTGGTCCATTCCCCTTCCTGTGTCCTGCAAAGAGGAGGTAATTTCAAGTGTGATGCCAAAGCGTCCTGGATCCCTCTGGAAGTAGTCCTGCCAATGCATAACTCTTAAAGGGAACCTGTCACCCCCAAAATCGAAGGTGAGCTAAGCCCACCGGCATCAGGGGCTTTTTCCTATCGCCACGACAGCACCCCTACGAGAGAGGGGATCCGCCCACCTTCCGGACAGGAATCTACAGGATTTAAAGGGGCGGTCCCCCTCACCACTCCAGTTTGGGTTCCTGTCCGGACGGCGGGAGCCTGCAGGATCAGCAGTCTTACCCGGGCCTCCATGCCTCCGCGCGGTGTCTTTTAGGAACGGCGGAATCGGGGGCTCGGAAGCAGCGTCGGGGGTGTCCTGCGTGCAGACCCCCCCTCGTCTGGCCATGAGGAGCGCGTCCCAGGAGTCGGGCAGTGCCGTCCTGGTCCGCGTGTTTGAGCGCGGTGTGCAGCGTCCACACCGGCGCTGGTGAACCCGGAAGTAGTTAGTACTCTTCCGGGGTAAGCCGGGGGAGGAGCGCTGCAGCGCTGTAAAAGAGCGACGCCTAGGATAGGAGGCGCGCAACCATGTCCTCAGTAGGGGACGCCGAGCACCCTCATGGAGAGGGAACGGAACAGCGCAGTAAGAGCGGTAGCGGCCGCTCAAGGAGAAGCAGCAGCAGCGTGGTACGGGGGCAGCAGCGTCCGAGCGCCCCAGCGTCACATTTGGATCCTACTCCTCCAGAACCGGTATTCACAGGATCAGCCTTATGGTGAGTGTTAAATCAGACACCTGGTGCTGATATGGTCTGTTATTTGTGCTTTGTTTTAGGGAAAAAAGACCACAAAATCTAAGCACAAGCAATGTGCTCTATGCATGACACCAATACCTGACAGTTATACCAAAAAGCTGTGTCAGGCATGCATATCTCAGACCTTAGAAGAGGAAGCTCCCCTTCGGTCATCAGACCTTAGAGCGGTCATCAGGGAAGAAATTAGCTATTCCCTTAGAGGCAGCCGCCAGGAAAGGTCGGGCAGAGACATATCGCCAGGATCTAGCCTGTCCCTGCAAGAAGGGGAATGTTCCCGCTCCTCATCTCCATCCTCCTCAGATGAAGAGGGAAGGCCTTGTTTCTCGGTGGACAACATGGACATGTTAGTTAAAGGAGTCCGAGCTACCATGGGTGTTGCAGAGAGCAAGGAACCAAGGTCCGCACAGGACATAATGTTTGCGGGCTTGTGCCAGAGGAGTCGTAAGGCATTCCCGGTGGTGGATACGGTTAAGACTCTTATAAAAAGAGAATGGGATAAGCAGGATAAGGGTTTCCTTCCGTCATCAGCTAAAAGAAGGTATCCCTTTGAAGATAATGAGCTGGCAGAGTGGATGAAAGTCCCGAAAGTGGATGCAGCGGTGGCTTCTACATCTAAAGCCGGTACCTTACCGCTGGAGGATGTGGGCCTTCTGAAAGACCCATCAGATAGGAAGGCGGATATGTTTTTGAGGAAAGTATGGGAATCAACTGCAGGGGCGTTCAAACCTGCTATCTCTAGCACGTGTACGGCTAGATCCGTCATGGTGTGGATATCCCAACTGGAAGAACAGCTGAAGTCCAAGGTGCCCAGAGACAAGATTTTGAACTCACTTTCGCAAATACGTGAAGGGGTGGCGTATTTAGCGGACGCGTCAGTGGATTCTTTAAAATTGGTGGCAAGATCATCAGGTCTCTCAAATGCTGCTCGCCGAGCCCTATGGCTTAAGACCTGGAAAGGGGATGCCCAGGCGAAAGCTAAACTGTGTACAATACCATGTAGGGGTGAGTACCTGTTTGGCCCGGTATTGGATGATATCCTAGCTAAGGCTGAGGATAGGAAGAAAGGTTTTCCTAAAGCTTTCAATCCTACCTTTAGGAATACCTTCAGGAGATGCTTCCAATACCGAAGACCTTACCACAACCGAGACTGGGAACCATCAGACCCAAAAAAGAAAGGTTCGGACTTTAATGCTTCGTCATCTTCCTCAAGAAGAAGAAGAAACTATCGTTAATAGAGATCTTCCAGTAGGGGGCAGGTTAAAATACTTCCATGCTCAATGGGCCAAAATAACTTCGAGCAATTGGGTTCTAGGTATAATCAATTCAGGGTTAAAATTAGAGTTCCGGGAAAGACCTTCTGAATTTTATATCTTAACTGCCCCTGATTCCTTAGACCAACAAAAGGCCCTTGAAAAAGAGGTCCAAATGCTAAAATGGAAGAAAGTCATAGTGGAGGTTCCAAAACATCAACAGGGGAAAGGGTTCTATTCCCCTTTATTTTTAATCTCCAAGCCAGATGGATCCTTTAGAACCATCATAAACTTACGGAGATTAAACAAACATCTAGAGTATCATGCCTTTAAGATGGAATCTATTAAAACGGCAACTAATCTTCTCTTTCCCAGATGTTATATGACAGTCCTGGATTTAAAAGATGCGTATTACCATCTGCCCATTCACCAGGATCATCAACAATTCCTCAGAATGGCGGTGCGCTTAAACGACCAGGTCAGACACTTTCAGTTTGCTGCAATGCCCTTTGGTCTATCTATGGCACCAAGGGTGTTTACTAAAGTCATGGCAGAAGTAATGGCCTATGTCAGGGAACAGGATACATTAATTATACCCTACCTGGATGACTTCCTGGTAGTAGGAAATTCCTTTGGCCAGTGTAGTACTCGCCTAAATCATGTCATATCTTCCTTACAGGACTTGGGTTGGATAGTCAATATGGAGAAGTCAAGACTCGACCCATCAACAACTCAGACTTTCCTAGGTAGACTTTCCTAGGTTATAAATGGTATAGTCTCTAACTGGGTCGCTGTGACCAGTGGGGTACCGCAGGGGTCAGTATTGGGACCTGTTCTCTTCAACATATTCATTAATGATCTGGTAGAAGGTTTACACAGTAAAATATCGATATTTGCAGATGATACAAAACTATGTAAAGCAGTTAATACAAGAGAAGATAGTATTCTGCTACAGATGGATCTGGATAAGTTGGAAACTTGGGCTGAAAGGTGGCAGATGAGGTTTAACAATGATAAATGTAAGGTTATACACATGGGAAGAGGGAATCAATATCACCATTACACACTGAACGGGAAACCACTGGGTAAATCTGACAGGGAGAAGGACTTGGGGATCCTAGTTAATGATAAACTTACCTGGAGCAGCCAGTGCCAGGCAGCAGCTGCCAAGGCAAACAGGATCATGGGGTGCATTAAAAGAGGTCTGGATACACATGATGAGAGCATTATACTGCCTCTGTACAAATCCCTAGTTAGACCGCACATGGAGTACTGTGTCCAGTTTTGGGCACCGGTGCTCAGGAAGGATATAATGGAACTAGAGAGAGTACAAAGGAGGGCAACAAAATTAATAAAGGGGATGGGAGAACTACAATACCCAGATAGATTAGCGAAATTAGGATTATTTAGTCTAGAAAAAAGACGACTGAGGGGCGATCTAATAACCATGTATAAGTATATAAGGGGACAATACAAATATCTCGCTGAGGATCTGTTTATACCAAGGAAGGTGACGGGCACAAGGGGGCATTCTTTGCGTCTGGAGGAGAGAAGGTTTTTCCACCAACATAGAAGAGGATTCTTTACTGTTAGGGCAGTGAGAATCTGGAATTGCTTGCCTGAGGAGGTGGTGATGGCGAACTCAGTCGAGGGGTTCAAGAGAGGCCTGGATGTCTTCCTGGAGCAGAACAATATTGTATCATACAATTATTAGGTTCTGTAGAAGGACGTAGATCTGGGTATTTATTATAATGGAATATAGGCTGAACTGGATGGACAAATGTCTTTTTTCGGCCTTACTAACTATGTTACTATGTTACTATGTATTCTGCTGGATTCGGAAGTGCAACAATGTTTCCTTCCGGAGGAGAAAAAGCAGAGGGTTGTGCACAAAGTCAGTACGGTAACAAGGAAGCCAGATCTGACTTTAAGGCCATGTTCACACGATCCTTTTTTTTCATGCGGAATTGCCGCGATTTTACCGCTGCGGGTCCGCAGCTGTTTTCCATGCAGGGTACATTACATTGTACCCTATGGAAAACAGGAACTGCTGTGCCCACAATGCGGAAAAAAAAAAAAAAAACCGCGCTGAATAGCTGCGGGAAAAAAGAAGTACCATGTCACTTCTTTTTTCGGAGCCGCAGCGGTTCTGCACCCATTGACCTCCATTGTGAGGTCAAACCCGCAGTAAAACCCGCAGATGAAAAAAATATCTGCGGGTTTTACTGCGGTTTGTGGTGCCGAACCGCTGCAGCAGGAAGTGCGGAAGTGCGTGGGCGGAGTGTGGCTGCCCCCCCGTGCTCCGATCCCGCCCCCCCGTGCTCCAATCCCACCGCCCCGTGCTCCGATGCCCCCCCCCCCCCCCGTGCCCTAATCTCCCCCCTTATACTTACCCGGCGTCCCGGTGTCCGTCCGGCCGTCTTCTCCCTGGGCGCCGCCATCTTGCAAAATGGCGGGCGCATGCGCAGTGCGCCCGCCGAATCGGCCGGCAGATTCGTTCCAAAGTGCATTTTGATCACTGAGATAGGTTATATCTCAGTGATCAAAATAAAAAAAAAATAGTAAATGACACCCCCCCCCCCCCCCTTTGTCACCCCCATAGGTAGGGACAATAAAAAAAATTAAGAATTTTTTTTTTTTTTTTTTTTCCACTAAGGTTAGAATAGGGGTAGGGGTAGGGTTAGGGTATTTTCAGCCATTTTAACTGCATAGAAAACTGCATTAAAAAAAAGGATCAAAAAAAGGACCTGCGTTTTCTGCCAAGAGCTGCAGTTTTTTAAAAAACAGTCCTGAAAAAAAAAGGATGGAAATCAGGAACGTGTGAACATACCCTAAGAGACGCTATGTCCCTTCTGGGATCTCTAACGTCCTGCATACCAGCCGTCCAGTGGGCTCAATTCCACACTCGAGTGTTACAGGCCCAAGTCTTGGATACAGAGAGAAGTCTTCAAGGACAATTAGGCGGAAGACTCAGGCTCTCCACCACCACTCTACACAGGCTGAGATGGTGGTTAACCCCTTTCTGCCATTAGACGTACTATTGCGTCCATGTGGGGTGGGCTTTACTTCCCAAGGACGCAATAGTACGTCATATGCGATCGGCAGCGCTCACGGGGGGAGCGCCGCCGATCGCGGCCGGGTGTCAGCTGTTTATCGCAGCTGACATCCGGCACTATGTGCCAGGAGCGGTCACGGACCGCCCCCGGCACATTAACCCCCGGCACACCGCGATCAAAGATGATCGCGATGTGCCGGCGGTACAGGGAAGCACCGCGCAGGGAGGGGGCTCCCTGCGGGCTTCCCTGAGCCCCCCGCAGCAACGCGATGTGATCGCGTTGCTGCGAGGGTCTCACCTCCCTCCCTGCTCCCTCCAGCCCCGGATCCAAGATGGCCGCGGATCCGGGTCCTGCAGGGAGGGAGGTGGCTTCACAGAGCCTGCTTAGAGCAGGCACTGTGAAGCAGCCTGCACTCCTATCAGATCAGTGATCTGACAGAGTGCTGTGCAAACTGTCAGATCACTGATCTGTGATGTCCCCCCCTGGGACAAAGTAAAAAAGTAAAAAAAAAAAATTTCAAATGTGTAAAAAAAAAATAAAAAAAAATATTCCAAAATAATGAAAAAAAAAATAAAAATATTATTCCCATAAATACATTTCTTTATCTAAATAAAAAAAAACAAACAATAAAAGTACACATATTTAGTATCGCCGCGTCCGTAACGGCCCGACCTATAAAACTGGCCCACTAGTTAACCCCTTCAGTAAACACCGTAAGAAAAAAAAAAAAAAAAGAGGCAAAAAACAACGCTTGATAATCATACCGCCGAACAAAAAGTGGAATAACACGCGATCAAAAAGACAGATATAACTAACCATGATACCGCTGAAAACGTCATCTTGTCCCGCAAAAAACGAGCCGCCATACAGCATCATCAGCAAAAAAATAAAAAAGTTATAGTCCTGAGAATAAAGCGATGCAAAAATAATTATTTTTTCTATAAAATAGTTTTTATCGTATAAAAGCGCCAAAACATAAAAAAATGATATAAATGAGGTGTCGCTGTAATCGTACTGACCCGAAGAATAAAACTGCTTCATCAATTTTACCAAACGCGGAACGGTATAAACGCCTCCCCCCAAAAGAAATTCATGAATAGCTGGTTTTTGGTCATTCTGCCTCACAAAAATCGGAATAAAAAGCGATCAAAAAATGTCACGTGCCCGAAAATGTTACCAATAAAACATCAACTCGTCCCGCAAAAACCAAGACCTCACATGACTCTGTGGACCAGAATATAGAAAAATTATAGCTCTCAAAATGTGGTAACGCAAAAAATATTTTTTGCAATAAAAAGCGTTTTTCAGTGTGTGACGGCTGCCAATCATAAAAATCCGCTAAAAAACCCGCTATAAAAGTAAATCAAACCCCCCTTCATCACCCCCTTAGTTAGGGAAAAATTAAAAAAATGTATTTATTTCCATTTTCCCATTAGGGCTAGGGTTAGAGTTAGGGCTAGGGTTAGGGCTAGGGTTAGGGCTAGGGTTAGGGCTAGGGTTAGGGCTAGGGTTAGGGCTAGGGTTAGGGCTAGGGTTAGGGCTAGGGTTAGGGCTAGGGTTAGGGCTAGGGTTAGGGCTAGGGTTAGGGCTAGGGTTAGGGCTAGGGTTAGGGCTAGGGTTAGGGCTAGGGTTAGGGCTAGGGTTAGGGCTAGGGTTAGGGCTAGGGTTAGGGCTAGGGTTAGGGCTAGGGCTACAGTTTGGGTTGGGGCTAAAGTTACAGTTAGGGTTTAGATTACATTTACGGTTGGGAATAGGGTTGGGATTAGGGTTAGGGGTGTGTCAGGGTTAGAGGTGTGGTTAGGGTTACTGTTGGGATTAGGGTTAGGGATGTGTTTGGATTAGGGTTTCAGTTATAATTGGGGGGTTTCCACTGTTTAGGCACATCAGGGGCTCTCCAAACGCGACATGGCGTCCGATCTCAATTCCAGCCAATTCTGCGTTGAAAAAGTAAAACAGTGCTTCTTCCCTTCCGAGCTCTCCCGTGTGCCCAAACAGGGGTTTACCCCAACATATGGGGTATCAGCGTACTCAGGACAAATAGGACAACAACTTTTGGGGTCCAATTTCTCCTGCTACCCTTGGGAAAATACAAAACTCGGGGCTAAAACATATTTTTTGTGGGAAAAAAAAAGATTTTTTATTTTCACGGCTCTGCGTTATAAACTGTAGTGAAACACTTGGGGGTTCAAAGTTCTCACAACACATCTAGATTAGTTCCCTGGGGGGTCTAGTTTCCAATATGAGGTCACTTGTGGGGGGTTTCTACTGTTTAGGTACATTAGGGGTTCTGCAAACGCAATGTGACGTCTGCAGACCATTCCATCTAAGTCTGCATTCCAAATGGCGCTCCTTCCCTTCCGAGCTCTGCCATGCGCTCAAACGTTGGTTTCCCCCAACATACGGGGTATCAGCGTACTCAGGACAAATTGGACAACAACTTTTGGGGTCGAATTTCTCCTCTTACCCTCGGGAAAATACAAAACTGGGGGCTAAAAAATAATTTTGGGGGGAAAGATTTTTTTTTTTTAATTTTCACGGCTCTGCGTTACAAACTGTAGTGAAACACTTGGGGGTTCAAAGCTATCACAACACATCTAGATGAGTTCCTTAGGGGGTCTAGTTTCCAAAATGGTGTCACTTGTGGGAGGTTTCTACTGTTTAGGTACATTAGGGGCTCTGCAAATGCAATGTGACACCTGCAGACCATTCCATCTAAGTCCTCATTCCAAATGGAGCTCCTTCCCTTCCGAGCCCTCCCATGCGCCCAAACAGTGGTTCCCCCCCACATATGGGGTATCAGCGCACTCAGGACAAATTGGACAACAAATTGTGGGGTCGAATTTCTCCTTTTACCCTCGGGAAAATACAAAACTGGGGGCTAAAAAATAATTTTTGTGGGAAAAAATTTTTGTTTTATTTTTACGGCTCTCCATTATAAACTTCTGTGAAGCCCTTGGTGGGTCAAAGCGCTCAGCACACATCTAGATAAGTTCCTAAGGGGGTCTACTTTCCAAAATGGTGTCACTTGTGGGGGGTTTCTACTGTTTAGGTACATTAGGGGCTCTGCAAACGCAATGTGACACCTGCAGACCATTCCATCTAAGTCTGCATTCAAATGGCACTCCTTCCCTTCTGAGCCCTCCCATGTGCCCAAACAGTGGTTCCCCCCACATATGGTGTATCATCGCACTCAGGACAAATTTGGCAACAAATTTTGGGGTCCAATTTCTCCTGTTACCCTCAGGAAAATACAAAACTGGGGGCTAAAAAAATAATTTTTGTGGGAAAAAAATTTTGTTTTATTTTTACGGCTCTGCATTATAAACTTCTGTGAAGCACTTGGTGGGTCAAAGTGCTCACCACACCTCTAGATAAGTTCCTTAGGGGGTCTACTTTCCAAAATGGTGTCATTTGTGGGGGGTTTCAATGTTTAGGCACATCAGTGGCTCTTCAAACGCAACATGGCGTCCCATCTCAATTCCTGTCAATTTTGCTTTGAAAAGTCAAACGGCGCTCCTTCCCTTCCGAGCTCTCCCATCCACCCAAACAGTGGTTTACCCCCACATATGGGGTATCCGCGTACTCAGGACAAATTGTACAACAACTTTTGGGGTCCAATTTCTTCTCTTACCCTTGGGAAAATAAAAAATTGGGGGCAAAAAGATAATTTTTGTGAAAAAATATGATTTTTTATTTTTACGGTTCTACATTATAAACTTCTGTGAAGCACTTGGTGGGTCAAAGTGCTCACCACACCTCTAGATAAGTTCCTTAGGGGGTCTACTTTCCAAAATGGTGTCACTTGTGGGGGGTTTCAATGTTTAGGCACATCAGTGGCTCTTCAAACGCAACATGACGTCCCATCTCAATTCCTGTCAATTTTGCATTGAAAAGTCAAACGGCGCTCCTTCCCTTCCGAGCTCTCCCATCCGCCCAAACAGTGGTTTACCCCCACATATGGGCTATCAGCGTACTCAGGACAAATTGTACAACAACTTTTGGGGTCCAATTTCTTCTCTTACCCTTGGGAAAATAAAAAATTGGGGGCGAAAAGATAATTTTTGTGAAAAAATATGATTTTTTATTTTTACGGTTCTACATTATAAACTTCTGTGAAGCACTTGTTGGGTCAAAGTGCTCACCACACCTCTAGATAAGTTCCTTAGGGGGTCTACTTTCCAAAATGGTGTCACTTGTGGGGGGTTTCAATGTTTAGCCACATCAGGGGCTCTCCAAACGAAACATGGCGTCCCATCTCAATTCCAGTCAATTTTGCATTGAAAAGTCAAATGGCACTCCTTCGCTTCCGAGCTCTGCCATGCGCCCAAACAGTGGTTTACCCCCACATGTGGGGTATTGGCATACTCAGGACAAATTGTACAACAATGTTTGGGGTCCATTTTCTCCTGTTACCCTTGGTAAAATAAAACAAATTAGAGCTGAATTACATTTTTTGTGAAAAAAAGTTAAATGTTCATTTTTATTTAAACATTCAAAAAATTCCTGTGAAGCACCAGAAGGGTTAATAAACTTCTTGAATATGGTTTTGAGCACCTTGAGGGGTGTAGTTTTTAGAATGGTGTCACACTTGGGTATTTTCTATCATATAGACCCCTCAAAATGACTTCAAATGAGATGTGGTCCCTAAAATAAAATGGTGTTGTAGAAATGAGAAATTGCTGGTCAACTTTTAACCCTTATAACTCCCTAACAAAAAAAAATTTTGGTTCCAAAATTGTGCTGATGTAAAGTAGACATGTGGGAAATGTTACTTATTAAGTATTTTGTGTGACATATCTCTGTGATTTAATTGCATAAAAATTCAAAGTTGGAAAATTGCGAAATTTTCATAATTTTCGCCAAATTTCCGTTTTTTTCACAAATAAACGCAGGTACTATCAAATAATTTTTACCATTGTCATGAAGTACAATATGTCACGAGAAAACAATGTCAGAATCACCAGGATCCATTGAAGCGTTCCAGAGTTATAACCTCATAAAGGGACAGTGGTCAGAATTGTAAAAATTGGCCCGGTCATTAACGTGCAAACCACCCTTGGGGGTAAAGGGGTTAAACAGAAGACATTTAGGGAAAGGAGTACGCTGGAGTGTAGTACCAGACAACACGGTCACAACCGATGCCAGTCCAATAGGTTGGGGAGCTCACATAGGAGATGTCTGGACTCAAGGGCAATGGTCTCTCTTAGAGGCTCAAGAGTCCTCAAATTGGAAAGCGCTCACGGCAGTAAAAAGGCCTTACTCCGGTTGCTTCCATCTCTGCAGGATTCACATGTAAGAGTCCAGACAGACAACACAACAGTAGTGGCGTATCTCAACCATCAAGGGGGTACAAGGTCAAGATCCCTAATGAACACCGCCACAGACATACTTGAAATAGCCGAAGCCCACTTTCGCTCTCTATCAGCTGTGCACATTCGGGGAGAGCTCAACACAGAGGCAGATTACCTCAGCCGTCATTCTCTACGTCAGGGAGAATGGGTTGTAGATCGACGGGTGTTCAGACAGATAGTGGACCTGTGGGGATTGCCTGTTATCGATCTATTCGCAACGAGCGAGAACAGGCAGACCAGGAAGTTCGCTTCTCTTCGGGTGGCGGACAGGCCCTGTATAATAGACTCCCTTCAAATACACTGGAATTTTCCTCTAGCTTACGCGTTCCCTCCAATGTGTCTGATCCCGTTAGTCCTCAGGAAGATCAGGGAGGACAGGGCGAGAGTGATCCTGATTGCCCCCTTTTGGCCCAGGAGGGCATGGTTCTCGTTACTCAGGGCAATGTCTGTGTCCGACCCCTGGGTACTGCCGACCGTTACCCCAATGTGGAATCCCTGCATCTGACGGCGTGGAATTTGAGAGGGAGTTATTGAGGAGAAGAGGGTTTTCAGAAGCTCTCATATCTACCCTTTTAAATAGCCGGAAAGAATTTACCACTAAAATCTATGCTAAAACTTGGAAAAAGTTCCTTGCCTTCTACCAAAATCCCTTTTCTGGCAAGGTCCCAATTCCGGCTATTCTGGAGTTTTTACAGAGGGGCCGAGAATTGGGCTTGGCGGTAAATACCCTTAGAGTCCAAGTATCAGCTTTGGGAGCGTTATATAACAGTGATGTGGCGGGAAATAGATGGGTTTCCCGATTTATCAGGGCCACTGAACGTAGTAACCCAGTATATATTCCTAGATTACCACCATGGGATCTAAATTTGGTTTTAGACGCCTTAACAGAAGCCCCCTTTGAGCCAATAGATTCTGTCTCCATTAAAAATTTAACCTTAAAAACAGCCTTCCTAGTAGCCCTGACCTCTGCTAGGAGAGTGAGCGACTTACAAGCTTTGTCGATAGACCCTCCTTATTTAACGGTCTTTCAGGACAGGGTAGTGTTAAAACCTGATCCAGCATACCTACCAAAAGTAGCTTCCAAATTTCATAGAAGTCAAGAAATAATTTTACTATCATTCTGTAACAATCCGAATTCAGCTGACGAGCAGAAATATCACATGTTAGATGTCAGAAGAACTCAATTAGAATATCTACACAAGACAGAACCATGGAGGCAGAGTAGGGCTCTGTTTATTTCCTTTCAGAATCCAAGGAAAGGGGCGAGTGTAACTAAAGCGTCTATCACCAGATGGATAAGAGATGCCATATATCTTGCTTATACTGCTAAAGGCCAGACACCACCAGATGGCATCAGGGCCCACTCCACTCGAGCCATGGCCTCATCCTGGGCGGAAAGAGCGGACGTCTCCATAGACGTAATATGTAAGGCGGCAACTTGGTCATCTCCTTCCACCTTTTATAGACATTATCGTCTTGATTTATCTTCAGAGGCCAATTTAGTTTTTGGCCGTACAATACTTAGTGCTGTAGTCCCTCCCAGGTGATTGATCTTTGAAAATCTCTCGTAGGGGTGCTGTCGTGGCGATAGGAAAACCGGTTTTTACGTACCGGTAATAGGATTTTACGGAGCCACGACAGCACCCGCACATTCCCCCCCGTAGTTATTCACTGGTTTCTGCACCCTTTGGGGAAAGTGTGCTTGTTAAAAATCACTCTTTAGAAGGTGATGGTATTTAGTAATGTTTAAGTATATATGTTTATGTACTAACTCAATGGCGGTGTCCCTTATACTCTGAAACACAAACTGGAGTGGTGAGGGGGACCGCCCCTTTAAATCCTGTAGGTTCCTTTTCGGAAGGTGGGCGGATCCCCTCTCTCGTAGGGGTGCTGTCGTGGCTCCGTAAAATCCTATTACCGGTACGTAAAAACCGGTATCTACAGCATACTGTAATGCTGTAGATAAGCCCCCGATGTATCCTGAAAGATGAGAAAAAGAGGTTAAATTATACTCACCCAGGGGTGGTCCTGCTGCGGTCCGGTCCGATGGGCGTCGCGGTCCAGTACAGGGCATCCCATCTTCTTACGATGACTTCCTCTTCTTGTCTTCAGAAGAAAAGTATAATAGAAACACTTCACCACTTCTGTATTTTTCACCCACTTCTGGTTTTGGCTTACAGATACTTGATAGCGTGACCATAGCCTAAAAAACGAAAAATAGTATGGGCCAAATCAGCCCTGTTTAGTGCCTCCAAAAGAGAAGTGAACAGTACTCAACATAGCGTCAGTCATGTGATTTTGTTTTTTTTGCATTCAGCTAGCAGTACCTGTTACTGTGCCTCTTGTTAGGAGAGCTGACCGCTCCTCTTTAATTGAAAGTAATTTTTCACCCATATCTTAAAATTTTAGTTTTTTTTTCGCCCAAATTAAGAAGTTGTAGGTATGATGCCCCCCTACATAGTATGTTGTCTCCACAAATACTGACAATTGAAAAAATACTTCTTGCCTAAACCCGTTCCTCCGCTGCTGGGTTCTGCGTGGTCTACTGAGGCACAGCAGTCGCCATGTTGTGATCGCACCTTCCTCACTCTTAGGGTATGTGTCCACGTTCAGGATTGCATCAGGATTTGGTCAGGATTTTATGTCAGTATTTGTAAGCCAAAACCAGGAGTGGAACAATTAGAGGAAAAGTATAATAGAAACATATGCACCACTTCTGCATTTATCACCCACTCCTGGTTTTGGCTTACAAATACTGACATAAAATCCTGACCAAATCCTGATGCAATCCTGAACGTGGACACATACCCTTAGAGTCTCAGGCTCATTAGTGGAGAAGGGAGCTGATGCCGATACCAGCCATGTGGCGTGGGACACCACTATACCAATCCACTGACAACACCATAACAGCCAAAGGACCACACGTGGCACTGTGCACAGATTTAGTTTATCCCATCATTAGGGTGTGCTTGTATTTTATTTTGAAAGCTGCTTTTTAACAGTGGGAAGCCACCATGCTGAAAAAAAAGCCATACTTAACAAATCTGCTTCCTTTCTGACATCCACCATCCCCCACCCCTGCACTGCAGCTCGGACAGTCTCTGACCTTGCACAGCCAATTGGTGGCCTCAGCTGTCATTTCACTGGTGATCATCATGAAGTCATCCCTTCCAGTCCAGTGTGGACCATCGTAGCAGCTGGTGTGGGGAGCAGATTCTGATGGTAAGTATGGCTTATATTTCTTTTTCTCTCACCGTGGTGCCTTTTCACTGTTAAGTTTTAAAATATAGCAAAGATCAAGTATTAACTTCAAACCTATTGTTACTGAGCCAAGGAACACAATTATAGCATATAAAATGGTTAAAGGGAACCTGTCACCCCCAAAATCGAAGGTGAGCTAAGCCCACCAGCTTCAGGGGCTTATCTACAGCATTCTGTAATGCTGTAGATAAGCCCCCGATGTTACCTGAAAAAGGAGAAAAAGAGGTTAGATTATACTTACCCAGGGGTGTTCCCGCTGCGGTCTAGTCCGATGGGCGTCACGGTCCTGTCTGGTGCCTCATCTTTTTACGATGACGTCCTCTTCTTGTATTCACGCACCGGCTCAGGCATACTTTGTCTGCCCTGTTGAGGCGCCGGAGTGAAGACAAGAAGAGAACGTCATCGTAAGAAGATGGGAGGCCCCGGACCGCGACGCCCATTGGATCGGACCGCCCCTGGGTGAGTATAATCTAACCTCTTTTTCTCATCTTTCAGGATACATCGGGGGCTTATCTACAGCATTACAGAATGCTGTAGATAAGCCCCTGATGCTGCTCACCTTCGATTTTTGGGGTGACAGGTTCCCTATAAGTAAATGGACATGTTCTTTACTCATCCACAGGTCACCATGCCATGGGTAAGTGTGTAATATCAATGATATGAAAAACTGGTTTGCGGAAATACTTTGCCTGAGTAAATAGATATGTCGGAGAATCCCACATGATTTAGGCCTGTGAAATAGAGTAGGAATAATGCATAATTTAGAGAACTACACTGAAAGCTAGTTGTGGTTTAATAATTCGGATAACATGATACGTCATAGAACCAGAAGGCCAGTAGCGTAAGTACTTGGAAATGTGTATTGACTTGTATGCCCATTGCCGGTACGATATGAACATGCTCATGTTATTCTGCCCCGATCGTTCATGATGAAAATCATAAATTTTATCTTGGGCTTTTACTCTGATTTCGTAATTGGTTATAAAGAAATTACATTATCAAATGTTGTAAACTTAATGGCTACCCTACTTAATTGGGGTAAGTACTTTATGACAGTACAAGGGGCATGACCGACTTGGGTTTACCAATCCCTGTTGTTGATTACTGTGAATCGTTTATCTTTTAAAACATGATGATTATCTTTTGTACACTTTTATCATCGTAACTAGAGTTGATCGAATAGCTTCAGATAAGTGCTTATCTGAATAGCTATAGCGCTTCCCAAATAGCTGCCTCGGGAACCTGGAGAGCTCCCGATAATCAGGTGTCCGCCACCGCAGCTGCATGTGTCACGGCTGAGAGAGCCCAGCAAGCAGGCTCTCCATGCATGTGTTATGATTGTCACAGTCGCGACACATGGAGCTGCGGTGCCAGACACCTGATAATCGGGAGCGCTCCAGGTTACCGAGGCAGCTATTCGGGAAGCGCTATAGTTATTCGGAGAAGGACTTATCCAAAGCTATTTGATCAACCCTAATCGTAATGTCCGATTTTCAGATTGGACTAGCGTATGTACAGTTTAGGGGAGCTGTGAAGCGAATGGCATCCTCTTTAGGGTATGTGCACACGCTGCGGATTTGACACTGCGGATTTGCAGCAGTTTTCCATGCGGTGTACAGTCCAATGTAAACCTAAGGAAAACCAAATCCGCTGTGCACATGCTTTGGAAAAAAACACGCGGAAACGCTGCAGTTTATTTTCCGCAGCAATTACTTGTGTGGAATCTGCAGCGTTTTACACCTGTTACATAATTTGAATCCGCAGGTGTGAAATCCGTACAAAATCTGCGGGTAATCTGCAGTTAAAACGCAGGGCTTTTTACCTGCGGATTTTTCAGAATCTGCTTGGAAAAATCCGCACATGAATCCGCAATATGTGCACATAGCCTTAGGCTTCTTCCCACAATGAGGATTTGGGGAGTTTTTGATGTTGTAGATTTTCTGCACCTATTGGATTGCTTGTGTTTTTCCATTGCGTTTTTTTTTTTTTTTTGTCTCTTATTGCTATGTGATGTTTTAAATAAAGCTGCTTTATTTTTGATGCTTCGAGGTATTTGGCTTTCGCAAAACGTTGATAGTCATGTATAGATTACATGCATATTTTATGTATTTTCGGCCTCAGAAAAACACTAAGGGTATGTGCACACGTAGAATTGTCCTCTGTGGATTTTTCCGTAGCGGATTTGATAAATCCGCAGGGCAAAAACACTGTTTTTCCTGCGCATTTATAGCAGATTTACCACGGTTTTTGTGCGGATTCCACTGCGGTTTTACACCTGCGGTTTTCTATTATGGAGCAGGTGTTAAACCGCTGCGGATTTCGCACACAGAATTGACATGCTGAAACTCATGGGAAACTGCTGCGGATCTGCAGCAAAATCCGCATCGTGTGCACATAGCCTTAAACTGTGTGGATTTTCCTCATCTAATTGGAGTTTATGGGGAAAACTCTATCTATCTTCATCGTGGGCACACAGCCTTACTAAAGTTTCTTGGAGAGGGCAAAGGTTAGAAGAAAAGGCGTGGGAGTGGCTGTGTTTTACCACTAGTCTGAGAATTAACTATTTCTACATTATCCTTCTTTCTCAAATATCCGCCATGTCACAATTGGCATAAGAATGCTGTTATGCAGAAAGTTAGATTTATTGTGTCACCTTTTTAGTATTTTTAGAATTTTAGTAATAGTCTTCCGAGCTTTTTTTGAACGTTCCCATAGGCTTGTATTGCAGAAAACAAGAAGACTAGACCTCGCTTCTTTTAACTGTTTGTCTTAACTACTTCAGACTTATAAAATGCCATTCAAAAGCCTGAAGATATGCACAGCAAGTTGTTTTTGCAATGCAAATATTTATTCCTTTTTGAGCGTTTTCTGAAATGTTTTATAGGTGAACTACACATGAAAGATGTCGTGCACATACTCTAACTTTGCCGTGCTAAAACTCTGGCAGTCATGTATGGACTACATACATGTGTTTTATGTTGCAATTACACTGCATAAACACAAGAAAATGCATATGTGTTTTTATTATCTGCAGATTTTCCTCATCTCATTCAAGTCTATGGGGAAAAAATATATAATATAAACACATCATGCCATTCTAGCGGTGTCTGCACTCGTGGCTCACATGAGGTTATGACACATTTTTAAATGCACAAAATACTCAGAGAAAAACTGGAATTTACGGTACATACATTTTCTGCTCACTGTGTGTGTGTGTGTGTGTGTATGTAAATCCCATAGTTTTTTTTCTTTTTCTATCCCCCATGATGGCACCATGCAGAGAGGTGATCTGCCCTTCAGGGACAGGAAACCTACAGATAAGAAGGGCGGTACCTCTCCCTCACATCAGTTGGTTTCCTGTCCCTGATGGGGAACCTTTTAGTTTCTGCGGTACCTGAAAGAAGATGCAGGATGAAGATCCAGGGCCAGCCAGTCTGGGTTTTGGCAGCAGGGAGACCCCTGCCACGGCTGGTGCGGTGCCTGAGGCCCCTGGGACCGAGGGGTCTTGCAGGATGAGTGGGGGGGGAAGCGTGGCCACAAGAGGAGGGAGGGACCAGAAGTAAACACTGGGTGGCAAATTCAAAAAGGGGAAAGTGTGCATTCGCTCCTTGCTGCATGCAGTCCCTGTGAATCATGGAGGACAACATACAGCAGCAACAACAACCAAAAAAACAGACTAAGGCATCCTTCTACAGGCAAGCAATGTGGACAGTCTAGCAGCCACTCTACAAAAGTTGTGAGATCTACCATGGTGGTGATTTGACCATTGCCCTGATAAAACGGTGCAGGACATAATGTTTGGGGGGGGTTACGCCAGAAAAAGCATGGTTTTCCCCCTGAACGAAAACATCCGGGAGAAGCCCGACAGGAAAAATTCGTCAGTACCTTCTCTTAGAAGAAAATACCTCTTTGAAGATGAGGCATCTACATCGTGGGATGAGGCCCCGAAGCTTGATGTTGCAGTGGCCAAGGCATCTAAAAAAATTTGCCCTCCCCTTTGAGGACCTGGGAATATTGAAAGACCCTCTGGATAAGAAAGCTTACACTTTCCTTAAAGGAGCATGGAAATCAGCGGGGGGAAATCTTAGGCCTGCCATAGCAGCTACTTATACCTCCAGATCCCCAGAAGATCACTTTTGATATGGGTGGATCAGTTAAACAGCTGCAGGAGGGGGTACCCAGGAACAAAGTACTGGAATCCATTCCCTTGATACGGGGTGCGGCTGCTTTCTTGGCTGACTCAACAGCTGATTCAGTCAGGTTAACATCCAAGTCTGCGGCTCTCAAATGGGTCCCGTAGAGCACTCTGTCGCAAGTGCTGGCCGGGAGACTTGTAGACTAAACGTAAACTATGCTCAATCCCATATGAGGGAGAACTTTTGTTTGGGGAAACACTGGACAATATCCTTCAAAAAGCAGGGGATAAGAAGGGATTCCCTAATCTGACCCCTCCATATCTTAAACAATCCTTTTGGAGCAAAAATGTCTTCCATAGAAGGCCCCCAAGGGAACAGAATAGATGGGATGACTGGAAAAGGAAGGACAGAGGGTTCCTCTTTGGAAATTCTTCCAGCAATCTTAAAAAGTCCTTAAAGTGACCTTTTTTCCTGGGTGGGGGAAGATTTTCCTATTTCCTTCCAGCTTTGGAGAAAACATCGAACAGCCCCTGGATGCTTAATCTGGTCAGGACAGGCCTTTGGATAGACTTCCACTCCCTCCCTCCCAAGAGCTTCATTGTAACTCCCCTGAGGTCCTCTCCACAAGAACAAATGACCCTAGAATGCGAGGTTATGGACCTTGTAAAGAAATCTGCTCTTCAGGAAGTCCCTCCCCAAGAAAGGAGGAAGGGATTCTACTCCCCATTGTTTCTGGTCAACAAACCAGATGGGTCCTATTGGACAATCCTAAACTTGCAGAAACTAAATGGCTGTGAGTTCAGAAATTCAAGATGGAATCAATAAAATCAACCATCAAAATATTGTTTCATGACTGTTCTGAATCTCAGCGATGCTTACTATCATGTCCCCATTCACAAAGAATCCCAAAGGTTCCTCAGGCTAGCTGTTTACATAAAAGGGAAGTAAGGGAATTTCATTAGAGCCCTCCCCTTCGGATTATCAATAGCCCCACAAATAGTTACCAAGTTAGTGGTGGAAATGATGGCTCATCTGAGGGAGCAGGACATTTTGATTGTCCCCTAACTGGACGATTTCTTGATAAAGAGCAACTCGGCTCAACACTAAAGAGAACAACTGGACAGAGTAATACCCGAGTAGATTTGGACTGGCTTCTAAACCTAGAAAAGTCAAGGCTAGAGCCAAGTACGGTGCAGGAATTCATGGGGAAAATATTGGACTCTCTGAAGCAGGAATGCCGACTCTCAATGTAGAAATAAGGGAAACTCGTAGACCTAGGGTCAAGAGCCTCACAGAATCCCTCCATAACTTTGAGGAAGGCCATGTCGCTACTGGGTTCCGCTTGTTTACCAGCAGTTCAGTGGGTGCAAATCCACACCAGGGATCTCCAGTGGGACATACTAAAGAACCAGGCCACATTAAGGGGCTGCTTAGAGGGCCACATGACTCTATCTTTAACCACTATTCGTTCCCTAGATTGGGGGAGAGACATCGGTATCTTGTCCAAAGTGGTCTCCTGGGCAACAGAGGTGTCCCGGGTAGTTACCACCTGCGCAAGCCCCACTGGATGAGGGAGCTCACCTGAGTGACAGGATTACTCAGGGGGCGTGGGCTCGAGGCATCCTCGAACCAGAACAAAAAAAACCTCTGGGCAGTGGGCTACACGCTGTCAGATTTCCTACATATTCAACAGGGTCATCATGTTTGGGTGTTTGCTGACAATCGGGCAGTAGTCGCCTATTTAAACCTCTAAACCGGCAGGGGGAACCAAGTCCTAGGCCCTAATGGACACAACTTCAGATTTTCAGATTGGCAGAATGCAATCTTTTGTCCCTATCCGCATTGCACGTTCGCGGGTAGAAAATCAGAAGGCAGACTTTCTGAGCCGCACTCAATTGATACAGGGAGAATGTGTCCTGAAGCAGTCTGTTTTCTAGCAGATCATGGAAATGTGGGGGCCTCTGTAATAGATCTGTTTGCCAATGTCAAAATCAGAAAAGAGGAAGCTTTTTGTTCTCTAGATCCCAGGGGGAATCCTCAGGCCCTAGACCAGACCTGGGCAAGATGCGGCCCGCGGGCCGCATCCGGCCCGCCTGACGATTGTAAACGGCCCGCTGCCACCGCTCAGCCAGCCGCCAGACAGTGCAGCAGCTGCTGCACGTCGCTGGTTCCCCTTCCCTTCAGCCACTCCAGCGCCTGTGCGCCCTGCATTCCAACCCCTGTCCGTGCGCCCTGCATTCTAACGAGCTGACCGCCGCTGGCACTTCTGCATCAGGGAAGCGCCAGCAGCGGTGGCGTCACTCAGCGTGACACAGGCTGCTGCGCTGCTCCGTTGCGCGCCAGACACCGGTGTTCTATGCATGCGGTTGTACTGTGGACACTTGTGCCGGTGGTCGGTGGTAAGTGCTCCATGCCGCGGGGACCGGGTGATGGAGCTGCCTGGTGCCTGCCTGCCTGCATGATAGGGAGGGGGAGGGAGCAGCGGCCAGCCCTGGGGGGAATGCGGATGGGTGCAGCACTAACAGGACATTATGGGCCTGTGGGGCACATTTATCAGGAGTCAGGACAGTATGATGGGGGCACAAGTGACAAATCAGGACAGTATGGGGGCCCAAGTGACAAATCAGGACAGTATGGGGGCACAAGTGACAAATCAGGGCAGTATGGGCCCCATACTGTCCTGATTTGTCAGTTGTGCCCCCATAGTAAGATAGCATATGTATACTACAGTATTGGGTAAAAATGAGTTAATTAGTCTGGCCCTCTAAAACCATCCAAATTTCTCATGCGGCCCCATGGCAAAATTAATTACCCGCCCCTGCCCTAGACGCTTTCATGATTCCTTGGACTCAGAGCCTGGCATATGCCTTTCCCAAAGCTATCCTCATCCCAGCGGTTCTACGGAAAGTCAGGGTGGACAAGTCGAGACTAATATTAATAGCCCCCTTCTGGCCAAAAAGAACTTGGTTCTCCTGGGTGAGGATGTTGACGATCACCCATCCTTGGGTTCTGCCGGAACTCCTGGACCTTCTTTCTCAGAGACTGGTGTTCCAGCCTCAGGCAGCGAACCTTCATTTGACAGCGTGGAATTTGAAGGGGTGCTGTTGAGGGAAAGAGGGAATTTAACTTCTACACTATTAAAGACTATTAAACTCACCACGAAAGCTTATGGTAGAAAAATCCTGTCCACCTCAGGGGTAAGAGTCCAGGGTGGGGTCTTAATCACTTCAATTCTTGAGTTTCTACAGAAGGGACTGGAATGAGGCCTGGCAGTCAGGACCTTAAAGGTTCAGGTAGCAGCCCTGGGAGCACTTTATAATCAGGATATAGGAGGCGACCCGTGGGTAGCAGGTTTAATCTGAGCATGTGCCAAATCTAGGCCAATAGTCAGCCAGAAACTACCACCTTGGGATTTAAATCTGGTTCTATCAACACGAATAGGTCCTCCATTTGAGCCTCTAGATTCAGTCACTCTCAGGATCCTATCATTCAAAACTGTTCTCCTTGTGGCTTTAACATCAGCCCGGAGGGTAAGTGACATATAGGCCTTATCTGCAGGTCCTCCCTTCACAAAAGTAGTAGATGATGAGGTGATTCTGAAACCTGACCCGGCCTACTTACCAAAGGTAGCATCTCATTTCCATAGGACCCAGGAGGTAGTCCTTCCTTTTTGCTTTAACCCTAAGAATAGGGAAGAAAGATTCCACACCTTAATGTTCGGAGATGTCTGGTTGAGTACCTAGAATCCACCCAGAGTTGTGGGATGAAATGATCTTTTTGTGTTTTCAGGGACCTAGAAAGGGCCTTAAGGCTTCCAAAAGTACCCTGGCGAGATGGTTAAGAGATGCTGTAGCTTTACCCTACTCATCCAGTGGGAATGTAATTCTGGATGGTCTGAAAGCTTTCCACAAGAGCAATGGCAACCTCCTGGGCAGAAAAGTAGGAAGTATCAATAGAAAAGATCTGTAAAGCTGTCACTTGGTCATCACCTTCCACATTTTTTTTTAAGCACGATCGGTTGGACCTAGCCTCTTCTTCTGACTTGACCTTCGGGAGAAGAGTTCTTCAGGCTGTGTTCCCTCTCAAAGTTGCATGTCTTTGTAATTCTCTCCGTGGTGCTGTCATGGGGGATAGAGAAAGACTTGGTTACATACTGGAAACGGGATTTCTCAACGCCCATGACGGCACCCATTCCCTCCCATCACGTGTGTGGTGAGCATGTTTTTTCACTGTTTTTAGTGTGTTTATGTATAGACAGTGTTTTTTCTGATAAGCAGTACGATACACTGTATATTTTACTGTCATTAACCTGGAGGTCCTTCAATGCTCTGTAAACCAACCGATGTGAGGGAGAGGTACTGCCCTTTTTATCTGTAGGTTTTCTGTCTCTGAAGGGCGGATCCCCTCTCTCTGTGGTGCTGTCATGGGCTCTGAGAAATCCTGTTACCGGTAAGTAACTGCGTCTTCTGTATTATGTGTATTTAAAAACGTGTCATAACAACCTCACATGAGCCTAGGGACCGTGAGTGCCGACACCACTGGAATGGCACCAGCAGGGGAGGTGAGTAGTGTTTTTATCTTGTCATGGCTAAACCTGGAGGATGAGAGGGGGGTGTACAAGTAGTGGAAAACTTCTTTTTAAGCTTAAAATGTTAAATGTTTCACTTGTGATTTTTTTTTTTTTTTTTTTTTTTCTCTGAAGAGGTAACCCCCATATGCTTAACATAAAAATTATTTTTTGTAATAAAAAAAAAAAAGCTATACGTTAACATTTTAAACGCCAAAACCAAAAATCTAATTAAAATCAAATTGACGTACAATGTCACAAGAAAACAGTCTCTGAATCTGTGGGATCCATTGAAGTGTTGAATATATTACCAAAAAAAGTGACACTGGTCAGGAAGGTGAAAACAGGCCCGGGGGTGAAGAGTTAACATAGGAGTAAGTTTCATAGCTGTTCTACCCCCTCCACAATCTAGAACAGTCAAAATAGATTTCCAGAATACAACTTGGTAAGACCCATCCATTCAACCCACATAAAGTGGCTTGGAAAATAGGTGCAACCCAGGGTCGCACAAACTCCTCCGTACCCTTTTTTTTTTTTTTTTTTTTCCCTGTGCCTGTTCTGTTTTCTGTTGGTAATTGTTATCCAATAAGTGAAATCCCATCTCGTCAAGAAGATATCGTTAAGACCTTCCAAATACATTAAACACTTAACCCGTAATGAACTTGACACTGGTTGCGCTTGACCTAAAACACCTTGGCATGGTTTATCATGATTTTTCTATTTGTCCTTCAATGTTTTAATACTGCTACAAGTTCTATCTGGGTTTTTTTCTTGGCTTGTGACAATTTATTTATCATGTTATTGGTTCTTCTGTGCCCCTTGCTGACATACCTGTAATTTGCAAAACCTTAAATGTAAAAAATTTTTTTTTTGACAAATGCTGCTCAGCAGGCACAAACACCCGGCTCCTGTGTGGGTGTAAGGCTGGTTTCACACTTGCGTTTCAAAACGCATGCGTTTAAAAAAAAAAAAATGCATGGTGAAAAAACGCGTGCAAACGCTGCGTTTTTTTGACGCATGCGTTTTTGCATGTGGTGAAAAAAAACGCAGCGTTTTGACGCGTTTACATGCATTTTTTCATTCGTTTACGTTTTTTAAACGCATGCTGAGAAATGTGTGACAGCTGCCAATCATCAAAATAAAGTAAAAAACCCACTATAAACAGAAATGGTTAGGGGTAGGGGTAGGGATCATAACCCTAACCCTAAAGGGATCCTAACCCTAAGCCTAAAGGGATCCTAACCCTAAAGGGGTTAGGGGTAGGGTTAGGGTTAGGATCCCTTTAGGGTTAAGGGTAGGGTTAGGGTTAGGATCCCTTTAGGGTTAGGATCCCGTTAGGGTTAGGATCCCCTTATCACCCTTATGGTGGGGGGTGGCATATCAGTGTGTTTTCGTTTTTTTTTTTTTTTAATAAAAACGCATGCGTTTTTAAAGCAAACAAATGCATGTGCTTAAACGCATGCGTTTCCATTGACTCCAATGTATTTTTTGACACAAAAAAACACATGAAAACGCATGCGTTTTTATGTGTCAAAAAAAGCCTCTCAAAAATACTACAAGTTGCATTTCTGAAAAAGAACGCATGCAGCAAAAAAAGCATGCGTTTCAAAACGCGACCAAACGCGTACAACAAAAAACGCATGCGTTTTCAATGTTAAATATAGGAAAAAAAACGCATGCGTTTTTGTGTGCAAAAAACGCTGCAGACAAAAACGCAGGTGTGAAACCACCCTAATAGAAAGTCTATTGGTTCATTTATTGCTCTTTGCTCATACAGGAGCAGTATGTGTCAGAGCAGTTTTCTGATGTATTAATACCGTATATACTAGAGTATAAGCCGACACCCCCCCCTTCCTAATTTTGCAACAAAAAACTGGGAAAATTTATTGACTCGAGTATAAGCCTAGGGTGGAAAATGCAGCAGCAACCGGTAAATGTCAAAAATAAAAATAGATACCAATGAAAGTAAAATTAATTGAGACATCAGTAGGTTAAGTGTCTTTGAATATCCATATTGAATCAGGAACCCCATATAATGCTCCATACAGTTCATGATGGGCCCCATAACATTCTCCATACAAAATACACACCATATAATGCTCGATAAAATTTAATGGGGCCCCATAAGCTGCTCCATATTAAAATATGCCCCATATAATGCTGCACAAATGCTGGTTATGGCCCCATAAGATGCTCAATATAACAATGTGCCACATATAATGCTCCATACAGTTGATTATGGCCCCATAGATGCTCCTCATAACAGTGTGCCACTTATAATGCTGCTGAAATAAAAAGACACCCCTCGTCGCTGCCCGGTGCTCCTCAGCGTCCCGTCTCTCCGCAGTGACTGTTCAGGCAGAGAGCGGCACGCACACTAATACGTCATCGCGCCCTCTGACCTGAAGTCACTGCAGAGGACGAGAAGACAGGGTGGCGGTGGAACGAGGAAAGGTGAATATGAAATACTCACCTGCTCCCGGCGCGGTCCCTGGCAGCTTCTCCCGGACAGATGGTTTCCAGGCGCGGCAGCTTCTTCCTCTGTTCAGCGGTCACTGGTACCGCTCATTACAGTAATGAATATGCGACTCCACCCCTATGGGTACCACGTGACCGCTGAACAGAGGAAGAAGGTGCCGGAGACCATGGGACATGCAGGGACCGCGTCAGGAGCAGGTGAGTATGTGACAGTCGTCGCTACCCCTCACCCGCCGACCATGACTAGAGTATGAGCTGAGAGGGGCACTTTCAGCCCATATTTTTTGTGGCTAAAAATCTCGGCTTATTCTTTAGTATATACGGTAAATTTGTAGTTGCTTTCGACTTCTTGTCATTAAAACTCCATGTGGTACCATATGTTACCTAGGTTCACATTAGCGTTTGTGCGCAGCGTATCATCTGTATGCACAACGCATGCTTACGTCTCCGCATCATATTACACATGACGCAAAAACAAAACCACTGCGTGTGCATGCGTTTAAATGCGTTTTGGCATGCGTTTGCATTTTTTATGCGCATGGTGGAGTTGGTGACATTTCCTGGACATGTGCAATCTAAAGTACGCGTATGGAACGAATGCGTATGCATGTGCTTGCGTACCAATGCGTTCCCATAGACAGTAATGCTTTTTTTTTGTTGCACTCATCCGCAATTCTGCGCATGATTGCACAATATGACGCCTCGAAAAATGCAACATGTTGCGTTCGGACACCACCACACACCACGAAACGACGCATACATATGCTTCTGCATGCAAACGCTTGTCCCTGCGTACACCATATTAAAGATATGTACTCATGACGCATGCAGATCTATGCGGATCATACGCTGCGCACAGAAACGCTAATGTGAACCCGGCCTAAGGCAACATATTTTTCCCTCAAGACATGGACTATACTTTTTTTTTTTTTTTTTTTTTTTTTCACCTCATGTACATGGAGAATTAGCAAAGACCTCATTTGTAAAATTGTATTACGGATCCATATTGATGTAACCATTACTTGCTGGATGAAAACGAAAGGCTGAAAAATGCATGTCTCATTTCATGCAGTATTACTTGCAGGTCCAGGACAAGGGGTAGGTACCTGCTTAGGTAAAATGTTAAGTGCTATTTTTTATTTCCACGTAGTTTCAGTTCCTGTGAAGCACCTGAAGGGTTAATAAACCTCTTGAATGTGGTTTTGAGCACCTTGAGGGGTGCACTTTTTAGAATGGTGTCACTTTTGGGTATTTTCTGTCATGGGCTACTTTCACACTAGCGTTAACTGCAAACCGTCACAAAAACGTCTTTTTTCCAAAAAAACGGATGCGTCAAAAAAGTGGAAAATGTATGCAACGCATACAGCATTTCGACGGATCCGTCGCAAATCCGATAAATGGTTGCGTTGAAATGCTGGATGCGTTGCATACGTTGCATCTGTTTTTACCATCCGTTGCATCCGTTTTTACGACAGATCCGTTGTTAAAATGGGAGGCACCAAAATTTGATTGGCTACTGGAAAATAAGGAAATCTATATACTGACTGTATTTACAGCCCATCTTTGAGGGTTTTAGTTTAGTGGCAAGGATGGATGGTGTACTTGGGAGGATTGCGAGTTTGGTTACTGAAGTTATATTTGAGACGAATCGCCTGGATATCATAGTGCGGGAGAAGGAGGCGGCAGCAGAAAGACAGAGGATGCAACAGAGAGTGCGACGATTCTGGATACATCCAATCAATGAGCTGCGGATGACCAGGGGTGTCCAGTCCACTCTATCTGGAGTTGCGGTGCAACCCACAGAAATTCTACAATTACAGTGGGGCAAAAAAGTATTTAGTCAGTCAGCAATAGTGCAAGTTCCACCACTTAAAAAGATGAGAGGCGTCTGTAATTTACATCATAGGTAGACCTCAACTATGGGAGACAAACTGAGAAAAAAAAATCCAGAAAATCACATTGTCTGTTTTTTTTATCATTTTTTTTGCATATTATAGTGGAAAATAAGTATTTGGTCAGAAACAAACCATCAAGATTTCTGGCTCTCACAGACCTGTAACTTCTTCTTTAAGAGTCTCCTCTTTCCTCCACTCATTACCTGTAGTAATGGCACCTGTTTAAACTTGTTATCAGTATAAAAAGACACCTGTGCACACCCTCAAACAGTCTGACTCCAAACTCCACTATGGTGAAGACCAAAGAGCTGTCAAAGGACACCAGAAACAAAATTGTAGCCCTGCACCAGGCTGGGAAGACTGAATCTGCAATAGCCAACCAGCTTGGAGTGAAGAAATCAACAGTGGGAGCAATAATTAGAAAATGGAAGACATACAAGACCACTGATAATCTCCCTCGATCTGGGGCTCCACGTATAATCCCACCCCGTGGGGTCAGAATGATCACAAGAACGGTGAGCAAAAATCCCAGAACCACGCGGGCGACCTAGTGAATGAACTGCAGAGAGCTGGGACCAATGTAACAAGGCCTACCATAAGTAACACACTACGCCACCATGGACTCAGATCCTGCAGTGCCAGACGTGTCCCACTGCTTAAGCCAGTACATGTCCGGGCCCGTCTGAAGTTTGCTAGAGAGCATTTGGATGATCCAGAGGAGTTTTGGGAGAATGTCCTATGGTCTGATGAAACCAAACTGGAACTGTTTGGTAGAAACACAACTTGTCGTGTTTGGAGGAAAAAGAATACTGAGTTGCATCCATCAAACACCATACCTACTGTAAAGCATGGTGGTGGAAACATCATGCTTTGGGGCTGTTTCTCCGCAAAGGGGCCAGGACGACTGATCCGGGTACATGAAAGAATGAATGGGGCCATGTATCGTGAGATTTTGAGTGCAAACCTCCTTCAATCAGCAAGGGCATTGAAGATGAAACGTGGCTAGGTCTTTCAACATGACAATGATCCAAAGCACACCGCCAGGGCAACGAAGGAGTGGCTTCGTAAGAAGCATTTCAAGGACCTGGAGTGGCCTAGCCAGTCTCCAGATCTCAACCCTATAGAAAACCTTTGGAGGGAGTTGAAAGTCCGTGTTGCCAAGCGAAAAGCCAAAAACATCACTGCTCTAGAGGAGATCTGCATGGAGGAATGGGCCAACATACCAACAACAGTGTGTGGCAAACTTGTGAAGACTTACAGAAAACATTTGACCTCTGTCATTGCCAACAAAGGATATATTACAAAGTATTGAGATGAAATTTTGTTTCTGACCAAATACTTATTTTCCACCATAATATGCAAATAAAATGTTAAAAAAACAGACAATGTGATTTTCTGGATTTTTTTTTCTCAGTTTGTCTCCCATAGTTGAGGTCTACCTATGATGTAAATTACAGACGCCTCTCATCTTTTAAAGTGGTGGAACTTGCACTATTGCTGACTGACTAAATACTTTTTTGCCCCACTGTATGTACGGATGAGGATGGAACATTTTGATTTTTTTGGTTGGAAAACTAGGGGATGTCATCCAAAGGCAGGACACAAGGATGAGGCTTGCCATCACACCGGCGGAGCGGCTCCTGGTGACACTGCGGTAGGCATCTTTTTTTATGTCATTGTTCATATTGAATGTTATATGCTGCAGACAAAACTGCGCTGACACATTGCGCAGCATTTTCTGCAGCATGTAATTTTTTGGGTTGTTTGAGGCCATTCCACTGGTTTTTTTTTGTTGATGGTTTTTAATTTTTTTTTTTTTCTGCAGCTTCCTAGCTACGGGTGAGTCTCTGACTTAACTCCATTTCCAATTCCGTCTGGGGATTTCCACTATTGGCGGAATTGTGAAGGACACATGTCGGGCGATTTGGGACACTTTACAGCCGGAGTATATCCCACAACCATCAATGGAAATCTGGTTGAGAAGTGCTGAACAATTTTTTAGAGAATTTGCAATTTCCCAAATTGTGTTGGTGCCGTGGACGGCAAACACATAAGGATTGCTAAACCGGCAGGAACAGGATCCGAGTACTATAACTATAAAAAATACTTCTCCATTGTACTCATGGCTATTGCAGACGCCAACTGCCGATTCCTTGCTGTGGACATAGGAGCGTATGGCCGGTCCAACTATTCACAAGTTTTTAAAAACTCTCCAATGGGTCGTTGCCTGTATGGAGATACATACGATTTCTCGCCAGCCAGACCGCTCCCAGGAACAAGTGAACCAGCCATGCAATATGTTTGTGTAGGTGATGAAGCCTTTCAACTGTCGCCGCACCTACTGAAACCATACAGCAGCCGTAAATTAAACCGTACCAAGCGGGTATTTAATTACCGTCTTACCAGAGCAAGAAGAGTAGTAGAGTGCTCTTTCGGTATATTGACGGCAAAGTGGAGAGTTCTGCTGACGGCAATAAAACTGGAAACCAAAACTGTAGACGATGTTGTTAAGGCATGTGTGGTGCTCCATAACTTTGTCATTTCAAAGGAGCCCGTTACCTTGGATGATGAAGAATTGGAGACAACCTTGTGGGATTACCGCAGTGCCTCTGTTCGCTCAACAGGTTCTGTTACTGGGATGAGGGACCAGTTTGCGGATTATTTTTTGTCACCTGTTGGGCGGATTCCATGGCAAGACATCATTGTGTGACATGTTTTTCATGGCTTTTGTTGTTTATGTAAAAATTGTGTTTCTGGCAAAAAAAAAAAATCCCAAAGTGTGGTTTGTTTAATAATAAAACCATTGTTATACCTTTCAAACGTCTGGTGTTTATTGTCATTTAACCTTTAATAGTTACCATATTACCTTAATGAATCCACACACACAGAGTAGATTTTAAATCAGAAAGATATTTATTTTAAACCTTTTTTTTTTTTTTTTTGGCATTTTCAAAAAACTTTTTTTTTCTTTTCAAAATATAATTTGGTTACAACATGTTTATAAATTTACAAACCAAAAGTTTACAAGTCTTGGTAGTGACGGGTGGAGTAACTATGGGAGGAGGGGCTGGAATGTTGGACCACGTCGGTAGGTGGGATTGGGGAAACCCTACTTGTTTGGTCTGCAGTGGAAGGGGGGGTGAAAAGCAGGAGGCTGACCAGAGGGAGTTGTGTTGGGGTATTTGTATAACTGAATGGGGAAGGAAAGCTGGGCAAGGAAGACGAAAACACTGGGGAATACATTTGGGTTGTTAACCTGGTTTGGTATTGGGACTGACGTTGATATTGGGGGGCATGATATTGAAATGGTGACTGGGATGTGTGGGGAGGTGTGGGGGTAGATTGGGGTTCGTGGAGGACCTTGAGCAGAGCATTATGGCATCTATTCATTACCCGCATCTGCTGGTCAAAAGAAAGCTTCTCCATGCTCCTAAGCATGGATTGAGAAAAAAGATTTGCCGGAGATTGACTTACATCTAAATGCAGCCTATCCAAGCGACTGCTGGTTTCCTGGTGGGTTTCACTGATGCGTGATTGCACCATGTTGAAACCAGCAGTCACTTGTTCTCCCAAAATTTTAAAAGAATTTTGGAAGGATGCATTTAGATGTAAGAACTCAGGAGCATAGCTCCTTTCCTGACCCCTCTGTCGCTGCCGCCACGAACCACCAAACGGTGGTGTAGAGGTGGCAGGGTCAGAGGGGTGGGGTAAAGGGAACGCTATCTGTTGACCATCAGATGCGAGTAACGAAGGCTGCGCTCCAGTGCCTGAGGTGGATGAAGTGGAGGGGTCAGAGGTGTGGGGCCTACCGACGTGGTCCCCGGTGGCGTACTCAGGAGGGATCGCTCCAGAGGGCGCAGAGGAAGATGCAGGCGCACGGTGGCTGGAGAAGGTGCTGTGAAAGAAAAAAAAAATTAATATATTGATATGAAAAAGCCCGGACTGAAACAAAAGTTTTGTGATTAGACAGGTTCTTACTGGGATGTTGAATACTTACACTCTACTCAGCATGGTTCGCCTCAGGAAGGAGAGGGCAGGGGCGTATCTGTACCTCCTCTTCTTCCTTCCTGCTGAGCCACTCGGGGCCTGCATCTCCTCGTTGAATTCCCTCTTAAAGCGATCCCTCAGTGACCGCCACCGCTTCCTAACCTTGCCACCTGTGAAGACAGGAATGAAGAAAAAAAAAAAAAAAGGTAAATGCAAGACATTACATTCAGCTCTAAACATCACTGAAAAGTGAATACTTACATAGTATGCTCTGCTGCTGTGGAAGAAGGTCCTCCCACCTTGGAAAGATGTTATGGCATACTTCCAACCAGAGCCGACGGGTGACACTGGTATCAGCATGCCTGCGGTCAGCCATGTTCCACAGCAGCTCCCGCTCGCGAACCTCCTCAATTAGTGCTTCGATTTCAATATCAGAATCTTCTGCGGGAGCACACTGAAGCCTGTGAGAAGAAAAAAAATAAATAAATAAAAATTAGTAGTCTGAAAAAAAAAAAATTACCAATCGAAGCCCCCCAAAATACCAACTCACTGATGGCTGACCGCGGCGTCGAGTCCGCCGACTCTGGGAGCGCCTGGGAGAACCTTCATGCTGTGCTGGAAGTTCAGCAGCAGCAGGAGACTGAAATAAAGGATAAAAAAAATTAGCTTTAATGTATGTATGTTTTCTGTGTTACGTTATATATGAAATTATGTTTTGTGTATGGTGCAGTGTGATGTGTGAAGCAAGTGTTTCACCACTACTTACACTTGGTTCCTCCTCCACTTGGATGTCTCCACGCGTCTCGGTCCCTTCTGACAGCTCCTCATCGGATTCTGATTCCTGTTTAAACATAATAAATGCATGTAGTGAATAAAAATGATGTAAATTTAAAAAAAAAAAAAAATTGTTTACTTACCGATACGCGCTGTTGCTGTGGAGGAGCGCTGTCGGAAGAGGACATTTTGTTCCTGTTGGCTACGGCCGGTGGCTGTGGTCCTAGTGGGTCTGTAAGTTAAAAGACACTTGCAATCTGCTCTACACATTGAAGTAGCAGATTTGGGGTCTTCAAAACTTACTTTTAAAAATTTGAGGATGTGGTCCTGGTGGCTACGGCTGGTGGCTGTGGTCCTGGTGGCTACGGCCGGTGGCTGTGGTCCTGGTGGCTACGGCCGGTGGCTGTGGTCACTATTGTATCTGTAATATAATAAGTATAATGGATTTATAGTTGGACCACCCCAGAACTAGGTAATGTTTAACAATAAACACCCTGTTAAAATGTGAGAAATAGGTGAACACCAAAACCCAAAAACAGGTGCACGTTATACCATTCATTTCCATGTCACAAAAAAAAAAAAATTTAAAATGTGAGACACCTTGAAAAATATTTTTATTTTTTTTGAAAAAAAAACCTCCCCCAAAAAACCTTTCAAAGGATAACCTTTAGTAAAAAATGAGCCCTCAACCAACTCTGTATTGCATGTGTAACCATTGGTACATACACCCGTTTTAAATTTACCTTTATGAAATTATACTACGGACAATTTTTTAATAAACATTTTATTTTTATTTTTTATTTATTTTTATTTTTTTAAATCACAATGGAGCAGAAATGCTCTTTATTTTAAATACAAGTACATCAACTGGGAATGGTTTCAACAGTAAATTAAAAAATCAACACTTTTTAAAAAAAAAAAAGCACTCGCATTCTAACCACAAGCTGCAGACCGCTAGACTTTGCAATAATACATCCGATTAAAAAAAAAAAAAAAAAAAATCACACATGCTGCACAAACCACTATACTAAAGGTACCGTCACACTGAACGATATCACTAGCGATCCGTGACGTTGCAGCGTCCTGGCTAGCGATATCGTTCAGTTTGACACACAGCAGCGATCAGAATCCTGCTGTGATGTCGTTGGTCGCTGCAGAAAGTCCAGCACTTTATTTCGTCGCTGGACTTCCTGCAGACATCGCTGAATCGCCGTGTGTGACACCGATTCAGCGATGTGTTCGCTGGTAACTAGGGTAAACATCGGGTTACTAAGCACAGGGCCACGCTTAGTAACCCAATGTTTACCCTGGTTACCGGCATCATTGGTCGCTGGAGAGCTGTCTGTGTGACAGCTCTCCAGCGACCAAACAGCGACGCTGCAGCGATCCGGATCGTTGACTGTATCGCTGCAGCGTCGCTCAGTGTGACGGTACCTTTAGTAAATACATCAAAAATCAACATTAACAATATGGCATTGACAAATGCACATGCAACCAACAAGACGCACACAAACATACCTGCAAGCAGAGTCCTAACACAAGCATAATAACACATGAACAGGCATAATATTGGCGAAGGCATAATAAGGTGCAGGCACGTGAACACATACATACAAAAGCACACAGCAGTACAAAAATACACACACACGGCCATCAGTCCTCCGGCTGGAGCTGGATGTCTTCACAGTGGCAGGCCTCAGGGTGGATCTGGACTGTAGCAGGGCACTGGCTGTTGCAGGACGACGGCAGGCCTCAGGTTGTCTTCAGGTTTTAAGCTCTTGCTGTAGTCAGTACATCATACACAAATACACACACACACGCACCCAAAAATGGCAATACTCACACTGTTGGAGTGTGGCTGGAAGGTCCTTGCTGCCAGGCTGGGGTCTTGCTGCCAGGCTGGGGTCTTGCTGGCAGTCTTGCAGGCTTCAAATCTTCTGTGTCTTGCTGGCATATGTGGGGTTGAAGGCCCAGGCCAGGTTTATATGGATTTGGGGATGTCTGGCCAATTAACTACAAAATCCTGATTCTGAGCATGCTCAGTAGAAAAAAAGTATTGCAGTGCTGCATTGCGTCGTACGACGTGTCTCGACGCATCCGTCGCTCATAGACTTTCATTGTAGCCAAAGACGCATGCCGCAGGATGCACCGCGACACGTTTTTTTGTCGGAGCCAAAAAACGTTACAATCTACGTTTTTCCAGACGACGTGTCGTCTAATTTCGACGCATCCGTCGAAAGACGTATACCGACGTATGCAAATCTGTCGCAATGCGTCGCCAATACAAGTCTATGGGGAAAAAACGCATCCAGCAAAATATTTTGCAGGATGCGTTTTTTCGGCAAAACGACGCATTTTAACGTATTGCAGTTAACGCTAGTGTGAAAGTAGCCATATAGACCCCTCAGTCACTTCAAATGTGATATGGCCCCACAAAAATAAATTGTTTTGAGAAATCACTGGTCAGCATTTAACTAGTGATGAGCGAGTATACTCGTTACTTGAGACTTCTCGAGCATGCTTGGGGGTCCTCCGAGTATTTTTTTTTTTTCTTCTACCTGGTTTGTGTTGTGTATGCGTTTTCGCTGCGAAGATGCATACCCAACAGCTGCACATAGCCTCGACGGGTCCGTCAGAAAGACGGGCCCAGTGCACACGTTTTCCACAATCTGCACAGGATCCTTTATTTCAAAGTCTAAACGGATCCTGTGCAGATTTGGAAGACTGAAGTGTGAAAGAAGCCTTAGTTTTCATCGCCGCAGCTGGATGATTTACAGCTGTTAGCCAGCTTGATTACATGTGGAGATTCCCTAGCAACCAGGCAACGTTCACATGTACTCAGCCTGGCTAATAGCTGTAAATCATTAAACTGAGGAGATGAAAACTAAATCTCCGAGCACTAAAAAATACTCGATCACCCGAGCGTGCTCGGGAAATCTCGAACAATGAGTATGCTCGCTCATCACTACATTTAACCCTTCTAGCAAAGAAAAATGTTTCAAAAATTGTGCTAATGTAAAGTACAGTAGATATGTGGGAAATGTTTACTCCCTTAACTCAGAAAGTTATGTCACACAAAATGGTAAATGAAAATTAAAAGTTTAAAAATTGTTAACGTTTCCCCAAATTTCCGATATTTTCACAAATGCAAGCTGTATTGTATCAAATGTTACCACTATCATGAAGTCAATATGTCACGAGAAAACAAGCTCCGAATCAGTGGGATCCGTTGAGGCGTTCCAGAGTTATTGCCTCATAAAATGACGGTGGTCAGAATTGAAAAATTTGGAAGGTGAAAGTGTTAAAGTGATATTTTTTCCACAATAGTAAGCTCTGGCATGATTTAAAACACAACCCGGTATTCCATTGTTGTCAGATGGCATGGAATATCAGGCTTTTGTCTAAAAAGCCCTCAATATTCTAGAAAAAGATCAAGAACGCAGCACTTTATTATGCAGTGAAGAAGCAAGCTGCTTTTTTTTTTTTTTTTTTTTTTTTATTCCATCAAACACATGACGTTTTGGATCTACATGGTCTTTTATCAAGCCTTGCTATTTTACCATAGCATGTTTTCCACCACCCCGGAAGTATATCATTGCTTGTTCTGCGATCCGTATTTGCATTGGAACAAAAGTGAGTGAAAGGTCGTTACTGACTACTGCAGTTTCACTAGCTATAAAAATCAATAGCTGTTATAAAGTCTTTGGACTTTGTTTCCATGTTAATATTGTTGTATAAAAATTAAATTCTAACCTCCTTTTTTATAATTCTGGAGCAAAAACCTTGCCATATATCTAGCAGCCACCTGAAGACAAGGTGGTAATATTTGTTAAATTAGTATGCTGAGAAATGAGCCTTGACGCTTGGTTGTTACATATGGCAGTTCCACTTTTTACAATCTCTCGAAAAGCATTTAGATCTTAGTCAGGAGACACTAAAAATATATGCATAGGATCTACTGTAATTAAAATACATTTGGCTACTTGACCATCTTCCCTTATGTAATGTCTTGGAAAAGAGAACCTCTAGGGCCAGACAGATGATATGGTTGTCATAAGAACCATGCTCTCCCTCTTCAGCGCTCCACAAACATGAATGCTTGGCTTGTTTGAGTGTATTGGGAAGCTACATTTTTCTCCCGTCTTCCCTGGAAAGTAACTGATCGGCCTTGAAATTTCAATTGCACAGTCTATATTCCCCCGGTATCATCTGTGAATCAGGAGGTCCTCCTAGACATCAGATGGTTAGCCAGTCCCGCCAAAATTTGGTGGTTCATGTGGGTTGTCAGCTAGTATGGATACTTTTTGATAGTCTATATCTATTTCTCCCAACCCCCTAGAAACATGTCTAGGCAACCAAGTTAATATTTGAGGGGCGGCTGTAAGCTTGGCCCAGCGTTTTGTCTGACAGGTCAGTCTGTAGTCTATCAGGTTGTCAGTCAAATATCTGGAGTGTGCTTTCAGCTGCCGCTCACAGTAGGGCGAGGACTATTGCCTATATGACTGAAAGCTGGTAGCAATAAAGTTAATAATCTTCTGGATGTCACACGTTCACTACAGCGATCGCCACTTTAAAGGGACACTGTCACCTGAATTTGGAGGGAACAATCTTCAGCCATGGATGCGGGGTTTTTGGGTGTTTGATTCACCCTTTCCTTACCCGGTGGCTGCATGCTGGCTGCAATATTGGATTGAAGTTCATTCTCTGTCCTCCATGTACACGCCTGCGCAAGGCAAGATTGCTTTGTGCAGGCATGTACTACAGAGGACAGAGAATGAACTTCAATCCAATATTGCAGCCAGCATGCAGCCAGCGGGTAAGGAAAGGGTGAATCAAAAATCCCAAAACCCCGCCTCCATGGCTGAAGATTGTTCCCTCCAAATTCAGGGGACAGTGTCCCTTTAACAATGCTGATAACCTGCAGTTTAACCCTATATCTACATGTTAATAGCATTATCTAATGACGGGTTCCCTTTAAGAAACTTTGAAGCCGCTTTTTGTAGTCAGCAGGTTCAATCTATTGTAGCTTGTGTTGTGGCTGTCTTAAAGAAGCTTAAAGTTCTAATATTAATCAGCGGCTTATAAAGCACATGACCATAATCATAGATAATGGGCAGCTAACCCTGGTACGAGCATAAAGGGCGATAAACAAGCTCTGGTTGATCTCATCACTTCAAGTTGCTTGAATTCTTCAATAGCCTACATCTATGTTTTGTGTAGTAGAAAAATATGCAAAGCTTGTTACCTCTCAAGTAAAAAGATAATTGCAAATTATGAGACTGGTGTGAAAACGCCAAAAGTCACAATTTTAGCACAACTACAAGTTGTGCAAAATTTTTGCGACATTTCAAAGCAGTTTATTTACAACAGAATTTTAGTGAAATTGCTTTGCTGAATTGGAGCCAAATTTTTATATTTGTTTTCTTATGTATGGGGAACATTTATGATTACCTTACCTTTTTTTTTCTTTTTTGTTTCCGTTGTACTAACTGGTACATTTAGGAACAATTGGCTTAAACCTTTCTCATTCCATTGAACCTATTCCATGTGTCATTGGGTTACTCTGTAAGTTATATCCTATAATGTGGATATTGATGGGGCAGACTGTTTTGACTTCTACTTTAATGTGCTGGTGGGAGGTGGAGGGATTGTTGATCTATCTTGCTATAGTGTGTAATTCAAAAATGCATAAAGGTTAAACCCCTCCCTCCCCCCCCCATTCTCGGCTATAGGTCACCCAGTAGACATGTCGGTCCCGGGTCAGAAACTGGTGAATCCTCACGCAGCACACAGTGCGAGTGCTGAGGGGATTCAAAAGTCTACAGTCACACAGTGACTGCAGACTTATCGGTTTGGACAGGAAAAGCTCTTTTAAGGTCAAGGCTCTGTGGTGACCAGTCAAGTTCTTCCAGACCATACACACAATTCATAAAATCTCACAAAGTCACAGTTGACATATACAACAACATTAAAGGGAATCTGTCACCTCATTTTGGCTCCATAAACTGCAGCCACCGCCATCTGTAATGCTGTAGATAAGCCCCCGATGTAACCTGAAAGGTAAGAAAAACAAGTTGGATTATTCTCACCCAGGGGCGGTCCTGGTGCGGTCCGATGGGTGTTGCAGGTCCGGTCTGGAGCCTCCCATCTTGTTACGATGTCATCCTCTTTGCTACCAGTTGCTGCTCCTGCGCAGGCGTACTTTATCTGCCCTGTTGAGGGCAGAGCAAAGTACTGCAGTACTTTGCTCTGTCCTCAACAGGGCAAATCAGTACGCCTGCGCAGGAGCCGCGACAGAAGCAAGGAGCACAGCATTGTATGAAGATGGAAGGACCCGGCCACCCCCTGGGTGAGTAATTTTTTTTTTTTTTCTTTCAGGTTACATCGGGGGCTTATCTACAGCATTACCAAATGCTGTAGATAAGCCCCTGATGGCGGTGGCCGCAGTTTATAGGGCCAGAATGATGACCGATTCCCTTTAAGTAAGAAAAAAAGTTTTTCTCAAGTAAGACACACGTGGTTTCAAAGTGGAAATAGTAACAGGTAATGGGTTTTTGCAAAGTGCCTAGTTAACGCAGACCTATAATATCTCCAACAAACTAGCAAGTGCTGTACAATTCAAGTTAAGAATTGCTTAGTAGTGCAGAAGAATGGATCTACAAGGTATAATGCATGAGATTCAAAACATGCCCATATATAAATGCCGTCAACGATGCCACAGAAACCCCGACGCGCGTTTCGCTGATCGCTTTCTCAAGGGGAGGCATGTATGTCATATCCTACCTCGTCCTGTTTTTATATCCTATCCAGATTAAACCTAGGTGAATCATTAGTCGTGCATATCACCGCTGCCCCCGGGTCCCAGGTGCATTAGTTTCCGGCACTCACACCCGGCATGCGGGGAGGAAATCCTCCATGACGTCACATCCGCTTACCGTCAGTTGAGAGGCCTTTGACAAATCCATGGAACCCGTGCGCAATGTGCATCCGCTCCTCAATTTTACTGAAGCCAAATAATGAACAGATATATTAACGCTGGTATATTGCGCAAGCGTCAATGGGAAGAGGAATCTCACATATTATGGCCATAATAAAGCAAAAAATAGAAACAAAAATAATGAAAAAATGTTCTACCCCAATAATGGAATCAAATGAATATCTGCCAATATAAATATTTTGTTGATGCCATTTGTAGGTCAACTTGATATTGTAAGTAATAACGAAAGGAACTAGCTGCCACCACCAATCGTTTATACATGCCAATAGCATATTTCGTCAGGGGTACGGATTGCAGAGCAAGAGGAATGGAGCAATTACATTTTATATGTTTAATATGGAAAAGTAGGCGGTGTTTTTATTAAAAAAAAAAAGTTTAAAAGATGTTTCAAAATGGGAACAAACAATGATATATACAATTACACATGATTTAAAATACGGTAGATAACAAAAGAACAGCACTAAACCTGTGTCATAGAAATGGCTCCGAGCTTAGCGAAAGGGAGCACTACTTGGCTTAGAGCAATGGACAGAACGACAGAGTACTGGGTCTTCCAGAACTGATTAATGACAAAAACCCAAACTCTGATTTTTATTATGGTAGATCAAGATTACGCCCATTCAAAATTGAAAACAAAATAAAAAAATACACATTTGGTATCGCAGAGTTCAGAATTGCCTGATCTATCAACATATAAAAAAGAATTAATCCGATCGGTAAATGGCGTAATAAGACTGAGCCAGCCAGAGGGCCGGATGTGGCCCTTGGTCCCGCTTTTCCCAAGTCTGATTTGGAACATACATGTCAAACTCAGGCACGCAGGCGATTTATATTTGGCCCGCAATGCCATGCATGCAGAGGACTTTGTGGGATCCATTATACAGTGTGGAGGGCTGTCTAGAGATCACAGTTGGGGCATAATACTGTTGGGGTCACCATACTTTTCCAGGTGAGTTGAGGGGGGTACAGTTGCGTCATCATACTATGCGTGTGGAGTGTACTGTGGATGAATTATCTGTGTGGGTATCATACTGTGTAATTCACTTTGCTAGATTTTAAAAAAAAAAAAAACATTT
The DNA here is from genome assembly GCF_032444005.1 of Ranitomeya imitator. Classification (NCBI taxonomy): domain Eukaryota; kingdom Metazoa; phylum Chordata; class Amphibia; order Anura; family Dendrobatidae; genus Ranitomeya; species Ranitomeya imitator. Next base: position 466,439,791 of record NC_091282.1, on the reverse strand, counting down.
CATCACTTTGAACAAAGCTGCTTGATATTGGGAAGGCTCATTTGTACAGTGGAGTGGATTGTGCCAGGGACAAGATTGCATAACATACATATATATGGGTGAGCTGCATCCACAAATTTTCTTATTATTACATCATTGATTGCTGATAAACAATGGTAGACTGGGAAGGGCTAGTCAGCTCACCGCATGTTGCAGCAACGTCATGCTGTACACACAGGGAAGAGCCCGGGATCCGGCTGGAGTAATGCACAAGAAGAAATCCAGCGTGTTCACGGGTAAGTAATGAAAGTCCAGTATTGAAAAATCAATTCTTAAAAAACATGATGACATGCAGCTTTGGCCTTGCTATTAACAACCGACGCGTTTCAGCTCTACCATGATGTAAGGCTCCGTTGAGCTGAAACGTGTCGGTTGTTCACACCATGGCCAAAGCCGCATGTCAACATGTTTTTTAAGAATTGATTTTTCAATAAATAATGGACTTTTATTACTTACCTGTGAACACGCTAGATTTCTTCTTGTGCATTAATGATTGTTGGGGTCATCTGGGTTCCATTTCGTGTTCGAGTTTACAACGGAAGAAAATGTTCTGCATGCTGTCATTTTTCTTCTGCTGTGATAAACCTAAAACGGAACAAAGTCTGTCTCGAATCATTCGGTCCCCCTCTCTTGAGTTGCGGCCATAGATTAATTCACGGCAGATTAACTGCAGAGTGTGTGTGCCTGTACATTCCTGTGATAATTGGATAGTGTTATGGCCCAGGTAAAGGTTACTAAGATTAAATGTTTCCATATATTTACCCACTGATAATATTAAAGAAGTTGTCCGCTAATTGGACTACGCCTTCTCATACCCCTCTCTTGACCCCCATAAAATAAGAGAACCGTATTGAAGCCAGCATATTAGATACATAATACTACCAATATATAGTGATGAACCTGAAAGTAATTCAATATGCCGTATGGACTAATAGGGCCCAGCTGCCAAAATACATATACAAAGCAAAAAGGAAAAACGGGCAGCCATATGGTCCCATAAAAGATAAATGTTTATTAATACATATTAAAAACACCAGACAGGATACAGAGATGCAGTACAGGGAATGGATATATGTTCCTAGTGGCCATGAAAACGGGCCAGGAAGCCAACCCACAGTCCGTGCTGCTATAATAACATAATATTACAGAGAACCCATGAACAGTAATGAATATCCAAACATGTATACGGCAAGTGCCTTTGCATGGGAAACATTACCTCTAATGATAAAAGATGGACATACCCACAGCAGACGCCACGGACACACTGAGCAGGCGACCAGGCCCGACACCGACGCGCGTTTCGGAGCGGGCAGCTCCTTCATCAGGGGCACTTGCCGTATACATGTTTGGATGTTCATTACTGTTCATGGGTTCTCTGTAATATTATGTTATTATAGCAGCACGGACTGTGGGTTGGCTTCCTGGCCCGTTTTCATGGCCACTAGGAACGTATATCCATTCCCTGTACTGCATCTCTGTATCCTGTCTGGTGTTTTTAATATGTATTAATAAACATTTATCTTTTATGGGACCATATGGCTGCCTGTTTTTCCTTTTTGCCCCATAAAATAAGGCCTATACTCTCCTTTGCTGTTGTCGGGACTCTGTCTTCTGGCGCTTCCATGCGGTGGCTGTGACGCCAGCGTCCCAGTCCCTGCCACCTGTTAAATTGAGTCATGAAGTGGAACTCTGAGATCAGCCTCAGCCTAGACTTCCGCTTCATGTTCGATTTGTCCGAAGGTGGGGACAGTGAGGGCTGGCATCATGTGTCACAACAACCGCATGAGATCCTCGGGAGAGCTTGTGTCCACACAACAGCAACGGCGCCAGCACGAGAGGTGAATATAGGCTTCATTATTCTATGGGGCCAAACATTTTGATCAAGAAAGGGTTGTCCTTGTAGTGGACAACTGCTTTTAAGTTTCAGAAAACTAGAATCTAGAAAACCCTGAAGAACAGTCTGTATTGAACGAGAGTGAATCTTAGTAGCTGCGTCACCAGGGATAACTTTACTTGATATCTTCCTAAGGCTATTTTTGTGCTGGGGCAAACACTAAAGGTCACTCTACCAGTTATAAGTTGTGTATACACCTCACACAATGTAAAAAGACACAATAAAAACTCTAAAGAGTACAGACCATTTTTTACGGCGGTTTGGTTTATAGGTGTTGAAGCCATTACAACTGAATCTAAGCCCTTATGTCTATGGGGTTTTCATTAAGTGTAAGCATGCCAAGCATGTGTTTGATATTTCTTGTCTATGCCAACCCTCCTTGACTCACCTATGGCTGCTGTTTCCTGCAATGTCTGCCCAAGTTTTGTCTACAAAGTTTTCCATTCCTGTGTGTTCTTTCATTATGACTCTGCCTCTCATTGATTTCTTTCAAGCTGAGGTTTGTGACAAGTATTCCTTGGAACTCCTTATAATGGAAGATGTGAAACACCATGATTATCCACGGTTTACTGTTCCTTTGTAGCATAGTACTTTCTGTTACTTGCTTTTAAAGAAAATTTTCCATAAATATGATGGTGATGGTGAATTTGAGAATGCAATGTCTAAAAGATTTGACCCTCCTACTTTTGAAATTCACGGTTTGAGTATGGACTGCGATGGCCAGTCCAGCCACTAAGCAAACCCAATGGCATTGTCCTAGGCATATACAAGGCTGTTTAGTTCAGGTCAAGAGACCCAAAGCTAGCCTATATCTGACAAGTAAAAAAATAAATGTCCTTTATTACAGGGTCTGTAAGATGGAACGTTTCTCCTTGTGTAGAGACAAGCCGGGGTAAATTGAATTATTGGCCTATGCAATGCGTCTCTGGGAAATAAAATATGCAAATAGCCTTTCAGAGAGTCGATATTGACTTTCAGAGTTGCTACATCCTCTATTGGTGGTGCTAGAGTTTAAGTCCTTCCTCTCAGAAGAGCCTATTTGCATATTTTATCACACATTTATTATAAGGTGGGTTAATCAAGGTGTTTTTTTTTTTTTTTTTTTTTGTTTTTTTAAAGGTCCCTTTAATGCTAGAAAACTTGTCAGGTCCCCCCACAGAACCACCACCAGCAGTTGTCTACGCTTTGTGCTGATTGTCTCCATGGTGACCCCGGACGCAAGATGGCCACGGGGTCCTTCAGGGAAGGTCGCTTCTCAATGCCTGCTAAGATCAGGATCTGAGTAATGATGAGCGAATATACTCGTTACTCAAGATTTCTTGAGCATTGCTCGGGGGTCCTCCGAGTATTTTTTTTTTTTTTTAGTGCTCGGAGTTTTTCTTGCTGCAGCTGAATGATTTACATCTGTTATCCAGCATAAGTACATGTGGGGTTTACCAGGCGAATCCACCCCTTCCTACTCTGTGCCCCCTCCAGTCAGCGCTCACACAGGGTTAATAGCAGCGTTAACGGACTGCGTTACACTGCGGCATAACGCGGTGTAACGCAGTCCGTTAACGCTGCTATTAACCCTGTGTGACCAACTTTTTACTGTTGATGCTGCATATGCAGCATCAATAGTAAAACGATCTAATGTTAATAATGATAAACAAAATAAAAAAATCATTATATTTTCACCTTCTGTCTCCTTTCCTGCTGCTCCTTGTGACACTCCGGCCCATGCATTGCGGTCTCGCGAGACCGCTACGTCACCATCTCGCGAGACCGCAATGCATTCTTGGGACCAGAGCGTCGCGAGGAGCATCCGTAAACGCCTGGGCTGGATCCGGGGGCCGACGGAAGGTGAGTATATAACTATTTTTTATTTTTTATTCTTTTTTTTTTTTTTTTTTTTTTTTTTTAACATGGATATGGTGCCCACATTGCTACATACTACGTGGGCTGTGTTAGATACTGCATGGGCTGTTATATACTACGTGGCTGTGGTATATATTACGAGGCTGGGCAATATACTGCATGGGCTGTGTTATATACTGCGTGGGCTGTGTTATATACTACGTCTCTGGTATATATTACGTGGCTGTGGTATATATTACGTGGCTGGGAAATATATATTACGTGGCTGGGAAATATATATTACGTGGCTGGGCAATATATATTACGTGGCTGGGCAATATATATTACGTGGCTGGGCAATATACTACGTGGGCTGTGTTATATACTACGTCTCTGTGTTATATACTTCGTGGCTGTGCCATATACTACGTTGCTGTGCAATATACTACGTGGCCTGTGTTATATACTACGTGGGCTGTAAGCTACTTGGCTGTGCTATAATTCTCTGCTGTATCTGTGCATCATGAATCGTGGTTTCTGTTAAAGAGGGGGGGCCCACTGAGACTTTCGCCCGGGGCCCTCAAAAACCTGGAGCCGGCCCTGGCTTCACTGATTGTTCGCGGCCGGGTGTGACTAATCAGCGACAGGCACAGTGCGGCCGCGAATTGGCGTGGAATTTGAACCACGCTTCGCTAATTGGTCACGCCCGGGCTGGCCGAATCCTGTGTATAAACTGCATTATTCTGAAAACTTCATAAATAAGCTACATACATATTCTAGAATACCTGATGCGTTAGAATCGGGCCACCATCTAGTACATTATAACATACAGACTATGCATCTGTTGATTCTTCTAATACATGCCCTGCCTCTTCTTTTGGATACGTTTAATAATGTTAATCATGATGTTTTCCATAGATCTTACATTCTGGCAATTGTTTGTCACAATCTCAGTCACAATTGGGCTATGAATTTTTTAATTGTTACATATCCATCCAGGCTATCTTTTTTTTTTTTTTTCCAAGTGGAAAGTGATCCCTAGCAAAAACACATTACTTACTGTATATACTAGAGTATAAGCCGACCCCCCCCCCCCCCCCTAATTTTGCAACAAAAAACTGGGAAAACTTATTGACTAGAGTATAGGCCTAGGGTGGAAAATGCAGCAGCTACCGGTAAATGTCAAAAATAAAAATAGATACCAATAAAAGAAAAATTAATTGAGACATCAGTAGGTTAAGCGTTTTTGAATATCCATATTGAATCATGAGCCCCATATAATGCTCCGTGCAGTTCATGGCCCATAAATGCCCCATATAATGCTCCATGCAGTTCTTTATGGCCCCATAGATGCTCCATGCAGTTCTTTATGGCCCCATAGATGCTCCATATAATGCTCCATGCAGTTCTTTATGGCCCCATAGATGCTCCATGCAGTTCTTTATGGCCCCGTAGATGCTCCATATAATGCTCCATGCAGTTCTTTATGGCCCCATAGATGCTCCATATAATGCTCCATGCAGTTCTTTATGGCCCCATAGATGCTCCATATAGCATTGTGCCACATGTAATGCTGCTGCTGCTGCACAAAAAAAAATTTTTTACATACTCTCCTCTCGTCGCTGCTCCTCAGTGTCCCGTCTCTCTGCAGTCACTGTTCAGGCAGAGGGCGGCGCGCACACGAATACGTAATCGTGCCCTCTGACCTGAACAGTCACTGCAGAGGACGCGGAAGACGGGGCGGCGGTGGAACGCGGAAAGGTGAATGACATACTCGCCTACTCCTGGCGCGGTCCCTGCATGTCCCACCGTCTTCGGGTGCAGCAGCTTCTTCCTGTAGTGAGCAGTCACATGGTACCGCTCATTACAGTAATGAATATGCGGCTCTACCCCTATGGGAGTGGAGTCCATATTCATTACTTTAATGAGCGGTACCAGTGACCGCTGAACAGGGGAAGTTGCAGCGCCCGAAGATGCGGGGACCGCGCCAGGGAGCGCTGGGAGCAGGTGAGTATTTGACAGGCGTCGCTCCCTCACCCGCCGAAACCCCCCCCCCCCCCCCTGCCTTCCATGACTTTAGTATAAGCCGAGAGGGGCACTTTCAGCCCATTTTATTGGGCTGACAATCTCTGCTTATACTCTAGTATATACAGTATAAGTAATTTCAGAATTATTGGAAGGTAATGCTGAGAGTCCTTTACAACTAAAAATTACAAAATTGTGAGTCCCATGGCCCCTTTTCATTAAAGTACTGCGTGAGCATGTGTGCTGTCATTCTAGTCAAAGTCTGAGACTGATGGACCGAGCCCAGGTTCCTGCATGCCTGATCTCCACTCAATTCCAAAAGTTGACATGGGAACTCCATTCTTGTGATCCTGGGTGGGCAACAGTGATCACTCAATTATAATCTATCCACGGGATATGTAATATCTACAGTAATATACCAGCCAGGTATGGACTGGGGCTGAAATTCGGTCCTGGCATTTGAAATCACAATGACCCATGTTGTCCCCATCTCCATGATTCAGATGGGATGTATTTCTAATATTACCCTGGATGGAGGAAAGGAAGATTTACTGAAAGACCCATATTTTTAATAATACCCGTGGCCTGCTGGGGTAAGTGATGGAGTCAGCCACTTTGTGCTCCATCACAACTCTTAACAGTATTTGTGTCTTGAGAACACAGATTCTGTTAACAACGTAGCACACAAGGCAGCCCATGACCAGACAGGCCCTTCTGGCATTTGCCAGAATTACCAGATGGCCAGTCCAGCTCTGATACCAGCTATCCACAAGATGGGTAATGAGTGACTCTATTCAGTCTGAGACTGATGGATTTGGTCCAGGCTGACCTGCACTCAATTTATAAAGGGGACACGGGAGCTACATTTTTGTCTTAATGGTGGGTACCAGTGATCCACAAAATAGATCATAGGTGGCCATCCTGTGAAATTGCCTTAAAATATCTGTAACCCCTGATGTGGCATTGCTGTGTTGTGCCACACCTTTCCGAGTGTATGAGCACTCCCGGGTTTTGTGGGATTCCTCCCATACTCCAAAGACTTGGCTGCGGTCACACTATCAGTATTTGGTCAGTATTTTACATCAGTATTTATAAGCCAAAACCAGGAGTGGGTGATAAATGCAGAAGTGGTGCATATGTTTCTATTATACTTTTCCTCTATTTGTTCCACTCCTGGTTTTGGCTACAAATACTGATGTAAAATACTGACCAAATACTAACTGATAGGAAACTTAGATTGTGAGCCCTAGTGGGGACAGTGATGACAATAATTCTAAAGTGCTGTGCAATATGATGGTGTTATATAAGTGAGCACAGTAACTGCGTACCATATGATTTTAATGGGACCCTCTATTAGGAATAATCACTTTTACACAATACTTTCTGTAAGAATCTACTCTTTAGGTATAAACTTACGATTTTATTTTTTCGTTTATATCAGTTGTAGTACACTTCTGTGTAAGCGAGAAATGACCCAAAGTGTTCATGTTTTGTGTGTTGAATATCCATTATAGCACATGGTGGAAAGTGAATGGTAACGATGGCAAGGAAATCCTGGTCGTCTTCTGCAAGAAGTTTGGGCTCGTATTCCAGGGCTTGGGCACATTTGACATTGATTTATATGAATAACTTGCAGCCCTCAGGATTATTCTTTAGTCTTGATGTTGTGCCATGTATCAACCCACGCTTTTTTCATCTCCATGATAGTAACCAAACGTTTCCTTATGATTTTATTTGACAGGTTTAGGAAGCAATAGCTATAGTCAATCTTTTGTAACTTTTTTTTTCATTTTCTGCAATTTAATTTGCAGAACTTTTACCCAACATGAGTGATAAAAAAAAAACCATGTGATGTGAAATGTCAAGTAGAATACATTGATAGAGAATGGCCAACGTGTGTGTGTGTGTGTATATAGTCAGACTATCGCTGCCCCTACCGCAGACAGCATTGCGCTTCATGGCAGCTTGCTGAATGGCTCTTATTGATTAACTAAGTGCTGGAATGAAATGTGCTGCTGTGACCTTGCTGAAGTCACACGTCTAACCAGTAATCAGAACTATGGTGCTCAAGTGTGTATCCAATACATGCATGTGTGGCATCTGGTCCATTCATACATATACTACTATAAAATAGTATATTCTACAGATACCAAGATGTAGTTATTGTTCAAAAAGACCTCTTTGTAAAAGCTACAAAGAAATTGTATTCCTTTGGACTTGGCTATGTATAGTTAGCTGCCAATTTTTTTTCTTCTGACACATGCACACAAGGGTTACTTTAGCCCCTATAGGCAGTAATATGTGGACAATGTGCACATGAAGTCACCGGTTTTCACAGATCTGACATTCCCGGTTTGAGTACGAAATGCGCCATCAGTACCAGCCTTGGGTCTTCTGAAAAGAACCTGTTGTCTGATCTGCAGGCAGGAGATTATTAGGCAAGGGGAGCTGATCAGACTGATGGACATTTTTGTGGAAAATGTTTCTGTTAAATTTGCATTTCGTTCATTGAAATTCCTGATGCACATACTCCAATGGACGGTCCTTTTCGAGATTGACCGTTTTTCCTGTATGATTGCATGCAGATATAGATGTCAGTCACTGGTTGGACAACCCACTGGACTCCTACAAAGCCCTGGGATGCCAATGAGTAAAATACAAGTTCATCCCCTTCACACGTCAGTAGAATAGCGGTGCCAGTCATCAGTCTTTTGGATCTGTGAATCTGAGCCGCACAACACACTGAATCCTGGTATAGCTATCTAATTCCAAGAAGCTTTATTGGCAGGTCCAAGTAAACATGAGTTATGCCAATGCACGTGTACAGTAGGCGATAAGGACTGTGGGGATGACAGGTAGGGACTATATGCACAATGGATGGTGCACATCAGGGTGGAGGATATGGAAGTCCCTGGCATAGCCTAGTTCTTTCTCACCGCCTATGGCATGCGCTCACATACTGCTATCTCCACCACGCTCTCTTCTTCCCCGAGCAGAATAAATGTTTTCTCTTGCTCCCTCATGGAGTTGAGATCAGGGAGAGTCCTGAATTGAGTGTTCCTCACTGCTGAGTGTTTGGTGCAGTGTAGCAGGAAGTGGATCTAATCCTCCTGGTCACAGTATAGGCACAGTCTGTCCTCCCTGGGCTTGTAGCTCTGTCTGTGCCAGCCGGACTCGATGGCCAGACTGTGGGCACTGAGTCTATAGCGGCTCAGGATCTGACGGTCTCTGGGGTCCGGGAGTTCCTCCAGATATGCAGCCAGTCTGTAGTCTCTCTGTAGACTCTGGTACACGGTCCGTTTCTGTGAGGTGGTGATATCGTTCCTCCAGTCACTGACATACCTCTCCTGCCCCTCGTCTATGAACTTACTGATTCTGAAACCAATAAGTCGTCATACAAAATAAATGATCCCCCTCAAACCACATGTCATATACCTTATAGTGACACAGAAGAAGCCCGATCGAATATAGTAAAATATACCTTATTATTCATAAGATATCTACAAAATACAATGAAAGTGACAGGAGTGGTTGCAGTGGAACCTGCATACAGTGACAGAAGTTGCAAGAAAGCAGACCATTGCATCCCAAGGATATAAATACGGTACTCAAATAGCAATGTGAGCATGGACATCAGTATAGAGTAATGGTAAATGGCTGAAAAAAGACTAGCACACAAAATCCGAGTAAATACTGTGAATAGATCTGAAAGTCCATTACCTGTTGTAATGATAGAAAGGGTGAATGGTCTGTATCCGCAACCAGTTGCTTCAGATACTATTTAGTTGCCGTTTTTGTTAACTTGGCTAAAAAGTCTTAGACCACGTTCAGACATTGAGTATTTACATCAGTATTTATAAGCTAAAACCAGGAGTGGAACAGTCGGAGGAAAAGTATAATAGAAACACGTCCCCAATTCTGTATTTATCACCCACTCCTAGGTGTCAGCTCTGCACTGACAAAGTTGCTGATCATGCACTGAGCGTGATCAGCAAGTTTGCCATGGTGACCCGGTGTCGTCATGGCAAACTGCGGGGTCTCCGATCCACAGGCAGAGGGGCTGTCAACCCTCTGCCAGTTCCCGGAATGATTCAATTGCATTAGATCACAGCATTTAGGGGGTTAAAGTGCCGGGGGAGTCAGAATCAGCTGACACCTTGTGCTGATCGCCTGCACACAGCCCATGTGCGCGGGTTATCACAATCATGGTTATCGATTAGGCCCAGGGCACAGAGACAGATTATGGGAGACATGTTTCACATCACCAAGCCAATTTAAATATTAGACAAAAATAACACAAGTAAACACAAATGAAGGTCTTTATTATTAATGCAAAAAGAAATCCAAACCTACAGGGCCCCATGTGAAAAAGTGATTGCCCCCTAAACCTAATAACTGGTTGTGCCACCCCTAGCAGATACAGCTGCGATCAAGCATTTGCGATAGCTGGCAATGAGTCTTACAATGCTCTAGAGGAATTTTGGCCACTCATCTTTGCAGAATTGTTGTAATTTAGCCACATTGGGGGGTTTCTGAGCATGAGCTGCCTTTTAATGGCATGCCACTGCATAAATGGATTAAGGTCAGGTGTTTGACCAGGCCATTCCAAAGTCTCAATTTTGTTTTTCTAAAGCCATTCAGAGGTGGACCTGCTGGTGTGGTTTGGCTCATTGTCCTGCAGCATAACTCCAGTGCGATTTTTTTTTTTTTTTTTTTTTTTTTTTTTTTTTTTTTTTTTTTTTTTTTTTACACGTGTGTGTATGTATCTCTCTTGGACAATAAGAGCACAGGGGTTAGTGATGGCTTTTTATAAATCAGTGGATGCCAACTTTTAGTACCTTGAGAAAGACATTCAGACATAACAAAGCCCCCAAACATCTGTTTTTGAGGATGTTTTACAGTTTGTTGAATATGATCAGCTCTCATTGGTTCATTTTTGCTTCTTCTAACACTTGCTCTGTCTGCTGAACAAAAAGATGGGTTTCATCACTGAAAATTACCTTTTTCCATTAGCTACTTGATCAAGATTTATTTATATATTAAAACTGGTTTGAATCACACTGGTAACCAACTTACGATTTTACTTAAAAAAAAATTAAAAAATAAAAATGCTTTGTCCCAATTAATTTGCACAGCACTGTATATACACAAACCAGACTAACAAGGGAGGATGTGCAGGGATAAATGAAAATACCAATCAAACAAATATGCACTCAAACAGCCAAGACAAGCACCAGGGAGAAAAGGGAGGTAAAGATAATGGGAGAGGATGAGGAATCGCACACAGCAGGAACACCAAGCAACAATTGCAGATCAACACTCCAAACACCTCTACCAATAACCAACATCTCCACAGCAGGCAGTATTAGTAAGACTTAACACTGACAATCCAGATTGCTAGAGGCTAGTGTATATATAGGAGAGGGGATTGGCCAATACTGCATAGCTGAGCTCATTCAAGCATGAAGGCTTCCGAGACTCTTAGCTGTACAGTTTAACCCCTGCAATACTAACAAACCTGCACCGTTTATTATGAAGGAGACTAATCAGTGCAGGAGTACGTGAAATCAGACTCTGCGGTCTTCTGGCCTCTCTCACTGTAAACCATGACATTATCACTGCTCAGACTAGCTCCCTGGTGCCAGGTGATCCGACCATGCCCCCTCTTCTGATAAGCAGCTCACTGTCAATAGACTTTGTACATCTGTGATGTGGGTGGGGTTAGCTTTCTCAGCTCTGCTACACGCTTCATATGAAGCAGAGATGTATCCCAACTGTTGCACCCCGTAAACTAAGTGATAACTCGTTGGAATCAGTCCGTTTTCATACATTCTGCTGCTATTAGATAAGGTAGCTAAAACCTGTTGACCGATTCCCTTTTTAAACTGAGATTTGTTGCACAAAAACAAACAAATGGCAAAGCGCTAAAAATGTGACATAAAATATGCTGAGATGCCATAATGAATTTGGTCCAATGAGTGAAGTGAATTTATAGCATTTTTTTTCTTTTTCTCCGCTGATTTCCATAAATTTAGATCGACACCTCGGCGGCTTCAATAATATTGGAATTTAGGTGTTAAGCCCTGAAGCAGAGCAAAACATGTTTTACAGTTTCTTCTTCAGTAAATATTTGATGATTAAGCTTTGAGTGTATGCCCTTAAGGTAACTGTAAGGCTATGTGCACATGTAGTCTGGGTCCACTGCGGATTTTACCGCAGCGGATTCCAGCAGATTTGATAAATCCGCAGTGGAAAACCGCTGCAGATTTACCACGGTTTTCCTGCAGTTTCCACTGCAGATTTACAACAGCGGTTTTCCATAAGGGCAGTTGTAAATCCGCTGCGGAAAACGCACAAAAGAAGTGACATGCTGCGGATTGTAAACCGCTGCGTTTCCGCGCGGTTTTTTCCGCAGCATGTGCACAGCGGTTTTTTTTTTTCCCCATATGTTTACATTGAACTGTAAATGCAGGGGAAACTGCTGCGGATCCGCAGCAAAATCCGCATCATGTGCACATAGCCTTAATTGGATATTAATATCATACTATATTTTTTAGGTTTAACACCGTGACAGATCTTGCTAGTTTCACAGATGTAAAGGCATTTTGGATGTCTTTCCAGTAGTGCACTTGTAGTGTTGTTTTTTTTTTTTTTTTTTTTTAAATGTAACTGTTTAGTTTTACGATTATTGAAAAATTGTGCATAAAAGAGATGCATGGTTGTGATAATAGAATGGTACAGAAAGCAGATTTCGGAGACCTATAATGAAGTACACTTCTAGTGTATAATGGATTGTTACGGTACTTGAAATGTTTAGGATAAGACTAAATTTTGCCATTATCCAATTCATTATATGAACAATAATACTGTATTTCATACTGACATTTTTTGCCTATAGAATTGATGTGTATTGTAGATGCTGATTCTTCATGTCCATGCAATCAGTAGCACAATCCTTCTGGGTGCAACATACTTTTTTTTTTCCCTTCTGCTCCGATTTATAACAAAACCTGAAGGATTTCCTAGTATATGCATTATTTTTTTTCTTTTTAATGCACTCTTTATCATTTTTTTTTTTTTTTTTTTTTTTGCATGGTGCGGCAGGGCCCCTTTATGTTGGCTTGGTGTTTGTGTGGTGCATTTATATATAGTGCTGGACGGCCCGCCTGCTAGTACTATGGGCGTGATCAGGGCCGGCTCCAGGTTTTTGAGGGCCCCGGGCGAAAGTCTCAGTGGGCCCCCCTTTAACACATACCACGATTCATGATGCACAGATACAGCAGAGAAATATAGGTATAGTACAATGCCAGATTTCACTTCTTACATGAGTGATATCTATTGTAAATTCTACAATACCATACAGCAAAGGGGCTTTATATAAGTCAACCCCTTATATGCCAATTTTTGTGTACTACTCCCTCTTCTTCAGTTACCAGTAGGCATTTTATTGTTAGCTAAACTTGCTGAAAATAAAAAAAACTGCATACATTGAATATGACAATTTTTTAATGCAAACATTTTAAAGTAAACATTAGAAAGTATTAACGTAGAACATTTGTAAAAGTGCAAAATGTGTAGCATATAGCACAGCCACTCAGTATATAGCACAGCCACTCAGTATATAGCACAGCCACTCAGTATATAGCACAGCCACTCAGTATATAGCACAGCCACTCAGTATATAGCACAGCCACTCAGTATATAGCACAGCCACTCAGTATATAGCACAGCCACTCAGTATATAGCACAGCCACTCAGTATATAGCACAGCCACTCAGTATATAGCACAGCCACTCAGTATATAGCACAGCCACTCAGTATATAGCACAGCCACTCAGTATATAGCACAGCCACTCAGTATATAGCACAGCCACTCAGTATATAGCACAGCCACTCAGTATATAGCACAGCCACTCAGTATATAGCACAGCCACTCAGTATATAGCACAGCCACTCAGTATATAGCACAGCCACTCAGTATATAGCACAGCCACTCAGTATATAGCACAGCCACTCAGTATATAGCACAGCCACTCAGTATATAGCACAGCCACTCAGTATATAGCACAGCCACTCAGTATATAGCACAGCCACTCAGTATATAGCACAGCCACTCAGTATATAGCACAGCCACTCAGTATATAGCACAGCCACTCAGTATATAGCACAGCCACTCAGTATATAGCACAGCCACTCAGTATATAGCACAGCCACTCAGTATATAGCACAGCCACTCAGTATATAACACAGCCCACGTAGTATATAAGACAGCCATGTAGCATATAGCACAGCCACGTAGTATATAACACAGCCACGTAGCATATAGCAATGTGGGCACCATAATCCTGTTAAAAAAAAAAATTAAAATGAAAAATAGTTATATACTCACCTTCTGGTGGCCCCCGGATACAGCCCAGGCCTTAGCGATGCTCCCGGCAGCGCTCGTTCCCAGTAATGCCTTGCGAGACAATGACCTGTGATGACATAGTGGTCTCGCGAGACCGCTACGCCATCAGGTCATTTCGCAAGGCATTACCGGGAACGTTAGCTGCCGGCAGCATCCCGAGCATCGGGAAGGCTGTGGGGGCCGCCGGAAAGTGAGTATAGCACAATTTTTTATTTTTTTTAATTATTTTTAACATTATATCTTTTTACTATTCATGATGAATAGGCAGCATCAATAGTAAAAAATTGGTCACACACTTGTCAAAATGGAAATGGGCCCCCCCCACCTGCTCAGGGCCCCGGCACTTGCCCGGGTGTGCCGGGTGCTGATGCCGGCCCTGGGCGTGATCAATAGGTTGTCCAGACACTATGCATCACAACTACCTGTGTGAATAGCATCCTATGCAAGCCTTACCTGTGCTCATTTTTGCTACTAGTTTTTTTGACGTACAAAAACGGTAATTAGACCTACCGGTAATTGTATTTCAAGGAATCCATCCTAACAGCACCATTGGAGGACGTCCTTCTTACCCTCAGTGGGACAGGAACAACAAGCGGTTAAAAGGACCCTCCCCACTCCACCCACCTGTGATATTCTAAGTACCACATCTGGATGGATGCAAAGAGAGTTTATTAACAATGTTACATCACATTAGTACATTTCAGATTTTGCAGTGGGAGGGAACTTAGTAGTGCTGTCAGGATGGAAATACAATTACCAGTAGGTCTAACTACCGTTTTCCAGTTCACCACCTGACAGCACCATTGGAGGAATACCAAAGGATGTTAACTAGGGTGGGACTACTGCATGTAATACTTTTCTACCAAAAGCTAACTGTTCTGATGAGACATCTAGTTTATAGTGTCTAGCAAAGGTAGAAAGACTAGTCCAAGTCGCCGCCCTACAGATCCGTTCTGCTGAGGCACCCCCTTTCTCTGCCCATGATGTAGCAATAGCTCAGGTTGAGTGGGCTCTAAAGGTATCCGGGGGATCTTTCCCTTGGGCTGTATATGCTAGGTTTACCGTAGTCTTAATCCACCTAGCAATGGTTGATTTTGCTGCCTTACAACCTCTATTTGGTCCCCGTACTGTATGAACAAGTTAGTCCCGTGTCCAATCCCTTGTCTCCCCCAGTTATTTTAGTACCGTCTCTCTAACGTCAAGGTTATGATAGACCCCTTCCTTCGTATTTCTAGGGTGTTGGCAGAACGAGGGAAGAATTACCTCCTGATTTATGTTCGTAGAGGAAACCTACCTTGGGGAGGGAAGCTGGGTTAAGTCTTAAGACTTATCGTCAAAGATTTGAAGGTATGGATCCTGAATGGATAGGGCCTGAATCTTCCCCAATCTTTTAGCTGAAGTAATGGCAATTGGGAAGGCTGTTTTAATGAAGAGATTGGCTATGTCTGTATCTTCTGACAATAAATACCTGGTTCTACACAGGGCATTAAGGACCAAATTTAGGTCCCAAGGAGGTGTTGATCTCCTCAAAATAAGGTCTCATTCTATGTGTAGCCCTAGAGAATCTTGCTATCCAAGGATGGGAGGCTAGTGATGAATTAAAAAAAAACACTAAGCACTGCAACCTGTACTTTTAAAGTTCTAGGCCTGAGGCCTTTTTCAAACCCCCGTTGCAGAAAATCGAGGATTCTGGAAATATCAGGTTTTGAAGTATCCATCGGAACTTCACCTAAGAAAGAACAGTACCGCTTCCAGATCTTGTTATAGATTGCTGAGGTCACCGGTTTCCTGCTTGCCTGAAGTGTGGTAATCACATCCTCTTACAGGCCTCTGGCTCTTGGGGTCCGCCATTCAGGATCCAAGTAGATAGTTGTAGTGAGTCTGGGTTGCTGTGAAACATCGGTCCTTGGAATAGGAAGTCCTGCCTCTTCGGTAGTAGGATCGGTCTCTGTTGACATTCTGGATAGTAGAGAGAACCAGCTCCTTTTCAGCCAAAAGGGGACCACCAGGATTACTGTTGCGCCTTCGTCTCGAATCTTCCTGAGTGTCCTCGGGATCAGTGGAAGAGGCGGGAACGCGTACAGGAGACCTTCTCCCCCAATGCTGAGACAAAGCGTCGACTCCTTTGGCTCCATCTAGGGGATTGAGAGAAAAACATGTTCTGGTCTTTGCATTTGACCTGGTGGCAAAAAGATCCACCTGAGGTGTTCATCACTGCTGGCACAGACTGCTGAATATTTCTGGATTTAATTCCCATTCTCCGGGATCTACAGGCGTTCTGCTTAAAAAAATCTGCCACCTGATTCCTGGTACCTTCGAGATGAACTGCCGAGATGGACTTGACAGATTTCTCTACCCATCTGAAAATCTGGAGTGCCAGGTGCTGCAGAGGTGGATGTCTTGGGCCCCCTTGGTGTCTTAGGAATGCCACTGCTGTCATGTTGTAGGACAGTATCCTTACGTGTCTGTCTCTGACTTGTGAATGGGCCTGGGATAGTACCTTCCAGATCACATACAGCTCCCTGAAATTTGATTTCGTGGAAACTTGTGGACTCCACTCCCCCTGGTATTATGTCCTTCCTATATCCCTGCCCCATCCTAACTGACTGGCGTCTGTGGTGACGGTGACACAGGGGTAGAGGACCCATGGAACCCCCACCTTCAGGTTTTCCGGTGTGGTCCACCAGGCTAGGGATTTCTTCCCTGACGGAGAGATAATTATCTTCTCCAGAGAATCGTGCCTTCTGTTCCAAGATCTTTCTGTAGTCCTCGCCAGTGGAACTGGCTCCATTTCACACAGGGTATACATGCTGTCATTAAGCCTAGAACCCTCATTGCTTCTCTTATGGAGGGAGTATTTTTCCTGAACTGGTGTATGCCCTTGATCAACGCCTTTTTTTTTTTTTTGTCTTCCGGTAGGAAAGATGTTCTGGCGTTGGAATCTAGCATGACCCCCAAAAATTTTATTCTGGAATTTGGCACTAGGCATGATTTTTCCCAATTCAGTCCACCCCAGATCTTGTAGAATGGAAAGTGTGAAGCTGCAGTCTATTTTTTGAGAAGTTTTTTTGATTTCGCCATTAACAGAAAATCGTCCAGATATGGCACTATGGCAATATTCTGGTTCCTTAGGTAGGCTACTACAGTTATATGAAAAAGTTTGGGCACCCCTATTTATCTTAAGCTTAATATTTTATAAAAAAAAATTTTTGCAACAGCTATTTCAGTTTCATATATCTAATAACTGTTGGACACAGTAATGTTTCTGCCTTGAAATGAGGTTTATTGTATTAACAGAAAATGTGCAATCTGCATTCAAACAAAATTTGACAGGTGCATAAGTATGGGCACACTTACCATTTTCTTGTTTTAAATACTCCTACCTACTTTGTACTTACTTACTAAAGCACTTTTTTGGGTTTTCTAACCTCATTGAGCTTTGAACTTCATAGCCAGGTGTATGCAATCATGAGAAAAGCTACCACTTAAAGTGGCCACTTGCAAGTTGTTCTCCTGTTTGAATTTCCTCTGAAGAGTGGCATCATGGGCTCCTCAAAACAACTGTCTAATGATCTGAAAACAAAGAATATTCAACATAGTTGTTCAGGGGAAGCATACAAAAAGCTGTCTCAGAGATTTAACCTGTCAGTTTCCACTGTGAGGAACATAGTAAGGAAATGAAAGAACACAGGTACAGTTCTTGCTAAGGCCAGAAGTGGCAGGCCAAGAAAAACATCAGAAAGGCAGAGAAGAAGAATGGTGAGATCAGTCAAGGACAATCCTCAGACCACCTCCAGAGAGCTGCAGCATCAACTTGCTGCAGATGGTGTCACTGTGCATCGGTCAACTATACAACGCACTTTGCACAAGGAGAAGCTGTATGGGAGAGTGATGCGAAAGAAGCCGTTTCTGCAAGTACGCCACAAACAGTCGGCTGAGGTATGCAAAAGCACATTTGGAGAAGCCAATTTCTTTTTGGAAGAAGGTCCTGTGGACTGATAAAACCAAGATTGAGTTGTTTGGTCATACAAAAAGGCGTTATGCATGGCGGCCAAAAAACAGCATTCCAAGAAAAACACTTGCTACCCACAGTAAAATTTGGTGGAGGTTCCATCATGCTTTGGGGCTGTGTGGCCAATGCCGGCACCGGGAATCTTGTTACTGAGAGGAATCCATGCGTTCCTCAACTTTATCAGCAGATTCTTGACAATAATGTTCATGACTCAGTGACAAAGTTGAAGTGACGCAGGGGATGGATCTTTCAGCAAGACAATGATCCAAAACTCCACTCCAAATCTACTCTGGCATTCATGCAGAGGAACAATTACACTGTTCTGGAATGGCGATCCCAGTCCCCAGACCTGAATATCATTGAACATCTGTGGGATCATTTGAAGAGGGCTGTCCATGCTCGGCGACCATCAAACTTAATTGAACTGGAATTGTTTTGTAAAGAGGAATGGTCAAAAATACCTTCATCCAGGAACTCCTTAAAAGCTACAGGAAGCGACTAGAGGCTGTTATTTTTGCAAAAGGAGGATCTACTAAATATTAATGTTACTTTTCTGGTGGGGTGCCCATACTTATGCACCTGTCAAATTTTGTTTGAATGCAGATTGCACATTTTCTGTTAGTACAATAAACCTCATTTCAAGGCAGAAACATTACGGTGTCCAACAGTTATTAGATATATGAAACTGAAATAGCTGTTGCAAAAAAAACAAAACAATTTTCATAAAACATTAAGCTTAAGATTAATAGGGGTGCCCAAACTTTTTCATATAACTGTATTTCCGACATTAGTTTGGTAAATATTCTGGGTGCCAAGACAAGGCCGAAGGGGAGACATGTGAATTGGAAGTGATACATTACCCCGTCGTTCATCAGGGCAAATCTCAGAAATTTTTGGTAAGCAGCGTGTATTGGGACATGGTAATATGCATTCCTTAAAGGGAACCTGTCACCTGAATTTGGCGGGACAGGTTTGTGGTCATATGGGCGGGGTTTTCGGGTGTTTGATTCACCCTTTCCTTACCCGCTGGCTGCATGCTGGCCGCAATATTGGGTTGAAGTTCATGCTGTGTCCTCCATAGTACACGCCTGCGCAAGGCAAGATTCCCTTTTACATCCAAGGTGCGCATCACCATGTCCTTGTCTGAGAGGTGTCGTGGACCTTATAGATTCCATCCTGAATGTTTGGTATCTGATCCACCTGTTATGAGGTTTTAAATGTATAATTGTTCAGGAGTCCCCCGATGGTTTCTTTATTGAAAACAGGTGTAAGTAGTGGCCCTTGCCTCTCTGAGGCGGGTACCGGGATGATTGCCTCTAACTTTAACAACTCTTGAATGTTTGTCCACATAAGGGAGTTTAAGAGAGGACAGGGTAAGGTTACTATGAATCTTTCTGGGGGAAGGCTGGAGAACTCTAGTTTGTACCCTTGAGCAATCACCTGCAGAATCCATGGATTTTTGGATATCTTCTGCCAACTCCTTAGAAATTTCTGTAACCGACCTCCCACCTTGATGTCATTTATTTGGCTTTCCTGCACCTGTACCCGGGAAGATGGAGTCTCTACCTTTTCCACCCTTGGGATAAGACCACCTCCCAGATTTCCCTTTCCCCCTGTAGTCTGTCTTCTGACTAGGTCTGGGTCTACGAAAGGGCTGGTACTTTTTTGTATTTTCCTCAGGGAACCCTTTCTTCTTGTCTGAGGCTTCTTCTAAAATGTCATCTAGAATAGGCCTGAACACTTTATTCCCTGAAAATGGGATACCACATAGTTTATTTTTTGATTGGATATCCCCTGACCAAGTCTTTAGCCAGATGGCTCTTCTGGCCGCATTGGACAAAGGCCCGCTTCTGGCCGCGAAGCGTATAGACTTTGTTGAAGCGTCCGCCATAAAGCCTGTTGCGAGTTTTAGCAATGGAAGGGATTTGACGTCTGTTGGCGTTTTAGCTTTGAGATGCTCTTCCAAATCGTCCATCCATAGGTGCATCGACCGGGCTACCGATGTTGCAGCTATATTGGCCCGTATTATTGCTGCCGAGGATTTCCAAGTTCTCCTGAGCAGTCCATCTGCTTTGCGATCCATTGGATCCTTTTAAAGCGGAGCAATCTTCAAATGGGATTGATGTCTCCTTTGCCAATGGAACATCAATCTTGGGAACTTCATCCCACACTTTAATATCCTCCGGATTATAAGGTAAACGGAGTCTGAAGTCTCTAGGCACTACTTGTCTCTTCTCCGCTTCCTGCCGTTCTTCCAAAATCATGGAACGAATGATTATTGACTGGAAATACTTTTGTGAGTTGAGCATGTAAACCGCCTAACATTTAATCCTGAATCGAGGTTTCCTCTGGCGTGTCCTGTAACTGCATGGTGTTACAAACTGCATGAAGAAGTTCATCTGTATCTGCCGCTGAGAAGATATATCTTTTCCCTCTACCCAACGATTTGTCTCTCCCTTCCTGGTCTGATTCTTCCGAAACCTCTTCCTTGGAAGAAGGACTAGACTCTGTTGGTCTTGTCCATGATGTTTGTGGTTCTGTCTGATTTGTCTGGGGAAGATTCAGGCTGGAGATGGATGCCTGAACCTCCTGACTGATCATTGTTCTCATACTGGTTAATAACGCAGTCTGTTCATCACCCACAATGTTAGATGTGCACGACTTGCATAGTGGCTTTTGCCAATTTTCCAGGAATTTAGCACAAATGGGGCATTTACTTTTCCCGGATTTTTTCCTTTCAGGTGCAAGGATGGGAGGCTCTGCCTAGAATACATAGACACCAGTACTTATGTAGATAGGGAAGTAAGGGGAGGGGTGAAAAGCATTGTGGTATGGCTTCGATTAGCCCACTCACGTGCCCCTGTAGTTGATCTGTCCCCTCGGGTCTGGCTGTCTCTTCCATAGCGGAGATAGCTTAGTCGAGTGCTCCTTGTCAGGATGGCCGGCGGCATATAGACCCCCCTTTAATGTTTATATAGGTTTTGCCTGCTTGATCCTGCCCTCCTTACCGCTTTTTTTTTTTCTTTTTCTTACATCTACTATTTATTTCCCTTTATTGACAGAAAAAAAAAGTTTTGAAACACCTCCAAATTCAATAAAGCCCATTTCCAAGGCCAATGGTCTCTAGAAATGCATCAGTCTATTTTACTATGTGAACCCATCTGTATTCATAAATTATTTTGTTTATGGATTTGTACTAACCAAGAAAAAAAAATTATATGTATGTATGTATGTGTATGTATGTATGTATGTATGTATATATATAATTTATATTTTTTTCTTTTGGGAAGTGTCGTTTCAACTTTTTCCTATACACCTTTTAAAGCTAACTTTCTCCGGTGAAGCCGCGCCTGTTTACATCATTCCATTATTTTTAATGATATGGTAAGCCCCCTTTTTGTCTTACTTTTCCTATTCATTTACTTATTCCAATGTGGAGTATTATAAAAGATGAATACCTCCTGGAATGGTCATGTTCCTGCGACCTCAGCACGGTGTCCCCCAGCAGCCACTGACCTACAGTGTCATGTGACTGTTGCAGCCAATTGGCGTCCTCCCCTCTACTGCAGCAAATAAGTCAGTGGGCTTCAGGGGCTGCTGACTGGATGAAGCAGGCATTTGACTTTTTTTGTCACTTGACTTCCAGGGTACAGCGCAGAGATAGTGGGAATGGTGCTAGTCTTGGAGTTATTCAGTTATTTTTTATTTTGAATTTTGATTTGCACCTGTTAATAAGGGGTGTTCCAGCTATTTCTATTGTATGTTGCCATGAAAAATATACTAAGAAATATGAGTGTTATTAATGGGTTATCTAATACTTTTGCTTTTAAAAAAATAAAATAATTAAAAAAATCACTAATTGATCTTCTGCAGCACCGCCTGGATACCCCAGTTGCCTCCTGTTCTAGTAGGGACAGGCATGTGACTGCAACAGTACAGGTCCTTCTCAAAAAATTAGCATATAGTGTTAAATTTCATTATTTACCATAATGTAATGATTACAATTAAACTTTCATATATTATAGATTCATTATCCACCAACTGAAATTTGTCAGGTCTTTTATTGTTTTAATACTGATGATTTTGGCATACAACTCCTGATAACCCAAAAAACCTGTCTCAATAAATTAGCATATCAAGAAAAGGTTCTCTAAACGACCTATTACCCTAATCTTCTGAATCAACTAATTAACTCTAAACACATGCAAAAGATACCTGAGGCTTTTATAAACTCCCTGCCTGGTTCATTACTCAAAACCCCCATCATGGGTAAGACTAGCGACCTGACAGATGTCAAGAAGGCCATCATTGACACCCTCAAGCAAGAGGGTAAGACCCAGAAAGAAATTTCTCAACAAATAGGCTGTTCCCAGAGTGCTGTATCAAGGCACCTCAATGGTAAGTCTGTTGGAAGGAAACAATGTGGCAGAAAACGCTGTACAACGAGAAGAGGAGACCGGACCCTGAGGAAGATTGTGGAGAAGGACCGATTCCAGACCTTGGGGAACCTGAGGAAGCAGTGGACTGAGTCTGGTGTGGAAACATCCAGAGCCACCGTGCACAGGCGTGTGCAGGAAATGGGCTACAGGTGCCGCATTCCCCAGGTAAAGCCACTTTTGAACCATAAACAGCGGCAGAGGCGCCTGACCTGGGCTACAGAGAAGCAGCACTGGACTGTTGCTAAGTGGTCCCAAGTACTTTTTTCTGATGAAAGCAAATTTTGCATGTCATTCGGAAATCAAGGTGCCAGAGTCTGGAGGAAGACTGGGGAGAAGGAAATGCCAAAATGCCTGAAGTCCAGTGTCAAGTACCCACAGTCAGTGATGGTGTGGGGTGCCATGTCAGCTGCTGGTGTTGGTCCACTGTGTTTCATCAAGGGCAGGGTCAATGCAGCTAGCTATCAGGAGATTTTGGAGCACTTCATGCTTCCATCGGCTGAAATGCTTTATGGAGATGAAGATTTCATTTTTCAGCACGACCTGGCACCTGCTCACAGTGCCAAAACCACTGGTAAATGGTTTACTGACCATGGTATTACTGTGCTCAATTGGCCTGCCAACTCTCTCTTCACAATATCCCACAGATTCTCTATGGGGTTCAGGTCAGGAAAGTTGAGAGACGCAAGACCCAACACTCTGGATGAGCTTAAGGCCGCTATTGAAGCATCCTGGGCCTCCATAACATCTCAGCAGTGTCACAGGCTGATTGCCTCCATGCCACGCCGCATTGAAGCAGTCATTTCTGCCAAAGGATTCCCGACCAAGTATTGAGTGCATAACTGAACATTATTATTTGTTGGTTTTTTTGTTTGTTATTAAAAAACACTTTTATTTGATTGGATGGGTGAAATATGCTAATTTATTGAGACAGGTTTTTTGGGTTATCAGGAGTTGTATGCCAAAATCATCAGTATTAAAACAATAAAAGACCTGACAAATTTCAGTTGGTGGATAATGAATCTATAATATATGAAAGTTTAATTGTAATCATTACATTATGGTAAATAATGAAATTTAACACTATATGCTAACTTTTTGAGAAGGACCTGTAGTTATATACCCATACGACTGTAATAGGATGCACTTTTCTGGGCATACGGATATGCCTGACACAACCAGAAGTAAGAGACCAGCGGGGGTCCGGGCAGTGCAGTGAAGTCATTAAAGATGTGCTGCGATGTTTTTCCATTAAAAAAAAAAAGTAGTGATCAACCCTTTTATAAGAAGGATGTCGTGTTTTTTCGAAATGAAAATGTAGGGTGTTGAACTTTTCTACAACATGTCTGACTCGTAAATGCCACATAGACTTTGGACTTACACTACAACATTTGCTGAAAGGGGCAAGTTAAAGCTTCGGAAAATGGATTTCAAGGAGAACAAAAAAATAAAGACAAGAGTTCTTCCTTCTACTACTGCAGACCACAGACAACCTTAGTCCTACAAAAGCTTAGTCAGGTAGCTTTTCTGGTTCCTTCTATAGTATGGAGTAACAGACATAACTAACCAGTCCATCAAGTTGAACAAATGCATAGTCCTAGGACAGCTCAAAAATACATAGTGTTTGTTGCCCGTAGCAGCCAATTAGATCACTTCAGAGTAAGATCCATAATAAGATGAGTGAACGCTGGAATGTACGCCGCTTGCTGATGGTAGGTCTACCTTTGTGTGTAGATATGGCTGGTCGTGCAGGTTGTAGCGCCAGGTATATGAAGTCTTATATTTAATATGAAGTATACACCCTAAACAATAGATGGTATGGGTTATGGCCTGGCCTGAGCAGCTCTCCCCTCTCCCCATTACCGAAAGTAACATTGTTTATAATGTGGCCTTACGAAATGTTCATAATTTTTAGGTGGTCATGCCTTGTGCTGAACCTTGGCAGTACAGTTGGTCTGCACCTGGCTAAAGTGAGGTAGTGTCTAAGGGCTGCATCCATTCACTTTCAGGGTCATCTGCAAGGATGTTTGGACTGGTCGGATTCCCAATTCACAGTACATAGATCTGTCACCAGTTGGCAGCAACATTGGAACTGGAGAACAGTCAGAACCACAAGTGATAAGTCCAGAAGATATAACTGAGACAGTCTCTCTAGTTCAAAGGTCTACTGCTTGGCAGTCAGGCCAGGGTTGCGTGTTTTAAGGCAATCTGTCAGTAGGTTTTTGCTACCTCATCTGAGAGCCGCATGATGTAAGTAAAGGCGCTGTCTATCCATAGAGAATATTTTAAAATAACTAAAGTTTTGCTCCAGATCGGCCAGGTCAGCATAACTTCACTTGTTGGTTTATAACGTTGTTGTTTTTTAATAAAAAAAAAAAAAAAAGGAGAAAACTGGACTACCCTTTTAACGAAGGTATATTTTCATATTTTACACACTTCCAGTGTACAAATCCAAAATGTGAAATGTGAGTTTACTTCAATGTCCTAACAGTTCTTTTAGCGACATATACTTTTTTATTAGGGTACTAGATGGTGGCCCGATTCTAATGCATCGGGTATTCTAGAATATGCATGCCCACGTAGTATATTGCCCAGCCACGTAGTATATTGGCCAGCCACATAGTATACAGCACAGACACGTAGTATATTGCCCAGTAACGTAGTATATTGCCCAGCCACGTAGTATATTGGCCAGCCACATAGTATACAGCACAGACACGTAGTATATTGCCCAGTAACGTAGTATATTGCCCAGCCAGGTTTGTCACTGGTTAAAAAATAAAAAATAAACATATACTCACCTTCCGAGGGCCCCTTGTAGTCATGTCACCTGTGTGTGGTGCACTCGGCAGCTTCCGGTCCCAGGGTTGGTAGCGCAGGGCCTGTGATGTTGCGGTCACATGACCGTGACGTCATGGCAGGTCCTTGTCGCTTACCATCCTTGCCACCGGAACCTGCCGCTTGCATGGAGCGGTTACTGGAGCGTCGCGAGGAGCAGGAAAGGCGTCGGACGGTGAGTATATGATGATTTTTTTTATTTATTTTTTTATTTTTAACATTAGATCCTTTTACTATTGACGCTACATAGGCAGCATCAATAGTAAAAACTTGGTCACACAGGGTTAATAGCGGCGGTAACGGAGTGAGTTACCCGCGGCATAACACGGTCCGTTACCGCTGGCATTAACCCTGTGTGAGCGGTGACTGCGGGGAGTATGGAGTGGGCGCCGGGCACCGACTGTAGGGGAGTAGGGAGGGACTAATCGGACTGTGGCCTTCTCTGATTGGTCGCGGCAGTCGTGACAGGCAGCTGGCGAGACCAATCAGCGACTTGGATTCCATGACAGAGGCTGCGACCAATGAATATCCAGGACAGACAGACTGAAGGGACCCTTAGACAATTATATAGTAGATGTTTCTGGTTGGAAAATTCACTGTATAATACAGTACCCACATTGTGGGGAAGATTTCATGAAATGTCATCCACATGCTGACATGAAATGAGAGAACAAGCCGCATAAATTTGACCTGCTGCTGCGGATTTGACAATGACGGTCCTCAACATGAATTAACATGCTGCAGGTATCTGTTTGCAATGTAAGGTCTTGTTCACACACTGCGTCTTGTCCCACACATATTTTTGCCACTCAAAAACCACAGCGTTTTCCAATACCAGCAGAGTGAACAGAGTGAATGAACTTTCTGAATTCTAATGCACATGATGCTCATTTTTTGTCATTACAGATTTGAAATGTGAAAGTTTTTTTTCTTGTTTTGTTTTGGATATTGCAGAAATGTTGCAACTAATGCATCCTTTCAGAACGTGTCCCTCTTTTTTTCTTTCCCTAGCAGGACATCAATGTGGCATGTTTTCAGCCAGTGTATTTATATTGATGAGTAGCATACAGGAATCTGTCAGCAAATTTTTGATATGTAAACTGAGGACCGCATGAGGTAGGGATTAAAAAATGGCAGTCAATGATGTGTCACTTATCAAACTGCTTGGTGTGGTTTTTGATCAGTCTTGTTTTGCGAAAACCAGGTGTGCCTCCAAAACACAGAAGACGTGCGACTCTTACAATGATAGGTTTTTTTTTTTTATTTCTCTGCAAGTTCCGCTCCTGATTTTGGCATATAAACACTGATGCAAAATGCTGACATGTGAACGAGGGCTTACTCCTGCTAACCATTTGCAGTACACCCCCTAATTTGTCACGTCTGTAAATATAAACTTTCTACACCGCTACTAACTCAGACCTGAGGAATTGCAGTTGCCGGTTCAGTAAGGGCTTGGTTGCTCCTGTGCTTGCTCTCCCCTGACTTTTCTTCTCTTCTCTAGTGCATAAATTTTCTATGTTCTAACATTTTCCAAAGACTCGTTACAAATGTTCAAGGAATATGTATGTGGCCATAAATGGCTACTATTCTCAAAACTATTCTGAAAACTATACAGAATGGCAAATATTCTCCACCAGGACACCAGGTTTCCATACAGGCTTGTGTGCCTAGATGGTACAAAAGCTTAAGAAAATTACCGTTCCGGTTTTCAGATTTTAGCCTGTACATGTTCTTGGCATAAGGAACATGGTCAGCCACAGCCCCAACAGATTTACTACAACTTCTACCAGAAATTGGCATAAACGATGTTGGACAGCCGAAGATGCTTATTTTCTTATTAAATTTAATCGTCCTTCTGGCAGACTATCAGTCCAAATCAATAAGTTTGCAGTTACTTTGTGCTGGGCTGGAGGGTATGTTTCACTTATACATACTCCTGGCTAGTGGACGCGGCCTCACTCCATACACTTGTATGGAGCAAGGCCGTGCCCTTGAGTCAGCCAAGCCCACTGGCCGGCGGTGTCTTTAGTCGGGGTGCGGATTCGCTCAATAAAAGTGTATGGAACAAGGCCGTGCCAACTGGACAGGCAATGGACCTGGCTCAGAAACCGGCGGGTGCGCACTCACTGTGGGGTTTCACAGAATGACTGCAGTGTTATTGATTTGGATGGGACCACTCCCTTTAAGACAGTGTATCCTGTTTGAAAGCATCATTACAACAAATGTGAAGTTCCAGGAGCCGTGCATTAAGTAGTTGAAATTAGTATACAATTTTTAGACCTCGTACTAAAAGTTTTTTTTTTTTGTTGTTTATAATCTGCCATGGTGAGTATGTTATGTGAGTGCACTGTAAATTTTGCCTTCTGTAGCTCCGTTTAGGAGAATACAGGTTCTCTAAGTGGAAACTCTTTAGAGGGCGACAACAGCTGCGTTTGCGTCCAAAAAATATAGCCAAGACTTAGTCCCAATAAGTGTCTTCTACCAAAGTAAAGTGGCATCCTAAGAAAGAACACCGATACTTGGGGTAGATTTAATGGCTATTTTTTTCATTTGAGTTGTAAAAATACTGCTGATGAAGCGGCGTCTGCTCTGAAAGCTTGAGTACGGTAACTTTATTTGGTTGGCCAATAAAGGTTTTCCCTTTGTTTTTTTTTTTTTTTTAAGTATAGCTTCCCTTTTACCTTTTAAATTGCAGTATTGCCCATATTTTTTGTTTTCTAATTGAAACTACTTGGATAACCTCTTCTTAAATGCAGCTGTGCCCCATGTAAAATAAAAGCTGGATATACTTACCTGCTGGATCGGAACCATTCCAGTGATGTCTGCTCTGTGCCTCCTGATGCTCGCATCCCATTGTTAGGTTGCCGCGCTTGTGACGTGACAGTGTCCAAGGGAGGTGCGAGTGCTGCAGCCAATCAGTAGGCTCTTGTCTTCCATTCTCAACTGTTACCATTGGCGGCTAAAATCTGATTTTTCCATTACAAATATAGATGACAGTTGTTGCTCTTAACGTTCTATGGAGAACTGCAACAGTCATTTCAGGAGAACTTGCAGGGGAATGTCTTTGCCCCTCTTCCCTCGCATCTCCATAGAATTTTAAAAGCACCAGCTGTCATCTATCTCTGTAATGGGAGAATCTGTATGCGCTGAATATACATTTTACCAATGAATTAAGATTCAAAGATCCATCCAGGAGAAGAAAGTGGTTTAATCTCATAACGTGTATTAGTTGCTTGTTTCTACATGTACTACTGACTTATGAAATACAAATTAAAACTGTGGCTATTCTTTAAGTACTGTTCATTTAACTGTATTGGAAAGCTCTTTCCCAATCAGAAGCAATTGGAAAAAAGATATATGGTACATTATAGTATGTAGTTATATTGGAGGATGCCATGACATTCATTCATACTGTGCCTGCTGTAAGGCTTATAAATCATGCGTGGAAATGCTCAACAATGGTCACAAATGCTATGTGCAGCTTGATAAATATTGATGGTGAGCTGTGGGAAGCTGGTGAATAGCATTCTATTCTGCCAGCAGAGTTTCTTCCATGCCAGAGAACAGCTGAGCTGTGCTGGTTTCAAAACTGCCTTAGAAAAGAATAGGAGTTAGAAAACTGGAGGAGCAAAGCAAACTATGCTGTTTTCATAACTCTGGCGTTACGGGAATGATGTAGTTGGAAAGCAGGAATCTGTCAGCAGGATTTTTTTCTTCCTTCTCTGAGAGCAGCCTGATGTAGGCAAAGAGACCCTGAACCCAATGATGTATCACTTGGTCAACTGGGTGCAGCAGTTGTGACACAATCAGATTTTACATAGCATGAAGCAGAGCTGAGGAAGCTAACCCCACCCCTCCAGGCTCTCTCTATGCGATGTCTGTAGACAGTGAGGTGCCTATGTCAAGCAATGATAAGATCCTGGTGCTAAAACCTCAGAGC
Source organism: Ranitomeya imitator (assembly GCF_032444005.1). Lineage (NCBI taxonomy): Eukaryota > Metazoa > Chordata > Amphibia > Anura > Dendrobatidae > Ranitomeya > Ranitomeya imitator. Next base: position 466,410,364 of record NC_091282.1, on the reverse strand, counting down.
TTGATAAGACAGGCATCACTGAAATTTGTGTTTTAACCCCTACCTCATGCTGTCTGCAGGTTACATCACAAAAACCTGCTGCTGACAGATTCCCTTTAAGCCTATAGTATAGCAAGCTTTAGCAGGTTGCCAGCATGTAGAGACAGCCATTAAGTGCTGATTTTAAAGTGGATCTGTTATTTTGGCTAGTTTACACCTGCCAATGTTGCGCAAAGAATACACAATGAAATGTTGCGTTTTGTTCAGTTGCTCCATGGATTTCTTCCCTTGTGCTGTACAGATGCCCGTGTACAATAATCGGACAGCGATATACTTATACCCTTACAGTCACCAGGCGGAGACGCTGCCTGGGGGCGGATTACAATAATATCTGCACTTTCTACAAGTGACTGCTCCATACCGGCTCTAGGTGCTGCGGCGTGTCACTTTCCCAGCGCTCTGCCAGGTAAGGCCATATAATGCAGAATTATACTTACCCAGTCCCTGTTTTATGTCTTGTAGGACGGCTTTGAAGATGCATTTGAGAATATCCCAGTGTAAGTAACCTACGTGTTTAAAATGTTTCCCTGTGAACAAAGTTATGGATCCACTATACGGTGCCTTTTTATTTAGTGCTAATTTTTATGGTCTTTAAAATGGGGCAGGGCTCACTGGATTCTCTCGATCGTCTTCATTTCAAATCTGTGGTCACGATCAGTCTTTTATTTATTTATTTTTTTTTTAATGCACAATTTCACCATTCTTTCTAATAGATTTTCCCCACTGAACTTGCAGCATACAACAACCATAAATGAAAATAGCTGATTCCACCATGACTGGAGGTGGCATAATACAACATCTTCCTCCTTGTTTTATAGTATGGGATTTCCATGGCTGCTTTGTACACTGGATTCCGCAGCTTTCCCTGATGCTGACCTCTAGTGACCAAATGCAGCTTTTGCATTGTGGATGTAATGGGCAGTACGGAGTGGTGCTGAATGTTTTCGGACCAAATTCCCATATATTGTTTTTTCTTCCATGGTTATCGGGCAGTTGGAAGAGATTGGTCAGCTATACGATGTAGATGTATACAGTGTAGACTGCTGTCAAGGTGCAGGGACAGGGACAGAAGCATCTGCCGCCACACATTACATAAGTGTTGCAAGGTTTGGGATTCCATGCAGTCTTGCAGAAGTCGCTTGTACTTGTAACTCTTAAGTTTTGTACATAGAAGAATACTTGTACCCCCTCCGTAAGCACGTGCTCATGCTGTGAAGAGATTTTATAGAGCATTTGCCTAAAAATGTGGCTTTGACCACGAGACATGTCGCTGATAGGACACCCATAAGCCCCATTATGTAAAAGGAACCTGTCATGTCCAGAAATCCTACTCCCGTGCAATTATAGAGTTAATGGTGTTACAATCCTGCATGGCTGCTTTGCTGGAGAAAACGACTGTGTATCCTCCAGGCAGACGTTCGCTTCCATTGGGGCGGTGCGGGGAGTGCTAAGTCATTCCACACTATACAGTGAGCAGAGCTGTAGTTACTCCCTGGCACTTGGGCACCTTGCTCAGCAGCGCACGTGTGTACGAAGCGCAGGCTTTCAATCAGTGTTTTGAGAATTGTTTAGTTCTTTTGAGGGTTGAGTAAACCTGCAGGGAAAGGGTAAGTTAATTTTCTCCCTGTAGCTGCTGTGCCAGTAAGGCAGGCAAGCATGATTGTTTTCCTGCATATTGTTCCTATATCAGCAGATTAATAGCATTTTTGGAGGTGACTGGTTCCCTTTAAATATAGTGTATGACTTTCTGTGACACTCTGAACTTGAAGCACTCCCATCAAAATTTTTATTCACTTGCGTGTATATTGCCGTCATCCTATTCTATAGCACTGTGTACTTACAATTGCTCATTTTCCCTTCTACCGAGCTAATTCTTCTCTTTCTATTAGGTCTTTGACATCATGTGATTAAAAACGTACAAGCCGAATCCTTCTTATCTCTATGTAGAAACAGGAGGTCAATTTTTGCTGTATGAGTCAGAAGTCACTGCAAATGTCCCTGGCAGGGGGAAGGGAGGGAGCAGCTAGTTCAGGAGCTGAAAAGGGGAATGATAAATTCAGGGACCAGAGACTTAATGATTATACATAGAGCAGAGACAAGAGGAGAATTAGCTGGGTAGAAAGGCAAAATGAGCAATTGTAAGTATACAGTGCTGTATAATATGATGAATGCAATATATTGAGGATAAAAACTTTTATGGGAGTGCTTCTTTATAGTGCAATGGGAAACCCCTTTATCGAACTTATTCCTACAAGGGAATAACTGAGGAAATAAAATATAAGTGGGGCTTGGCTAGGTGGTGTATTTCTTTGCTGTACCGTGTGGGATGATCAAACGTCTGCAAATTTAAATATGAGCAGGAGGCCGAAATATATATTCTGTGACCATATCCTTTGTCAGGTAGCTGAGCTCCTGCCTGTTTACATGGAACAGACTTGTAGACATCTCTGCACCACAAAATCCACTGTGTACAATGGAGTTTCTGCAAACCTCACTCGGACAGATATGAGCATAGCTTTAACCCCTTAACGACCGCCGATACGCCTTTTAACGGCGGCCGCTAAGGGTACTTAAGCCACAGCGCCGTTAATTAACGGCGCTGTGGAAAAAGTAAATAGCGCCCCCCAGAGTCTGATTTTCTTCGGGGTCTAGGCTGCTGGGGGTAGCCGAGACCCCAGAGAACATGATTCGGGGTTTTTTTTACCAACCCCGCTTTTGCGATCGCCGGTAATTAACCGTTTACCGGCGATCGCAAAAAAAACGCGATTTCCCTTTTAATTTCTCTCTCAGAGAAATGGGGTCCCCAATAGCCCCCCGATACTTACCTGTCTCCCCCGGTGCTCCTCGTGGCTCCCGATGGGCGCCCGCCGGCCGGCACCAGGAGAATCTTTGGGGTCTCGGCTGCCGGGGGTAGCCGAGACCCCAAAGAACATGATCAGGGTCAGTTTTATCGACCCCTGTTTTGCGATCGCCGGTAATTAACTGTTTACCGGCGACCGCAAAAAAAAAAGCAAAGTGTAATTATCTGTCCTCTGATGTGATCGCACATCAGAGGACAGAGAAAAAGGGGGATTCGGGGACCCTATTATACTTACCGGTGTCCCTGGGTCCTCCTGCTGCTCCTCCTGGCCGCCGGCGTCTTCATGGGAACAGAAAATGGCGGGCGCATGCGCAGTGCGCCCGCCATCTGTCGCCATCTGCTGGCCGGCAGGAGAAGAGCAGTTGGGGCTAAAATTAGGGTTAGGGTTGGGGCTAAATTTAGGGTTAGGGTTCTTTCATACTTGCGTCGGTACGGGGCCGTCGCAATGCGTCGGCCCGACATACCGACGCACATTGTGAAAATTGTGCACAACGTGGGCAGCGGATGTAGTTTTTCAACGCATCCGCTGCCCAATCTATGTCCTGGGGATGAGGGGGGCATAGTTACGGCCACACATGCGCGGTTAAATGGCGGACACGACGTACAAAAAAAAGTTACATTGAACGTTTTTTTGTGCCGACGGTCCGCCAAAACACAACTGATCCAGTGCACGACGGACGCGACGTGTGGCCATCCGTCGTGATCCGTCGGCAATACAAGTCTATGAGCAAAAAAACGCATCCTGCGGGCACATTTGCAGGATCTGTTTTTTGTCCAAAACGACGGATTGCGACGGATGCCAAACGCAAGTGTGAAAGTAGCCTTAGGGTTAGGGTTGGGGCTAAAGTTAGGGCTAGGGTTAGGGTTGGAGCTAAAGCTAGGGCTAGGGTTGCGGCTAAAGTTAGGGTTAGAGTTGGGATTAGGGTTTGGATTAGGGTTGGCATTAGGGTTACGTTTGGGATTAGGGTTAGGTTTGGGATTAGGGTTAAGGTTGTGATTAGGGGTGTATTGGGATTAGGGTTAGGTTTGAGGTTAGGGTTGAGATTAGGATTAGGGGTGTGTTGGATTTAGGGTTTTGATTAGGGTTATGGTTAGGGTTGACATTAGGGTTGTTTTGGGTAAGGGTTGTGATTATCGTTAGGGTTAGTGATTAGGATTATGGATCGGGTTGGGATTAGGGTTAGGGGTGTGTTGGGGTTAGGGTTGGAGCTAGAATTGGGGGGTTTCCACTGTTTAGGTACATCAGGGGGTCTCCAAACACGACAGCCAATTTTGCGCTCAAAGTCAAATGGTGCTCCCTCCCTTCTGAGCTCTGCCATGTGCCCAAACAGTGGGTTACCCCCACATTTGGGGCATCAGCGTACTCGGAATAAATTGCACTACAACTTTTGTGGTCTAATTTCTCCTTTTACCCTTGTGAAAATAAGAATTTGTGGGCGAAAAGATCATTTCTGTGTAAACAAATTTTTTTTATTTTTTTTTATTTTCACGGCTCTACGTTATAAACTTCTGTGAAGCTCTTGGGGGTTCAAAGTGCTCACCACACATCTAGATAAGTTCCTTAAGGGGTCTAGTTTCCAAAATGGTGTCACTTGTGGGGGGTTTCCACTGTTTAGGCACATCAGGGGCTCTCTAAACGTGACATGGCGTCCGATCTCAATTCCAGCCAATTCTGCATTGAAAAAGTCAAATGGCGCTCCTTCACTTCTAAGTTCTGCGGTGCGCCTAAACAGTGGTTTACCCCCACATATGGGGTATTGTCGTATTCGGGAGAAATTGCATAACAAAATTTATGGTTACATTTCTGTTTTTACACTTGTGAAAATAAAAAAAAAAATGGTTCTGAATTAAAATGTTTGCAAAAAAGTTAAATGTTCAATTTTTCCTTCCACATGGTTTCAGTTCCTGTGAAGCACGTAAAGGGTTAATAAACTTCTTGAATGTGGTTTTGAGCACCTTGAGGGGTGCAGTTTTTAGAATGGTGTCACACTTCGTTATTTTCTATCATATAGACCCCTCAAAATGACTTCAAATGTGATGTGGTCCCTAAAAAAAAAAAATGGTGTTGTAAAAATGAGAGATTGCTGGTCAACTTTTAACCCTTATAACTCCCTAACAAAAAAAATTTGTTTCCAAAATTGTGCTGATGTAAAGTAGACATGTGGAAATGTTATTTATTAACTATTTTTCGTGACATATCTCTCTAATTTAAGGGCATAAAAATACAGTTTGAAAATTGCAAAATTTTAAAAATTTTCGCCATATTTCCGTTTTTTTTCATAAATAGTCGCAAGTAATATCGAAGAAATGTTACCACTAACATGAAGTACAATAGGTCACGAAAAAACAGTCTCCGAATCAGCGGGATCCGTTGACGCGTTCCAGAGTTATAACCTCATAAAGTGACAGTGGTCAGAATTGCAAAAATTGGGCCGGTCATTAAGTACCAAATTGGCTCTGTCACTAAGGAGTTAAAAGTTATTACAGATAAAAATGTATGATCTATTAATTGGCCAAAAACAAAAGATGGTTGTAGAAGTGATTATATGGCTTGGTAATAACGTGCCGTATGGACTCCTGGGATATCTGTACATGGGGGTTATATTTAGAATGCTGTTAGTGTGTTTCTACAATTAGTTTGCCGATGTGTCCATTAAAAGATCAATGATCCTTGGTCAGTCTATCCACGTGATCGTTTCCTGCTCCGTGTCCGACCACTTCATAATCTGGATGCATAGTGTAGCAATTGGCCTCCATTCCTCCCCTGGTGTTCCCGTGTGGCCAGGCTCCAGCATACTGTGTGTCCTGCAGTCAGTGCTGGATTAGGCTGCATCGCAGATTGGTGAAATCTCCCAGCATCCCTCCTGAGCACAGAAGAGCTCGCATCCTCCGGCGCTCCAGCATCGACCCACTGCTGATCTATCTGACATTTCCGTTAAATGCTGTGATGGGGAGCCCCTGCCGGGCCAGCTGCTACCTGGGGAACTTCACTGCGCCTGCTTTTCTGCTTGATGACTGACTGCTGCCGGATGAGTACATGTGCGTATCACCTAGAGCTAAACGTAGGTTTACATAGTATGCATGTCCTGGGTATGTTTCCTTCTGGTGAAGTGGGGGCCTAAGAAGGATTACTGCATTTTGGGGGAATTCTGCTCTTCGTGCCTGCAGATTTCCCCCTGTACGTATAGCACCTGCTTCTGCATTGCTGCAATTCTGACATTGGCCGTCATACACGTCTGTGCTCTGCACCCTTACGGTTCACCTTGGCATTGTACGGTGCTGAGTGATAGAACGGTGCATGTACTTTTATATTTTCCTGCCTCGTACTCTTTATTCTGCTATAGTATGGCATATATTGTATTGTGCTGGCTGCAGGTCATCTGGAGCATCCGCATTGCCTCCATGTTCCCTCCCTCTGCTTGCAGCCTCATAAGGGACCTTATGCCTCTACTTGTATAGACTTGGTTTCTGGGGGGAGGGATGGAAAATGTGTCCTACTCTTTTGTTATAGACAGCTGCTCTAGCAGGAGGCTTCTATTTCTGGTGCCGAACCACTGAAAATGCAAGCTTGGCATGTTTGTGGTGACTAGCACCAGAGGAGTTAATGGCCCAGGCTTCCCGAGGCTCCTGTGACTTCTTCGGATGTAACTTTCTGTAGCCAGCCTTTCTCCTTGTTGTATTTCTCTAGATATTGACGGTAGGGGGATGTGATGGGAGATGTTTAGTAATAGAGGGGGCAGCTCCTTTTTATGTCTTACATAGCAGGTAATCCGTACATGCATGCAGTCTGACTGTTATGTCCTACCTGCAGCTTTTTCTTGATTTCCCCCTGCTTTGCATCTTTTATTTAGTTTTTATGAACTGCGAAATTGGAGATGTTTGAAATTTCACCCAAATCTCTAAAGCCCCATTTGCAGGTACCGGATTTGTACTACTGGTGGCCATCTGCACATCCACGGGTGGGATCCGAGGGTCATCCTTCTGCCACAGAGCAGTAATCTAAAAGTCTTAGGAAGCCAAAATGTTTGCCGGCTTTGGGATTTCTGCTGCGGATCCTCCATTAGATACATGGGTGGACACACCATTAGTGCAACCACACAGGGGTCCACGAGGCAATGGGACCCACTCCTACCTCCAAAGCGGAGAGCCCCTTCTAAGGTGCGTTATGGTGCAAAGGGGCCATTTCCTGTTGCACAGGGGCTCTCTTCTGCCTACATTGTCCCTAATGTATACGGTATTGGTAGCCACCCAGTCTGAAGGGTCTCAAATGATAATATATAATCTAATATGCCAACACTGAGCCTAAAAGACAATTGAAATCCCAATGTAGTTGCTCACAGCTTATCACATGCAATGATGGCTGTGACCTTTGCGTTGTATTCTTAATATAAAGATACACCACTGAATATACTTGTTTTACCAGAGGTACCCTAATTTTTGGCTACCAGCCGAGATCCTGGCTCCAGCAGTCCATGTTTGTTTGTTTGTTTGTTTGTGTGTACCCATATGGTCAGTGCTGTGTGTAGGTGTAGGGGTCTGACTAGCTGTTTTAATGCAATAGAAAAGCCAACCCCCTTCTTTTGTCACAGCCCTTGTATAGACCAAAAAAGGACTGGCTTAGTGTTTTGAAATGCCATTCAGCCAGCCCCGGTCACCAGTGGCGTAAATATAGTCCGATGGACCCCAATGCAAAATTTGGGCTTGGGCGCCCACCTGCTTGTTAGTCAGATGTATGGGCCCTTGCAGCATTCTAGATCCCATAAACGCATACGTGTTTGCCCCTCATGTAGTAATGTCCTCTGTTCTGGCTCCTTCTTGGAATTATAACCCCATTTTGGAGAATGTTGTATAGTGAACCCTGTTCTGGTCCACCTCCAGCAGTTAAAAAATGTTTTTTAAATTCTCCCCTTTCTTTGCTCTTACGGCACACAGCGTCCTCCTCTATAGCCAGCAGTGACAAGTCAGTCAGCTGCCACCTTCAGATTGGCCCGCAGCGTGTATTGCGCCGCAGTACACTTCACCTGAATGTGCGTCTGCGTCCAGGTATAATTGGTGTCAGCGCGCTCCCCTCCAACCCAGTCGCGGTCACACAGTCTGCTACACCCCGGCCGGTCACTGGAGAGGCTCTTCTTAAGTTGATATAATAATTGTCCATTCTGCCTCTGGGGAATGAAAGCTGTAATCTGATTGGCTAGAATGTGCCCTCTATTTGTACTCTAAAGCTTAGTAATAAACTATATATCCAGGAAACCCTGCCTGGATAACGAGAAGCTGGTACACTTCTGTATAGAGGGCCTCGGTTACGTATCCGTGTGTACTGCTCTGTACTTTGTTTTTATTTTAGGTGGCGCTCCCATAAAGAATGTATGCATATATTTAGTCGGATGCTTTCCCACATCTCCTTCTACCTTACATAATGTCTTGTGATTGCCATGTCCACAGATCGCAGTGACCTGGATTTATTTATTGCAGCTTGAACTATTTTTATGAAACAGATGTAGGATTATTCGCTGATCTCTCAGCAATGTATTAACTGGTGGGATAAAATAGGACACGCTAAAGTGTTCAAATCATGAAGTGTTAGTCTTCAGAAGATTATTGAGGAGGGATCTGTTTGGTTTTGAAGACGGAGTTTTGAAATGAAGCTGTACTTACTGTAAATTGTATTTTTCCATTTTGTTTTGACACCTTTATTATTTTGTCTTTTAGTTTAGATTTTAGATTGTGTGCTTGTTCTCCTTTTGGCTATTCAAAATTGCAAATGTGTTTTATATGTATAGAAAGAATTATGAACCCATATGAAATTACCGTACTCTAATTTATCAGCATAGTGTTATTACAATGGTTAGTAGTGTTTCTTTGCAGCGCTGGGGTCATCGGTTTGAGTCTGACCCATGACATCCGCATAGAGTTTGAATATTTCAGTGTGTGTATGGGTTTCCTCTGGATACTCTAGTTGCTTTCCACAATTATAAAAAAAAAAAAAAAAATTGAAAAATAGGTGGGTGAAAGGTCTATCCAGTAACTTGACAACCTCTTATATGAAAGCGTGCCCCCTGCAGCGATTCTGCTCTCACATGGTATTAAAGGCTGCAGCATATCTGTGTCCGTTGATGGACTGCGGTGCTCATGCTTCCTTAGACCAAAGGAAGTGTGTGGACTGCTCCATCAGTGGCCACTGATGAGCTGTAGTGCTTGCATACCGTAACAATGCGCGCGCTCACGTGCCATAATTGTTTCTGGTGAGGGAAGTGTGCGCGTTGCAGCCCATGAATGTTTAGTCCAAGGAAAGTGTGAGTATTAGACTATCAGCAGCCATTGATTGGCTGCAGTGTTTACACAACAAGATGTCAGGAGGCCCCCCATACACATTACTGTCAGCTGTCGGGTTCTGAAAACTGTGTTCCTAAAGGCCCCAAAATACGAGAAGTCTTTTTTTCTTTTTTTTTTTTGTTGTCATATCTTGATGCTCTTCTTATTGCCTACTTTTGTGAGGTTGGTATTGAGAGCCATTCATAGCCAGATAGAAGCTGTGCATGTATGGCCACTAGCTAAAGCATTGCGGTGTGCACGACAGTTACACAAACTACACAGGAGGTTGTGTATCAACACATCAAATTATGGAACTGCTTAGTTTTCCATGATCTTTTAGCTATACAGTCATGTCTGAAAGTGGCTCCCTTGAAATTGTTGCAGAAAATGACACCTTTTCAATATTGTGGGTATTCAACTTTTTCAAGCATGTAATGCTCATTCAAACTCGTCTTTGGCAAGTAACAGGTGTGGGCAATATGAAAATCGCACCTGAAACCTAAAGGCCGGTGTCACACTTGCGAGTGTAATGCAAGAAACTCGTGCGAGTCTCTGGCATCAATACCCAGCACTGCCGCCGGCACTCAGCTACATTGAAATACATGCAGCCGCACGCTCCGGTCCCCAGTGCCGGCAGCAGTGCTGGGTATTGATGCCAGAGACTCGTGCATTGTGACCACGGCCAAAGGGGAGAAGTTGACTCCATCTTTGCATTTGTGTCTGTATGTCTCACTAAGCATGGGGAACAGAAAGGAGAAGAGAACTGTTTGAAGCCTTGTAACCTTCAGATTGTTGTGTGTGTTTTTTTTTTTTTTTAATAAACCATTTTGGTTCTCAAGTCCATCTCCAGAGATCTTGATGTTCCTTTGTCCATGTTACACAATGTAATCAAAAAGTGTGCAAACCATGGCACTGTAGTTAGAGAGCTGTCACACAGACAGCTCTCCAGCGACCAACGATGCCGGTAACCAGGGTAAATATCGGGTTACTAAGCACAGGGCCGCGCTTAGTAACCCGATGTTTACCCTGGTTACCAACGTAAAAGTTAAAAAAAACAAACACTACACACTTACCTTCCGCTGTCTGTCCCCCGGCGTTCTGCTTCTCTGCGCTGTGTAAGCACAGCGGCCGGAAAGCACAGCGGTGATGTCACCGCTGTGCTTTCCCGCTGGCCGGCGCTCACAGCCAGTGCAGGAAAGCACAGCGCCGGGGACACAGCGGAAGGTAAGTATGTAGTGTTTGTTTTTTTTACTTTTACGCTGGTAACCAGGGTAAACATCGGGTTACTAAGCGCGGCCCTGCGCTTAGTAACCCGATGTTTACCCTGGTTACCAGTGAAGACATCGCTGAATCTGCGTCACACACGCCGATTCAGCGATGTCTGCAGGGAGTCCAGCGACTAAATAAAGTTCTGGACTTTCTGCAGCAACCAACGACATCACAGCAGGATCCTGATCGCTGCTGCCTGTCAAACTGAACGATATCGCTAGCCAGGACGCTGCAACGTCACGGATCGCTAGTGATATCGTTCAGTGTGAAGGTACTTTTAGTCTCACTGGATGTGGACAGCGGAGAAAAAATGAAAGGTTGCAATACAGGATAGTCTGAATGATGGATAAGCAGCCCCAATCAAGTTCCAAAGAAATTCTTTCTGTCCTGCAGGCTCAGTTCGTGCTGACATGGATGCACCCTATCAGTCGACATTTGAATGTAATGAAAATGCTAGGACAGGAGACCCAGAAGGACCCCACTGCTGACACAGACCTAAAAAAGCTAGACTGCAGTTTGCAAAAATGTATGTGAGTAAGCTGTGAAAATGCATCTTGTGGGTAGATGAGACCAGGAAGGAGCTTTTTGGTGAAGCACATCATTCTATGGTTTACCGAAAATGGAATGAGGCCTTGTTTTGCTGCCTCTGCATTGACTGTGTGCAAGGCATAAAATCCGAAGATTACCAATTATTTTGGGTTGAGTTTGTGCCCTAGGTCATGGGTCTTCCAGCAGGAGAATGACCCAAAACATTACTTCGAGAAACACACAGAAATTGATGGAAACTAAAGGGCTGGAGAGTTCTGAATTCGCCAGCAATGAGTCCGTATCTAAAGCCCATTGAATACCTGTGGAGAGTTCTTAAAATTGCTATTGGGAGAAGACTCCCTTCAAATATGAGAGTGCAGGAGCAGTTTGCAAAAGAGTGGTCCAAAATTCCATTTGAGAGGTGTAAGAAGCTTGTTGATGGTTTGAGGTAGAAATTGATTGCAATTATTTATTCCAAAGGGTGTCAATGAAATATTAAGTTGAGGGCGTTAACAATTTTGTCTCGCCCATTTTTTGGCTTTTGTGTGAAATTATGTCCAATTTGCCTCTCTTTTTTTTTCTTTTTTTTTTTTGTGTGTATGTTCCAATAGACACAAAATAAATGTGTATAACAAAACATATAATTGCAATAATTTTCTTGGGGAAATACTTAATGTATTTTGGGGATTAGAAGACGCACTTTTTTCCCCCCCAGATTTGGGGGGATAATGGGGGTGCATCTTATAATGCGGCTATACCTTACCGGTACCGTTGATGCAGGCTGGGATGAGTGGGTGCCCGACGGTGCTGCTGGGGCGGTCTCCGATGCTGCTTTCTCCTCAAAATTTGGGGAGCGTCTTATAATCCGAAAAATACGATAATTTTCTGGAACAACTTCAAGGGTGCGAATACTTTTGGCCATGACTGTACAAATTTATAGTCATAAAGATGTCACTAATGAGGTCAGAAATGTATTATTTGTTCATAGAAAGCTCTACATTTTCATGTATTGGAAACCATAATAGGTTTCAAACAAAATCGAGAGCGAAGAAAAAGTATGCCGCTGCTTGAGCGTATGCTATAAGGACCCTCCACTTTTGGCATACATCATTCTGCAAAAGTATACAGAGAAGTTGGATGTTATCCACTACTATTTTAATAATAAAAAGGGGGTTAATGTGGATATTTAAAAAGAAAATGATTTGGATACTTGCCTAATTTGACCTCCACTGTTCCACCCCAACACTTCCTGTTACCCTCTCTGGTATTCGGTCTTCCTCTTCGGCCGGTTTCACACGTCAGTGGCTCCGGTACGTGTGTTGACAGTTTCCTCACGTACCGGAGACACTGACTCACGTAGAAACATTAAAGTAAATGTGTCTCTGCACATGTCAGCGTGTTTTCACAGACCGTGTCCGTTTTCAAAACACGGAGACGTGTTCATGGGAGCGCACGGATCACACAGACCCATTAAAGTCAATAGGTCTGTGTAAACACGTACCGCACACAGATTCTGTCCATGTGCCATCCATGTGCCGCCTGAGGACCACACAGAACAGCGCTACAGTAAGTGCTGTCCCATGTGTGTGGTGCTGAAGTCGGCATTCATCCCTTCTGTCCTGCTCGGCTGAAAGCAGCGCTTGCGGCAGGTGGGTGAGTATTTCTCTGCAAGCGGGCGGGCGCACGGGGGGTGGGAGGCGGGAGGTGACCCCAAACTTTATTTTTAACAAACAAAACTTGATTTTTCATCCCTTCTCTCCTGCAAGCGCTGCTTTCAGCCGAGCAGGACAGCGCCACACGCAAGGGACAGCGCAGTCTCTCCTGCACGGTCCGTGTGGTCCTCAGGCGGCACACGGCTTCTGCACGTGTGCCACACGGCTTCTGCACGTGTGCCACACTGATGTGCCACGTGAGAACACGGATAACTTTGGTACCGATTTCTCCGGTACTGGAATTATCTGGACGTATGAGACTGGCCTTCTGGATAGGAACGAAACGTGACAGCTGCAACCATTCAGTGGCCACTAATCATCTGCAACCTTCACACTAAGGCCAGGGTCAGACAAGTGTATGCACAATGATCTGTTTTTAATGCATAAAAAAAGCGTTTTTCAACTGTATTGGAATGTGTATGTCCTTTGTTACATCTGTGTGGTCTCCAGTTTTTACCCTAACTACAGAAGACACTTTTCTTTATTTCTTTATCACTTATTGAGGGACACCGGTAACCATGGGTGTATGCTGCTGTCGCTAGGAGGCTGACAGTATACACCCACCGACAGGCACAAAGTACCTCAGTGTAAGCGTAGTGTCTGTAGGAGGCAGGCCTGGATCTCATCCCAGATCCGTCTTTTCCTTTTCAGGTCACCTGTTGTGTTATTATTTATTTTTTTTGTCTTTCAGATTCTTCAGCTTCAGGGTTTGGATGTAATGTCTCACCCTGTTTTCCCACAATTGTTCAACTGAGAGCAGTGTGGTGTCACCCACATCGCCCACTCTCGGACCCGCAGGCAGGACTTTATCCCCTGTCACCTTTACTGGTGTTTCAGGGTGATTTACTGGCAGCCAGTACTTGCCTTTTCCCCTCCTCACCCCTCTCCCCTTGTAAGGGGTTGGTGCCGTCTCCTGCACCGTCCGGAGACGGTGCGGGAAGGGGATCCCGGTTTCCAGTGACCCTCACCCACCCTGAGGGCTCCTGATGTGATCCTTGTCAGTGAAGAGGGATTCGGGACTCACCTTTTACAGGTATGCCCCTTTCTCTGTCCCCGGCATCTACTTGCCTGCCTCACTGTTTACCCGCGACCGAACTTCACAAAATATGGCATCACTGAACGATAGCGGCCATCTTTTCTTCATGCTAGTGCTTCGTTAACACCCTCCTTCTGTCCTGGCCACAGCCACACCCCCGCATTAAGCACGTGTAATTATCATGCTTTTTTCCCTATCAAGGGGCCTCCTCTTCCTGCCCAGTGGACTCCTCCAGCGGCACAGCCAATAGGAAGGGCCCCTACTCCCTGATACCGTCAGACGTGGCCAATTTTCATACGGACTAGGACTTTAGTTAATGCAGTTTTCCGTTCCTGTCATTGCATGTCCTTAGTTAATTTAGCTTTGGGCCTTCTCCTGGACTCTGGGTAGCCACGCCTGCTTACCGGTCCCTGGCCAATGAGTGACCACGCAAAGGAGTGATCGTACCCATCCCCAGAAACATACGGTTTTCCTGGTTCTACTCTATTATTTTCATAGTCACGGAGGAAGACGGACCGCTCCCTCCGTTTTTGGACCTCGAGCGGTTTGCCTGTCACGTTCAGTTCTGTCTTTTCAGGACCGAGTCCCTACATTTGGTTATCACTTCCATGGACTCGGGAGAATTCTTCACATTCCTGTTTGTGTTTGGCATCAGCGGTTCCTATGGTGTGCGATCCAGGAGGGTCTTTATCAGTTCACAGCCCTTCCTTTCGACCTGGCCTCTACTCCCAGACTAGTCACATCATGACAGTGATCATGGACATCCTTCTCTTCAGGTTTTTTTTTTTCATATTTCCCTACTTGGACTATCTTCTTATCAAGGAGCCGTCCCGCCGAGACTGCAACCAGAATCTTCAATTTACTTTGGATACTCTGGTCCATCTCGCCTAGATTATAACAGAGAGAAGTTCTCCCTCACCTTTGCTCGGCACCTGGTGTTTCTAGGTATAAGGTTCGACACAACCCAAGCCTGTGTCTTCTTTCCAAAGGAGAGGGTTTTTTTTTTTTCATCCCTCTGCCTGGGCATCCGTACTCTAAAGCAGGGGTCCCCAACTCCAGTCCTCAAGGCCCACCAACATGTCATGTTTTCAGGATTTCCTTAGTCTTGCCCAGGTAATAATTGCATTACCTGTGCAATGCAAAGGAAATCCTGAAAACATGACCTGTTGGTGGGCCTTGAGGACTGGAGTTGGGGACCTCTGCTCTAAAGCGTCCAGCTTCTCTCCTCCCAAGGTCCTGCATGAGAGTTCTAGGGGAAAGGGATTGTTGCTATGGAAGCCGTTCCTTTTGCCCAGTTCCATGCCCATCCTCTTCAGCTGGCCCTCAGGTAGTCTCCCCGGATGATCCTGTGCTTCTACCTCTCAGGGTGAGACAGTCCCTCACCTGGTGACGCTGTCTGCATCAGTCCTATGAAGGAAGGCCTTCCTCTCTGGTGGCAGGTCATCACCACCGACACCAGTCTCCTCATTTGGGGAGCCGCTTTTTCTTTGTCACACAGGGCAGGGCCACTGGAACTCCAAAGAGGCCTCTCTCTCCGTCAGTCTCCTGGAGATTAGGGCAGTTTTTTTCTTTGCTCTTCCCACTGACCTTCTCTCTTTCCGAGCTAGCCGGTCTACATACAGTCTAACAACACCACGGCCAAGGCTTACATAAACAAGTTTTGATAGTGGTAACAAGGATTCTGCAATGGGCTGAAGGTCACGTTTCCGCCATATCAGCCATGCGCATTCCGAGGGTAGAAAATCAGGCAGCCGATTTTCTGAGCCATCAGGGTCTCTCTTCAGGCGGGTGGTTGCTCAGCCCCTCAGTCTTCATCCAGATATGCTGAAATGGGGCTCCCCGGACGTCGTTTCCATGGCGTCTCGGATAAACCATGAGGTTCGTAGACAGGTCCTGGGATCCTCTAGCCACCTGTTGAGATGCTCTAGTATATCGTGGTCACAATTCCAACTACCTTAGCTTTTTCCGTCTCTCCCCTTGTCCGTGAGTCGTGAAAAGGATAAAGGAAGAAGGGATCCCTATTATCCTGATAGCTTTGGACTGGCCAAGAAGGGCCCGGTGAACATCTTCATGGATGCCGCTTGGAAGCTTCCAGGACATCCAAATACTCTGTCCCAAGATTCCCTCTTCCACCAGAGTTTATAGTCTGAGTTTAACAGCATGGCCGTTGAGACCATAGTCCTGAGGGAGGCTGTTTTTTTTTTCCCCATCTGGTCATTCAGACCATGATTAGGGCCAGGAAACCAGCATCCTTGCGTATCTACTACGAATACTGAAATGCCTTCTTTCGGTGGAGTGTGGCTAAAGGTTTGTTCCCTCTTGTCCTTCTTTTTTTTTTTTTTTTTCTTTTCTTGGTTTTCCACAAGCGGGTCTTGACTTGGCTCTATCGTTTTTGTCAATTCTTTTCCAACAAAATCTGGCTTCTCGTTCCCAGTTAAAGGACCTTTCTTTAAGGAGTCTCCCACCTGGTACCTCCTTATCGTCTTCCAATAGATCCATGGGATTTTAACCTTGTCTTTGGCACGCTGTAGCCTGCTCCTGTTGAGCCCATTCAAGACGTCACTTTTTTCTCCTGTCTCCAGTTGTCTTCTTAGTTAAATTACGTCCATCAGGAGAGCTTCCGAGTTAGCGGCATTGTCCTGCCGTTCCCCGCCCCTGATTCTATATCGGGACAAGGTAGTTCTCAGGCCTGTTCCTTCCTTCTACCCAAGGTGGTCTTTTCATTTCTCATTAATGAAGACATTGTCCTTCCTTTTGTGTCTGTCCAGTCCATCTCCTGGAGAAGTCCCTCAACAAGCTGGATCCCGTCGCAGCTATCAGTCTACATTTCAAGGACTGCTCCCTTTTGTCAATCTGAAGCCCTGTTCGTCATCTCTGAGGGTTATCTTAATGGGCTCCTAGCTTCTAAGTTATCTATTGCTATGGAGGCATTCCACGTTCAGGACAAACAGCCTCTTCTGGGGGTTAAGGCTCACTCCGCGCTGCTGTGGGGCCTCCTGGGCTGTTCGTTACCAGGATTTGGCTTTCCAGATTGTAAGACCGCAACCTGGTCATCTTTGCACTCCTTTGCGAGTTTTTACGGGGTTTATACCTGTGCCTCTTCTGATGCAGGCCTGGGAAAGAAGGTGCTGCAGGTGGTGGTTTTGCACTGGCTGACCTGAGTCCATTTATTCCTCGAATCTTCTCGTTTCCCACCCTAGGGACTGCTTTTAGACGTCCCATGGTTACCTGTGTCCCCCAATGAAGCGATAAAGAAAGAGGGATTTTTGGTACTCACCGTAAAATCTTTTTCTTGGAGCCTTCATTGGGGGACACGGCACCCTCCCTAACTGTTTGTGCCATTATTTGGTCTATGTGCCTTCCTTGTTGGATTGGTACAAATGTTGAGTTTTTTGGTTGCTCCTCCTACTGCTTTAACGCTTTAACACTGAGGTACTATGTGCCTGTCGGCGGGTGTATACCGCAGAGGAGGAGCTATTTTCTTTTTTTTGCATACTGTCAGCCTCCTAGCGACAGCAGCATACACCCATGGTTACCTGTGTCCCCCAATGAAGGCTCCAAGAAAGATTTTACGGTGAGTAAAATCCTTTTTTTTTTTTTTTTTAATTAAAAAAAAAATTCTATGTGAATAATTGTAATGGTTAGGTGAAAAAGTAAGACCTATAGATGTAACATGTACGTGATCCATTTTTTTTGTAAAGCATCAACCAGTGGGCTGAGGTCTGATCCAAAGTTGGGTCTAAAGTATGTGCAGGCTGCTTTTTTTTTTTTTTTTTTTTTTTTTTTTTTTTTACACCCAGGCTATTGGTCTGTGCGAGGTGGAAATGTAGATATATGGTAGGTGATTACCTGTTGTTTTTTTGTTTTTAATATTCCGATGTGCCAAAATTTTATTAAAAAAAAAAAAAAAAGCCTATTATACTTATAGTCTTGATCTAGAAATATGGCGGTTCAATTAGCCTTAAGGTACCGTCACACTAAGCGACGCTGCAGCGATACCGACAACGATGGAGCTGTTTGGTCACTGGAGAGCTGTCACACAGACAGCTCTCCAGCGACCAGCGATGCCGAAGTCCCCGGGTAACCAGGGTAAACATTGGGTTACTAAGCGCAAGGCCGCGCTTAGTAACCCGATGTTTACCCTGGTTACCGTTGTAAATGTAAAAAAAAAAAACACTACATACTTACATTCCCGGTGTCTGGTCATGTCCCTCGCCTTCAGCTTCCCGCACTGACTGAGCGTCGACCGTAAAGTACAGCGTTGACGTCACCGCTGCACAGTGTGCTTTACGGCCGGCGCTCACTAGTTAGTGCGGGAAGCTGACTGGGGGGACATGACCAGACACCGGGAATGTAAGTATGTAGTGTTTGTTTTTTTACATTTACAACGGTAACCAGGGTAAACATCGGGTTACTAAAAACGGCCCTGCGCTTAGTAACCCAATATTTACCCTGGTTACCAGTGAAGACATCGCTGGATCGGCGTCACACACGCCGATCCAGCGATGTCAGCGGGAGATCCAGCGACAAAATAAAGTTCTGGACTTTCCCCAGCGACCAACGATCTCCCAGCAGGGGCCTGATCGTTGGTCGCTGTCACACATAACGATATCGTTAACGATATCGTTCAGTGTGACGGTACCTTTACCTGCCAGTTTTGCAAACAGCTAGGCCAATCTTTGTTCAGAATACAATAGGAAGTAAATGGATTCTATGACAAGTCATTGTAAGGAAAGAACATAAACAATGCCTTTCTGATTGCCAGTCCTGTGTCACCAACCAGGTCATGGTCTGCCATGGGACGTATGCCAATTTATTTTCTTTTTTCTCATGTATATGAAGGTTAAAAACCTCTTTAATATTCTACATTTTTCTTTTAGGGCCTCCAAAATGGACCTTCGATGTGCCCTGGAGGAATGCACTTTGGCTCTCAACTTATTTTTAAATAACAAGTTTTCTGATGCTCTGGAGTTATTACGGCCATGGTAAATGTGTAGGAATACTAGTTTAAATAAAAACCTTGATATCTTTTTACTAGTTATCACTCCAAGCTTTGTATTTGTTGTACCTTTTTGAAACTTTTTTTTTTTTTTTCAAAATTGCATGAACACACAATTGTAATAAAGAAAATGTTTAGGGTATGTGCACACGCTGCGCAGCTTCGGGTCCACAGCAGTTTCCCAAGAGTTTACATTACAATGTAAACCTATGGGAAACAAAAAAAACGCTGTGCACATGCTGCGGAAAAAAACGCGTGGAAACGCAGCGGTTTACATTCCGCAGCATGTCACTTCTTTCTGCGGATTACGCAGCGGTTTTACACCTACTCCAATAGAAAACAGCAGTTGTAAAACCGCAGTGAAAACCGTGGAAAAACCGCAATAAATCCGCAGCAAAGTGTTTTTGCCCTGCAGATTTATCAAATCCACTGCGGAAAAATCCGCATAGGACCATTCTACGTGTGCACATAGCCTTAGTTTTGTTTAGAGGCTTTCCCACGAACAAAGTTAATTTTAATCAACTGGATGGATGTGTTTTAGAAAACGTTCCTGTGCTGAGATAATCTTATACATGTGCCCCTGCTGTGTGCATTGCACAGCACACAGCAGGGGCACATTTATAAGATTATCTCAGCACAGGAACAGTTTATTTAACACATCCAATTGTGGAGCTTATTATTCCAAGATCTATTGATTAAAGTGTACTTTGTTTGTGGGAAAACCCCTATAAAGGGGATGTCCACTACCACCAACCCCTTTGTAAACTGTTTGGCCCGATAAAAATAATAAAGCCTATACTTGCTTCCGGTGCTGGCGCCGTTCCCGCAGTGTCTGCACGCGCTGTTCCCTGGGTTGTGATGCGGTGTTGTCATGCGACACTGGCACCCAATTAGTTGTGACGTCGCTGTGTCCGCCGTCATATGAACTGAACATGAGGAGGAAGCCAGGGCTGCAGCTCATCCTGGACCTCCTCTTCATGTGCAGTTTGTGTGAAGGCGGACACAGCGATGTCAGCACTGATTGGGCGCTGGGCTTCTCAGGTCATTCCACCACATCACAGCTTCGGGACCGTGAGTGCCGACACCACTGGAATGGCACGGGAGGCGAGTATAAGCTTTATTATTTTATTGGGGCCAAACATTTACTTTAAGGGCTTGTCCTAGTAGTGGACAACCTCTGTAAGACCTCTTCACACCCATGTACATCAGGTTAATGCATCTCCTGGTAGTAGCTTACTCCCATAGTGAATGCTGATAGTCCCCATTTATCAGGACTATCTTTACTTGTGCTGTGCCATCCCGCAGTCTTCCTCATTTGACAGCTAGCATTCCCTCTCTTGATACTGTGTGTATCTATATATGTGCACTTTGTATATACAAAATACAATACCTACAATCTATAACCAATTAGATGACTATTGTGCTTTGCTTCCACAGGGCTAAGGACAGCATGTATCACGCTCTTGGATACAGCACCATCTTGGTTATGCAGGCTGCGATGACGTTTGAGCCTCAAGACATACAGATGGGAATTGGCACAATGAAGGAAGCTTTACAGACGTGTCAGAGGTAATTGCTGCCTCCTGCGAGGTCCTACATCAGTTCAGAGTTTCTTGTAATTGAACTTTCAGCGTTTGTTGGTCACAAACACAATTTGAGCTCTAAAGAGTGTTTGTGAAGCCCCACTGCCGTGCAGCATACTGTACTTGTAGCTGTCCTGTACCCGTGAATCCATGGCATTCAGTATCTGCTTCCTCCATACTGCAGTACATATGCCGACACTCTCCATTGTAGTCCGTAGAGGTTATACATTCTAATGAAAGGTGACAAAGTATACACAACCACATGTAGCATAGATAGTGGCGAGTAGGGGGCTCACAGAGAGGGGGGACCATGTAGCTTCTCATAGCACTGAGCCACTATGAGGTCAGCTCTGCGTGCCTTGGGTCTCCTTGGAATGGCTCTAGTAACTTATAACTTTTTATGAACTATGTGATTGTTCTCTTATTGTGTAATGTAGTGGAGGGAAATATTTTAAAAGGAAGATTTTTTTTTTTTTTTATTTTAACATACAACTTGTTAATTTTTTTCTTTTTCCATTTTTAAAGGTTCAGAAAAAGAAATTCCGTGGTGGAGTCTTTATCAAATCTAGTGTCCAAACAGACTGGAGACCAATTCTCTGAAGGTACTAGTGACATTTATTGGGAAAATGCATACCATTCGTAGGTCGGTTTCACATGTCCTAGTTTGAAAAGCGTTGATATACTTTTTAACATTGAGGACTTTCAGGAATATGTTCAGTGTAGCTGGCTTTCTTTAAGCCCTGCATTTTATAGAAGGCGAAATGCCGAGCAGATGCAGGGAAACCACAATTTATGGTCACCCCTTTTTTAAGGCACTTAACATCTGGCACTGTAAATTTCATCATGATATTCCATATATTGTATGTTGGCCATTTCCTTTGAGAGGACCACTCCTTTAGCTGTTTTTTTTTTTTTTTTTTAAATTGAATTTTGAGTGGTCTTCTTAGGCCGGGATCACACATGCGAGAAACACGTCCGTGTCTCGCATGTGAAATCCAAGCTCTGGCGCAGGCACTTGGGAGCGGAGCGTGCTGCTCCATGTGTTCCTATGGGGCCGCACGCTCCGCTCTGGAGTGCCGGTGCCAGAGCTTGGATTTCACATGCGAGACACGGGCGTGTTTCTCGCATGTGTGATCCCGGCCTTATAAAGATTGCACTGTATATACTTTTGTGGAACTTCATATTCCGTGTATTTTCTTCATTGAAACCTTGCTATTTGTAGACATTTATATAATTCCTGGCTATTTCTATATCAAGGAATATCCTATAGAAATGACAATAGCAGTCATTGATCTACTGGATTATTGGCTGCAATGGCTAGTCTACTATTCTTACTGTTTGTTTTTTTTCGTTTTTTTTGTCAGTCATTTGTTTTTTGATTCTTCCCATTGACTTGTATTGTAAAGTATAGAGCGTCTTCTGAGCGGAAGCCACCTGAAAAAGGGTCATGTCTATTCTTTTTAATCGGTCAGCATATTTCGAAATCTGAAGTGGTTAAGACTGAACAATTGATCAGCAAGTAGTTTTTACATAATTTTTTTTTTTTTTTTAATATATGCATTTTTTTATTTTTACATTTTCCTGGTGTGTTTTTCCAGATAGGTTTCACAGTAGATGCACCTGAAAAAGACACAACCTAATACTCTAGCTACACCTTCTGAACCAATTTTTGTGATGATTCGTGACATACTGGGCTTTGTGTGAGCACTGAAGTAATGTCCTTGTCGCCCACATAGTAATGCCCACTATGCTAGACATACACACCACACTACCAATAACTGCTTTACACTCCCAGACAGTTACACGAGAACTGGTCGGCGGCAGACACATGAAGCCCACTCGGAGTGCCAATCTCAGTGCTCAAGTGTAGGTATAAACATGTCTGAACATTGCTACCCTGAAATCCGCTGAAAAGAAAAGGCTGAGGATGGACTATCCTACTTTGATTTTGTTTGTTTTTTTTGTTGTTTTTTTTTACAGATTCTCATCCAGTGTTTAGTGTCCTTTTTTTACCATCAGTATGGCTTCCGTTTTTCTAGTATGCAAAAAAAAACTAAGACCGCACCAGATGCCAAATTTTGTATCATATTTTCCCCTCCTTTTTTTTTTTCACAAACCCATTGACTTGAATGGGTGATTTCATGAGGCACTGTTGTGTGGCTTGGTTTTTATAATTGGGAGAACTGTTAATTATAACTTTTCTTTGGCTTTACACACAAACTACCGGTACAAATGATACATTCAAAATCAAAGAATTGAGCAGAACACATGTTGGTATAAGTTCAATGTGTAGGTGCATGTTCACACTGTGACCACTAAAGAAGCACTCCCATCAAAATTTTTATCTTAATATATTGCAATCCTCATATTATATAACACTGTGTACTTACAACTGCTCATTTTTCCCTTCTATCCAGCTAATTCTTCTCTTTTCCATTAGGTCCATGACATCACGTAATTAAAAACTGACTAGCTGAATCCATCTAAGCTCTGTTGAAACAGGAGGTCAATTTTCATTCTATGAGTCATAAGTAACTGCAAAAGTCCTGACGGGGGGAAGAGGAGTAGATGGATAATGAGTTGAAGGGGGGTGAGAAATGCAGGGTAATA
Source organism: Ranitomeya imitator (assembly GCF_032444005.1). Classification (NCBI taxonomy): domain Eukaryota; kingdom Metazoa; phylum Chordata; class Amphibia; order Anura; family Dendrobatidae; genus Ranitomeya; species Ranitomeya imitator. The sequence continues at coordinate 466,387,416 of NC_091282.1, read as the reverse complement.
GACTTACTGTTTCTATGTAGCGCAGAGAAAAGAGAAGAATTAGCTGGGTAGAAAGGCAAAATGAGCAATTGTAAGTACACAGTGCTATATAATATGATTGCAATATATTAAGAAGATAGACAAATATTTAGAATTCTAAATATCTACTGGCTAACACGGTACCAAGATATATTTCTTTCCTGTATTAAGAAGATAAAAACTTTGAGTGTGTTTCTTTAACATAAATTTACCTAGGATAAAAACAAAATGAGCCAACACCCAAGAGCAAGTAATTAGTAATAGTACATGTAAGTAATATAGGGTATTTACACGGTTTTCAAACCCTAAGTTATTTATATGCACAGTTACTATTTACTTACTGCAGGGTATTTGCTATTTTTTTTTTCCCCTGGTTTTAAATATGTTGAGAGAGAGATCTGTTTCCAGATTCAGCCATTTGATAGATCCGGTGCCATAGGGTTCTATTGTAGCAAACAACGGATGGCAACGGATCTGTCGCTGTCCGGTTTTTCGACAGACACAAAAAAAATTACTATATCCGTTTTGTCTGGCCCACAGAAAACCAATTTTCAAAGGTTCTGGCGAAAAACTGATGAAACCTGAGGTCATCCGTCGCTAATACAAGTCTATGAGAAAAAAACGGATCCGGCAGCAACTTTTGCCTGGTCCGTCTTTTCCAAAATTCGACGGATTGTGACTGATGGCAAAAAACTGATGTGTGAAAGGGGCCTTAGAAAATGATTCCTTTTCAGGAAGATCCCCAGGCTACTGTGCCTTACATCTAGTTTTAGCAACAATGTAGCAGCATTACTAGAAGCCTTGACCCTTACATAATTTCACCCTGTTGTTTTTTTTATCGTACCCCAGAAGAAATGCATGCTGAGATCTGCTATGCCGAGTGCCTCCTGCAGAAAGCTGCTTTGACATTTGTGCAGGTAATGAACGAATCCTGTAGTAGTTTCTCAGAATTGACTTAACATTAACTGTAAAGTATGCATGTAAACATTCCAGAATAGTTCCAGAAATGATCAGACGAGGCTGTGGGACTTGGGTAATATCTTAAATTAATTTCTTTTTAAGGGAATCTACCAGCCCAAACTGACTATAATCACTGCCTCTGTTCTGCAGAAACTGAAGAATAGACAAATGTGCCAGTTAGGGAGCTCAGTGCACCCTTGGTGTGACCAAGAGGATCCGTGCACTGTTCGAACCACTGGTTTTGCATGTCCGTGCTTCTTATTGGTGATTTGACAGCACTATCTGCAAAGAAAGTTCAAGGAAACCAGCCCTGTGAAACGCCAGTGAGGTGACTGGGCATGCAGAACAGTGCACCGAGCACCTTGGGCGCACAAAGAGTGCACTCCTCACCCTATTAGAACACAAAAGGTGCGATATTCATAGGGGCAATAAACCCTATAAGGTTATTTGCTTGGTGTATACTTAGGCCTGACAGACTTTCTTAAGGTGTTTTTTTGGGGGGATAAATAAAATTGCCCGCTAGATACTTACCATTGCACATCGTTTTCTCCACGTCTTTTTACAATCCTTCTTGACGGCATGACTAGACCAGCAGGACGTGTCAGCCATTGTGACCTTGGGACAGTGGGCCAGCTAGTAATGATACCCAATGGATGATATTCAATCATGCCGGGTTGTAAGGCAGCAACTGCAGCAAGGACACAATATGGAATTCTAAGGTTATTATGATTTGATTAGTATGCACAGTATGAAATATTAAGATGGAAATTGTATCAATAATGATCTCTGGGTCTAATCTTTATTCTTGTATTACAGTAAGATAAGTTCCTTGTGGCAGGTTTGCTGGTTTTATCTGTGATTGCGGAATGACTGTATAATAGACTGGCACAATACAAAGCTATAATTGGACTCTGGCATGTGGCAAGGGACAGCTCTGATTCATGAGGTCATGCTGCCATAGGGCTGTAGGGTGTTTTTCTTTATTATGATTCATCATTGATGTTGGATTAAAGTGTTCTTGCTTGTATAAATAATTACAATCCAGAGGTTGCTTCACTGCTTGGCTAAGCCTCTACTGGCGGATCGGTGGCGGTCTGACCCATGTTGGTTTAATGAAGTCCGTGTGGCACAAAGAAAACACTGTGCCACTTCTTCTAGGACACGGCTTTTTTTCAGTCATCCGCATTGTCGACCACTCTAGTCATTGATCAATTTCTTAGCAGTTTGAACGTGAAGGAAGTAGAGGCTGAAAGCTTGATATTCTTTCTAGTATGGCCTCCTACTTTTTTTTTTTTTTAGTGGTAAAGTATGAATGTAGTATCTGGTTAAAATAAAGATTAGATTCATGCTCTTGTTTCCTTTTGTTTTGTCCATGAACATAACATTCTACTAGGACGAAAACATGATCAACTTTATTAAAGGCGGACTCAAAATCCGGACGAGTTACCAGATCTACAAGTAAATGACTTCTAGCTTTAGTCTTGATGGTCTCTAGCATTTACATGCTGATGAATGCCTTGCTCTTTGCGTCCTATAGAGAATGCCTCCAAGTTCTGTCCTCCATGGCAGAAAACAAGAACTCCAGTGAAGCTCAACATCAATTTGAAGGTGGCGTTAAGTTGGGCATAGGCGCCTTTAATTTGGTAAGTATTTGAACAACCTTTTTTTTTTTTTTTTCAATGTTACCTTTTGTCTTATTCTGTAAATGCTGCCAAAGTGAAGCTCTGAATATGTTGAAATCCACTTCAAGTGGCAGAACATGAACCTGATGTAATTTGACAAGTACAAAGGCAACGCCTTTAACAGAACACCAGACAATCATGGCTGTGGTTGAGTTGCATCTCAAGTGGAGTTCTTGCAGCCTTTTGTTTTTCTTATTAAAGAGTTACAGTAGTTTAATCCAATAAAATCCCCTTTAATAAAGGCCCCTTCACATTAAGCGACGCTGCAGCGATACCGACAATGATTCGGATCGCTGCAGCGTCGCTGGAGAGCTGTCACACAGACCGCTCTCCAGCGACCAACGATGCCGGTAACCAGGGTAAACATCGGGTTACTAGGCGCAGGGCCGCGCTTAGTAACCCGATGTTTACCCTGGATACCATGCTAAAAGTAAAAAAAAAACACACTAGATACTTACCTACCGCTGTCTGTCCTCCAGCGCTGCGCTCTGCTTCTCTGCTCTCCTCCTGTACTGTCTGGGAGCCGGAAAGCAGAGCGGTGACGTCACCGCTCTGCTTTCCGGCTCATAGCCAGTACAGGAGGAGTGCAGAGCACAGCGCTGGAGGACAGACGGCTGTAGGTAAGTATGTAGTGTTTGTTTTTTTTTACTTTTAGCATGGTAACCAGGGTAAACATCGGGTTACTAAGCGCGGCCCTGCGCTTAGTTACCCGATGTTTACCCTGGTTACCAGTGAAGACATCGCTGGATTGGTGTCACACACGCCGATCCAGCGATGTCTCCAGGGAGTCCAGCGACGAAATAAAGTTCTGGACTTTGTTCAGCGACCAACGATCTCCCAGCAGGGGCCTGATCGTTGGTCGCTGTCACACAGAACGATTTCATTAACGATATCGTTGCTACGTCACAAATAGCAACGATATCGTTAACAATATCGTTATGTGTGAAGGTACCTTAAGACTGGGGCAGACTACAGCCCGCCTGTCATGTAGCATTACACATGATATTGTAGCTTTTTAGACGAGTAGCGGTCCATGTATTGACATCTCGAGTACTTTAGAATAGGAGTTGATGCATTCTCTCTTTTTTGGCTTTATCTTTCATTTCTTCTGAGTGTCTTTTATTTTTCATTGTTATAAGACAGTAAAAATATTACCATCTTGGGTTTGGCATTTCTGTAGACAAAACCCAGATCTGTCATAATCAATATATTTCCATAAAATAATTAGATTTTCTGTTTACTGGTCCCTGAAAAGGGAAAGGAACCTGTTGTGTTGGAAATGGTATGTGATCTGCAGGCATGAGGTTATAGATCGGGAGGAGCTGATCAGACTGGTAGACCTTTTTTATTTTGTGGGAAAACTTTTTCAATATAACTTGTATTTTATTTGAGTCCAGTGGGTGGTCTTAATCGGGGATGGCCAGTCTTTCCAGTATGCAGCGGTAGCTGTCAAACACTAGTAGGACCGCCCACTGGAATCTTTAAAAACCATATACCATTCTGCTAAGCTTTTTCTTCTCTATACCATGCGATCCACAGATCGGACTGCATGTACAATGTGACAGGTTCCGTTTTACTCTGGCTTTTCTCAAGTGCTGCAGTTGAGAAAGCGGCCAAAGAGGCTGAATATTTGATGTTATTTTGGTTTATGGGATATTAGGGCCATTTTACTTTATATAAAAAAAAAAAATAAATACGGTAAATAAGAATTGTAGAAATATTCTCACTTTTCATACTGTCATCTAAGCAACTGACAATTTTAGAGTGTTAAACTACCTGAAGTCAATACAAAAAAAAAAAACCCAGGTACAGTTTCATAACCTCTCATTTGCTAACATTGCACATCCTTGAAAAATAATTCCCGCATCTGTGGGCATGCAATTCCTTTTAATCCCACTCATATGATTGTGATGATATTCCTATCCTTGTCTAAGACACGATCACATAAAATAGGAGAAATAGGACAGAGTTGGGTCTCCTGGGCACTAACATTTTCTGTACTTTGCACTATATATTCATTGTTCTTTCTTGATCTTAATTTCTATTTCTCCAGATGCTTTCTCTCTTACCTTCAAGGATTCTCAGGTTGCTGGAGTTCATTGGTTTTTCTGGGAATAGGGTGAGTGATTTTCTGGAATTATATAGCTATACAACAAAGCACCATTTGCACCCAAAATTGCATTGAAGAGTTGAACTTTTTTTAGGGGGGGGGAAGGAAGAGTTGTTTTCTCAATGAAAAAACAAAAATCTAATTTAGAAATTTTAAAAAACAAATTCTGGTGTAGTTGGAGGTGGTCGATGCAAAGAAGTGGTCTTGTGGAGAGGTTTCACTGGGCGGTCTTCTGTCCTGAGGATGGTTTTCAGTATGGGTACAGTGAAACCTCAGCACAAGGTCTCCTCTTTGACTTTCATGTACCATATATACTCAAGTATAAGCCGAGACCCCTCATTTTGCCACAAAAAATTGGGAAAACTTAATGACTCGAGTATAGGCCTAGGGTGGGATATGCAGCAGCTACTGGTAAATGTCAAAAATAAAAATAGATACCAATAAAAGTAAAATTAATTGAGACATCAGTAGGTTAAGTGTTTTTGAATATCCATATTGACTCAGGAGCCCCATAAGATGCTTCATACAAAATACGCCCCATATAATGCCCCATACTGTTCATGATGGGGCCCATTTAATGCTCCATACAAAATACACACCATATAATGCTCCATAAAGTTTATGATGGGCCCCATAAGATGCTCCATACAAAAAATATGCCCCATATAATGCTGCACAAAGGTTGATTATTTGATTTTCATTACTTTAATGAGCGGTACCATGTGACCGCTGAATGGAGGAGCAAGCTGCCGGAGACCATCAGGGAAGTAGGGACAGCGCCAGGAGCAGGTGAGTATGATGTGATAGAGGGACGGACCAGGGGGGAGAGGGGAGACAGATCGGTGGGGGTGACGGGAAACAGACTGTTGGGGGGGTGACTCGAGTACAAGCCGAGAGGGGCACTTGCCACCTAAAAAAGATGGGCTGAAAATCTCAGCTTATACTAGAGTATATATGGTATATAAGAAGAAAGCTGTGAGCGGCTGGAGGGAGTCTAAGGCTTCTTTCACACTAGCGTCTGAATCTCCCCGTCGCAATGCGTCGGGGAGAGATTCCGACGCTAGCATTTGCTGCATTGCACAATGGGTGCAGCAGATGCATTTTTCCGGCGTATCCGCTGCCCCATTGTAAGGTGCGGGGAGGTGGGGGCGGAGTTTCAGGACACCTGCCATCTCAGCAAACTCCTTGTGGGCCATGCTCTGAAAAGTTTAGGATGCAACTTCTTCAACCCCTTATATAAACCTGCTGGACCATCATGGCAATGGTCATGGTGTGCACTTAAAATAGGGTGTGGGCTAAAAAGCTGAGCTCTCTATGCAGTGCAGGTGCTGGCTGTGTTATACAGCCATCACCCAAGAGTATAAGGACCGGGCAATAGACTACAATACTTTCTAATCACAGGTTCAATTCTAAGGGGAATAATAAAAATAAATAATAAAAAAAAATCAACCTAAAATGCAAATAGTGATATGTAAGAAAGTAAGAACAAAATAAGATATTTAGTATCCCCACATGTATAACTGTCAAAACTAACAAAATGTAAAAATCATCTGTAATAATAACTTATCTCTATAGCGGCAACAAACTCCGCAGCACTTTACAATCCCATACCATTAATGCTAAATTGGGGAAAATGGCCGAATTTCTTCTTTTTTGGCCCTCTACCTCCACCCCCCCAGCTTAAAAAAAAATAATATAATTATAATAAAAAATACAATAACCTACATTAGAAAGCTGTATGGATCATAAAATAATGCTGTCAATAAAAACTCCAGCTCATTCCACAAGGTGCAAGCTCTGTACAGCTGTCAGCAGGAACGTTTATTTTGCTCGCAGCGCTCATCTGTGTTGTTTTCACCTTTTTGCACACTAACATCGTTTACATGCAATATACAGAACTGTAATTTGATTTTTAAAGTGTATCTACCTTATCTAATTTGTTCTATAAAATGAAATTGATCGAAATAGAAAGTCTAACTTGTATAATATACATTATTGTAGATTAGGCTATATTTTCCAATTCACAAATGCATGAATAATTAGGGATGGGGCTGAATGTAATGTAGCATTTTCTGACTGCATTAGAGAAGCAGATGTGTGCCCCAGCTGGCATACATTGCTCCAAACCATCCTAAGTGGTGCAGAACAGTGCCGCGCATCGCTCCGTGGTCCCTACAGCTCCGGTGTTAATGGTTTCTCTGTGTTTTTTTTTTTTATTTTTCCAGGAGCTGGGCCTTTTCCAGCTGAGAGAAGGAGCTTCAGGAGCCAGTCTAAGAGCCATCCTGTGTGTCCTCACACTCCTCTTCTATCACACATATGTCTCCTTAATACTTGGTAAGCTCCGCCAGAGAATGCGCTCAAGATCTCATCAGAACGCCTTCATTAAAGACTCTGCCGAAGGGAATATTGCTATAAAAATTGTTCTAGGTTTGTTTTAGATATTCTAATAGCAAATAAAATGATGGCACAGAGTACATTTAGGGGCAGCATAGCGTCCAACATTTATTGCCTGTGCACAGGCTAGGTGATAAATGTATTGGTCGTCAAAACTACTGCTCCATTCGTTGTCCTCCAGAGTGATGGAGATAACTGAGCGGCCATAGTTCACACTCTACGGGATCGAAGGAGATGGCTGCCACCACTGGGTTTAAATAGGTGATTATAGGTTCTTGAGATTGGTCCATTGCCTCTCATGGATAAATGGGTCTCTCTCAATCCTTTCTTACAATGTTTAACTATTCTGTGTAGAAGGGCACACTTTTTCCTTGGCACCCAGCTCTTATTTTGAGATGTATAAAACCCTGTAAATGTCCAGTATAATATTTTATGTCCAGAATATGGGAAATTTATAGCTGGCTGAATTAAAGTTCTGTTCTTCCTTTAAATCAAGATCAATACTTGAGAGTAGGACTCTTAAATTAAAGACATCCTCCTTTTAAAGGAATCTGTCGGCAGATTTTTGCTATGTAATCTGAGAAGACCATGATTTAGTGGAGGAGAGCCTGATTCCAGCGATGTGCCACTTACTGGCTGTATTTTGCTTTTTCAATACAGTGTTTTATCAGCAGCAGATTATCACTACAAGACTAGCTGCCTCCTAGTCAAACCACACCCCCACTGATAATCAGCTATCTGTCCTGTCACTATACAGTGAAGGAAAGAAGTATTTGATCCCTTGCTGATTTTGTAACTTTGTCCACTGACAAAGACATGAACAGTCTATAATTTTAAGGGTAGGTTAATTTTAACATGGAGAGATAGAATATCAAAAATAAAATCCAGAAAAATCACATTGTATAAATTATAAAAATTTATTTGCATTTTGAAGTGAGAAGTATTTGATCCCCTACCAACCATTAAGACTTCTGGCTCCTACAGACCAGTTATACGCTCCTAATCAACTCATTACCTGCAGTAATGACAGTTGTCTTACATAGTCACCTTTATAAAAGACTCCTGTCCACAGACTCGGTCTGTCAGACTCTAACCTCTACAACATGGGCAAGACCAAAGAGCTTTATAAGGATGTCAGGGACAAGATCATAGACCTGCACAAAGCTGGAACGGACTACAAAACCATAAGTAAGATGCTGGGTGAGAAGGAGACAACTGTTGGTGCAAAAGTAAGAGAACGGAAGAAATACAAAATGACTGTCAATCGACACCAATCTGGGGCACCATGCAAAATCTCACCTCTTGGAATATCCTTGATCATGAGGAAGGTGAGAGAGCAGCCTAAAACTACACGGTGGGAACTTGTTAAAGATCTCAAGACAGCTGGGACCACAATCACCGATAAAATCATTGGTAACCCATTACGATGTAAAGGTTTAAAATCCTGCTGAGCCCGCAAGGTCTCCCTGCTCAAGATGGCACATGTGCAGGCCCGTCTGAAGTTTTCCAATGAACACCTGGATGACTCTGAGTGATTGGGAGAAGGTTCTGTGGTCAGATGAGAAAAAAAATTGAGCTCTTTGGCATTAACTCAACTCGCCGTGTTTTGGAGGAAGAGAAATGCTGCCTATGACCCAAAGAACACCGTCCCCACTGTCAAGCATGGAGGTGGAAACTGTTTTGGGGGTGTTTTTCTGTTAAGGGCACAGGACTTCTTCACGCATCAATGGGAGAATGGATGGAGCCATGTACCGTAAAATCCTGAGTGACAACCTCCTTTCCTCCGCCAGGACATGTAAAAATGGGTCATGGCTGGGTCTTTCCAGCAAGACAATGACTCAAAACATACAGCCAAGGTAACAAAGGAGTGGCTCAAAAAGAAGCACATTAAGGTCATGGAGTGGCCTAGCCAGTCTCCAGACCTTGATTCCATAGAAAACTTATGGAGGAAGTTGAAGCTCCGAGTTGCCAAGCGACAGCCTCAAAATCTTAATGATTTAGAGATCTGCAAAGAGGAGAGGACCAAAATTCCTCCTGACATGTGCGCAAACCATCATCAACTACAAGAAACATCTGACTGTTGTGCTTGCCAACAAGGGGTTTACCACCAAGTATTAAGTCTTGTTTGCCAGAGGGATCAAATATTTATTTTTCACTGCAAAATGCAAATACATTTATATAATTTATACAAATTCAAATTGGCCTACCCTTAAAATTATAAAGGTTCATGTCTTGGTCAGTGGGCAAACTTACAAAATCAACAAGAAATCAAATATGTTTCCTTCACTGTACATGGCTCATCAACTGAGCTCTGTCAGATCTGTAGCAGAGAAAACTGTGGCCCTATCATAACTGCTGCACCGATCATGCTGCTGACAATTTCCTCTTGAAGATGACCTGTCATCAGTTGAGAGGCCAGTTTTTTTTTTTTTTTCTTATTTTATTCCCACTGCTTCCCAGAATATTTAGATATTTTTCCTTCCTCCATATTGCAGAAGAGATATGTGACTTTTTATTTAGTGCTATTTTTTATGGTCAATACTAAGAGGGTGTCGCTCAGAAGATTCCCTGTGGACATGTTTTAGGTGGATCCGCAGTATTACCCTGTAAGCACTGCTTCTTGGTAAAGACCATCAAAATAATCACTATAGAAAAACACCCAGATTTCTGAAACCATATGGCAGATATGGGAAAAAAAGGGAAAAAAGTGGAATATTCAGGGGAGGAGCAGGAATAAAATATGAGCAAAAATTGGCCATTTTGGACCAGGTGAGAGGTCCTCTTTAAGTTTCATGTCTACTCCATCAGAAGTCCATTTGGGACATAATGCTTAAGATGATCTTTTGAAATGTTTCTAAAGTTGATCCTGAACTTGCCTTTATTTCTAGGTACTGGAGAAGGTAATCTTGAAGAAGCCGAAGCGCTCCTTGAACCGTACCTTAAGAAATTCCCAAACGTACGTAACCCTCGCCCAAGTCTGTCAGAATATAGATGTTGTGTAGCTCCCCTCCTAATGGCTGTACTACCCTTTTTTCAGGGCTCTATTATCCTCTTCTATGCGGCCCGGATAGATGTGCTGAAAGGGAACTTTGAGCAGGTAATTATTTTACAGTCCTTCATAGTTTTTTTTGTCCTAGTGTAAAATGGTCATGGAAACAATCCTTGTTTTCATTCAAGGTTCTAGTTGTATGTTAATGCACCTACACATTTCACTTGTACCCACCGGTGTGCGAGCCCACTGTTTCACTACAGGTGTTTGTCTATTTAGTTTTTCACAGACCGGTGTAAGACAGGGAGGTCCAGGTCCATCTTGGCCCCTTTCTATTTTGAGGCCTGGTGGCACATAGTGAGGTGAGATACCTGAGTTGTGGACCATCCTGGGTACACCTTGTCGCGGTGCGATGGCTTTTGCGCTTTTTTTTTTATGCCTTTTTTTTTTTCTCTCCACTAGTCGGCATGTGTTTTTTACTTTTATTACTATTATCGATCTACTTGCTGCGGGGTATCCATTCATTGTTTTTATTCTAGGGTGTAATTTTAAGGAGAAGACATTGACTTAACTCTAATAGCCCTTTACATGGGTTGATTGGCGATTAACCATAAAGCAAGTTGATCAGCGCTTATTTATTTGCATTTTTATATTCTTGCAGGATTTGTATGAACTCCTTCTTTTACTCCCACCAGACTGATTTCAATAGAAGTAGCAAGGACATGTGTTGGCAACCATGATCAATTTTTATGCTGGCATAAAAGATGCAATAAACAAGAACATTAGGGTGACGATTAAAGGCTGAACATATTTAGTGTGTGCAGTAATTGTGAATTATCGCTCAGGGGCATTTATCAAGGGCTAATAATAGCCTAAGTGGATATATGTATGGCAGAAGATCGTAATATAGACCTACCTGTAATAACACTGAGTCACTTGTAAGAAGCCTGTTCTGCTGGTTACTATGCTGGCTGCTGAGCGGCACACCCGTAACACCCATTGCTCTGAAATATTCAAAAGGAATCCATCACTGGGTTCTGCTACCTCATCTGAGAGCAGCATCATTTAGAGACCGAGACAATGATTCCAGCAATGTATCACTTACTGGGCTGCTTGCTGCAGTTTTGATAAAATCTAGGCAAATGTTTGGGGCCAGGGGTAAAGGGCCTCAGATTACATATGAGGAAAGAATCCTCTTCCTAGAAAGTTAAGACGCATGGGGCTGCTTGGCTAGGTCATGAAGTAAGTCCCCAGCACGATATGGCAGTCATCCGTTCCCTGCAGATTTGGTCCTTTTTCTATCTCACTGTTCTGTTTCTAACAAGCCCTCTTCCTCATGGTGCAGGCGCAAGAGACCTTCAGGCAATGCATTGTAGCCCAGCAGGAATGGAGGCAGATCCACCACCTGTGTTACTGGGAGCTGATGTGGAGCCATTCGTTCCAGCAGGACTGGCTGAAAGCCTACCACTATTCTGACCTCCTGAGCAAGGAAAGCAAGTGGTCGAAGGTGCTTTACCGATGTTAGAGTTTAGGCTGTCTTATTGTTTATATGTTGGGTAAGAAATAAGAATATTATTGTAAAGTTTGTGGGAAATTGTTCACAGGGCTGAAGTGTTCTTTACTGTAGAACATAAATTCATGTGATTGTGGTATATGGCTGACGGGCAGTATATATAGCGCTGGTGCTGTATGGCTAACGGGCAGTATATATAGCGCTGGTGGTGTATGGCTGACGGGCAGTATATATAGCGCTGGTGGTGTATGGCTGACGGGCAGTATATATAGCGCTGGTGGTGTATGGCTGACGGGCAGTATATATAGCGCTGGTGGTGTATGGCTGACGGGCAGTATATATAGCGCTGGTGGTGTATGGCTGACGGGCAGTATATATAGCGCTGGTGGTGTATGGCTGACGGGCAGTATATATAGCGCTGGTGGTGTATGGCTGACGGGCAGTATATATAGCGCTGGTGGTGTATGGCTGACGGGCAGTATATATAGCGCTGGTGGTGTATGGCTGACTGGCAGTATATATAGCGCTGGTGGTGTATGGCTGACGGGCAGTGTATATATAGCGCTGGTGGTGTATGGCTGACGGGCAGTATATATAGCGCTGGTGGTGTATGGCTGACGGGCAGTATATATAGCGCTGGTGGTGTATGGCTGACGGGCAGTATATATTGCGCTGGTGCTGTATGGCTGACGGGCAGTATATATAGCGCTGGTGCTGTATGGCTGACGGGCAGTATATATAGCGCTGGTGCTGTATGGCTGACGGGCAGTATATATAGCGCTGGTGGTGTATGGCTGACGGGCAGTATATATAGCGCTGGTGGTGTATGGCTGACGGGCAGTATATATAGCGCTGGTGGTGTATGGCTGACGGGCAGTATATATAGCGCTGGTGGTGTATGGCTGACGGGCAGTATATATTGCGCTGGTGCTGTATGGCTGACGGGCAGTATATATAGCGCTGGTGCTGTATGGCTGACGGGCAGTATATATAGCGCTGGTGGTGTATGGCTGACGGGCAGTATATATAGCGCTGGTGGTGTATGGCTGACGGGCAGTATATATAGCGCTGGTGGTGTATGGCTGACGGGCAGTATATATAGCGCTGGTGGTGTATGGCTGACGGGCAGTATATATAGCGCTGGTGGTGTATGGCTGACTGGCAGTATATATAGCGCTGGTGTTGTATGGCTGACGGGCAGTATATATAGCGCTGGTGGTGTATGGCTGACGGGCAGTATATATAGCGCTGGTGGTGTATGGCTGACGGGCAGTATATATAGCGCTGGTGGTGTATGGCTGACGGGCAGTATATATAGCGCTGGTGGTGTATGGCTGACGGGCAGTATATATAGCGTTGGTGGTGTATGGCTGACGGGCAGTATATATAGCGCTGGTGGTGTATGGCTGACGGGCAGTATATATAGCGCTGGTGCTGTATGGCTGACGGGCAGTATATATAGCGCTGGTGCTGTATGGCTGACGGGCAGTATATATAGCGCTGGTGCTGTATGGCTGACGGGCAGTATATATAGCGCTGGTGCTGTATGGCTGACGGGCAGTATATATTGCGCTGGTGCTGTATGGCTGACGGGCAGTATATATAGCGCTGGTGGTGTATGGCTGACGGGCAGTATATATAGCGCTGGTGGTGTATGGCTGACGGGCAGTATATATAGCGCTGGTGGTGTATGGCTGACGGGCAGTATATATAGCGCTGGTGCTGTATGGCTGACGGGCAGTATATATAGCGCTGGTGCTGTATGGCTGACGGGCAGTATATATAGCGCTGGTGCTGTATGGCTGACGGGCAGTATATATAGCGCTGGTGCTGTATGGCTGACGGGCAGTATATATTGCGCTGGTGCTGTATGGCTGACGGGCAGTATATATAGCGCTGGTGCTGTATGGCTGACGGGCAGTATATATAGCGCTGGTGCTGTATGGCTGACGGGCAGTATATATAGCGCTGGTGCTGTATGGCTGACGGGCAGTATATATAGCGCTGGTGCTGTATGGCTGACGGGCAGTATATATAGCGCTGGTGCTGTATGGCTGACTGGCAGTATATATATAGCGCTGGTGGTGTATGGCTGACTGGCAGTATATATAGCGCTGGTGCTGTATGGCTGACGGGCAGTATATATAGCGCTGGTGCTGTATGGCTGACGGGCAGTATATATAGCGCTGGTGGGGTATGGCTGACGGGCAGTATATATAGCGCTGGTGGTGTATGGCTGACGGGCAGTATATATAGCGCTGGTGCTGTATGGCTGACGGGCAGTATATATAGCGCTGGTGCTGTATGGCTGACGGGCAGTATATATAGGGCTGGTGGTGTATGGCTGACGGGCAGTATATATAGCGCTGGTGGTGTATGGCTGACGGGCAGTATATATAGCGCTGGTGGGGTATGGCTGACGGGCAGTATATATAGCGCTGGTGGTGTATGGCTGCCGGGCGGCGATTTTGATGCTGCGGGTCCGCAGCAGTTTCCATTGCGTTTACAGTAAACATGTAAACCAATGGGAAACTGCAAACTGCTGTGCACATGCTGCGGGAAAAACCACGCAGAAACGCAGCGGTTTACAATCCACAGCATGTCACTTCTTTGTGCAGAATCGCAGCGATTCTGCACACATAGAAATGCATTGATCCGCTTACTTCCCGCATGGGGCTATGCCCACCATGCGGGAAGTAAGCGGATAATGTGCGGGTAGTACCCGGGGTGGAGGAGAGGAGACTCTCCTCCAGGCCCTGGGAACCATATTTGTGGTAAAAAAAAAAAAGAATTAAAATAAAAAATGATATACTCACCTCCTAGCGCTGTACGCGGCCGTCCGGTCTCGGGGTTGCTATGCGAGCAGGACCTGCGGTGACGTTGCGGTCACATGATCGTGACGTCACGAACGTCCTTCTCGCATAGCATCTTTGGAACCGGACCGCCGCGTGCAGCCCCGAGGAGATCGGGACGTCAGAGGGTGAGTATAACCATTATTTTTTTTTTTTTTTTTTTTTAACATTACTATTGATGCTGCATATGCAGCATCAATAGTAAAACACGTGCAGGAGTGGAAACCGCAAGACAAACCGTGATAAATCTGTAGGGATAACTGCAGCGGTTTTGCCCTGCAGATTTATCAAATCCGCTGCGGGAAAACCCGCAGGGACCCTTCCTACGTGTGCACATAGCCTTAGGGTTCTCCCTTGCATAAGTATGTGATTTGGATTCTTCTAGCCACATTCCGACTAGACGTGCCCAGCCTCGCTCAATTCATTTTCGTTGAGAGAGGCCACGCATGTCTAGTCAGCACTTGACCACATGTATGCAAATCACTAGCACTAGAGAATCCTGACAGCGTGCAGTGCGCACTGTGAGAACTCAGAAGTCTGCAGTCACATAGTATGACTGCAGACTCATCACAAACTTGGACAACCCCTTTAATGCCCCTAATATAAATAAAAATGAGAATTAATATCAAAAATATTCTTTTTACCTCCATGTACCTTATAGATGACCTCTCTGGAATAGTTCTTTCTCTTCTTCATCTTGTCCAAATCCCATGAGTTTTCTCATCCACAGTCGTCTCTGCAGACTTCCATCTTCTCCGGTCTTGTGCAGCACATCCCCACACAACTCCCTTAAAGATAGAAGTGTAATTATAATTCTCCCAAATGAAAATACTTGCCTTATGCAGCATCCCTGAATAAATAATTGCCCATCCCTGCAAAATATGACCTCACACTTGTCCCTCTTATGGTACATTCTCTTCACACTGCTCCCACCTTTCCGTACGGGGCCCCTTCTTCACACTGTTCTCACACGGAGTCCCCCCTTTAGGGCCCAGTTTCTAAACTGTGCCCCCTCATCACACCCTCCCTCACATTCCTTAGTATACTGTCACTTCTTGGCTGTGCCCTTACACTGTTGCCCCATGCTACACATCCCATAATGCTCAGTCTGTATTCTGTGCACTCTTACCCCCCCCCCCCCAAATACTGTCTCCTTGCACGTTTACCCCTCCCTCCTCATATATTTACACTCTCACTTTCCATACTGCCTCCTCCCACATCCCTCTGACTCCCCATGCTGTCTGCCCCAACCCATCACTCCTCATACTGTGTTCTCTTACATTTTTCCCGTCACTTCTCATATTGTCTGCACCCATACCACCACTCACCATACTGTCTGCACCCTTCCCCTATACATGCTCCCCATATCCTATTTTCTTCCTCATATTGTCTTCAAATTTCTCCTGCTCTCCATATTGTCTACATCTGTTACTTCCTTGCTCCCTAAATTTGTGTCCTCAAATCATACCCTGTTACATGAAATCTCACCCAGCCCTGTTACATTAAAAAACCCCATCACAGTATATCTCCCCATACAGTAAATACCCCTCTCGCGCGTGCGCGGCAAGTACCCCCTCCACACGCACACTACTTCCCTCTTAATGTTGGTGTCTTCACTTACCACCCATCTGCGCCTCTGCAGTGCTGGCGAGTGACATCAGCAACATGATCCCATGATCTGATCACACTGCTGGCGTTGTTCTGCAGCGGTGGTCAGAGCTTCAGTTGTACTATACTTGTAACAGACGCGAGTACTATTGAATACTGGGTGCCGGCGCGCTGCAGGTTCTGTCGGCTGTCAGCTTCGGTCAGCCCTGTTTGGGGGGTGGCAGAATGCAGCTGCCGGGGGAGACACGTCGGACCGCCGCATTAGGCAGCCTGTCTGCATCCCCCAACTGTTTTTGTCTCCTAAATTGTATTCCCTTTGTTTTGGATGAAAATCTGGTAATGTTTTTAAATCACTATCTGTAATTTGCATACAGACCATGTTATCCCAGCTTCTTTCAGCTCCAGGGGAAAAAGACACTAAAAGATAATAAAGCTCATTTCTAGTGGCTTCACCCCCCCCGTGGCTACGATCGCTCTGATTGGCTGTTGAAAGTGACGTTTCACTTGCACTTTCAATCAGAGCAATAGTAATATTTCACCAATGAAAATTGGTGAAATATTACAATCCAGCCATGGCCGATGCTGCAATAGCATCAGCCATGGCTGGAGATTGTGATCTGACCCCCCCACCGCCACCGATCGCCTCCCTTCTGGTCCTCCGTCCTGTCATTTCGTGTCCTCCGCTCCCCTCCGTCCTCCTGTCCGCTCCCCCCGCTGTCCGGTCCCCCCCGCTGTCTGATCCCCCCCCCCCCCATCATACTTACCGACCTCCCGTGTGCCTCCCGGTGTCCATCCGGCTGCTGCATGGGCGCCGCCATCTTGGAAAATAGCGGGCTCATGCGCAGTGCGCCCGAGGAATCTGCCGGCCGGCAGATTCGTTACAAGTACATTTTGATCGCTGTAATAGGTTCTATCACAGCGATCAAAATAAAAAAAAAATAATAAATAAAACCCCCCTTTATCACCCCCATAGGTAGGGACAAAAATAAAATAAAGAAATTTTTTTTTCTTTGCCCCACTAGGGTTAGGGTTAGTTCACACTGCGTCTAAGCAGTCCGTTAGACCACGGCATAAACGCGGTGTAACGTAGTCCGTTACGGCCGCCATTGACAGCAATGTCAGACCCATCACTAGCGCACGCCCACAATGGGTGTACGCTAGGGATGTGCCGTCATTGAGTGACGGACCCGGAGACGCGGGCTGCAGCGTTTCTGGGTCCGTCACTGCTAGCACAGATAGAGCTAGCAGATGCTCTATCTGCGCTAGCGCGATGCAAACGTCAGCACTTGCGCTAGCAGCAGCCCGTTAGTGTATGTGCTGAACAGGCTGCTGCTGGCGCAGTGTGAACCTGGCCTTAGGGTTAGGGTTTGGATTACGGCTAGGGTTAGAATTGGGCTTTGTGCACACGGTGCGGATTTGGCTGTGGATCTGCAGCAGATTTGGCTGCGGATCCGCAGCGGATTGGCCGCTGCGGATTCGTAGCAGTTTTCCATCAGGTTTACAGTACCATGTAAACCTATGGAAAACCAAATCCGCTGTGCCCATGGTGCGGAAAATACCGCACGGAAACTCTGTGTTGTGTTTTCCGCAGCATGTCAATTCTTTGTGCGGATTCCGCAGCGTTTTACACCTGTTCCTCAATAGGAATCCACAGGTGAAATCCGCACAAAAAACACTGGAAATCCCCGGTAAATCCGCAGGTAAAATGCAGTGCCTTTTACCTGCGGATTTTTAAAAAATGGTGCGGAAAAATCTCACACGAATCCGCAACGTGGGCACATAGCCTTAGGGTTAGGGTTGGAATTAGGGCTAGGGTTGGAAATAGGGTTAAAATTAGGCTGTGGTTAGGGTTAGGGTTAGGGGTGTGTTGGGATTAGGGTTGGGGTTAGGGTTAGGGTTGGGATTAGGGTTAGGGGTGTGTTGGGGTTAGGGCTGTGGTTAGGGGTGTGTTGGGGTTAGGGTTGAGATTAGGGTTAGGGGTGTGTTGGGGTTAATGTTGGAGTTAGAATTGAGGGGTTTCCACTGTTACGGCACATCAGGTGTCTCCAAACGCAACATGGCGCCACCATTGATTCCAGTCAATCTTGCATTCAAAAAGTCAAATGGTGCTCCCTCCCTTCCGAGCCCCGACGTGCACCCAAACAGTGGTTTACCCCCACATATGGGGTACCAGCATACTCGGGACAAACTGGGCAACAATTATTGGGGTCCAATTTCTCCTGTTACCCTTGTGAAAATGAAAAATTGCTTGCTAAAACATAATTTTTGAGGAAAGAAAAATGATTTTTTATTTTCACGGCTTTGCGTTGTAAACTTCTGTGAAGCACTTGGGGGTTCAAAGTGCTCACCACATAACTAGATAAGTTCCCTGGGGGGGTCTAGTTTCCAAAATGTGGTCACTTGTGGGGGGTTTCTACTGTTTAGGCACATCAGGGGCTCTGCAAATGCAACATGACGCCCGCAGACCATGATTTTTTATTTTCACGGCTCTGCGTTATAAACTTCTGTGAAGCACTTGAGGGTTTAAAGTGGTCACCACACATCTAGATTAGTTCCTTGGGAGGTCTAGTTTCCAAAATGGGGTCACTTGTGGGGGAGCTCTAATGTTTAGGCACACAGGGGCTCTCCAAACGTGACATGGTGTCCGCTAAAGATTGGAGCCAATTTTTAATTGAAAAAGTCAAATGGCGCTCTTTCCCTTCAAAGCCCTGTCGTGCGCCCAAACAGTGGTTCCCCCCCACATATGGGGTATCGGTGTACTCAGGACAAATTGTACAATAACTTTTGGTGTCCAGTTTCTTTTTACCCTTGGGAAAATAAAAAAAATGTTGCTAAAACATCATTTTTGTGACTAAAAACTTAAATGTTCATTTTTTCCTTCCATGTTGCTTCTGCTGCTGTGAAGCACCTGAAGGGATAATAAACTTCTTGAATGTGGTTTTGAGCACCTTGAGGGGTGCATTTTTTAGAATGGTGTCACTCTTGGGTATTTTCAGCCATATAGACCCCTCAAACTGACTTCAAATGTGAGGTGGTCCCTAAAATAAAAAAAAAAAAATGGTTTTGTAAATTTTGCTGTAAAAATGAGAAATCGCTGGTCAAATTTTAACCCTTATAACTTCCTAGCAAAAAAGAATTTTGGTTCCAAAATTGTGCTGATGTAAAGTAGACATGTGGGTAATGTTATTTATTAACTATTTTGTGTCACATAACTCTCTCATTTAACAGAATAAAAATTCAAAATTTTAAAATTGCAAAATTTTCAAAATTTTAGCCAAATTTCCATTTTTTTTTTTCACAAACGAAAAAATTATCAACCTAAATTTACCACTAGCATGAAGCCCAATATGTCACGAAAAAACAAGCTCCGAACCGCTAGGATTCGTTGAAGCGGCTGCCAATCATAAAAATCCACTAGAAAACCCCTTATAAATAGAAATCAAACCCCCTTCATCAACTCCTTAGTTAGGGAAAAATTAAAAAAATGTATTTATTTCCATTTTCCCATTAGGGTTAGGGCTAGGATTAGGGTAAGGGTTAGAGTGAGGGTTTGGATCCCTTTATCACCTTGATGGTGGGTTGGGGTTGGGGCTAGGGCTAGGGTTTGGATCCCTTTATCACCTTGATGGTGGGTTAGGGCTAGGGTTTGGATCCCTTTATCACCTTGATGGTGGGTTGGGGTTAGGGTTAGGGCTAGGGTTTGGATCCCTTTATCACCTTGATGGTGGGTTGGGGTTGGGGTTAGGGCTAGGGTTTGGATCCCTTTATCACCTTGATGGTGGCCTAGGGTTAGGGTTTGGATCCCTTTATCACCTTGATGGTGGCTTAGGGCTAGGGTTAGGGCTAGGGTTAGGGTTTGGATCCCTTTATCACCTTGATGGTGGCTTAGGGTTAGGGCTAGGGTTAAGGCTAGGGTTAGGGTGAGGGTTTGGATCCCTTTATCACCTTGATAGTGGGTTAGGGCTAGGGTTAGGGTTAGGGTTTGGATCCCTTTATCACCTTGATGGTGGGTTAGGGTTAGGGCTAGGGTTTGGATCCCTTTATCACCTTGATGGTGGGTTGGGGTTGGGGTTAGGGTTAGGGCTAGGGTTTGGATCCCTTTATCACCTTGATGGTGGGTTGGGGTTTGGATCCCTTTATCACCTTGATGGTGGGGGGTGGCTTATCAGTGTCTAGACTTGTTTTTCTCTATTGAAACGCATGCGTTCAAAAATGCAACCAAACGCATGTGCTTAAAAACGTATGCGTTTACATAGACAGCAATGCTTTTTTTTACGCAAACCATGCGCAATCGAACGCATGCGTTTCCTGGCGGCAAATAGACGCCTCTAAAAATACTACATGTTGCATTTCTGCGCCAAGCTGCAAGCGACAAAAAGACGCATGCATCGTCAAACGCGGCAAAACGCGATAAAAAAAACTCATGCGTATTTAATGTTAAATATAGAAAAACACGACGCATGTGTTTATATGCGGTACAAACGCTGTGGCAAAAAACGCAAATGTGAAACCAGCCTAAGAACTTCATCGTGAAAGGGTGAATGCAAAATCTGCAAAGGTCCTGGCACTCATTATGTTGATGAATTAAACTGAACTGGACTCGTTTAGGCCCTGCCTGAGGCTTCCACTGCTGTGGGCGATTTCTTTCGTGAGTGCCCTTGCCAATCCTGATTTTTGCATCATCTACTCTCCTCTTACACAACTGTTGCAGTAGAGTTCCGACCATTTTGGATTTCCATGAAAGGGGTAAAGCTGGCCATAAATGCTTACGTACAGGACTGTCATGGTCGTTTGTTTCAAAGCATATGTGTATGGCAGCATTGGCAATGAGTTAATGGGGGATTGGAAGATGTCTGCATGTTGGTGAGAAGCAAAGCTCGGCCTATGTATGGCCAGTAGTGGTCCTGCTGTAGGGGACAGGGTACATACACTGTATAATGAGTTCATTTTGTATATACTGTAGTTCCTTGAAGCGGGTCTAAAGCTTTCAGACAAATGTCTTGAAGATGTTTCTCAATGCTTAGCCTATGTATTACACTTTTCTTTCCAGGTCAGACATGACTAGAGGCATAATGTACCACCTCATCTGGTAAACTCCAGGCTATTGACGTCGCCGAGTGCACACATCCCGCATCCACTCAGCTTTTCTATAACAAAATCTTGACATTAGCTCTTTCTCTTCTATTAGGAATGGATGACTAGCAGAACATAGATCATCTAACTAGTGACACTGCCTGCCTTTCCGTCATGTAAACAGCTTTTAGCATTTTAGTTTCTATGTCGTCATTCATTTCTTCTTCCGAATGAAGTAAAACCCTAATAATGACTTGCGCTTTTAACGCTTCTGATTTTAGGCAATCTATGTATTTCAAAAAGCTGCAATCCTGAGCATGCTTCCTGAGGAGGCTGTGAAGTCCACGGGAGAAGATATCGTGGCCTTGTTCAGGTAAGCGAGTACCTGATATTTCTCATCTTTAAGGGGAATCAATCACATCTGATGGCAGCATGATGTAGAGACAGAGACCCTGAAATACTATCGCACTGCAGATCTATCAGTTCTGTTCTGCTGTCACATGACCATTGAGGCTTGTGATTGGCAGCAGCGGTCAGGTGACGAGAACAGCACATCACTGGAGAAATGAGAAAATGTGTCATTTTAATACATATTTTAAACCTCGCTTAATATGTTTGCTGTGTACCACTTATTGACGTGTGTGCCAAACCATCAGGTGGTCGAAGTCTTGTCAGACCTTTCTATGAAGCTGCACCAAATATTTTATGTGTTCTGCCAGTTCTCTGACATGAAAACAGCTTACAATACTACTACTAAACGTCTTCCATTGTGGTACCTTTACATTGTGTTGGTCTCTTTCAAAACTATCGTTTTTATTTTAGGCAAGTAGAAGGTTTGAAACAACGAATTGCTGGAAAATCTATACCGACAGAAAAATTTGCTGTTCGGAAATCTCGAAGATATGCAGCAGCAAACCCAGTCAAACTGGTCCTGCCTGCCTTGGTAAGCCTGATAACTCCTCCCTCTTGTCCAATTTCCATTTCTGCATTTTTGTTTTTCCCTAGCCTTCCAAGAGCCATAACTTTTTTTTTTTTGTGTCCACATAAATGTTATAAGGGCTTGTTTTTTTGCAAGACTAGTTGTACTTTTGACGATGCTGTACCATATGGCGTATTGGAAAATGAGGGGGGGGGGGGGGGGAATTCCCAGTGCGGTGAGGATGTGAAAAAAACCCCACAATTCTGACATTGTTTTTTTTTGGTGAACTGGTTTTTATGGCATATATTTTGTGGTCAATATACACCCCTGCCGCTGTCTTTCCTGGTATCCAGTGCCGTTCCGCTCCCCCTCCCAGTGAAGTGGTACCCTCGTTAACGGGAACCTGTCAGCAGGATTGTGCACAGTAACCTACAGACACTGTCAGGTCGGCGCTGTTATACTGAATACGATGATACCTTGGTTGATTAAATCCGTCTTGTGGCTGTTGTGTAACCTTTATTTTCAGTTTTGAGTTAATTATATGCTCATGGCCTGTGGGGGGAACTTTGTGGTGCTCTGCTAAGGCTGGTTTCACATTTGCGGTTGTATCCGCAGTGTTTCTGACGCATACATCTGCATGCGTCTTGATTTCCTATCTTTAACATTGTAGATGCAGGTGCATGCGTTTGCTTACGCATTCGTCTTTTCGCAGTGTGCGGCGGGGAGCCGCTAACGCACCATGTTGAAATCTTTGAGGCGGCAAATTTCCGTCAAATATGCGCAGGCATGTGGATGAGGATAAGTGCGTTACAAAAACCCATTACTGTCTATGGAAATGCATGCATACGCATGCATTCGATGCTCTTGCATACTTTGGACTGCGCATGTCCAGGAACTGATTTAGACACGCCCATTGAGACACACCCTCCTGGAAATGTCAAACGCATGCGCATAAAAAGCGCAAACGCATGCAAAAACGCATGCAAACATTTTTATTTTTTTTTGCAGTCATGCGTAAGCTGATGCGGATAAACGCCTCGTTATTATGGGTTTGCATGCGTTTTTGCATGCAGTTGTGGATGATAAGCTGCGCACATAGATGCAAATGTGAAACCAGCCTTAGGTATTCATCAGTCTGGCTTCTGTCAGGTCACTGATCCCTCACTGACATGCCCCCTAGTTTGCATAATGAATATTATATGTATTGAAGAAAAAATCCCCTTCTGCAGGCAGGTGCCAGCGCTGCAGCATGATCGCATCTATAATGTGCATTAAATTGTTTTATTTGGTTATATAAATTGATTCTGAAAAAAAAAAACTTTCTCAAAATGGCGCTGGCCACCTCTTCGCAGTAGCATCTATAGGCGATCTGATAGCTGCTACAGCACGGGCGTCGGTGGCGCCATCTTGATGAAGACGATTTTTTTTTTTCCCCCTCTAGCAAAATAGTGCCTCTATTGGATCGCCGATGGATGCTACTGGGCAGGCGTGGCTAGCGTTGTGTAGAGGTTTTTTCCCCAGAATCAATGTATAAGACTTAATAAAACCATTTAGTGCACATTATAAATGCGATCATGCTGCAGCGCAGGCGCTTGCCTGTGGAGTTTTTCTTTTTTTTTTTTTTGTAATTTTTTTTTTTTACAGTGTGTGTATGTGTGTATATGTCTATCTATCTCTATCTCTATCTATCTATCTATATCTCATCTATCTCTCTGTATCTCATCTATCTCTCTGTATCTCATCTATCTCTCTGTATCTCATCTATCTCTCTGTCTCTCATCTATCTCTCTGTCTCTCATCTATCTCTGTCTCTCTCTCTCTCTCTCTCTATATCTATATCTATATATATATATATATATATATATTCATTATGTAAAATAGGAGGCAGGTCAGTGAGGGCTCAGTGACATGTCAGAAGACATACCCATGAATTCCTAATCAGAGCACCACATGAAGACCCCCCCCCCCCCCACAGTCCCACCCCGGAGCACGAGCATATCATTAACTGAAGATAAAGATTAAACAACCACCACAAGACAGATTTCATCAACCAAGGTATCATTTTAATCAGTATAACTGCGCCGACCTGACACTGTCTGTAGGCTACGAGAACAATCCTAGTAACAGGTTCCCTTTAGAGAGAGGAGTGACACGACGCTGGGTACTGTAGAAGGTGGAGGTAGGCTACGAGAATAATCCTAGTAACAGGTTCCCTTTAGAGAGAGGAGTGACACGACGCTGGGTACTGTAGAAGGTGGAGGTAGGCTACGAGAACAATCCTAGTAACAGGTTCCCTTTAGAGAGAGGCGTGACACGACGCTGGGTACTGTAGAAGGTGGAGGTAGATGAATAGATATAGATAAACGCACTGACTGTACACAATGCACATATACACAGATTTAGTGAAATTTTATTTTTATGGCAGTGCTTTTTTAAGGAGCAGAGGTGGCCTTTCTGAGGATTGAT
The DNA here is from genome assembly GCF_032444005.1 of Ranitomeya imitator. Taxonomy (NCBI): domain Eukaryota; kingdom Metazoa; phylum Chordata; class Amphibia; order Anura; family Dendrobatidae; genus Ranitomeya; species Ranitomeya imitator. The sequence goes on along the minus strand of NC_091282.1, from coordinate 466,362,832 downwards.
ATTTTTTAAACCAGAGATGGGAGACCACACATGTACCAGTATCCAGTCTTTTTACAGCTACTGCATGATACTCTAGATTTATTATAGTGGATCCGAGATTACACCAGGTACTCTGTCACGTCTGTTAATCTCGGTATCAGCATTTCTGAACTCCAGTTAATCAGTCCGCGTTAATTTTTTCCAAGAAATGTTTTGAATGAGTAAGACATTATTATATTATAAATAACTAGATAGTGGCCCGATTCTAACGCATCGGGTATTCTAGAATATGCATGCCCACGTAGTGTATTGCACAGCCCACGTAGTGTATTGCACAGCCCACGTAGTGTATTGCACAGCCCATGTAGTGTATTGCACAGCCAGGTTTGTCACAGGTTAAAAAAATAAAAATATACTCCCCTTTCCGAGGGCCCCTTGTAGTCCACGGCAGCTTCGAGTCCCAGGGTTGGTATGAGAGCAGGACCTGTGATGACGTCGCGGTCACATGACCGTGACGTCATGGCAGGTCCTTCTCCCATACCATCTTTGCCACCGGAATCTGCAACAGAAGATGGTGGCCGGCGCGTGCGACTACGTAGGGTGAGTATAGCAGGTGTTTTGGTTTTTTTTTTTTTAATTATTATTTTTAACATTACATTTTTTACTATTGATGCCGCATAGGCAGTCAATAGTAAAAAGTTGGGGACACACAGGGATAATAGCGGCAGTAACGGAGTGCGTTACCCGTGGCATAACGCAGTCCGTTACCGCTGGCATTAACCCTGTGTTAGCGGTGACCGGAGGGGAGTATGCGGGCGACAGGCACTGACTGCGGAGAGTACGGAGTGGCCATTTTCTTCCGGACTGTGCCCGTCGCTGATTGGTCGCGACAGCCATGACAGGCAGCTGGCGAGACCAATCAGCGAATGAATAACCGTGACAGAAGGACAGACAGACGGAAGTGACCCTTAGACAATTATATATAGCCGTTCCAAATTTAAAGAGAAGCAAGAAAAGGACGGCACTCGAGAAACGTGCACTCCCCAGGACCAGAACTCACTGAAAGCAATCGTCACAATCAGCCTGTGGGCATAAGGTGCACTAGCAATATAAGCATGAAGCTGAGTAAATATCAAAGAACAAAAGTCTGCGCCACTCACCCCGTTTTTGCTGTGTGAACGTGTTCTTTATTGAAACGTGACTTTATGGAAGTTCATACATCCAGCTGGGCAGCAGGTTTTACAGGAGGGTGCGGTGATGGGTCCAGGTGCACCTGGACCCGTTGAAGCACATTCAGTGCGAAACGGCCGTCGTCCACTCTCCATCACCGCACCCTCCTGTAAAACCTGCTGCCCAGCTGGATGTATGAACTTCCATAAAGTCATGTTTCAATAAAGAACACGTTCACACAGCAAAAACGGGGTGAGTGCCGCAGACTTTTGTTCTTTGACAATTATATATAAGATGCAATAAAAGTTAACCAATGAAAATATCGTAAAGGGTTGTCTCAATTTTGATCTCGCCAAGAAGCACTCCTCAATGAATGATGATTTGGCCCAGTGCCATGGTTGTACCACTGGCCTGAACTGTGCATTCTGCTGTAAGCACAGCGATCTCCAGCAATCCGGCCAGCGTCCGTGCAGTGCTTACAAGCTCCTAGCCTAGGAGATTGGCCACCTCTGATAGACAGCAGAGCTGGCTGGTGACCTCCGCAACTAGCACAGGGCTGCACAACATTTTTTGGTCCAAGGGCCACATTGCCATACTTAACCAGTCCCAAGGGCGCAATAATATGTAAAGAGGTAATTGCATGAATTCATCACCAGCACAGCTGTTAGGACATTAATACATCCCCAGAACTAAGTTTTGGGTATTTGATAAAAAAAAAAAATAATAATAATTACATTAAAACTTAAAGGGAACCGGTCACTCTAAAAAAAAATGCTATTAATCTGCAGATATGGGGTAAATCTGCAGGTTAAGAGCTGTTTAATGCTGGCCGGTACCTGCACGTAGCCGAATGCTGCGGTGACAAAATTTAACTTTTAGCATTCCCGTTTCAGTCACGGGGATAGACGACTCTAAGTTATTTAGAGGACTTTGCATAATAGAGTAAATGGTGGCCATTACGGATTGAAAAGGTTTAATGATGTCATGTTGACTGAAAATAAAAAATGTCTAAAAGCCTCATTTAAATTGCCCATTTTGGCTTTCAGGAAATGATGTACGTGTGGAATGGCTTCACGATAGTAGGGAGACGTTCTGATCTAACTGAAAGTCTGCTGGTCACTGTCGAAAAGGCAGAAACTGCTCTGCAGAATGAAAGTGAGTGTTAAACTTACAATTTGGTTACTTTTTTTCATAAGAACTGTGTACTTTTAGTGAATTGTTTTTTTTAATCGCTCCGATACTTTCTTCACCCTTTTTATTTGAAAATGATTGTTTTCTTAATGAATATTATAAAATGGGGAAGACAAAAGTTTTTAGCCTAATATACAGAAGAATCTAGATAAATAAGATTATGTGCATGTTAAACTCGAAGCTCTTCTGGGGAGTGCAACGTAACTAGAAAATACGATTGTGCTTTTTCTTATAGGAGAGTTTAAAGGGAATCTGTCAGCAGGATTGTGCACAGTAACCTACAGACAGTGTCAGGTCGGCACCGTTTTACTGAATAAAATGATACCTTGGTTGATATTAGTCTTGTGGATGTTGTTTAACCTTTATTTTCCAGGACGTCCCTCCTGACAGCACCATGGAGGACATCCTCCTCCTTCTGGCAGGGTCAGGAAAAGCACACGAGAGGTTAAAAGACCCCACCCCGCCCCAATTCCCTTTGTGTTTTTTCTGTCCCTTTATGGAGGGACACACGAGAGAGGGACACACGAGAGCAGGACAGTAGAGCTTACCGGAGGGCTCAGGGCGATCGTGCAGCTAGTCCAAGATCCTTCCCCCCTGTCAAGAGGCCCAGGGCCGACACTCCCTGGTGGGGAGTCGCTCTGCCCCAGAGACCAAGTAGCGGACGTGCTCCTGGGTTGAGCCGCTTCTCACAGTGGGATGCTCTCTGCTCAGATACCAGCCAGCTGGACATTACTTCCAGAAGTCGGAGACCGAGGTTGTTGCACTTCCGGTGACATCAGAGGTGCCGGGGTAAAGGCCGTCGTGCGTTCCAAGTTGGCATGTGGAACTAGTGAGACAGGCAGCATACTGGCTTCCTGGAGCGCGCAGGGTGATCAGTGGTGCTATGGAGGATTCTGGCAAGATGGAGCAGGATGGTGGGGTAAGTGCGCTGTGCACAAACTACCCTCAGCACGCAGCCTATCCTCAGCACGTAGTCAGTCCTCAGCATGCAGCCTATCCCCAGCACCTAGTCAATCCTCAGCACGCAGCCAGTGCTCGAGCACTTAGCACTGACTATTCCCTCTCTTGTGCTGTACAGGCTAAGGGAACCCCAGCTACGCCCCTGCCTATGCCCAAAACAGTTTGGCAAAGCCTCTGCAAAATCCAAGCGATGCCCCGTATGTAACGTGAAGCTCCCTGACACCTACAACAGAACTCTTTGGTACACCTGCACTACCAAGGTCGTAAGGGAGGAACAGCCATCCCTGAGATGAGGTCGTACAGGCCTCCATATCTAGCCTCTCCCATCAGAAGCCCCAGAGTCTGGGTCCGTGCCCTAAACGTCCTAGGTGGAAGATGGAACTGAGCTCAGATGAAGAATCCCATTCCCTGGAGTCTGACAATATCTCACCCTCTTCCTCCTGGTCTGAGAACCAGGAATGGGCTGATGATATTTGTTTTCATTAGAGGATATGGAAGAGCTTGTACAGGCTGTGAGGAGTCCAGACAGGACTTAATGTTCGGGGGCCTTAGAACGCAAAAGCAGCGTGTGTTCCCTATAAGTGACCACATTCGCGTCATGGTATTGGAGGAGTGGAAGGATGCGGACGTCTGCTGGTGTTGTCGATCCGGAGGACATTAAGGTCCTGGAAGAAATACCGAAGATCGACGTACCAGTGGCTAAGGTTGCTAAAAGATGTCCATCCCATTTGAAGACTCTTAAAGTTTACATGACCCAATGGACAGGAAGGTGGATATCCTCCTGAAATGGGCTTGGAAGTTATCCACAGCCCTGATCAGGACAAACATAGCAGCTACTTCAGTGGCTAGGTCTATGTTTCTATGGATGGGGCAATTGGAGGAACATCTGTCAAATAAGACCCCTAGAGATGATATCTTGGCCTCCCTTCCCTTAATGTATCAGCCAAGAAGGCAGTGGCAGATTTTGTTCAGATTCTGTCCAACGCGTCCCGTAGAGCTATCTGGCTAAAATTCTGGTCTGGGGATAATGCCTCCCAAGATATAGCTGTGCTACATCCCCTTTTCTGGGTTGAGGGTTTTCGCGTCGCCATTGGATAACATTCTGGAGCTGGCTTCCGACAAAAAGAGGGGGTTCCCAGAAGACAGGTCCAGAAGGAACCAGTCTTTTCGGAAAGGAGGCCCTAGCCGGAGGCAGCCTGAATACAGAAGTCAGGGGAAGGCCACTAAAGGAACCTACAGCAGTTCCTATGGTAGAGGAGGAAGGCGCAAGGGCTCCCTGTTTGGGTCAGGCTCCATACCCAGGAAACAATGACACCAATCTGATTGGGGGAAGGCTCAAACAGTGTGCTGGAAACTGGTGCCTGATTACCCAAAATCAATGGGTCCTCAGGACCATAACAGAGGGGTACAGAATAGAATTCTCCCCTTCCTTTGAAAGATCTATCGCCGTGACCATCGTGGCAGCAGGTTCAGCTATGTTGGCAGACCTGTTTCACCGTAAATCAAATAAGTAGGTACCAAAAAGGTTTTAGAATTCACCAAATAGCACCAATTAAAACCTAGCTAATAATAATAATCATCATAATAATAATAATAATATATGAAAAAATAACAATATTAATAGTTTTAACCCCTTCTGATCCCTCCATGGCTACGATCGCTCTGGTGACCACTGTCGCCACCCCCAGATCTGATTGGAGCTTGCGTCCATGTGACGCTATCTCTCCATTCAGATGTGGAGGGGCAGAGTAAACCATGGCTCTCGGTGTCCAGCTTCATGCCGTCCGTGGAAGCTGAACAGCGAGGTGCCTCCTTGCTGCCCTGCCACATACCGCAATTGTCGCTGCCGTCATCGCCAGGTACTCCCCTCTGCTGCCCTCCCCACCCCCCACATCTGCTCTCTTCCCCCTGCCTCAGTGATCACCCCCGATCACCCCCCTGCTGCTGCCTACATCTGCTGCTGCATCTCCTCAGCCCCCACGCATGATAGCCCCCTCCTGCCCCAGGTGATCTCCCCCCTGCCCTGGTGATTGGTTAGGGTTGAGATTAGGGTTAGGGGTGTGTTGGGGTTAAAATTGGGGGGTTTCCACTTGTTAGGCACATCAGGGGTTCTCCAAACCAGACATGAGCCCGCGGACCATTCCATCAAAGTCTGCATTCCAAAACGTCACGACTTCCCTTCAGAACCCGATGTGTGCCCAAATAGTAGTCTTTCCCCCCCCTCCCCCACATATGTGGTACCACTGTACTCAGAACAAACTGGACAACAACTTTTGGGGTCCAATTTCTCCTGCTACCCTTGTGAAAATTAGATTGCAGTCTAAAAAAAATCATTTTTGAGGGAAAAAAAAAATTCTTATTTTCCAGGCTCTGCCTTATAAACTTCTGTGAAGCACTTGGGGGTTTAATGTGCTCACCACACATCTAGATAAGTTCCTTGGGAGGTCTAGTTTCCAAAATGGGGTCTCTTGTGGGGGAGCTCCAATGTTTAGGCACACAGGGGCTCTCCAAACGCGACATGGTGTCCGCTGACGATTGGAGCTAATTTTCCATTCAAAAAGTCAAATGGCACTCCTTACCTTCCGAGCCCTGCCGTGCGCCCTAACAGTGGTTTACACCCACATATGAGGTATCGGTGTACTCAGTAGAAATTGGACAACAAATTTTAGGATCCATTTTATCCTGTTGCCCATGTGAAAATGAAAATAATTGAGGCTAAAAAAAATTTTTGTTGAGGGGAAAAAAAAGTACATTTTCTTTTTTTAAGGATCAATTTGTGAAGAACCTGGGGGTTCTAAGTGCTCACTATACATCTAGATTAGTTCCTTGGGAAGTCTAGTTTCCAAAATGGGGTCATTTATGGAGGAGCTCCAATGTTTAGCACACAGGGGCTCTCCAAACGCGACATGGTGTCCCCTAACGATTGGAGCTAATTTTCATTCAAAAAGTCAAATGGCGCTCCTTCCCTTCCGAACACTGCCGTGCACCCAAACAGTGGTTCCCCCACACATATGGGGTTTCAGCTTACTCGGGACAAATTGGACAACAACTTTTGGGGTCCACTTTCTCCTTTTACCCTTGAGAAAAAAAAAAAAAATAGTTGCTAAAAGATTATTTTTGTGACTAAAAAGTTAAATGTTCATTTTTCCTTCCATGTTGCTTCTACTGCTGTGAAACAGAAGGGTTAATAAACTTCCTGAATGTGGTTTTGAGACCCTTTGTGTCACTTGAGTATTTTCAGCCATATAGACCCCTCAAACTGACTTCAAATGTGAGGTGGTCCCTAAAAAAAATGGTTTTGTAAACATTGTTGTAAAAATGAGAAATGGCTCAACTTTTAACCCGTAACTTCCTAACAAAAAAATGTTGTTTCCAAAATTGTGCTGATGTAAAGTAGACATGTGAGAAATGTTATTTATTAACTATTTTGTGTCACATAACTCTCTGGTTTAACAGAATAAAAATTCAAAAGTTGAAAAGTGCTAAATTTTTGCCAAATTTCCATTTTTTTTTTTCCCCACAAATAAACCCCAAAATTATCAACCTAAATTTATCACTACCATGAAGCCCAGTATGTAACGAAAAAAACAATCTCAGAACCGCTAGGATCCGTTCAAGCGTTCCTGAGTTATTACCTCATAAAGGGACACTGGTCAGAATTGCAAAAAGTGGCCAGGTCATTAAGGTCAAAATAGGCTGGGTCATGAAGGGGTTGAATTTAAATGATGTTGCCCCAAATATAGATCCAGGTTTATACATGGCAAACAAGATCTAAAAAAAAAATATGGTGATAAAGGATCATAGCTAATATCCAATAAATCAGACAAAAAGTTTATTATAAGCTGCACATCAAATCAGAGCCAATGCCCTTCATTTAGGAAATCAAATGCTATTGGCGGATATTCGTTCCTTTGACACATGCGGACAGGCATTATTTCCACTCTGAATTCCATCTAAGATGAGTCTAAATACTTTTGGGCTATGGACCAGTATGTTCTCCTGAAGAACCAACTAAGTGGGGAAACGCGTCGAAGTATACCTGCTGGCTTACTATTGGGGTATTTGATCTCCTAAATGAAGGGCATTGACTCTGATTTTGATGTGCATCTTATAATAACAAAATCTTTGTCTGCGATCTTGGATATTAGGTATGATCCTTTAACCCCATTTTTATATTATGGGATCTTGTTTGCTACGTATAAACCTGGATCTATATTTGGGGCAATGTGCAATATGATTATTTAAATCATTTAAAATTGAATGATGGTGCATGATACATATGATGAGATACCATGGTGTATATTAGATGGTGATATATAACCTATTAAGATACCATTTTTTTTTTTAAATCTTCATAGAGTTCTGCACTTTTTTCTTGCCTCATTTGAATATATTTCTATCTCTGGGAATACGTACAATATTTTTATCTGCCCATTCTCTATACTTATGATTTTGGTGTCTGTATTGTAGCTTTGCACCCTGATATATTGCACATGCCATATGGTGTATCAGAGGTAGAATATTGGGCCTACTAATAACACATATGGTACAATATTGTTGTGTTTTTGCACTTTGCCTTTGTTAGGGTTTACCAGGGACAGGGAGGGAGAGCCGTCGGTGAGCGGGGCGCCATTGCGCAGGTTGAAGGGTGCCAACCTCTGCTGGTAGGAAGGGAATCCCTAGTGATTTAATAGGGTAATTTTTTTCCCTTCTATCTTCTTCTTCTTATTATTATTATTATTATTATTATTATTATTATTATTATATGCTTATACAGACCCAGATCAGAAGGGGTTAAAACTATTAATGTTTTTATTATTATTCTTCTTATTATTATTATAAGCTATGTTTTAATTGGTGCTATCCGATGAATTCTATGTTGGCAGACCTGGAAGAGCTGGCCAGCTCAGCAGTCATAGTCCTGGTTCCCTTGGCAGAGGTGGGCAAGGGTCACTATAACTCCCTATTCTCCATCATAAAACCGTCAGGAGAGGCCCGCACAATAATAAATTTAAAACCTCTGAACCTTTGGGTCAGATACAAAAGGTTCAGGATGGAGTCAGTGAGATCCACAGTCCATCTCATAGAGATGCAGTGATGTGCACTCTCGATCTGAAGAGTGCTTGCTATCTGGTTCCTGTACATCCAGCGTCCCAAAAGTTCCTGAGATTCGCCATAAACCTGCCAGACCGAACCTGCCACTTCCAGTTTCAGTGCCTCCCTTTTGACCTGGCCTCTGCTCCCCGAGTTTTTACGAAGCTGATATCAGAAGTGGTGGCTTATCTAAGAAACTAGGGGATAGTAATAGTACCATACCTGGACGACTTCCTCTTGGTGGCGATCAGTGGAAGTACTGACTCAACACAGAGATCAGACAATTTCAGTGATGGAATTTCTTGGCTGGTCTATAAGCCATCAGAAGTCGGAACTAATACCAGAGACCAGGAAGGTCTTCCTAGGGGTGGTATTGGACTCCGGCCGCAGAACATCCTCCTTACCAGCAGAGAAACGAGTTGGTGCAGTGCAAGGTCCAGGAGCTACTGAAACACCGCACCTCCATCAGATCAGCCATGAAGGTGCTGGGTATAAAGGCCCCTTCACATTAAGCGACGCTGCAGCGATACCGACAACGATCCGGATCGCTGCAGCGTCGCTGTTTGGTCGCTGGAGAGCTGTCACACAGACCGCTCTCCAGCGACCAACGATCCCGAAGTCCCCTGGTAACCAGGGTAAACATCGGGTAACTAAGCGCAGGGCCGCGCTTAGTAACCCGATGTTTACCCTGGTTACCAGCGTAAACGTAAAAAAAAACAAAACACTACATACTTACCTACCGCTGTCTGTCCCCGGCGCTCAGCTTCTCTGCACTCCTCCTGTACTGGCTGTGAGCACAGCGGCCGGAAAGCAGAGCGGTGATGTCACCGCTCTGCTTTCCGGCTGACCGACGCTCACAGCCAGTACAGGAGGAGTGCAGAGCACAGCGCCGGGGACAGACAGCGGTAGGTAAGTATGTACTGTTTTTTTTTTTACTTTTACGCTGGTAACCAGGGTAAACATCGGGTTACTAAGCGCGGCCCTGCGCTTAGTTACCCGATGTTTATCCTGGTTACCAGTGAAGACATCGCTGGATCGGTGTCACACGCCGATCCAGCGATGTCCACGGGAGATCCAGCGACGAAATAAAGTTCTGGACTTTGTTCAGCGACCAACGATCTCCCAGCAGGGGCCTGATCGTTGGTCGCTGTCACACAGAACGATTTCCTTAACGATATCGTTGCTACGTCACAAAAAGCAACGATATCGTTAACGATATCGTTGTGTGAAGGTACCTTAATGACAGCTTGCATCCCCTGTGTCCAGTGGGCACAATTCCACTCAAGACTCTTGCAGAGAGACATCTTGTCAGTCTGGGATCAGCAGCAGTCATCACTCGACAAAACAATATCCTTATCCCCGGCAGGGAGAAGATCTCTACATTGGTGCACTCAGCTCAGGAACCTGCAGGTGGACGTGCAATGGATTGCCTCCCCAGGCATTGAGATTACCACAGACGCTAGCAAGTAGGAATGGGGAGCCCACCTAGAAGGAAGAATCCTTCAGGGCAGATGGCCAGAAGAGATCAGCCACATGTCTTCCAATTACAGGGAGCTATATGCTGTATGGGAAGCTTTAAGGCAGAATCGGGAAAGGCTGAGGCTGAGCACATCGGGATACTGTCTGACGATGTAATGATGGTTTTCTTCTTGTGGCACCAAGTGGGCCCCAGACATCGGGCACTCCAGGACTCCTTTCAGTAACTGGGATGCATCTCGAGGGTTCTCAGAACGTCGTGCCAGATTACTTGAGCCGACGGGAGATCTGGCCAACCAAATGGAAGCTGAACCAGGAAGTATTCCAGTATCTGTATCATCACTTGGGAACTCCTCGGATAGACCTGTTCACAACTAGGAAGAACTTAAAGGTGTCCAGATTCTACTCTCTGAACCCATCGGACATCCCGAAGGCCGTCGATGGGTTGAGTCAGAAGTGGGACGAGACCCTCTTATGCCTTTCCTCCACTGGCGCTTCTGCCAGCCATCCTCGGAAAGATCCAAGAAGACCAGGCGAAGGTAATCCTGATTGCCCCATACTGGCCGAGGAGAAGCTGGTTCCTGCTACTGGGGACCATAGAGGTAGAAGACACGATCCAGCTTCCACCGAGGGAGACCTTATTCATCAGGACCCAGTCTTCCATCACAATCCACAAAGACTGCAACTTTCAGCTTGGATCCTGAGAGGGACATCCTGAGAGCTCTGGGCTTGTCGTACCAGGTCATAACCACTATCCTGGCTAGCAGGAAACGAGTTACGTCTGCAATATATTATAACATTTTGGAAGAGGTTCTGCTTGGAGGGTGGCAGGTCCGACTTCGTGGCAGGGGTTCCCGATATCCCTAGGGTCCTAGATTTCCTGCAGTCAGGATTTAATAATGGACTTAGACCCAGTACCCTAAGGCCGGCCTCACACTCAGCATATAAAAATACGATCTGTAATTTACGGCCGTAATACGCAGATAAGTCCCCAAAATAGTGGTCCGTATGTCATCCGTAGGCAGGGTGTGTCAGCGTATTTTGCGCATGGCATCCTCCGTATGTAATCCGTATGGCATCCGTACTGCGCGACTTTCTCGCAGGCTTGCAAAACCGACATAACATACAGACATACAATGGATCCATGTGCTCCAAATAATCATAAAAACATATATACTGTGTATATGTATATGATAATATATATATATATATATATATATATATATATATATATATATATATATATATATATATATATATATATATATATATATATATAATATTCTAGATTATGGCCCGATTCTAACGCATCGGGTATTCTAGAATATGCATGTCCCCGTAGTATATGGACAATGATGATTCCAGAATTCGCGGCAGACTGTGCCCGTCGCTGATTGGTCGAGGCAACCTTTATGACATCATCATCGCCACGGCAACCATTATGACATCGTCACTGTGCCCGTTGCTGATTGGTCGAGGCCTGGCGGCCTCGACCAATCAGAGACGCGGGATGTCTACGTCCTTTATGACATCATCGTCGCTGTGCCCGTCGCTGATTGGTCGAGGCCTGGCGGCCTCGACCAATCAGAGAGCCGGGATTTCCAGGACAGACAGACAGACAGACAGACGGAAAAACCCTTAGGCAATTATATATATAGATGCTGGGAGCGTCACTCTGTCCGAAGCCTTTATAGACTGCGCAAGCGCCGGCGCAGTCTGGGCCTCACAGAGTGACGCTCCCAGGAGATCGCGGTATGCGTAAACGCTGAACGCACAGCGGTGGAACGGGGCCAGGTGAATATAGTAAGTGCTTGGGGGCTTGAGCTGGCGGCGATACCGGCACCTGACCCCCACAGCGCATCGGTGTCCCCGCCTGTTCATGCCCCCCAGCACTCTGCGCCCAGCGACGATAGGTGAGTATGGTATTTCCTTTTTTTATATATTGCAGCAGCATACGGGGCATATACAATGGAGCATCTTATGGCGCCATAAACCATAATGGAGCATCTTATTGGGCCATAAACCATAATGGAGCAGTGTACGGGGGCATATAGTATGGAGCATCTTATGGGGGCCATAAACCTTTATGGAACAGCGTACGGGGCATACACTATGGAGCATCTTATGGGGGCCATAAACCATAATGGAGCAGTGTACGGGGGCATATACCATGGAGCATCTTATGGGGGCCATAAACCTTTATGGAACAGCGTACGGTGCATACACTATGGAGCATCTTATGGGGGCCATAAACCATAATGGAGCAGTGTACGGGGCATATACTATGGAGCATCTTATGGGGGCCATAAACCATAATGGAGCAGTGTACGGGGGCATATACCATGGAGCATCTTATGGGGGCCATAAACCTTTATGGAACAGAGTATGGGGGCATATACCATGGAGCATCTTATGGGGGCCGTAGAACACTGTATAATACGGATCAGTAAAATACGGCTGATAGGAGCTGGGGCATAGAGAAGCATTGTACCGTATGTAAGCCGTATTTTCAGCACCTCTCTTACGTCCGTAAAACACACTAGTGTGAGGCCGGCCTCAAGGTCCAGATATCGGCACTAAGCGCCTAGTTCGATTATTTCCCTGGCCACTCATCCTTGGATAATTGCTTTGTCAGAGCCGTACAGAGACTGCGCCCTACAATCAGGCAGTCGACCCCTCCTGGGATCTAAGTTTGGTCCTGAGGTCCATATGCTTTTCTCTTGCCATAATACAAATTCTAACAGTCTATTCAGTAGGACTATCAGACTTCCACTATCCACCAGACTTCTGCACAACACAACTAATGGTCCCAACCCCATTTATAAGGCAAGAAATCCCACTTATTAAACTTGACAGGGCACACCTGTGAAGTGAAAACCATTCCCAGTGACTACCTCTTGAAGCTCATCAAGAGAATGCCAAGAGTGTGCAAAGCAGTCATCAAAGCAAAAGGTGGCTACTTTTAAGAACCTAGAATATAAGACAATTTCAGTTTCACACTTTTTTGTTAAGTATATAATTCCACGTGTTAATTCACAGTTTTGATGCCTTCAGTGTGAATGTACAATTTTCATAGTCATTTAAAGATTTTTCTGTATTTTCATCTGAAGGTGTGTCCATAGTTTTGGTCTGTACTGTGTATATATACCGTGAAGCATGGAGGAGGAGGTGTGGGGGTGCTTTGCTGGTGACATTGTTGGGGATTTATTCAAAATTGAAGGCATACTGAACCAGCATGACTACCACAGCATCTTGCAGCGGCATGCTATTCCATGCGGTTTGCGTTTAGTTGGACCATCATTTTATTTTTCAACAGTACAAGGACCCCAAACACACCTCCAGGCTGTGTAAGGGCTATTTGACCAAGAAGGAGAGTGATGGGGTGCTACGTCAGATGACCTGGCCTCCACAGTCACCAGACTTGAACCCAATCGAGATGGTTTGGGGTGAGCTGGACGGCAGAGTGAAGGCAAAAGGGCCAACAAGGGCTAAGCATTTCTGGGAACTCCTTCAAGATTGTTGGAAGACCATTTCCGTTGACTACCTCTTGAAGCTCATCAAGAGAATGCCAAGAGTGTGCAAAGCGGTCATCAAAGCAAAAGGTGGCTACTTTGAAGAACCTTGAATAGAAGACATTAATTCAGTTGTTTCACACTTTTTTTAAGTATATAATTCCACATGTGTTAATTCACAGTTTTGATGCCTTCAGTGTGAATTTACAATTTTCATAGTCATGAAAATACAGAAAAATCATTAAATGAGGTGTGTCCAAACTTTTGGTCTGTACTGTAATTTCCTAATACTTTTACCTGCTCTCTGTTTAGATCTATACCACCCATCATCTATAACATTATTGAAATCACCAATAAGAAGTAATGGTAATCCCGTACCTCACTGAAATAATTCCATAACCTCACATAACTTTTTCCCACTATATGGCTGTGGTATGTACATAACTACTATACATAATGCTTGCCCATAGATTTTACAAACAACAAAAATTATACTGTCCTTCACTATCAACATGGCTATTAAATTTCTTCAAATGGCGTAGACGCTCCTATTAATGGAGACCCCTCTAGCATATGAAGAATACGTGGAATGATATGCTTTCCCAATCCACCTCCTCTTTATCACCTCCACCTTTTCCTGAAGTAAATGAGTCTCCTGGAGGCAAAGAACTTCTGGCCTCCTCTTTCTAGCATATTCCAAGATTGCCGTTCTTCGTGTTTCTTCTGACAGTCCTCTTACATTCCAACAAAGAATTTTAATTCTATCACCCATCATACAGTTCTATACATGCAAATTTCTGACCCTTGAAAATATCTTGCAGCTTTCCGTATGCAATTAAACTCTTCCCTAAACAATTACCTGGACTTAGGGGGAAATAGCCCATATGCTGTGCAGATGTTCCTGTATACAATTCCCACTACGGTAATTGGTTGCAGCGTTCGGTATACGCTGTTCTTGCATTTTGCATCCTGCCACTATGTGTTGGACTGTTTGAGGTTTCTTTGCATAGTCTGCACCTTGGGTCTTGTCTTCTATGGATCTGGTACTTAGTGCTTTCTCTTGTGCTGCTATGATTAGTGCCTCTGTGGTGTCTCGGAGTCCAGCTTTCTACAGCCATTGGTAGGATGTCTCCATGTCCACCTCCATTTTCTGTCAATGGTACATCCCATGCAGCGGCTTGTCTTGCCATGGTGCATCATGTTCCTGTTCTTCTTTCGAGATCTGTTGTTGTTGCTGCCTACGTTCACATTGCGTTAGTGCAATCGCTAACGGAATGCACTAACGCAATGTTCAAAAAGGATTGCGTTTAGCGATCCCGCTAGCAAAAAAACGGACCTCGAACGCTGCAAGCAGCGTTCGCGGTCCGTCAGAAAATAACAGGACATCGCTACCGCATGCCAAAAATGGCATACGTTAGCGCACCCATTGAGTGCAATGCTAACGGATCCGTTACATTGCGTTGATTGCGCCATGTAACGGATTCTGTCAGCGGACACCCACTAACACAATGTGAACCCAGCCTTAGGCTTTCTCTCAGCATCTCATCTTTTGGTGCCAGTGGATGCAAGATCTGAGAATGAAACATCGCAACCACATAGAGCAAGAACCAGTCACCACTACAGATGCAGACATCCAACAGTGGATCAAGAACATGAAGAGCTGGACAGCACCTGGCCCACACATGATCCACACCTACTGGCTAAAGAAATTAACAGCGGTACATGCATGCATGGCAAAGCAGATGAACCAACTGCTGGAAGCAGGCCACCACCCACCTTGGCTAACAGAAGGTCTAGAGAAGTGCTGATCATGAAGGATCCTCACAAAAGAACAGCGCCATCCAACTACCGCCCAATAACCTGCCTTACAACAACATGGAAACTATCAGACATCATAGCCACCAAGCTACAGAACCAAATGAACCAATACATGAGCCCTGTGGAAATAAAAATTTATGTATGTCTGAATATAAAATAAATTTCACTTTCTGCAGGTAGATGGCGGCGCCTGTGCTGCATCATGATCACATGTATAGTGTGCATTTAATACTTTTGTGATGCTATAAATAAATTGCTAAAAAAGTGTCTGAAAATGGCACCGACTGCACCTGTGCAGTAGCAGTATATGCTGCAATATATATAATATTCATTATGTAAACTAGAGGGCAGGTCAGTGAGGGATCAGTGACCTGTCAGCAGGCTGAATTATGAATACCTAATCAGAGCACCACATGAATACCACACACTCCGAAGCAAGAGCATATCATTAACTCAAAACTGAAAATAAAGATTAAACAACCACAAGACAGATTTCATCAACCAAGGTATCATTTTAATCAGTATAACGGCGCCGACCTGACACTGTAGGTTACTGTGCACAATCCTGCTGACGGGTTCCCTTTAAAAGAAAACTGATAATAATCTAGTATGGTTGTACAAGTACAACCCTGAAAAAGAAACTCCTGTCGGAAGTTGCAGCTTGTCCATTCTTCATGGTACATGTGGAAAATGAAACAAATGAAAGCAGACTTTTGGTTTTGGAATATTTGCATGAAATAAACACAACATAATGAAGAAAAATGTAAGATTGAGACTTTTAGGGTAGCCTATCTGCTCCATTTGGATGGGTTCACATTGCATTTGGCAATGACTCCAGAAGGACTTCCATCCGAATGAGAAAACTGGTATTTAGACGTTCCCCAGATGTCAATGAGGCAAAGAAAGTTAAAACATATGAAACATTAGGACTTTCGACCCTCCCTCTTTCTTGCGGTGTCCAGTTTAGTTTTTTTTAAGCGGGATACGATAGCACTCTCCGAAGTGCTGAATGGGGATAAGGCCCTAGTGTGAACTTGGCCCTAGGCATTCAATTAATGTCTTGTGGACCACCTCCAAAAATGTAGCATTCCCAGTTACATGGTTTCTACATTGAGTCCTGTCATGTATAAACAAATGCCCTTAATGGAGCAATAGATGTGTCAAATTTATCTGTAGAACTCACTTGTATTTACATACTGTCTTCTTTTCTTTTTTTTTTTTTTTTTTTTTTTAATCTCCATTTCAGATCCAACTGAATACTTCGGAGATGATCAGTGCCTTGTCCAGTTATTGAAAGGCCTGTGCTTAAAACATCTTGGGAGATTATTACAGGCTGAACTTTGCTTCAACCAAGTGATACAGAGGTAGGGGCAAGATCGAAAAGATATTTTACCAATTCAATCAACATTGATGTATGAAACCACAGTAGAAGACATGTACAGTATTTTTTATTTACTTTGAAGTCAATGCTTTCTATTGAATCCGTACCGCACTCTGTGTGCACTCAGACAGGAGAAGAGAGCTCCTGTCTGCTGGGCTGCACAATGTTCAGGGGTTATTGCGCTATTGGTGGGGTCTCAGGACCTTGAACGCCTGCACTCGGCAAGCAATTAAAGTGCTGACAAACACGAAAACACATATTTAAAGTGTGTGTGATTTTCAGAATTCCACAACTTTTGGCCTTGCAATTTCAATATTGAGAAATGTGTGTAATATCTAATTTGTCTTTTTAGAGCCTTTAGTTGTTGAACAATACCTCTTTGTTTTCTGACATTTTCAGTGAAAAGAGGATAAAGTATGACCACTATTTACTTCCATGTACTCATTATGAGCTGGGACTTTTGTACAAAGAGCAAGGAGACAAAGACAAAGCCATACGTTTCATTGAAATGGCAAAGTAAGTAAGGTACTTTTTTTAGGCATTTAAATAGCACCATGTCTGTCAGTAAATGTGTATTCCCCATAAAATAATTCTAGGAAATCTGTCTCCGTAACTGTGTGTGAATTTATTTTGACACAAGCTCTGACCTATTAGTAATGTAAGGGCTTATTCACATAATCCTTTATCCTCCGCACTTTACTGTCCATGTAACAGACACAATTTCCAGCCGTACTGCAAGTCTTCTAATGCGAACATTATTGTACTATAAATTATGCAATAAATAAGGTAACCAAAGAAAATATCATAAAGGGTTGTCTCAATTTTGATCTTGCTAAGAATCACTCGTCAATGAATGAGGATTTGGCCCAGTGCCATGGTTGTACCACTGGCCTGAACTGTGCGTTCTGCTGTAAGCACAGCGATCTCCAGCAATCCGGCCAGCCTCCGTGCAGTGCTTACAAGCTCATTGCCTAGGAGATTGGCCACCGCTGACAGACTGCAGAGGTGGCTGGTGACCTCCGCAACTAGCACAGGATTACACAACATTTTTTTTGTCCAAGGGCCACATTGCCATACTTAACCAGTCCCAAGGGGCGCAATAATATGTAAAGAAGTAATTGCATGAATTCATCACCGGCACAACCGTTGGTACATTAATACATCCCAAGAATGTTTTGAGTATTTGAGAAGGGTTTTGAGCTTTTCTGCTTAAAAAAAAAAAAAAAAGTGAATATATGCTAACTTAAAGTGAACCTGTCACTAGAAAAAAACAAAACACTATTAACCTGCAGATATGGGGTTATTCTGCAGGTTAATGGCTTTAGGTGAAGTTCACACTAGGTGTTTTTCCTGCTTTTTTTATTTATTTTTCAGCTGCGTTTCACAGTAGCAGCAAAGCCTTTTGAGATTTTTTTTTTTCCTCCCCAGCAGCGTTCCTGTCTGTCACATGGACACTGCTGGTTCGGTCACTGCTGGTTCAGTCACTGCTGGTTCGGTC
Organism: Ranitomeya imitator; assembly: GCF_032444005.1. Classification (NCBI taxonomy): domain Eukaryota; kingdom Metazoa; phylum Chordata; class Amphibia; order Anura; family Dendrobatidae; genus Ranitomeya; species Ranitomeya imitator. The sequence continues at coordinate 466,344,753 of NC_091282.1, read as the reverse complement.
ACTGCTCTGAGAATACAGAGTGGCAGCTATAATCGTGCTCCTGGCCCTGACTGACAGCTGAGGCCTAATGCAGAGGGTGAGTCAGTTAGGGCCGTGAGTTAAGTTGCAGCTGTCGTTTTGTATACTCAGAGTGGTGACGGAACCAGCGCTGTGACTGAAACCGTGCCCCATGCCCTGACTTGCGCTGGTTTTGCATTGGGGGCATCTGTCAGTTGATGCCAGGGGGAGCGGTTACAGCCGCCACTCTGTATACCTACAGTGGTGACTGAACCAGCGCCCCCTCCCACTGTGACGGAAACTAGACTGCTGCTGGGGAAAATAAAGATATGTTTTCTCCCTGTAATGTTACGATAAGTGCAGGTGCGGGCCAGAATTCTGTTAGCCTGCAGATTAACCCCATATCTGCAGGTTAATAGCTTGATTTTTTTTTTCTGGTGACAGATTCCCCTTTAAACTGAGTTTTTGAAGCAGAAACTCTCCAAATCCTCCTCATAGTACAGGAACCATAGTACCGAGGAGACACAGGCAGTATTGCATATTTACATGCCAGTACCATATAGAAGACATCTGTTTTTGATTTGAAATCCTCCTTCTTTTCTACTCCATTTTGTCCAGATGCAATGATGACATTTCATGCCCAAAGCTAGTATCTGCAGACTAACCTCTTCTGCCATCAGCAGCACTTCCCGGCATAATGCCCTTAAAAATAAACCTATCATTATACTGTCCCATCTAAATATCTCCTATGCAGTTCCCCTGAATAAATGCCCCTCGTAGTACTTCCTGCACAAAATATCCACCACACAGTCCCTCTCCATAATATACCTCCACACTGCCCCTCTCCATAATATACCCCCACACTGCCCTTTTTAACATTGTCTCCACTGTTCCTCACTATACTATGCCCCCTTTCACAGTCTGCAAATTGCCCCTTCATGCACTTTCCACCCAGTCACTTCAGCTAAAATAAAAGCATATTTCTTCAGCTCCTCCATGGAGTGCTTACCAGCCTGACGTCTCCTCACCCTGTGCAGCCCCGACGCATGCAGCAGTGTGATATCACCAGTGGGTTGACCTCCTCACACTGCTGCGCGTCGGGGTCGGGACTGATGCACGCTCCTCTGCCCCGTCCCGACACAGCTGTGTTGAAATGTATTTGTCTTTGAGACTCAAAGCCGTATGGGTTTTTTTTTTTTAAACTGCGAGAATATGTATTAACAAATTCTCTAATTTGAGCAAGCGCTTTTCAATTTTTTTCACCCATTATTATTGCTGAGAAAGCCTCTTTGAAACTGAGGTTGGTTTTGGTTTCTGCAAGTGTTCAGTGACTATTACAAGGGAATGTTTAACTACTCAATGTGTGTTCCTTACAGAAACAATTATAAAGACTATTCCATGGAATCCAGACTCCATTTCCGCATCCACGCAGCTCTGAGCAACCTAAAAGGCACGCCGCCATCAACCCCTCCATGATACATTGACCAGGCTCTACCTTTTTGTAAAGGAACATTTCATCTGAAGGAATGTAGAAACAGAAATATTTTGTTGGCGGTTGCACTGACTGTTATCCTGTGATTTGACCTGTTGTCCAATGTAGCTTTTATTTTCTATGGTAATTGTACTATAAAAATGTATATGCCTATTCTGCATTCTTTAAAAAAATACAGGAAAGCTGATATATATATATTTTGTTTCATGAAAGAGATAATTTATGTCCGTTCGCACTTAATGAAAATATTTTAAGACAATATCTTGTGCAGTAAACTATAATACAAAGATTTGGTATTCTCCTTGCTTTTTTTTATACGCTACACGGATGGGGCAAAAAAGTGCCTTATTTTACTGACTGTACAGGAATTTCTGGATGGCTTGGCAACCCTGCTTTGTTCAATGGCACACAGGAAGGCTGGAACAGAAAAGGACCTTTCCCAAAGGTGGAAGCATACAATAGTCCAAAATGTCATTCCCTGAAACAAAGGTGCATAGGTCAACCTATGAAAAACTGCACAACCACAGTATCCAAATGTCATTTACGTAGCCTGTTTTTGCTCTGCTTCCTTGAGTTTTTTTTTCTATCTACCATACAGCTCCAGAGATATGTTTTTTTAAATTAATTATTATTAATAATCCTTATATGGAACAGCCTAAAGACACGTCCTCCCACGGAGAACCCGGTCGGCCATGCACCCTTGGTAAAGACCTTAATAAAAAAAAAAAAAAAGTAAAAAAAAAAAACTATTGTGCACATAAAATAAAAAAAAAAAAAAAAAAAAAAAAAAATATATATATATATATATATAAGTCTTGTACTTGGGAGTAGCAGAAATATATTAACCTAAAAATCTGGCCACTTTTGACCTGGTGACAGGTGCTCTTTAAAGTGAAACACTTGCCCAACTTGAAGGCTATGTTCTCGCACTGCATCTCCACTGTGGACCTCATGCAGTGCAGAGGCCGGAGCAAAAATTCAAGCAGCATTTGCCACTGCAATGATACTGTAAAGGAGGAATTGGGTAGTCACATATTTCATTCTTGGCATTGTAAAATTTACACCTACATACACAGCGTAAATTGATATGCTGCTCCTCTTTAAAGAGTAACTGTTTTCATTTTTATTTCGTAGCTCAATAATACACTTGCCAATTAGAAAGTTGGTAACATATCTCATCAAGGAAATCTGCTTCTTTCTCCTGGACTGATCATTTTCAAAATTCTCATTTCACAGGTTAAATCTGTGTTCAGTGCAGACAGGTTTTTACATTACCGAGATAGGAGATGGCAGTTGCTACTGAAGAGCTTCTGTGTAGACAGGAGGTTGGAAAATGTAAACTAATGGTTACGCTTTATTTTAAACTAGATTTATTTTCCAGCATGTACCTGAGATTTATTAATTTCATGCACAATGCTGTCGCTGTAAAACACAGCAAATTTTCTGGAGGTGAATATGCAGCAGAAAATTTGCTGTCTTCTCAATACATGAGAATTTACAAGAGATTGGAGATTTGATTTGCTATTATTTGCTATTATTCTATCTGCCAGGTCAGTAATCTGTAACCTCTGGATGGGAGGCCTACAAATCTTTTTACGGCTCTGCATTCCCTGGTTTTCTTTTTTATTTAACTGGAGTTTTTGTGAATGAGAATGACGTCGCGGCTTCTGATTGGTCGCGTGCCGGTCACATGGGCGGCACGCGACCAATCAGAAGCCGCGACATCATTCTCATTCACTAAACTCCTAATTCTAGGAATTGAGGACCTGCGAATGACGTCACGGCTTCTGATTGGTCGCGTGCCGGTCACATGGGCGGCACGCGACCAATCAAGCCGGGACGTCATTCGCAGGTCCTAAAGGCGCGCATTTTAAACAAAGAAGCCTCCCGGTTAGCAGCGTGATGTCCAGGGGCCGCCGGAGAGGTGAGCATATCAATATTTTTTATTTTAATTCTTTATTTTACACATCCCTATTGATCCGATACCGATACCCGATATCACAAAAGTATCGGATCTCGGTATCGGAATTCCGATACCGCAAGTATCGGCCGATACCCGATACTTGCGGTATCGGAATGCTCAACACTAGTGATAACCTAATCAGAAGCACATTAAGTGGAATGAGGTGTACACTGGTTGGAATTCAAATGACAATGGGATGGAATGACTGTCAGACATGTAGAGAAGCTGATTTTTATAAAACTGTGCAGTGGTCTCCATTTTTTTTTGCCAGAGCTGTATATAATTATTTGTTTATATAGCACCAATGATTCCATGGTGCTGTACATAAGGGGTTACATACAAATTTCAGTAAACAGAGTAACAATAACAGACTGATACAGAGGAAGAGGACCATGCCCTTGCAGGCTTACATTCTACAGGATGGTGGGGAAGGAGACAGTAGGTTGGCGGGTTGCGGCAGCTCTGGTGTTGGTGAGGTGGTAGCTCCGGTAGTGGTGAGGAGGCAGCGGGGTCAGTGCAGGCTGTAAGCTTTCCTGAAGAGGTGGGTTTTCAGGTTCCGTCTGAAGGATCCGAGTGTGGTTGATAGTTAGACGTGTTGGGGCATAGAATTTCAGAGGATGGGGGATATTCAGGAGAAGTCTTGGAGGCGATTAGGTGAAGAACGAATAAGTGTGTAGGAGAGGAGGTCTTGGGAGGACCTGAGATTACGTAAGGGAAGAGATCGAGAGATTGGTTCAGAGATATATGGAGGAGATAGGTTATGAATGACTTTGTATGTCGGTACTAGTAATTTGAACTGGACACGCTGAGTGAATGGGAGCCAGTGAAGAAATTTGCAGAGGGACGAAGCAGAGGAGTAGCGAGGAGAGAGATGAATTAGTCGGGCAGTAGAGTTAAGGATGGACTGGAGAGGTGCGAGAGTGTTAGCAGGGAGGCCACAGAAAATGATGTTGTAGTAGTCAAGGCGGGAGATGAGGGCATGCCCAAGCATTTTAGTAGATTGAGGGTTGAGGAAAGGACGGATTCTGGATATATTTTTGGACTGGAGGTGACAGGAGGTGGAAAGAGCTTGGATGTCCGTTTGAAGGACGGGGCAGAGTCAAGGGTTACTCCGAGGCAGCAGACTTCCGGTACGGGGGAAAACGTGACGTCATTAATTGTGATTCCTTACCTGATCTATGTCTGTGAGATGGAGGAAAGATGATGAGTTCGGATTTGTCCACATTGAGTTTGAGAAAGCGAGAGGAGTAGGAGGATATGGCTGATACACTTCGGGATTCTGGACAGCAGAGAGGTGACGTCTGGGCCAGAGAGGTAGATCTGAGTGTCATCAGCATGCAGGTGGTACTGGAATCCTTGGGACTTTGAGTTATCCCAGGCCAAGTGTATAGATTGATAAAAGAAAGGGTCCTAAAACATAGCCTTGGGGGACAACAAAAGAGAGAGGATGGGGTGAGGAGGTAGTGTGGGAGACGTTGAATGTGCGGTTGGAAAGGTATGAAGAGATCCAGGATAGGGCAAGATCTTTGGTGCCAAAGGAGGAGATCTGTAGTAAGAGGCAGTGGTCAACTGTGTCAAAACCAGAGGACAAGTCTAGAAGGAGAAGTATAGAGTATTGTCCATTAGCTTTGGCTGTAAGTAGGTCGTTAGTAATTTTGGTCAGGACAGCTTCAGTGGAATGATGGGGACGTAAACCAGATTGTAGATTGTCAAAGAGCATGTTAGATGGGAGGAAAGTTCAGCGTGGACGTGCTGCTCCAGGAGTCTGGAAGCGAAAGGGAGCAGCGATATTGGGCGTAGCTAGACAGCAGTTGGGTCGAGGGTTGGCTTTTTAAGGATAGGCATGATAGTGGCATGTTTGAAAGCAGAGGGGGAAGGTACCAGAACTTAGTGATAGGTTGAAGAGATGGGTTAGGGATGGGATAAATGTAATGGTGAGGATGGGGAAGGGATGGGATGTGGTCTAGTGCACAAGTGGTGAGGTGTGATTTGGAGAGGAGACAATTAAGCTCCCCTTCAGTGATGTTGGACAGGGAGGTTGTGGGGTTTGGGCATTGGTCTGGTATACAAAAGGGTTGTGGTGGTTGAACAATAAAGACTTGCCTTGTTTGGTCGAACTTTATATAAAAAATAAGAATCTTCAGTCAGTTTTAGGCAAAATACATTAATATCCAAAGGACATTGAATGCCATGCCGTCTTACTTTTGTCATCTGTCTGAGTATTAACAATAGCTACCTATACACATTAGTTATGTGCTGAGAATAGAGGGAATGACTCCTACAAACAGATGACTTGCTTGATTATAGACGTGCCCATGCAAGGTATTCAATGACCATCTACAAACTATGTGGTTTTTAGGTTCCTCAAATGGGGCTTTGCTTGTCTAATGTATATAGGATGTGGATGCGTACATGTACCAGGAATGCTCAATTATAGTTTTAGCTTGATTTATGTTATTATTTTAGCAGAAAACCAGTTCCTGGAATGTTTATCTTTTCCTTTGTGGTGAAACTACTTTCATCCTGTAACTTTAGAGCAGTCATACACTTGCCTCTCAGTTTTCACCACTGCAATTACAGCTATCTTCTTCAAAGGAACACTAAATTGACAAAAATTTACATACATTTAAAAAAAAAAATCCCACTCTTCATTGCCTGAATTTCCTGCTTTCTTAAATTCTTATATTGTAACTAAATATACAAAGTCATTTTTCCTGTGTTTTGTGAGTTTAGCCCTGTACCCCTTCTCCTCACAGTATTGTGTGTCTGTAAGACAACTGGCGGCAGCAGAAGCTTCTCTCCAGAAGAGCAAGAGAGAACAAAGATACACTGCCAGCGAAAGGTGGTATGTAGTACGTGCACAAAAAGTTACCGCAATCAAATGGACACCATTGAGTAAATGGGATTGTCTGGTCTTCTGGTAAAAGTCTGCAGTCACTCTATTTGAGTGTTGATTTCTAGATCCTTATAACAAGAGCACCACATGCTATCACGATTCTCCATTCATACATTGCTATACCGCAAGTATGTGATTTGCATACATTCAGTCACCAGGGCTGAACCTAGCCACACTGCTACCTGAGGCGAACTTCAAAACTTCGCCTCCCCAAACAGATATACAGTACAGCCCCACTATAGGGCTCCCAACTCACATACAGTCCCCCCCATACATTACATGAGTGATAACTATTGTACATTCTACAATATGTCATAAATCAGACAGTATAGTCCTCCATACAGTATTCTGGACACCACAGTGCTCCATACAGAATAATGAGCCCCATATATTGCTCCATACAGAATAATGAGCCCCATATATTGCTCCATACAGAATAATGAGCCCCATATATTGCTCAATACAGAATAATGAGCCCCACATGATGCTCAATACTGTATAAGGGCCACACAGTGCTCCATACTGTATAATGACCACACAGTGCTCTATACTGTATATGGCCACACAGTGCTCCATACTGTATAATGACCACACAGTGCTCTATACTGTATATGGCCACACAGTGCTCCATACTGTATAATGGCCACACATTATGCTCCATACTGTATAATGGCCACACAGTGCTCCATACTGTATAATGGCCACACATGATGCTCCATACTGTATAATGGCCACACATGATGCTCCATACTGTATAATGGCCACACAGTGCTCCATACTGTATAATGGCCACACAGTGCTCCATACTGTATAATGGCCACACAGTGCTCCATACTGTATAATGGCCACACATGATGCTTCATACTGTATAATGGCCACACGATGCTCCATCTATATATATAATTGTCTAAGGGTTTTTCCGTCTGTCTGTCCTGGAAATCCCGTGTCTCTGATTGGTCGAGGCCTGGCGGCCTCGACCAATCAGAGACCGGCACAGCATCGATGTAGAAATCCCGCGTCTCTGATTGGTCGAGGCCGCCAGGCCTCGACCAATCAGCAACGGGCACAGCGACGATGATGTCATAAAGGACGTAGACATTTTACGTTTCTGATTCAGCGACGGGCACAGTATCGACGTAGATGTCATAATGGTTGCCATGGTGACGATGATGTCATAAAGGTTGCCTCGACCAATCAGCGACGGGCACAGTCTGCCGCGAATTCTGGAAGCATCATTGTCCATATACTACGGGGACATGCATATTCTAGAATACCCGATGCGTTAGAATCGGGCCACAATCTAGTACTGTATAATGACCACACAGTGCTCCATACTGTATAATGGCCACACATGATGCTCCATACTGTATAATGGCCACACAGTGCTCCATACTGTATAATGGGCACACATCATGCTCCATACTGTATAATGGCCACACATGATGCTCCATACTGTATAATGGCCACACAGTGCTCCATACTGTATAATGGCCTCACATAATGCTCCATACTGTATAATGGCCTCACATGATGCTCCATACTGTATAATGGCCACTCATGATGTTCCATACTGTACAATGGCCACACATGATGCTCCATACTGTACAATGGCCACACATAATGCTCCATACTGTATAATGGGCACACAATGCTCCATACTGTATAATGGTCACACATGATGCTCCATACTGTATAATGGGCACACAATGCTCCATACTGTATAATGGTCACACATGATGCACCATACTGTATAATGGCCTCATATGATGCTCCATACTGTATAATGGGCCCACATGATGCTCCATACTGTATAATTGCCACACATAGTTACTCCTACACACGCGGCTGCGCTCATGACACCTTGCACACACGGCTCCACTCCGTACTCACGCGGCTCCGCTCCATACACCTCGCACACACCCGGCTCTGCTCCATACACCTCATACATACCTGGCTCTGCTCCATACACCTCATAAACATGCAGCTCGCTCCGTACACTGAATACACACCCAGCTCCGCTCTGTACACACCATACACACACGGCTCCGCTCCATACACCTACACATTCAGCTCCGCTCCATACACCTCGTACACATTCAGCTCCGCTCCATACACCTCGTACACATTCAGCTCCGCTCCATACACCTCGTACACATTCAGCTCCGCTCCATACACCTCGTACACATTCAGCTCCGCTCCATACACCTCGTACACACACGGCTCCGCTCCATACACCTCGTACACGGCTCCTCTCCATACACCTCGTACACACACGGCTCCGCTCCATACACCTCCTACACATTCAGCTCCGCTCCATACACCTCGTACATATTCACCTCCGCTCCATACACCTCGTACACACATGGCTCCGCTCCATACACCTCCTACACACACGACTCCGCTCCATACACCTCGTACACACACGGCCCTGCTCCATACACCTCATACACATACGGCTCTGCTCCGTACACCTCGTACACATTCAGCTCCGCTCCAAACACCTCGTACACACACGGCTCTGCTCCATACACCTCGTACACACACGGCTCTGCTCCATACACCTCGTACACACACGGCTCCCCTCCATACACCTCATACACACACTTACCATTGCAACCAGCACAGCAGAGTCCTGCAATCCATGGAGGTCCCGATCATGTGACCCGTGACACCTCCCCTCCTGTGACCTCATCACAGGTCCTGTTTGCACAGAGCAGCCAATATGTGGTCTGCTGCTCTGCGGGTGCAGGGATGACCGACTGATATTGCACACCGTGGGTTGTGAGCAGGGGCGCGCGCACCGCACTAGTGACAGCAAATGACAGGAATTATGGAGAGTCGGCACCAGGTGTTCTAACCTCTGCTCTGCCGCCCTCTGTCTTTCAGTGACGACTGCCGCCTGAAGCAAAGGGCTCAACTTGCCCCATGATAGCGGCGCCCCTGTCAGTCACCTACCAACTAGACATTCTTTGCCTCGCTCATACAAATGAATTGAGTGAACAAGTAAATCTATTCGGAATGTGGCCAGAAGGATGCAGAAATTGCATGCTTGCAGTCATGTGACCTCCCGCTCTTGCATGTAATACAGGAAAATGCTTATAGCGTTCAGCACGCATACTGTAAAGATTCAGAAGTGTTCAGTCACAAAATGTAACAGCAGACTTTTATTAGAAGACTAGACACCCTCTTTAAGGAATTTATATCTTAAATGAATGGGGTTATCTGTCAGAGAAAGAGGTATATTTAAAGGGAAAATGCATCAAAATTTGAAGCAGCCTGGGCTCTGATGGATTCAATGCAGGATTCACTAAACCCTTTCAGACAGATGTCTGTCCAGCCTCTGTTTGAAGACTTCCATGGAAGGTACAGGAAAGATATATATCTTTGTACCGTGTTAGCCAGTAGATAGAATAACATTTTTCCATCATACATGACAGCACCACGAGAGAGAGAGAGGGGATTCGCCCTTCAAGAACAGGAAACCTTCAAGATAAAAGGGGCGGCTCCTCTCTCCGCATCATTTGGTTTCCTGTCCTTGATGGGGAGCCCTCAAGATGGAGGACTTCTGAAGACAGAAGAGGATGCCTGGGTCAGATGGGTTTGGGCAGACACTGGTCTGCTGCGTCCGTCACCAGGTACCGATAGTCGCCTCGGGGGCCATGTATTCCATGCCCCTCTGAGCGAAGCATGGCCACAACCCGTGAGGCAATGCCCGGGTGAAAAAATAGAGCCCCGGAGGCTACGGTCAGTGTGTCCTCCCTGTTGCTGCAAGAATTCCACCTGTTATTTTTTGGTCCTCGGAGGTCTCAGTGGTGTGCCCTCCCTGTTGATTTATGGTGGCCATGCAGCCTGTAAGGCACATCGGTGCCTGTGCAGAATACAACTCCTTGGAGGTATTGGGGCCTCCCTGTTGAGCACAAGGCGCAGTCACCTCCCCCCCATTGGCAGTACCTGTAAGTCAGCAGTGTGATGGGTCCCTCCAGGAGGAGCGGTGTGGGGGGGGGGCAGCGCAGCAGGATCATGGCGCTGGAAAGACAGGGTAAGTGCCACGCTGATTCCAGGAAGCGTGTTACGGCACATTCCCCCCTGGTCGCTGTGGATTTCCTCAGCCGGCGCCACATACCGTGCGACCGGGAGTGAGAAGGTACGCGCGGGCACACGGCTCCCGGAGTAAGTGGGCGGAACCTTGGGTGCACACGAGGGGTAAGAGATCTGCACGCACCGGTAGTAGTTGCCGCATAGACCTGAATATTGTGCGCAGATGCTGGGCGGCAGCAGGCATCAACCAAGTGATTAATTAGATTAGCGCGCGCACACACTCAGCTACAGCGCACAGGCGCTAGGTGGCCAGCAGAGGCAGGATTAACCAGGTGATTGATTGCATCTGTGTGCATCGGAAGTGGTTGCTGGCTGCGCGCACAGATCGCGGGCGAAGGCAGGATCAACCGGGTAATCAATAAGATTAGCATGCCAGGTGCGCACATACACCTGATTGTAGCACAGACACCGGAGCACTAAGCGGCCAGTAAAAACCAGGCGATCTATTAAAAAAAAAAAAAAAAGGGGGGGGGGGAATGAGGCTATTTAAAGGAATCAGAAGTACTGCCCTGTGTCACTAACCAGTCCAGGTTGATTGTGACTGCTCTTGTTACGTGGTAGTTTGTAAGATGGAGAGTTTTTCGCCAGAACATTTAGTGCCACAGCAAGAGGTGCAGGAGAGGCGGTCTCGCTCAAGTAAGAAGAACCAGATACGACATGGAAGCAGTAGAAGCCGCTCGGACAGCGTATGGGCGGATCACCATACCAAGGAGGGGTCCTTGGTCTCACTGGGAGACGATGAGAAAACCAGTCAACCTCCGGATCTGGTACCCGTACATTTAAGCATCCGAGTGTCTGTTCTTTTCTCTTGTCTCCATCTCTCCCCTCTTTTCTTACATAAATTGGGGGGGGGGGAGTGGAGTATAGGAGGTCCCCAAAAAATATAAGGCAAAAACTAAGAATAAGGAATGTCCCTTGTGTAAAAAACCTTTAAAAACATCCTGGAATAAAAATCTGTGTCAGGAGTGTATCAACAAGACAGTGGCGGAGGAAACACCCTTCTGTACGGAGAGCCTAAGATCTCTAATCCAGTCAGAGGTCTGTAGGTTTGTGAAAGTGTTAGACAGCCAACACAGATACCAGATCTAGGGACAGATCCAGCCCCTCAGTAGCATCCCAAAGGGATTCCTCAGAGTCAGAGGAAGACTCAGATACAGCTCGTTGCTCAGATAGTAGCTCAGAGGAGGAAGATACATTTCCAGCGGAGGCTACGGATAAGCTTATAAAAGCTGTTCGCTCTACCATGGGGCTGGTAGACGAGAAAGCAAAAAAGACAGCCCAAGAACTTATGTTCAGTGGTTTGCAAAAGAAAAAGCGGAGATGTTAATGTTGAGATACAGGATGTAACACAAAAATGGGCTGAGGAAATACAGCTAATGAAATCAAAAAAATTCCAACGGGACATTAATGACAAAAATGAGAATAAGATGTATAGGTGGAGAAATCCAGGTGAAAGATCACGTTCATTTCATAGAAATGAATCTCGATCACGATCTCGGTCGGCTTCGGTGAGATCGATGAGAGGAGAGACACAACAAACTACAACTAAAAATCGACCCGAAGCTCCAACTGACGGGCCTATAGTCAGCGGAACCAGTAGGAAAATGAATACCAGACAAAACGCAAAGAAAGGATCAGAGGGGATATCGGTGGGAAACAGGTCTCAGGGAGGCCTGCAGGTAATTAATTTATCTGATCATGTATTAACTGTCAGCCAAATAGAGGTACTGAGTAAAGGCCTCGCCTTTTCTCCCACTAATGGTTTCAATTACTTTACAGCATTGAAAGACCTTCATCTCTTCTCGCGCAAACTGGTTCTTAAAAAACTGCACTGTAGGGGTACCAATGATTTGGAGGGCTGGAGCCCTGCGGAGAGGGACACCATAAGAATTTTGGAAGAACTCCTTGATGAGCAAACCCCAGATGATGAAGGTGGGTTTCCCAGTTCTATTCTTCCCAGGTCCACGAGGTTCCCTTCCTTGTCACTCTGCCCGGCAGTGAAGATATTTACTAAATTGGTATCTAATGAGTTAAAAACTCTATCCTCACGCCGTCGGTATGACAACTTAACTAACAAACAGAGGGAAGCTATACGTCAACTACAATCTTTTGATGACGTGGTGTTTAAGGCGGCTGACAAGGGAGGGAACATCGTGGTCTGGCCAATCACCAAATATGAACGGGAAGCATTTAGACAATTACGGGATAGTCAGGTATATACAAAACTGGGTTATAACCCGATGGTGTCTTTCTCCGCACAGCTCCAAAAGATTCTCATTAAGGCTTTTGATTCAGGTGTGATCACTAAAAAGGTTTTTGATGGACTTACGGTGCAGTTCCCGAAGTTACCGACGCTCTATTTGCTTCCCAAAATCCACAAGGACGCCGTCAACCCACCAGGACGTCCGATTGTATCTGGAATAGGTGGTCTTTGTGACCCTATATGTAAATTTATTGATTTTTACTTAAAACCTTTAGTGGAGACATTACCCTCCCATGTAAGGGATACAACGGACGTCCTTGCTAGGGTTGACGGCCTCCTTGTGGATAGAGAAACCATCCTCGTGACTGCGGACGTAGAAACGTTGTACACGTGTATCAGTCATGAGGATGGGGTCCGGGCGGTCCGCTTCTTCCTGGAGACCTCCAACCTGGACGGCCCACTGTGTGAACTCATCCTGGAACTGCTGCACTTTACCCTCACACATAATTTTTTTACTTTCAAAAACCAGTTTTATCATCAGAAGCGTGGCGCGGCCATGGGTGCGGCCTGTGCCCCCGCGTACGCCAACCTCTTCCTGGGTTTCTGGGAGAGGTTGGTGTTTGGTACTTCGGGGGCAGGGGCCGCCGACCATGTGCTGTGCTGGTTGCGCTACATTGATGATGTTTTATTTTTGTGGCGGGGGACAGTGCAGCAGTTGGATGAGTTCATGGCTATGCTTAATAACAACAATTATAATATCAAATTGACATACAGACATGATGCAGTGAAAATTGATTTTTTGGACATCAGTCTGGAGGTGGATTCGTTTTCCACCATCCAGACTGATGTTTTCCGTAAAGAAACATCAGTCAACTCGTTGATACATGCCACCACTGCACATAGCCATTCCACAGTTAGGGCCGTCCCGGTTGGACAGTTTCTAAGGGTGAGGCAGATCTCCTCTACAGACCAAAAATTTGAAAATCAAGCATTAGACTTGAAAAGACGATTCGAACAGCGTGGGTATAGCCAAAGATGTATCAAAAATGGCTACAATAGAGCGAAGTCGGTATCTCGGGACTCATTATTGTACCATAAAAGAAAAAGAGATAAAAAGGATGAAAATATACGGTTTATTTCAGTATTTAACCACGAGTGGGACAATATGCGTCATATTCTAACTAAGTACTGGCCTGTCCTCAGTGCTGAGCCCTCCCTGAGACCCTTTCTTACTGACAGACCCCTCATGACCCCCCGTCATTCCAAAAATTTGAGCGACTTACTTATTAAAAGTCACTATGTAGCTCCCACCCCTAATTTTTTTGGTGTAACACACCCCAAAAAAGGTTTTTTTAAGTGTGGCCACTGTGTGGCATGCGTAAATATGCATCAAGCCTCTACTTTCAGCTCCGTGGACCAAAAAATATTTGACATCAGAGAATACATTTCCTGCGGTACTAGGAATGTAGTCTATTATGCTACATGTGCTTGTCCCCTCATATACGTGGGACTAACCTCACGCGAATTGAGGACACGGATCAGGGACCACGTTAGGGACATCTGTGCGGCTAGAACAGTGGAAGACGTGTCAACCCTTAAAACCATCCCTAGGCACTTTCGACTGGTACACAACTGTGATCCCAAGGAATTTAAAGTCAGAGGCATTGATGTCATACACACAGGTATCAGGGGCGGTAATGTAAAGAAACTACTGGCACAACGTGAACTAATGTGGATTGTCACACTTGGGACAGTAAAACCTGCTGGGTTAAATGAAGCCCTTAATTTTGGTCCTTATCTATAAAAGTCATATGTCCAATATGGATTTAGGGTTGATTACCCTCCTCTTTTTTGTCCCCAATTTTCCCTTTCTTATTTATTCCCTCTCCCTGCATTTTAGGGTTGATGATTTTAATGCTTTTCTGTTTTATATTTATATTTAGGGTTATTAGTTTAATTTCTCCGGTGATTGATGCCCTCCCTCCTCCGATTTGGCACTATGCATCCAGTTATCCGTATTTATTCACATATGGAGTGAGGAGATGGAACAATTTACAGCCGCTCATGGAGATCGTGGGATCCGATTCTATATCCAGCATCCAGGAGAAGATATCCCTACGCCAGCTCCAACATATGTACCCTATGTGGTTCACACCAAGATACAGAATGGAAAAGGACTCCTTAATACTATTAATTATCGCTGGCGGTGTGGGGTTACACCTCCATACCTATGTACGCAGCGTTGTGTGGCTGCACGTGACATGGTAGGTGGAGCCGGGTTTCACTGGTCTCTTGCCGCGGTGAGCGTGCGTGCGCTTCTGTCGTGGCTCCGCCCTCCTTCATCCGGCGACTTCCTGCAGCGGGTGGAGGCGGGACCAGCTGGTGCCCGCCGATTCCCGAGGCCGGGCATGTCCGGGTGGGGGCGGGTGGACCCGGAGGGCAGCGCGCACATGCGCCGGACACTCACGGCATCAATTTGGGACCGGAGAGCTGCTTTTAATTTATGCACTATTTAAAGGCTTGGTTGGCACTAAAACAGCATACTACCCCTTGAGGAAGCGAGGCGAAACGCGCGTCGGGGCGTATACAGTGGTCTACCTGCAGTGAGGTGAGGCATGTTCCCCTAAAAAAAACCCCCTCCTTTACCCTGTTAGTGTCTGATGTGAGGCGCTTAGTGTGGGTGAGATTCCCCGTTTATCTATACACCATACCTATGGTGTATCCTATATGGGATCTAGACTGTGAGGCACTTAGTATGGGTTAGATCCCCCACTTGGCTATATACCATATCTATGGCGTATCCTATATAGGATCTAGATTACTGGGAACTTTGATTGGGGTATACCTTTTTTGCCTGCACCTTCCTACATTATATTTTTTGGTGTTATGTATATTATCTATATGCGGTAGACCCATTACTCTGGTGTCTTTTTACCATTTGTGTCTGTGTTTGCACCGTCAGCATATGACGGGTGCATGTATGTATGTGTGGTATTATTGTTAATAAAGTTCATGTTTATACCTTTTTTAAGCAAAACTCCATTTGTCCTCTTGATTCACATCTGATTTGCTATATGGAGGTATTTTGTGATTGTTTGTGACTGATATTGGTCACTATAATGAAACTGGAAATTTTTACATTTATATTGTTGTCTGTGTTCTTCACAGTAGGTTCCAGTACTATATTTATGGATTTCAGAGCTCGCGACGGAGTATGGCTCTCACAATTGAATGACGCATGTAAAGACACCAGTGTTGCAGGTGTTGAAGGGAATGATAAGGGATTAGTGGAAATGACTAACAAATTTAAGGACCTTACACGAAAAAGGACAAAAATATGGTGGAATCATGCATTCCTAGATAAATATCTGCAGAAGGGCCTAATCCCAAGAGGGCTGCGGGTACAAGTGTTCCCCTCACTTCCAGTGGAAAGTTTAGACATACGGGAGAGATGGGAAAATCACGCAAATGTTTGTTCATTTGGTTTCATGCAAATATTAAAAGAAATGAACGCCAAATCTCTCCAGAATATTGAAAAAGAAATGGAGGAGTTACAAAGTAATATAAAAAAGGACATGCCGGTTGATGCCCTTATAAAGTTTAATGTTGAGATACAGGATGTAACACAAAAATGGGCTGAGGAAATACAGCTAATGAAATCAAAAAAATTCCAACGGGACATTACAAAAATGAGAATAAGATGTATAGGTGGAGAAATCCAGGTGAAAGGTCACGTTCATTTCATAGAAATGAATCTCGATCACAATCTCGGTCGGCTTCGGTGAGATCGATGAGAGGAGAGACACAGCAAACTACAACTAAAAATCGACCCGAAGCTCCAACTGACGGGCATATAGTCAGCGGAACCAGTAGGAAAATGAATACCAGACAAAACGCAAAGAAAGGATCAGAGGGGATATCGGTGGGAAACAGGTCTCAGGGAGGCCTGCAGGTAATTAATTTATCTGATCATGTATTAACTGTCAGCCAAATAGAGGTACTGAGTAAAGGCCTCTCCTTTTCTCCCACTAATGGTTTCAATTACTTTACAGCATTGAAAGACCTTCATCTCTTCTCGCGCAAACTGGTTCTTAAAAAACTGCACTGTAGGGGTACCAATGATTTGGAGGGCTGGAGCCCTGCGGAGAGGGACACCATAAGAATTTTGGAAGAACTCCTTGATGAGCAAACCCCAGATGATGAAGGTGGGTTTCCCAGTTCTATTCTTCCCAGGTCCACGAGGTTCCCTCCCTTGTCACTCTGCCCGGCAGTGGAGATATTTACTAAATTGGTATCTAATGAGTTAAAAACTCTATCCTCACGCCGTCGGTATGACAACTTAACTAACAAACAGAGGGAAGCTATACGTCAACTACAATCTTTTGATGACGTCGTGTTTAAGGCGGCTGACAAGGGAGGGAACATCGTGGTCTGGCCAATCACCAAATATGAACGGGAAGCATTTAGACAGTTACGTGATAGTCAGGTATATACAAAACTGGGTTATAACCCGATGGTGTCTTTCTCCGCACAGCTCCAAAAGATTCTCATTAAGGCTTTTGATTCAGGTGTGATCACTAAAAAGGTTTTTGATGGACTTACGGTGCAGTTCCCGAAGTTACCGACGCTCTATTTGCTTCCCAAAATCCACAAGGACGCCGTCAACCCACCAGGACGTCTGATTGTATCTGGAATAGGTGGTCTTTGTGACCCTATATGTAAATTTATTGATTTTTACTTAAAACCTTTAGTGGGGACATTACCCTCCCATGTAAGGGATACAACGAACGTCCTTGCTAGGGTTGACGGCCTCCTTGTGGATAGAGAAACCATCCTCGTGACTGCGGACGTAGAAACGTTGTACACGTGTATCAGTCATGAGGATGGGGTCCGGGTGGTCCGCTTCTTCCTGGAGACCTCCAACCTGGACGGCCCACTGTGTGAACTCATCCTGGAACTGCTGCACTTTACCCTCACACATAATTTTTTTACTTTCAAAAACCAGTTTTATCATCAGAAGCGTGGCGCGGCCATGGGTGCGGCCTGTGCCCCCGCGTACGCCAACCTCTTCCTGGATTTCTGGGAGAGGTTGGTGTTTGGCATTTCGGGGGCAGGGGCCGCCGACCATGTGCTGTGCTGGTTGCGCTACATTGATGATGTTTTATTTTTGTGGCGGGGGACAGTGCAGCAGTTGGATGAGTTCATGGCTATGCTTAATAACAATTATAATATCAAATTGACATACAGACATGATGCAGTGAAAATTGATTTTTTGGACATCAGTCTGGAGGTGGATTCGTTTTCCACCATCCAGACTGATGTTTTCCGTAAAGAAACATCAGTCAACTCGTTGATACATGCCACCACTGCACATAGCCATTCCACAGTTAGGGCCGTCCCGGTTGGACAGTTTCTAAGGGTGAGGCGGATCTGCTCTACAGACCAAAAATTTGAAAATCAAGCATTAGACTTGAAAAGACGATTCGAACAGCGTGGGTATAGCCAAAGATGTATCAAAAATGGCTACAATAGAGCGAAGTCGGTATCTCGGGACTCATTATGGCAGATGAGGTTTAACAATGATAAATGTAAGGTTATACACATGGGAAGAGGGAATCAATATCACCATTACACACTGAACGGGAAACCACTGGGTAAATCTGACAGGGAGAAGGACTTGGGGATCCTAGTTAATGATAAACTTACCTGGAGCAGCCAGTGCCAGGCAGCAGCTGCCAAGGCAAACAGGATCATGGGGTGCATTAAAAGAGGTCTGGATACACATGATGAGAGCATTATACTGCCTCTGTACAAATCCCTAGTTAGACCGCACATGGAGTACTGTGTCCAGTTTTGGGCACCGGTGCTCAGGAAGGATATAATGGAACTAGAGAGAGTACAAAGGAGGGCAACAAAATTAATAAAGGGGATGGGAGAACTACAATACCCAGATAGATTAGCGAAATTAGGATTATTTAGTCTAGAAAAAAGACGACTGAGGGGCGATCTAATAACCATGTATAAGTATATAAGGGGACAATACAAATATCTCGCTGAGGATCTGTTTATACCAAGGAAGGTGACGGGCACAAGGGGGCATTCTTTGCGTCTGGAGGAGAGAAGGTTTTTCCACCAACATAGAAGAGGATTCTTTACTGTTAGGGCAGTGAGAATCTGGAATTGCTTGCCTGAGGAGGTGGTGATGGCGAACTCAGTCGAGGGGTTCAAGAGAGGCCTGGATGTCTTCCTGGAGCAGAACAATATTGTATCATACAATTATTAGGTTCTGTAGAAGGACGTAGATCTGGGGATTTATTATGATGGAATATAGGCTGAACTGGATGGACAAATGTCTTTTTTCGGCCTTACTAACTATGTTACTATGTTACTATTATTGTACCATAAAAGAAAAAGATAAAAAGGATGAAAATATACGGTTTATTTCAGTATTTAACCACGAGTGGGACAATATGCGTCATATTCTAACTAAGTACTGGCCTGTCCTCAGTGCTGAGCCCTCCCTGAGACCCTTTCTTACTGACAGACCCCTCATGACCCCCCGTCATTCCAAAAATTTGAGCGACTTACTTATTAAAAGTCACTATGTAGCTCCCACCCCTAATTTTTTTGGTGTAACACACCCCAAAAAAGGTTTTTTTTAAGTGTGGCCACTGTGTGGCATGCGTAAATACGCATCAAGCCTCTACTTTCAGCTCCGTGGACCAAAAAATATTTGACATCAGAGAATACATTTCCTGCGGTACTAGGAATGTAGTCTATTATGCTACATGTGCTTGTCCCCTCATATACGTGGGACTAACCTCACGCGAATTGAGGACACGGATCAGGGAACACGTTAGGGACATCTGTGCGGCTAGAACAGTGGAAGACGTGTCAACCCTTAAAACCATCCCTAGGCACTTTCGACTGGTACACAACTGTGATCCCAAGGAATTTAAAGTCAGAGGCATTGATGTCATACACACAGGTATCAGGGGCGGTAATGTAAAGAAACTACTGGCACAACATGAACTAATGTGGATTGTCACACTTGGGACAGTAAAACCTGCTGGGTTAAATGAAGCCCTTAATTTTGGTCCTTATCTATAAAAGTCATATGTCCAATATGGATTTAGGGTTGATTACCCTTTCTTCTTTATTCCCTCTCCCTGCATTTTAGGGTTGCTGATTTTAATGCTTTTCTGTTTTATATTTATATTTAGGGTTATTAGTTTAATTTCTCCGGTGATTGATGCCCTCCCTCCTCCGATTTGGCACTATGCATCCAGTTATCCGTATTTATTCACATATGGAGTGAGGAGATGGAACAATTTACAGCCGCTCATGGGAATCGTGGGATCTGATTCTATATCCAGCATCCAGGAGAAGATATCCCTACGCCAGCTCCAACATATGTACCCTATGTGGTTCACACCAAGATACAGAATGGAAAAGGACTCCTTAATACTATTAATTATCGCTGGCGGTGTGGGGTTACGCCTCCATACCTATGTACGCAGCGTTGTGTGGCTGCACGTGACATGGTAGGTGGAGCCGGGTTTCACTGGTCTCTTGCCACGGTGCGCGTGCGCGCGCTTCCGTCGTGGCTCCGCCCTCCTTCATCCGGTGACTTCCTGCAGCGGGCGGAGGCGGGACCAGCTGGTGCCCGCCGATTCCCGAGGCCGGATATGTCCGGGTGGGGGCGGGTGGACCCGGAGTGCGGCGCGCACATGCGCCGGACACTCACGGCATCAATTTGGGACCGGACAGCTGCTTTTAATTTATGCACTATTTAAAGGCTTGGTTGGCACTAAAACAGCATACTACCCCTTGAGGAAGCGAGGCGAAACGCGCGTCGGGGCGTATACAGTGGTCTACCTGCAGTGAGGTGAGGCATGTTCCCCTAAAAAAAAACCCCTCCTTTACCCTGTTAGTGTCTGATGTGAGGCGCTTAGTGTGGGTGAGATTCCCCGTTTATCTATACACCATACCTATGGTGTATCCTATATGGGATCTAGACTGTGAGGCACTTAGTATGGGTTAGATCCCCCACTTGGCTATATACCATATCTATGGCGTATCCTATATAGGATCTAGATTACTGGGAACTTTGATTGGGGTATACCTTTTTTGCCTGCACCTTCCTACATTATATTTTTTGGTGTTATGTATATTATCTATATGCGGTAGACCCATTACTCTGGTGTCTTTTTACCATTTGTGTCTGTGTTTGCACCGTCAGCATATGACGGGTGCATGAATGTATGTGTGGTATTATTGTTAATAAAGTTCATGTTTATACCTTTTTTAAACAAAACTCCATTTGTCCTCTTGATTCACATCTGATTTGCTATATGGAGGTATTTTGTGATTGTTTGTGACTGACATTGGTCACTATAATGAAACTGGAAATTTTGAAATTTACGCTCCGGTAGTAGTTGCCGCATAGACCTGAATATTGTGCGCAGATGCTGGGCAGCAGCAGGCATCAACCAAGTGATTAATTAGATTAGCGCGCGCACACACTCAGCTACAGCGCACAGGCGCTAGGTGGCCAGCAGAGGCAGGATTAACCAGGTGATTGATTGCATCTGTGTGCATCGGAAGTGGTTGCTGGCTGCACGCACAGATCGCGGGCGCAGGCAGGATCAACCAGGTAATCAATAAGATTAGCATGCCAGGTGCGCACCTGATTGTAGCACAGACACCGGAGCATTAAGCGGCCAGTAAAAACCAGGCGATTTATTAAAAAAAAAAAAAAGGGGGGAATGAGGCTATTTAAAGGAATCAGAAGTACTGCCCTGTGTCACTAACCAGTCCAGGTTGATTGTGACTGCTCTTGTTACGTGGTAGTTTGTAAGATGGAGAGTTTTCGCCAGAACATTTAATGCCACAGCAAGAGGTGCAGGAGAGGCGGTCTCGCTCAAGTAAGAAGAACCAGATACGACATGGAAGCAGTAGAAGCCACTCGGACAGCGTACGAGCGGATCACCATACCAAAGAGGGGTCCTTGGTCTCACCTGGAGACGATGAGAAAACCAGTCAACCTCCGGATCTGGTACCCGTACATTTAAGCATCCGAGTGTCTGTTCTTTTCTCTTGTCTCCATCTCTCCCCTCTTTTCTTACATAAATTGGGGGGGGGGGGGGGAGAGGGGTGGAGTATAGGAGGTCCCCAAAAAATATAAGGCAAAAACTAAGAATAAGGAATGTCCCTTGTGTAAAAAACCTTTAAAAACATCCTGGAATAAAAATCTGTGTCAGGAGTGTATCAACAAGACAGTGGCGGAGGAAACACCCTTCTGTATGGAGAGCCTAAGATCTCTAATCCAGTCAGAGGTCTGTAGGTTTGTGAAAGTGTTAGACAGCCAACACAGATACCAGATCTAGGGACAGATCCAGCCCCTCAGTAGCATCCCAAAGGGATTCCTCAGAGTCAGAGCAAGACTCAGATACAGCTCGTTGCTCAGATAGTAGCTCAGAGGAGGAAGATACATTTCCAACGTATAAAAGCTGTTCGCTCTACTATGGGGCTGGTAGACGAGAAAGCAAAAAAGACAGCCCAACTTATGTTCAGTGGTCTGCAAAAGAAAAAACGGAGGTTATTGTCTATTAATGAACACCTACTGGAACTTGTTAAGAGGGAATGGCAAAAACCGAAGAAGTCCCAGATAATCAACTCCCTAAAGAGGAGATATCCTTTTGAGGAGGATGCATACTCATCTTGGGATAGGGCTCCAAAGATTGATGTTGCGATTTCAAAAGTTGCCAGAAAATCCTCCCTGCCCTTCGAGGATTTAGGTTCTCTGAAAGAACCTCTGGACAGGAAAACAGACAGTTGCCTGAAAACAGCATGGGAGGCCTCGGCAGGAGCATTAAGGCCAGCTATCGCGGCCACTTGTATAGCCAAATCCCTAAAAATATGGATAGACAACCTGGAGGATCAGGTAGAACAAAAGGTTCCCAGAGAGATTGTCCTAGAGGCAATACCGGCCATAAGAGCAGCGACAGTATTTCTAGCTGAGGCTTCAGCAGACTCAGCTAGACTGGCAGCAAAGTCAGCAGCATTAGCCAATACAGGATGCCGTGTGATATGGCTTAAATGCTGGCCGGGAGACACACAGGCAAAGATAAAACTTTGCTCTCTACTATGTGAAGGGAATTTCCTGTTTGGTCCAGCAATAGATGAGGTATTAGAAAAAGCCGGCGACAAGAAAAAGAATTTTCCAAAACAGCCATTCCAGTCCTTTCGGTACTCCTTTCAGAGAGGCTGAAAATTCAGAAGACAGCAGTATAGAGACCGAGACAGAAACAACTTTGACAAGCGGTCCAGAGGAGGGAAAGTCTTCTATTTTGGCAAGCCATCCAAAGATACCAAGAAACCCTCCCAGTGACAGTCCCTCTCAGGTGTGAGGGAGGCTCTCTCACTTCATTCCAGCCTGGGAAAGGATCTCATCCAGTGCGTGGATCAGACAAATTGTGGGTTCAGGCCTCAAATTAAAATTCTACCATTGGCCTCCAAGAAAATACATGCAGACTCCAGTACCGTCCCCACAAGAAAAACAAAGGAGTCTGGAAGGGGAGGTAACATCACTCCTATATAAACATATCCTGGTAGAGGTTCCAATAGAGGAAAGAATGGAAGGTTTTTATTCCCCCCCTTTTTCTTATAAAAAAAACAGAAAATTTGTGGAGAACAATCATAAATTTGAAAGGCCTCAACAGGTATCTAATGATCCCGTCATTCAAAATGGAGACGATAAAATTAGCAATGAAACTTCTATATCCTCAGTGTTACATGTCAGTTCTTGACCTAAAGGACGCTTATTACCTCGTCCCAATCAGACAACAAGATCGCAAGTTTCTCAGGGTGGCAGTTCAGATGTGGTCCCAGTTATGTCACTTTCAGTACATGGCTCTGCCCTTTGGGATAGCAATAGCCCCACGAATATTTTCAAAATTGATTGCAGAGGTCACAGCACATCTCAGAGCGAAAGATACTCTGATAATACCTTATTTAGATGACTTCCTGATAGTGGGCAAGAATTTTTCTCACTGTCAGGAGCAAGTCAGAATAGTGATGGACACACTACAGACACTAGGATGGCAACTGAACCTCAAAAAATCCAAACTGGAGCCAGCGATGATCCAGAATTTCTTGGGGATAATGGTGGACTCGGTGGCGCAGGAGTGTCGCATCCCAGAGGAGAAAGAGGAAAAGATCAAGTAATTGTAACAACACTAAAAAACCCAGAAATGACTTTAAGAAGAGCCATGTCGGTGTTACGGTCCCAAACCTCCTGCATACCAGGAATAAAATGGGCCCAGTTCCATGCCAGAGAACTGCAATGGTGTATGTTGCAGAATGACCTGGAACTTCAGGGGCAGCTAGAGCAGAAGCTCATTCTCCCGGTCTCTGTAATCCAATCACTCAGATGGTGGTTACAGAGAGTCATCTCCGAGAGGAGTCCCCTGGACATATACAGCCTCCAAAATAATCACAACGGATGCCAGTCCTTGGGGGTGGGGAGCTCACTCAGACACACTATGGGTCCAAGACCCTTGGGCTCAGGAGGAAAAAAATCCTCAAACGAGTGGGAACTCCTAGCAATTGAAAAAGCGCTAAGGAGATTACTTCCACAGGGCATCATGTGAGAGTCCTATCGGACAACCGAACAGCGTTCGCATATGTAAACCACCAAGGGGGCACCCGTTCTCGGTTACTGATGCAGATAACCAAAAAAACTCATGGCTCTGGCAGAACAGAATTTCCTCTCATCGGCCCTGCATATCCGAGGTGTAGACAACCTGAGAGCAGACGACTTTCTAAGCAGGAACTGCTTGAGGCAAGGAGAATTGTCCCTAAAAAAGTCAATTTTTCAACAAATAGTGCCATGTGGGGAAGACCCAGTGTAGACCTCTTTGCCTCAAAAGCTAAAAAAAGGTGCAAAAGTTCTGCTCCCTAAACCCAGCAGACAGACTGTTGGTAGTAGACGCCTTCAGCATAGAATGGGCATCAGGACTCTTGTATGCCTTCCCACCGATATGTGTAATACCAGCAGTTCTGAAGAAGATCAGGGAGGACAAGGCCAGGGTGATTGTAATAGCTCCCTTTTGGCCAAAAAGACAATGGTTTTACTGGCTAAGAGTAATGTCAGTGACAGACCCATGGGTACTCCCAGGGGACCAGGAACTTTTAACACAGGGTCCCTTCAGCCACCCGCAGAATTCCGGGATGCATTTGACAGCCTGGCATTTGAAAGGTTGTTGTTAGAAAAAGAAGGGTTTTCAGCTGGTTTAATATCCACCTTACTTAGTAGCAAAAAACCTGTAACGACCAGGATTTATGGGAGGATATGGGAAAAATTCTTGTCCAGCTCAGAGCCAATACGGGAAGGGGAGGTCTTAATAGTGGCAATACTGGAGTTCCTGCAAAAGGGTTTAGATCTGGGATTGGCTGTTAGTACCCTCAAAGTGCACATTTCAGCTTTAGCAGCCTTATTTATTTGTGACCTGGCAAGCAATAGGTGGGTGACTGTTGTGAATTCTGTGCCAGAGCTCCCTCCTGTGGTCACAAGTGGTACTTCGGCTGGTTCTCTCTGTGAGCTTCCGTTGGTGGAGGAAAGTGGTACTGCGGCTTCTGAGTTTCCTTCCTCAGGTGATGTGGTGAAGTCGTTAGGTGCTGCTCTGTTTAACTCCACCTAGTGCTTTGATCCTGGCCTCCAGTCAATGTTCTAGTATTGGACCTGTTTCCTCCTGGATCGTTCCTGTGGCCTGCTGCTCTGCATAGCTAAGTTACTCTTTGCTATTTGTTTGCTGTTTTTTTCTGTCCAGCTTGTCAATTTGTTTTTTACTGCTTGCTGGAAGCTCTGGGACGCAGAGGGTGTTAGTTAGTTCGGTACGGAGGGTCTTTTTGCCCCCTTTGCGTGGTTTTTGTAGGGTTTTGTGTTGACCGCACAGTTACCTTTCCTATCCTCGCTCTGTTCAGAAAGTTGGGCCTCACTTTGCTAAATCTATTTCATCTCTACGTTTGTCTTTTCATCTTAACTCACAGTCATTATATGTGGGGGCTGCCTTTTCCTTTGGGGTATTTCTCTGAGGCAAGGTAGGCTTATTTTCTATCTTCAGGCTAGCTAGTTTCTCAGGCCGTGCCGAGTTGCATAGGGAGCGTTAGGCGCAATCCACTCATCATCCAATCCAATCATCTCAAAAACATTTCTAGAATTCGCCCTTTTCTTACTTTCAACTCTGCAAAAACTCTTACTGTTTCACTTATTCATTCTCGTCTGGACTATTGTAACTCTCTACTAATCGGCCTCCCTCTTACCAAACTCTCCCCGCTCCAATCTGTCCTGAATGCTGCTGCCAGGATCATATTCCTCACCAACCGTTACACCGATGCCTCTACCTTGTGCCAGTCATTACACTGGTTACCCATCCACTCCAGAATCCAGTACAAAACTACTACCCTCATCCACAAAGCACTCCATGGCTCAGCACCACCCTATATCTCCTCTCTGGTCTCGGTCTACCACCCTACCCGTGCCCTCCGCTCCGCTAATGACCTCAGGTTAGCATCCTCAATAATCAGAACCTCCCACTCCCGTCTCCAAGACTTTACACGTGCTGCGCCAATTCTTTGGAATGCACTACCTAGGTTAATGCGATTAATCCCCAATCCCCACAGTTTTAAGCGTGCCCTAAAAACTCATTTGTTCAGACTGGCCTACCGCCTCAATGCATTAATGTAAGGATCCCTGTGTGGCCTATTTAAAAAAAAAAAAAAAAAAAAAATGTTCTCATTCACTTTATGCAGTTAATAGCCCTCTGTGTCTGTACTGTTACATACTTAGGCAGTTAACTGGTTCATGCAGCTTTACATGAACACCCGAGCCTTACACTATGGCTGGTCCGAATAACTATAGCATTTGTTACCATGAGGGCCGTATTTAGAGTTTCTACTGCCCTAGGCACTTTTAGCGCTCCCCCTCTGGTGAGTATGACACTATCGGCAGTGACTTTGGGAAGAATCACTGATGTGAAAGTTGCCGTTTGCAGCAGATCAGGCAGTTTTTCTGCATCTGCCACGTAACGGATCACTTACGGCAACACTGCGTTTGGTTTCATTCATTCCTTATGGGATTTGCGGTACTTGATGTGATCTGGGAAATGCGGTGCCATACCTCCCAACTTTTGAAGGTAAAAATGTCTAAAGGTTGCGGCGCACTACGTGCGCCGCGGCAAATTTTAGGCCACGCCTCTGACCACACCCATTTCACAACTAATCACACCCATATCCAAGTCCCAACCACACCCATTTAGCACTGCTGATCACACTGTTTCATATACATTAAAACAAAAAAAATATATGGCCACGCAGTGCTTCATACTGTACAATGGCTATGCAGTGCTCCACATACTGTATAATGGCCCTACATGATGTTCCATACTGTATAATGGCCACACAGTGCTCCATACTGTATAATGGCCACGTCTGTCCTGTGTCCTTGTGTGTACCACATTGAGAATGGAGAAAAGAAAGAAGACCAAAGAACTGTCTGAGGACTTGAGAAACCAAATTGTGAGGAAGCATGAGCAATCTCAAGGCTACAAGTCCATCTCCAGAGACCTGAATGTTCCTGTGTCTACCGTGCGCAGTGTCACCAAGAAGTGTAAAGCCCATGATGTGGCTCCCTAGATGTGGATGGAAAAGAAAAATTGACAAGAGATTTCAACGCAAGATTGTGCGAATGTTGGATAAAGAACCTCGACTAACATCCAAACAAGTTCTAGCTGCCCTGCAGTCCGAGGGTACAACAGTGTCAACCCGTACTATCCGTCGGCGTCTGATCGAAAAGGGACTGTATGGTAGGAGACCCAGGAAGACCCCACTTCTTACCCCAAGACATAAAAAAGCCAGGCTGGAGTTTGCCAAAACTTACCTAAAAAAGCCTAAAACGTTTTGGAAGAATGTTCTCTGGTCAGATGAGACAAAAGTAGAGCTTTTTGGGCAAAGGCATCCACATAGAGTTTACAGGAGAAAAAAAAGAGGCATTCAAAGAGAAGAACACGGTCCCTACAGTCAAACATGGCGGAAGTTCCCTGATGTTTTGGGGGTGCTTTGCTGCCTCTGGCACTGGACTGCTTGACCGTGTGCATGGCATTATGAAGTCTGAAGACTACCAACAAATTTTGCAGCAGAATGTAGGGCCCAGTGTGAGAAAGCTGGGTCTCCCTCAAAGGTCATGGGTCTTCCAGCAGGACAATGACCCAAAACACACTTCAAAAAGCACTAGAAAATGGTTTGAGAGGAAGCACTGGAGACTTCTAAGGTGGCCAGCAATGAGTCCAGACCTGAATCCCATAGGACACCTGCGGAGAGATCTAAAAATGGCAGTTTGGAGAAGGCACCCTTCAAATATCAGGGACCTGGAGCAGTTTGCCAAAGAAGAATGGTCTAAAATTCCAGCAGAGCATTGGAAGCAACTCATTGATGGTTACCGGAAGCGGTTGGTCGCAGTTATTTTGGCTAAAGGTTGTGCAACCAAGTATTAGGCTGAGGGTGCCAATACTTTTGTCTGGCCCATTTTTGGAGTTTTGTGTGAAATGATCAATGTTTTGCTTTTTGCTTCATTCTCTTTTGTGTTTCTTCATTTAAGACAAATTAAATGAAGATAATAATACCAAAGAATTTGTGTTTGCAATCATTTTCAGGAAGAAACTGAGTATTATCTGACAGAATTGCAGGGGTGTCAATACTTTTGACCATGACTGTACTGAGCCCGAGTGACGGGCGAGACACCACATGTACTGAGCCCGAGTGACGGGCGAGACACCACATGTACTGAGCCCGAGTGACGGGCGAGACACCCCATGTACTGAGCCCGGGTGACACTGTAATATGTAAGTAACATCAGACTGTATTGTGGGGACCATTCACTTCTATGGGAGGGTGTTAAAGGGAACCTGTCACCCCCAAAATCGCGGGTGAGGTAAGCCCACCGGCATCAGGGGCTTATCTACAGCATTCTGGAATGCTGTAGATAAGCCCCCGATGTAACCTAAAAGATGAGAAAAAGACGTTATATTATACTCACCCAGGGGCGTTCCCGCTGTTGGTCCGGGTCTGGCGCCTCCCATCTTCATCAGATGACGTCCTCTTCTGGTCTTCACGCCGCAGCTCCGGCGCAGGCGTACTTTGCCTGCCCTGTTGAGGGCAGAGCAAAGTACAGCATTGTGCAGGCGCCGGGCCGGCACCTGCGCAATGCAGAGCTTCATCGCCCCCCCTCCCTCCCTCCCTGCAGAGCTTCATCGCCCCCCTCCCTCCCTCTCTGCAGAGCTTCATCCCCCCCCTCCCTCCCTGCAGAGCTTCATCGCCCCCCCTCCCTCCCTGCAGAGCTTCATCGCCCCCCCTCCCTCCCTGCAGAGCTTCATCGCCCCCCCTCCCTCCCTGCAGAGCTTCATCGCCCCCCCTCCCTCCCTGCAGAGCTTCATCGCCCCCCTCCCTCCCTCCCTGCAGAGCTTCATCGCCCCCCTCCCTCCCTCCCTGCAGAGCTTCATCGCCCCCCCTCCCTCCCTGCAGAGCTTCATCGCCCCCCTCCCTCCCTGCAGAGCTTCATCGCCCCCCCTCCCGAGCTTCATCGCCCCCCCTCCCTCCCTCCCGAGCTTCATCGCCCCCCCTCCCTCCCTCCCGAGCTTCATCGCCCCCCCCTCCCTCCCTCCCGAGCTTCATCGCCCCCCCTCCCTTCCTCCCGAGCTTCATCGCCCCCCCCTCCCTCCCGAGCTTTATCGCCCCCCCTCCCTCCCGAGCTTCATCGCCCCCCTCCCTCCCTCCCGAGCTTCATCGCCCCCCCTCCCTCCCTCCCGAGCTTCATCGCCCCCCCCCCCCTCCCTCCCGAGCTTCATCGCCCCCCCTCCCTCCCTCCCGAGCTTCATCGCCCCCCCTCCCTCCCGAGCTTCATCGCCCCCCCTCCCTCCCTGCAGAGCTTCATCGCCCCCCTCCCTCCCTGCAGAGCTTCATCGCCCCCCCTCCCTCCCTCCCTGCAGAGCTTCATCGCCCCCCCTCCCTCCCTCCCTGCAGAGCTTCATCGCCCCCCCTCCCTGCAGAGCTTCATCGCCCCCCTTCCCTCCCTGCAGAGCTTCATCGCCCCCCCTCCCTCCCTCCCTGCAGAGCTTCATCGCCCCCCCCTCCCTCCCTCTCTGCAGAGCTTCATCGCCCCCCTCCCTCCCTCCCTGCAGAGCTTCATCGTCCCCCCTCCCTCCCTCCCTGCAGAGCTTCATCGCCCCCCCTCCTTCCCTGCAGAGCTTCATCGCCCCCCCTCCCTGCAGAACATCGCCCCCCGTCCGTCCTCATACTCACCTGTCACTCAGCTCAGCTGCCTGTCCCACACACTGCGCGCGCCGCAGCCGCCGACATCCCTCTGGCGCTCTGTCCCGCCGCAGCGCCTTCTTCCTGACTGAGTGAGCGGTCATGTGATAGTGCTCAATAAGGTCATGAATATGCGCATATTCATGACCTTAATGACCGGTACCATGTGACCGCTCACTCAGGACGCGCTACAGACGGTGAGAACAGGCATCGCTGGAGGCTGGAGCAGGAGGTGAGTATCGTCTCTCTTCATGGAGGGTGGGTGGGATGCGGAGGCGGGGGGGGGCACGGGGAGGCAGGCGGGGGGGCGGGGTTTTGCGTCGGTCGCGTTTGTGACTTAAAAAAAAAAAAAAAATCCTTGCCCAGGTGCCGCCCCCCCGCAATGTCGCCGCCCTAGGCACGTGCCCTCGAGTGCCTAGTGGCAAATACGGTTACCATCCACCTCTCGTGTCTCCCCTTTTCCTCATAGTTTGTAAGCTTGCGAGCAGGGCCTTCATTCCTCCTGGTATCTGTTTTGAACTGTATTCCTGTTATGCTGTAATGTCTATTGTCTGTGCAAGTCCCCTCTATAATTTGTAAAGCGCTGCGGAATATGTTGACGCTATATAAATAAAAATTATTATTATTATTATCCACGGCTGCCTTTAGTGTGGTTGGAGAGGATTAGGGATTGCGGTCAACAGAGTTCCCACGTCTCAGAGCTCGTTCTTGTTTTTTGGGTTATTGCCAGGTCACTGTATGTGCGCTGACCTCTATGTCCATTGTGGTATTGAATTACCTTTCATAACAGTACTGGAGGCCAAAAGTACTAATGATTCTCAATAGAGGGAAAAAAGAAGTTCTGAGACCATTTTTTTTTCTTTGCACTGTGTTTTGCCTTTTTTTTCCCCTAGACATTTGGGTGGTTCAGGACACAGGTGTAGCAATGGACATTAAAGGTCTGTCTTCATGTGTGGATCAGCTCACGGCAAGAGTACAAAGTATTCAAGACTTTGTGGTTCAGAATTCTATGTTAGAACCGAGAATTCCTATTCCTGATTTGTTTTTTGGAGATAGAACTAAATTTCTTAGTTTCAAAAATAATTGTAAACTATTTCTGGCTTTGAAACCTCGCTCCTCTGGTGACCCAGTTCAACAAGTTAGGATCGTTATTTCTTTTTTGCGTGGCGACCCTCAGGACTGGGCATTTTCTCTTGCCTCAGGAGATCCTGCATTAAGTAATATCGATGCATTTTTCCTGGCGCTCGGATTGCTGTACGATGAGCCTAATTCTGTGGATCAGGCAGAGAAGAATTTGCTGGCTCTGTGTCAGGGTCAGGATGAAATAGAGGTATATTGTCAGAAATTTAGAAAGTGGTCCGTACTCACTCAGTGGAATGAAGGTGCGCTCGCAGCTATTTTCAGAAAAGGTCTCTCTGAAGCCCTTAAGGATGTCATGGTGGGATTTCCTATGCCTGCTGGTCTGAATGAGTCTATGTCTTTGGCCATTCAGATCGGTCGACGCTTGCGCGAGCGTAAATCTGTGCACCATTTGGCGGTATTACCTGAGCTTAAACCTGAGCCTATGCAGTGCGATAGGACTTTGACCAGAGTTGAACGGCAAGAACACAGACGTCTGAATGGGCTGTGTTTCTACTGTGGTGATTCCACTCATGCTATCTCTGATTGTCCTAAGCGCACTAAGCGGTTCGCTAGGTCTGCCACCATTGGTACGGTACAGTCAAAATTTCTTTTGTCCGTTACCTTGATCTGCTCTTTGTCATCTTATTCTGTCATGGCATTTGTGGACTCAGGCGCTGCTCAGAATTTGATGGACTTGGAGTATGCTAGGCGTTGTGGGTTTTTCTTGGAGCCCTTGCAGTGTCCTATTCCATTGAGAGGAATTGATGCTACGCCTTTGGCCAAGAATAAGCCTCAGTACTGGACCCAGCTGACCATGTGCATGGCTCCTGCACATCAGGAGGTTATTCGCTTTCTGGTGTTGCATAATCTGCATGATGTGGTCGTGTTGGGGTTGCCATGGCTACAAGTCCATAATCCAGTATTAGATTGGAAATCCATGTCTGTGTCCAGCTGGGGTTGTCAGGGGGTACATGGTGATGTCCCATTTCTGACTATTTCGTCATCCACCCCTTCTGAGGTTCCTGAGTTCTTGTCTGATTACCGGGATTTATTTGATGAGCCCAAGTCCGATACCCTACCTCCGCATAGGGATTGTGATTGTGCTATCGATTTGATTCCTGGTAGTAAATTCCCAAAAGGTCGACTGTTTAATTTATCTGTGCCTGAGCACACCGCTGTGCGGAGTTATGTGAAGGAGTCTTTAGAGAAGGGGCATATTCGCCCGTCATCGTCGCCATTAGGAGCAGGGTTCTTTTTTGTAGCCAAGAAGGATGGTTCACTGAGACCTTGTATAGATTATCCCCTTCTAAATAAGATCACGGTTAAATTTCAGTACCCCTTTCCATTGTTATCTGATTTGTTTGCTCGGATTAAGGGGGCTAGTTGGTTCACCAAGATAGATCTTCGTGGTGCGTATAATCTTGTGCGTATTAAGCGAGGCGATGAGTGGAAAACTGCATTTAATATGCCCGAGGGCCATTTTGAGTATCTAGTAATGCCGTTCGGACTTGCCAATGCTCCATCAGTGTTTCAGTCCTTTATGCATGACATCTTCCGAGAGTACCTGGATAAATTCCTGATTGTGTACTTAGATGACATTTTGATCTTCTCGGATGATTGGGAGTCTCATGTGAAGCAGGTCAGAACGGTGTTTCAGGTCCTGCGTGCTAATTCTTTGTTTGTGAAGGGATCAAAGTGTCTCTTTGGTGTTCAGAAGGTTTCATTTTTGGGGTTCATCTTTTCCCCTTCTACTATCGAGATGGACCCTGTTAAGGTCCAAGCCATCTATAATTGGACTCAGCCGACATCTCTGAAAAGTCTGCAAAAGTTCCTGGGCTTTGCTAATTTTTATCGTCGCTTCATCTGCAATTTTTCTAGTATTGCTAAACCATTGACCGATTTGACCAAGAAAGGTGCTGATGTGGTCAATTGGTTTTCTGCTGTGGTGGAAGCTTTTCAAGAGTTGAAGCGTCGTTTTTCTTCTGCCCCTGTGTTGTGTCAACCAGATGTTTCGCTTCCGTTCCAGGTCGAGGTTGATGCTTCTGAGATTGGAGCAGGGGCTGTTTTGTCGCAGAGAAGTTCTGATTGCTCGGTGATGAAACCATGCGCCTTCTTTTCCAGGAAGTTTTCGCCTGCTGAGCGAAATTATGATGTGGGCAATCGAGAGTTGCTGGCCATGAAGTGGGCATTCGAGGAGTGGCGTCATTGGCTTGAAGGAGCTAAGCATCGCGTGGTGGTCTTGACTGATCATAAGAACTTGACTTATCTCGAGTCCGCCAAGCGGTTGAATCCTAGACAAGCTCGTTGGTCGTTGTCTTTTGCCCGTTTTGACTTTGTGATTTCATACCTTCCGGGCTCTAAAAATGTGAAGGCGGATGCTCTGTCTAGGAGTTTTGTGCCCGACTCTCCGGGTGTATCTGAGCCGGCGGGTATCCTCAAAGAGGGAGTAATTGTGTCTGCCATCTCCCCTGATTTGCGGCAGGTGCTGCAAAAATTTCAGGCTAATAAACCTGATCGTTGCCCAGCGGAGAAACTGTTTGTCCCTGATAGGTGGACGAATAAAGTTATCTCTGAGGTTCATTGTTCGGTGTTGGCTGGTCATCCTGGAATCTTTGGTACCAGAGAGTTAGTGGCTAGATCCTTTTGGTGGCCATCTCTGTCGCGGGATGTGCGTACTTTTGTGCAGTCCTGTGGGATTTGTGCTCGGGCTAAGCCCTGCTGTTCTCGTGCCAGTGGGTTGCTTTTGCCCTTGCCGGTCCCGAAGAGGCCTTGGACACATATCTCTATGGATTTTATTTCAGATCTTCCCGTCTCTCAAAAGATGTCAGTCATTTGGGTGGTCTGTGATCGCTTCTCTAAGATGGTCCATTTGGTACACTTGTCTAAATTGCCTTCCTCCTCTGATTTGGTGCCATTGTTTTTCCAGCATGTGGTTCGTTTACATGGCATTCCTGAGAATATTGTTTCTGACAGAGGTTCCCAGTTTGTTTCAAGGTTTTGGCGAGCCTTTTGTGGTAGGATGGGCATTGACTTGTCTTTTTCCTCGGCTTTCCATCCTCAGACTAATGGCCAGACCGAACGAACCAATCAGACCTTGGAAACATATCTGAGATGCTTTGTTTCTGCTGATCAGGATGACTGGGTGTCCTTTTTGCCTTTGGCTGAGTTCGCCCTTAATAATCGGGCCAGCTCGGCTACCTTGGTTTCACCGTTTTTCTGCAACTCTGGGTTCCATCCTCGTTTCTCTTCAGGGCAGGTTGAGTCTTCGGACTGTCCTGGTGTGGATACTGTGGTGGACAGGTTGCAGCAGATTTGGACTCATGTAGTGGACAATTTGACTTTTTCCCAGGAGAAGGCTCAACTTTTCGCTAATCGCAGACGCTGTGTGGGTCCCCGACTTCGGGTTGGGGACTTGGTTTGGTTATCTTCTCGTCATATTCCTATGAAGGTTTCCTCTCCTAAGTTTAAACCTCGTTTTATTGGTCCGTATAGGATTTCTGAGGTTCTTAATCCTGTGTCTTTTTGTCTGACCCTTCCAGATTCTTTTTCCATACATAACGTATTCCATAGGTCATTGTTGTGGAGATACGTGGCACCTATGGTTCCATCTGTTGATCCTCCTGCCCCGGTTTTGGTGGAGGGGGAGTTGGAGTATATTGTGGAGAAGATTTTGGATTCTCGTGTTTCGAGGCGGAAACTCCAGTATCTGGTTAAGTGGAAGGGTTATGCTCAGGAAGATAATTCCTGGGTCTTTGCCTCTGATGTCCATGCTCCCGATCTTGTTCGTGCCTTTCATATGGCTCATCCTGGTCGTCCTGGGAGCTCTGGTGAGGGTTCGGTGACCCCTCCTCAAGTGGGGGGTACTGTTGTGAATTCTGTGGCAGAGCTCCCTCCTGTGGTCACAAGTGGTACTTCGGCTGGTTCTCTCTGTGAGCTTCCGTTGGTGGAGGAAAGTGGTACTGCGGCTTCTGAGTTTCCTTCCTCAGGTGATGTGGTGAAGTCGTTAGGTGCTGCTCTATTTAACTCCACCTAGTGCTTTGATCCTGGCCTCCAGTCAATGTTCTAGAATTGGACCTGTTTCCTCCTGGATCGTTCCTGTGGCCTGCTGCTCTGCATAGCTAAGTTACTCTTTGCTATTTGTTTGCTGTTTTTTTCTGTCCAGCTTGTCAATTTGTTTTTTACTGCTTGCTGGAAGCTCTGGGACGCAGAGGGTGTACCTCCGTGCCGTTAGTTCGGTACGGAGGGTCTTTTTGCCCCCTTTGCGTGGTTTTTGTAGGGTTTTGTGTTGACCACAAAGTTACCTTTCCTATCCTCGCTCTGTTCAGAAAGTTGGGCCTCACTTTGCTAAATCTATTTCATCTCTACGTTTGTCTTTTCATCTTAACTCACAGTCATTATATGTGGGGGCTGCCTTTTCCTTTGGGGTATTTCTCTGAGGCAAGGTAGGCTTATTTTCTATCTTCAGGCTAGCTAGTTTCTCAGGCTGTGCCGAGTTGCATAGGGAGCGTTAGGCGCAATCCACGGCTGCCTTTAGTGTGGTTGGAGAGGATTAGGGATTGCGGTCAACAGAGTTCCCACGTCTCAGAGCTCGTTCTTGTTTTTTGGGTTATTGCCAGGTCACTGTATGTGCGCTGACCTCTATGTCCATTGTGGTACTGAATTACCTTTCATAACAGGTGACCCGGTTTATCCGAGCCTGTAGTAGAGCTGACTCTGTTCCATCCCCTACTCCTCCACCATGGGATCTAAACTTAGTGTTGACAGCTTTGACAGAAAGCCCCTTTGAGCTATTAAATACAACATCAGATAAGATACTAACATTAAAACAGCGTTGTTAGTGGCACTTACATCGACCCGTAGGGTTGGGGATTTACACGCGTTATCGGCAGATCCTCCCTACACACAAATTATGGACGATAGGGTTGTATTAAAGTTAGATCCAGCATATCTCCCCAAGGCGGTGTCAAGATTCCATAGGGCTCAGGATATAACCCTACCCTCTTTTGTACTAACCCTAGCAACAAAAAAGAGGAGAAGCTCCATTGCCTAGATGTCAGGAGATGTATCTTGCAGTATTTAGAGGCGACAAAATCTTGGAGGAGAGGAGACAGAGGGCTTTATGTTATGACCTGGTGGTTAGGAGCACCTGGAATGACCTGATAGTTAAACCTCATACAGGACGAGCTCTGGGATGTCGGAGCTCTGCTGACCGCAAGCCCTAATCCTATCACACACACTAGAAATAGCCGTGGAGCGCTCCTGACCAGACCTAGGCGCCTCGTCACAGCCTAAGAACTATCTAGCCCTAGAGATAGAAAATAAAGCCTACCTTGCCTCAGAGAAATTCCCCAAAGGTAAAGGAAGCCCCCCACATATATTGACTGTGAGTAAAGATGAAAGTCACAAACGCAGAAATGAAACAGGTTTCAGCAAAGGGAGGCCAGACTTACTAAATAGACAGAGGATAGGAAAGGTAACTTTGCAATCAGCACAAAAACCTACAAAAGACCACGCAGAGTGTGCATAAAAGACCTCCGCACCGACTCACGGTGCGGAGGGGCCACTCTGCATCACAGAGCTTCCAGCTAGCAAGACAAAATCATGAAAACCAGCTGGACAAGAAAACAATGAACAAATAATGACTATCAGGAACTTAGCTTCTGCAGGAGAAGGCAGGTCACCAGAGAGATCCAGGAGCGAACTGAACCAATGCAAAATCATTGACAGCTGGCATGGAGTAACGATCTGAGAGGAGTTAAATAGAGCAGTCAACCAAAGGATAAACCATGTCACCTGTGTAAGGAACCTCAGAAGCAGCAGCTTCACTCACAGCCACCAGAGGGAGCCAATAGACAGAACTCGCCGAAGTACCATTCACGACCACAGGAGGGAGTTCGACAACAGAATTCACAACAGCTTTATTTGTTTCATTCCAGGGGCCAAGAAAGGGTCTTAAAGCCTCAAAACAAACTATCGCTAGATGGGTGAGAGAGGCCATTATACTAGCGTATAGTAGTGCAGGCAGGACTGTTCCACAGGGTCTAAAAGCCCACTCCACGAGGGCCATGGTGACGTCTTGGGCGGAGAGAGCAGATGCTCCAATCGACCAAATCTGTAAGGCGGCCACTTGGTCCTCTCCGTCTACATTTTTTAAACAATATAGGTTAGACCTATCTGCTACCTCTGATCTCACATTTGGGAGAAGAGTGTCACAAGCAGTGATCCCTGCATAAAGAGAATACAAATCTCTGTAACTCTCTCGTGATGCCG
Source organism: Ranitomeya imitator (assembly GCF_032444005.1). Lineage (NCBI taxonomy): Eukaryota > Metazoa > Chordata > Amphibia > Anura > Dendrobatidae > Ranitomeya > Ranitomeya imitator. Next base: position 466,307,345 of record NC_091282.1, on the reverse strand, counting down.
TCATGTTGGAAAAACACGGGTAATACATACCTGGTAATGTGTTTTTTCATGAAACATGACGGCGCCCTTATATTCCCACCCTTTTGATCACGTCATTAGTTGGGTGTATTATTAGCATTGTTACCATTATACACTCCCTTGGGTATTAGTGATTAGAATTATAAAGGATGTATTATTTATGTGTACACTAATCTGCGGAGTTCCTCTCGTGCTCTGTCATTATGGGATAGTGATAAGCAGTTGTGCCCATAAATATTGGAACAGTTCGTAGATAAGGAGTGAATGCTTTATTGTCCTCTGATTGGGAACTGGTTCTGTGTTATGATGCTCCATAAGTTCTGAAGTGCAAATTTCTTAATTGCTGTAAAAAGACATAAATCCATGCAACACATTAATTCCTGCACTGTGTGTCAAAGGTTGTCATAAGTTTATACTCCCAGATTCTCCTGTCTCTCTGAGATTTGAAGTTACCTTTCAATACAAGTAATTTCAGGTCCATGGTGCTTTGATCAGGCATACAAAAATGTTTGGCCACAGGTAGATCCATTCTTTTTTCTCTTATTGTGTGGAGGTGAGAATTTATCCTTGTTCTCAGTTTTTGCCCTCTCTCCCCAACATACAGACCCCCAGCTGGACATTTGGTACATATAATTAGGTACACCACATTAGATGTGATGCAGCTGAAAGTACCTGGGATCTTGTAGTCCTGATGTGAATTGGGGATCTTTATCTTGTCCGTGGTCATTATAAATGGACAGGTTTTACATTTTTTTCTGGTTGCAAGAAAGGTTCCTGCATCTGTTGGAGAGCTTCTGACAATGATGCTTCTTAGATTTGGGGGCTGCCTAAAACACAGTAGTGGGGGGTAGGGTCTGGAAAAATGGACTGTAATCGAGCATCTTTTTGTAGTAAAGGTTGCAATTTCCATGCAGCTCCCCTTAGCACCTCCAGATTTGGATTGTAGGTAACTACCAGAGGTACCAGGTTGTTTTCTTCTTTATCTCTGTAATGTAGCAGGTGATTCCTTGATATTCTGGTGGATCTTGTGATCTGGTTTTAAATTGTTCTTGGATGGTAGCCCTGGTTCAAAAAGGTCTTTCTGAAGTGACCAAGGTGTTCTTCTCTATCCATGGGGTTGGAACATATACGATTGTATCTGATGGCTTTGGCTTTGGATGGAAACTGTGCCATTTAAGGTATATTGGATGGTTGATTGGCTTCTGATACAGGGATGTCTCTATTTCATTGTTCTGCAGCTTAATGATGGTGTCCAAAAATGAATTTCAGTACAGGAGTAATTAAGTGTTAAGTTGATGGTGGGATGAAATTTGATTAAACTGTTAATGGAACGTCTATAGCTGAGGCTCAGACTCCATCTAGATGATTAATATATCATCAATGTAGTGGTAATACGCCAGAGGCCTGATGGGACTTGAGGACAAAAAGTCACTTTCTATCTTGGCCATGAAAAGATGTGCATACTGTGGAGCCATTTTACTTCCCATTGCTGTGCCTGTCTCCTGTAGATAGAGCTTGTTGTCAAATTCAAAGTAATTGTGGGTGAGAATGAATTTTATAAGTTTCACCACAGAATCAGCATCAGTCCCTGTGTTTTCCATGAAGAATTTGCAGGCATTTAATCCATCCAGGTGTGGGATATTGGAGTACAAAGATTCCACATGTTGGCCTGGACGGTTCCTTCTGGTAGAGGACCTATTGATGATAGTTTATTCAATAGGTCAGTTGTGTCCTGAATGTAGCTGGGTGTATTCTTTACATTGGTTTAAGAATACCCTCTACCATCCAGACACCTGCTCAGTAAAAATACCCACACATGAAATAATTGGTCTTCCTGGATTTCCAGAACCAGACCCACACATGAAATAATTTCCAGAACCAGACCCACACCTGAAATAATTGGTCTTCCTGGATTTCCAGAACCAGACCCCAATCAGAGGAAAATAAAACATTCACTCCTTATCTACGAACTGTTCCAGTATTTATGGACACGACTGTTTATCACTCTCCCATAATGACAGTTCTGTGCTGTGTTGTGTATAAATATGTGATTCTTCAGATGTTGTATTAGTCTATGCCTGATGAAGAGGCCTGAGTAGTCTCAAAAGCTTGCAATCTGTTACCATCTTTTCAGTTATCAACCACTGAGGATTCTCAATTCCATGGAAGGAGAACTCACAACATCTCATGGCAGCCTGTTCCACTCATTGATCACCCTCACTGTCAAAACCTTTTTTTCTAGTATCTAATCTGTATCTTTTCCCTTTCAGTTTCATTCCATTGCTTCTCATGTTTCCATGTGCAAATGAGAATAAGGATGATCCCTCTACACCAGGGGTGGGCAATTAATTTTGCCATGGGGCCGCATGAGAAATTTGGATGGTTTTAGAGGGCCGGACTAATATAATTAACTCATTTTTACCCAATACTGTAGTATATATATATAATAAGGCCATCTGCATGGGGCATTACAGCTGGCGGGTTCCATGATACATATGATGGGCAATGCCCCATACAGACACTTGCGCCATATAGTGCTGCACAAACGTTATGGCCCCATATATGCTCCATACAGACACTTGCGCCATATAGTGCTGTACAAACGTTATGGCCCCATATATGCTCCATACAGACACTTGCGCCATATAGTGCTGCACAAACATTATGGCCCCATATACTGCCGCACAAACGTTATGGCCCCATATACTGCAGCACAAACAGTATGGCCCCCATATAGTGCAGCACAAACGTTATGGCCCCATATACTGCAGCACAAACATTATGGCCCCATATACAGCAGCACAAACATTATGGCCCCATATACTGCCGCACAAACGTTATGGCCCCATATACAGCAGCACAAACAGTATGGGCCCATATACAGCAGCACAAACAGTATGGGCCCATATACAGCAGCACAAACAGTATGGCCCCATATACAGCAGCACAAACAGTATGGCCCCATATACTGCAGCACAAACGTTATGGCCCCATATACAGCAGCACAAACAGTATGGCTCCATATACTGCAGCACAAACAGTATGGGCCCATATACAGCAGCACAAACAGTATGGGCCCATATACAGCAGCACAAACAGTATGGGCCCATATACAGCAGCACAAACAGTATGGGCCCCATATACAGCAGCACAAACAGTATGGCCCCCATATAGTGCTGCACAAATGTTATGGCCCCCATATAGTGCTGCACTGTCGGCTGCACCCGGGGCCCCCTGGATATGCCACTGCTGAGACCACCGCTGATACTCACCCGAAGGACGGAGACCATCAGCCAGCAACTTTCTTCACCGCAGCAAATCCCGCTAGGTGCTGGAGTGACGTACGCAGGTGACGTACGCAGGTGACATACGCACGTGACGTACAGGGCCGATGCGGAGCGCAGCCTCTTGTGACCGGTGGCATAATGCTGCCTCCGGTCACAAGAATGATTGACACAGCCAGGAGCCAATGGCTGCAATGCTGCTGCAATGCGCAGCGTGTGGGTGACCTCGGGGCCTTCACTCCAGCCGCCATCCCTCATAAGCGTCTGGCGGCTGGCCAAGCGGTGCCGCCGGCGGCTGTCAGAAGTGACAGCTAGCTGGCGGGCCGTTAAAAATCATCAGGCGGGCCGGATGCGGCCCGCGGGCCGCATCTTGCCCAGGTCTGCTCTACACTGTGACATCCCTATAGATATTTGTAGACTGCTATTAAGCCTCCTCTTAGCCTTATTTTTTCCAAGCTAAACATTCCCAGATCCATTAACCATTCCTTGTAGGACATACTTTACACTCCGCTTACCATTCTGGTAGTTCTTCTCTGAACTTGCTCCAGTTTTTCAATGTCTTTTTTAAAACGTGGTGCCCAGAAGTGGACACAGTATTCCAGATGAGACCTGACCAAGGAGGAGTAGAGGGGGATAATTACTTCACGTGATCTAGTGCTTTGCTGAGGGATGGTGTGGTGACCCACTTTCGTTAGTTTTATACAATACATTTACTTTTTGGTTAAGTGGCCTTCAGGATAATCTCTTGTCTTGATTAAGGGCCCTTTGAGAGCGCTACAATATACTATCAATATACTACTGATGTGCTCCCGGTGACGGACCTTTTTGAGTATTGAAATGAGAGAGTAAAGCAAGATATCCATATTATCATTATGGGGTGGGCTGGTCTCTGGCAGTCAGGAAAGTGGAGATATGTGGTCTCTTTCTTGTTGGAATTTTTTTCTTTATAATGCAATGTTTGCCTCTTACTGGTTTGTGTGTGTTGCAAAGCAAAAACTGTTGAATAATCAAAATATCTGCTTTAAAATAAAATTAGTTATCAGAGTTAAATAAAAAAATTTCCACCAGTGGTATAAAAAAGTAAAGCAATACTCATTTGGCCTCAACTCACCTACCCACTGAACCTATATCACTCCTGTGTAAGCTGGTTTGGTGCTCTCTGCAGGTACTGGTAGTTATAATGCACAGTGTTTCGTCCAGTAGACAATTGAGACCTGTAATGTATCCAGACAGCTGCAGCCAGTCCTAGGCTTCAGTGTTCAGAGAAAGGGGGGAAAGAGGAAATGAATCCAAAACGATAACTTTATGTCATGAATAAAATTGCTTTATTATCAAGTGTAAGGCAAGGGGTCAGTGATGACAACAGAGTCATCCAACAGTATTAAAAACAAATAGTGCATACGAGACACCAGGACACTGCCTACTGATCCATAGTAACAAATTAGTGCACCACACTAGTGCAACAAATCAGGATAACCTGGTCAATATGGGGCAAAATAAGATGTCATATCAGATTAAGGTGCTCACCAGTCGCAATGTAATCGACCATAGTCTTAAACACACCATATAGTATCACAATACCACCATAAGCTATATAAAGCGATAGTAAATATAAATACATCACCCCAAAGTGAGACCGATCCAGAACCAGCGCAGTTATCGTTTTGGATTCATTTCCTCTTTCCCCCCTTTCTATATATGCTTAAGATAACTGTCTGGATCCATTATTAGGACAGAGTTAGGTCTACTGGGAATATTCTTATACAGATATCACTCTTGTAATGTACTATTGTTACAATTTTCCCAGATGCTAGGTTATAGACACTATCTGCCCTTGGTTACCCCTTTTCTTGTTCAGTGTTCAGAGGACTGAAGAAGAGTATGTCATCACTTTCAGCGGAGGGCATTGGAGCACCCTTTATTGGAATGATGTGGGTTCGACCAGAAGAGTATTTCTTTATTAAATACAATTTTTATTTAAACAACTTTTACCTCCCACGGTCTTTGCAGGATGATACTAAGGCTGGGGTCACACTAGACCGTAATACGGCCGAGTGCAATGCGATAAAAAATCGCATTGCACTCGGACCAATGTTACCATATGGGGCCGCTCCCACCAGCCGACTTTTTGTTGGCCGTTTTCCTCGGTCCGAGACAATCGCAGCATGCTGCGATTGTCTCGGACCGAGGAAAACTCTCAGCTCACTCGCACCCATATAAGCCTATGGGTGCGAGTGAGACAGCACACACCACTCGGATATCATCCGAGTGATGTGCGCTATAAGCGGACCCCAGCAATGGAGGAGATGGAGAAATTCATTTCTCCGCCTCCTCCGCAGCTGTGCTCCGATCCTCCCTGTGCAAGAGAATCGGAGCACAGACGCAAGACACTCGGCTCCTGCTCTGCTGCAAGCAGGAGCCGAGTGTCATTAGCATATTGCATCCGATGATCTTGCATCAGATGCAATACGCTAGTGTGACCCCGGCCTTATAATGCTCACACTAAGGGCTCATGCAGACGTCCGAGCACAAACCGCTAATGCACGAACTGGCATTCGGTCTTCCAATATGAGCGTGAAGGCTTGGTTTTTTTCTATGATGCTATCAGGCTCAGGTTGGAAGACCCAGGGCCAGTCCATGCATTAGCAGTCTGACATTAAATCCACAGATGTCGGCATGAGACCTAACATTAACCCTTTTACCCCCAAGGGTTGTTTGCATGTTAATGACCAATTCAAGTTAATGTTTACAATTCTGACCACTGTCCCTTTATGAGGTAATAACTCTAGAACACTTCAACGGATCCCAGTGATTCTGACATTGTTTTCTCGTGACATATTGTACTTCATGATAGTGGTAAAATTTATATGATATGACGCTTTTGTGAGAAAAGCGGAAATTTGGTGGAAATTTTGAAAATTTCACAATTTTCTAACTTTGAATTTTCATGCCCAGAGTTATATCACACAAAATACTTAATAAGGAACATTTCCCACATGTCTACTTTACATCAGCACAATTTTGGAACCAACATTTTTTTTGTTAGGGAGTTAAGGGTTAAAGTTGACAGCGATTTCTCATTTTTACAACACCATTTTTGTTTTAGGGACCACATCACATTTGAAGTAACTTTGAGGGGTCTATATGATAGAAAATACCTAAAAGTGACACCATTCTAAAAACTGCACCCCTCAAGGTGCTCAAAACCACATTCAAGAAGTTTTATTAACCCTTCAATTTTTGGAATGTTTAAAAAAAATGAACATTTCACTTTTTTTTCACAAAAAATTTACTTCAGATCCAATTTTTTTTTTTTTTATCAAGGGTAACAGGAGAAGTTGGACCCCAAAAAATGTTGTACAATTTGTCCTTAGTATTATGATACCCCATATATTTTCAATGGAAAATTGGCTGGAATTGAGATCAGACACCATGTTGCGTTTGGAGAGCCCCTGATGTGCCTAAACAGTGGAAACCCCCCAATTCTAACTCCAACCCTAACCCCAACACACCCATAACCCTAATCCCAAACCTAACCTTAATCCCAATCATAACCCTAATTTTAGCCCCAACCCTAACCCTAGGTTTAGCCCCAACCCTAACCAAAACCCCAGCCACAATACTAACCCCAACCCTAACCCTAATGGGAAAATGGAAATAAACACATTTTTTAAATTATTTTTCCCTAAATAAGGGGGTGATAAAGGGGGGTTTGATTTACCATTTATAGCGGGTTTTTATGTTTGGCAGCTGTCACATACTAAAAGACACATTTTGTTGAAAAAAATAGTTTGTGCATCACCACATTTTGAGCACTATAATTTTTCCATATTTTGGCCCACAGAGTCATGTAAGGTCTTGTTTTTTGTGGGACACGTTGACGGTTTTATTGGTACCATTCTCGGGCATATATCATTTTTGATCGCCTTTTATTCTGATTTCTGGGAGGCAGAATGAACAAAGGCCAGCAATTCATGAATTTCAATTGGAGGGGGGGGGTGTTTACACCGTTCCGTATGTGGTAAATTTGATAAGGCAGTTTTATTTTTTGGGTCAGTATGATGACAGTGATACCTCATTTATGTTTTTTTATGTTTTGGCGCTTTTATACAATAAAAACTATTTATACAAAAAATAATTATTTTTGCATCGCTTTATTCTGAGTGCTATAAGTTTTTTATTTTTCTGGTGATAGAGCTATATGGCGGCTTGTTTTTTGCAGGACAAGATGTTGTTTTCAGCGGTACCGCGTTTATTTATATCCGTCTTTTTAATCATGTGTTATTCCACTTTTTGTTCGGCAGTCTGATGATAAAGCATTTTTTGGCTTGTTTTTTTTCAATGGTGTTCTCTTAAAGGGGTTAACTAGTGGGACAGTTTTATAGGTCGGGTCATTACGGACATGGCTATATATATGAGAATCAGCTGACACCTGCTCCCGATCGGCCGCACACCACCCGTGTGGGTGCGGCTGATCTTCGATGATGTATTATCCCGTCCAGGGCCGGCTCCAGGTTTTTGAGGGTCCCGGGCGAAAGAGTCTCAGTGGGCCCCGGGCGAAAGAGTCTCAGTGGGCCCCCCCCACCTTAACACATACCACAATTCATTATGCCCAGATACAGCAGAGAAATATAGGTATAGTACAATGCCAGATTTCACTTCTTACATGAGTGATAGCTATTGTAAATTCTGCAGTGTATATATACAGGACAGGAGGAGCGGTACTGTGCAGTGTGAATATATACAGGACAGGAGGAGTGGTACTGTGCAGTGTATATATACAGGAGGAGTGGTACTGTGCAGTGTATATACAGGACAGGAGGAGTGGTACTGTGCAGTGTATATATACAGGAGGAGTGGTACTGTGCAGTGTATATACAGGACAGGAGGAGTGGTACTGTGCAGTGTATATATACAGGAGGAGTGGTACTGTGCAATGTATATATACAGGAGGAGTGGTACTGTGCAGTGTGAATATATACAGGACAGGAGGAGTCGTACTGTGCAGTGTATATATACAGGAGGAGTGGTACTGTGCAATGTATATATACAGGACAGGAGGAGTGGTACTGTGCAGTGTATATATACAGGAGGAGTGGTACTGTGCAATGTATATATACAGGACAGGAGGAGTGGTACTGTGCAGTGTATATATACAGGACAGGAAGAGTGGTACTGTGCAGTGTATATATACAGGACAGGAGGAGTGGTACTGTGCAGTGTATATATACAGGACAGGAGGAGTGGTACTGTGCAGTGTATATATACAGGAGGAGTGGTACTGTGCAATGTATATATACAGGACAGGAGGAGTGGTACTGTGCAGTGTATATATACAGGAGGAGTGGTACTGTGCAATGTATATATACAGGACAGGAGGAGTGGTACTGTGCAGTGTATATATACAGGAGGAGTGGTACAGTGCAGTGTATATATACAGGACAGGAGGAGTGGTACTGTGCAGTGTATATATACAGGAGGAGTGGTACTGTGCAGTGTATATATACAGGACAGGAGGAGTGGTACTGTGCAATGTATATATACAGGACAGGAGGAGTGGTACTGTGCAGTGTATATATACAGGACAGGAGGAGTGGTACTGTGCAGTGTATATATACAGGAGGAGTGGTACAGTGCAGTGTATATATACAGGACAGGACGAGTGGTACTGTGCAGTGTATATATACAGGAGGAGTGGTACTGTGCAATGTATATATACAGGACAGGAGGAGTGGTACTGTGCAATGTATATATACAGGACAGGAGGAGTGGTACTGTGCAGTGTATATATACAGGAGGAGTGGTACTGTGCAGTGTATATATACAGGACAGGAGGAGTGGTACTGTGCAGTGTATATATACAGGAGGAGTGGTACTGTGAAATGTATATATTCAGGACAGGAGGAGTGGTACTGTGCAGTGTGAATATATACAGGACAGGAGGAGTGGTACTGTGCAGTGTGTATATACACAGGAGAAGTGTTACTGTGCAGTGTGTATATATACAGGACAGGAGGAGTGGTACTGTGCAGTGTATATATACAGGACAGGAGGAGTGGTACTGTGCAGTGTATATATGCAGGAGGAGTGGTACTGTGCAGTGTATATATACAGGACAGGAGGAGTGGTACTGTGCAGTGTATATATACAGGACAGGAGAAGTGGCACTGTGCAGTGTATATATACAGGACAGGAGGAGTTGGACTGTGCAGTGTATATACACAGGACAGGAGGAGTGGTACTGTGCAGTGTATATATACAGGACAGGAGGAGCGGTACTGTGCAGTGTATATATACAGGACAGGAGGAGCGGTACTGTGCAGTGTATATATACAGGACAGGAGGAGTGGTACTGTGCAGTGTATATATACAGGACAGGAGGAGTGGTACTGTGCAGTGTGTATATATACAGGACAGGAGGAGTGGTACTGTGCAGTGTATATATACAGGACAGGAGGAGTGGTACTGTGCAGTGTATATATACAGGAGGAGTGGTACTGTGCAGTGTATATATACAGGACAGGAGAAGTGGCACTGTGCAGTGTATATATACAGGACAGGAGGAGCGGTACTGTGCAGTGTATATATACAGGATAGGAGGAGTGGTACTGTGCGGTGTATATATACAGGATAGGAGGAGTGGTACTGTGCAGTGTATATATACAGGACAGGAGGAGTTGGACTGTGCAGTGTATATATAGAGGACAGGAGGAGTGGTACTGTGCAGTGTATATATACAGGAGGAGTGGTACTGTGCAGTGTATATATACAGGACCGGAGGAGTGGTACTGTGCAGTGTATATATACAGGACAGGAGGAGTGGTACTGTGCAGTGTATATATACAGGACAGGAGGAGTGGTACTGTGCAGTGTATATATACAGGACAGGAGGAGAGGTACTGTGCAGTGTATATATACAGGACAGGAGGAGTGGTACTGTGCAGTGTATATATACAGGAGGAGTGGTACTGTGCAGTGTATATATACAGGACAGGAGAAGTGGCACTGTGCAGTGTATATGTACAGAACAGGAGGAGTTGGACTGTGCAGTGTATATATACAAGCCAGGAGGAGTGGTACTGTGCAGTGTATATATACAGGACAGGAGGAGTGGTACTGTGCAGTGTATATACACAGGACAGGAGAAGTGGCACTGTGCAGTATATATATACAGGACAGGAGGAGTGGTACTGTGCAGTGTATATACACAGGACAGGAGGAGTGGTACTGTGCAGTGTATATATACAGGACAGGAGGAGTGGTACTGTGCAGTGTATATACACAGGACAGGAGGAGTGGCACTGTGCAGTGTATATATACAGGATAGGAGGAGAGGTACTGTGCAGTGTATATATACAGGACAGGAGGAGTGGTACTGTGCAGTGTATATATACAGGACAGGAGGAGTGGTACTGTGCAGTGTATATATACAGGACAGGAGGAGTGGTACTGTGCAGTGTATATATACAGGACAGGAGGAGTGGTACTGTGCAGTGTATATATAAAGGACAGGAGGAATGGTACTGTGCAGTGTATATATACAGGACAAACAGCGGGCAAGCGGCCAGATGGATCTATGACAGCGTGAGTGGGCCCCGCTGTCTCGCCAAGGCCCCGGCACTTGCCCGGGTGCGCCGGGTGCTGGCGCCGGCCCTGATCCCATCCATAGTCAGACAGACCCAGGGCACAGGGATGGGATAGTACGTCGAATGTCAGAAAGTGGTTAGGGCTTACCTACTGTCTGGTACTGAACCCCGAACACAGACTTCAAAATGGAAGTCCATGTTACTGTTCTGGTTCAACAGTCTAATAAAGTTTGTTGAAAGGATGCAGCGCAGCCAATCAACAAAGCTCTAAGGCTGTTGGCACTTACAGCTCAATCAAAGCCATGCCATGTAAAAAAAATCTAAATAAAAAATTACTAAATAATAAAAATATATATTACACTAATAAATACACATTTTTATGGAAAAAAGAAAACAAAAATGTACATATTTAGTATCGCCCCATCTGGAAAAACCTGATCTATAAAAGTATCACACTAATTAACCCCTTCAATGAACGCCGTTAAAAATACAATTTTACAAATAAAACATCATACTGCAGGAAAAAAGTGGAATAAAACTTGATTAAAAAGACAAATATAAATAAAATGGTATAGCTGAAAACGTCATCTTGTCCTGCAAAATACAAGCCGCCATACAGCTCCATCAGCCAAAAAATAAAAAGTCATAGCTCTCAGAATAAAATGATGCAAAAATAACTACTGTATTTTGTTCATAAAAGTTTTTATTGTGTAAAAGCGCCAAAACACAGAAAAACTGTGCAAATGTGGTATCAATTTAATCATACTGTACTGACCCAAAAAATAAAGCTGCCTTATGAATTTTACCACACAGTGAGTAGTATAAAAAAAAACCAAAAAAAAAAAACAATTCATGAATTGCTGGTTTTTGTTCATTCTGCCTTCACAAAACTCGGAATAGAAAGCGATCAAAAAATGTCATGTGACTGAAAATAGTACAATAAAAGCACCAATTCATCCTGCAAAAAACAAATTGACACATGAATTTGTTGGTCAACATGGAACAATTATGGATCTCAAAATATGGCGATGCAAAAACTAGCTTTTTTGCAATAATAAAGCATCTTTTAGACCTAATATAAATCTGTTATCACTGTAATCGCATGGACCCAAAGAATAAAGTCGTCTAGTCACTTACGCTGCATGAGGAATGGTGTAAAAAATAAATCAAACCAATTCTTCACTTGCTGTGGATTTGTTCAATCTGCTTCCCAAAAATTGCAGTAAGGCTCGGCGCACATTTATACTGCGCTCTACGCTTAGCGCTTATATCAGTTTTTTTGTGTAAATCTCTGAAATATGTGATTCATACGGAAACTCCAGCAGAAGATTCCCTTATAATGAGGCAGATGGAGGCACTGTGGACGCCGTCTGACCGTCTGTGATCTGGCAGTGTCAGAGAAGAAAGAAATGGGGTCCCTTGATGCCCTCCGGCACCTCCGCCGTCCCTGGACAAATCCTGTTCCATTTCCCAGCCCTCCATGTCATCTTCCTGGAGAAAAAATGGCGGACGCATGCGCAGTGTGCCTGCTGAGATATGATGGCCGGTACCCAGCAACAATAAGCAGTTTTTCCTATTGGTTCTTTTTGTTCACTGTGATCAAAATAATAAAAAAAAAGTAAATAAAATCCCCCTTTGTCACAACCTTAGTTAGAAAAAAAAAAAGTTTCCATTCTTTGCAGTTAGTGTTGAGGCTAGGGTTGTGTTATGGCTAGAGTTGTGTTAGGGTTAAGACTGGGGTTAGGGTTGTGTTAGGGTTGGAGTTAGAATTGGAGCATTTTCACAAGTAAAAAAAATGACAATACAAAGACTAGTGCTCGCTACTCAAGTTTGCATCGGGTGCCTGGGTATGCATGGAGTATCGCGAATGCGCCCATATTTTTGGGGGGTGTTTGACAGCCGCAAACATGCGGGTTGGGGACTCAAGCATGTCACTCGCACACCCGCAATATTTTGTGCATACTTGAGCACCCGATGCAAATTGGAGTAGCAAGCATTTATGACGACCTAATGATATAAAATTTTGTGTCGTATCTGGGGGTTCAAAATGCTCACTATATCCCTGGATAAAATCCTTGAGAGGTGTGGTTTCCAAAATGAGGTCACTTGTGGGGGTTTTCCACTGTCAGGGGGCTCCAAACGCAACATTATGTCTGCTCTCGGTTCCAGACAATTTTGTATGGAAAAAAGTCAAACGGTGCTCCTTCCTTTTCGAGCACTGCCGTGTGCCCAAACAGTGGTTTCCCCCCACGTATGGGGTATCTGCGCACTCAGGAGAAATTGTACGACAAGTTTTGTTGTCAATTTTCTCTTGTTACCCTTGTGAAAATAAAAAAGTGTGGGTCCGAAGTAAATTTTTGTGAAAAAAAGTTCAGTTTTTTTCCTTCCTCATTGCTTCAGTTCTCGTGAAGCCACTGAAGGGTTAATAAACTTCTTGAATGTGGTTATGAGCACCTTGAGGGGTGTAGCTTTTAGAATGGTGTCAGTTTTGGGTATTTTCTGTCACATAGGCCCTTCAAAGTCACTTCAAATGTGAGGTGGTCCCTAAAACAAAAATGGTTTTTTCAATTTTGTTGGAAAAATGAGAAATTGCTGGTCAACTTTTAACCCTTCTAACGTCCTAACAAAAAAAAATTGCTTCCAAAATTGTTCTGATATAAAGTTGACATGTGGGAAATGTTATTTATTAACTACGGTATTTTGCATGACACCACTCTCTGATTTATGGGCAGGAAAATTAAAAGTTTGAAAATTGCAAAAATGTCTACATTTTTGCCAAATTTCCATTTTTTTCATAAATAAGTGTAAGTCATATCAAAGAAATTTTACCACTAACATGAAGTACAATACGCCACAAAAATAACAGCCTCGGAGTGGGATCCTTTGAAGCATTCCAGAGTTATAACCTCATAAAGTGACCGTGGTCTTAATTGTAAAATTTGGCCTGGTCATTAAAGGGAATCTGTCACCCCAAAATTCGCCTATAAGCTGCGGCCACCGGCATCAGGGGCTTATCTACAGCATTCTGAAATGCTGTAGATAAGCCCCCGATGTATCCTGAAAGAGGAGAAAAAGAGGTTAGATTATACTCACCTGGGGGGCGGTCCCGGTTCTGCTCCGATGGGCGTCACGGTCCGGCGCCTCCTATCTTCTTACAATGACCTCCTCTTCTTGCCTTCATGCTGCAGCTCCGGCGCAGGCGCACTCTGTCTGCCCTGTTAAGGGCTGAGCAAAGTACTGCAGTGTGCAGGCGCTGGGAAAGGTCAGAGAGGCCCAGCGCCTGCGCACTGCAGTACAAGAAGAGGACGTCATTGTAAGAAGATAGGAGGCGATGGACCGGACCGCGACACCCATCGGACCGGGACCGCCGTGGGACCGCCCCTGGGTGAGTATAATCTAACCTCTTTTTCTCATCTTTTAGGATACATCGGGGGGCTTATCTACAGCATTACAGAATGCTGTAGATAAGCCCCTGATGCTGGTGGCCGTAGCTTATAGGCGAATTTTGGGGTGACAGATTCCTTTTAAGCTAAACATTTTTTAAGGGGTTAAAAGAAAGCTACACAGTGGGCATGACCTTTCTATAAATCTCTTCCATTTTGCTTTTATGCACAGTGGGAATTTGGTTTTAACCCCTTTCTGACATTAGACGTACTATCCCGTCGAGGTGGGGTGGGCCCCTATGACCATGGACGGGATAGTACGTCACGGGGGGAGCGCCGCCGATCGCGGCCGGGTGTCAGCTGCCTATCGCAGCTGACATCCGGCACTATGTGCCAGGAGCGGTCACGGACCGCCCCCGACACATTAACCCCTGGCACACCGCGATCAAAGATGATCGCGATGTGCTGGCGGTATAGGGAAGCACCGCACAGGGAGGGGGCTCCCTGCGGGCTTCCCTGAGCCCCCCGCAGCAACGCGATGTGATCGCGTTGCTGTGAGGGTCTTACCTCCCTCCCTGCTTGCTCCAGGCCCGGATCCAAGATGGCCGCGGATCCGGGTCCTGCAGAGAGGGAGGTGGCTTCACAGAGCCTGCTCAGAGCAGGCACTGTGAAGCCTGCACTGCTCTAAGTCAGATCAGTGATCTGACAGAGTGCTGTGCACACTGTCAGATCACCGATCTGTGTTGTCCCCCCTGGGACAAAATAAAAAATTTAAAAAAAAAATTTCCAAATGTGTAAAAGAAAAAAAATTATTCCCATAAATACATTTCTTCGTCTAAATAAAAAAACAAACAATAAAAGTACACATATTTAGTATCGCCGCGTCCGTAACGACCCGACCTATAAAACTGGCCCACTAGTTACCCCCTTCAGTAAACACCGTAAGAAAAAAAAAAAAACGAGGCAAAAAACAACGCTTTATTATCATACTGCTGAACAAAAAGTGGAATAACACGCGATCAAAAAGACAGGTATAAATAACCATGGTACCGCTGAAAACATCATCTTGTCCCGCAAAAAACGAGCCGCCATACAGCATCATCAGCAAAAAAATAAAAAAGTTATAGTCCTGAGAATAAAACAATGCAAAAATAATTATTTTTTCTGTAAAATAGTTTTTATCGTATAAAAGCGCCAAAACATAAAAAAAGATATAAATGAGGTGTCGCTGTAATCGTACTGACCCGAAGAATAAAACTGCTTTATCAATTTTACCAAACGCGGAACGGTATAAACGCCTCCCCCAAAAGAAATTCATGAATAGCTGGTTTTTGGTCATTCTTCCTCACAAAAATCGGAATAAAAAGCGATCAAAAAATGTCACGTGCCCGAAAATGTTACCAATAAAAACGTCAACTCGTCCCGCAAAAAACAAGACCTCACATGACTCTATGGACCAAAATATGGAAAAATTATAGCTCTCAAAATGTGGTAACGCAAAAAATATTTTTTGCAATAAAAAGCGTCTTTCAGTGTGTGACGGCTGCCAATCATAAAAATCCGCTAAAAAATGCTATAAAAGTAAATCAAACCCCCCTTCATCACCCCCTTAGTTAGGGAAAAATTAAAAAAATGTATTTATTTCCATTTTCCCATTAGGGCTAGGGTTAGGGCTAGGGTTAGGGCTAGGGTTAGGGTTAGGGCTAGGGTTAGGGCTAGGGTTAGGGCTAGGGTTAGGGCTAGGGTTAGGGTTATGGCTAGGGTTAGGGCTAGGGTTAGGGTTAGGGCTATGGTTAGGGCTAGGGTTAGGGTTGGGGCTACAGTTAGGGTTGGGGCTAAAGTTAGGGTTAGGGTTTAGATTACATTTACAGTTGGGAATAGGGTTGGGATTAGGGTTAGGGGTGTGTCAGGGTTAGAGGTGTGGTTAGGGTTACTGTTGGAATTAGGATTAGGGTTTCAGTTGTAATTGGGGGGTTTCCACTGTTTACGCACATCAGGGCTCTCCAAACACGACATGGCGTCCGATCTCAATTCCAGCCAATTCTGCGTTGAAAAAGTAAAACAGTGCTCCTTCCCTTCCGAGCTCTACCGTGTGCCCAAACAGGGGTTTACCCCAACATATGGGGTATCAGCGTACTCAGGACAAATAGGACAACAACTTTTGGGGTCCAATTTCTCCTGTTACCTTTGGGAAAATACAAAACTGGGGGCTAAAAAAAAATTTTTGTGGGAAAAAAAAGATTTTTTATTTTCACGGCTCTGCGTTATAAACTGTAGTGAAACACTTGGGGGTTCAAAGTTCTCACAACACATCTAGATGAGTTCCCTGGGGGGTCTAGTTTCCAATATGGTGTCACCTGTGGGGTTTCTACTGTTTAGGTACATTAGGGGTTCTGCAAACGCAATGTGACGCCTGCAGACTATTCCATCTAAGTCTGCATTCCAAATGGCACTCCTTCCCTTCCGAGCCCTCCCATGCGCCCAAACGAGGGTTCCCCCCACATATGGGGTATCAGCATACTCAGGACAAATTGGACAACAACTTTTGGGGTCGAATTTCTCCTCTTACCCTCGGGAAAATACAAAACTGGGGGCTAAAATATAATTTTTGTGGGAAAAAATGTTTGTTTTATTTTTACGGCTCTGCATTATAAACTTCTGTGAAGCCCTTGGTGGCTCAAAGCGCTCAAAACACATCTAGATAAGTTCCTTAGGGGGTCTACTTTCCAAAATGGTGTCACTTGTGGGGGGTTTCAATGTTTAGGCACATCAGTGGCTCTCCAAACGCAACATGGCGTCCCATCTCAATTCCTGTCAATTTTGCATTGAAAAGTCAAACGGCGCTCCTTCCCTTCCGAGCTCTCCCATGCGCCCAAACAGTGGTTTACCCCCACATATGGGGTATCAGCGTACTCAGGACAAATTGTACAACAACTTTTGGGGTCCAATTTCTTCTCTTACCCTTGGGAAAATAAAAAATTGGTGGCGAAAAGATAATTTTTGTGAAAAAATATTATTTTTTATTGTTACGGTTCTGCATTATAAACTTCTGTGAAGCACTTGGTGGGTCAAAGTGCTCACCACACCTCTAGATAAGTTCCTTAGGGGGTCTACTTTCCAAAATGGTGTCACTTGTGGGGGGTTTCAATGTTTAGGCACATCAGGGGCTCTCCAAACGCAACATGGTGTCCCATCTCGATTCCAGTCAATTTTGCATTGAAAAGTCAAACGGCGCTCCTTCGCTTCCGAGCTCTGTCATGCGCCCAAACAGTGGTTTACCCCCACATATGGGGTATCGGTGTACTCAGGACAAATTGTACAACAACTTTTGGGGTCCATTTTCTCCTGTTACCCTTGGTAAAATAAAACAAATTGGAGCTGAAATAAATTTTGTGTGAAAAAAAGTTAAATGTTCATTTTTATTTAAACATTCCAAAAATTCCTGTGAAGCACCAGAAGGGTTAATAAACTTCTTGAATATGGTTTTGAGCACCTTGAGGGGTGTAGTTTTTAGAATGGTGTCACACTTGGGTATTTTCTATCATATAGACCCCTCAAAATGACTTCAAATGAGATGTGGTCCCTAAAAAAAAATGGTGTTGTAAAAATGAGAAATTGCTGGTCAACTTATAACTCCCTAACAAAAAAAAATTTTGGTTCCAAAATTGTGCTGATGTAAAGTAGACATATGGGAAATGTTACTTATTAAGTATTTTGTGTGACATATCTCTGTGATTTAATTGCATAAAAATTCAAAGTTGGAAAATTGCGAAATTTTCATAATTTTCGCCAAATTTCCATTTTTTTCACAAATAAACGCAGGTACTATCAAAGAATTTTTACCACTATCATGAAGTACAATATGTCACGAGAAAACAATGTCAGAATCACTGGGATCCGTTGAAGCGTTCCAGAGTTATAACCTCATAAAGGGACAGTGGTCAGAATTGTAAAAATTGGCCCGGTCATTAACGTGCAAACCACCCTTGGGGGTAAAGGGGTTAAATGTATGAATATTTCCAATTTGCATATGTGTTGATGTTGGTTGGCACTAACTAAATATATACAATTAAACATTTCATTTAGCTATATATTTTATAGTTTTATTTAAGAAGAATAGCAATAATAGTTGATAAAAAGGAAATACTACTTGAAAAATGTTACATACATGCTAGCCACCTTAGGGAGAGACCCAAGTTGGGCTAAATGTAGCGGGACGAAAGAGACCGAAAAGCCCTCTACTTAAAGGAAATACATAGTGGATGCTTTCCTGAAACGGAAAGCTGCTTGCAAGTACTTTCCGTTTCAGGAAAGCATCCACTATACTTGAAAAATGGGCACTTTTATGGTTAATGCTGGTCATTTTACTTTTATAAGCTTGCACATTATTGACCACTAGGTGGCAGACATGTCATACAGATGGACTAAAAGACAGCAGAAGTAAAAAGTCCATTAACCTCATAGACTATTGTTTTGCGTAAGGACAGGACACTGCTGAATACCGTGAATTGGAAAAGTCAGACTGGTTATCTTGTGTAAGTATACATTGTGGGAAATTCAGAGAAGGAATTCATCACACTATTGCATTATGGCATTTTCTAGGTATTATCCTATTTTCGCTTTGGGCATTATTGACTTTCGCAAAGACCTTCTACAAATCATCAGTGCATTTCCCGGAACCAAAGAGTGCAGTACAGTATTTTCCACTCAATTAACTAAGTAGGAAGCTGAGATCAGCATTTCCTCTTATGTTGGGAAAGTAAACAATATTCTGTAGTGATATTCTAGAATGGAAAGCGGAGTTAAACCACCTGTCATGGCCTATAGCTCCAACAACTAACTCATAGAACTGGGTTAGAATCCAGGCAGCTGTCGTGTCTATTTTCTATTACAATCATAAGGGGACTCGGTACTTTAGAAACAAACCTTGCCTGTGCTGCTCTGAATGTCTCAAATATACAGTTACCACCAAAGGTTTGAGACTGACACCAATTTGGGCTTTCACAAAGTTTGCTGCTATAGTATCTTTTTATAGTGGCCACTTGCATTAACTCTAGATTGTTCTAAAGAGTGATCAAATGAGTTGCAAAAAATTGCAAAGTCATTCTATGTCGTAAAAATTAACCCCATTTCCACTGTTTCTGTCCTGTCACAAAATGGCCTGCTTATTTTCATTTCAGTGATCATCTCATTCGCTCAGGAGAATGTGTTTAAAGGGAACCTGTCAGCAGGATTGTGCACAGT
Organism: Ranitomeya imitator; assembly: GCF_032444005.1. NCBI lineage: Eukaryota > Metazoa > Chordata > Amphibia > Anura > Dendrobatidae > Ranitomeya > Ranitomeya imitator. The sequence continues at coordinate 466,287,830 of NC_091282.1, read as the reverse complement.
AGTTGATGAAATCCGTCGGGTGGCGCCATCTTGGAGGAGGACATTTTTTCTTCTCTAGCAAGATGGCGCTGCCAGCGCCTGCACAGTAGCAGCTACCGGATCACCTCTATATACACTGATAGCCGCTACTGTGCAGGCACAGCAGGTGCCATTTTCAAATGGATTTTTTTTATACTATCTGGATAACCTCAAGCACATTTATTATTAACTGCACATTGCACATGTGATTATGCTGCTGCGCAGGTGCCACAGCTGGCGCCTGCCTGCAGGAGGTTTTTTTTTTCAGTATGTAAATATAATACTCATCATGTTAACTAGGGGGCAGGTCAGTGAGGGATCAGTAACCTGCCAGTATTCTAGCATATCAATGGCGCCGACCTGACTCTGTTTGTAGGTTACTTGTTATGACCTGGTGGTCAGGACAATAATGGACCTGGTGGTTAAGAGCACACGGAATGACCTGATAGTTACTGATAATAAGGACGAGCTCTGGGACGTGGGAACTCTGCTGACCGCAATCCCTAAACCTATCAAACACACTAGAAATAGCCGTGGATTGCGCCTAACGCTCCCTATGCAACTCGGCACAGCCTAAGAAACTAGCTAGCCCTGAAAATAGAAAAATAAAGCCTACCTTGCCTCAGAGAAATTCCCCAAAGGAAAAGGCAGCCCCCCACATATAATGACTGTGAGTAAAGATGAAAATACAAACACAGAGATGAAATAGATTTAGCAAAGTGAGGCCGACTTACTGAACAGACCGATGATAGGAAAGGTTACTTTGCGGTCAGCACAAAAACCTACAAAAAGACCACGCAGAGGGCGCAAAAAGACCCTCCGCACCGACTCACGGTGCGGAGGCGCTCCCTCTGCGTCCCAGAGCTTCCAGCAAGCAAGACAACAAATTAAATAGCAAGCTGGACAGAAAAATAGCAAACCAAAGAAATACAAGCTGGAACTTAGCTTCTGATGGGGAGACAGGTCACAAGAACGATCCAGGAGTGAACAGACCAATACTGGAACATTGACAGGTGGCATGGAGCAAAGATCTAAGTGGAGTTAAATAGAGCAGCAGCTAACGAAATAACCTCGTCACCTGTGAAACTCAGAAACACCCACCAGAGGAAGTCCATGGACAGAACCAGCCGAAGTACCATTCATGACCACAGGAGGGAGCCCGACAACAGAATTCACAACAGTACCCCCCCCCCCCTGAGGAGGGGTCACTGAACCCTCACCAGAGCCCCCAGGCCGACCAGGATGAGCCAAATGAAAGGCACAAACCAGATCGGCAGCGTGAACATCAGAGGCAAAAACCCAGGAATTATCTTCCTGACCATAACCCTTCCAGTTGACCAGGTACTGGAGTTTCCGTCTCGAAACACGAGAATCCAAAATCTTCTCCACCACATAGTCCAACTCCCCCTCAACCAACACCGGGGCAGGAGGATCAACGGATGGAACCACAGGCGCCACGTATCTCTGCAATAACGACCTATGGAACACATTATGGATAGCAAAAGAAGCAGGAAGGGCCAAACGAAATGACACAGGATTGATAACCTCAGAAATCTTATACGGACCAATGAAACGAGGCTTAAACTTAGGAGAGGAAACCTTCATAGGAACATAACGAGACGACAACCAAACAAAATCCCCAATACGAAGTCGGGGACCCACACAGCGCCGGCGGTTAGCGAAACGTTGAGCCTTTTCCTGGGACAATGTCAAATTGTCCACCACATGAGTCCAAATCTGCTGCAACCTATCCACCACAGTATCTACACCAGGACAGTCTGAAGACTCAACCTGCCCTGAAGAGAAACGAGGATGGAAACCAGAATTGCAGAAAAACGGCGAAACCAAAGTAGCCGAGCTGGCCCGATTATTAAGGGCGAACTCAGCCAACGGCAAAAAGGACACCCAATCATCCTGATCAGCAGAAACAAAGCATCTCAGATATGTTTCTAAAGTTTGATTAGTTCGTTCGGTTTGGCCATTTGTCTGAGGATGGAAAGCCGAGGAAAAAGACAAATCAATGCCCATCCTAGCATAAAAGAATCGCCAAAACCTTGAAACAAACTGGGAACCTCTGTCAGAAACGATGTTCTCCGGGATACCATGTAAACGAACCACATGCTGGAAAAATAATGGCACCAAATCAGAGGAGGAAGGCAATTTAGACAAAGGTACCAAATGGACCATCTTAGAAAAGCGATCAGAAACCACCCAAATGACCGACATCTTTTGAAAGACGGGGAGATCTGAAATAAAATCCATAGAAATATGCATCCAGAGCCTCTTCGGGACCGGCAAGGGCAAAAGCAACCCACTGGCACGAGAACAGCAGGGCTTAGCCCGAGCACAAGTCCCACAGGACTGCACAAAAGAACGCACATCCCGCGACAAAGACGGCCACCAGAAGGATCTAGCCACCAAATCTCTGGTACCAAAGATTCCAGGATGCCCAGCCAACACTGAACAATGAATCTCAGAGATAACTCTACTAGTCCATCTATCAGGGACAAACAGTTTCTCCGCTGGGCAACGGTCAGGTCTATCAGCCTGAAATTTTTGCAGCACCCTCCGCAAATCAGGGGAGATGGCAGACAAAATTACCCCCTCTTTGAGAATACCCGCCGGCTCAGGAACACCAGGAGAGTCAGGCACAAAACTCCTTGACAGGGCATCAGCCTTCACATTCTTAGAGCCCGGAAGGTACGAAACCACAAAATCAAAATGGGAGAAAAATAATGACCATCGAGCCAGTCTCGGATTCAACCGTTTGGCAGACTCAAGATAAGTCAAATTCTTGTGATCTGTCAAGACCACCACGCGATGCTTGGCTCCTTCCAGCCAATGACGCCACTTCTCGAATGCCCACTTCATGGCCAACAATTCACGATTACCAACATCATAGTTACGCTCAGCAGGCGAAAATTTTCTAGAAAAGAAAGCACATGGCTTCATCACCGAGTCCTCAGAACTTCTTTGCGACAAAACAGCCCCTGCTCCAATCTCAGAAGCATCAACCTCAACCTGAAACGGAAGCGAAACATCTGGCTGGCACAACACAGGGGCAGAAGAAAAACGACGCTTCAACTCCTGAAAAGCCTCTACAGCCGCAGAAGACCAATTGACCACATCAGCACCCTTCTTGGTCAAACCAGTCAACGGTTTAGCAACAGTAGAAAAATTAGCGATGAAGCGCCGATAAAAATTAGCAAAGCCCAGGAACTTTTGCAGGCTCTTCACAGATGTCGGCTGAGTCCAATCGTAAATGGCCTGGACTTTAACAGGGTCCATCTTGATAGTAGAAGGGGAAAAAATGAACCCCAAAAATGAAACCTTCTGAACTCCAAAGAGACACTTTGACCCCTTCACAAACAAGGAATTCGCACGAAGGACCTGGAACACCATTCTGACCTGCTTCACATGAGACTCCCAATCATCCGAAAAGACCAAAATATCATCCAAATACACAATCAGGAATTTATCCAGGTACTCTCGGAAGATGTCATGCATAAAGGACTGAAATACTGATGGAGCATTGGAAAGCCCGAATGGCATAACCCGGTACTCAAAATGGCCCTCAGGCGTATTAAATGCTGTTTTCCATTCATCGCCTTGTTTAATACACACAAGATTATACACCCCTCGAAGATCTATCTTGGTGAACCAACTAGCCCCTTTAATACGAGCAAACAAATCAGACAGCAACGGCAAAGGATACTGAAATTTGACTGTAATTTTATTAAGAAGGCGGTAATCAATACAAGGTCTCAAAGAACCATCCTTCTTGGCCACAAAAACCCTGCTCCTAACGGTGATGACGACGGGCGAATATGGCCTTTCTCCAAGGATTCCTTTATATAACTCCGCATAGCGGCGTGTTCTGGCACAGATAAATTGAACAATCGGCCCTTAGGAAACTTACTACCAGGAATCAAATTAATTGCACAATCGCAATCCCTATGAGGAGGTAGGGCACTGGCTTTGGGCTCATCAAATACATCCCGATAATCCGACAAAAATTCTGGAACTTCAGAAGGAGTGGAAGACGAAATAGACAAAAATGGAACATCACCATGTACCCCCTGGCAACCCCAGCTGGACACAGACATAGATTTCCAGTCCAATACTGGATTATGAACCTGTAGCCATGGCAACCCCAACACGACCACATCATGCAGATTATGCAACACCAGAAAGCAGATATCCTCCTGATGTGCAGGAGCCATGCACATGGTCAATTGGGTCCAATACTGAGGCTTATTCTTGGCCAAAGGCATAGCATCAATTCCTCTCAATGGAATAGGATACTGCAAGGGCTCCAAGAAAAAACCACAGCGCCTGGCAAACTCCAAGTCCATCAAATTCAGGGCAGCGCCTGAATCCACAAATGATATAACAGAATAGGATGACAAAGAGCAAATCAGAGTAACAGACAATAAAAATTTCGACTGTACCGTACCAATGGTGGCAGACCTAGCGAACTGCTTAGTGCGCTTAGGACAATCGGAGATAGCATGAGTGGAATCACCACAGTAAAAACATAGCCCATTCCGACGTCTGTGTTCTTGCCGCTCAGCTCTGGTCAAAGTCCTATCACATTGCATAGGCTCAGGCCCATGCTCAGATAGTACCACCAAATGGTGCACAGCTTTACGCTCACGCAAGCGTCGATCGATCTGAATGGCCAAGGACATAGACTCATTCAGACCAGCAGGCATGGGAAACCCCACCATGACATCCTTAAGGGCTTCAGAGAGACCCTTTCTGAAGATTGCTGCCAGGGCACATTCATTCCACTGAGTGAGCACAGACCACTTTCTAAACTTCTGACAATATATCTCCGCTTCATCCTGACCCTGACACAGAGCCAGCAAGATTTTCTCTGCCTGATCCACTGAATTAGGTTCGTCATAAAGCAATCCAAGCGCCAGGAAAAACGCATCAACATCACGCAATGCCGGATCTCCTGGCACAAGGGAAAATGCCCAGTCTTGAGGGTCACCACATAACAAAGAAATAATGATCTTTACTTGTTGAACAGGGTCACCTGAGGAGCGAGGTTTCAAGGCAAGAAACAATTTACAATTATTTTTGAAATTCAAGAACTTAGATCTATCACCAAAAAACAAATCAGGAATTGGAATCCTAGGCTCTGACATCGGATTCTGAACCACAAAATCTTGAATGTTTTGTATCCTTGTAGTGAGATTATCCATCCAAGAGGACAGACCTTGAATGTCAATGTTTACACCAGTGTCCTGAACCACCCAGAGGTAAAGGGGAAAATAGAGACAAAACACACTGCAAAGAAAAAAAAATGGTCTCAGAACTTCTCTTATCCCTCTATTGAGATGCATTAGTACTTTGGGCCACCTGTACTGTTATGACCTGGTGGTCAGGACAATAATGGACCTGCTGGTTAAGAGCACACGGAATGACCTGATAGTTACTGATAATAAGGACGAGCTCTGGGACGTGGGACCTCTGCTGACCGCAATCCCTAAACCTATCAAACACACTAGAAATAGCCGTGGATTGCGCCTAACGCTCCTTATGCAACTCGGCACAGCCTAAGAAACTAGCTAGCCCTGAAAATAGAAAAATAAAGCCTACCTTGCCTCAGAGAAATTCCCCAAAGGAAAAGGCAGCCCCCCACATATAATGACTGTGAGTAAAGATGAAAATACAAACACAGAGATGAAATAGATTTAGCAAAGTGAGGCCCGACTTACTGAACAGACCGAGGATAGGAAAGGTTACTTTGCGGTCAGCACAAAAACCTACAAAAAGACCACGCAGAGGGCGCAAAAAGACCCTCCGCACCGACTCACGGTGCGGAGGCGCTCCCTCTGCGTCCCAGAGCTTCCAGCAAGCAAGACAACAAATTAAATAGCAAGCTAGACAGAAAAATAGCAAACCAAAGAAATACAAGCTGGAACTTAGCTTCTGATGGGAAGACAGGTCACAAGAACGATCGAGGAGTGAACAGACCAATACTGGAACATTGACAGGTGGCATGGAGCAAAGATCTAAGTGGAGTTAAATAGAGCAGCAGCTAACGAAATAACCTCGTCACCTGTGAAACTCAGAAACACCCACCAGAGGAAGTCCATGGACAGAACCAGCCGAAGTACCATTCATGACCACAGGAGGGAGCCCGACAACAGAATTCACAACAGTTACTGTGCACAATCTGCTGACAGGTTCCCTTTAACAATGACAAGGCAGCTGACATCACTCTGTCATGCTGATTGAATTATAGGAGCTTTAAAAAGGGGCTTATGCTTGAAATCATTGTATTATTCTGTTAACACATGCTTCTATGTAGGTAAAATGGTTAAGTTATTGCTTTATAGGCAAGGATATTGCTGCTTGTAAGATTGCCCCTCAATCAACCATTTATCAGTTGAATTGCTATGAAGAAGGGTTCAGGGCACCTGAGAAAGTCCAGCAAGTGCCAGGATCATCTTCTAAAGAGGAATCATCTATAGGAGTGGTTCAAACATCACAGAAGGCAGAAGGCAGGTGAGTGAATCTGCATTCACAGTGAGATGAGGGCTTTTGGAGGGTGGACAGATGTCCCTTCTACTAAACAAAAACCATCAAGGATAAGGGATCCGCAATCAAGGGATTAGACGACATAGGATTGGGTATAGTTATTTTTTTATGAAGCCCCCATTTACACTGTTTGGGACATCTAGAAGACTGATTACCAAATAACAATAGTTGAGGGTTGCCATGAGTCCCATGTAGGTCACTTTTCATTAAAGGAAGGGGGTTACCACATAATTTTGCTTAAGAACACTGCCATGAGTAAAGAATGGTATCTAAACATTCTCCAAGAACAGCTTCTCCAAGCGATCCAGGAGTAATGTGATGATGAACAATGCTTTTCCCAGCATGATAGAGACCACATCACAGGTGATTACTAAGTGGCAAAGTGAATAAAACATTGAAAATGTATGTCTATAGCCAGGAATTTCCCCCATTCTCTGTCCTATTGAGATCCTCTGCTCAATCCCCAAAGAGCAGGTGTACAAACAAAAACATAGAAATTGTTATAAACTGCGAGCACAGATTAGACAAGAATGAGTTGTCATCAGTCAAGATTTGGCCAAGTTGATGATATACTATGCAAGGGTGAATTGCAGAAATCCTGAAGATTAAGGGGCACCACTGTAAGTATTCAAGTTTTGCATAAACTTGAATGTATGCATCAATAAAATTAAAAAAATAATGAAAGTTATGCGTTTTTTTGTGTCAAAAAATATATTGGAGTCAATGGAAACGCATGCGTTTTTAAGCACATGCGTTTGTTTGCTTTAAAAACGCATGCGTTTTTATAAAAAAAAACAGAAAACACATTGATATGCCACCCCCCACCATAAAGGTGATAAAAGGATCCTAACCCTAACCCTACAGGGATCCTAACCCTAACCCTAAAGGGATCCTAACCCTATCCCTAACCCTATCCCTAACCCTAACCCTACCCCTAACCCTAACCCTAAAGGGATCCTAACCCTAACCCTACCCCTAACCCTAACCCTAAAGGGATCCTAGCCCTAACCCTACCCCTAACCCTACCCCTAACCCTAACCCTAAAGGGATCCTAACCCTAACCCTAAAGGGATCCTAACCCTATCCCTAACCCTATCCCTAACTCTAACCCTACCCCTAACCCTAACCCTAAAGGGATCCTAACCCTAACCCTAATCCCTTTAGGGTTAGGGTTAGGATCCCTTTAGGGTTAGGGGTAGGGTTAGGGATAGGATCCCTTTAGGGTTAGGGTTATGATCTACCCCTAACCCTACCCCTAACCCTAACTATTTCTGTTTATAGTGGGTTTTTACTTTATTTTGATGATTGGCAGCTGTCACACATTTCTCAGCATGCGTTTAAAAAACGCAAACGCATGAAAAAACGCATGTAAATGCGTCACAACGCTGTGTTTTTTTCACCACATGCAAAAACGCATGCGTCAAAAAAACGCAGCGTTTGCACGCGTTTACATGCGTTTTTTCACCATGCGTTTTTTTAAACGCATGCGTTTTGAAACGCAAGTGTGAAACCAGCCTAAAAGATCTAAAAACACTGAAGTATGAAACTTTGTAAGAGCTAAACTTTGTGTCAGTCTCAAAACTTTTGGCCACTATTGTACAATCTGTTACCTAACTGCTGCATACTTTACCATCTGCTCTTGTACAATACAAAGCTTAGTGTCATATGTGCTTGGCTAAAGGAAAAACATACTTTCAAAAAGCTGCTGGGGACCGAGCTTCTAGAGAAATTAACAGACGGGCGGGTCCCTGGTGGCTTCTCCCTGCCCTCAACCACTGACTGACAGGACTTTCCATACATGTATGGGAAGAGACCTGTCACTGGCAGCGGATGGGGAGAAGCCACCGGGGGACCCACCTGTCTGACTAGTCACTCATGCAGCTTGGTCCCCCAAATATACAGTACAGACCAAATGTTTGGACACACCTTCCCATTTAAAGATTTTTCTGTATTTTCATGACTATGAAAATTGCACATTCACACTGAAGGCATCAAAACTATGAATTAACACATGTGGAACTATATATTTGACAAAAATGTGTGAAACAACTGAAATTATGTCTTATAATCTAGGTTCTTCAAAGTAGCCACCTTTTGCTTTGATGACTGCTTTGCACACTCTTGGCATTCTCTTGATGAGCTTCAAGAGGTAGTCACTGGGAATGGTTTTCACTTCACAGGTGTGCCCTGTCAGATTTAATAAGTGGGATTTCTTGCCTTATAAATGGGGTTGGGACCATCAGTTGTGTTGTGCAGAAGTCTGGTGGATATACAGCTGATAGTCCTACTGAATAGACTGTTAGAATTTGTATTATGGCAAGAAAAAAGCAGCTAAGTAAAGAAAAACGAGTTGCCATCATTACTTTAAGAAATGAAAGTCAGTCAGTCCAAAAAAATTGGGAAAACTTTGAAAGTGTCCCCAAGTGCAGTGGCAAAAACCATCAAGCGCTACAAAGAAACTGGCTCACATGAGGACTGCCCCAGGAAAGGAAGACCAAGAGTCACCTCTGCTTCTGAGGATAAGTTTATCCGAGTCACCAGCCTTAGAAATCGCAGGTTAACAGCAGCTCAGATTAGAGACCAGGTCAATGCCACACAGAGTTCTAGCAGCAGACACATCTCTACAACAACTGTTAAGAGGAGACTTTGTGCAGCAGGCCTTCATGGTAAAATAGCTGCTAGGAAACCACTGCTAAGGATAGGCAACAAGCAGAAGAGACTTGTTTGGGCTAAAGAACACAAGGAATGGACATTAGACCAGTGAAAATCTGTGCTTTGGTCTGATGAGTCCAAATTTGAGATCTTTGGTTCCAACCACCGTGTCTTTGTGCAACGCAGAAAAGGTGAACGGATGGACTTTACATGCCTGGTTCCCAATGTGAAGCATGGAGGAGGAGGTGTGATGGTGTGGGGTGCTTTGCTGGTGACACTGTTGGGGATTTATTCAAAATTGAAGGCATACTGAACCAGCATGGCTACCACAGCATCTTGCAGCGCCATATTATTCCATCCGGTTTGCGTTTAGCTGGACCATCATTTATTTTTCAACAGGACAATGACCCCAAACACACCTCCAGGCTGTGTAAGGGCTATTTGACAAAGAAGTAGAGTGATGGGGTGCTATGCCAGATGACCTGGCCTCCACAGTCACCAGACCTGAACCCAATCGAGATGGTTTGGGGTGAGCTGGACCGCAGAGTGAAGGCAAAAGGGCCAACAAGGGCTAAGCATCTCTGGGAACTCCTTCAAGATTGTTGGAAGACCATTTCCGTTGACTACCTCTTGAAGCTCATCAAGAGAATGCCAAGAGTGTGCAAAGCAGTAATCAAAGCAAAAAGTGGCTACTTTGAAGAACCTAGAATATAAGACATAATTTCAGTTGTTTCACACTTTTTTGTTACGTATGTAGTTCCACATGTGTTAATTCATAGTTTTGATGCCTTCAGTGTGAATGTACAATTTTCATAGTCATGAAAATACAGAAAAATCTTTAAATGAGAAGGTGTGTCCAAACATTTGGTCTGTACTGTACATAGCTGGGGTCATTCAGTCTGATGCATGTTGCCCATGGATTGGTCACTGATTTGCGGCAAAAAATGCAGTAAATTTGTTCTGCTCAATTTCGGACCTCCAGGATGAGGGCATACCCTGAGTGTCATCAGATTCTGCTGCCAGGTGTTACACTTTGCATTCTCCCCTACTGTCTGTAGGTTACCCAGAAGAGAGAGCAGAGAAACAAATGATGGCCATATCATTACTCCCCCACCGTGATTTCTTTTTAGTTATAAACATGGAAACATAGCTCAGCACAGGAGCTGTAGACATATAACATAAGGATATTTTTATGAAGTCTAATTCTATATGTCCTTACTATTTAGAAATATACTATGACTAATGACACCAATCCAAGGAGGAATCTAGAGGGGGCAGAGGGTAGGAGAACAATTTTAACATGAGCAAAACCTAATTTCCACCTGAATTATTTCTTTATAGAGGCAATGTGTTTTCATTCTAAGGGCACATAATAGCAAGCAGGCTGGGTCATTAGGCTAACATGATTACAAGATATGGTGATATATTTGGAAGTCCCTCTACAGTAAGCAATAGTTACTCAAAGTGCGACGTTCTACTGAGGAGATCATAAAAGCACCTATCACGCCAACAAAACACACATATAAATTTGGATGAAGTTCTCTAATTAGCTTATTTCTTAATGTAAGCAATTTCAGGACTAAATCTGTAAGTTGCTCCTCGTTGTCCTATGCTATTTATTAGGTCTCCATATGGTCTTTGTGAGGAGGCTGTGGACATTATCGTTATTCTTAATTTCTATGCTATGTTTTACTTTGGCTTCCTCCCACATTCAGACTAAATATTTCCTTGACAGATTCCTTTGATTTAAACTATATGCTATAACCTCGGTACCAGATTTGTTATTTAAAAGGCATCCAAACAAATGTGTGCCTTTTAATTACCAGCTAGGAGAGACATGTGGTTTATGTTTATGGTTCAGCTAAATTCCTCAGTTTGGACAAAACTTGAAAGCAGCACAAGTCCTGGGAAAGATGCCTGATTAAAATGATTGCAGGACTGTTGACTTGGTCATTATGCTGTCCATTCCCTCATTAGTTTATATTTTTATTCTATTTATTGGCAATAATTTTTGAAGCCTTTTGGTATAATTGTTGAAATTTTATGTGTGCAATTATAAGAGCCTAATTAGGTGCACAATTTATGATTACCGGTCAGGGCGAGAAGATCATGTTGGAGAATAGTCAGGTTAACGTTACTGGAATATATCATTTATGGTTTTAATGCAGTCATAAGAATCTGAACCTGCTGATCACCCAATGGGTATGTGAACCTCCTGAATATAAAGCCTGACCTTTTGTTCCCAAGAGATAAGCTGCTATCAGAGCTACCTGGCAGTGCTCTCCCCTTTGAAAACACATGAACTTGTGTCAATCCAAACATGAATTTGTATAGACGAGTCAGGAGAAATAACTTCTGACCAAAGAAGAATGTGTCTACAGATATCGCATGTGTATGGCCAGCTTTAGGCTGTTCTCAGATTTTTGTCTAAGGCCACATTGATGGTGAGTGTTTAGATCAGTTCACTTGGTGTTTTTGTTGTGTGGCGGGTCATTGTTTTTGTGATATTGTCTCTGTGTGGTCAAAAACTGTAGCAGCATGGGTGCGGTGGGGCACCTGGGTCGCTTTCCCTACAGGCGCAGTGTTGTGACCACAGGTTAATGACCCACTTAGAGGTTTGTCATGACATGGCAGTGTGGGCTTATAAATTCTGATCAGAATGTTAACTAAGAACCTTGTGTCCAGTTTGGAATCTTTTGCTTAGAGGCAGTAGATCAATGTGTAATATTTGGATGTTCGGTCCAAATCTCTTAGCAGCTTTAGACTAGACTGTCCTAAAATGTTGTTTCATAAACTGGTCACTTTAGACTCTCTTGACTAATAACTACTTGATTTACATATCTTTACACCATTGCGGTGCTAAAAACCTAGTGAATACCATTAATAAAGTACTACCAATTAATTAATACCATTAATAAAGTGACTACATAGACATGAGAAGGATGGATTACTACGTAGATTAGGGAGCAGAACCGACCTTACTAGAAAGATATAGGAGCAGAACCGAGCTTACTACAGAGATATGGGAGCAGAACCTGAGCTTAAGGGCTTGTTTCCATTTGCGAGAAACACATTCGTATCTCGCATGTGAAAACCAAGCTCTGGTGCCGGCACTTGGGAGCGGAGCATGCAGCTCCATGTGTTGCTGTGCAGCTGCACGCTCCGCTCCCAAGTGCCTGCGCCAGAGCTTGGTTTTCACATATGAGACACGGACATGTTTCTCGCAAATGGAAACGAGCCCTAATACGAGACATGGGAGCAGAACATAGCTTACTACAGAGATATGGGTGTAGAACCGAGCTTAATACGAGACATGGGAGAAGAACATTGCTTACTACAGAAATAATGGAGCAGAACCAAGCTTACTAAGTCTACTACATAGACATAGATACGGGAACAGAACCAAGCTTACGGCATGCATATGGTACCAGAATCTAGATTACTACATCAATACAGTACCAGAACTAAGCTTACTGCTTAGATATGGTACCATAACTGAGCTTACTTACAAACATACATATACAGTATCTCTAGAAACACTGGCAAGTAAACACACAGTTCTGCAGGGACATTGCTAGGGGTCTAAAAGGTCAGGGGTCCAAGCCCCAAAGTGCATGTCTCCCCATCTAGCCCCCCTATAACCATTTAAAAGAGCATCTATACATATATAAGTAAAGTATACCTCTGTTGCTAACCAAAAACATACAATGCAAAGACCAATATTATCAAAATTACTACTATAAAAGACCAAAACAATTAAACTACTCAATGTCCACCACCATCACCACTACACAGTGTATATAATAAAATATAATATGACCATTACCTTTACATAACAAAACACTATACAGAGACCAATGAAACCACCATAAACCTTCTACATAATGACTGAAACAAATTTAGCTGTTACTAAATAAAAAAAGATACTACTAAAAAGAGCAATATTACCACCTTACTGCAACCGTATATTGGTAGATACCAGTCCCGCAGAACATACACGTGAGTACAGTACAGTTATATATAGTAACAGATCTGTCATGGTCAGCTGCAGCCGCAGATGCGGCCCAACCCATAGACACCCCCAAGCCGACCAAAGTCAGAAGGCGTGGGGCATGCGTCCCCCAGGGACGAAATATAGACCCTTGAAACCGCAGAGGGGGACCCGGGCCTACCCGAACTAGGGGAGGGCAGAGACCGGGGTTCTGTGGCAGCTGAGCATGTGGACAAGGAAAGAGACACGTAGGACTTGATTACACCGCACAACTTCAGGTATAGAGAAAGTAAAGTTTACTAAAGTAAAGTACATAAACAAAACATGAAGATGTCAGGCTCCCGATTCCACACCTCAGAAGGGTACCACCCAGTGGACCCCAAGGCGCCAACGGATCACTGAGGCACACATAGGCAGGACATCAGGACACAGGTAGGACATCAGGGTACACGAGGACATCAGGATACAGACAGGACATCAGGACATCTGGACTCAGGAAATACATCAGGACACAGGCAGGGCATCAGGACACAGGAATACTGGATAGATATCTGGGACACTGGCGTGGCAGCCCAGGTAATCAGGTTACATCAGGACGTAGGACACAGGAAGGACATCAGGAAATCAGGGAACACAAGGTCATCAGGATGCAGGCAAGACATCAGGAATACCGGATAGACATCTGGGACACTGGAATGGCAGCCCAGGACATCAGCTGGGACACTGGCGTGGCAGCCCAGGTAATCAGGTTACATCAGGATGTAGAACACAGGAAGGACATCAGGAAATCAGGGAACAGACAGGATATCAGGACATCAGGGTCCATGAGGTCATCAAGACACAGACAGGACATCAGGGTACAGACAGGACATCAGGACATCTGGACCCAGGGTCACCGGCAGACATCAGACAGGAGTCGTTCGGTTCCGGACATCCGACACGACCTACAGGCACCACCAGAATCATCAGGCTCCAAGCTCCAGACAGCGGTCATCAGGTTCCATACTGCGGTCGTCAGGCTCCGGGCATCGGACCTAGGAAGGAACTCAAGCGTGATGGTGCAAGCACCGCCGTACTGGACATGAGCCAGACGGGGTTAACACCGCATGGTAGTCAGAGCACAGAGTAGTAGATGCTCAGCAGAAACACTGGTTTCAAGAGACTCAATGTCACTGGGAGTGAGGCTCCAGATGCATAGGGATTCCAGGAACATAATCACAGCAGACACAGTTCAGACAGGTTCAGGTACAGGACAGGTACAGGATCAAGGATTCGGGCCTGGATATACCACCTCCAGGACAGGCGCCAGAACAGGACAAAACAGGAATCAAGGCAAGGACTTTGGTACCAAAACATAGACAGGAGAGGTGCAGGAACACAAACACACATAGCAAAGTTCAGGAGCTTTGTGAGTAGCTCAGGCCCCGCCCATCGGGCAGGGGAACTTTATATAGGAGCTGCCCCTCAGCAATTGGCTGGGGACAGCATTTGAAGTACACACCCTCACCCTGATAAAAGCAGGGGAGGTGTGGCCGTGCACACCCTAAGCACAAACAGAAACCATTACAGCACAAACAGTGCAGGATCTGAGGCTCGGCACCTGACTGAAACTGCATGAACTGACCCACATGGAAAGTCATGCACCAGCTGCAAATGACCTCACAACCCGCAGACAGCTTCACAGCAGCAACCAGGGAAGGTATGCAGCAGGGCAAATACCTAAAAACCCATGTACGACTGCGCGGCAGAGCAAGGAACTGAGAAGGCTCCATCCAAGTGACAGCCAACATTATCCCAGCTCAAATTAGGGGGAAAAGAGCAAAGGGTTAAAGCAAACATGCATTGTCATACCGAAAACCAGAAACAGACAGAACGGCATGACAAGATCACAATCTTTCTGATTTGGGTTGCTCACTTTTCCTGTCTTTTCCTTTTCGCCCATACCTCAATTACCACTTCTCCAGCCAAAACTCGTCTGCACTGATTGCAACAAAAACACTTTTGGCTTCTCACATTTATAGTGATGTCTCCATCTATTCCCAACCTACAAAAACTCCCCACTCTACATGCACCTGAGGCATAGAATACCAACACCAATATTTAAAAAACTGTGTCATTACTATGATTACTCCCTCCCCCAAAAATTAAAGTGTCCCATAGAAAGTATTAATACCCCACTGGGCAAAGGCCTGTATGCTCCTTTGAAGGATATAATATCCCATGTGGCCCCTTCCAGCAACAAATACCCTTGAGTGTCCATTTCAAGTTAACAATGTCCCATACCCCCCCAAAAATACTGGAACCTGAGTGCCCTTATCAAAACTGTTAGTGTCCCCATTTCTGACAAATAATGTACTGAGTGCCCACACAGCTCTGCATATACAGAATGATGGTCCAAAAGCCCCCAATACACAATATGGTGGTCCCCAAAGCCCTTTATTATACATTAAGGACCTCATAACTCCCCATATAGTAAAATGGCTACATAGCTCCTATATACACTGTGATGTCCCCATTGCCCCATATATATAGTATGATGGGCCCCATTGCCCCCTGTATAAAGTATCACTTACCCAACTGCCCCTATATATGGCCCCAGTTTTCACCACATATACAGTATGATGGCCCTAGTTCCCCCATATATATAGTGGGATGGCACCAGTTCCTCCATATATATATTAGGATGGTGCCAGTTCCCCCATATATATAGTAGGATGGCCCCAGTTCCCCATATATATAGTAGGATGGCCCCAGTTCGCCCATATATATAGTAGGATGGTCCCAGTTCTCCCCATATAAGTAACAGAAAAACTGACTGAAACTGCGAGAACTAATCTGAATAGGTGCATACCAAAAAACGACTTATATATCAAAATACGAAAAATGGTTGCACTCAATATTGTTAAAGCATGTCAGGGTGAAATACATGGAGTGTAAATAGCAAAATGACTTGAAATTTATGAAAACTACACATGAGACGCTTAGAACAAAATTTGGTCAAATAATGTGAGCTCATCTACCATCATCAAGATAATCTCATGAATCGGATAGGTCCCTGATCTAACTGCCCAGTGTGAACACTTACCTATGGCTAATCTCTCACTGTTTGGATGAATATAAACACCTCTCGTGGTAAAGCCTACATTTATGGGTTGGTCGGAAGCTGATGTGATCAGATGTAATTAAAATCACCGCATGGTGAAGGGCGGCGTGCTCAGTCAGAAAGCTTAGCATATAAGTAAGGCTGGGGTCACACTTGCGAGTGTGATGCAATAAACTCGTGTGAGTCTTTCGCATCAACACCCGACACTGACGCCGGCAGTCGGACCGGAGTGTGCGGCTGCATAGAAAAATATGCAGCCGCACACTCCCGTCCAAGTGCCAGCGGCAGTACCGGGTGTTGATGCGAGAGACTCGTGCAATTTTCTCGCATCTCAATCGCAAGTGTGACCCCGGCCTAACAGAAAAACTGACTGAAACAATGAGAACTAGTCTGAATAGGTGCACTCTGCCTACATCTGATAACACCAGGTTCCGACTAACCCATAAATGTAGGCTTTACCAAGAGTGGTGTTTATATTCACCCATACATTCAGAGATCACACCACACTACTTAAGCTGATGGTAGAACTGATGCCTGAAGGGTAAATCCATGGGCATGCTGAATAAAAAAGAATTTGAGTTTGTGTTTAATCGCGGTCCAAGTGTAGTGGTCTTCTATCACATTCCTAAGCTCCACAAAAGCTTGACATGCCCCCCTGGAAGACCCATTATAGCAGGCATCAATAGCCTCACAGCCAATCAATCACGGTATGTTGACATCCATCTACAGAAGTGTATGTGCTTAATACCAGCGTATCTCAAAGACACAGGCCATGTCCTACAAGTTTTTGAGCAGGTCGAATGGAAGTCCAATTACATCTTGGGGAAGTTGGACATAAAATCACTATAGGACAAAGGCTGCCAAGTTGCTGGTTATTTCCTCTATTTTCTGTATGAGGACAAATTTTTCCTGCAGACATGGGGAACAGCTATGGGAACTCGTTTTGCTCCTACCTATGTGAACTTATATGTTGCTAAGAGGGAAGAATCCCACGTCAACAAAGCCGGACATTTAAATCCGGGTCTGGATTTCCGGCGACGATTCATTGACGATATCTTGTTTATCTGGGAAGGCTCACAAATGGATCTGGATTTTTTCTTATCTGGCCTCAACACTAATAGTTTTGGCCTGGAATTCACCCTTATGCCCAGTGCATCATACATTAATTTCCTAGACCTCAATGTTTATGTGGAAGGTAACCAGCTGCACACTAGATGCCAGCGTAAAGAAGTGGATTTGAATAGTTTCAGCCATCTGCCTGTATGGCTTATTAATATCCCCAAAAGCCAGTTCACTGGAATCAGACGCAACTGTACTAATATGGATGACTACCATAAAGAATCGGACCATCTGACAACAGTTTCTTGATAAGGGATATCCAAGGCCATTGTTGGAACAAGCAAAACATGATGTGGAAGCTTTATCCAGAGACACCCTGGTGCATAATGTTAAATATAATGCCTCAGGACCACCAGGCATTCAGGGCCAGATATGCAAATTGCCATTCGTCACACAGTTTCATGTGGGTCACAAACAATTTAAGAAGATTGTTAGTAACACTGGGCTGTCCTACAAAGGTACAAATTAGTGGGGGAACACTTACCGGCTTTCCCTAAGTTTGTATACAGAAAAGCCCAATCATTGGGCAATCTTATAGCCTCCACCACTAAGTTGGCCATAAATAATCAGGATAGCACATTGAAAATGCCTGCTAGGCCAAGTATGGATTTTTCACCATGTGGGGACTGCTATTGCTGTGTGAATACCTCTTTAAAAAAACCACCAACTAACATTTACCGATTCTAGTGGTACAAAAGAATTCAACATTAAAGGGAATATGTCCTGTTTTTCCACAGGGGTCATATACCTAGTTCAAAAAATTATATGTGGGTCGCACCAAACAGCGCCTCATGGTACAGATCAAAGAACATCTAACAAACATTCAGAAATTCCATATAGGGCACCAACTTTCACGCCATTTTAAGGAAAAGCATAATAAATCGATTAAAGGGGTACAATTCGTTGGCATCCAAATGGCACACCAAAATCCGGGATGATCCCGGGCTCTAATCTGCTGCTGTGCCTTCAGGTGTAATGGTGTCCAGGATAATTGGAATCTTCTGCCCCCCGGTTTCTGCTGTGGGGCATCAGTTACCCCCACAACCTCGGAATTCAGGCCTCCGGTTTCTGCGCCTGATCCTGGAGGGAGCCCACTCCCAGCTCCACTCCAGTTTTCTTCTCCTCTATTGTTCCTTCTTCCCTCACTGTCTCCTACAATCTCATCAAAACATAGATACAAAAAGCATAAATAACCAGTCTCAGCCAGAAGCATCGCTATACTTGCTTCCCCAGTACTGTATAGCCGTTACTAGAATAGTGGACAACCAAATACTACTACCAAAATATAAGTGCATAAAAGCACCTACAGACCACTATGACACACTAAAATAAAATCAATAAAGTTTATTGAAACACAATATTAAAACAATACAAAAAATACTATATGAGGATGAAGAAAAAAGACTCTGACAGAATTCCATGTTTATGCAGCAAAAAATATACTACAGTATCTTAGAATAAGCATGCCGATACCATAATTGTAAACTAAATCAAGCAAAAAAGAAACTCATATACAAACCCTTTAAGGTCCTAATCTCATGTGTATCAACCCAGGTAGTAAGAGCTCAGTTGCACTAGGTACCCATAAACCAATAATAGGATAAATTTAATGCTTACCCATGATAGATGTTGCTGCAAGATTGCCCCGACGCGCGTTTCGCCGATGATGTGCTTTCTCAAGGGGAGTGTGTACTATGCCCCCATCTTACCTCACTAAATACCCCCTGCAGGTTCCGGTTAGCCAATCATATGTCGCATGTGAGGACGCTCCACCGAGACACCAGGTGCATCAAGTCCGGTACTCCAATCCAGAGCGCGTTAGAGGAAATACCTCATAGACGTCATTGAACGCGCGCCGGAAATTGCAGGAGACCTTCATTGATGCACGGGACAAGGTGCGCGAAGACGCATGCGCACATCAGCGCCATTTTAAAAGAGCCCATAGGGGGCTACCATCTTTCCGTGTCCCAAAGTGATCAAATGCGCTTGCGCACCTGAGCGCAATCCCATATGCAATACTTCGTAGAGAACGAGCAAGTGTATGTGCGTGTGCCAGCGGTATTTACATGAAGTCCACCAGAATTCTTCATGCTTCCCAATATGTGATCATAAAAGATGGTTATATCAAACTCTCAAAAGGGCGCACACGCACGCACACCAGCACGACTCTATAAAGGCTTATAAAGAGCTGTCATCCCAATATGTGATCATAAAAGATGGTTATGTCCAACTAACAAAAGGGCGCAAACACACGCACATCAACACCACTCTATAAAGGCTCATAAGGAGCTGTCATCATCCCGTATCCTAAGTCGGTGAACTGTGAATGCGAGCCCAAGCACCATCCTACCTATGATACTACATCAGGCTCTAAATGAACGAGTGGGCATGCGTATATCAGCGCCATTCATGTAACGTCCAACGAAACCTCCCATCTTACCCAAAATCATGATGTCCTATGACAAGCATACCAATCCCCTAATAGTTCCCTGGTACAAAGGTGCCCCGCTGTCCAAGTGACGCACACGAGTGCAATCTATATAACAAAATATAAAGAGAATGTGAAAAAATAATAACAAAAAACACCCCACATAAATATTATCGTGTAAAGAGCACATAAGAGTGCAATGTACATATGTAGTATGATACCAACATAATTGTTATGTCCATAGTGATGGTATGCAAAAGATAAGCATACAACTATATTTAAATTTAAAATATTAGTTTAGTGCGTCCAACGCCACCCATATCGACCGATGGGTGGGTACGCTGTGTTATTAAACACAACCGTCCCTCCCAGGAGTACACACAGGCGGGGGAAATAAAGTGCCATGTAAAAAATAATATACACACAAAAATATACATAAAAAATGCATATATAAAATAAAAGACATACATTTCAATAAGGAAATTAATCCTTAACAGAGGGGCATCCAGATATATAATATAAAAGATATACATTTAAACAAGGAAATTAGTCCTTGACAGAAGGGCATTTAGATCTTCCATTCAGAACATCATCAAGTCCATAAGATATTCACATGAACATGTGGAGTTTTTCAAAGCAGATCCATCCTGTTACTATACACAATGATTGTTACTGTGCTTATTATCACCGGGCTTGACTCGGAGCATAACCGCAGGTGGTAGTGAAGTTGGGGGTAGATCTTCTTTTAGATGGAAATGGGAACAAAGATCGCCAAAATCTCGCAAAAGATGACATTAATGCTAATGAAACATATAGAGAAATATAAAAAAGAAGAATATTAAAAAACACACAAAAACACATACAGTATTATAAAAAACAGGGATCACAAGAAAGGTACGAAGCTGATTTTTTCATTTAATCCGTCAGGAGACATGGTTCCCAACTCAACAATCCACTTGGATTCCATTTGGGCTAAGGTTTGTTTGGTGTTACCTCCCCTAATATCACAATGAAGCCTATCAATACCGATCACCTTAAAACCTCTTGGATCAGAGTTATGAAAAATTCTGAAATGTTTCAGTATAGTCTTCAAAACTGAAAGGTCATCCACCTCTCCTGCCGCAACAATATCCCTCACATGCTCTCTGGTCCTGATACGCAGCTCTCTTGATGTTAGTCCAATATAGACCTTATGGCAAGGGCAGATTGCATGATATATGACATAGGTCGTACTGCATGATATATAGCTGGTGACCGCAAAGGATCGAGTCCCATCAACCGAGGAGAAAGAATTCCCTCTTACAATATTGCCCCTGTTGCATGCAAGGCAATCGCCACATGGAAAACATCCCCATTTTTGTTTACCAGCCCCAAACGGATTTTTAGGTTTGACCGTATAATGGCTTCTCACCAAATGATCTTTTAGGTTTTTGCTACGTCTTGCTGTCATCAGAGGAGCTGGTGAAATCTCTTTTTGTAACACTGGATCAGTCATCAGGACCGGCCAGTGCTTAGTGAGGATTGTTCGAACAGAATGCCAACGACAATTGAAAGTTGAGATAAATCTGGTCTTAAAATCTTCCTCTTTCGCCTTCCTAGTTGTAACTAGGAGTTTCTCCCTAGAGGTGTTCCTAGCCCTGTGATATCCGTGTTTAATCATTCTGTGACTGTAGCCTCTATCTAAAAACCTTTCCTTCAGGTCAAGGGCCTGTGCCTCAAATCTCCCTTTGGTAGAGCATGTACGCTTTGCCCTTAAATACTGACCGATAGGGATTGCTTTTTTGGTTGCTTGTGTATGCGAAGATGATGCATGTAACACCGAGTTCACCGATGTCTTTTTGCGGAAAATATCCGTTTGGATAGTCCCCAGGGCCGCCATCAGGGCATTACAGCCGTGACTGGCGTATGGGGCCCGGTGAGCAGAGGGGGCCCGCATCGGGCCCCCTCTTACCTGCTCACCGGGCCCCTACCGGCAGCCGCAGGCTGAACCAGGCCCTTAGCGGCGGCCGGCGCTACAGCTGTATAACGCTATTGACGTGCGGGCCCGCGCCCGCACGTCAATAATTAACAGCCGCCAGCCTCAGCGTGCAGGTCGCCGGCGTCTGACGTCATTGTCAGTCGCCGGCGACTGCACGTGCAGCTGCGTGGAGAAAGCAGGAGCGCGGCAGGTAAGTAGACCTTTTTTTTTTTTATCGAGAGCGGCGATCCGGGGCAGAAAGCTGGACACAGGGGGGGGGGGGGGGGTAAAGCTGGACACGGCTGGACACAGGGGGGGGGTAAAGCTGGACACGGCTGGACACAGGTGGGGGGGTAAAGCTGGACACGGGGGGGGGTAAAGCTGGACACGGCTGGACACAGGGGGGGGGTAAAGCTGGACACGGCTGGACACAGGTGGGGGGGTAAAGCTGGACACGGGGGGGGGTAAAGCTGGACACGGCTGTTGGCTAGAGTCTGGACACAGGGGGGGGGAAAGCTGGACACGGCTGGACACAGGGGGGGTAAAGCTGGACACGGCTGGACACAGGGGGGGGTAAAGCTGGACACGGCTGGACACAGGGGGTAAAGCTGGACACGGGGGGGTAAAGCTGGACACAGGGGGGGTAAAGCTGGACACGGGGGGGTAAAGCTGGACACGGGGGGGGTAAAGCTGGACACGGGGGGCAAAGCTGGACACGGGGGGGTAAAGCTGGACACGGGGGGGGTAAAGCTGGACACGGGGGGGTAAAGCTGGACACGGGGGGGGGGGTAAAGCTGGACACGGGGGGGTAAACCTGGACACGGGGGGGGTAAGTAAAGCTGGACACGGGGGGGCGGTAAAGCTGGACACGGGGGGGGGGGCAGAGTGCTGGACACAGATGGGGCAGAGTGCTGGACACAGATGGGGCAGAGTGCTGGACACAGATGAGGCAGGATTGGAAACAGATGGGGCAGAGTGCTGGACACAGATGGGGCAGGATTGGACACAGATGGGGCAGAGTGCTGGACACAGATGGGGCAGAGTGCTGGACACAGATGGGGCAGAGTGCTGGACACAGATGAGGCAGGATTGGACACAGATGGGGCAGAGTGCTGGACACAGATGAGGCAGGATTGGAAACAGATGGGGCAGAGTGCTGGACACAGATGGGGCAGAGTGCTGGACACAGATGGGGCAGAGTGCTGGACACAGATGGGGCAGAGTGCTGGACACAGATGAGGCAGGATTGGAAACAGATGGGCAGGATTGGACACAGATGGGGCAGAGTGCTGGACACAGATGGGGCAGAGTGCTGGACACAGATGGGGCAGAGTGCTGGGCACAGATGAGGCAGGATTGGAAACAGATGGGGCAGGATTGGACACAGATGGGGCAGAGTGCTGGACACAGATGGGGCAGGATTGGACACAGATGGGGCAGAGTGCTGGACACAGATGGGGCAGAGTGCTGGACACAGATGGGGCAGAGTGCTGGACACAGATGGGGCAGAGTGCTGGACACAGATGGGGCAGATTGCTGGACACAGATGGGGCAGAGTGCTGGGCACAGATGGGGCAGGATTGGAAACAGATGGGGCAGGATTGGACACAGATGGGGCAGAGTGCTGGGCATAGATGAGGCATTATTGGAAACAGATGGGGCAGGATTGGACACAGATGGGGCAGAGTGCTGGACACAGATGGGGCAGGATTGGACACAGATGGGGCAGAGTGCTGGACACAGATGGGGCAGAGTGCTGGACACAGATGGGGCAGAGTGCTGGACACAGATGGGGCAGAGTGCTGGACACAGATGGGGCAGAGTGCTGGACACAGAGGCAGGGGCAGAGTGCTGGACACAGAGGCAGGGGCAGAGTGCTGGACACAGAGGCAGGGGCAGAGTGCTGGACACAGAGGCAGGGGCAGAGTGCTGGACACAGAGGCAGGGGCAGAATGCTGGACACAGTGGCAGGGGCAGAATGCTGGACACAGTGGCAGGGGCAGAATGCTGGACACAGTGGCAGGGGTAGAATGCTGGACACAGTGGCAGGGGCAGAATGCTGGACACAGTGACAGGGGCAGAATGCTGGACACAGGGGCAGACTGTGAGACCCGGGGGCAGAATGCTGGACATTGGGGCAGAATGCTGGACATGGGGCAGAATGGAGATACGGGGCATGATTGGAGACACGGGGCAGGGTGAAAGACATGGGGGCATGACTGGAGACAGATGGGGGAGGATTGGAGACAGATGGGGCAGAATGGAGACAAGTGGCAGGATTGCAGACACGGGGGCATGGTTGGAGACATGGGGCATGATGCGAGACAGATCGTGCAGGATCATGAGGCAGGATGGATATGATGGAGACAGATGGGGCCGGATGGAGAGATCACATGGGGTAGAATGGATACTCATGAGGGCAGGATGGGAGAACATATGGCTGACGCCAGGAATGAGACACACGGTGGCCAGGATGGGGAATATTATTACCATAGGGGCTAATTTAGGGATATTATTACTGCAGTGATGTATTTATTTTATTTTTTGAGTATACTGTTTTAAATGAGGGGGTGGTCCTGTTACTGTATAGAGTGACACTATGTTGCCTCTTTTTCTTCATGTGGTGTAATGTAGAAGTTGTGAAAAAGTAAGTAATGTATTCTACAAGCGGAGCTCGAGATAACTGTGTTATTTCCTGCAGAGACGAGCCCTGGCTGGATGAAATGATGGCGGTCTGTGCTGGATGAAGGACTTCACCTAGAGACGTCACTGGTGAGTCAGTGTGTTTCCTATACACTGACACTATACACTGTATACTATATACAGAGCTCCTGTGTATAATTTCACTAGTGATCACTGTATTATCTGTACACATACACTGCATACCAAGTACAGATCTCCTGTGTATAATGGCACTTATGGTGATAGTATGGTGCTTTTTTTTAATTACTGATTAGAATTGTAGTATTCAGTCACTATGTGGTGGTAATATGTGGTCTGGCCATGGTGTTGTGGTATTTGTTCCTTGTATGTGATATTATTCGATCACTGTGGTGGTAATATGCGGTCTGATCATGGTGTTGTGGTATTTGTTCCTTGTATGTGATATTATTCGATCACTGTGGTGGTAATATGTCATCTGGTCATGGTGTAGTGGTATTTGTTCTTTGTATGTGATATTATTGGTCATTTTAAAAATTGAAAAATAAATAAAAATATACCTAAATTGTATTGCATATTTTAACAAATATTTAATAGGTTACAGCAGAGTAGGGCCCGGCCAAAAGTGTCTACCGTGTTATGGTGGCGGCTTAAAAAAATCTTTTGACCAAAACAAAAGCTGCAGCTATATGTGTGATCTGGTGATGGGAACTGTTAATGTGTGATAGGTGAGAAGTGGAGATTTTCCAAGAGAGAGCGGTGGGACTGTGGACAGGTCGTGGGGTGGAGCCTGGAGGCGGGGCTGGGGTGGAGCCTGGGCGGAGTCTCAAGGGGGCCCCGAAAATTTTGCCAGTATGGGGCCCCGAAATTTCTAGTGGCAGCCCTGATAGTCCCATCTTGGTCTACGGATATTAGGATGTCCAAAAAATCTATAATGCTTTTTTCAATTTTGTATGTTAATTTGATATTATATGGATTCTGATTCAATTCGGCAAAAAATCTTTCCAGTTCGATTTTAGGCCCATTCCAAAAAATCAAAAGATCGTCGATATAACGGAGCCAGCACTGCACATGGTCAGCGGCACACGCGCCGTCACAATGCACAACCTCCCTCTCCCAATATCCGAGAAATAGGTTGGCGTACGACGGCGCGCATGCCGCACCCATGGCAGTGCCGCGCTCCTGTAAATAAAAACGATCCTTGAAAGTAAAAAAATTATGTTTTTAAAACAAAATCCAATAATTCCAAAATCAGTTCAATTAACAACCTATCCAGGTTGCTCATTTCAAGAAAAAAACAGACAGCTCTTATTCCGTCCTCATGACCAATAGAGGTATATAGGGACTCGACGTCTGCGGTCACCAGCCATACATCAGGTTCCAGGGTAATTCCATCCACTCTCACCAGGACGTCCGAAGAGTCTCTGACATAAGAGGGTAGGGTCTCAACTAATGGTTTTAAATAATAATCAATAAATTTACAGACCGGATCACATAACCCTCCCATGCCAGAGACTATCGGACGTCCCGTTGGATCCACAGGATTTTTGTGGATTTTTGGAAGCATGTATAAAGTCGGTATCTTGGGAAATTTAACCACCAGTCCGTCCAGTACTTTCTTAGGAATTATACCCACTTCAAAGGCCCGCTGTAATATATCATGCAGTCCTTCCGCAAATCCTTGCAGTGGGTTTTTAGGTAGTATAGAATAGCTATCTTTGTTTCTCAGCTGTCTAAACACCTCTCGTTCGTATTGTTCTACCGGCCAGATCACCACGTTCCCTCCTTTGTCGGCCGCCTTGATGACAATATCATCGAGAGCCTTGAGTTCTTTAAGAGCCCGTCTTTGTATACCGTTCAAATTGTCCTTTTGAATATGTCGCGGAATCTCTTTAAAATCTTTCATGACTAATTTACAAAAAATCTCGACTTGCGGGCAGACCGACAAAGGAGGGAAGGTTAGCGATCTGGGCAAAATAGAAGTGGGAAATTTACCCACCGTGGTTTCTCCCTGTTCCTCTAATAGCTCCTCCAAAATGGTGAGAGTCTCTTGTTCTGTGATGATGGTAACGTCATTAACCCTTTCATATCGGTGATGTAACTTTTTCAGGACCAATTTGCGGCAGAAGAGGTGGAGGTCCTTTACAGCTGAAAAATAATTGAAACCATTAGTTGGAGAGACGGTAAGACCAAATTTCAAAACCTCCACCTGTGATCTAGATAGACTATGTGAAGATAAATTTATTACCTCCAAATTACCATTCCTGGTTTTCCTAGTGGATTGTCGTTGTGGTGAAACGTTCCTCTTTCTATCGTATGGTCTAATCTTATTCCTTTGGATATCTTTAGGGAAACTCGAGTTACCAGTGTCTTCTAACCTTGACTCAGGGACACTTGGTCTTGGTTCATCCACTGATGTATAAGAGGATAATGATGTGGATCGTGACCTATTAAAGGGTCTTTTTCTACCATTTTTGTTTCTCCATCTATACATAGTGTGATAAATCTGGTCTTAAAATCTTCCTCTTTCGCCTTCCTAGTTGTAACTAGGAGTTTCTCCCTAGAGGTGTTCCTAGCACTGTGATATCCGTGTTTAATCATTCTGTGACTGTAGCCTCTATCTAAAAACCTTTCCTTCAGGTCAAGGGCCTGTGCCTCAAATTCAAGGTCAAGGGCCTGTGCCCTTCGGTAGAGCATGTACGCTTTGCCCTTAAATACTGACCGATAGGGATTGCTTTTTTGGTTGCTTGTGTATGCGAAGATGATGCATGTAACACCGAGTTCACCGATGTCTTTTTGCGGAAAATATCCGTTTGGATAGTCCCATCTTGGTCTACGGATATTAGGATGTCCAAAAAATTTATAATGCTTTTTTCAATTTTGTATGTTAATTTGATATTATATGGATTCTGATTCAATTCGGCAAAAAATCTTTCCATTTCGATTTTAGGCCCATTCCAAAAAATCAAAAGATCGTCGATGGATCTGCTTTGAAAAACTCCACATGTTCATGTGAATATCTTATGGACTTGATGATGTTCTGAATGGAAGATCTAAATGCCCTTCTGTCAAGGACTAATTTCCTTGTTTAAATGTATATCTTTTATATTATATATCTGGATGCCCCTCTGTTAAGGATTAATTTCCTTATTGAAATGTATGTCTTTTATTTTATATATGCATTTTTTATGTATATTTTTGTGTGTATATTATTTTTTACATGGCACTTTATTTCCCCCGCCTGTATGTACTCCTGGGAGGGATGGTTGTGTTTAATAACACAGCGTACCCACCCATCGGTCGATATGGGCGGCATTGGACGCACTAAACTAATATTTTAAATTTAAATATAGTTGTATGCTTATCTTTTGCATACCATCACTATGGACATAACAATTATGTTGGTATCATACTATATATGTACATTGCACTCTTATGTGCTCTTTACACGATAATATTTATGTGGGGTGTTTTTTGTTATTATTTTTTCACATTCTCTTTATATTTTGTTATATAGATTGCACTCGTGTGCGTCACTTGGACAGCGGGGCACCTTTGTACCAGGGAACTATTAGGGGATTGGTATGCTTGTAATAGGACATCATGATTTTGGGTAAGATGGGGGGTTTCGTTGCACGTTACATGAATGGCGCTGATATACGCATGCCCACTCGTTCATTTAGAGCCTGATGTAGTATCATAGGTAGGATGGTGCTTGGGCTCGCATTCACAGTTCACCGACTTAGGATACGGGATGATGACAGCTCCTTATGAGCCTTTATAGAGTGGTGTTGATGTGCGTGCGTTTGCGCCCTTTTGTTAGTTGGACATAACCATCTTTTATGATCACATATTGGGATGACAGCTCTTTATAAGCCTTTATAGAGTCGTGCTGGTGTGCGTGCGTGTGCGCCCTTTTGAGAGTTTGATATAACCATCTTTTATGATCACATATTGGGAAGCATGAAGAATTCTGGTGGACTTCATGTAAATACCGCTGGCACACGCACATACACTTGCTCGTTCTCTACGAAGTATTGCATATGGGATTGCGCTCAGGTGCGCAAGCGCATTTGATCACTTTGGGACACGGAAAGATGGTAGCCCCCTATGGGCTCCTTTAAAATGGCGCTGATGTGCGCATGCGTGTTCGCGCACCTTGTCCCGTGCATCAATGAAGGTCTCCTGCAATTTCCGGCGCGCGTTCAATGACGTCTATGAGGTATTTCCTCTAACGCGCTCTGGATTGGAGTACCAATGGACTGGACTGATGCACCTGGTGTCTCGGTGGAGCGTCCTCACATGCGACATATGATTGGCTAACCGGAACCTGCAGGGGGTATTTAGTGAGGTAAGATGGGGGCATAGTACACACTCCCCTTGAGAAAGCACATCATCGGCGAAACGCGCGTCGGGGCAATCTTGCAGCAACATCTATCATGGGTAAGCATTAAATTTATCCTATTATTGGTTTATGGGTACCTAGTGCAACTGAGCTCTTACTACCTGGGTTGATACACATGAGATTAGGACCTTAAAGGGTTTGTATATGAGTTTCTTTTTTGCTTGATTTAGTTTACAATTATGGTATCGGCATGCTTATTCTAAGATACTGTAGTATATTTTTTGCTGCATAAACATGGAATTCTGTCAGAGTCTTTTTTCTTCATCCTCATATAGGATTTTTTGTATTGTTTTAATATTGTGTTTCAATAAACTTTATTGATTTTATTTTAGTGTGTCATAGTGGTCTGTAGGTGCTTTTATGCACTTATATTTTGGTAGTAGTATTTGGTTGTCCACTATTCTAGTAACGGATATACAGTACTGGGGAAGCAAGTATAGCGATGCTTCTGGTTTGATCCAAAGCAGATGGACTTCAGAGCACGCGACCAGGCGTGGCTTATGAAACTTAATGAGGTGTTTAAAGAGGACTCAAGTTTGTTTTTAGATAACAGGGACACTAAAGAACAAATTGGTAAATTAAAAGACCTTCTCCACAGACGTACAAGGATCTGGTGGAACAAAGCTTTTTTGCAGAGATATTTAACTAAAGGTTTGATCCCACGGGGACTCAGGGTCCAGATTTTCCCGTCTTTCTTAGTGGAGGATGAGATGATAAAAGCAAAATGGGAAAAAATTGCTGGAGAATGCTCCAAAGGTTTTATGGAGTTATTGATTCAACTTGATGATAATAAATTAAAAGAAATTGAAAAAGACATTGAGGGAATCCAAGGGGACCTTAAAAAAGAATTGTCGGATAAAAATCTGGAAGACATCAATAAGGATTTAGAGCAAAGTTTCCAGAAATGGGAGACTGAGATCTGTAATACTAAATCAAAAAAATTCCAGAGAGACTCTTTGGACTCACAGAATCACACTATGTATAGATGGAGAAACAAAAATGGTAGAAAAAGACCCTTTAATAGGTCACAATCCACATCATTATCCTCTTATACATCAGTGGATGAACCAAGACCAAGTGTCCCTGAGTCAAGGTTAGAAGACACTGGTAACTCGAGTTTCCCTAAAGATATCCAAAGGAATAAGATCAGACCATACAATAGAAAGAGGAACGTTTCACCACAACGACAATCCACTAGGAAAACCAGGAATGGTAATTTGGAGGTAATAAATTTATCTTCACATAGTCTATCTAGATCACAGGTGGAGGTTTTGAAATTTGGTCTTACCGTCTCTCCAACTAATGGTTTCAATTATTTTTCAGCTGTAAAGGACCTCCACCTCTTCTGCCGCAAATTGGTCCTGAAAAAGTTACATCACCGATATGAAAGGGTTAATGACGTTACCATCATCACAGAACAAGAGACTCTCACCATTTTGGAGGAGCTATTAGAGGAACAGGGAGAAACCACGGTGGGTAAATTTCCCACTTCTATTTTGCCCAGATCGCTAACCTTCCCTCCTTTGTCGGTCTGCCCGCAAGTCGAGATTTTTTGTAAATTAGTCATGAAAGATTTTAAAGAGATTCCGCGACATATTCAAAAGGACAATTTGAACGGTACACAAAGACGGGCTCTTAAAGAACTCAAGGCTCTCGATGATATTGTCATCAAGGCGGCCGACAAAGGAGGGAACGTGATGATCTGGCCGGTAGAACAATACGAACGAGAGGTGTTTAGACAGCTGAGAAACAAAGATAGCTATTCTATACTACCTAAAAACCCACTGCAAGGATTTGCGGAAGGACTGCATGATATATTACAGCGGGCCTTTGAAGTGGGTATAATTCCTAAGAAAGTACTGGACGGACTGGTGGTTAAATTTCCCAAGATACCGACTTTATACATGCTTCCAAAAATCCACAAAAATCCTGTGGATCCACCGGGACGTCCGATAGTCTCTGGCATGGGAGGGTTATGTGATCCGGTCTGTAAATTTATTGATTATTATTTAAAACCATTAGTTGAGACCCTACCCTCTTATGTCAGAGACTCTTCGGACGTCCTGGTGAGAGTGGATGGAATTACCCTGGAACCTGATGTATGGCTGGTGACCGCAGACGTCGAGTCCCTATACAGGTCCTTCTCAAAAAATTAGCATATAGTGTTAAATTTCATTATTTACCATAATGTAATGATTACAATTAAACTTTCATATATTATAGATTCATTATCCACCAACTGAAATTTGTCAGGTCTTTTATTGTTTTAATACTGATGATTTTGGCATACAACTCCTGATAACCCAAAAAACCTGTCTCAATAAATTAGCATATTTCACCCATCCAATCAAATAAAAGTGTTTTTTAATAACAAACAAAAAAACCAACAAATAATAATGTTCAGTTATGCACTCAATACTTGGTCGGGAATCCTTTGGCAGAAATGACTGCTTCAATGCGGCGTGGCATGGAGGCAATCAGCCTGTGACACTGCTGAGATGTTATGGAGGCCCAGGATGCTTCAATAGCAGCCTTAAGCTCATCCAGAGTGTTGGGTCTTGCGTCTCTCAACTTTCTCTTCACAATATCCCACAGATTCTCTATGGGGTTCAGGTCAGGAGAGTTGGCAGGCCAATTGAGCACAGTAATACCATGGTCAGTAAACCATTTACCAGTGGTTTTGGCACTGTGAGCAGGTGCCAGGTCGTGCTGAAAAATGAAATCTTCATCTCCATAAAGCATTTCAGTGTTGATGTGCGTGCGTTTGCGCCCTTTTGTTAGTTGGACATAACCATCTTTTATGATCACATATTGGGATGACAGCTCTTTATAAGCCTTTATAGAGTCGTGCTGGTGTGCGTGCGTGTGCGCCCTTTTGAGAGTTTGATATAACCATCTTTTATGATCACATATTGGGAAGCATGAAGAATTCTGGTGGACTTCATGTAAATACCGCTGGCACACGCACATACACTTGCTCGTTCTCTACGAAGTATTGCATATGGGATTGCGCTCAGGTGCGCAAGCGCATTTGATCACTTTGGGACACGGAAAGATGGTAGCCCCCTATGGGCTCCTTTAAAATGGCGCTGATGTGCGCATGCGTGTTCGCGCACCTTGTCCCGTGCATCAATGAAGGTCTCCTGCAATTTCCGGCGCGCGTTCAATGACGTCTATGAGGTATTTCCTCTAACGCGCTCTGGATTGGAGTACCGGACTTGATGCACCTGGTGTCTCGGTGGAGCGTCCTCACATGCGACATATGATTGGCTAACCGGAACCTGCAGGGGGTATTTAGTGAGGTAAGATGGGGGCATAGTACACACTCCCCTTGAGAAAGCACATCATCAGCGAAACGCGCGTCTTGGCAATCTTGCAGCAACATCTATCATGGGTAAGCATTAAATTTATCCTATTATTGGTTTATGGGTACCTAGTGCAACTGAGCTCTTACTACCTGGGTTGATACACATGAGATTAGGACCTTAAAGGGTTTGTATATGAGTCTCTTTTTTGCTTGATTTAGTTTACAATTATGGTATCGGCATGCTTATTCTAAGATACTGTAGTATATTTTTTGCTGCATAAACATGGAATTCTGTCAGAGTCCTTTTTCTTCATCCTCATATAGTATTTTTTGTATTGTTTTAATATTGTGTTTCAATAAACTTTATTGATTTTATTTAAGTGTGTCGTAGTGGTCTGTAGGTGCTTTTATGCACTTATATTTTGGTAGTAGTGTCTCCTACAATCTGCCTGACTCTCCTGTCAGGAGCTGCAGAGCCGCATGTCTGCTCAGCTCCACCTCTCCTCACAGACTCCTCACTTCTCACACAGACTCTCTAACTCCTCCTCCAGCCAGAATATATATAGGGAAGCTACCCTGAAACTGGTTCTAGAGCTCCCCCTTCTGGCCTGGAGTCAGAACAGTGTTGCATGTATGTGTTACCTGTTAAAGGGATCCTTGTCGCTTCCAGGCATGACATCACCTGGAAAGCAATACCGTTGTAACAACCGAATTCCTTGGGTGTTACAGCCCCCCCCCTGTTAAATACAGTACTCCCGGACTTGGAAAACATAAAGAAAACATGTGAACAATTATAAACAAATAACAGGTAAAGCATCATCTTTTCTTCCCTTTATGGAGGTTCTTTCATTAAAAATTACATAACACAAGTGCAGAAGTGCCAAACGTTTTTCAAGTGCACAACATTACATTAATAACACTTCTACTTCTTGTTCCAGGGCAGGTCACTCAGGCCTGCATCCTCCTGGACTGGTGGCCAGCTGGATATTCTCCTTTGGGGGCACTTGCATGGACTGCATGATTTTGGTTAGTGCAGCCACACTTTTGGTCAGTTCCTGGACCTGGAGACGCAGGTTTCCAGCAGTGCGGGTGTCAAAGGTTTCCTTCAGCCCGGCCACCATTTGGTTGACAGTCCCATTATCAGTGCCCTGCCAGGACTTTACTTCCCTCTGGGCTATACCAATTAACTGACCAATGAAGATGCTGACTTTTTGCTCTTCAGACAGGGAGTACACTTTGAACAAGCTACAAAGTCTCTCCTTGAAATTGCTGATGGTGTGTGACTTCCCTGAGTATTGTGGTAGCCAGGTGGCTCCAGGTATGTACGGCATCGATAGCGGCATTATGGAAGCTGTAACTGCAGCTGCCGCTGAATCTGGCTGCTTCATGGGGGCTGCAGCCGCAGGTGCCAGATTTTGCTACACTCTGGAGGCTGCTTCTGCGTCTGCCGCCGGATTCAGCTGTACTATTGGGCTGCGGCTGCGGCCGCTGCTAACTCTCCATCTGAGCAGGACATGTTCCTCCCCCCTAGTTAACCTTAGCCAGGCCCGGCAGTTTTTTAACAGGAGTATACAGGATGTTGCTCTTTGCACAGCACTTGTTTCACAGTTTCACAGCTTCTCACACTTGTATTGCATTCACAGGAGCTGGCAGTCTGCTGAAGACACTTGGATGGATGGATCACACAGCACACTGCTT
This sequence comes from Ranitomeya imitator, assembly GCF_032444005.1. NCBI lineage: Eukaryota > Metazoa > Chordata > Amphibia > Anura > Dendrobatidae > Ranitomeya > Ranitomeya imitator. The sequence continues at coordinate 466,253,936 of NC_091282.1, read as the reverse complement.
CTTGCAGGGGCCCTTCCCCTCCTGAAAGCACACAGCGCACACACTCCTCAGTGCAGATGGGTGGATCAGTGTCACCATAGTAATGCAGCCTGTTGTGAATTCTGCTTTTGGGCTCCCTCCTGTGGTTGTAGATGGTAATGCAGTTGTGCCTGGACTGCAGGATTGGACAGGTGTATCTGCTAATTGCAAGGCTGACTGGGGTATTTAGCTTTGCTGGACTCTTTAGTCCCTTCCAGTTGTCAATATTTCTTGTGAAGTGTTGGATCACTTTCTGGCTTCTCCTGCTCGCTGCCAATTTCAGCAAAGATAAGTGTTTGTTTTTTTTGTTTCTGTGGCACACTGCCGGTGTGCTTGTTTCAGTTTTATTCCTGCTCTGTTTGTAGGATTCACTGGAGTTGCAGATATACGCTCCTGCATCTTTTAGTAGATGTAGGAAGTTTTTGTATATTCTGCTGTGGATGTTTTGAAGGGTTTTTTACTGACCGCACAGAACTCTGTCCTATCCTGTCCTATCTAGCTAGAGTGGCCTCCTGTGCTAATCCTGTTTTTCTGCCTATGTATGTTTTTTCCTCTCCGACTCACCGCCAATATTTGTGGGGGGCTGTCTATCCTTTGGAGATTTTCTCTGAGGCAAGATAGTATTCCTATTTCCATCTTTAGGGGTATTTAGTTCTCCGGCTGTGACAAGGTGTCTAGGTGTGTTAGGTACACTCCACGGCTACTTCTAGTTGCGGTGTTAAGTTCAGGATTGCGGTCAGTACAGTGGCCACTTTCTCCAGTGAAAGTTCTCATGCAGTTCCTAGTTCACCGGATCACAACAGCAGCCTATGCATAGAGGGGCTGGCACATTCTAATGCATGGGGAGGTAGCAATTTCTCCACACAATCTGACGCAGAGGGGGCTGGCACCTCCTTTCTGGAATGACAGACAACTCAAAGCACAGTCTATGCAAGTGGGAGGGGCCTATTTTGGGGGCATTTCCGAGGCTCCGCCAATGATGGGACACTGTTGTGAATTCTGTGGCTGAGTTCACTTCTGTGGTCACAAGTGGTATTGCAGTCTCTGGGCTTCCTCCCTCAGGTGTTTTGGTGAGCTCGTTGGCTGCCTTGCTATTTAGCTCCACCTGAGTCTGTCTTCCTTGCTCCTTGTCAATGTTCCAGTGTTGGATCTGAGCTACTGCATCTTTCCTTGGGCCTGCTGCTCTGCTAGATAAGTGCTTCTAGTTTGTTTTCTGTTTTTTCTGTCCAGCTTGCTATTAACTTTTGCTGGAAGCTCTGAGAAGCAAAGGAGTGCACCGCCGTGCTGTTAGTTCGGCACGGTGGGTCTTTTTGCCCCTTTGCGTGGTTTTCGTTTTAGGGTTTTTTGTAGACTGCATAGTTCTCTTTGCTATCCTCGCTCTGTCTAGAATATCGGGCCTCACTTTGCTGAATCTATTTCATTCCTACGTTTGTCTTTTCATCTTGCTAACAGTCATTATATGTGGGGGGCTGCCTATTCCTTTGGGGTATTTCTCTGAGGTAAGTCAGGCTTGTATTTCTATCTTCAGGCTAGTCAGCTCCTCAGGCAGTGCCGAGTTGCATAGGTAGTGATAGGCGCAATCCACTGCTGCTTATAGTTGTGTGAGGATAGATCAGGTACTGCAGTCTACAGAGATTCCACGTCTCAGAGCTCGTCCTATTGTTTTTGGTTATTGCCAGATCTCTGTATGTGCGCTGATTACTGCACGCTGTGTTGCCTGATTGCCAGTCATAACAGTACAAGGAGCCACACCAATGATTCCCAATAGAGGGAAAAAAGAAATCCTGACATCATTTTTTTTTCTTAGCTCTGTCTTCAGTCTTTTTTTTCCCCTAGACATTAGAGTGCTTCAGGACACAGCTGTGGACATGGATATTCAGGCTCTGTGCTCCTCAATGGATAATCTCGTTGTAAATGTACAAAAGATTCAAGATACTATTGATCAGAAATCGATGCTAGAACCAAGAATTCCGATTCCTGATTTGTTTTTTGGTGACAGAACTAAGTTCCTGAGCTTCAGAAATAATTGTAAGCTATTTTTGGCCTTGAAACCTCATTCTTCTGGTAATCCTATTCAACAGGTTTTGATTATTATTTCTTTTTTGCGCGGCGACCCACAGGACTGGGCGTTTTCTCTTGCACCAGGAGATTCTGCATTGAGTAATGTTGATGCATTTTTCCAGGCGCTGGGATTGCTTTACGATGAGCCTAATTCAGTGGATCAGGCTGAGAAAAATCTGCTGGCTTTATGCCAGGGTCAGGATGATGTAGAAGTATATTGTCAGAAATTTAGGAAGTGGTCAGTACTCACTCTGTGGAATGAATCTGCACTAGCGGCTTTGTTCAGAAAGGGTCTCTCTGAAGCTCTTAAGGATGTAATGGTGGGATTTCCTATGCCTGCTGGTTTGAATGAGTCTATGTCCTTGGCCATTCAGATCGGTCGTCGCTTGCGCGAGCGTAAATCTGTGCACCATCTGGCGGTATTGTCTGAGAGTAAACCTGAGCCTATGCAGTGCGACAGGACTATGACTAAAGTAGAACGGCAAGAACACAGACGTCTGAACAGACTGTGTTTCTATTGTGGTGATTCTACTCATGCTATTTCTAATTGTCCTAAACGCACTAGGCGGTTCGATAGCTCTGCTGTTATTGGTACTGTACAGTCCAAATTCCTTTTGTCCATTACCTTAATGTGCTCTTTGTCATCGTATTCTGTCATGGCGTTTGTGGATTCAGGCGCTGCCCTGAATCTGATGGATTTGGATTATGCTAAACGTTGTGGATTTTTCTTGGAGCCTTTGCGGTGTCCTATTCCGTTGAGAGGAATTGATGCTACACCTTTGGCCAAGAATAAGCCTCAGTACTGGGCCCAGCTGACCATGTGCATTGCTCCTGCACATCAGGAAGTTATTCGCTTTCTGGTACTGCATAATTTGCATGATGTGGTCGTGTTGGGGTTGCCATGGCTACAAACCCATAATCCAGTATTGGATTGGAACTCTATGTCGGTAACCAGCTGGGGTTGTCAGGGAGTACATGGTGATGTTCCATTTTTGTCTATTTCGTCATCTATTCCTTCTGACATCCCAGAGTTCTTGTCGGACTTTCAGGATGTATTTGAAGAGTCCAAGTCTGATGCCCTACCTCCGCATAGGAATTGTGATTGTGCTATCGATTTGATTCCTGGTAGTAAATTCCCTAAGGGTCGTTTATTTAATTTGTCCGTACCTGAACACACCGCTATGCGCAGTTATGTGAAGGAGTCCCTGGAGAAGGGACATATTCGCCCATCGTCGTCACCATTGGGAGCAGGGTTCTTTTTTGTAGCCAAGAAGGATGGTTCGCTAAGACCGTGTATTGATTACCGCCTTCTTAATAAGATCACTGTTAAGTTTCAGTATCCCTTGCCATTGATTTCTGACTTGTTTGCTCGGATTAAGGGGGCTAGTTGGTTTACTAAGATTGATCTTCGTGGTGCGTATAATCTGGTGAGAATCAGGCAGGGAGATGAATGGAAAACGGCATTTAATACGCCCGAGGGTCATTTTGAGTATCTGGTGATGCCGTTCGGACTTGCCAATGCTCCATCTGTTTTTCAGTCTTTTATGCATGACATTTTCCGTGAGTATCTGGATAAATTCTTGATTGTTTACTTGGATGACATTTTGATCTTCTCAGATGATTGGGAGTCTCATGTGAAGCAAGTCAGAATGGTTTTCCAGGTACTGCGTGCTAATTCCTTGTTCGTGAAGGGATCAAAGTGTCTCTTCGGTGTGCAGAAAGTTTCATTTTTGGGGTTCATCTTTTCCCCTTCTACTATCGAGATGGATCCGGTTAAGGTTCAGGCCATCCAGGATTGGACTCAGCCGACATCTCTAAAAAGTCTGCAGAAATTCCTGGGCTTTGCTAATTTTTATCGTCGCTTCATCTGTAATTTTTCTAGCATTGCCAGACCATTGACCGATTTGACCAAGAAGGGTGCTGATTTGGTTAATTGGTCTTCTGCTGCCGTGGAAGCTTTTCAGGAGTTGAAGCGTCGTTTTTGCTGTGCCCCTGTGTTGTGTCAACCTGATGTTTCTCTTCCGTTCCAGGTCGAGGTTGATGCTTCTGAGATTGGTGCAGGGGCGGTTTTGTCACAGAGAGGTTCTGGTTGCTCAGTGTTCAAACCATGTGCTTTCTTTTCCAGGAAATTTTCTGCTGCTGAGCGTAATTATGATGTGGGCAACCGAGAGTTGCTGGCCATTAAGTGGGCATTCGAGGAGTGGCGTCATTGGCTTGAGGGTGCTAAGCATCGCGTGGTGGTTTTGACTGATCATAAGAACCTTACTTATCTTGAGTCTGCCAAGCGCTTGAATCCTAGACAGGCCCGTTGGTCGTTATTTTTTGCTCGTTTTGATTTTGTGATTTCATACCTTCCGGGCTCTAAAAATGTGAAGGCGGATGCTCTGTCTAGGAGTTTTGTGCCCGACTCTCCGGGGTTATCTGAGCCGGCGAGTATCCTCAAGGAAGGAGTCATTGTGTCTGCCATCTCCCCTGATTTGCGGAGAGTGTTGCAGAAATTTCAGGCTAATAAACCTGATCGTTGTCCGGCCGAGAAACTGTTCGTCCCTGATAGGTGGACTAGTAAAGTTATCTCTGAACTTCATTGTTCGGTGCTGGCCGGTCATCCAGGAATCTTTGGTACCAGGGAGTTGGTTGCTAGATCCTTCTGGTGGCCATCTCTGTCACGGGATGTGCGTGCTTTTGTGCAGTCCTGTGGAATTTGTGCTAGGGCTAAGCCCTGCTGTTCACGTGCCAGTGGGTTGCTTTTGCCCTTGCCGGTCCCGAAGAGGCCTTGGACACATATTTCGATGGATTTCATTTCTGACCTTCCCGTTTCTCAAAAAATGTCGGTCATTTGGGTGGTCTGTGATCGCTTTTCTAAAATGGTCCATCTGGTGCCCTTGGTTAAATTGCCTTCCTCCTCTGATTTGGTGCCTTTGTTCTTCCAGCATGTGGTTCGTTTACATGGCATTCCTGAGAATATTGTTTCTGACAGAGGTTCCCAGTTTGTCTCGAGGTTCTGGCGAGCCTTTTGTGGTAGGATGGGCATTGACCTATCTTTCTCCTCGGCCTTCCATCCTCAGACTAATGGCCAGACCGAACGAACCAATCAGACCTTGGAAACATATCTGAGATGTTTTGTTTCCGCTGACCAGGATGATTGGGTGTCATTTTTGCCGTTGGCTGAGTTCGCCCTTAATAATCGGGCCAGCTCGGCTACCTTGGTCTCTCCATTTTTCTGCAATTCTGGGTTCCATCCTCGTTTCTCTTCAGGACAGGTTGAGTCTTCGGACTGTCCTGGTGTGGATTCTGTGGTGGACAGGTTGCAGCAGATCTGGACTCAGGTAGTGGACAATTTGACCTTGTCCCAGGAGAAGGCTCAGCTTTTCGCTAATCGCAGACGCCGTGTGGGACCCCGACTTCGTGTTGGGGATCTGGTTTGGTTATCTTCTCGTCATATTCCTATGAAGGTTTCCTCTCCTAAATTTAAACCTCGTTTTATTGGTCCGTATAGGATTTCTGAGATTCTCAATCCGGTGTCTTTTCGTCTGATCCTCCCAGACTCCTTTTCCATACATAATGTATTCCATAGGTCGTTGTTGAGGAGATACGTGGCACCTATGGTTCCATCTGTGGAGCCTCCTGCCCCTGTTTTGGTGGAGGGGGAATTGGAGTATATTGTGGAGAAGATTTTGGATTCTCGTGTCTCTAGACGGAAACTCCAGTATCTGGTCAAATGGAAGGGTTATGCTCAGGAAGATAATTCCTGGGTTTTTGCCTCTGATGTCCATGCCCCAGATCTTGTTCGTGCCTTTCATGTGGCTCATCCTGGTCGGCCTGGGGGTTCTGGTGAGGGTTCGGTGACCCCTCCTCAAGGGGGGGGTACTGTTGTGAATTCTGTGGCTGAGTTCACTTCTGTGGTCACAAGTGGTATTGCAGTCTCTGGGCTTCCTCCCTCAGGTGTTTTGGTGAGCTCGTTGGCTGCCTTGCTATTTAGCTCCACCTGAGTCTGTCTTCCTTGCTCCTTGTCAATGTTCCAGTGTTGGATCTGAGCTACTGCATCTTTCCTTGGGCCTGCTGCTCTGCTAGATAAGTGCTTCTAGTTTGTTTTCTGTTTTTTCTGTCCAGCTTGCTATTAACTTTTGCTGGAAGCTCTGAGAAGCAAAGGAGTGCACCGCCGTGCTGTTAGTTCGGCACGGTGGGTCTTTTTGCCCCTTTGCGTGGTTTTCGTTTTAGGGTTTTTTGTAGACTGCATAGTTCTCTTTGCTATCCTCGCTCTGTCTAGAATATCGGGCCTCACTTTGCTGAATCTATTTCATTCCTACGTTTGTCTTTTCATCTTGCTAACAGTCATTATATGTGGGGGGCTGCCTATTCCTTTGGGGTATTTCTCTGAGGTAAGTCAGGCTTGTATTTCTATCTTCAGGCTAGTCAGCTCCTCAGGCAGTGCCGAGTTGCATAGGTAGTGATAGGCGCAATCCACTGCTGCTTATAGTTGTGTGAGGATAGATCAGGTACTGCAGTCTACAGAGATTCCACGTCTCAGAGCTCGTCCTATTGTTTTTGGTTATTGCCAGATCTCTGTATGTGCGCTGATTACTGCACGCTGTGTTGCCTGATTGCCAGTCATAACAGGACACCCTGCATATAATTCACTCCACTTGTGCTTCAGTAATGGCCGCTCTCAAAGTTCCAATGCACCACACAGCATGCAGCATCTTACACAGTTCACAAACAGTTCAGAAGCTGATATTAGGCGCACAGCACTCCGCTTACAGGCAGTTCTTTATCCTGTTCATGATGCCAAGTTGGAGCGCCCACTAGGACCGTTGGGTATTCAGTACCGGGCCACTTCTGTTCTTAAAGATGTGGTCACGGTGGCAGTGACCCGGTCCGTGGCCCTGGGCGTCCAATAAAAGGAAGATTAACGGAAATGGGAATAAAGTCTGAGGTAGTAGTGTTTGTGACGCCACCTGTGGTACCAGGGGTGGCCGACTCTGCTAAAAGGGGTCCACTGGGGATGATGGTATTGCAGCTTAGATGGTATAGATCCCCACAGGCAGAGCTTAGTCCCCAGGGCTCCCGGTGTACTTGGAAAGGATGGTAGATGGTGAAGTGCAGGAAAGAATTGGAGGACACAAGGTTGCAGTCTCTTTACCTTTTACTGATGCAGTTCAGGTACAGGTTACAGGTGGTCTTTGGAATCCGGGCAGCCTGGAAGCGATTCGGAATCCCCTTAGCCAGGTGGGGTTGGAAGCTTTCCTTACTGCACTGTGTTCTCAGTCCTTTGCTGCCTGAGGCTTCATACAAGGTCCTCTCTTTCTCTCTCTGCCCTTTTAGGTCGACACTACCTGCATGGCAGGCAACTTGAGCCTTATTACAGGTGTCCCTTCTCGTGGTGTCTCCGGGCTCTAATCTGCTGCTGTGACTTCGGGTGTAATGGTGGCCAGGAGACTTGGAATCTCCTGCCCGCCGGTTTCTACTGTGTTTCTGCTGTGGGCCATCAGTTACCCGACAACCTCGGAATTCTGGGCTCCGGTTTCTGCACCTGATCCTGGAGGGAACGCACTCGCAGCTCCACTCCAGTTTCTTTCTCCTCTTTAGCTCCTTCTCCCCTCACTGTCTCCTACAATCTGCGTGACTCTCCAGTTAGGAGCTGCAGAGCCGCATGTCTGCTTTGCTCCCGCTCTCCTCACAGACTCCTCACTCAGACTCTCTAACTCCTCCTCCAGCCAGAATATATATAGGGAAGCTCCCCTGAAATTGGGTCTAGAGCTCCCCCTTCTGGCCTGGAGTCAGAACAGTGTTGTGTGTACGTGTTACCTGTTAAAGGGATCCTTGTCGCTTCCAGGCATGACATCACCTCCCCCGTGAGGAAGACAATACCATTGTAACAACTGAATTCCTGGGGTGTTACATATAAAGTATGATAGCTCCAGCCCCAATATATACAGTATGATGGCCTCAGTTCCTCCATATATACAGTATAATGGCCCCAGCCTCCATATATACAGTATGATGGTCCCAGTTCCTCCATATATAAAGTATGATGGCCCCAGCCCCCAAATATACAGTATAGTGGCCCTAGCCCCCATATATATAGTAGGATAGCCCCACAGCCCGTTCATATAACAAATAATGTTTATACTCACCTCATCTTGATTCCTGACACCGCAGCCTCCGTCTTCTCTTCTGGCCTGTAGAGCGGCATTAGACACTAATGTTATCGCGCCCCCTGCATGAGAACGCGGAGGTCTCACAAGCTGCGATCTGCAGCTTATGAGACAGATTGCTGTGCGTTGCGTGTCTGCTGCCGGCCGCATCACAGCACAGCAGACACGTCCACGTGCAGTTTGCCGTGTGGGGCCATCAGGCAGCTGGCCCTGCACAGCTGCTGGGGTAGCGGCCCGGAGGGCATTTGCCTCCTTGCCACACGACCCAGCCCACCACTGGTCATTAGTGTGTCATCTGTGTTTGCTCACTGTGTCATTAGTGTGTCATCAGTTTCCTCAGTGTGTCGTTAGTGTATCATCAGTGTTTGCTCAGTGTGTTATCAGTGTTTGCTCAGTGTTTAATCAGTGTTTGCTCACTGTGCCTTTATTGTGTCTTCAGTGTTTGATCACTGTGTCATTACTTTGTCATTAGTGTTTGATCATTGTGTCATTAGTGTGTCATTAGTGTTTGCTCAGTGTGTCATCAGTGTTTGCTCACTGTGTCAGTGTGTCATCAGTGTTTGCTCACTGTGTAATTAGTGTGCCATCAGTGTTTGCTCACTGTATCATTAGTGCGTCCTCAGTGTTTGCTCACTGTGTCATTAGTGTGTCATCCGTGTTTGCTCACTGTGTCATTAGTGTTTCATCAGTGTTTGCTCACTGTGTTATCGGTGTTTATCACATAAATAAGTGACAAAGCTTCTTCTATACTTTGCAATGTAACTTGTGGACAGCACACAGATGCCATCAGTCTGCTGTCAATGAATTTCTTTAACCCATAGACTTGTATTGGTACTCTTCAACCATAAAACTGGAAAGAAACAGACATTTCTCCGTGATTTTTGCACAAACAGTCCATGAAAAAACACATACAATGTGAACAGCCAGATTGACTATATTGGTATGTATGCTATCGATGAAGAACACGGATTGAACACATACGTCTGAATGAGGCCTAAGTGCTATAAAGCATAGCATATAGCAGAGCCTAGCATTGTGGAATGTGGATGGAGCATGGGAAACGCTGTGAAGTATCAAGGAATAATATAAATGTTTGTACTATAAAGAAATTCCTTTTACATATGTAGGTATCTCATAAACCAAACAAAACATTCTTGCTTCTTCCTTCTACCTTAAGTGTTGATACATGTTGAACATAAATTCCTGAAGATCATTCCACAACTGGACTTTTCATTGCTTTAATATAATCAGTACTTCAATCATTCCCTGAAATGTTTCAAAACCTTTTTCACACAACGTGGGTAAAAATAATAAAAGTAATAGTATAATTGCACAGTATAGATGCATGGAACAGCATTTCTATCTCAAACAGTAACAGGTGGATGAGTGAAAGGTGTAGGCCTGGTGCTCTGAGAGTCCTGGCAAATTCAGGAAACTCACATGAAGGAGACCCAACATGGAATCAAAACATTTCCAAAAATTGGGAGCAGACATCAGGAAAAGTGGCATTAATTGACCCACAGTAGAAATTTGATCATGGCACAGCAGCAGTCAGCCATGGCCCACGCATAAGGTATCAGGGTCTGTGCCAGCATTTAGAGCTTTGAATTAAAGTTTAAATTAAGAAGAGGTGGATGAGGGACCATTGTAAGCCTGCTTTGCATGGAGCCTTGATATCTCATGCAACAGCTCAAACTGCTTTTTTGCCCAGCCACACTCAGGTGGCACAACCATCAATTTGGTAGACCACTAATGTTAGAAAAATTTAAGATAAATTTAATAACACGAATAGTTCACTGATCAATTCACGCGCAGTAGAAATGTGATAATGTCACAGCAGCAGTCAGTCATGGACCATGGACCATGCATGAGGTATCAGGGTCTGGGCCAGCATTTACAGCTTTGAATAAAAGTTTAAATTAAGATGAGGTGGGTGAAAAACCGGTGTAAAAGCTTGCTGTGCTGGGAGCCCTGATACCTCATGCAACAGCTCAAACTGCTTTTTGCTTAGTTACACTCAGGTGGCTAAAATATCAGCTTTGTAGACTACTAATGTTAGAAACATTTAAAGATAGTAACACAGGTAGTTGAATGAAAGTAAGTCCAGGCCTGCCGTTCTGGGAGCCCTACTTCTACAGGCAACACACATGATGGAGATTCAACTTGAAGTCTACACATTTCCAAAAATTATTGTCACACACCACTAAAGTGGCATCAATTTCCCCAGAGTAGAAATAGTATAATGAGGCTCTGACACCCCTTCCACTACAGCAACCCACCAGATGGAGACCCAACTTGGAGTATCCACATTTCCAAAAATTGTAACATCAGCAGCAATAGCAACAGCAGGCACAGAAGCCACGACAAAGTTGTCACAGACTGCAATAACGTGAGGTCAGTGCAGCACACTAAAAACTACACCATCGCCTAGTCTGCTCAGTCTGCGACTGGTGTGCAAAAGTCATTGGAGATCCATGACTTGTTCATCTTGATGGAAGTTCTCTATTCTTTCAGGGGACAGCCGAATGCCCTTATCCATGAGGATACTACCAGCATGACAAAACTTCCAAGGTGTGACAGGTGAGCCCCGGCCACTCTTCCATTTTGGAAGATCAAAATGTAAAAGGGTTCAAATTCTCCCTGATGGCATTGATATTGAGCCCAAGATACTCCTGCATCATCCTCTCCAGTCGTTCACAACATGTCAGACTTGTACTCTGTTCTGCTGGTGCATGAGCTTTTGTGTGAAACTCACAGAAATTGCTTCTGCCACTTCACCTGCTGCTGCTAATGTTTTTGCATTGACAACCCGACATTCCCAGGGTTGAAAGTCTATAACTAAGATGCACACTGTGTGCCTCACTGCTGTTTTGGGGAAAACCACCCAGAAAATTGTCTACAAGCGTGTTTCGAAACACCAGCATGCACGTGTCCCTTTCCAGGGGAGAAGCATCTGTCAAAATTTACTTATGTACCATGGATCTAACAGAGTGGCAACACAATAATCAATACTATTTCTAATCCTTACAATACGGGTATCATCGTGCAAAAAGAAGGCGCTTATGTGTCAGGTGCTTCCATGGGGTCCAAGTCCATGGTGTGTTGGTGAAGGGGTATAATGCAAGCTTGCTTCCTCCATCCCCACCTGCCAACCTTGGACAACAGAGAAGAGATCATTATCCTCTTCATCTCCTTACTCTTGCGCGCCCACTACCTCTTCTTCCTCATCCTCCTCCATTTGTTCCTCGGCTCTTGCACCTTCAGTAACAGTTTGGTACCATGAGCCCCCCTCGATCACTGTAATCCACCCTCCCATGGCACTTGCCTGTGTGACAACAGTCTGGAACTTAGAGATATTGCTATCCCTTCCGCATCCTCCTCTGCTTCCACCTCTTCCTCTGGGGCCACCATCTCTTCCTGCAGACAATTCAAAGTGTGCTCCAGCATGTAGATGACCATAATAATGTTGCTTATGATGGCATTGTCAATGCTAACCATCTTAGTAGCCATTTCAAAACTGTGCATAAGAGTGCATAGGTCCTTTATCTATGCCCACTCCACAAGCATGATTTGCACCACGTCCATACTGTGTTGACCCACGCTATGCAAAAGGACGTATTGCACCAGTAAAAAGAGATATGAATGGCACTGAGAAAAACCGCTCTTAGTACTCACTGATAAAGGATGAATGAGCTCTGAATCACGGACACATTCCAGAAACCTTCACCTTGCTGGAGGTGCTTGCTATGAAGAAGGTGCATACAGGGTCCAATAAAACAAGAAAAAAGCAGCAACACTCCACTTCTTGGTGAAAAAACAACCTTAGTCCTTTATTGCTTAATAAAGATCATGGACAAGGTATTACGGGTAAAACAAATGCAGGTTATGCAGGCAAATGAAGCAGGACGACGGCCGTTTCACGCAATATGCGCTTCTACGGGTCCAGATACAGAGAATGGTAAGTCAGTTCTTTTAAATACACACATGTGATCACATTTGCATACAATTAAAAATCATGAAAAACACATGCGGCGATGTCAGCATAACATACAAGAAGAATGAATATTGCACCAGGGCTTGTTGCTGCTGCTACAGTTGCTACAATATGTTTATAGTGGAATTTCACAATGTCAGCACATCGCATATCAATCAGATAACAGGCTGAAAGACCTCTGTAGAGATGCAAGTCGATGACTCGCTGGGTGTGAACGGCAGAAGTGAGCACACAGCGATTGTGCTTTCTGCAGCAGCACATCCAGGCCTACACAGTGGTGGAGAAATTCCTGTACCACCAGGCTGAGAATGTGAGCCATGCAGAGCACATGTATGAGGTTGCCCCTGTGTAGGACCGCTAACATGTTTGCACCATCATTGCACACGGCCTTCCCTGGCTCCAGATTCAGTGGAGACAGTCATTGCTCAAACTTAGCCTGTATAGCTGTCCACAACTCTTAAGCTGTGTGACAGTGATCTCCAAGGCATATTAATTTAAACAGTGCCTGAATGAGGTGAGCCCTGGCTGCACAGTACAGAGGTGGGGGGATTGTTTCTGTACTGTTGGAATGTGTGTCTCATTAAGAGAGAGATTGAGGGTGCAGGTGGAGGCCCAAGAGGAGGTGGAGGAGGCAGAAGCAGTGGTGGAAGTGTTAGATACAGAGGTTTGTCCCGGAAGCCTTAGGGACTCTAAGACTTGTGGAGCAGAGCCTTCCTTGCCTGCCCCCACAGTCACCAGAGTCACCCAGTGCCCAGTCAGTGAGATTTTGATTAGGGAATGTGACCTCCTGCCTGCACCATAGTATTACCACAAACGATTTAGATTAGGAAATGTAGACTCTCCTGGTTGTACCACAGTATTAGCACAAACAAGTTAGATGCTGGACGGTCAATTTCACACAAGATTCTATGTAGCTGAGCTCACTGACAATAAACTGCCTATCTATCCCCCTCTGGTGTCAACAAAACAACATGTCTGCTTTTTATATGGAGAGGGACATGTGACTTCAGCATCCAATGACATTTTCTGTGCCCTGCTTGGCTGCTGGAATCTCCACACATTGAGATAATAATAATAATAATTAAAAAAAAAGAATTACAGTCCACTGCTCCTCTGTCCTGTCTCCACACCCTCCCCTCATCATGCAGCACCAGTATCCTAGCCAAAGTCCTAACAAAAGCTTTAATGGAAACACGATTATCTACGGAACTGTGCCCGAATGTTACTGACTTTGAGGGAAAATGCTCGGGAATATAAACACGAATCCGAATGAGCTACGCTTGTGCTGAGTTTGAGATTGGCGAACATTTTTCCGAATAAGTTTGCTCATCTCTAGTTAGGAAATATGCATACAGTGGGCACGGAAAGTATTCAGACCCCTTTAGATTTTTCACTCTTTGTTTCATTGCAGCCATTTGGTAAATTCAAAAAAGTTCATTTTTTTCTCATTAATGTACACTCTGCACCCCATCTTGACTGAAAAAAGCAGAAATGTAATTTTTAAAATAAATTTATTAAAAAAGAAAAACTGAAATATCACATGGTAATAAGTATTCAGACCCTTTGCTCAGTATTGAGTAGAAGCACCCTTTTGAGCTAGTACAGCCATGAGTCTATTTAGGAATGATGCAACAAGTTTTTCACCCCTGGATTTGGGGCTAATCTGCCATTCTTCCTTGAAGATCCTCTCCAGTTCCATCAGATTGGATGGTGAATGTTGGTGGACTGTCATTTACAGGTCTTTCCAGAGATGCTCAATTGTATTTAGGTCAGGGCTCTGGCTGGGACAGTCAAGAATGGTCACAGAGTTGTTCTGAAGCCACTCCTTTATTATTTTAGCTGTGTGCTTATGGTCATTGTCTTGTTGGAAGATGAACTTTCGGCAAAGTCTGAGGTCCAGAGCACTCTAGAAGAGGTTTTCATCCAGGATATCTCTATACTTGGCCGCATTCATGTTTCTTTCAATGGCAACCGGTTGTCCTGTCCCTGCAGCTGAAGAACACCCCCATAGCATGATGCTGCCACTACCATGTTTCACTGTTGGGATTGTATTTGAGCAGGTGATGAGCAGTGACTGGTTTTCTCCACACACACCGCTTAGAATTATCAGCAAAAGGACTATCTTCATTTCATCAGACCAGAGAATCTTATTTCTCATAGTTTGGGAGTCCTTCATGTGTTTTTTAGCAAACTCTATGCAGGCTTTCATGCGTCTTGCAGTGAGGAGAGGTTTCTGTCGGGCCACTCTGCCATAAAGGCCTGACTGGTGGAGGGCTGCAGTGATAGTTGACTTTGTGGAACTTTCTCCCATCTCCCTACTGCATATGTGGAGCTCAGCCACAGTGATCTTGGGGTTCTTCTTTACCTCTCTCACCAAGGCTCTTCTCCCACGATTGCTCAGTTTGGCTGGTCAGCCAGGTCTACAAAGACTTCTGGTGGTCCCAAACTTCTTCCATTTAAGGATTATGGAGACCACTGTGCTCTTAGGAACCTTGAGTACTGCAGACATTCTTTTAAAACCTAGGTAAGATCTGTGCCTTGCCACAATTCTGTCTCTGAGCTCCTTGGCCAGGTCCTTTGACCTCATAATTCTCATTTGGTCTGACATGTACTGTGAGCTGTGAGGTCTTATATAGACAGGTGCGTGACTTTCCAAATCAAGTCCTATGAGTTTAATTAAACATAGCTGGACTACAATGAAGGAGTAGAACCATCTCAAGGAGGATCACAAAGAAATGGACAGAATGTGATTTAAATATGCGTGTCTAAGCAAAGGGTCTGAATACTTATAACCATGTATATTTCAGTTTTTCTTTTTTAATACATTTGCAAAAATGTCTATATTTCTGTGTTTTTTCAGTCAAGATGGGGTGCAGAGTGTACATTAATGTGAAAAAAAATGAACTTGCTTGAATTTACTACACACATTCAGTACATGGAAAGCCTGGTGTGGGCGGGTATAGTTTCTTCAGCTCTGCTTCTTGCTGCATCTAAGAACTCTGCATCAAAACTACTGCATGTAGTCAACTAAGTGACACATTGATTAGGGTCTCTTTTCCTACATTACGCTGCTCTCAGATGAGGTAGCAAAAACCTGCTGACAGATTCCCTTTAACAAAAAGCTAAGAACAAGGATTGGCTTGGCCATCACTGAGACTCAAATGATATTTCATCATTTATTTCATGAGTTTTACAGAGGTGACAATACATCCTGATGTTTCAGTGTTGTCCTCACAGTTGAGATGTTGCCCTTTGGGTCTCCTATCGGTTTCAATGTAACAAAGCACAATATGGCTGGTTTACTTCATGCTAGCTACACCCAAATTAATGCAGTCAAAAATCATGGGTGGAATATTGGAGAAGACAGGTTTCTACTCAGTCATGAGGTTTGAGACATAAATTGCTCATCCTTTATGTTTGCATTGTCAATCCTGCTAGAAGGACCCAATGAGGCATACACGGGCCAGCTGGTGGATTTGCTGTGAACTTCAGTGACTGGTCCAAAGCTGTCCATGCAACTGACACTTAAAGTTATTTCTTGGGAGTGTAACAAAACACTAATACAAGCAGAACATAATGTATTCATGCAATCTAGTCTCTCGAGGTAGACATTTACTTGTTGGCACCATCCAATACCCTGTGAGAAATAAAATGAGGCAATCGTAATTAGCTGTTAAATAGCATTGTTCCAAAAGAGACTATTAGGAGGTGGCAAAATTCTAAAAACATTTTTTTAAAAATGTAACCTCACAAATAAAAAACTATAACTAGACATTACTTTGTGTTCATTTCATTGATTTTATTAGGTCTCTTTATTTGTCAACTGAATATTTTTCAAATACTTTTAGAAAGTTGTAGAGCATGATTGTGTTCCGTACATTTTATTTCCTTTCTCCTGAAAGTACAAAAGGTCACAGGACGGTTTAATCATTCTAAATCTGGCCTTTTATTGTGGAATTTATTTGAGCTCCTTTCAAAAAGTACAAAGCTACTTGATACAGAGTAACTGTAATTAAGAACTGGGGTTGCTGGCATGTAATTACAAAGCGAGGCACAAAACAAGGTTTCTAAGCAACCATTAACATGATTACCACCGATAAATTAAAAAAACCTCACAAAACGCTTAACTGGAAATCAATTTCTTTTCAATGCCTCTGTATTTTTTTATAGAAAGAGTTAAGAAGTCACCTGCATGGCATTTTTGGAAATCCTGAAGAAAGCTTTTGTTATGTATCCAGTACTCTGCCAAGTTTTTTTTTCTTCTGGAAATCAAATCACACCATTGATAATGTGAAGAGATGGATTCAAATGGAATTGGAATGTTTACCAAAGAGGTCAAAGTACTGAGTAGGCAGAGAAATACAAAGCCGAGTCCTATGTGGCAGTAAAAATATATGTTAGGACCGAATAGTAGGACATGAGTTTTTTTACATTTCTTGTCAGTCTTTTAAAACATGAAGTAAATTTACAATTAAAAATAGCTTACATTGTCTTGCGAAAATATTCCCCCCTTGGCTTTATACATACTTTGTTACATTAAAACCTGCGTTTAAATATTGTTGTAATCCAATTTGTGTGTATCAGCACTAAATAATCTACCGTATATACTCGAGTATAAGCCGACCCCCCCAATTTTGCCAAAAAACTGGGAAAACTTAATGACTCGAATATAAGCCTAGGGTGGGAAATGCAGCAGCTACCGGTAAATGTCAAAAGTAAAAATAGATACCAATAAAAGTAAAATTAATTGAGACATCAGTAGGTTAAGTGTTTTTGAATATCCATATTGAATCAGGAGCCCCATATAATGCTCCATAAAGTTCATTATGGCCCCATAAGATGCTCCATATTAAAATATGCCCCATATAATCCTGCATAAAGGTTAATAATGGCCCCATAAGATGCTCCATAGACACATTTGCCCAATATAATGCTGCGCAAATGCTGATTATGGCACCATGTCACACCATGAAGAAAGATACACCACTAATAAAACAACACCATGAAAACCAAGGAGATCTCCAAACAAGTCAGAGATAATGTTGTTGAGAAGTACAAGTCAGGGTTGGGATTTTAAAAAAATATCCCTATCTCTGATGATCCCCGCAGCACCATCAAATCCATTATCATCAAATGGAAAGAACATGGTACCACAACCAATCTGCCAAGAGAGGCCACCCACCAAAACTCTCAGCCTGGGCAAAGAAGGCATTAATCAGAGAGGCAGCACAGAGACCAAAGATAACCTTGAAGGAGCTGCAAGGTCCCAAGCAGAGACTGGAGTTACAGTCCATATGACCACAATAAGCTGCACACTACATAGAGGTGGCCTTTATGGAAGAGTGGGCAGGAAAAAAAAGCCTATACTTACACATAAAAATTGTCAGGTTCATTTTTAGTTTGCCAAAAGACATATGGGAGACTCCCCAAATGTATGAAGGAAGGTGCTATGGTCAGATGAGACCAAAACTGAACTTTTTGGCCACCAAGGTAAATGCTACATCTGACGCCAAAACCAATACAGCTCATCACCCCAAGAACACTATCCCCACAGTGAAACATGGTGGCAGCATCATGCTGTGGGGATGTTTTCCAGCAGCAGGGACATGGAAAATGGTTTGAGCCAAAGGGAAGATGGATGGTGCAAAATACAGTAATATTCTTAAGCAGTTAAGGAGGGGGGAGGAGTGAAGTTTAGCACGGCTATCCAAGTAACATAAAAGTTAATTTTATTGAATTCTCAAAACATTAAAAATTCTTAAAACAGAACCTGACACATTTCTGGCATGTCAGTGCCCTTAGTCATAGGATATTTTCTATTCCTTCGCTAATATTCTTAAGCAAATCCTGTTTCAGCCTGTCAGTGATTTGAAACTGGGATAGAGGTTCACCTTCAAAACAAAATAATGATCAAAAGCACACTGCTAAAGCAACACTCAAGTCAGGGGAGAACATACCGCATGTGCAGGTGGTGTGGCTGCATCAGGGCCCAGGGGCTCTAGGGGACCCCTGCAGGGTGGCTAGTAATGAAGGCAACATGGCCTGTTTATGCAACCCTGAGGCTCCAGGGGGCCTCTGGCCAGATTGCCCTCATGTGCAGCAGGCAGGGAGAGATCCCTGCAGCTCCGCTGCCTACAAGAGAAAATGGCAGTGGAGCTGCAGAGATCTGTCCTGCTTCCTGCCATGCTTCCTCTCTCACACAGCAGTCAGCGGAGTGGCTTGAGGACATCATCATTCAGCGCAGCGGCTGCTGTGCCAGTGAGTGGAAGCTGCCGGCGACGATGATGCTGTGGCTGTGGGAGAGCGTGCATAGAGGAGTGTGGTGCTGTCTGCTGTGTGCGTGTATGTACGTACATGTGTGTGTGTAGAGATGAGTGATGGTGTGTGTGTGCATGCGTGCATGCGTACGTAGCGCTGCGGGGGGACGTGCAGAGATGTAAATGGTGCTGTGTGAGTCTGTGTGTGTAGGTGGAGGAGAGGGACAATGATGGGGTGATGAGTGAGAAGGCAATGATGGGAGTGATGGGTAGAAGGCAATGATGGGGTTGTGTAAAGGGCAATAATGGGGTGTGGGGGAGGAGGAAAGGATGGAGGTGGTGGAATGGGCAATGATGTTGGTGGTGGGGAAGAAGGCAATGATGGAGGTGGTGAAAAGGACAATAATGGTGGTCAAAAGGACAATAATGGGGTGTTGGGGAGGAGAAAATGATAGAGGTGGTGGAATGAGCAATGATGGGGAAAAGGCAATGATGGTGGTGGTGGAAAGGGCAATGATGAGGATGGTGGGAGAGGAGGAAATGATGGAGGTGGTGGAAATGGGCAATGATGGGGTTGGTGGGGGAGAAGGCAATGATGGTGGCAGTGGGAAGGACAATGATGGGGTGGTGGGGAAGGAGGCAATGATGGGGTAGTGGGGGAGAGGGCAATGATGGAGTTGCTGGAAAGGGCAATGATGAGGTGGGGAGGGAAAAAGCAATGATGGAGGTGGTGGATTGGGCAATGGGGGGTGGTGGGGAAAAGGCAATGATGGTGGCGGTGGAAAGGACAATGATGGTCGTGGTGGAAAGGGCAATAATGGGGGTGTTGGGGGGGAGAAAATGATGGAGGTGGCAGAATGGGCAATGATGAGGGTGGTAGGGGAAAAGGAAATTATGGTGGTAGTGGAAAGGACAATGATTTGGAAAGGGCAATGATGGGGTGATGGGGAGGAGAAAATGATGGACATTGTGGAATGGGCAATGATGGGGGTGGTGGGGAGAAGGCAATGATGGAGATGGTGGAATAGGCAATGATGGGGTGGTGGGGAGAAAGCAAGGATAGAGGTGATGAAAAGGGCAATGATGTGGTGCTGGGGTGATGGCAATGATGGGGGTGGTGGAGAGGACAATAATGGAATGCGGGGGGCGGAGGACAATGAGGGTTGTGGGGGATTGGGAAGGGAGGTAAGGGGATTTATAATGGATTTAGGAGCGGGGAGGTGGAGGAAGATGTTATGTTATTATAGCTTATTATGCTTAATACAGTCCCTTAGTATATAGTGTACTCACTTATTATACATAGCACAGCCCCTTAGTATATAATGTACTCGCTTGTTATGTATAGCACCATCTCTCAGTATATAGTGTCACTTTTTATGTATAACAAAATCCCTTAGTATATAGCATACTCACTTATGCATAGCACAGTCTCTTAGTATATAGTGTACTCACTTATGTCTAACACAGTCCCTTAGTATATAGTGTACTCACTTATTATGTATAACATCATCCATAGTTACATAGTTTCATCTTTTATCATGTATAACACTGTCCCTTATTACATATCATCCTCTCTAGTTATATATGGTGCCGTCCCTTATTATATAGCTTCCTCTGCTGTTATGTACAGTGCTGTTACTTACATAGTATATTCTTGTTACTTTTGTTATTCACAGCGCCCTCTTTTATTACATATATAATAAAGAAAACTTGGCACTCAACTTCTAGAATATTTTTGGATTTTTTTAATGCAGCCAGAAAATAATATAGATGTTTCGGCCTCACTGGTATTCATCAGTAATGGACTGCAGTATAATGGTTAATCGCGTTCAGTGCGATAATAGGAGTGACATCATAGGCACTTTAAATATCTCTGGTCATGCACTAGGCGCTGGGCATGGAGCCTGGGTGGGTGGGGGTGCCTGATACCGCGTCACTGATGACTGCACGCTGGCATCCCCACCCACCCAGGCTCCATGCCCAGTGCATGACCAGACACATTTAAAGTGCCTATGGTGTCACTCCTATTATGAACGCGATTAACCATTATACTGCAGTCCGTTACTGATGAAGACCAGTGAGGCCGAAATGTCTATATTATTTTCTGGCTGCATTAAAAAAATCCAAAAATATTCTAGAAGTTGAGTGCCAAGTTTTCTTTGTTATACATGTATAGTGTGTGGCCCTACTTGAGCACATTCTGAGGATGTGCATACGGTGTTTTTCCTTTACTCTTTTATTAGGCTAGTTTAACATTTGCGTTCGAATCCGCAGCGTTTAATCCGCATCCGCAAGTGCAGGAAAAAACGCGTAGAAACACGTACAAACGCAGCATTTTTTAGACGCATGCGGGAACGCATGAGGTTTAAAAAACGCTGTGTTTTCACGCTTTTCCATGCATTTTGTCATGCGTTTGCATTTTTTGTGCGCATGGTGGAAAATTTTACAGGAGAAAAATCTAGATAACCAGACACCGCCAATGGGACTACAGAGGGCGTGTATTATGGGATATCTATATATAGACCCTAGGACTGATGAAATCTTAACAGTGTGCTACTGTATCCTGTGTCATGATGGATCTTCACATGGATAGCTTTTATTTCAACCTGGATTTAAGCATCAAGCTGTTTCTTGCCTGTGCGTTTGCTTGGGAGCAACACAGAAATCGCGAAAGACGGAGAAGGACACGGTGTAGGAATTTTTGGCGACACCCCATTATAAACTACGTGAGAGGCGTGGAGCCTATCACACGCTATATGGTGAGCTTAATGCCAACCCAGACAAATTCCCGTAATATACCAGGATGTCGCAAGACTCTTTTCGGGATTTGCTCGGTCGTGTCCAAGGAACCATCAGGAGACAGGACATCCAGCTCCGCAGAGCGATTCCAGCAGAGGAACGTCTGCTGGTTACATTAAGGTACGTAACAATTTTAAACAAATGCCAGTCATAACTTTGGTTGGTCTGACATGTATTCTTTGTATTTACCTTTATGTCTTTAGCAGAACAACACATAAATAGAATTGATTGTAATTTATTTTTTATTTATTTTATTACAAATTTCTGGCAAGCGGAGAGAGTTTATCATCCCTCCACTTCCAATACTGGCTTGGAATTTCCACCCTGTCCGGAATAGTTGCGGACACCTGCCGGGCTTTGTTGAATGTTCTCCTGGATGAGTTTATACCCCTACCCACCGAGGACATGTGGATGGGAATTGCAGAGAAATTCTGGTGTGAGTGTGTTTTCCCCAACTGTTTGGGTGGGGTGGATGGAAAGCACATCCGCATTATCAAACCAGCCAGAACAGGATCGGAGTACTTCAACTACAAAAAATATTTTTCTGTTGTGCTCATGGCAATAGCAGATGCGGACTGTCGCTTCATCGTCGTGGACATTGGAGCTTTTGGCCGTGGCAACAATTCCCAGACTTTCAAGAACTTGGATATGGGCCGATGTGTGTATGGCAAAAATTTTAATTTTCCACGGCCACGACCTCTCCCCAACACTGAAGGTCCACCGATGCCATTTGTTATGGTTGGGGTGAGGCCTTTCAGATGTGTGAAAACCTACTGAAGCCATATTCCAGTCGGGACTTGAACCACACTAAAAGTATCTTTAACTACAGACTGACCAGGGCCCAAAGAACAGTAGAGTGTACCTTTGGGATTCTAGTCTCAAAATGGCGCATTCTTGCAACAGCCATTAATGTAAAAATGGAGACAGTCGATGAGGTGGTCAAAGCCTGTGTGGTTCTCCACAATTACATAATGGCTAAGGAGCAACCCAACATTGAACTGGATGAACCAGTTGCAAACCCATTGCCAGATTACCAGCATCACCCGCTGCGGTCAACTTCTGAAGATGGCCACATGTGGGACCAATTTGCTGCCTTTTTTGATTCTGATATTGAACGTGTGGCATGGCAGGACAATATTGTGTAAATATCCTGTTGGGCTTTGGTCTGTACCAGTTATGTTTTAAATGTTACTAATATTTGTTGTTAATAAACTTTTTTTTGGTATCTTGACCTTGTCTTCTATGTATATCCTCTACAAACCACTTAGGTTTTTAGTGGTAAGGTTGTTGACGTCATTGCGTCCTGATTCTGTTCTGCAGTATCTATTGGACGCAGACTGAAGAGACAATGGCTGTATAATACAAAACAGATCTATACTAATCAAGTCAGGTGTCAGAATAATAATAAGAATTTTATTTATATAGCGCCAACATATTCCGCAACAATTTTATTGAAAAATATACAACTGTACACTAAACATTAGAAACATGTACCATATATGTAAAGACATGTGAAAAATCCGTGAGTACATCAGAACCAAAGATCACGGATCAGGACACTGCAGAGTATATCAATCATAAATACCTATGCAAAATATGCAGCTAGTATGCTGTTGTTACATGTATTAGACCACTGATAGACCATGGCAATTAAGCTATCCACTCTAGCTAGCGTGTACAATACCGGTGATATTGCCAGGCCAGTCAGAGAATAATGGGCAGTCAAGCGTACAAAATAAAGTTATAATTACCCATTTGAAGTACAGCAGGTCCTGTCCTGGTCCTTGTAATCTGCCCCAACGCGCGTTTCGAGTCTGGTGAAGCCCGCTTCCTCAGGAAGTCAAGATAAAAAAGGAGCCCAGAAGAAAAATGTAAAGAAAGAGGAAAGTAAAGAAAGGAAGATTCAAGAATAGTAAAGTGAGTATACAATAATAAACAGTCAGCCAGGTATACTTACACGCTGCCGCCTTGCCACCCGACCGTGACCCCGCTGCTCCTGCTCAGCCTCTGCCGCAGTGGAAGAAGTGCTCTAAAAAAGGAAAAAAAATTGTCACATGTGTAGATGTGACAGTGAATACTTACCAATCTGAGGAGGTGAGTACTCACTTCACTGACATGTTCAGCTTGTGAAGGCCCAGGACGTTGCTGCTCCTCAGAAGAAGATGACATTCTGATGCATGCAGAAAGAAGAAATGGCGGAAATTAGGACATATAGAGACAGAAAATAGAAAATAAAGACATCGGCTAGGATATACTTACATTGGTCAGAGTGTAGATTCCTTCCTGTGTCTGCTCTGCTGTGTCTGGAAAGCTTCTCTGTCTCTGAGTAGTGACCTGCAAATGTCCAGTCCCTTTGTCACTTTGTATGTGGGTGTGGCTAATCAGTGTCTATACCTGTTTTCCTGTGGTGCAACGCATGCGTTCACAAACACAAGCAAACACATATGCTTGCGGCCGCATGCGTTCACATAGACAGCAATGCGTTTTTTTGCCCCATTCCTTCCGCTAACAGTCGCATATGTTTCTAGGCGGCAAATTGACACCTCTAAAATTACTACATGTAGCATTTACTGCGCCAAACCATAGACGAGGAAATGACGCATGCATCGTCAAACGCGGCAAACGCAACTGATCACAGACACATGCGTCTCTAATGTTAAATATAGGAATACACAGCGCATGCGGATAATTGCGGAAGAAATGCTGCGTACACAACCGCAAATGTGAAACCAGCCTTACATTGTCTGCTCTCTTGTTAGAAATAAAATGACTGCTGATGGAGGAGCCGTTGACCTGACTACCAGTCCATCATCTCCTCCATTAGAAAAGAAGCTTTCCCATGCTCCATTAGCCATCATGCATTACATATCTAATAAGAGAGGACAGTATGTAATAAAAAACAGGGCTCTACAGTATATAATCCAATATGTAAGGGACGGTGCTGGTGCTGTCCATAGCAAGAGAGGGCACTGTATGAGGTACAGCAATATACATAATAAAAGAGACTATGTAATATACACTGCTCAAAAAAATAAAGGGAAAACTAAAATTCCACATCCTAGATATCACTGAATGAAATATTCCAGTTGTAAATCTTTATTCATTACATAGTGGAATGTGTTTAGAACAAAAAAAAAATTAAAAATTATCAACGTAAATCACAACTAATATCCCATGGAGGTCTGGAGTTGGAATGATGCTCAAAATAAAAGTGGAAAATGAAGTTACAGGCTGATCCAACTTTAGTGGAAATGCCTCAAGACAAGGAAATGATGCTCAGTAGTGTGTGTGGCCTCCACGTGCCTGTATGACCTCCGTACAACACCTGGGCATGCTCCTGATGAGGTGGCGGATGGTCTACTGAGGGATCTCCTCCCTTGGAAAAAGCTTAAACGTGAAACGCGCGTCATGGGTGCCACAGTCATTTAAAGGTACAGTACTTATTTATCTTTATTTCCATCCCTATGGTTTCCTATCCCTGTTCCTTACTATCGTGCCCCCTTCTTATGAATTTTTTTGCTGCAAATGTCACAATTAGGCACTAATGGAAAACATTTTCATACTTTTTTTGTGGCTGAATCATGTGGAGACAGTTACTGTTATATAGATTGACAATGGAATATATATAAGGATGTTACAAACACTGTAATGGGGCTTGTTATGTTTTGACTGCCTTAATATGTATGATATTTAAAAAAAAAATTGTTTTTGGAAGCTTCATTGCTCCACAAATTTATAAATGCCTAATCTTCACTTTAAGTCGAGTAACGGTTCCATTCTTAAAGGTGATGATTCACCTTTAATTTGTGTACCTTTTTTGGCTGTTGTCCCCATACTCACTGGTTTTACTTTTAATCTTTTAATGTTGTATCAATAAAAAATTTTGAGTAATTTTATGGCATATAGCTTCAAGTCTATTTTAAGTGCCATGGAACGCTTAAACAACAGAATATAACTCCAAGTAAATCAAACTTCTGTGAAATCAAATTGTCCACTTAGGAAACAACACTGTTTGACAATCAATTTCACATGCTGTTGTGCAAATGGAATAGACAACAGATGGAAATTATTGGCAATTATCAAGACACACTCAATAAAGGAGTGGTTTTGCAGGTGGGGACCACAGACCACATCTAAGTACCAATACTTTCTGACTGATGTTTTGGTCACTTTTGAATGTTGGTTGTGCTTGCACACTCGTGGTAGCATGAGACGGACTCTACTACCCACACAAGTGGCTCAGGTAGTGCAGCTCACACAAGATGGCACATCAATGCGAGCTGTGGCAGAAAGGCTTGCTGTGTCTGTCAGCGTAGTGTGCAGAGGCTGGAGGCGCTATCAGGAGACAGGCCAGTACACCAGGAGACGTGGAGGGGGCTGTAAGAGGGCAACAACCCGGCAGCAGGACTGCTACCTAAGCCTTTGTGCAAGGAGGAACAGGAGGAGCTGTGCTAGAGCCCTGCAAAATAACCTCCAACAGGCCACAAATGTGCATGTGTCTGCACAAACGGTTAGAAACCGACTCCATGAGGATAGTCTGAGTGCCCGACATCCACAGATGGGGGTTGTGCTCACAGCCCAACACCGTGCAGGACACTTGGCATTAGCCACAGAACACCAGGATAGGCAAATTTGCCACTGGCGCCCTGTGCTCTTCACAGATGAAAGTAGGTTCACACTGAGCAAATGTAACAGATATGACAGAGTCTGGAGATGCCGTGGAGAGCGATCTGCTGCCTGCAACATCCTTCTTCATGACCGGTTTGGCAGTGGGTCTGTAATGGTGTGGGGTGGCATTTCTTTGAAGGGCCGTACAGCCCTCCATGTGCTCACCAGAGGTAGCCTGACTGCCATTAGGTACCGAGATGAGATCCTCAGACCCATTGTGAGACCATATGCTAGTGCGGTTGGCCCTGGGTTCCTCCTAATGCAGGACAATGCCAGACCTCATGTGGCTGGAGTGTGGTAGCAGTTCCTTCAAGATGAAGGCATTGAAGCTACGGACTGGCCCGCCTGTTCCCCAGACCTGAATCCGATTGAACACATCTGGGACATCATGTCTCGCACCATCCGCCATCGTCACGTTGCACCACAGACTGTCCAGGAGTTGGCGGATGCTTTAGTTCAGTTCTGGGAGGAGATCCCTCAAGAGACCATCCACTGCCTCATCAGGAGCATGCCCAGACGTTGTAGGGAGGTCATACAGGCACGTGGAGGCCACACAAACTGCTGAGCATCATTTCCTTGTCTTGAGGCATTTCCACTGAAGTTGGATCAGCCTGTAATTTCATTTTCCACTTTTATTTTGAGCATCATTCCAAATCCAGACCTCAGTGGGATATTAGTTGTGATTTACGTTGATAATTTTTAGGTTTTATTGTTCTCAACACATTCCACTATGTAATGAATAAAGATTTACGACTCCAAGATTTGGCTCCACTTCCTCTCCTCTCTCTCTCACTGTCGGGGTACCTCAGGGCTCAGTCCTTGGCCCCCTTCTCTTCTCCCTCTACACGGCCCCAATTGGACAGACCATCAGCAGATTTGGCTTTTGGTATCATCTTTATGCTGATGACACACAACTATACACGTCATCCCCTGACCTTACCCCCGCTGTACTACAGAACGCCACTGGCTATCTGTCTGCAGTCTCCAACATCATGTCCGCTCTCTATCTGAAATTCAACCTCTCCAAAACTGAACTTCTTCTGCTCCCACCATCTACTAACCTCCCTAAATCTGACATTTCCCTCTCCGTGGGTGGCACCATAATAACACCCCGGCAGCAGGCGCGCTGTCTGGGTGTTATGTTTGACTCCGATCTCTCCTTCACCTCCGATATACAATCTCTTGCCCGCTCGTGCCGCTTACACCTAAAGAACATCTCTAGAATCTGCCCTTTTCTCACCATGGAAACAACAAAAACCCTCACTGTCGCCCTGATCCACTCTCGTCTGGACTACTGTAATGCTCTATTAATTGGCCTCCCCCTCACGCGACTTTCCCCTCTCCAGTCCATCCTTAATGCAGCAGCCAGGGTTGTCCATCTGGCTAATCGTTACTCGGACACGTCCGTTCTTCGCCAGTCATTACACTGGCTGCTGATTCATTACATGATACAATTCAAAGTACTTGTTCTCACCCACAAAGCTCTCCACAGTGCGGCACCCCTTACATCTCCTCCCTCATTTCTGTTGGCCTAACCGATGGCTGCACTCTGCAAATGACTTTCGACTAACCTCTGCACTAATCCGTACCTCCCACTCCCGACTCCAAGACTTCTCCCGGTTACTGCACCAATCCTCTGGAATGCTCTACCCCAAGATATTAGGACCATCCACAATTTGCATAGTTTTAGGCGCTCGCTCAAAACACATTTGTTCAGAGCGGCCTACCACGTTCCCTATTCAAACACATTTTATGTTTGTGTGTGTGTGTTTAGCTCATTCACTATCTCCATCTATCCCCCACCCTCTGAAGATGGCTGGACCATCATTGTAAATACACCATTGTAAATACACACCTGTGCTTTGTATCTCCCCCACCTCATTGTAGATTGTAAGCTCTCACGAGCAGGGTCATTTTACTTCGCTTTAATTATTGTATTGTTAACGTTGTTACTTATGTCTTTTGTGTTTGATACTGTTAAACTGTAAAGCGCTGCGGAATATGTTGGCGCTATATAAATAAAGATTATCATTATTATTATTACGACTGGAATATTTCATTCAGTGATATCTAGGATGTGGGATTTTAGTGTTCCCTTTATTTCTTTGAGCAATATATATATATACATATATATATACACATATATATGTATATATATATATATATATATATATATATATATATATATATACACAGTGCCTTGTGAAAGTACATGAACAGAACATGCCTACAACGGTGAACATTTGGTTTTCTTTGTATTGTGAAGCAAACAACAAATAGGACAAAATAACTGAAAACTTCAGGGTGTATAACTATTTACCCCCTAAAATCAGTACTTTGTAGAGCCTCCTTTTACATCAATTACAGCTGCAAGTCGCTTTGAACAAGTTGCTGTAAACTTTCCACATCTTACCACTGGGATTTTTGCCCATTCCTCAAGGCAAAACTTCTCCAGCTCCTTCAAGTTAGATGACTTCCTCTGGTGAACAGCAATCTTCAAGTCTGACCATACACTCTCAATTGGATTAAAGGGAACCTGTCACCCCGTTTTTTCAAGAAGAGCTAAAAATAGCGTTAAATAGGGGCAGAGCTGTGCTTTACATTAGTGTATTTTGGAGCCTTTATTCCCCACCTATGCTGCCGAAATACCTTTGTAAAGTCGCCGTTTTGGGCTGTCACTCACGCTGGTCAGGTCATATGGGCGTGGTGACAGCGCTGTTTCTCCCCCAGATCTCTGTTGGTGGCGTAGTGGTGTGCGCATGTCCAAGTGGCGAATCCACTGCGCAGCTTGAAGGAAAAAAGCGCGATCTACTCTATTCAACCGTTTATCGGTGGGCGCGGCCATCTTTGTGAGGCCGCGCGTGCACAGATGGTTCTTCTCGGCTTCCCGTGGCTTCAGGAAAATGGCCGCGGGATGCCGCGCGTGCGCAGATGGCGATCTCGGCGGCCATTTTCCTGAAGACGAGTTCGCATCTCGGCTGCAGGAAAATGGCCGCCGCGATCGCCATCTGCGCACGCGCGGCATCCCGCGGCCATTTTCCTGAAGCCACGGGAAGCCGAGAAGAACCATCTGCGCACGCGCGGCCTCACAAAGATGGTCGCGCCCACCGATAAACGGCTGAATAGCGCAGATCGCGCTATTTTCCTTCAAGCTGAGCAGTGGATTTGCCACTTGGACATGCGCACACCACTACGCCACCAACGGAGATCTGGGGGAGAAACAGCGCTGTCACCACACCCATATGACCTGACCAGCGTGCGTGACAGCCCAAAACGGCGACTTTACAAAGGTATTTCGGCAGCATAGGTGGGGAATAAAGGCTCAAAAAATACACTACAATAGAGCACAGCTCTGTCCCTATTTAACGCTATTTTTAGCTGTTCTTGAAAAAACGGAGTGACAGGTTCCCTTTAAGGTCTATGTTTTGACTAGGTCACTCCAAAATATTTGCGCACTTCCCTTTAAACCACTGAAATCAGGGGCGGACACTGACAACTTGGGGCCCCTGTGCAAGAAAATGTGTCTGGGCCCCCTCCTTTTATGGTGACAATACTATATATATATACATATATATATATATATATATATATATATATATATATATATATATATATATACAGTGCCTTGAGAAAGTATTCGGCCCCCTGGAACGTTTCAACCTTCTCCCACATATCATGCTTCAAACATAAAGATACCAAATGTAAATTTTTGGTGAAGAATCAGCAAGTGGAACACAATTATGAAGTTGAGCGAAATTTATTGGTTATTTTAAATTTTTGTGGAAAATCATAAACTGAAAAGTGGGGCGTGCAATATTATTCGTCCCCTTTAACGTAATACTTTGTTGCGCCACCTTTTCCTGTGATTACAGCTGCAAGTCGCTTGGGGTATGTCTCTATCAGTTTTGTACATCGAGAGACTGAAATTCTTGCCCATTCTGCCATGGCAAACAGCCCGAGCTCAGTGAGGTTTGATGGAGATCGTTTGTGAACAGCAGTTTTCAGCTCTTTCCACAGATTATCGATTGGATTGAGGTCTGGACTTTGACTTGGCCATTATAACTCTGGGATATGTTTATTTGTGAACCATTCCATTGTAGATTTTGCTTTATGTTTGGGATCATTGTCTTGTTGGAAGACAAACTTCCATCTCAGTCTCAGGTCTTTTGCACACTCCAAAAGGTTTTCTTCAATAATGGTCCTGTATTTGGCTCCATCCATCTTCCCATCAATTTTAGCCATCTTCCCTGTCCCTGCTGAAGAAAAGCAGGCCCAAACAATGATGCTGCTACCACCATGTTTGACAGTGGGGATGGTGTGTTCAGGGTGATGAGCTGTATTGCCTTTACGCCAAACTGTTATGACCTGGTGGTCAGGACAATAATGGACCTGGTGGTTAAGAGCACACGGAATGACCTGATAGTTACTGATAATAAAGGACGAGCTCTGGGACGTGGGAACTCTGCTGACCACAATCCCTAATCCTATCAAACACACTAGAAATAGCCGTGGATTGCGCCTAACGCTCCCTATGCAACTCGGCACAGCCTAAGGAACTAGCTAGCCCTGAAGATAGAAAAATAAAGCCTACCTTGCCTCAGAGAAATTTCCCAAAGGAAAAGGCAGCCCCCCACATATAATGACTGAGTAAAGATGAAAATACAAACACAGAGATGAAATAGATTTAGCAAAGTGAGGCCCGACTTACTGAACAGACCGAGGATAGGAAAGGTAACTTTGCGGTCAGCACAAAAACCTACAAAAAGACCACGCAGAGGGCGCAAAAAGACCCTCCGCACCGACTCACGGTGCGGAGGCGCTCCCTCTGCGTCCCAGAGCTTCCAGCAAGCAAGACAACAATAAGAATAGCGAGCTGGACAGAAAAATAGCAAACCCAAGAAATACAAGCTGGAACTTAGCTTTTGCTGGGAAGACAGGTCACAAGAACGATCCAGGAGTGAACTAGACCAATACTGGAACATTGACAGGTGGCATGGAGCAAAGATCTAAGTGGAGCTAAATAGAGCAGCCAGCTAACGAATTAACCTCGTCACCTGAGGAAGGAAACTCAGAAACACCCACCAGAGGAAGTCCATGGACAGAACCAGCCGAAGTACCATTCATGACCACAGGAGGGAGCCCGACAACAGAATTCACAACACCAAACATATCGTTTGGCATTGTTGCCAAACAGTTCGATTTTGGTTTCATCTGACCAGAGCACCTTCTTCCACATGTTTGGTGTGTCTCCCAGGTGGCTTGTTGCAAACTTTAAATGACACTTTTTATGGATATCTTTGAGAAATGGCTTTCTTCTTGCCACTCTTCCATAAAGGCTCGATTTGTGCAGCGTACGACTGATTGTTGTCCTATGGACAGACTGTTCCACCTCAGCTGTAGATCTCTGCAGTTCATCCAGAGTGATCATGGGCCTCTTGGCTGCATCTCTGATCAGTCTTCTCCTTGTTTGAGATGAAAGTTTAGAGGGATGGCAGGGTCTTGGTAGATTTGCAGTGGTGTGATACTCCTTCCATTTCAATATGATCGCTTGCACAATGCTCCTTGGGATGTTTAAAGTTTTGGAAATCATTTTGTATCCAAATCCAGCTTTAAACATCTCCACAACAGTTTCACAGACCTGCCTGTTGTGTTCCTTGGTCTTCATGATGCTCTCTGTGCTTCAAACTGAACTCTGAGACCATCACAGAGCAGGTGCGTTTATACTGAGACGTGATTACACACAGGTCAGAGGCGTAGCTAGGGTTTCAACTTAGGGGGGGGGGGGGGGGCGAAACACCTGAGTGGGCCCCTAACCAGCTAACTATGATTACAACTACGGTTGCGCACTCTAATTGTGAATATAGTGGAACCTCAGAATATGACCGCTCTGTTATTGAAAATAAATCTATATACAAAAACAAACATTGATTTTACTGCCATATTGTGACCATATAGTGGTAGATACCAGTTCTGCAGACCATAAAAGAGATTACACTACGGTCATAGATGGAGACTTACAGCTGACGTTTTCTCTGATGGAGTCATTCACTTTCCCATCTTTTCCATCTGGCACACACTGACATGACAGCAAAACATCTGACTCCTCACATTTCCTGCACTGTCCCCATCTTTCCCCAATCTGCACAAACTCCTCATCCTGCTGATACCCCAATACTGAGCCGCTGCCGCCGTATGTCTCCCTATTACTGCACCTACTGTGTGGTACAATAACGGCTCCTCTTACCGCCCCACATAATAATGCCACCACTGTGTGCCCCTTACATAGTAATAATGACTCCTTTGTGCTCTCTAGAGAGTAAAATTGCCTCCTTGAAAATATTAATGCCCTTTGCTAGTGCCCTCCACATTTTTGACCTAGAAAGTAATAATACCCCATATGCAACTTTGATGGTCACAATACTCTGAGTGCCCCTATAACAATAATGCATAAGTGCCCACTTGACATTTAATAATGTCCCCTAAGTTCCCCATGTACTGCTCCATTATTCACAGTATGGTGAGCTCAAAGCTTCCATATACACAGTATAAGGCCCCCACAGCTCCCCTATACACAGTATGATGATTTTTCAACTCCCGATACACCGTATGATGTCCCCACTGCTCCCATTTACACAGTATGATGTTCCCACTGCTCCCCTATAGAAAGTATAAGCCCAATGCTCCCCTTTACACAGTATAATGCTGACAGAGCTCCACTATAGAAAGTATAATGACCCCCAGAGCCAACTATATACAGTGTACTGGGCCAACAGCTCTCATATGCACAATTTAATGCCTTCACAGTTCACTATACACAGTATGATTGGCCAGCAGCTCCCGTATACACAGTATGATTGGCCCGCAGCTCCCTTATACACAGTATGACTAGCCTGCAGCTTCCTTATACACAGTATGATTGGCCAGCAGCTCCCATATACACAGTATGATTGGCCCGCAGC
Organism: Ranitomeya imitator; assembly: GCF_032444005.1. Taxonomy (NCBI): domain Eukaryota; kingdom Metazoa; phylum Chordata; class Amphibia; order Anura; family Dendrobatidae; genus Ranitomeya; species Ranitomeya imitator. The sequence goes on along the minus strand of NC_091282.1, from coordinate 466,221,025 downwards.
TCCCTTATACACAGATTGATTGGCCCGCAGCTCCCTTATACACAATATGATGAGCCCGCAGCGCCCGATCGTGATTTGGCAGTCTGCAGTCATATAAAGTGACTGCAGACATTTATTCCAAGCCTTTATCAACTTTATAGTAAAAAAATTGCTTATTATTAAATTATTAAAGCACCTCTCTAGCAGGTTTTTTTTTTTCTACCGCTGGAATGGTGCTTTAAGCGCACTATTTCGTGGCACTGCTGCAGTGCGGCGGCTCAAACTTGTGAGCGCAGCTTCTGACTGGCCAGAAGTGAGAAGCTATGTCACAAGCGCTCAATGTAAGACTATGAGAGCGAGGAACATACCAGAACGAGGCTCCCATAGACTTACATGATTAGTGACCCCTGCACCGCTCCATGAAACACTGCAGGAGACGGAGCCGAGGTGAAAACCAATGAAAACCCCAGAAGTTGAGTATTAGGCAGGGGGCAGGGGACTTGGATTTTCAGCTTCGCTCCAGCAGTGAAATAAAAAAAAATACTGGAGTGGTGCTGTAAATGTGATGCAGCTCTTGGTTACTGTATGGGGCTTCTTATACTAGTACTCATAGAAGACCCAAGTGGTACGTATCAAAAGCCCCCTAACCCCCCCCCAGACAGCAAATATATGTGATGGAGTACATATAATAAAATAACATAAAACATGATATTCAGCCCCCAGTGCCCTGTCCCCCTCCCCCATTTCAGCCCCAACAATACCCCCATCACCTCACATCCACCCCCTCAGTGCCCTGTCCTCACCTCACCCACAACACCCCCATGGTCTCACATTCACCCTCCAGTGCTCTGCCTCCCCTCCCCCACAATACCCCCATGGCCTCACATTCACCCTCCAGTGCTTTGTCTCCCCTCACCCACATTACCCCCCATGGTCTCACATTCACCCTCCAGTGCCCTGTCTCCCCTCCCCCACAATACCCCCATTGCCTCATATTCACCCCCCAGTGCCCTGTCTCCCCTCTCCCACAATACCCCCATGGTCTCACATTCACCCCCAGTACCCTGTCTCCCCTCTCCCACAATACCCCCAGGGTCTAAGATTCACCCCCCAGTACCCTGTCCTCCCTCACCTACTTTCAGCCCCTACAATACCCCAATAGTCTCACATTCACCCCCCAGTACCCTGTCTCCCCTCCCCCACAATACCCCCATTGCCTCACATTCACCCCCCAGTGCCCTGTCTCCCCTCTACCACAATACCCCATGGTCTAACATTCACCCTCCAGTACCCTGTCCTCCCTCACCTACTTTCAGCCCCTACAATACCCCCATTGCCTCACATTCACCCCCAGTACCCTGTCTCCCCTCCCCCACAATACACCCATTGCCTCACATTCACCCCCCAGTGCCCTGTCTCCCCTCTCCCACAATACCCCCATGGTCTCACATTCACCCCCCAGTACCCTGTCTCCCCTCTCCCACAATACGCCCATGGTCTAACATTCACCCCCCAGTACCCTGACCTCCCTCACCTACTTTCAGCCCCCACAATACCCCCATTGCCTCACATTCACCCCCCCCAGTAGCCTGTCTCCCCTCCCCCACAATAGCCCCATTGCCTCACATTCACCCCCCAGTGCCCTGTCTCCCCTCCCCCACAATACCCCCATTGCCTCACATTCACCCCCCAGTGCCCTGTCTCCCCTCTCGCACAATACCCACATGGTCTAACATTCACCCCCCAGTACCCTGTCCTCCCTCACCTACTTTCAGCCCCTACAATACCCCCATTGCCTCACATTCACCCCCCAGCGCCCTGCCTCCCCTCTCCCACAATACCCCAATGGTCTCACATTCACCTCACAGTGACATACCTGAATTTAGTAAACCTAATAAGTTCCATCCCCACTTACTGATGAAGTTTGCAGGCAGGACCAGGAAGTGTCTGTGTCAGTGAAATGGCACTAGGACCCAGCGTGCAGACTGCACAGAGTCAAGATTCAGAGCTGCAGCCCAGGAAAAGACAGGCAATACCATTCACTGCAGGGGGGAGACTCTGCAACCGGCCACTGTGCTAGCAGCGTGCAGAGTCTCCGTCAGACGGGAGCAGACATACTGCTTTGCTCCTATGCTGTGTTCTGCCTCGTCACAGAAGTGGACTTGCCCTGGCTCCCAGTGGGCCCCTTCATGTGACCGGGCCCGGGGCGACGGCCCCCTCTGCCCCCCCCAGTAGCTACGCTACTGACACATGTGGATTATATTTATCATCATTAGGCATTTAGGACAACATTGGATCATTCAGAGATCCACAATGAACTTCTGGAGTGAGTTTGCTGCACTGAAAGTAAAGGGGCCAAATAATATTGCACACCCCACTTTTCAGTTTTTGAATTTCCACAAAAATTTTAAATAACCAATAAATTTTGTTCAACTTCACAATTGTGTTCCACTTGTTGTTGTTTCTTCACCAAAAATTTACATTTGGTATCTTTATGTTTGAAGCATGGTATGTGGGAAAAGGTTGAAAAGTTTCAAAGTTCCAGGGGGCCGAATACTTTCACAAGGCATTATATATATATATATATATATATATATATATATATATATACGTAGCATTGTCGCCATAAAAGGAGGGGGCCCAGACACATTTTCTTGCACAGGGGCCCCTAGTTGTCAGTGTCCGCCCCTGATTTGAGTGGTTTAAAGGGAAATGCGTAAATATTTTGGAGTGACCTAGTCAAAACATAGACCTCAATCCAATTGAGAGTGTATGGTCAGACTTGAAGATTGCTGTTCACCAGAGAAAATCATCTAACTTGAAGGAGCTGGAGAAGTTTTGCCTTGGGGAATGGGCAAAAATCCCAGTGGTAAGATGTGGAAAGTTTATAGCGACTTGTTCAAAGTGACTTGCAGCTGTAATTGATGTAAAAGGAGGCTCTACAAAGAACTGATTTTAGGGGGTAAATAGTTATACACCCTGAAGTTTTCAGTATTTTGTCCTATTTGTTGTTTGCTTCACAATACAAAGAAAACCAAATGTTCACCGCTGTAGGCATGTTCTTTACATGAACTGATACAAACTCTCTTCAGCATGAATACTTTTGCAAGCCACTGTATATGCAGTGCGCATTCACTATGAAGACCTAATAGCTCACAGCACAAAAGAAAATTCCTAAAGCCATCAATTAAAGCACCACTCCAGCATTTTTCTTTTTTTTTATGGCAGCACTGGAGTGGTGCCACTGCACTTAGTCTCATACTTACCAGCTGCTGTCTTCACTTGTTCCCAATGCTACCCCCGTCAGACTCCAGCAATTTGTGACCTGCCAGACAGCTCCAGTGTTTGCTGGAACGATCCAGAGGTCTCAACTCAATGTAAGTCTAAGGCTACTTTCACTCTGGCGTTGTTGGCTGCACGTCGCAATGCGTCGTTTAGGAGAAAAAAACGCATCCTGCAAAGTTGTCTGCAGGATGCGTTTTTCCCCAGACTAACATTAGCGATGCATTGCGACATATGGCCACACATCGCAACCGTCGTGCGACGGTTGCATTGTGTTTTGGCGGACCGTCGGCACAAAAAAAGTTACATGTAACTTTTTTTGCGCGTCGTATCCACCATTTTCGACTGCGCATGCGCGGCTGAAACTCCGCCCCCTCCTCCCCGGACCTAACAATGGGGCAGCGGAAGCGTCGTAAGACTGCTTCCGCTGCCCACGTCGGGCATTATTTTCACAACGCGCGTCGGCACGTTGGGCCGATGCATAGTGACGGCCCCGTGCCGACGCTAGTGTGAAAGCAGCCTTAGAGAGCCAGAAAAAGAATAAAAGGAGTCTTTCATAGACTTACATTCAGAATTTGTTACCATTATCTCTGACTTCTGGTCAGTCAGAAGTTACTGTCACAGATGACTTATCTGGATTGGAACAACATGGAACAACACTGGGAAGGGCTGAAGACAGTGGCTGGTGAATATATTATTAGAGGTAGCGACCTTTCATTGAAAGCCTCACTCCAGTTCTGACACAAAAAGCCCTCTAAGTCTCACATGTACAGATATTTCTGGTACCAGAAGAAACAGTCCCGGAGCTATCTGTGTCCGTGTGTGCACGTAGGCCATCCGTGTGTTATCCTTGTACTCTCCGTGTGTCCGTGTTTCTCGTCCGTGTGCTGTCCGTGTATTGAAACAATTTGTTTCAATTTTAACCCTATGACTTAAAAAAAGCACACAGACAGCACACGGACGGCATCCATGTGCGGTACGTGTTTACACGCACCCATTGACTTTAATGGGTCCATGTGATCCGTGCGCTCCAATGAACACTGACATGTCTCCGTGTTTTGCACACGGACACACGGTCCGTGAAAACACGCTGACATCTGCAGAGACACATTTATTTTAATGTGTCTACGTGTGTCAGTGTTTCCGGTACATGAGGAAACTGTACCGGAGCCACTGACGTGTGAAACTGGCCTAAGGTGGTGCGTTAATCTAAAAAAAATAAGTTATTTTCCCTTATACTGTACATATCTTTTCTTCCAGCTCTCCCATATTACCATTACAAATAGTACAGTTTCCATACAAGGCAGCGAAACCTGACTATTCTAAACTGACTTACTAAATGGCTACCGAACGTATACTGTATTTTTCGCTTTATAAGATGCACCTGACTATAAGACGCACCCCCAAATTTGGTGAAGAAAAATAGTAAAATATAATTTTTTATGTTAAATGGGGGTTTGTCTTATATTGCCAGTGTCCGTCTTACAAATCATATATATGGTCCTCATCCTGGTATCTATATAACCCCCATCCTTGTGCTGGCACATGGCCCCCTTGTGCTGCTGGCACATGGCTACCTTGTGCTGGCAGGCACATGATAAAATAGCAAACACTTAACTCACCTTCTGATGATAGTTCCGTGCTCCCAGCTCTTCGGTTGCACTTCCTGTTTCCCGGGCATCTGATCATGTGACCTGGGCACGCAGTGATGATCACTGTGCTGTGCCGATCACATGATCGGATGTTGGCACAGACACAGGAAGAGCCACAGGGGGAATTGGGAGCACGGAGCCATCATCAGAAAGCGAGTTGAGTGTTTGTTATTTTATTATGTGTGTGCCAGCAGGGGGTATATGGTGACCGGGGGGCTATGTGCCTGCCAGCAGCGGGCATATAGTGACCAGGGGGGCCATGTGCGTGCCATCAGTACAGGGGGGCATATAGTGACCGAGGGGGCCATGTGCCTGCCAGTAGCACAAGGAGCATATAGAGTGACCGGGGGGGGGGCATATCCATGATTGGAGGGGGGAGAGTGCAGGCACATGCAATATGCACTGCTCCCCTGTCAACCAACTCAGCTTGGCTTCAGCACTGAGGTGATGGACAGCGGGTACAGTGAATATTACATTAGACTAATGAGATGGAGCATGTGACCTCCCGCTGTCACTGCAGCCCTTAGCAAGCCCACCCCAGCCCCCTGACACCACTCCAGAGCAGCCCCCCTCCTCTACAGCAAAGCACAGAGATTCGGATTATAAGACGCACCCCCACTTTCCCCCTAAATTTGAGGGAACAAAAGTGCATCTTATAATCTGAAAAATACTGTATATATGGCAACACAGCAATCTAACATATCATCTATTTCATAGCCATAAAATATGGACGTATAAGCAACCCATAATTTGAAAACCAGTGCAAACTGCCCTTATTCAGAAGCAGAATATTGGCCCCTAATATATGATTTGTCAAAATCCAGGTGCTTGTTGTTTAGATTAAGTTACATGGCAAAAAAATTCCATCACAGATTTCGTGGATATGTTTTCAGATTCATTGCCAATTTCACTATTGTAAAGAATGAAAATCTACGGCATGTCCACAAAACAATGAGTATTCTGCATGTTAATATCCACAATATTGTAAGCCCAAATGGGGACAGCTACTGAATGACAACAAGGTCTTTGATATATGGTGGCACTATACATACCAACATCCTTGTAAGGTAGAGACTTTTAAGTCCTGCCTTCAGAACCAAACCAGGAGCAGCCACTTTTATTTATGGATTTTTACAAATCACACCCCTTTTCAGGCCTGAACTTGCCCATATTTGCCACAATTGTTTCTGCAAATTTTGAAAACTCAGAACAATTTCGGATTGTTGGCAACTCTGCACTATATCAGCAAATCAATGGAAAAACTAATAAATGAGTCTACTAAATTACAGGAACTTGTGTAAAGATCATTGAAGCTCTCAGTGAGCTCAGATCACCCAATTTCACGAGGAAGTTGGCATCTGTCATGGTGAATGCTGTTGGTCCCATCGTCCTCTGGCTCTCAGTGCAACTTTACATGTATTATACTGCGTTTAATTGTAGATTTAAATAAATTCACTTAATTTCTGCATTGTAAAACTCAGAATTGGACCTATATTTGTATATTCTACAAGGATTTGTATTTCTACCCTGCAATTTCTGATTTTCTTTCACCAGTGAAATATAAAGAGAGTACACTGTGTTCAATTTACATATTCAGTTATTCTAATGACACCGTTGTATTGGTTGGAGCCTGGCACTCAGCCAGCGATTTAAACCCTTTAAAAATTGAGGATTAGACTAAATTCAAGACTCATCAAAAGATTAGAGGATTCTCACAATACTTTCCAGACTGCTCAACATGTTCTGTCCTAATATCTTTGTTTTCCCAGTCTCATATCTTATTTAATGTTGTTAGCTGCTCATTGCTAATGTATTCCTAGCACAATATGCTGTTTTTTCTTAAATTGACAGATTAGAGATGTAATGGATTGGTAGAAGCCTGCTTGATTCCTATTATTTGCAGAAATGTGCACTAAACCTCATAAGCTGAAGACAATCCAGCTAGATATTTGACTTCATACTGTCATGAATGTAGTATGGCGGCAGGGTGGATAGCATTCCATCTTTGCTGTAGTCTTGAATTCTTATTTGTCACCCATAAGTAAATTGGATAGTTCCAATAGAACAGAGATTAGCGAGCCTGAAAGAAGTTCACACAGTATTCGTGAAAGCACGAACACTGAAATACACCTCTGTTTTATTATATAGACACAATATTCCTTATAAACATTTTACATGCAAGGAAAATTGTCATATACCGTATATACTCGAGTATAAGCTGACCCGAGTATAAGCAGACCCCCCTAATTTTGCCACAGAAACCTGGGAAAACTTAATGACTCGAGTATAAGCCTAGGGTGGTAAATGCAGCAGCTACTGGTAAATGACAAAAGTAAAAATAGATACCAATAAAAGTAAAATTAATTGAGACATCAGTAGGTTAAGTGGTTTTGAATATCCTTATTGAATCAGGAGTCCCATATAATGCTCCATAAAGTTTATGATGGGCCCCGTAAGATGCTCCATATTAAAATATGCCCCATATAATCCTGCATAAAGGTTAATAATGGCCCCATAAGATGCTCCATAGACACATTTGCCCAATATAATGCATCACAAATGATTATGGCCCCATAAGATGCTCCATAAAGATATTTGCCCCATATAGTGCTGCGCAAACCTTGATTATGGCCCTATAAGATGCCCCATACAGACACTTGCCCCATATAGTGCTGCACAAACGTTATGGCCCCATATAGTGCTGCACAAACGTTATGGCCCCATAGATGCTCCATACAAATACTTGCCCCATATAGTGCTGCACAAACGTTATGGCCCCATATAGTGCTGCACAAACGTTATGGCCCCATAGATGCTCCATACAAACACTTGCCCCATATAGTGCTGCACAAACTTTATGGCCCCATATAGTGCTGCACAAACGTTATGGCCCCTTATAGTGCTGCACAAACTTTATGGCCCCATATAGTGCTGCACAAATGTTATGGCCCCATATAGTGCTGCACAAACGTTATGGCCCCATATAGTGCTGCACAAACGTTATGGCCCCATAATGCTCCATACAGACACTTGCCCCATTTGCTGTTGCTGCGATAAAAAATAAATAAATCACATACTCACCTCTCCGTCGCTCAGGCCCCCGACACTTTCAATAGTTACCTGCTCCTTGTTCCGGCGCCACTCCATCTTCAGCGTCTTCTGCACTGACGTTCAGGCAGACGGCGCGCACTAACCAAGCCATCGCGCCCTCTGACCTGAGCGTCACTGCTGAAGACAGAGCGGCGCCCGGAATGGGGAGCAGATGAATATCACGCAGCGCTCCCCCTCCAAGTTATACTCACCTGCTCCTGGTGCTGTGCAGTCCCTGCTTCCCTGATGCCGCAGCTTCATCCTGTACTGATCGGTCACCGTTCATTACAGTAATGAATATGCGGCTCTACCTCTATGGGTGGTGGAGCAGCATATTCATTACTGTAATGAGCGGTACCATGTGACTGCTCAGTACAGGAAGAAGCTGCCGGCACCGGGGAAGCCAGGGACCAGCAGGGACCGCGCCAGGAGTAGGTGAGTATAATTAGACAGTCCCCGCTCCCCCTCCCCTGACGACCCCTGGGTATGACTCGAGTATAAGCCGAGAGGGGGACTTTCAGCCCCAAAAAGTGGGCTGAAAATCTCGGCTTATACTCGAGTATATATGGTACTTACTTTAGAAGGATTGTCCACTACTCGGACAACCTCATCTCAATTATCATATTCTGCCATGTACTCATCTCTGGCCATGGCGATGTTCCAGCCATGTTGAATTTGTTATGTCAAGTGAGCTCTGCAGCCAATCAGTGGCCGCTATTGGGAAAGTTCATTCTCACTTATTTCAGACAAAAATGACATCCTTAAGAAGCGAGAGCAGCTACAGTTTTGACTTCTTTTGGTTGTCAGTTTTATCCTAGGCAAGCGAGAGTGAAGTAACCATTATATGTGGTGTACTTAGTTATTTGCACCAAATGTCCAGCTGGGGGTCTGTATGTAGGGGAAACAGAGCAAAGAATTGGAGCAAGGATGAATTCTCATTGCCACACAATAAAAGGAAAAAATCTAGATCTAACTGTGGAGAAACATTTTTGTATCCCTGATCACAGAACTAATGACATGAAATTACTAGAATTAAAAGGTAACTTCAAATCTAAGAAAAACAGAAGAGCCTGGAAATATACAGTGGGTATGGAAAGTATTCAGACCCCTTTAAATTTTCACTCTGTGGTTCATTGCAGCCATTTGGTAAATTCAAAAAAGCTCATTTTTTTTTCTCATTAATGTACACTCTGCAACCCATCTTGACCGAAATAAAACAGAAATGTAGACATTTTTGCAAATTTTTAAAAAAAGAAAAACTGAAATATCACATGCCCATAAGCATTCAGACCCTTTGCTCAGTATTGAGTAGAAGCGTCCTTTTGAGCTAGTACAGCTATGAGTCTACTTGGGAATGATGCAAAAAGTTTTTCACACCTGGATTTTGGGATCCTCGGCCATTCTTCCTTGCAGATCTTCTCCAGTTCGGTAAGGTTGGATGGTGAATGTTGGTGGACAGCCATTTTCAGGTCTCTACAGAGATGCTCAATTGGCTTTAGGTCAGGGCTCTGGCTGGGCCAGTGAAGAATGGTCACAGAGTTGTTCTAAACGACTCCTTTGTTATTTTAGCTGTGTGCTTAGGGTCATTGTCTTGTTGGAAGATGAACCTTCGGCCAAATCTGAGGTCCAGAGCACTCTGGAAAAGGTTTTCTTCCAGGATATCTCTGCACTTGGCTGCATTCATGTTTCCTTCAATTGAAACCAGTCGTCCTGTCCCTGCAGCTGAAAAACACCCCCATAGCATGATGCTGCCACCACCATGTTTAACTGTTGGGATTGTATTGCGCAAGTGATGAGCAGTTCCTGATTTTCTCCACAAATACCTCTTAGAATTATCACCAAAAACTTCCCTCTTTGTTTCATCAGACCAGAGAATGTTATTTCTCATAGTCTGGGAGTCCTTCATGGGTTTTTCAGCAAACTCTATGCGGGCTTTCATATGTCTTGCACTGAGGAGAGGCTTCTGTCGGGCCACTCTGCCATAAAGGCCTGACTGGTGGAGGGCTGCAGTGATAGTTGACTTTGTGGAACTTTCTCCTATCTCCCTACTGCATCTGTGGAGCTCACCCACAGTGATCTTGGGGTTCTTCTTTACCTCTCTCACCAATGCTCTTCTCTCACAATTGCTCAATTTGGCTGGATGGCCAGGTCTACAAAGACTTCTGGTGGTCCCAACGTGCTTTGTGGATGAGGGTAGTAGTTTTGTACTGGATTCTTGAGTGGATGGGTAACCAGTGTAAAGACTGGCACAAGGTAGAGGCATTGGTGTAACGGTTGGTGAGGAATATAATCTAAAATATAAAAGTTCTGCTTCACATCACTTGTAGTATCTATTGCATTATTCCTGTGTCCTGTTGTGCATAAATATGTGACTCTTTTATGCGCAAATAATTTTGCAACTTTTGTTGTTTTTACACCAGTCCCACTCAGCTTTACCAAAATGAAGGCGCTGAAGCGGTACAGGGTATGGTAAAGCATGTCCAGAAAATTAATGACACTTCAATGGCTTAAATTATGCAAGAAATGTACTCCAGTCCTGCACTAGAATAACAGTTCTGGTTGTGGCACATGACACTCTTAAGATGCACCTAATTCCTTAAACAGTTTGTATGTTCTCCCTGTATTTACGTGGGTTTCCTCCGGGTACTCTTGTTTCCTCCAATATTCCAAAGACATACTGATAGGGAATTTAGATTGTGAGCCCCATTTGGCCAGTAGATGGTGGCGCTTAATTGCAGACACCCTGTTATACATTAACTGTGGAAATGTGGAAATCTTCCATTTGTTCATATCCTTAAATAGACACAAACGTACAAGACAGCCAACATTCTGGAATATTGGTCTGTGGAAGAAGCAAGTTCACCTTTGAAATGCATTGTCATATAAATTTTTTTATACTATGTGGATAACTTCTACTTTAACTCCATTTCCTCCCTCATTGCTGAAGCCTTTCCCTTTTGTTAAATTAATTGACAACAGAGTGTATTAGCATTACCGTATTTATTGAGATAGAGCTGCCACAAGTGTGCTTTGCTGATTTGGATGTCCTGTAAGGTTGTGTCTACCATTAGCACAACCTGGTCAGGTGAGCAGCAATATTTTTACTTCATTCACACAATTTCTCCAAGCATATTACATTAGAGAAGTACTGCTGTTTTTTTTCTATCCACATATTACCATTGTGTAGTCTAGAATTTACCTTCTTATAGAAGTTTTTTTTTGGTAATGAGTCTTTCTCATCTCGTCTTTGCTGCCTTTAATATTTTTTTTTACAAAATTTGGACTACATAAAAATGAAAACAATAGGACTATGGAAAAATAAGGTAAATGGATTAAAGCAACAACACAGCGTGTTTTTTTTTAAACAACTGGAGTGGCCCTTTAAATGTAAGGCCCCTGCCCCCATTCTTATACTCACTTTCCAGAGGCTTACCCTTTTACCAACGCTGCTACTGTCACATGGCGCTAACTTGTGTCCGTAACGTCTGACTAGTCGGAAGTCAGAAGTTACGTCACAAGAACGCAATGCCAGTCTATGAGAGCCAGAGTGAGGCTCTCATAGAGATGTATTGAAAATAAATAGGCAGAGTAATGTGTAGAAAGTGAGATTTAGCCACTTTCTACACATTACATGTTTTTCCTTGAACTCATTTTGGACTCTGTACAGAAGAAATAACAGAGAGCAATCCACTTGTTATTCATTCCCATGTAGGCTTGTTTTTTATTACCAGACGATTTGCATACCACTCATTCATGGGTTAAGTTCAGAGCGACTTTGGCCTTTACACATGATGCGCAGCCAGATTGTGCTATGTCACTGATACATTACAGTTTACTTTTTTCTGAAAGGGGTCATGCTATGGCCTGTAATTGCATAGACTATGTACAGAAAGTCGCAAAAAATAAAAATCACATTACATTTTTGTGAATCGCTAGTAGGGGCAACTTGTGGTTACAACATGACCACATTCACTAACATTTTGCTGCGTTGAAGCAGCTACTTATATTTTGATCAGGCACCATGTATCAGACGTCAGGTTCCCTTTAAGCATTACTAATCGGTTTAGGACAGACCTGGGCAAGATGCGGCCCGCGGGCCGCATCCGGCCCGCCTGATGATTTTAAACCACCCGCCAGCTAGCTGTCACTTCTGACAGCCACCCCTGGCACCGCTCGGCCAGCCGCCAGACGCTTCTGAGGAGGACCGCTGGTGGCTGGAGTGAAGGCCTCGAGCTCATCCACACGCTGTCAGAACTGTATGCGTTTGCAGCGCATACAGTTCCTCCAGAGTCCAGGGTCAGGATGTGATTGACACAGCATCAGGAGCCATTGGCTTCCAGCTGTGTCAATCATTCTTGTGACCGGAGGCAGCATTATGCCACCAGTCACAAGAGGCTGAGCTCCACATCGGCCCTGTATGTCACGTGCATTGTGAGCAGCAGAGCCGTGTTGATCACCGGTTTATCGGTGGCGGCGGCCATCTTACCGATGGAGTGCTGTGCTTCACGGGGCTTCAGGAAAATGGCCGCGGGAGGCCACACGTGCGCAGATGGAGATCACGGCGGCCATTTTCCTAAAGCCGAGTTTGCAGATTTAGATCTCAGCTTCAGGAAAATGGCTGCCGCGATCTCCATCTGCGCACATGTGGCCTCCTACGGCCATTTTCCTGAGGCCCCGTGAAGCAGAGCACTCCATCTGCGCACACGTGGCCTCGGAAAGATGGCCGCCGCCACCGATATTCAACCCGGCTCTGCTGCCCCCATTGCATTCCGGGCCACTGCGTTACCTCACCGGTGGAAGGGACCCTGCGCACGCCATACCGCACCTCTGCCGTCGCCACACCACTGCTGCAACCCCCCCCATGTACACCAGGGCGTGGCATCGCCCACCTAAGCAGTAAGGGACCCTGCTCAGGTGCACGCCACACCGCATCACCCCACCTCTGCCGACACCATGCCTCCTGTGACCCTGCTCTGCCACCGCCAGCCCTCAGGTAAGATACTGTAAATTCGGACAATAAGACGGACCCCCATCTTATAAAAACCTTTTTTTCTGCAATTTTCACCCCAAATTTGGGGTACGCCTTATGGTCCGGTGCGTCTTATAGTCCGGCCCTCTAAAACCATCCCAATTTCTCATGCGGCCCCATGGCAAAATTAATTGCCCACCCCTGGTTTAGGAGGTTTTACCAGACCAATTATAGTTTAACATGGATTCGACTTTGTGTTTTTGTTTCTTTTTTACAGTTTAACCATTAGTCAGTATCAAATTAATCTTTATTTTCAGCAGAAGTGTAAAATATGTTAATTGGATACCATTTTTATTATTCAAATAAAAATTGGAACAAATGAAGCATATCTAAAGTAAAAATATTAATAAACTAAAACATAGAAAATAACACATTTTTTATGTTGTTATATTAAATTTGTCAAAAGAAATTGTAAATGGATTCAGTGTCAATAACACAACTTTCCATCCGTGTACTTTGAATTCCATTGCAGCTCTTCATTTTACAATACAAATATGTGTTGTATTTTCTTTAATGAAAGAGAAGACAGACCCTTATCTCTAAAGCAAAGTATTTCCTGCACAGACAATGTCAACAGACAGATAATTGTCTGATGTCAGCCAGATTATTTTATCATGGCAGAAAAATGAAGACATGCCTACATCTAACTATCAAATCTCTGAAACAAAAAAACAAGGCTTTTGTTTCATAAAATAAGTAAGTAGCAGAAGCATTTTGTAATTTGTTTGCTTGGCAACATTGGAGGACCAGGTGTAACTACCTCAACAAGCTTTAATTAAAGTCCCAAACCATGGCTTTATACTTGGTGCCTAGTTTGCTTTTAACATAAACTTTATATGGAGGGAGCGAAAGTAACAAAGGAAAATCAAGTGGTATATTACTTCAACCAGTTGTAACATTAATCCTTATTTAGTTATAAAGTTAGTTAACCCCTCACCTGTTTAAGGCCTCCAGGACAAAGCATTTCTTTTTTGATTTTTTCACTTCACTTTCACTTCACTTTTTTGCATTCAAAGAATCATAACATTTTTATTTTTCCTTTTGAAAGGGGGGCTGAGAATGCAGCCTGAGAGCAGACAGGGATGTTGAGGAGATGACCTGAAGGCAAAGAGGATAGCTGAGGAAATGGCCTTAGGGCAGAGAGGAGAACTAAGGAAATGGCCTGAGGGCAGAGAGGAGCACTGAAAAAATGGACTGAAAGGGGTTGTCCACTACTAGGACAACGCCACCATTCCAGCAGTAAACTGGCACTTGCTTTCCCGGGGCTCTTATGCGGTTCTCATGATACATGTGCTTTGGGTGGCCGGATTCACATGGCATAACAACTGCACGGGTGTCGACACTGCTGGAACAAGCAGCCGGCATGGGAGGTGAATATTTGTTTTTATTTTGCAGGCACCAAGCATTCAGATTGAGAAGAAGTTTTCCTATTAGTTGCCAAACTCTTGAAGACAGAGAGGAAAGCTAAGTTGATGGCCTAATAGCAGAGTGGAGCTCTGAGGAGATGGCCTGAGGTTAGATGGGAATGCAAAGGAGATGGCCTAAGGGTAGAAAGGAGCATTGAGTAGATTGCTTGACGGGTGAGAGGAAAGCTGAGATGGCCTGAGAGCAGAGAGGAGAGCTGAGGAGATGGCCTCAGGGCAGAGAGGAGAGCTAAAAAGAAGGTCTGAGGGCAGGGAGGAGAGCTGAGGAGATGGCCTGAAGGCAGAGAGGAGAGCTGAGGAGATGGCCTGAGAGCAGAGAGGAGAACTGAGGAGATGGCCTGAGGGCAGAGAGGAGAGTTGAGAAGATGACCTGAGGGCAGAGAGGAGAGCTGAGGAAATGGTCTGAGGGCAAAGGATAACACTAAGGAGATGCCTGAGGCCAGAGGGGTATGCTTAGGAGATGGCCTAAGGGAGGAGAGAAGCAATGAGGTGGCCTGAGGGCACAGAGGTGTGCTGAGTAGATGGCCTGAGGGCGGAGAGGAGTGCTGAGAAGATGGCCTGAAGGAAGAGAGGAACACTGGGGAGATGACTTGATGGCAAAGAGACACTGTAGAGATGGCCTGAGGGCCACAGAACAGAGAGGACAGCCTGTGGGCAGAGAGGAGTGTTGAGAAAATGTCCAGAGGGCAGAGAGAAATACTGAAAAGATGGCCTGAGGGCAGAGAGGAATGGTGAGATTTCCTGAGTAGAGAGGAGAATTGAGGAGATGTCCTGAGCTTAGTTTTATAAGAACAAGAACTTAGGTTTAAAATATGATGGGAAACATGACCTTAAGTTGACAGAGCGCAATATAGTCAGTGGGGACATTTGGCTCCAATGGTGTACGTCTAATGATGAATCTGTCTCCAGCTGCCTTCCATTGCTCTTTTCCTAAAATGGGACAAGATAATGGAAGTGTTTAGCATTAGTGCAGACACAGTTTTAAAGGGAATCTATCACATTTTACCTAAACTATTAATATGGGCATTCAGGTTATAGACTCCTGAAAAAAGTCATACCTCATAGGATATGGGGAGGATATTGCCTGGAAGATAACTCTGCCTCCAGAGCTTATTTTAAATAAAAGAAGGCATTATCAATGTGAGTCAAGTAACTAATACAGAAAATTAAAATTGTCTCATTGCAAACACATTTATTGCAGCTCTTGAGCTCTGCTGTACTGCAACAATATTGTATCCCTGTCTATCTGTGAGATGGAATCTGAAGCTGAGAGGAACCTGCAGATGTGTCAGTTGTAATCATACACAGCTCTGCAGTGAGATCAGGAGAGCAGAGAGTGGCCATTACACATCACACTGGTAAGTCCTCCTTCATGAAAAATATACTCTGGAGGCAGAGTTATATTCCAAGTAACTTCCTCCCCAGAGCCTGAAAGAGGTAATTTACATAAAGTGATAAAAGATGATTTAACCACAGCAAGACATCTTATATAAGACTTATAGGGTTGATCCTACTGACAGATTCCCTTTAAAGGGGTTGTCCATAACTTTCTAACATTTTCTTTATGTGACCAGAAAAGAATGAAATGGTACATGGATGTGACTTAAGAATGTGGTTAAGGGCTTGGCCTAAAAATTTTTGGCAGCGTGATCTGCTACTATCGGTGTTTTTTGAAGGGAGGTTGGGAGGTATGCAGTTTGCCATGTGACAGATAGTGCTCACCTTCCCTGGTACAGAACTGACTTACTGCCACTGTTCCCATGTATTGGCTGCAGTGGAGTGTATCACTGCTGCAGCAGATCTCTGAGATCAGCAGCTCTGATGTTTTCACAGCATGAGCCGCCGATCACAATGATTGGCTGTATCGGTGATGTAGTCATGTTGTCACCGCTGAAGCCAAAACGGACACAGGAGCCGCTGTGGGAAGCTGGAGCTGGACCAAGAAATGGTGAGTACTATCTGTAATTGTTTTTTACCCACTGTCTGGTCAGATAGGGTCCACTTGTCTAAAAGTGGAATCCCCATTTAATATAAACTGGCATTTGCCAGCAAATCTGAGAACCATAGTGGCAGGTGTTCTAGATATCAAAGTCTAAACAGAATTCAGTGAAGTAACACAAATAGTGACAATACCAAAAAGAATTACTGTCCAGAGGAATCTCAGGATAGGAATGGAAAGGAAACAGGGATGGAGGAGGGGAGGACATGATATTATGGCCTGTTCATAAAGATAGTGATTAGACTACAATGTGTATGAGAGGATTCACACTGTTTTTCTGCATTTTGGCACTTACTCATTACTTTCTATGAGTGAAAAAACACTGCAAAAATGCTGCACAAATACTAAAAAAGTGACATGCTGCAGTTTGCAAAAACGCAGCAGTTTCCAAATCAGTCAGGAAAAAAACAATGTTTAGATTTTGCTGATACTGTAAAATGAAGCTTAAAATTTGCATTAAAAAGCAGCAAAAATGCAATGTGTGAACATAGCCTTAAGCAGATCTCTAAATTCGTCAATTCGAAAATCTCAGATTTTAGTTCAGTGGTTAGTCTAATGGATAGGTGCCAGATATTTATTGGAATTAGAGGAGATGAATAGGAGGCACTATAACTGGTCACCATCACCAGCATGAATATATAGATGCTGTAAGGCCGGGGTCACACTAGTGAGTTTTACGGACGTATGAGAGGCACAGAAAATACGCATTGCACACGGACCAATGATTTTCTATGGCCCAGCTCCTATCTGCCGTATTTTACGCATCCGTATTATACGGTCTTGTACGGCCGTAGAAAATCGCAGTGTTGAGTCCTTTTCCGTCCCTGGCTTCCTGGATGTAGGGATCCAAGTAAATGACACGCAGCACAAAGGTTGTGTGGTCATAAACAGGGGTAGCCCCGGAGCACGCCTGCCTCACTGGGTGCTGTCCCTTCTTTATATAGTAAAAAGTTAGGCATTTACAGACATGCGCACATGCGCTCATATTTCACAATCTCTTACAAAACAAGTCTATACTAGTGAAATGTTACAATATCTGGTATGTGGGTGAAGGACTATGATAACAAGAAGGAATGCGCGCGTGATTACTTCCATAAAAGAAAATGTCAAGTTTGCTGTTTAGAAGCAGATTTCTCAGGAGGAAGACAAGATGGATTCTTTGGTTCAGTCTGGTCTCCACAATTCCCCCCTTTGACATATTCTTTTATAATCTATCATAAATTCTTGCATGAAGTCTGTGCATTCTCTTCTTTATACGGCAGTATACTAAAACATTACAAATTCAAGCATAAAAAAATGACAAGGATTAATATGACGATCGGATAACATATAAAAACTTTATATTCTCGTATCAATTACACAAAATTTATTTGTGCATACCGAGATACCCTTGAGTACAACCTTGAACAATACATATATAATTACAATAACAATAACTATATGTATTAGGCTTTGCATAATTCCGGTAACCCACCCACCGATCCCTCTGAACCAATTGGCCGGGTTAAGAAAAGAAAAGGTATCTGACCACCAGCTATCCTTATTTTGGTCATTGTCTTTGTCATACTGATCCCTGAGTCGTTGTACGTCTTTTAATTTAAATATCATACTCATAGTACTATTAGGGTCTATATAATGACAGCAGGTGGGTCCGATGATTTGACACATACCCCCTTGTGAGGCAGTTAGGTAATCCAATACCAGGGTATGTTGGTTAGTGACTATTATAAGCTGATTCTGTACAGCTATACTGGTATTTAATATGTCCAATATGTCCCAAATCTGATCATCTAGATAATCCGTGGCTCTAACTAATTTATCCCACATTTGTGTTAACATAGGATAAATAAAAATGGTACTAGCAATTTTGTTGGGAATTCCCATTTGTACTATATGTGGCCTCCCCGAGGGACGTGGTGAGTTATCTGCAGCTCTTTTATACAGTGTGTGCTTGGGCACGGCTTGCATATTCACTTGTTTATTTGAAATTATGAAAGTAGCCGGGGTTAGGCGTCCCAATGTACAAGTACCCTTTATACCTACGGGAAGCCATTTATATGCTCCTTCTCCGCATATCCAAAATGTACCCTCAGGCAGATCCCACAAAGCTGAGTGCTGCAATACCAATCTGTGAGCCAAATCCACAAAACTAGATACATTCTGAAGCATACACCAAGAGGGTTTTTGTCCCAAGGGGCTACAGTACCCGGCTGCGGGATTCCCACATACATGCATTCCGTTGACATACTCATTGGATTCATTACAAACCAGGTTCCCTGGCTTGCTTGTACAACTGTCTGCATCACCTTGGGGGAACAACTCAGAATGTTCCCATTTTCTATTATGTATGTATCTTTCCAATACTGTAGGTTTGAAAGCATCAGAGGAAGGGGTGGTTGTACTGAAACTGAGCTGTAGATTTTCAGTGGGGACCTGTCCTAACTCAGTTAATCCAGTCTTATTCCTAGGTACCCAGGCCCCACCCTTATAGGCCAAATATTGTAGATGTGTACTACTTCCTGAGAGATTACCTTGCCACCAAGGAAATTCTACCCATCCCACAATTGGTATAGCGATTGTAGTATTCCATAGTCTAGTGTTGCCAGATTGGTTGTTGGCCAGGTTGTCTGAACAATTAGGCCAAGCGAATATCTCTTCAGCTGACACGGGAACTGCTAGAAAAGGTATACTTGTAGCTGATACTGGTGAATGGGTACAGATCCAACAATCTGCCAGGGGTTGCGTATTATTTAACAAGTCATGCACTAATTTTCTATGATGTTGCACGAATCTATTGTTAAAAGGGGCTAGAGAATTCAGTCTTTCCCATGCCTCCGTTGAGGTTAACATTATTAACATCAATATCATGAGTCTTATACTGCCTTTTTGCAATGACTTGCATGTATCCATGATGCCTTTCCTTCAAGCTTGACTGATGTAGGTGTTGTCAATAGGACTTGGAAGGGTCCGTCAAATCTTGGTTCAAGAGCCTTTCTGGTGTGTCTTTTTACATAGACTTGATGACCTGGTTCCAACTTGTGACTTCCTTCAGTGTTGTCAGGATCTGGAAGGGAAGCAAAAACTTGTGCATGCACCTTAGTTAATTGTTTCTGAAGATTTTGCACATAAGAAGTCAATGACTCAATATTTAACACAAGTTGCTGTGGAAAATAACATCCTAAATTGGCAGTCCTGCCAAACAAAATTTCATATGGAGACAGTTTAGTCTTACCCCTTGGGGTATTGCGTATTGAGTAAAGGGCCAGTGGAAGGCATTCTGTCCAAGGCTTTCCTGTTTCAGCCATGGCTTTCTGTATTTTTAATTTTAAAGTTCCATTCATGCGTTCCACCTTACCAGAACTTTGAGGATGATACGGAGTGTGTAACTGACTTTCAACACCCAACATTTTCAGTACATTTTGAAATATTTCTCCAGTGAAATGAGTACCCCTATCTGACTCGATCACTTCAGGGAGACCATAACGGGGCACCAGTTCGGCAACTAGCTTTACAGCAGTGTTTTTAGCTGAAGCCTTCCGAACTGGATAGGCCTCTGGCCACCCCGAGAACATGTCCACACACACCAACACATACTCATACCCATTACTCTTTGGCAGCTGGATAAAGTCTATCTGTAACCGTTGAAACGGGTAGAGAGGTCGGACGTGGTGCTTCATAGGGGTCTTTGCTGTCTGTCCGGGATTATGTGTCAGGCATATAGCGCATGCAGCACAATAGTCTCTTGCGTAGTTGCCAAAACCTGGAGCCAACCAGACTTGCTTTGCCAGTAGTGTCATTGCATTTGCAGACACATGCGTAGGGTGGTGCAATCCACCAACTACAATCGGGTACCAGGCTCTAGGTAGACATATTAGTCCATCTTTCTTCCAAATTCCCGCTTGTTCTTCTGCCCCTTCCTTTTTCCACCTGTCCCTCTCCTCTTCTCCTGCATCTTCCTGTGCTTGTCTCAGTCTATCTTCAGTATTTTCCGTGGGATTTACAGTATGGACCTGTTGTAAGGGTTTGACTGCTGCTGCTTTGGCTGCTTTATCAGCCCTATCATTTCCCCTAGATTCCCTAGTGTCGAGTCTCACATGTGCAGCTACCTTGATTACTGCTACTTCTTTTGTTTCTTGTGCAGCCTCTAAGATCTGTTTGATCAGAGAAGCATGTTTTACAGGTTGTCCTGACGCTGTCATGTAACCTCTAGCTCTCCAGATTACTCCAAAATCAAACACAATACCATGTGCATACCTAGAATCAGTGTATATATTAGCTGTCTGATTCTCAGCTATTTTTAGAGCTTCAATCAATGCTGTTAGTTCTGCTTCTTGTGCAGATTGTTTCGGTGGAAGCGGTTCTGCTTTGAGAGTTTCAGATTCTGACACAACTGCATACCCTGTTACCTGTGTCATCTGCAAACCTACTACCATCTATAAACAGCTCTAAATCTGGATTTTGAAGTGGTGTTTCGGATACATTGGGTAAGCCTACCGTTTCTTGTAAAATGAGCTCTGTACAATCATGTGTGTCTGTAGGGAAAAAATTTGCGTATGGATCAGTGTCCTTATTCCCCCCTTCAGACTCGAGAGGTAGCAGTGTAGCTAAATTGAGAGTCTGAAGCCTAGCAAATGTGATAGTAGAGAGGAGCAGCAAAGAACACTGCAGCCGCAAATGTCTGGCCATGGAAATGTGTTTTGGTTGGACCTGGTTTAATATCCCATAAACATCATGTGTAGTTTGAACTGTGAGTGGATGCTCTAGGACAATTTCTGATGCTTTGTCCAACAATAATGAGACAGCAACAACTACACGTACACAGGTTGGCGCTGCTCTAGCTACGGGATCTAACCTTGCTGAAAGATATGCAATTGGTCTTTGTTTCCCTGCATGCTTCTGGGTAAGAACTCCTGTAGCATGGGAATCAACTTCTGCAGCCATAAGCTGAAATGGTTTGGTGTAGTCTGGTAGCCCTAACGCTGGAGCTGAAACAAGGGCATCTTTTAATTGTTGGAACAAAATCTGACCTTCTTTTGTCAACATGTAAGGTTCACTTTTTACACAGTCATACAGTGGTTGCATTAGTTGACTGGCATGTATAATCCATTGTCTACAATGAGACACTATTCCTAAAAATGCTCGTAGCTGTTTATGATTTCTAGGCTCATTCATCTGTCTTATTGCTTCAGTTCTTTGAGGTGTAAGATGCTTTTTACCTTGAGAAATGCAATGACCTAGAAAGACCACTTTGGTCTGACAAACTTGTAGCTTTTGTCTATTCACTTTACACCCTTCTTTTTCTAGAAAACATAGTAAACTCACAGTGGACCTTTCTGCAGTTTCTAGATCTGGGCAGCAAAGTAGTAGGTCATCCACATACTGCAAAATTACTACCTGTGGTTGTTCTAGAGTTCTCCAATCTGGCGTAGCTGACTTGAATCTTTCCTTAATGCCTGGTTCAAGTCCCTCAATCAATTGTTTAGTATAGAGCCGGAGGACTCCTGGATCAGCAATATTTAATCCCTCATCCCTAAAGCTATCTTCCAGCTCCCGGGAATACTCATCTATGGATTGACCTGCTTTCTGCATAACTATGCCTGTGGATCCTCTCTCCCTCTGTTTTCCTTGCATGAACTGATTTAGAGCCTCTACAAACCGGTTTCCTGACTCTTATCACAAAAGGTGCTCTTACATTTTCTCCTGCTGGTCTTTGAGCCTGTGTTGCTACAATCAGCTCCTGAAACATTCCCGATGGCATTTTTTTAGCCTACATAATTCCATTCCATCCATCCATGAACCATTATGTGTGCGAATTATTTGCTCTATATAACTAGCAAATCTATTTGGGTATCGAGTTGGATCTGGTGCATTCATAAGAAGAGACATACCCTCAGCTGGTGTCCATGGAAAATACTGCTGTGTTTCAATTTGCCTAGTAATTCTTTGATTAGGATTCTCGGGATCAGCTTCTCTCACTCCCTTTGTTATTATCCTAACAGGTGCTAATAACTGATGGCCTTTAGGGGCCCCACAGGCGGAACACTCAGTTCTCCAATCCGGATTCTGCTGGCCACAATTTTGGCATACCCATCCTTCCACCCCGCTTAACCCAGGATATAAATTTGGTATGGGTTTCCCTTTCTCTGTACCTCCTGAAGGTACAAATGGTTGAACATTCGGATCTAGATAAGGAGGAGGAACTGAATGAGTCGTAGCACAACATTTTCTCGTACCCATACTCCATTTGGAAGTGTCTGGATCATACTTCCAATTCTCCTCTTTAGCTGTTTTTGAGACCTTTATCATACAGTGTATGATTTCTTCCCACCCATTATCCCTGATAATTCCACCTCGTTCTTTACTCAGTCTTTCCCATTCAGTGCTAAGCATAAGTGCTTCTGAAATTCCCAATTTTTTTCTTACCCTTCTGATCTGCCTTCTGACTGTCTTTCCACATCTTTCCTGTATGATATCTTTTGCTTCTACTTGTCCTAAGACGGTTTTTGTCTGTTTATTTCCCATTTTTCTTTTCAATAATAGCTACACTTATCCTAGGTGACGTTTGGACAACCACCTCTCTGGAGTGATGTCTCGTTGCCTTCTTCCTAGGGAGCTAAAATATTGAAGGGCTGATCTGCTCCGTTCTTTCTAATGTGCAGAATAAACTTGATTCCTACAATGCACGCAAACAGGATCAGCAACACCAAACAGATCACCAAACTTTCCGTCTCTGTTATCATACTTGTCCCAGGCTCATGGACCCGTGTCCTGGGCTCATTCTATCAAACTCTTATCCAGAAATGAAGAAACAAGTTCTTAAAGAGAGTCAAGCATGGGCGGAGGTCTCCCCGAAAGGACGCAACCACATGACCCAGTTAGGCTGACTTCACTAATAAGACTTGTCCTAACAATTTCGGCTTATTGTTTTACGTACTTTTATCCTTCTTTCATAACATGCCACAACCTTCACACTGTTCACACACTGCCAGGGACAGGACTCATAAATCTATACAATATGGTAACCCGAGTTTTATAGGTATCTACTCACTACTAGACTAACCCAGCGTGACACGGCTCGTAGAGATCTTTCGGAAAATACAGGGCAGATAAAAGAGAACTAATAATGTCTCTTACCTGGCCAGGTTTTTCAGTTCATTTGCCGTCCATTATCCCAGATCTCCGTTGTCCGTATCCGCAGGTGAATCTCGAGCAGATACTCTCGCCTCGGGTCCCTGTTTCGGGCGCCAAGAAATGTTGAGTCCTTTTCCGTCCCTGGCTTCCTGGATGTAGGGATCCAAGTAAATGACACGCAGCACAAAGGTTGTGTGGTCATAAACAGGGGTAGCCCCGGAGCACGCCTGCCTCACTGGGTGCTGTCCCTTCTTTATATAGTAAAAAGTTAGGCATTTACAGACATGCGCACATGCGCTCATATTTCACAATCTCTTACAAAACAAGTCTATACTAGTGAAATGTTACAATATCTGGTATGTGGGTGAAGGACTATGATAACAAGAAGGAATGCGCGCGTGATTACTTCCATAAAAGAAAATGTCAAGTTTGCTGTTTAGAAGCAGATTTCTCAGGAGGAAGACAAGATGGATTCTTTGGTTCAGTCTGGTCTCCACAGCAGCATGCTGGGTTTGTCAGCGTATTGCGCAAAAAAATCTGCCAATGAGAGTCAATGGGGGCGAGAAAAATATGGATTACACACGGACCAACAGTGTGACTTGCGAGAAATACGTAGCGTTGTTCTATAGAAAAGCTGGCAATTCAGTGCGGTGTGCAATAAAATCACACTGACAGGTTTTATTAGAATAGATAGAATAAATGTCTACACATAGTATAGACATGTGTAGTGCCATAGTATAGACATATAAAGTGCCTACAAGTAGTATTCAACCCCCTGCAGATTTAGCAGGTTTACACATTTGGAATTAACTTGGCATTGTGACATTTGGACTGTAGATCAGCCTGGCAGTGTGAAATGCACTGCAGCAAAAAAGAATGTTATTTCTTCTTTTTTTTTTTTTTTAATTGTGAAAAGTCTTTTCAGAGGGTCATTTATTATTCAACCCCTCAACCCACCAGAATTCTGTTTGGTTCCCCTAAAGTATTAAGAAGTAGTTCATGCACAAAGAACAATGAGCTTCACATGTTTGGATTATCTCTTTTTCCAGCCTTTTCTGACTATTTAAGACCCTCCCCAAACTTGTGAACAGCACTCATACATGGTCAACATGGGAAAAACAAAGGAGCATTCCAAGGCCATCAGAGACAAGATCGTGGAGGGTCACAAGGCTGGCAAGGGGTACAAAACCCTTTCCAAGGAGTTGGGCCTACCTGTCTCCACTGTTGGGAGCATCATCCGGAAGTGGAAGGCTTATGGAACTACTGTTAGCTTTCCACGGCCTGGACAGCCTTTGAAAGTTTCCTCCCGTGCCGAGGCCAGACTTGTCCGAAGAGTCAAGGCTAACCCAAGGACAACAAGGAAGGAGCTCCGGGAAGATCTCATGGCAGTGGGGACATTGGTTTCAGTCAATACCATAAGTAACGTACTCCACCGCAATGGTCTCCGTTCCAGACGAGCCCGTAAGGTACCTTTACTTTCAAAGCGTCATGTCAAGGCTCGTCTACAGTTTGCTCATGATCACTTGGAGGACTCTGAGACTGACTGGTTCAAGGTTCTCTGGTCTGATGAGACCAAGATCGAGATCTTTGGTGCCAACCACACACGTGACGTTTGGAGACTGGATGGCACTGCATACGACCCCAAGAATACCATCCCTACAGTCAAGCATGGTGGTGGCAGCATCATGCTGTGGGGCTGTTTCTCAGCCAAGGGGCCTGGCCATCTGGTCCGCATCCATGGGAAGATGGATAGCACGGCCTACCTGGAGATTTTGGCCAAGAACCTCCGCTCCTCCATCAAGGATCTTAAGATGGGTCGTCATTTCAGCTTCCAACAAGACAACGACCCAAAGCACACAGCCAAGAAAATCAAGACCTGGTTCAAGAGGCAAAAAATCAAGGTGTTGCAGTGGCCTAGTCAGTCTCCTGACCTTAACCCAATTGAAAACTTGTGGTGTGGAAGGAGCTCAAGATTAAAGTCCACATGAGACACCCAAAGAACCTAGATAACTTGGAGAAGATCTGCATGGAGGAGTGGGCCAAGATAACTCCAGAGACCTGTGCCGGCCTGATCAGGTCTTATAAAAGACGATTATTAGCTGTAATTGCAAACAAAGGTTATTCCACAAAATATTAAACCTAGGGGTTGAATAATAATTGACCCACACTTTTATGTTTAAAATTTATAAAAATGTAACTGAGCAACAAAACTTTTTGGTTTGTAAGATTTATGCATCTGTTAATAAATCCTGCTCTTGTTTGAAGTTTGAAGACTCTAACTTATTTGCATCTTATTAAACCTGCTAAATCTGCAGGGGGTTGAATACTACTTGTAGGCACTGTGTATATATATATATATATATATATATATATATATATATATATATATATATATATATGTATGTCAATGAGACATATATATATATATATATATATATATATATATTTATATTTCATACAGCGCTAGATATCAGGAAAGCCGGTAATTCAATTGCCGGCTTTTGCTATCGCCTTCTCAAACTCGACAGGATATGAGACATGGTTTACATACAGTAAACCTTTTCATATACCTTATTTTTTTTACATATTCCTCATTAGTAATGTTACAAGTGTATGTGTGTAAAATTTGGGGGCTCTAACTGTTAAAATAAAGGCCAGCAAAGTTGAGTCAAAGCCCAATTTCTCTCTCCTTAAACAGTAAACAGCACAGAGAAAAAATAATAAAATATAACTTTTAATAATATATTTCTTAATGCGGACACTGTGTGACGTGTTCCAATGTTGCTACAGGTGACAAATTCACTAGCAATATTACTGGAAAAGAATACATGATAAGAGAGTTCATCAATTGTAGCACTAAAGGGATAGTGTATCTAGTCTCTTGTGTATGTGGAAAGGAATATGTGGGTAAAACCATTAGAGAGTTTAAACGGAGAATAGGAGAACACATTGGAGACGTGATACATAAGAGAGAAACTCCAGTTGCACGACATGTGAATAGCTGTCAGGCTGGTAATACAAACTCCATAAAATTTATGGGTATTGAGAAAGTGGCAAAGCCCGTAAGAGGGGGTAACTGGGATAAAATTATCCTACAAAAAGAAACAAGATGGATATTCCACCTAAATACGGTAGCCCCAAGAGGGCTCAATGAGCAAATTAACTATAGCTGTTTTATTTGAGATACTTTGATTGTGAGCTGTTCTGAGGGCTCTTCTTTGGCTTACGAACTGTCAATACTATGTTTTGTGAATTCAACTACCCGTTAAATGCCATTTCTGAGATTATTACCCATAGCTTGGGAGTAATGACAATATACTCACCATGTATGACTTTATAATGTAGTGGGACAGGGTAATATTGGCTGAATTAGAATTTAATTTTAAGATATTGTTATAGCCATCCTGTCTCTTTGCATAAGAATAGCGGTGGGTAGAGGTTTGATTATTGCATAACCAAGATTTATTTGATTAGTCTTCCGCTTTCTATCACAATTCCCTGATGGGGTTAATTTGACGCAATAAGCCATCTAAAATATTGATAATAAATATAGGTGTCCAAGGAGAGATCTCCAACTGTGTTATGGAAGAGTTGCGGCCGGTAGTGGTTTATGCGTTGTAGTGGTTGCTATGGAGGTTGTCACGTGAGGTGAGGGTTTGCTCTAAGCGACACGCCTGCAACTTCCGGACTGCAAACCGGATGTGAAGCGGCCATCACTTACACGGGCGGCCGCTCTGTCTGGGCGTCTTAGAGGTTGCTAAGGAGATCGGCGCGTGAGGTGAGCGTGTGCTCCGAGCGACAGGAACGTAACTTCCGGATCGCAAACCGGATGTAGAACGGCCACGATCTACACAATGCGCCGGATGCATATGCGGTCACTATGGTAATGGTGAGTGGTTGTGAACTCCGGAAAGTGAACCGGAAGTGTTGCAGCCATTTTGCAAGACACGTGTAGTGCAAGCTATGGCGTGTGAGAGCGGTGGAATTCAAATGGGTGAGTGATTATGATTGGACATCTAGTCATTAATTTGTGGGCATGCCTATATAAGTAACTAAAAGGGGGCGTGGTGACATACCACATTTAGCCCAAGTAGTATCAGGACTGAACCCTAGTCCCCCATGTAAGAACTTTTGTTCCCTATTAGAGAGTACAGTTCCCCTGAGGAGTCGTGGTGAAGACGAAACGCGTCGGGTTGTACAGGGACAAATAGGGCTATGAGTATAAGGGTCAGATGTGGACTGCCCTTGTAAGGGCGGGAGTTTGGGGATCAGGGCCATTCTAGCCTATACAGGGCATATTAGGTCTATATGTGATCCACTCCCTCCATGGAAACCTGGTTGTCTGGGAATTAAGAGGAGATGACTGGTACCTGCTCGACTGATGGGTGAGATCCTCCCTTTTTCCTGATTTATTTGTGTTGGTGTTTACATATGCAACCAGGCTAAGGAATCCACATATAGACTGTGTTGATATCCCTTTAACAAGAGCATCGGGTATGATACCGGGATTTATGAGCACACGGTCTACCTACTAACCTTTTTTTGATTGGGCATTCTATCTAATCAGAATTGGTTTGTCATATGTATTTTTAGGGACTCTGGTTTATGAGAGTTATTACATCCCTATGATATGTCTGTCCGGATGGACGTTGTAATTGATTGAGTGTAATTTTAACGTGCACTATATCACATTATTTTTGTTTGTTGGGGTAGTTTTAAGAAATATATTATTAAAAGTTATATTTTATTATTTTTTCTCTGTGCTGTTTACTGTTAAAATAAAGGGTTAAATTTTCTCTGCCAGAGTGGTAAAGCCAGTGACTGAGGGCAGATATTAATAGCCTAGAGTGGGACCATTGTTATAGGACCCCCCCTGGCTAAAAACGTCTGCCCCCAGCCACCCCAGAAAAGCACATATGTAAGATGTGCCCATTCTGGCACTTAGCCTCTCTCATCCCACTCCCATGTAGCAGTGGGATATGGGGTAATAAAGGGTTAATGTCACCTTGCTATTGAAAGGTGACATTAAGCCAGGTTAATAATGGAGAGACGTCAATAAGACACCTATCCATTATTAATCCAATAGTAGTAAATGGTTAATAAAACACACACACATTAGGGAAAAGGTATTTTAATGAAATAAAGACACAGGGTGTTGTAATAGTTTATTATACTCTCAATCCAATTGAAGATCCTTGTCACCTGAAACAAAGTTAAAATAAAAAAAACAACAATATCCCATACCTTCCGTCGTTCAGTCTTGTCCCACGCTGTAAATCCATCTGAAGGGGTTAACTAATTTTACAAGCATGAGCCTGCTAATGCAGCCACCCCTGGCTGTAAAAACCTGGGGAATGAATGGAAAGCAGGGGAACGTAGCTACCTAGAGTTGCGGTGCTGCGCCCCCTGCTGGCATAACCTCAGATGAACTTGAGCGTGGGAATTTTTCAGAATATTGATGAAGGATTTATTATCCGAAACGTGCGTCGGGGTGTGCGCTTTGTTTGGATCTGGTGATGCCTTAAAGGTACAGGAACTCCTAATTATTCCCTTCCACCTCCCCCTTTTTTCCCCTTTCTATTATGGCACATTGCACTTTGCGCAATTTTTAGCCTTGCACATAGGCTCACATTGTGGGATATTATTATTGCACTTTGCACATTTTTAGCCTTATATATAGGCTCACATTGTGGGATGTTATTATTGCCCGATATTTTTAGTTTTGTTACATTTTTTTAAGGTCACTTGTGGTATACAATATTCCCTTCCTTATTTTTACACTTAGGTTTTATCTCTAGGTGTCCTGTGTAATAACCTATCCTTTTATGGTGCACCTTATGCCTATTTAGGTTTTCATATATTGGTGATTTTTTATATATGTCACTTATTATGTATATATATTTTTTTGTCTTCAAACGTGCGCACACAAAATATGTTGTAACCACTGCAAATAAAGTAATGTTTTAAAAACGTATATCCGTGCTACTAATTTCTTTGAGTTGGGTCTATAGTTCTGGTGGTTGGTCTTGTTACTCATGTGAGTGGTCTCCACTCATTTCTCTTTTGTTGCACTGGGGTTTATCAAATGGTTTCATAGCAATATATGTAATTCTTTATAGAATTCACTGACCCTATAAGGTGTTAACAATTTTTTTTGTCTAACTTGGAGAGTGGAGTTGAAGAACACTGCTCTATGTGATATATAAATTAAAATGAAAAAATTGTAGGCTGGTATGGGAAAAGTAAGGATGCTTTGAAAAAGAAGTCTGTATTGTTTATTTTTATCAATAAATTGCAAAATGAATGATCAAAAGAAAAATATAAATCAAATCAATAGTTGGTCTGAACACCCTTTGCCTTCAAAACAGCATTAATTTTTCAAGGTACATTTACTCACAATGTTTGAAGGAACTCGGAAGGAAGGTTGTTCCAAATATCTAACTACAGATCTTATGTGGATGTGGGCTTACGCAAATACTTCCACATGTTCATGCAATCCCAGACTGAAACAATGAAGTTGAGATCAGGGCTGTGAGTGGCGATATCATCATTACAGGATTCCTTGTTCACATTCAAGATAGCTATTAA
The DNA here is from genome assembly GCF_032444005.1 of Ranitomeya imitator. Taxonomy (NCBI): domain Eukaryota; kingdom Metazoa; phylum Chordata; class Amphibia; order Anura; family Dendrobatidae; genus Ranitomeya; species Ranitomeya imitator. The sequence continues at coordinate 466,190,851 of NC_091282.1, read as the reverse complement.
TGATATTGTCTGTATGTTTGGGGTCATTGTCCTGCTGTAAATTACATTTGGAGCCAATAAGACACCTCCTTAAAGATATTAAATGATGGGTAAGTATCTTTAGTACCTTGCTTTGGCAACACTAAATGTATTTTGGTCCTGCCAATAAAGTCTATTTGAGTTTGAGTATTTCTTACCATTGAGGACTAGTGTTGAGCGATACCGTCCGATACTTGAAAGTATCGGTATCGGATAGTATCGGCCGATACCCGAAAAATATCGGATATCGCCGATACCGATATCCGATACCAATACAAGTCAATGGGACATCAAGTATCGGAAGGTATTCTCATGGTTCCCAGGGTCTGAAGGAGAGGAAACTCTCCTTCAGGCCCTGGGATCCATAGGGATGTGTAAAATAAAGAATTAAAATAAAAAATATTGATATATTTACCTCTCCGGCGGCCCCTGAACTCAGCGCGGGTAACCGGCAGGCTTCTTTGTTCAAAATCAGCGCTTTTAGGACCTGAGAATCACGTCCCGGCTTCTGATTGGTCGCGGGCCGCCCATGTGACCGCCACGCGACCAATCACAAGCCGCGACGTCACCGCAAGCTATTCACGCGCTCATTTTTAAAAATGAGCGCGTTAATGGCTTTCAAAGACGTAGCGGCTTGTGATTGGTCGCGTGGCCGCGACCAATCACAAGCCGCTACGTCTTTGAAAGTCATTAACGCGCTCATTTTTCAAAAATGAGCGCGCTAATAGCTTGCGGTGACGTCGCGGCTTGTTATTGGTCGCGTGGCGGTCACATGGGCGGCCCGCGACCAATCAGAAGCCGGGACGTGATTCTCAGGTCCTAAAAGCGCTGATTTTGAACAACGAAGCCTGCCGGTTACCCGCGCTGAGTCCAGGGGCCGCCGGAGAGGTAAATATATCAATATTTTTTATTTTAATTCTTTATTTTACACATCTCTATGTATCCGATACCGATACCCGATACCACAAAAGTATCGGATCTCGGTATCGGAATTCCGATACCGCAAGTATCGGCCGATACCCGATACTTGCGGTATCGGAATGCTCAACACTATTGAGGACACTATTAGGCTAAGTTCCCACTAGGCATTTTTGCTGCATTTTTTAAAATACTTTTTATGCTAATTTTCAGTTGCGTTTTACAGTAGCAGCAAAGCTTATGAAATTTCAGAAATCTCATACACACACTGTTTTTTTTGTCATCAGTATTTTGTGCTTGCATGATTTTTTGGACATAGAGGAAGTCAGTTCTTTCAGCGTTTTTCACACATTGATTTGAATATGTGGTGAAAAAGCGCAGAAAAAACACGCACATCATTTTTTGCAGCGTTTTTTGTGGCAAAACCTCATTCTTTGGAATAGGACTTTTTTTCAATACTAAATTTTGTCAGCATGGATAAGAGACAAATCTAGCATGCCAAAACCGCCGCAACAAACGCATTAAAAACGCTGTGAAAAGCGCAAGAAAACCAAGGATAACATGCTTTTTTTCTGCAGCTTCTTTCCTACCAAGAGATCAGGTTTTGCTGCAAAAAAAAAACGCTGAAAAAAAGGTCTAGTGTGACCCAGGGTAGGGTCACACTAGACCTTTTTTCAGCGTTTTTTTTCACCAACACCCTTTTTGTAGAAATTTGAAGAAATACAGTCCAAAACTTGCATGATACCTCCAAAAAGCTTTTTCTGTCCACTGCTACCTATAGACACTCATTATTCTACTGCTCGCCAGCCCTTTGGTGAACACACTGCCTTTTGTAACAGCCAAATATTTTACATTTTGCTTCATCAGTCCAGAGCATTTGCTGCCATTTTTCTGTGCCCTAGTTCCTCTGCTTTGATGCCTAGTTAAGTTACTGCATTGATTCCATCTTGAAGATACAGCCTTTGGCTACTTTCACACTGGCGTTTTTTGCCAGACGTCGCAATGCGTCGTTTATGGGGAAAAACGCATCCTGCAAAGTTGTTTGCAGGATGCATTTTTGCCCCATAGATTAACATTAGCGACGCTTTGCCACACGTCGCAACCATCGTGCGATGGTCGATGGTTGCGCCGTGTTGTGGTGGACCGCCGGGAGCAAAAAACGTTAAATGTAACGTTTTTTGCTCCTGACGGATCACTTTTTGCGAACCCACCTCCCCGCACCTCACAATGGGGCAGCGGATGTGCCGGAGAAATGCATCCGCTGCACCCGTTGTGCAGTGCGTCAAACGCTAGCGTCGGAATCTCTGTCCGACACATTGCGACGGGGAGATTCCGACGCTAGTGTGAAAGTAGCCTTTGGCTGCAATTCTTCCATGAAGACCACTTCTGGCCAGACTTTTGTGAACAGTAGATGGGTGTAGCTGGGTTCCTCTGGTTGCTGCCACTTCAGAGTTTATGGCATTGCTGGACATCTTCTGATTTTGGAGGGAAGTAAGCACAATATGTTTTTAATTTTCTGAACTAAGTTTCTTGGCTGACCAATGTGTCTATTTTTCAACTTTGAATATATCTTGGTGCTTTTTCAAAAGAGTTTGAACAGCACATCTTGAAACACCAGTCTGCTTTAAAAGCTTTGTTTGGGAAAGACATTGTTGATGCAGTCAGGGCCGCCATCAGGGCATTACAGCCCTTACTGCTGTATGGGGCCCGGTAAACAGCAGTACAGAGAGGGGCCCACAGGTTCGGGGCCCCACTTATGTGCTATTGTTCATCGGGCCCCATCGTGCAGCAAAGTGGAGCACGCTGCGATGCAGACGTCGGGGCTGGGGCCCGAGAGCTTTCCCGGAGCTGTGCACAGCCGTTACCTTGACGGCTGCGCAGCTCCTGTGACCTGCTCCCTCCATCTTTGGTTGAGCCTATACTGTATGGGCTCCTTCCAGGTCATGACTGCAGCCCATACAGTCCAGCTGGCTCACTACTGAAGATGGCAGCTTCTGTTAGTTCCTGCCTATGCTAAGTCACAACACGCCCCCAGAAATGACATCATACCTGGAGCCGCACTGCTGCGGAGCGACTGTGAGGTAAGTATACAAAACTTTTTTGTTTTCTGTACAAAATGAATTAAATGGGTGAGGGGAGGGGGAGGAATTGCACATGATGACAGGAAGGAGTAAGGGGGACTGCACATGATGATGTGGGGAGGGTGGTTTACAATTTAAGGGATGAGAGCTCTAAAATGATATGATTTACTCATAAGAGTGATCAGAGCTATTTAACTGCCTAGTATGTGAAGGGCCTTTGTGGTAATGACTCTATGGGACTGTTTTTAGATATTTTTGTATGTGTGTTAAGGTTATTATGTGCTTTTTTTCACTTTTGTATTGACACCCTATTGGTGCTATGTTAATTAGTGGGAGGGGTTATGTGTATATAATGGTGGTTAGAACGCTGTATACTGTGCTTCATAAAGGTCTGTTGACTGAAACGTCGCTACAGGAGGCAGAATAAATGTAAGCTCTTATTTTTTCACCATCCATCGTGGCGCTGTCTTTTTGTTCTTTGTGGTCTTGGTACTATCCGGGATGGGCTCCCTGGTTTTGGATGTGCGCCCTTGTGTCCTCTGAGACCTTCAATCTATAATGAAAAGGGTGCGGTTTTGACTTTCTTTTGTATTGACTCTGTGGGAGAGAAAAGACATAATGAATTGGGGCGGAAAGGACATTTAAATATAATGAGTCGGGGGAGCGGGAGGTACATAGTGGGAAAGAGTACAGGTGCTAATTAATTTATATATTTATGAGGTGGGGAAAGTGGCTTTGTATAGCTAGAAGGGGCTCAGTGGTGGATTATAATTTATATTTGGAATGGTGGGTTGCATAATAACTAGTGGTGAGCGAATATACTCGTTACTCGAGATTTCCCGAGCACACTCGGGTGTCCTCCGAGTATTTTTTTTAGTGCTCGGAGATTTAGTTTTCATCACCTGAGCTGAATGATTTACAGCTATTAGCCAGGCTAAGTACATGTGGGGGTTGCCTGGTTGCTAGGGAATCCCCACATGTAATCAAGCAGGCTAGCAGCTGTAAATCATCCAGCTGCGGCGAAGAAAACTAAATCTCCAAGCACTTAAAAATACTCGGTGGACACCCGAGCGTGCTCGGGAAATCTCGAGTAACGAGTATATTCGCTCATCACTAATAATAACCAATTATATATTGATTGTGGGTGCACCTCTGTATTCAGATGTGTAGTGTAGAAGAAAGGGAAAAAGAGGGGAATGTGCTCTGAAAGTGGTTCTCTAGATAACTGTGTTTTATGCAGAGATGAGTCCTGGCTGGAAGAAGTGAAGGCTGCATGAAAAAGAAAAGCAAAGATGAAGGACTTCAGCTAGAGACGTCCCTGGTGAGTCAGTGTGTTAACTGTACACTGACACTATACACTGTATACTCTGTATAGAGCTCATGTGTATAATGTCACCAGTGATCACTATATTGTCTGTACACTGACACTGTATACAGGTGGCCTGTGTATAATGTTACTAGTGATCACTGTATTACCTGTACACTATATACAGAGCTCCGGTGTACAATGTCACCAGTGATCACTGTATTACCTGTACACTGACACTGCATACTATGTACAGAGCTTCTGTGTATGTTACTGGTGATCACTGTATTACCTGTACACTGACAGAAAATACAGAGTTCCTGTGTATAATGTCACTTAGTATTGGGTTGTTTTTTTTTTTCCCAGTAATGATCAGTATTGTAGTATTCATTCACTATTTGGTGGTAATATGTGGTCTGGTCATGGCGTGGTGGTATTTGTTCCTTCTATCTGGTATTATTTGTCACTATGTTTTGGTAATATGTGTTCTGGTCATGGTGTGATGGCATTTATCCCTTGTATGTTGCATTATTATTACCGTATATACAAGCCGAGATTTTCAGCCCATTTTTTTGGGGCTGAAAGTCCCCTTCTCGGCTTATACTCGAGTCATACCCGGGGGTCGGCAGGGGAGAGGGAGCGGGGGCTGTCTAGTTATACTTACCTACTCCCGGCGTGATCCCTGCAACCCCTGCTTCTTCCAGCGCTGCATCTTCCTGTATTGAGCGGTCACGTGGTACCGCTCATTATAGTCATGAATATGCGGCTCCACCTCCCATAGAGGTGGAGCCGCATATTCATGACTGCAATGAGCGGTAACTGTGACCGCTCATTACAGGAAGAAGATGCAGCGCTGGAAGAAGCAGGAACTGCAGGGACCGCGCCAGGAGCAGGTAAGTATACGGGGAGCGCAGCACTGCACGATATTTACCTGCTCCTCGTTCCGGTGCGGCTCCGTCTCCAGCGTCCTCTGGCTGTGACGCTCAGGTCAGAGGGCGCGGTGACGTATTCAGTGCGCGCCCTCTGCTGAGCGTAAGTGCTGGAGACAGAGCCGCACGAGGAGCAGGTAAATATTGAAAGCGCCGGCGTCCTGAGCGAAGAGAGGTGAGTATGTGATTTTTTTTTTATTGCAGCAGCATTATATATGGCACAGCTTTATATGGAGCATCTATGGGGCAATAATCAATGGTGCAGAGCATTATATATGGCACAGCTTTCTATGGAGCATCTATGGAGCCATAATGAACAGTACAGAGCATTATATATGGCACAGCTTTATATCGAGCATCTATGGGGCCATAATGAACGGTGCAGAGCATTATATATGGCACAGCTTTATATGGAGCATCTATGGGGCCATAATGCACGGTGCAGAGCATTCTATATGGCACAGCTTTTTAAGGAGCATCTATGGGGCAATAATGAACGGTGCAGAGCATTCTATATGGCACAGCTTTATATGGAGCATCTATGGGGCAATAATCAATGGTGCAGAGCATTCTGTATGGCACAGCTTTATATGGAGCATCTACGGGGCCATAATGGACGGTGCAGAGCATTATATATGGCACAGCTTTATATGGAGCATCTATGGGGTCATAATGAACGGTGCAGAGCATTATATATGGCACAGCTTTATATGGAGCATCTATTGGGCCATAATGAACGGTGCAGAGCATTATATATGGCACAGCTTTATATGGAGCATCTATGGGGCCATAATGAACGGTACAGAGCATTATACATGGCACAGTTTTATAGGGAGCATCTATGGGGCAATAATGAATGGTATGGAGCGTCTATTTTTATTTTTGAAATTCACCGGTAGCTGCTGCATTTCCTACCCTAGGCTTATACTCGAGTCAATAAGTTTTCCCAGTTTTTTGTGGCAAAATTAGGGGGGGTCGGCTTATACTCGGGTCAGCTTATACTCGAGTATATACAGTATTTATTTATTTATGTAGCACCATTAATTCCATGGTGCTGTACATGAGAAGGGGTTACATCAAAATACAAATATCACTTACAGTAAACAAAACTAACAATGACAGACTGGTACAGAGGGGTGAGGACCCTGCCCTTGCGGATTTATATTCTACAGGATTATGGGGAAAGAGAGAGTAGATCGAGGGTTGCAGTTGCTCTGATGGTGTTGAGGTGGCCATGTGGTCATTACAGCTTGTAAGCTTCTTTGAAAAGGTGGGTTTTCAGGTTTCTTTTGAAGGATCCATTTAGATGGTAAATTAATCATATTATGGATCTTGGAAGAAGGTGATGAAAAAATAGAAAATCAAAAGTGAAAACCTGATCATTAGAGTGGTGGGTAATTACTGAATAAAAGAGTTCAACTACAAATGTTCATGAAAAGTTGCATCACATGTAAAAATCAACAGAGGGCAGGGTCCTCTCCCCTCTGTACCAGTCTGTCATTGTTAGTTTGTTTACTGTAAGAGATATTTGTATTTTGATGTAACCCCTTCTCATGTACAGCACCATGGAATTAATGGTGCTATATAAATAATAATAATCAAAATATATGAGTGAAAACCTGTTTTTTGTGGGACAAGCTGTAGATTTTTTTTACAGCTTTTATTTTTCTATACAATATTCTGAAAAGGGAAAAAAAATTCCAAGGTGAAATAAATGCAGTTCCACAATTTTTGGGGGAGCTTTGTTTTCATTTTTTCACAACAGTCATTGTGTGGTAAAAATGTAAACATGATTTTCATCTACTATGTAAGGAAATCAAAATTCAGAATGAAAAAATTTTTTTTTTGTGTCTATTTTCCTAGGCCCATAACATTTGTATTTTTCTGTTAAAGGATCTGTGGATCTGTGAGAGAGCTTACCGTATATACTCGAGTATAAGCCGAGATTTTCAGCCCAAATTTTTGGGCTGAAAGTGCCCCCCTCGGCTTATACTCGAGTCACGGTAGCGGTGGGGTCGGCAGGTGAGGGGGTGAGGGCGCTGAGGTATACTTACCTAGTCCCAGCGATCCTCGCGCTGTCCCTGCCGTCCCACGGGCTTCGGCGCTGCAGTTTCTTCCCCTCTTCAGCGGTCACGTGGGACCGCTCATTACAGAAATGAATAAGCGGCTCCACCTCCCATAGGGGCGGAGCCGCTTATTCATTTCTCTAATCAGCGGTGCCGGTGACCGCTGATAGAGAAAGAAGCTGCGGCACCGAAGACAGGAGGGGACAGCGCGAGGATCGCCAGGACTAGGTGAGTATAGCATATTCACCTGTCCTCGTTCCAGCCGCCGGGCGCCGATCCATCTTCCCGGCCGGCGCCTCCATCTTCCCGGCGTCTCTGCTCTCTGACTGTTCAGGCAGAGGGCGCGATGACGCATATAGTGTGCGCGGCGCCCTCTGCCTGATCAGTCAGAGCAGAGACGCCGGGAAGATGGAGGCGCCGGAACGAGACGCCGGGAGCTGCAATCAAGGGAGGTGAGTATGTGTTTTTTTTTCTTTATTGCGGCAGTAGCAGCGGCGGCACAAATTTATGTGGAACATCTATGGGGCACAGTGAACGGTGCAGAGCACCGTATATGGCACAGCACAGCTATGGGGCACAGTGAACGGTGCAGAGCACCGTATATGGCACAGCACAGCTATGGGGCACAGTGAACGGTGCAGAGCACTGTATATGGCACAGCACAGCTATGGGGCACAGTGAACGGTGCAGAGCACTGTATATGGCACAGCACAGCTATGTATGGGGCACAGTGAACGGTGCAGAGCACCGTATATGGCACAGCACAGCTATGGGGCACAGTGAACGGTGCAGAGCACCGTATATGGCACAGCACAGCTATGGGGCACAGTGAACGGTGCAGAGCACCGTATATGGCACGGCACAGTGAACGGTGCAGAGCACCGTATATGGCACAGCACAGCTATGGGGCACAGTGAACGGTGCAGAGCACCGTATATGGCACAGCACAGCTATGGCGTACAGTGAACGGTGCAGAGCACCGTATATGGCACAGCACAGCTATGGGGCACAGTGAACGGTGCAGAGCACCGTATATGGCACAGCACAGCTATGGGGCACAGTGAACGGTGCAGAGCACCGTATATGGCACAGCACAGCTATGGGGCACAGTGAACGGTGCAGAGCACCGTATATGGCACAGCACAGCTATGGGGCACAGTGAACGGTGCAGAGCACCGTATATGGCACAGCACAGCTATGGGGCACAGTGAACGGTGCAGAGCACCGTATATGGCACAGCACAGCTATGGGGCACAGTGAACGGTGCAGAGCACCGTATATGGCACAGCTAGGGGGCACAATGAACGGTGCAGAGCACTATATGGTTCACACCTATGGGGAAATATGAACGGTGCAGAGCACTATATGGCACAGCTATGGGGAAATAATGATCTATTTTTATTTTTGAAATTCACCGGTAAATGCTGCATTTCCACCCTAGGCTTATACTCGAGTCAATAAGTTTTCCCAGTTTTTTGTGGCAAAATTAGGGGGGTCGGCTTATACTCGGGTCGGCTTATACTCGAGTATATACGGTACTTTTATCATAGTGAGGCAATGCTTGTATTGATACAAATTTGGGTGACATTTTGATCACTTTATTGCATTTAGATAGCAATGTCAGGTGTCAAAAAAACAATGTTAGGCCAGTCTCACACGTCCAGATATTTCCGGTACCGTAAAAATCAGTACCCGAAATATCTGTGTCCGTGTGCTCACGTGGCACACGTGCGGCAGCCGTGTGCCGCCCGAGGACCACATGGACCGCCGCAAGAGAGAAAGCACTACAGTAAGCACTGTCCCCGCGCGTGTGGTGCTGAAGCCGGCATTCATCCCTTCTCTCCTGCTCAGCTGAAAGCAGCGCTAGCAGGAGAGAAGGGATGAAAGATCAAGTTTTTAACCCCTTCATGACCCAGCCTATTTTGACCTTAAAGACCTTGCCGTTTTTTGCAATTCTGACCAGTGTCCCTTTATGAGGTAATAACTCAGGAACGCTTCAACGCATCCTAGCGGTTCTGAGATTGTTTTTTCGTGACATATTGGGCTTCATGTTAGTGGTAAATTTAGGTCAATAAATTCTGCGTTTATTTGTGATAAAAATGGAAATTTGGCGAAAATTTTGAAAATTTCGCAATTTTCACATTTTGAATTTTTATTCTGTTAAACCAGAGAGTTATGTGACACAAAATAGTTAATAAATAACATTACCCACATGTATACTTTACACCAGCACAATTTTGGAAACAAAATTTTTTTTTGCTAGGAAGTTATAAGGGTTAAAATTTGACCAGCGATTTCTCATTTTTACAACGAAATTTACAAAACCATTTTTTTTTTAGGGACCACCTCACATTTGAAGTCAGTTTGAGGGTTCTATATGGCTGAAAATACCCAAAAGTGACACCATTCTAAAAACTGCACCCCTCAAGGTACTCAAAACCACATTCAAGAAGTTTATTAACCCTTCAGGTGCTTCACAGCAGCAGAAGCAACATGGAAGGAAAAAATGAACATTTAACTTTTTAGTCACAAAAATTATCTTTTAGCAACAATTTTTTTATTTTCCCAATGGTAAAAGGAGAAACTGAACCACGAAAGTTGTTGTCCAATTTGTCCTGAGTACGCTGATACTTCATATGTGGGGGTAAACCACTGTTTGGGCGCACGGCAGGGCTTGGAAGGGAAGGAGTGCCATTTGACTTTTTGAATGAAAAATTGGCTCCACTCTTTAGCGGACACCATGTCACGTTTGGAAAGCCCCCGTGTGCCTAAAAATTGGAGCTCCCCCACAAATGACCCCATTTTGGAAACTAGACCCCCCAAGGAACTTATCTAGATGCCTAGTGAGCACTTTAAACCCCCAGGTGCTTCACAAATTGATCTGTAAAAATGAAAAAGTACTTTTTTTTCATAAAAAAATTATTTTCGCCTCAATTTTTTCATTTTCACATGGGCAATAGGATAAAATGGAGCATAAAATTTGTTGGGCAATTTCTCCCGAGTACGCCGATACCTCATATGTGGGGGTAAACCACTGTTTGGGCACACGGCAGGGCTCGGAAGGGAAGGCGCGCCATTTGAGTTTTTGAATGGAAAATTAGCTCCAATTGTTAGCGGACACCATGTCGCGTTTGGAGAGCCCCTGTGTGCCTAAACATTGGAGCTCCCCCACAAGTGACCCCATTTTGGAAACTAGACCCCCCAAGGAACTTATCTAGATGCATATTGAGCACTTTAAACCCCCAGGTGCTTCACAGAAGTTTATAACGCAGAGCCATGAAAATAAAAAATACTTTTTCTTTCCTCAAAAATGATTTTTAGCCTGGAATTTCCTATTTTGCCAAGGGTAATAGGAGAAATTGGACCCCAAATGTTGTTGTCCAGTTTGTCCTGAGTACGCTGATACCCCATATGTGGGGGTAAACCACTGTTTGGGCGCACGGCAGGGCTCGGAAGGGAAGGCACGCCATTTGGCTTTTTAAATGGAAAATTAGCTCCAATCATTAGCGGACACCATGTCACGTTTGGCGAGCCCCTGTGTGCCTAAACATTGGAGATCCCCCAGAAATGACCCCATTTTGGAAACTAGACCCCCAAAGGAACTAATCTAGATGTGTGGTGAGGACTTTGAACCCCCAAGTGCTTCACAGAAGTTTATAATGCAGAGCCATGAAAAAAAAAAAAATATTTTCTCAAAAATGATATTTTAGCCTGCAATTTTTTATTTTCCCAAGGGTAACAGGAGAAATTTGACCCCAAGAGTTGTTGTCCAGTTTCTCCTGAGTACGCTGATACCCCATATGTTGGGGTAAACCACTGTTTGGGCACATGCCGGGGCTCGGAAGTGAAGTAGTGATGTTTTGAAATGCAGACTTTGATGGAATGCTCTGTGGGCGTCACGTTGCGTTTGCAGAGCCCCTGATGTGGCTAAACAGTAGAAACCCCCCACAAGTGACCCCATTTTGGAAACTAGACCCCGAAAGGAACTTATCTAGATGTGTGGTGAGCACTTTGAACCCCCATGTGCTTCATAGAAGTTTATAATGCAGAGCCGTGAAAATAATAAATACGTTTTCTTTCCTCAAAAATAATTATTTAGCCCAGAATTTTTTATTTTCCCAAGGGTTACAGGAGAAATTGGACGTTGTTGTCCAGTTTCTCTTGAGTACGCTGATACCCCATGTGTGGAGGTAAACCACTGTTTGGGCACACATCGGGGCTCAGAAGGGAAGTATGCAGACTTTGATGGAATGGTCTGCGGGCGTCACGTTGCGTTTGCAGAGCCCATGGTGTGCCTAAACAGTAGAAACCCCCCACAAGTGACCCCATTTTAGAAACTAGACCCCCCAAGGAACTTATCTAGATATGTGGTGAGCACTTTGAACCCCCAAGTGCTTCACAGACGTTTACAACGCAGAGCCGTGAAAATAAAAAAATCATTTTTCTTTCCTCAAAAATGATGTTTTAGCAAGCATTTTTTTATTTTCACAAGGGTAACAGGAGAAATTGGACCCCAGTAATTGTTGCGCAGTTTATCCTGAGTATGCTGGTACCCCATATGTGGGGGAAAACCACTGCTTGGGCACACGTCGGGGCTCGGAATTGAGGGAGCACCATTTGACTTTTTGAATACGAGATTGGCTGGAATCAATGGTGGCGCCATGTTGCGTTTGGAGACCCCTGATGTGCCTAAACAGTGGTAACCCCTCAATTCTACCTCCAACACTAACCCCAACACACCCCTAACTCTAATCCCAACTGTAGCCATAACCCTAATCACAACCCTAACCACAACCCTTATTCCAACCCTAACCCTAAGGCTATGTGCCCACGTTGCGGATTTGTGTGAGATTTTTCAGCATCATTTTTTAAAAATCCGCGGGTAAAAGGCACTGCGTTTTACCGGCGTATTTTCCGCAGATTTCCAGTGTTTTTTGTGCGGATTTCACCTGCGGATTCCTATTGAGGAACAGGTGTAAAACGCTGCGGAATCTGCACAAAGAATTGACATGCTGCGGAAAATACAACGCAGCGTTTCCGCGCGGTATTTTCCGCACCATGGGCACAGCGGATTTGGTTTTCCATAGGTTTACATGGTACTGTAAACCTGATGGAACACTGCTGCGAATCCGCAGCGGCCAATCCGCTGCGGATCCGCAGCCATATCCGCACCGTGTGCACATAGCCTAATTCTAAAGGTGTGTGTACACGCTTCGGAAAACGCTGCGGATCCGCAGCACTTTCCCATGAGTTTACAGTTCAATGTAAACCTATGGGAAACAAAAATCGTTGTACACATGCTGCGGAAAAACTGCACGGAAACGCAGCGGTTTACATTCCGCAGCATGTCACTTCTTTGTGCGTATTCCACAGCGGTTTCACAACTGCTCAAATAGAAAATCGCAGTTGCAAAACCGCAGTGAAATGCGCAGAAAAAACGCGGTAAATCCGCCATAAATCCGCAGCGGTTTAGCACTGCGGATTTATCAAATCCGCAGCGGAAAAATCCGCAGAGGACCAGAATACGTGTGCACATACCGAAACCCTAACCCTAACCCTAGCCCTAACCCTAGCCCTAACCCTAACCCTAGCCCTAACCCTAACCCTAACCCTAACCCTAGCCCTAACCCTAGCCCCAACCCTAACCCTAGCCCTAACCCTAACCCTATTCTAACATTAGTGGGGAAAAAAAAATTCTTTATTTTTTTATTGTCCCTACCTATGGGGGTGACAAAAAAGGGGGGGGGTCATTTATTATTTTTTTTATTTTGATCACTGTGATATATCTCAGTGATCAAAATGCACTTTAGTGTTTCCAGCCATGGCCGATGATATTGCAGCATCGGCCATGGCTGGATTGTAATATTTCACCAGTTATAATAGGTGAAATATTACAAATCGCTCTGATTGGCAGTTTCACTTTCAACAGCCAATCAGAGCGATCGTAGCCACGGGGGGGTGAAGCCACCCCCCCTGGGCTAAACTACCACTCCCCCTGTGCCTGCAGATCGGGTGAAATGGGAGTTAACCCTTTCACCCGATCTGCAGGGACGCGATCTTTCCATGACGCCACATAGGCGTCATGGGTCGGATTGGCACCGACTTTCATGACGCCTACGTGGCGTCATGGGTCGGGAAGGGGTTAAAGTTTGGGGTCACCTCTCGCCGAAGAAAAACGGACATCTCTACGTGTTTTCAAGACGGACACACGGTCCGTGAAAACACGCAGGCATGTGCATAGACCCATTCATTTGAATGTGTCTACATGTGTCAGTGTCTCCAGAACGTGAGAAAACTGTCACTACACGTACCGGAGACACTGATGTGTGAAACCGGCCTTAATGTTTTTTACTTTTTATAAAGTTATTGTACCGGTTAATTAATTCTATATTTTCATAGATTGGACTTTTACAGATGCAACAATACCAAATATGTTTTTTTTTATTGGGAAAACTTGAGGTGATTTGAATTGTCATATTTTTTTAAAACCCTTTTTTTCTACATTTTTTTTATTCACCTCAGAGGACTTAATCTACAATCATTTGTTGGATTGTACTACCACAGTGTTGTAGTATATAGTGAAAATCGTGGTCTCCTATGGAACTCAGCCTTTGGCTGAGCTTCACAGGAGTACCTATGATGACAGCCACAGCTGCCTTTAGCAGACCCATGACTAATGTGGGAACTCATTGCTCCCCGTCTCTGAGAGTCTATGCATGCGAGTACTGGTGCAAGTTACATTTAAAATGGTGATCTGATGCATCCTCGATGCAGATCTGGACATTAGTTGGACGCAAAAGCCTTTGTTTGTATATAGCAGATATCTTCCACATGTGGAGGGCGTGAAGCTCCTGAGCCCCCTCCATACATATGGTATCCTGTCCAGGATGTTAATTCAGTCCTAATATGAGAAGGGGTTAATATACTTTTGTTGTTCCTAGCAGAGGCAAGCAATTCGAGTTTCCTATGACTTCATTGCTAAGGTCGGGGTCCCACTTGCAACTGCAATGCGAGAAACTCGTGCGAGTATCTCGCCTCAACACTCGGCACTGCCACCAACACTTGGGATCGGAGCGTTCAGCTGCATAGAAATACATGCAGCCGCACACTCCAATCCCGAGTGCCGGCGGCAGTGCCTGGTATTGAGGCGAGAGACTCGCACAAGTTTCTCGCATTGCAATTGCAAGTGTGACCCTGGCCTTAGTCTGATTCTTCTTATAGCTTGATGAAAAGAAGTGTTCTAAGCAATTACTCTATATGCAATTGTCAATGTATCAGTGTAGCGTTACCTTAGATTGACCTACAGTATAGTGCACCTGCAGTCTAAGAATGGATCAAAACTTCGGTGAATTATGTCATGTTTAGTTCATAAGGGTTTCTCAGAAAGATACTTCCCCATCTTGATGGGTTGCTGAGCAATAATCTTGCAGAAACCAAAACACTTGGCTTATTTCGTTTAAAAGTCAAAGGATCTAAACATTTCCTTTAAAGATCAAAGTAGTTAAACAAGCACTTTATGTTGGTTAATAAGAATGTGTCACACACAGCAAAGACAGAAATTGAACAAAACATACTGAAATAATATGAATAAATGTCTTTAAAACAATTTATAGTAGCATCCATTGTAATAAAAGATCATGTTTTAGGCTATCTATATTTTTAAAAATGTGAAATGCAATAGCAAATATATGTAAGAATTGCATTGTTTTCACCATGTTACACCACTTGGATTTTCTTTCCTCTTTACAGTATATGATAAAATGAAAACTACAACTCGTTCCACAAAAGAATAAGTTCTCATTTCATGGTTCACGGGGAGGATACCTTTATCATCCCCACCACTCACACCAATTTGTCATGAATCGGGGTTGTTTGGTTGCCCCTGGTTCTTTCTGAAAGGGATTTATCTATATCCCACTTTCCAGTTCCGGTTTGGAACTTGCAACACTTTGTACTGGCTAATGGGCACACTGCAGTGAGGGCGATATAACTACTCCCACTCAGGCGGGAACAATAATTATCAATGCCGCCAGTCGCTACAAAGTCTCCCAAATGCACAGGACAAATTCTGCTGCCACCAGCTCCGATTTCTTAATTATTAATGGGTCCGGAGTCAACCCAGATTAGTAACGTAATTCAATTCAGAGGACGTGACCATACATTATAGAGCAAGGAAGACAAGTTAGTAATTTTATATTTTACTCCAAAAAAGATAGGCAGTGTTTACAGAGGTATAAAAAGATATTATAAAGAAGACAAATATTATATGTACAATGTTAGGGCTAGCGGAACGCACCAAATAAGACAGATAGAGTAAGGTGCGTTCGCAGCCCGAGGTCCATCGTGCAGAGATGGAACCTGCTGCCAAGTAATGACGGACTATATGGCGGTACTATGTGAATACACACACGGGTTAGCCTCACCCTGTGTGAAGGAAGCGAACCCTGTTGCGTCACAGGAAAGCAGGTACCGCACCAAGGGCGCAAGCAAGGAGTCTCAGAACTCAATCCCAAGCTCATGCGCTCAACACCGCTACTGGGGTGTCAGAGTGACAGAAATAGAAGCACGAGAGCGCATGCAGTGCCGCACTGGCGAACGCCACTAACCACCCAGGCTTGGGTCAGGAAAGCGCTGTGAAAGCGCACGGCGCCGCACTGACGGTCACAGCAATAAGACGCTATATTGTGTGTTTACGTGCTGATGGCTAAGTCGGGCGCTAGATAGCAATCCTTCATTCGCGACCAGTCAACAACACTAGGAATGGGAATGATTTAGGAGCTTTCATCCATCGACATACATCCATCAAAACACACACATTATCAAGTCTATACTAGCGCATGGCCGTGCGGTCATGCGCAGCTTATATAGTTGCAGCACGTTCAGGACCTTCCAATAAAGGACCAATGGGAAGCTGCTACCGAAGTTTTGCACTTTCATGACCTTCCTGGAGGACCTATGGGATGTGCTGCAGTACCTGAGCATGTGACCCCCGATCTCCAATGGGAGATCTCGCCCTGGGCATGCTCAGAAAGAGAAAAGCAGGACTTAGTCCCAAAAGCATCCGCTCGCCGCTGCCCAACACTGACTTCAATGGCAGAAGCAGAAAAAGCAGCAGTAACTCTTTGTACAGAGTGGGACTGAGCAAGACGCTGGGACTGACATCTCCGCTGAGCAGACTCCACTGCCGCTGGAGAAGAATGGGAGACTGCAGCGGAGATGTCTCGAGATTCCCCCTGTGCAGAAGCGGGAACTCGACACCTAACATACAATACAATTACAAATAAAATGGGATTAAAGTTGAAAAACACTTACATTTCGTTATTTCATATTATCTCATGGCCGACCGTGTGCTGTGGAGGAGGGGACACATCTAGATGCATAGCATGCATCTGTATAGCAGCTAGACTGCTGCTTCACTCACTTATTTCCTAACCTAAAACCCAGGCACTTCCCCTGTGGTGACCTCACTTAGAGGCTGAAACCTCCCCTTTACTTAGAGTTATGGCAACCATTTTTATGCCTAGCTCGCTGTATGAATTTCGTATACAAAAGACACAATGATCAGGATGTGCCCCACATCAGGGGAATTCTTTTAAGTGTAAACATGGTGTAATTACATGACCCGCTTATGGAGAAACCCACTCTTTGCACTCGTTGAGTTTATCTTCTAGCGATTTCAGGGAGTTATAGATCCCTCGATGGACATCCGGAATATATCATTCTTATATCTCTAGCCCTGATCGGTGGCAATAGACATACCCTTAAAGGAAAAATAGAATCTCATGCTTTCTGTGCCAGTTCTAACCAGTACCAGGTGGGAGGGGGAGTGAGGAGGGTATGCAGACTTGTCTGTCACAGCATAGAGCCATATAAATTCTTGAGGGAGGGGGAAATGAGGGGTTTAGGGTTTCACACACAGGCAGAGAAAAGAATGGGGGGGGGTCGAATGTGCAGTGGGTGTCTGTCCTCCACTCTTGGATGTAGCAGAGCTCAGTGTGAGCGATAATAGACAACCAAATACCTCATGTTCCTGACACCTCATATAGCTATATTGGCATAAAATAAAAAAAAATTATGTCTCGTGGAAGAGAGGATAAAATTCACAAACAAATGGGAAGAGAAAGCTCCACAGCCCAAAAGTAAAATGTATAGCTAAGCTTGGGGCCCCCACAAACAATTTCTAAGTTCTGGAAAGGGAAGTATTTTTTGTCAACCTATGCATCTTGAATGATCTATCACAGATCGCTCAGTGCACATCTTTTACTGCAGTCTACCTGTGTAAACAGGCTATTAAACAACCACTGATTGATAAAAGTTTAACGATTGGTGGCACACTCAGTGCAGTTGTCCTTCCCGTTTTGTGTTTTATGGTGTGAGGCACCTTTTTATCATTATTGTCTCTCTTTTGTAAATTCTTACCATGTGTTGAAATAAAGTGTTTTACATTTTATTTTGTTATTGCCAAACACTTCTTGATCTCCATGCTGCATAATTGCAGCAGGCTCAATATGGTTCTATATCATGTGAAGTATTGCCTGCTCCTCGTGTGAGGAAAAGGGGCCTGGGTAGTATGTTTACTATAAAGACCTTTAGTCTAAAATATTAATTGTGGAAGGTCGGCTCACTTAGCTGCTCCACGAGGTAGACACAGGCACACGTGGGGTTAAAGTCTCTGGGTGGTTTATTGTATCATAAACCCAAAATGGTAACAGAAAAAACAGCTTTTCTGGCTCAAAAGGAAATAAAAAATTCATAAACAGTCGTGCTCAGTGTAAGCAGGCTGAGGGATGCAGTGATGCAAGAAAGGCAGAGAAAGGGTTAACAATTTAATTTAACAGTGAAGGTACTCCTCGCAGGGAGATAAACAGTTAAATAGAAAATGAAGGAAAGGGAAACAATGACAATGCAGCAACAGTTCACTTCATAAACTTATTGTGTTCTTGGTTTCTTCAGCCGCAGATGATTTGGTGAGGGTTGTAGTTCCAGCAACGGCCAATGAAATGTCCTCAGATGGGGTCCTTCAAGCAATGGTCTGTCTTCTGGTGGAAGCGGTCGGACTCCGGTACCTTTCGCTGAGCCCCTAGTCCATAAGTATGTGCAGCCGAAACAAACAAGGCTACTCTCAGAGTCAAACGTAAATAGGTGGGAAGCAAGTGGCAAGTTAGGCTGCAAAAGTCTGTCCTGTACTCGGCCTTCCCTACTCACAGTCAATGAGCACACGGCACTTCTGTCTCTGGCAGCCACTGAGCGCACAGCACTTCTCTCTGCAGTGGCCCCACTGGAGGCGGCGGGGACCAAACAACATAGCCCGTCACGGCGCCATTCCTCACTCAGTGTCCTGATCCAGCACTCAGGAGACCTCAGCCATAGTATGTCTCTGTGCTGTCAGTCACTTTGCGGAGCGTGCCGCATGCCTGCTGCTGCTCGCGCAGCGGGGTGGAACCTTACTGTTACTTTGCGCGCTTTCTCCTCATTGCCTGGCTTAGTCATGCCCCCCTCTTCCCGGGCCATGGGGCCTGTCCTGTCCCCTATTCTTTCCCCTGGTCAACATAGGATACAGCCTCAGCAGTTCCAGACCCAGCATGATGCAGGCACCTGCAGCTCGGTCTTTTTCCTTACAACCAGCACTTCTGGGCCAACACATATGGCATCTCTCAATGAAGCATCAGCATAGAGGCTTCCTTGCCTCTACAAAACACAGACTGAGGAAAAAAACTGGATGTTTATTTCCCCAGCCACACCCTTGAGGTGGAGATATGGTGAGTAGGCGTCCCGCCCATCTCTTATCTACTCACCTAAAAACCCACCCATATCATGCTGAAAAGAAACTTATTGGTTTCTAGATCACAGAGGAAAGCAATCTCTGTGACACATATCTCCCCTCACTTACAGTGCCAGTGAGCCTGACACATAATATATAGCGTGCAAATTGATTTATTAGCAATAGATCATGTGATGTTCCATATACAATGAAACCCTAACAATTGTTATTATAAACAAATATAAAATCATAGTATATCTTACTCTATAATAGCATGTATTCATACATATATTCAATCCCCAAGCCTTGTCAATGAATCCCTCTAATAGCAACAGACTTCATTCAGACATAGATTGTCATCCCACAAGGTGCACATAATATTACAAATGCGCAACATAATATCTAAGTGCAAATTAAAATAATAAAACCAAATACCGTACTCTATTTTACCAAAGAATCTTAATCCATATATTTACAATTCCATAAACATACTAAATATTATCGAATTAACATGTCTATACAAAGGCCCCATAGGACAATCCCTCATTAAGACCGTTTGGATTCAATAATAATAATAATCTATTTATATAGCGCCAACATATTCCGCAGCGCTTTAGAGTGTTTGCACACATTAACATCCCTGTCACCGATGGGGCTCACAATCTAAATTCCCTAACAGTGTGTCTTTGGATTCAAGGTACCAAGACGGTATATCCAGCTAGCTTCTTCTTTCAACAAAAGTGGATCCAGGTTGCCTTTTCTCTGATTACAGGTATATTTTTGAATACCCCAAAACTGTATTGCTAGAGGGTTCATGTTATAGTGAAATCTCATCTGTCGTGAGACTGGACTGTCATAACTATTTCTCATAGACCCAATATGTTGTAATACACGTCTTTGAAATTGTTGAGTAGTTTTGCCTAAAAATAGGAGGGGGCAGGTACATGTAGCTGCATAGACAATACCTGAGGTAGTGCAGTTTGTAAAGTTTTTTATAATATACGTTTTTCAGGTTGTTTTGGGCTTTTAAATTGTTTAGTCATAACAATAAAACTACACGCTTTGCAGTGACCACATTTTTTACATCCCGTAGTTTTATTTATAAACCAGTTATTACTTGGTTCAATCACTGGAAAATGGCTAGGGTTTTCCAAATTGAGTCCTCTTCGCAATGTAATAGCAGGGAATTTAGGAATGTAATCACATAGATCACTAATTTCTCTTAAAAGATGTCAATATCCGTTAAACTGCAAATGCACCTTTGTTTTATGTTTCGATACATCGTATCAATTGCTCATCTTTATTTTGTAAAAAAATGTTTTTAGCTTGTAACAGCTGATTTCTCTGGGGATTGTGGTAGTTCAACTCATGTGGCGGCATGCAGAGGTAGAGAAAAGGAACACCGTCACTTTAAATCTTCGGTTGGTTTATTGTTAGGTGGCAAAAATGGAGATATTCGGCAAAAAACAGAAGCAAACATTAATTTACTGCCAAGCGACTGGACCAATTTACCCAAAATTTGCCTGCCACAAAGTTAATCTGGCATTTCGGAAGATTTTATTATTATTATTATTATTTATTGTTATACTAGCGCCATTTATTCCAAGGCGCTTTACATTTAAGGAGGGGTATACATAATAAAAACAAGTACAATAATCTTGAACAATACAAGTCACAGCTGGTACAGGAGGAGAGAGGACCCTGCCCACGAAGGCTCACAATCTACAAGGGATGGGTGATAATACAGTAGGCGAGGGTAGAGCTGGTCATGCAGCGCTTTGGTCAATCGGTGGTTACTGCAGGTTATAGGCTTGTCATTTTACACTAAGTTTCAGCTCTACATAACCTTCAATTTCTCGAGATATGTGCCATAAGATGGAAAACAAAAGGAAACAACAAGACCAACATGCACAAAATGTAAATGATCCTCTTCAGTAGGTGTTAAAATGTGTTTCAGCTCCCTATAACCCACCGTTCTTGAGATATTTGCAAAAAAAAGAACACAAGTGCAATTATTAGTAGCAAACTAAGTTTTTCACCTTATACAAACAACAAACAAACCGAATTCTTCTTTGCTCATTTTCTTACCTTCTACTTGGACTGAATGACATCTTTCCCATAAGATATTTTAATAATAGCAATATTATGTTCTAGAGTGAGAAATTATAAAGTGCTTGATATCTCTGAAGGTCTAAGGTGGTAAAAAGGTTAACAGGACTCTTCTTCATTATGTATTGTGATATTTATTAGTTTATTAGTATCTATTATCCTGTAGATTCAGAGGGAATTAAAGTTTAAGGTCTTATATTCTGGAGGTTTAGGATAGTAAAGGAATTCATGGTGATCAGCTAATCTGTGGTGACGTAAGGCAATAATGGACTAAATTGGACATGTAAGTCCACAGGGCCATCCTCAGTGATGTTCAACCTACGTGGCTACACAGAGTACATCACCCTTTTCCAGTATGACTCATTATGGACATGGTTATACAAAATACATAAAAATCATACTTGCTATCATGTAATAAGTGATCAGACTGGCTAGCAGAGCCAAGCCCTAAACGTGTGTACAGTATATTACACATTGCTAGGATTTAGCAAGATGCACTGCTTGCCAAAAAAATAATAAGATCTGGATAACTCCATTATTGCTGCAGCGTTCCAAGACATTTTAGACAACTACATACTTCCAACTTTGTGGAAAGAGTTTGAGGAAGTCCATTTTCTGCTGCAGCATGACTTTGCCCCAGTGCACAATGTAAGGTCCATAAAAGCATAGTTAGATGAGTTTGGTGTGGAAGAACATGACTGGCCTGCACAAAAACCTCACCTATGAACATGTTTGGGATGAATCAGAAAGAAGATTTTGAGCCAGACTTTTTCATACAACATTCGTGTCTGACCTCAAAAATGATATTCTGGATGAATGCATAAATTATCCCACAAACACACGCCAAAATGTTGTAGAAAACCCTCCTAGTAGGCCGGAGTCACACTAAACGTATGAAAAATTGGTCAGTCTCCCTGCCGAGAGTCACACGAGTGTAATGCGACTTTCATGAGAGTACAATCCAATTTTTCCCACCTATCACCTGATTTACATCTAAATGCAATGCAATTGCTATCCGATTGCAATCTGATTTTAACATGAGCTTTTACATAGAGCAATTCTCTATGTCATTTACACATCGTTTTCAAAGGAAATATTCTTCTAAACACACACACATACATATATCTATATAAACAGTGGAGGAAATAAGTATTTGATCCCTTGCTGATTTTGTAAGTTTACCCACTGACATGAACAGTCTATAATTTTAAGTGTAGGTTAATTTTAACATTGAGAGATAGAATATAAAAAATAAAATCCAGAAAATCACATTATATAAATATTAGTGATGAGCGAATATACTCATTGCTCGGGTTTTCCCGAGCACGCTCGGGTGATCTCCGAGTATTTATTACTGCTCGGAGATTTAGTTTTCATCGCAGCATCTGGATGATTTACAGCTATTAGCCAGCTTGAATACATTTGGGGATTCCCTTGCAACCAGGCCACCCCCACATGTACTCAGGCTGGGTAGCATCTGTAAATCATTCAGCTTCCGCGATGAAAATGAAATCTCCGAACACTAACAAATACTCGGAGACCACCTAAGCGTGCTCGGGGAAACCCGAGCAACGAGTATACTTGCTCATCACTAATAAATTTATATAAATGTATTAGCATTTTGCAGTGAGAAATAAGTATTTGGCAATTAAAGGATGTTAAGGGAAAAAGAAATTTAAAACTACAGAGCTCTGTGTGGAAAAAAAGCGATTGCCTTCCCCCCTTAATACATAAATTAACTGGGGTTTATCATATCTTTGTGAAGCTGAGTTCAAATTCCCTATCCACACCCAGGCCTGATTACAGTCATACCTGTTCTCAATAAAGAAATCACTTAAATAGTACCTGCCTGACAAAGTAAAGTAGACCAAAAGATCCTCAAAGGCTAGACATCATGCCACAATCCAAAAACATTCTGTAACAAATACACCCTGTATTAGACATAAAGGAGGGCCTCATACACATTCTGTTCATTGTCAAGCATTAGTCCTCCTTGACTAGGCTAAGCTATGAATGAAAGCTCGGAATCAAGTATGGACCCCAAGACAGCAGGCATGTTGCTGGCGAGTAACGGTGGAACCACACACGGAAATGGCAATGTCAGGCATAGGTAGGTTAGTAGAAAAAGGAAACACAAGGAGTTTAGTTTTTGACAGGTTCAGTTTCAGATAGGAGGGCATTATGTTAGAGACAGCGGTAAGACAATCACTGGTGTTAGCATAATGTGTGCGCTGCCCCTTTAAGAAAGGGGAAGCACAGACACCTGTGCCCACACACAGAAAGCAGGAAGTAGCAGGAAGGACATGCCAGGTGACAACGTCATGAGGCTGTGGCGGTGAGTAAGCTGGCATCCCTGCATGGAGGGGGAAGGGGTCACCATGCAGGGGGTCGGCAGTTGTTCCAAATAGTAATACCAAACGGTCCTTTCTGGCATAACTTGAAGATAAACAACATGTATAAAGTCCTTTCCACTGCAGCTTCAGCATTGTGGAACAGAACAAATGTCAACTCACACTTGAGCTCCAGACTGGAGACTTCCTTGCCTCCAAACACACAGTCTTTTCTTGATCAACGCTTTGGCCGGACATTTACTTGTCCGCATCCACGGGGTGAAAATATGTTAAATAGCCATCACGCCAATCTCTTCCAGCTACTCACAAAATTATCCTACCCAGTCATGGCTGATTAACCCCTCAGCACATAACATGCTGGAGAGAAACTTCTGGGTTTCATATAATGGATGATAGCAACCTTTGTGACACGTCTCCTCTCAAATACATTGACAGTGACCCTGTCATATTTCCACCCCCCATCCAAAGCCGGAGGTTTTGGCAGCTTCAGAAAATTCAGGAATTCTGAAGAGGGCATGAGCGTTACCATGTAACTTCCCTGGTCTACACCGTGTTCCAAATTATTATGCAAATTTTATTTAAGTGTCATAAAGATTTAATTGTTTTGTTTTTCAAATAAACTCGTGAATGTTATTGATTTCAGTGATCCATTGAGCCCTGAGACACAATCTTAAACACGTGCGATAATTAGTTTTCCAGGTGATTCTAATTAAAGGAAAACTACTTAAAAATGATGTTCCACATTATTAAGCAGGCCACAGGTTTCAAGCAATATGGGAAATAAAAAGGATCTCTCTGCTGCTGAAAAGCGTTAAATAGTGCAATGCCTTGGACAAGGTATGACTTCTATTAGACTGACTGTCATTTGCACCGAGCATTTTGGAAAATCTGAGAAAAATGTCATTTGCATAATAATTTGGAACATGGTGTATGTTCTAAAAGGAAACTAAAATCATGGAAGCCTAAGAACCACCTAGTCACCTAGGCATTCTTACCCTTCTTTTCTCTTAACATCTCAGAGGTGCATGGTCCAACACTAGTTTAAAACTATGGCCTAGTAGATAATACTTCAGCATATCTACGGCCCATTTGATGGCTAAGCACTCTTTATCTACAATGGCATAGTTTTTCTTGCTAGAAGTGAGCTTCCGACTCAGATACAGGATGAGATGCTCATCACCATTTATTTCTTGAGACATCACGGCTCGCAACCTGACTTCTGAAGCATCTGTCTAGACCAAAAATTCTTTACTGAAGTCTGGTGCTGCTTACATAGGGCCAGCTTAAACTCTTGAAATGGCATCTCTGTTTCAGCAGTCCATTTGCCAATGTTGATTTGGTGACTTTAAGGAGATCCGTCATTGGTGCTGCAATCACAGCGAAATTTGGAATAAATCGCTGGTAATATCCCACAATTCCAAGAAATTCCTCTCATCTGCTTCTTGGAAAGCGGTTGCAACCACTTCTGGATTGCCTCGACCTTGTTTACTTGTGGCTTGATTTCACCACTCCCAATGATTTAGCCTAAGTACTTGGCCTCTTCCTTCCCAAATGGCACATTTTCTCAGATTTATGGTAAACCTGCCTCTCTCAGAGCATCCAGAACCGCCTGTTCCTTTGGTAGATGACTACCCAGTTCTGGGCTAAAAACCACAATGTCATCAAGGTAGGCTGCTGCATACTTTTTATACGGAACTAGGATCCGATCAATGGGCCTCTGGAAAGTGGCTGGGTCACCCTGCAGTCCAAAAGGCATTCTGGTATATTGAAAACAGATGTCGAGAAAGCTGTCTTCTATTTGGCACTCTGGGACATGGGGATCTGCCAGTAGCTCTTCATCAGGTTGAGGGTGGTAATGTACCTCACAGGTCCAAGTCTCTCCATGAGTTCATCGACACGGGTTGCATATGCATGAAATTTGGACACTTCATCCAACCTGCGGAAGTCATAACAAAACCGCCACTCACTGTTGGCTTTTGGCACAATGACGATGGGACTTGACCATCTGGTCTAACATTCTGATCACCTCGTTTGAGATTACCTCATAGCACTCTTAAGTTTCACCCTTGTATGCTATTCTGTTAGAACGTAATGCTCCACCACCTGCGGACTCTCAACACTGCTTCTTCTAGGCTGATGATAGAGCCTCTGTAATCGTAACATCCTTCACTTTAGCTTTAGGATGGGCTCCCAGGAAAGGAGCTTGCAATGATTCCTGGTCTCACCACGGCTTTTAGCAAATTCACATGGTATACTTGGTGAAGCTTCCTTCGTCCTGGCTGGTGGACCTTGTAATTAACCTTGCCCAGTGTTTTCTCCATCTCATATGGGCCTTGCCACTTGGCCAGGAACTTGCTCTTAACCGTGGGGATAAGTACGTGGTCCCCAGGCTGGAACTGCCTCAGTGTCACTGATCAGTTGCAAAACTATGCCTGTGCCTCTTGTGCTTCTAGGAAATGCACCTTCACAATATGCATCACTTTCTCCTTTCTCTCCTGCATCTGGGAAACCTGCTCTATGATGCTCAGGTGGGGGGTCACCTCGGCTTTCCAGGTTTCCTTGGTGATATCTAGGAGCCCTTGCGGATATCGACCATACAGAAGCTCAAATGGAGAGAAGCCAGTGGAGGCTTGAGGAACATCCCTGACAGAGAATAGCAGAAATGGAAGCAGATAGTCCCAGTCTCAACCATCTTTCTCAATGATTTTCTTGAGCATGGCATTTAAGGTCTTATTGAAGCGCTCTACTCTCTGTGGATAGTAAACTTGAGGTTCACAGTTGGAATCTGGAGGACCTTACACAACTCCTTCATCACCTTGCTCATAAAGGGTGTTTCTTGGTCCATCAACATCTTCTTTGGCAGGCCCATCCTCCCCTTTTGAAAAAGCTGGACTGTGAAACGCACGTCAAGGGGTTCCAGGGAAGCAGTGGGAGTCATTCCTTACTTATGGGTAAGCATGTGGACTCTCTTCCCACTCCCATGTAGCGGTGGGATATGGGGTAATAAGGGGTTAATGTCACCTTGCTTTTGTAAGGTGACATTAAGCCGGGTTAATAACGGAGAGGCGTCAATAAGACGCCTATCCATTATTAATCCAATAGTAATAAAGGGTTAATAAAACACACACATTAGGAAAAAAGTATTTTAATATTCTTCATTTAACCATACTTACCATACTTCAGCGCCTGCAAAAAATGTAAAATAATAAATCGTATACTACCTATCCGCCGTAGTCCAATTAATAACGAGTGTCCCACGACGATCTCCCCTATAGAATAGTGACATCGGGTGATGTCACTGCTCTATAGGACCTTCAGTAACACACTGACAGGAGACAATTGCTCCTGCAGTGCATCACTGAGAGGTTACATTAGGACAAAGTCTCACTTTATGGCAATTGCTGCGTGGGAAAATTTCTCACACAGCAATGCCAAAAGTGAGACTAGGGACTATTTTTTTACAGCGGTGGAGGAATACAGTGCGGAAGGATACCTTCCTCCCGTCATTGTGTTGCTGGAGCCGCTGGAGAGCGGTCAAATCAGCTGATGCTGCCGTTCTCCATGGGAGATCGTCGTGGGACACTCGTGGATTTCTGTGGACAGGGAGTATATTGGTTGTTTGTTATTTTAATCTTTTTACAGGTGTCACTGGCTTTGGGGATCAAAATGACAAGTGATGTTGAGTATGTAATCTATGTTATATCTACTGTATGTCTGTATGTATGTATTGTATGTAATGTATGAATGTAATATATGTAATATGTATGTTGTATGTATGTTTTTTTATGTTTTTTTACATTCAACACATTAGCCGGATGATGGGACTACTACTGTCCCATCATTGGCTAATGTGTCAATCACTGTCACTGTTGCAGGCATCGTCCAATGGGACTTGTAGTCCCATCGGACGTTGCCTGCACAGACCCTCAGCAGCCTGCACAGAGCCACGGCAGGCCGCACAGAGCCCTGGCAAGCCCACACAGAGAAAGGAAATGTGGATCCAGCTCCAGGAATAAAATGTAAAAACTTTATTAGTTCACATTAAAATGCTGCTGAGACATGACCGGCATAGTGGGTAAAGGAGAGCAACCAGCACCCGACTGGACGCGTTTCGATCAACAAATGTGCCCTTAGTCCTCAGTCCTTACTCAGGACTAAGGGCACATTTGTTGCTCGAAACGCGTCCAGTCGGGTGCTGGTTGCTCTCCTTTACCCACTATGCCGGTCATGTCTCAGCAGCATTTTAATGTGAACTAATAAAGTTTTTACATTTTATTCCTGGAGCTGGATCCACATTTCCTTTCTCTATACGTCGATCAGTGTTGTGGCAGCAACACTTTGTTTCTGTGCTCGGATGGATACTTACCACATCGGACAGATGAACTAAGGGTGAGCTGAAATATACTCTTTTTTTTCTGTGTTAAGCCCACACAGAGCCCCGGCAGCCTGCACAGAGCCGCGGCAATCCCGCACAGAGCCCCGGCAAGCCCGCACAGAGCCCCGACAGCCCGCACAGAGCCCCGACAGCCCACACAGAGCCCCGGCAAGCCCGCACAGAGCCCCGGCAGGCCGCACATAGCCCCGGCAAGCCCGCACAGAGCCTCGGCAGGCCACACAGAGCCCCGGCAGCCCGCACAGAGCCCCGGCAAGCCCGCACAGAGCCCCGGCAGCCTGCACAGAGCCCGGGCAATCCCGCACAGAGCCCCGGCAATCCCGCACAGAGCCCCAGCAGCCTGCACAGAGCCCCGGCAAGCCCGCACAGAGCCCCGGCAAGCCTGCAGAGCACAGGCAGGCACACACAAAGCCCCAGCAGGCCGCACAGAGCCGCGGCAAGCCACCACAGAGTCCTGGCAGGCCCCCACAGAGTCCCGGCAGGCACACACAGAGCCCCGGCAGCCCGCACAGACCCCCGGCAGGCCGCACAGAGCCCCGGCAGCTTGCACAGAGCCCCGGCAAGCCCACACAGAGCCCCGGCAGGCACGCACAGACCCCCAGCAGGCCGCACAGAGCTCCGGCAGGCACGCACAGAGCCCCAGCAAGCCGCACAGAGCCCCGGCAGGCACGCACAGAGCCCCGGCAGGCCCGCACAGACCCCGCCCGCACACACAGACACGCACAGTGTCCGCCCACGCACCGCCCACACTCTTCCCCCCTCCAGAACAGGATGTAGAAGGAGAGAAAGGGCTTATTTACATTCTGATATTTGTGTCCATTGACTTGCATTGGTATCGGGTATCAGTATCGGTGATATCCAATATTTTTTGGATATTACTTCTTGATATCGGAAGGTATCGCTCAACACTAGTTATAATATATGGAGGACTATGGGGTGTATTTTGCTAAACAAGTAAAATGCTGCATATTCAGATTGTTTTTGCCGGAACAAAAATCCTTGTTCTCAGCAGCACATCGCCGGTGTAAACTGTAGATGTGCTGCTGATAACATAATACTGTATGGGGATCTGTTAGTGATCTATTAGTGATGTGTTGTGAATTCTGTTATCGAACTCCCTCCTGTGGTCATGAATGGTACTTCGGCGAGTTCTGTCCATGGACTCCCTCTGGTGACTGTGAGTGGAGCTGCTGGTTCTGAGGTTCCTTCCACGGGTGACCTAGTTTATTCTTTGGCTGGCTGCTCCATTTAACTCCACTCAGATCGTTACTCCATGCCAGCTGTCAATGTTCTAGTACTGGTTCAGTTCGCTCTTGGATCTTTCTGGTGACCTGTCTACTCCAGCAGAAGCTAAGTCCCTGCTAGTTTATTTGTTGTTCTTTGTTTTCTTGTCCAGTTTGCTATCATAATTTTGCCTTGCTAGCTGGAAGCTCTGGGATGCAGAGTGGCACCTCCGCACCGTGAGTCGGTGCGGGGGTCTTTTTGCACACTCTGCGTGGTCTTTGTGTAGTTTTTTGTGCTGACCGCAAAGTTACCTTTTCTATCCTCAGTCTGTTTAGTAAGTCTGGCCTCCCTTTGCTGAAACTTGTTTCATTCCTGTGTTTGTGACTTTCATCTTAACTCACAGTCAATATTTGTGGGGGGCTGCCTTTTTCTTTGGGGAATTTCTCTGAGGCAAGGTAGGCTTTATTTCCTATCTCTAGGGGTAGTTAGCTCTTAGGCTGTGAAGAGGCGTCTAGGCAGAGTTAGGTACGCTCCACGGCTATTTGTAGTGTGTGTGATAGGATTAGGGGTTGCGGTCAGCAGAGCTCCCACTTCCCAGAGCTTGTCCTGTGTGAGTTAAACCATCAGGTCATTCCGGGTGCTCCTAACCACCAGGTCCATAACAGTACAGCTGGCCCAAAGTGTTAATGCATCTCAATAGAGGGATGAGAGAAGTTCTGAGACCATTATTTTTTCTCTGCAGTGTGTTTTGTCTTTCTTTTCCCCTTAACCTCTGGGTGGTTCAGGACACAGGTGTAGATATGGACATTCAAGGTCTGTCCTCTTCTGTGGATCATCTCACTGCAAGGGTACAAAGCATTCAAGATTTTGTAGTTCAGAATCCGATGTTAGAGCCTAGAATTCCAATTCCTGATTTGTTTTCTGGGGATAGATCTAAATTCCTGAATTTCAAAAATAATTGTAAACTGTTTCTTGCTTTGAAACCCCGCTCCTCTGGTGACCCCGTTCGGCAAGTAAAAATCATTATTTCTTTGTTGCGTGGCGACCCTCAAGACTGGGCATTTTCCCTTGTGCCAGGAGATCCTGCATTGCGTGATGTAGATGTGTTTTTTCTGGTGCTTAGATTGCTTTATGATGAACCAAATTCAGTGGATCAGGCAGAGAAAATCTTGCTGGCTTTGTGTCAGGGTCAGGATGAAGCGGAGGTATATTGTCAGAAGTTTAGAAAGTGGTCTGTGCTTACTCAGTGGAATGAGTGTGCCCTGGCGGCAAATTTCAGAAAGGGTCTTTCTGAAGCCCTTAAGGATGTTATGGTGGGATTTCCCACGCCTGCTGGTCTGAATGAGTCTATGTCCTTGGCCATTCAGATCGATCGGCGCTTGCGTGAGCGCAAAGCTGTGCACCATTTGGTAGTATTCTCTGAGCAGAGGCCTGAGCCTATGCAATGTGATAGGACTTTGACCAGAGCTAAACGGCAAGAACACAGACGTCAGAATGGGCTGTGTTTTTACTGTGGTGACTCCACTCATGCTATCTCCGATTGTCCTAAGCGCACTAAGCGGTTCGCTAGGTCTGCCACCATTGGTACGGTACAGTCTAAATTTCTTTTGTCCATTACTCTGATTTGCTCTTTGTCGTCCTTTTCTGTTATGGCATTTGTGGATTCAGGCGCTGTCCTGAATTTGATGGACTTAGAGTTTGCCAGGCGCTGTGGTTTTATCTTGGAACCCTTGCAGTATCCTATTCCATTGAGAGGAATTGATGCTACGCCTTTGGCCAAGAATAAGCCTCAGTACTGGACTCAATTGACCATGTGCATGGCTCCTGCACATCAGGAGGATATTCGCTTTTTGGTGTTGCATAATCTGCATGATGTGGTCATTTTGGGGTTGCCTTGGCTACAGGTCCATAATCCAGTGTTGGATTGGAAATCAATGTCTGTGTCCAGCTGGGGTTGTCAAGGGGTACATGGTGATGTTCCATTGCTGTCAATTTCGTCTTCCACTCCTTCTGAAGTCCCTGAGTTTTTGTCGGATTACCGGGATGTATTTGATGAGCCCAAATCCAGTGCCCTACCTCCTCATAGGGATTGCGATTGTGCTATTAATTTGATTCCTGGTAGTAAGTTTCCTAAGGGCCGACTGTTCAATTTATCTGTGCCTGAACACGCCGCTATGTGGAGTTATATAAAGGAGTCCTTGGAGAAAGGGCATATTCGCCCGTCGTCATCACCGTTGGGAGCAGGGTTCTTTTTTGTGGCCAAGAAGGATGGTTCTTTGAGACCTTGTATTGATTACCGCCTTCTTAATAAGATCACGATCAAATTTCAGTACTCTTTGCCGCTACTGTCTGATTTGTTTGCTCGGATTAAGGGGGCTATTTGGTTCACCAAGATAGATCTTCAAGGGGCGTATAATCTTGTGCGTATTAAACAGGGCGATGAATGGAAAACAGCACTTAATACGCCCAAGGGCCATTTTAAGTACCTGGTGATGCCATTCGGGCTTTCTAATGCTCCATCTGTGTTTCAGTCCTATATGCATGACATCTTCCGAAAGTACTTGGATAGATTTATGATTGTATATTTGAATGATGTTTTGGTCTTTTCGGATGATTGGGAGTCTCATGTGAGGCAGGTCAGAATGGTGTTCCAGGTCCTTCGTGTGAATTCCTTGTTTGTGAAGGGGTCTAAATGTCTCTTTGGAGTTCAGAAGGTTTCATTTTTGGGTTTCATTTTTTCCCCTTCTACTATCGAGATGGACCCTGTTAAAGTCCAGGCCATTTATAATTGGACTCAGCCTACATCTGTGAAGAGCCTGCAGAAGTTCCTGGGCTTTGCTAATTTTTACCGTCGCTTCATCGCTAATTTTTCTATTGTTGTTAAACCGTTGACTGATTTGACCAAGAAAGGTGCTGATGTGGTCAATTGGTCCTCTGCGGCCGTTGAGGCTTTTCAGGAGTTGAAGCGTCGTTTTTCTTCTGCCCCTGTGTTGTGCCAGCCAGATGTTTCGCTCCCGTTTCAGGTCGAGGTTGATGCTTCTGAGATTGGAGCAGGGGCTGTTTTGTCTCAAAGAAGATTAACATATTAAACACCTTCTTCTCCACGGTATTCACGGTGGAAAATGAAATGCTAGGTGAAATCCCAAGAAACAATGAAAACCCTATATTAAGGGTCACCAATCTAACCCAAGAAGAGGTGCGAAATCGGCTAAATAAGATTAAAATAGATAAATCTCCGGGTCCGGATGGCATACACCCACGAGTACTAAGGGAACTAAGTAATGTAATAGATAAACCATTATTTCTTATTTTTAGGGACTCTATAGCGACAGGATCTGTTCCGCAGGACTGGCGCATAGCAAATGTGGTGCCAATATTCAAAAAGGGCTCTAAAAGTGAACCTGGAAATTATAGGCCAGTAAGTCTAACCTCTATTGTTGGTAAAATATTTGAAGGGTTTCTGAGGGATGTTATTCTGGATTATCTCAATGAGAATAACTGTTTAACTCCATATCAGCATGGGTTTATGAGAAATCGCTCCTGTCAAACCAATCTAATCAGTTTTTATGAAGAGGTAAGCTATAGGCTGGACCACGGTGAGTCATTGGACGTGGTATATCTCGATTTTTCCAAAGCGTTTGATACCGTGCCGCACAAGAGGTTGGTACACAAAATGAGAATGCTTGGTCTGGGGGAAAATGTGTGTAAATGGGTTAGTAACTGGCTTAGTGATAGAAAGCAGAGGGTGGTTATAAATGGTATACTCTCTAACTGGGTCGCTGTGACCAGTTGGGTACCGCAGGGGTCGGTATTGGGACCTGTTCTCTTCAACATATTCATTAATGATCTGGTAGAAGGTTTACACAGTAAAATATCGATATTTGCAGATGATACAAAACTATGTAAAGCAGTTAATACAAGAGAAGATAGTATTCTGCTACAGATGGATCTGGATAAGTTGGAAACTTGGGCTGAAAGGTGGCAGATGAGGTTTAACAATGATAAATGTAAGGTTATACACATGGGAAGAAGGAATCAATATCACCATTACACACTGAATGGGAAACCACTGGGTAAATCTGACAGGGAGAAGGACTTGGGGATCCTAGTTAATGATAAACTTACCTGGAGCAGCCAGTGCCAGGCAGCAGCTGCCAAGGCAAACAGGATCATGGGGTGCATTAAAAGAGGTCTGGATACACATGATGAGAGCATTATACTGCCTCTGTACAAATCCCTAGTTAGACCGCACATGGAGTACTGTGTCCAGTTTTGGGCACCGGTGCTCAGGAAGGATATAATGGAACTAGAGAGAGTACAAAGGAGGGCAACAAAATTAATAAAGGGGATGGGAGAACTACAATACCCAGATAGATTAGCGAAATTAGGATTATTTAGTCTAGAAAAAAGACGACTGAGGGGCGATCTAATAACCATGTATAAGTATATAAGGGGACAATACAAATATCTCGCTGAGGATCTGTTTATACCAAGGAAGGTGACGGGCACAAGGGGGCATTCTTTGCGTCTGGAGGAGAGAAGGTTTTTCCACCAACATAGAAGAGGATTCTTTACTGTTAGGGCAGTGAGAATCTGGAATTGCTTGCCTGAGGAGGTGGTGATGGCGAACTCAGTCGAGGGGTTCAAGAGAGGCCTGGATGTCTTCCTGGAGCAGAACACTATTGTATCATACAATTATTAGGTTCTGTAGAAGGACGTAGATCTGGGGATTATTATGATGGAATATAGGCTGAACTGGATGGACAAATGTCTTTTTTCGACCTTACTAACTATGTTACTATGTTAAGTTCTGATGGCTCGGTGATGAAACCATGTGCTTTCTTTTCTAGAAAGTTCTTGCCTGCTGAGCGCAATTATGATGTTGGCAATCGAGAGTTGTTGGCTATGAAGTGGGCATTCGAGGAGTGGCGACATTGGCTTGAAGGAGCCAAGCATCGCGTGGTGGTCTTGACGGATCACAAGAATTTGACTTATCTTGAGTCTGCCAAACGGTTGAATCCTAGACAGGCTCGATGGTCGCTGTTTTTCTCCCGTTTCAATTTTGTGGTTTCATACCTTCCGGGCTCTAAGAATGTGAAGGCTGATGCCCTTTCAAGGAGTTTTGTGCCTGACTCTCCGGGTGTTCCTGAGCCGGCTGGTATTCTCAAAGAGGGGGTAATTTTGTCTGCCATCTCCCCTGATTTGCGGCGGGTGCTGCAGAAATTTCAGGCTGATAGACCTGACCGTTGTCCAGCGGAGAAACGGTTTGTCCCTGATAGATGGACTAGTAGAGTTATCTCTGAGGTTCATTGTTCGGTGTTAGCTGGTCATCCTGGAATCTTTGGTACCAGAGATTTGGTGGCTAGATCCTTTTGGTGGCCTTCCTTGTCACGGGATGTGCGTTCTTTTGTGCAGTCCTGTGGGACTTGTGCTCGGGCTAAGCCCTGCTGTTCTCGTGCCAGTGGGTTGCTTTTGCCCTTGCCGGTCCCGAAGAGGCCCTGGACGCATATTTCCATGGATTTTACTTCAGATCTCCCTGTCCCTCAAAGGATGTCGGTCATCTGGGTGGTTTGTGATCGCTTCTCTAAGATGGTCCATTTGGTACCCTTGTCTAAATTGCCTTCCTCCTCTGATTTGGTGCCATTGTTTTTCCAGCATGTGGTTCGTTTGCATGGCATTCTGGAGAACATCGTCTCGGACAGAGGTTCCCAGTTTGTTTCGAGGTTTTGGCGGTCCTTTTGTGCTAAGATGGGCATTGATTTGTCTTTTTCTTTGGCTGTCCATCCTCAGACAAATGGCCAAACCGAACGAACCAATCAGACTTTGGAGACATATCTGAGATGCTTTGTTTCTGCTGATCAGAATGATTGGGGGTCCTTCTTGCCTTTGGCTGAGTTCGCCCTTAATAATCGGGCCAGCTCGGCTACTTTGGTTTCGCCTTTTTTCTGTAATTCTGGTTTCCATCCTCGTTTTTCTTCAGGGCAGGTTGAGCCTTCGGACTGTCCTGGTGTGGATTCTGTGGTGGACAGATTGCAGCAAATTTGGACTCACGTAGTGGACAATTTGACATTGTCCCTGGAGAAGGCTCAACGTTTCGCTAACCGCCGTCGCTGTGTTGGTCCCCGACTTCGTGTTTGGTTTGGTTGTCGTCTCGTTATGTTCCTGTGAAAGTTTCCTCTCCTAAGTTTAAGCCTCGTTTCATTGGTCCGTATAAGATTTCTGAAGTTCTCAATCCTGTGTCATTTCGTTTGGCCCTTCCAGCTTCTTTTGCCATCCATAATGTGTTCCATAGGTCGTTATTGCGGAGATACGTGGTGCCTATGGTTCCCTCCGTTGACCCTCCTGCCCCGGTGTTGGTCGAGGGGGAGTTGGAGTATGTGGTGGAGAAGATTTTAGATTCTCGTATTTCGAGACGGAAACTCCAGTACCTGGTCAAGTGGAAGGGTTATGGTCAGGAAGATAATTCCTGGGTTGTTGCCTCTGATGTTCATGCTGCCGATCTGGTTCGTGCCTTTCATTTGGCTCGTCCTGATCGGCCTGGGGGCTCTGGTGAGGGTTCGGTGACCCCTCCTCAAGGGGGGGGGGGGGTACTGTTGTGAATTCTGTTATCGAACTCCCTCCTGTGGTCATGAATGGTTCTTCGGCGAGTTCTGTCCATGGACTCCCTCTGGTGGCTGTGAGTGGAGCTGCTGGTTCTGAGGTTCCTTCCACAGGTGACCTAGTTTATTCTTTGGCTGGCTGCTCTATTTAACTCCACTCAGATCGTTACTCCATGCCAGCTGTCAATGTTCTAGTACTGGTTCAGTTCGCTCTTGGATCTTTCTGGTGACCTGTCTACTCCAGCAGAAGCTAAGTCCTTGCTAGTTTGTTTGTTGTTCTTTGTTTTCTTGTCCAGTTTGCTATCATGATTTTGCCTTGCTAGCTGGAAGCTCTGGGATGCAGAGTGGCACCTCCGCACCGTGAGTCGGTGCGGGGGTCTTTTTGCACACTCTGCGTGGTCTTTTTGTAGTTTTTTGTGCTGACCGCAAAGTTACCTTTTCTATCCTCAGTCTGTTTAGTAAGTCTGGCCTCCCTTTGCTGAAACTTGTTTCATTCCTGTGTTTGTGACTTTCATCTTGACTCACAGTCAATATTTGTGGGGGGCTGCCTTTTTCTTTGGGGAATTTCTCTGAGGCAAGGTAGGCTTTATTTCCTATCTCTAGGGGTAGTTAGCTCTTAGGCTGTGAAGAGGCGTCTAGGCAGAGTTAGATACGCTCCACGGCTATTTGTAGTGTGTGTGATAGAATTAGGGGTTGCGGTCAGCAGAGCTCCCACTTCCCAGAGCTTGTCCTGTGTTAGTTTAACCATCAGGACATTCCGGGTGCTCCTATCCACCAGGTCCATAACAGTGATGGTTCTGTTCCATCATTCTTTCTCAGAAGGTGGAAAGAGGCCAGGAAACAAGCGTTGAACAACTTCAGTATTGTCGATCAAACTCATTTAGCGGCCTGAACTCAGTGCATGTAAATACAACCAAAATGCTTTTGTGTGATGTGCAATATTTTAGCATTTGGGGCCCCATTTTAAACTTTGCCTAGGGCCCCACTTTGCCTAAAACCGGCCCTGCTTACAAGTGTACAAAGATATTATACATTCACCATGTGACAAGTGGGCCTGTGTAACTTCAAATGCCAGGGCTGAATTTTAGTTCCAGTCCGGCCCTGCACAGGGGGAATTCATCCACCTATAATTTTAACGGGGTTTCTTCCAGGGGAACAGGATTTTGTACAGCATACTTCACCCCCCTTTGCCATAAGTCTCAAAATAAGTAAAAATGCCACCCCATTATGACTGGATGTATCAAATCCTTCGCTACCCCGACCTCAGCAGACTTGGCACCGCAGCCTGTCCCCATAGTAACTCTGGTCTCAGGGTTGTCCTTGGTGTCTCCGTGTATAAAGCGAATGCCCACAAAGCTGTCAAGGATCAACTGGTTGGGAAGTGTAGCACTGATCAGGGGTAATAGGCTTGATGTGTGATGTGTACATAGGTTAGGTGTTAATGTGAATGAAAGCTCAACTGAACAAACACTGTCTTGTCCTGTCCAAAGACCACTGGCAACATCTGTTACTGGCCTGGCTACTCGACCCCTTTCTTTGGCAGCCACACAGCTATACACTTTGTAGATGAGGCTCAGAAAGAGCATGTGCTCAAGTGGATAGCAAATGCTGAATCCTCTACCTCCACCTTAGCATCACACACAGTACAATCTTCACAGGTGGCACCCCAATCACCCTTGTTTACTCCTGCATCAAAAATTTCCAAAACGCCCAACTGACTGTGGGGAACCTCAGATGGGCCATTCTGAAGAGCTGTTCACACATTGTATTCCTTGGGCATCAGAGGAGGAAAGCATCTGAACCTATGCCCAATATTTTTTTTCTGACCCTCTTCACCACATGTTAACCACCAAGGGTGGTTAGACTGAGATAACAAATGCGCACACGGAGTGTACTGTGGTGTCAGGGCAGGAAAAGAAGGAGAGCGACTTTCAGGGTGAGGAGTGTAACAACAGAGAGGATTATGATGAGGTTGTAGATGTGAACCCAGAGGTATGCAACTTAGTAGCTCAGCAGAGGAGGTGGAGGAGGAAGATGAGGAGGTTACGTTATGGCTTCCTACACAGACACGAAGTGATGCAACCACGAGAAGCACTGCATTCTCTGTCCCAACTCTGCCTGTGGCCAGCAATAGTAGCAATTGTTCACTTCATAAGGGCAGCAAGGATTGCCTAGCCTGGGCATTATTGAGACAGCAAAGGATGAAACAACACTCATTATCTGTCAAGTTTGCAAAAATAATTCAGTAGAGGCAAAAATTGCAATAACTTGACAACTACATGCATGAACTGGCACATGCGCGATCAACATGCCTTAGTGTGGGAATCTCCCTGGACTAAATTGCGGACTAGCGAGCCTCGCCAATCACCGGCCATCCCATCAACCCCGTCTGCTGCTTCTTCCTCCTCCGTCACCATTAAAAGTGTTCACACACAGGTCTCCGGTCGCATAAATTACAATTGTTTACCCACCACAGTTGGGGTCAGGGTAAGCCAATCAGCTGTTATGGAAGTAGATATGATTGCTGTATTTGTGTCACCTAGCAAAGCAGATCTTTCTCAACCCACCATAACATCTCCGCCTGCACCTCACTCACAGTTGAGCAGTTTATCCTGTTCTTCATACTCTGCCCTCTTTCAGCCCAATATAGCAAAAAGAGGGTAATGAACCACTCACTGAAAAAAATGGGTGCCCAAAGAATTATGTATAAATAGCAAAAAGGGAAACCTAAAATATAACATTTAATAAATACTAATTAAAAAACTATACGACACAACAATACATAGAATGACAAACTCATGTATTGACCAACAGGTCAATCAGACAGAGAACTGATAAACAGTCCAAAGAGAAAAAAACAGTAGTAAATTTGGAACCCTACACAACCTTCAGGGCTTATTATCGTAATATGCACCCAGTCAAGTAAAGCAGAGGAAACCAACATAACAAGTATATACTACTGTGAAAAAAATATAACTTGAGGTTCTATATAAGGTGAACGGGGAAAATACCACTATCTATCACCAATAAGAAACCTTCAAATACATGGGGATACACATAAAGCTATTGGAACAATCTCACCCAGATGTGATGCTGCAGCATATTGAAATGTGCTCCCCATGTCAAAATCAGAGTCCTATGGATCAGGTTCCGACCATCTAAGATCCGTTGGACTCCCGGACCACTTCCTGCGTAAAAGACCACCTCCCTACGCGTTTCATCTCAGGGAAGAATCCTCAGGGGACACGGCAGTCAGTACGTGGTCAGGATTTGATGGAGTGCTCAACCGAGACAAAAAATCTCCAGGGAGCCTCTCAACAAACCACCCAAGAATGGCGTCTCTTTTATATGGTACTCCTATCAGGGATAATGCCAATTCCTCCAGAACAGCTGAGATTCAGCCAATCAATCCTGGGCCTATAACCCACATACAGCGGTCCAACTAACCTCATTGGTGAATCAGGGTTAATGGCGGCGGCATGAACTCCACGTGGGATACACAACAATGAGGGTGTGTGTTAGGTACACTTCCGTCTCTCAGTGAAGAGCACGCACCTCTGATTCAAAACAATGAGTCATGGACATGCGCAGTGACTCTGGAACGCAAGCGGCATTAGTGTTGTCGGAGCGTGCGCATCCGCCTCAACATAGTGAGTCACAACCCTGCGCCTGGAACGCAAGCAGCGGCTAGTACATTTCTGCCCAGGCGCGCACATATGACTCACCAGAGTGAGTCACAGCCATCCGCCCGTGCTACAGACAGGAGGGGGGCGTGGATCACACTGTGGCTAATGCAGATACCAGGTTCACAGTTCTGACGTAAGGTGTGATCAACACCCTGATGGTACTGCATAAATCAATAGTCAGTAGAGATCCACGCAAGCAAAGCTCACCCACCGCTTCTAAGTTCGAGCCCACCCAGCATAATATTATAAAAAACGGCATTAGCAAAAAGTTCTATTCCCTTAGTATTTTATAATATAAGACACATCGTACCATTTAGTGCCATGCACAAAAAATTGGAAACATCCTATTATATGTCTTTTAACCTAAGGGGAATATAAGAAAAAAAGTGTCGTGACTATTACGTGGGGGATTCACTTTATAAGGAAGGCGGACCACTGAGTTTGGGAAATAAGCACTAGGCTGTTGTGTCTTACCAAAGAGAGAAAAAATAATTCAAAAAAACTAAAAATTCCTCTCTTCTCAACTTAGGGCTCCCAGGTCTAGAACTAATAATGACCCGGGGCACAAAAGTACCTGATATGTCTATCAGTATAGAATAACGAGTATTTTGGCTGGCTTCATAAAGTACAACACGGACAGACAAACAAAAAGACCCACCAGGGTACAAGGGCATACAAGGGGAGGAAGGATGATGAGGAGGGAGAGACAAACCGGGCACCAGGTCCACAAGAGAATCCAAACCATAAGGGCCATAATAGAAAAGGGGACAGAAAACGGAAAGGTTGAAAGACAGATGGGGGAGGTAAGCCTAAATGAGGCCCTGATGACATACTATACTACCTCCACCCTGCCTAACAGCGGAGGTTGGCACCCTAAACCTGCGCAGTGGCGCCCCCACTCGACGGCGGCTATCCCTAGCTGGTGTACCCTATTGGTCCCTCACCACTTCAGAGGAAAGAGACAAAGGAAAGCCAGCCAAAATACTCGTTATTCTATACTGATAGACATATCAGGTACTTTTGTGCCCCGGGTCATTATTAGTTCTAGACCTGGGAGCCCTAAGTTGAGAAGAGAGGAATTTTTAGTTTTTTTGAATTATTTTTTCTCTCTTTGGTAAGACACAACAGCCTAGTGCTTATTTCCCAAACTCAGTGGTCCGCCTTCCTTATAAAGTGAATCCCCCACGTAATAGTCACGACACTTTTTTTCTTATATTCCCCTTAGGTTAAAAGACATATAATAGGATGTTTCCAATTTTTTGTGCATGGCACTAAATGGTACGATGTGTCTTATATTATAAAATACTAAGGGAATAGAACTTTTTGCTAATGCCGTTTTTTATAATATTATGCTGGGTGGGCTCGAACTTAGAAGCGGTGGGTGAGCTTTGCTTGCGTGGATCTCTACTGACTATTGATTTATGCAGTACCATCAGGGTGTTGATCACACCTTACGTCAGAACTGTGAACCTGGTATCTGCATTAGCCACAGTGTGATCCACGCCCCCCTCCTGTCTGTAGCACGGGCGGATGGCTGTGACTCACTCTGGTGAGTCATATGTGCGCGCCTGGGCAGAAATGTACTAGCCGCTGCTTGCGTTCCAGGCGCAGGGTTGTGACTCACTATGTTGAGGCGGATGCGCACGCTCCGACAACACTAATGCCGCTTGCGTTCCAGAGTCACTGCGCATGTCCATGACTCATTGTTTTGAATCAGAGGTGCGTGCTCTTCACTGAGAGACGGAAGTGTACCTAACACACACCCTCATTGTTGTGTATCCCACGTGGAGTTCATGCCGCCGCCATTAACCCTGATTCACCAATGAGGTTAGTTGGACCGCTGTATGTGGGTTATAGGCCCAGGATTGATTGGCTGAATCTCAGCTGTTCTGGAGGAATAGGCATTATCCCTGATAGGAGTACCATATAAAAGAGACGCCATTCTTGGGTGGTTTGTTGAGAGGCTCCCTGGAGATTTTTTGTCTCGGTTGAGCACTCCATCAAATCCTGACCACGTACTGACTGCCGTGTCCCCTGAGGATTCTTCCCTGAGATGAAACGCGTAGGGAGGTGGTCTTTTACGCAGGAAGTGGTCCGGGAGTCCAACGGATCTTAGATGGTCGGAACCTGATCCATAGGACTCTGATTTTGACATGGGGAGCACATTTCAATATGCTGCAGCATCACATCTGGGTGAGATTGTTCCAATAGCTTTATGTGTATCCCCATGTATTTGAAGGTTTCTTATTGGTGATAGATAGTGGTATTTTCCCCGTTCACCTTATATAGAACCTCAAGTTATATTTTTTTCACAGTAGTATATACTTGTTATGTTGGTTTCCTCTGCTTTACTTGACTGGGTGCATATTACGATAATAAGCCCTGAAGGTTGTGTAGGGTTCCAAATTTACTACTGTTTTTTTCTCTTTGGACTGTTTATCAGTTCTCTGTCTGATTGACCTGTTGGTCAATACATGAGTTTGTCATTATATGTATTGTTGTGTCGTATAGTTTTTTAATTAGTATTTATTAAATGTTATGTTTTAGGTTTCCCTTTTTGCTATTTATACATAATTCTTTGGGCACCCATTTTTTTCAGTGAGTGGTTCATTACCCTCTTTTTGCTATATTGTTCAGATATATTGAGTATGGCTGGCTTCCTTACCACTGGGATAGACACAAACCATTGGCTCACTGAGGTCAAGGACATTTTTTCTGATCGGGAATTCCAACAAAAAAAGTACACTCCATCATTTAATTCTGCCTTTAAGGAACTCACACGAGTGTATAAAAATCAGATTATCTCTTGGTGGGAGGTACAGGGACTCGAGAGTTATATTAAGGCCGGTATTGTGCCACGCCACTTGAGGATTTCTTTGGCACCTGGCCTTAGATATAAGAGCCCAGACCTCCTCACTAAATGGGAAAGAGAGGCTACAAATAGCTCATTGAAGTTCATGCAGATCTTATTGGATGAGGAACGGTTAATTTTGAATAAATCTAACGAAACACTTAGAGAACAAGTTGAGATCACTAAAAAATTCTCAAGTGAACCTGATTTTGCCGCTAAGGAACTGACTTTGCAAAATACTATTGAACGTTTTCAGTTCCATTTAAAAGACCGGAAACATAAACAGTTCATTCGAGATCTGCAGGACTTCAGGGACAATAAAGCCTATCTCTACCCTAATCGGGATTCAAGGGTACCTGAAGTGGACTACACATCAACTGATACAGATTTATCAGACGTTGAGGGTCATCAAAAAACACAAAGAGGGAGGCAGAAAGGTCGGGGGGGGGTAATCGTGGGAGAGGAAAAGATCGAAAACAAGTTCCTCCTACACCTTTTTTAGATCAGGTTTACCCCCTGCGGAACAGACTAAATCCAGGGGGGGCCCCAAGCCTGAATGCCAATCCCAGGTCTTGAATCTGTCATCTAGAAACCTGACAACGGAAGAGATGTGTGTCTTAAGCAAAGGCTTGTCTTTTGTTCCATCCAGCGATTTTAATACTTTTGAAGCGATCAAGGACCTCCACCTATTTATTCGAAAACTCAAATGGAAGAAATTCCATATCCAGGAAGATAAAAAAATAAGTATGAGCTTGGGAGTACCCGATTCAATGTTGGAGGACATTAGACTTCTGTATGGTTTGGCAGATGAGGACCCTAGTATGAGAGGTGAGGGACCATTTACAGATCTCAGATGTAAAAGTAATAAAATGCCCCCACCCCAAACCGACTTAACGTCGATGGACATCTTTCTTAATTTGGTCTCCAAAGACATCGAAAGTCTAGATAAATCTTCTGTCAATTCACATTTTAATTTGACAAGAATTGAAATGTCAGCTTTGGGTAACCTGGAAAAAGACCACAGCGTTACGATTAAACCTTCTGATAAGGGGGGTAACGTTGTGGTCATGGATACTCCAGATTACAAGCTGATGTGTCTACGCATTCTTCGTGACAAGAATTGCTATAAAGTATTACCCTCTAACCCTACAGATAAATTTCTATCTGATTTGAAGAACATTGTCACTCATGGCCTGACCTTAAAAGTCATAAACAAGACCGAGATGGATTTCATTTTGCCCAGATTCCCGATTACAGCCACATTTTATTGTCTGCCCAAGATTCACAAAGGCTTGTCCCCATTAAAAGGTAGACCTATTGTGTCGGGTGTGGGCAGTCTAACTAAGAACTTAGGGATTTATCTGGACAAGATTTTGAATCCCTTTGTCCTTGCATTGAGTTCTTATACCAGGGACACAACCGATCTTCTGATGAAAATTCAGAATTTGACTTTGGATCCTGATACCATCCTTGGGAGTATTGATGTGGAAGCCCTCTATATCGTCAATTCCCCATCATAAAGGGTTGGAAGCGGTCCATTACTATCTGATGGGTAGAGGGAATCACTTGAAGGAACATAATAGTTTTGTGTTGGAGTGTCTTGAATTCCTATTGACACATAACTACTTCACCTTTGACGGTAAGTACTTCCACCAGCTCAGGGGTACTGCGATGGGGAGTCCCTGTGCCCCGTCGTATGCAAATTTGCTCCTGGGCTGGTGGGAGGAAACTGTGGTCTTCGGTGAAGGAAGTTCAGTGAATGATGATAGAGTCATGTTATGGCTCAGATTTATTGACGACGTGTTTGTTGTCTGGAAGGGGTCTGGTGAATCTTTTTCAAATTTTGTCAACAGCTTAAATACCAATGATTTTGGTCTCTCTTTTACATTTGAATGGGATCCTTTCAAACTCCCTTTTTTGGATGTGATGATTGAGAGGTTGGCTGATGGCACCCTTGGCACCAGTGTCCACAGAAAGTCCACCGCCACAAACTCCCTCCTCCGGTGGGAGAGTGGGCATCCTCAGGCCCTAAAGAGAGGAATACCGAAAGGGCAGTATATGAGGATGCGCAGGAACTGTTCCGATGACAACAATTTTTTGAGACAGTCACATGATTTACGAAATCGTTTCCATGAAAGGGGCTATCCGGATTGTATTTTAAAAAATGCGTTCAATGAAGTAAAAAGGAAGGAGAGAACAGAACTCCTGATACCAGCCCCTATAAAAAAATGACACTTTTTCAGGTATGCGTTTCATTACTACCTATAACAATGGC
Source organism: Ranitomeya imitator (assembly GCF_032444005.1). Taxonomy (NCBI): domain Eukaryota; kingdom Metazoa; phylum Chordata; class Amphibia; order Anura; family Dendrobatidae; genus Ranitomeya; species Ranitomeya imitator. The sequence goes on along the minus strand of NC_091282.1, from coordinate 466,146,284 downwards.
GCAAAGGAGTTAAGACAAATTCTCAATAAGCACTGGTCAATTCTATAAATGGATAAGGATATTGGGGACTCCTTACCTCCGTTCCCTCAAATTACATTTCAAAAGGGTCGATCAATTAAGGATCGATTAGTGCATAGTCATTTTTTTGAACCACAACCCCACACATGGTTAACATCCAAAGTGACTGGTTGTCATAGGTGCAGTGGCTGTGTAGCCTGCAAAAATATTGAAGATGGAAAAATCTTCAAATCAACGGATAAAAGTGAAACTTTTGAGATTCGATCTTTCATAAATTGCAGAAGTGAGGGTGTCATATATAGAGCCATATGTGACTGTGACCTGATTTATGTTGGTAAAACAATCAGAGAATTAAGGAGGAGAGTTGGAGAGCATTTGAGGGATGTTGTAAAGAAAAGAGAGACTCCATTGGCTAGACACATTAACTTGGTCCATGGGGGTGATACGTCCACAGTAAAATTTATGGGCATAGAGAAGGTTACCAAACCAATACGGGGGGGCGATTGGGACAAGATAATTCTCCAGCATGAGACAAGGTGGATATATAAACTGGGCTCTACATATCCAGCAGGACTAAACGAACAACTTTCCTTTGTCTCTTTCCTCTGAAGTGGTGAGGGACCAATAGGGTACACCAGCTAGGGATAGCCGCCGTCGAGTGGGGGCGCCACTGCGCAGGTTTAGGGTGCCAACCTCCGCTGTTAGGCAGGGTGGAGGTAGTATAGTATGTCATCAGGGCCTCATTTAGGCTTACCTCCCCCATCTGTCTTTCAACCTTTCCGTTTTCTGTCCCCTTTTCTATTATGGCCCTTATGGTTTGGATTCTCTTGTGGACCTGGTGCCCGGTTTGTCTCTCCCTCCTCATCATCCTTCCTCCCCTTGTATGCCCTTGTACCCTGGTGGGTCTTTTTGTTTGTCTGTCCGTGTTGTACTTTATGAAGCCAGCCAAAATACTCGTTATTCTATACTGATAGACATATCAGGTACTTTTGTGCCCCGGGTCATTATTAGTTCTAGACCTGGGAGCCCTAAGTTGAGAAGAGAGGAATTTTTAGTTTTTTTGAATTATTTTTTCTCTCTTTGGTAAGACACAACAGCCTAGTGCTTATTTCCCAAACTCAGTGGTCCGCCTTCCTTATAAAGTGAATCCCCCACGTAATAGTCACGACACTTTTTTTCTTATATTCCCCTTAGGTTAAAAGACATATAATAGGATGTTTCCAATTTTTTGTGCATGGCACTAAATGGTACGATGTGTCTTATATTATAAAATACTAAGGGAATAGAACTTTTTGCTAATGCCGTTTTTTATAATATTATGCTGGGTGGGCTCGAACTTAGAAGCAGTGGGTGAGCTTTGCTTGCGTGGATCTCTACTGACTATTGATTTATGCAGTACCATCAGGGTGTTGATCACACCTTACGTCAGAACTGTGAACCTGGTATCTGCATTAGCCACAGTGTGATCCACGCCCCCCTCCTGTCTGTAGCACGGGCGGATGGCTGTGACTCACTCTGGTGAGTCATATGTGCGCGCCTGGGCAGAAATGTACTAGCCGCTGCTTGCGTTCCAGGCGCAGGGTTGTGACTCACTATGTTGAGGTGGATGCGCACGCTCCGACAACACTAATGCCGCTTGCGTTCCAGAGTCACTGCGCATGTCCATGACTCATTGTTTTGAATCAGAGGTGCGTGCTCTTCACTGAGAGACGGAAGTGTACCTAACACACACCCTCATTGTTGTGTATCCCACGTGGAGTTCATGCCGCCGCCATTAACCCTGATTCACCAATGAGGTTAGTTGGACCGCTGTATGTGGGTTATAGGCCCAGGATTGATTGGCTGAATCTCAGCTGTTCTGGAGGAATTGGCATTATCCCTGATAGGAGTACCATATAAAAGAGACGCCATTCTTGGGTGGTTTGTTGAGAGGCTCCCTGGAGATTTTTTGTCTCGGTTGAGCACTCCATCAAATCCTGACCACGTACTGACTGCCGTGTCCCCTGAGGATTCTTCCCTGAGATGAAACGCGTAGGGAGGTGGTCTTTTACGCAGGAAGTGGTCCGGGAGTCCAACGGATCTTAGATGGTCGGAACCTGATCCATAGGACTCTGATTTTGACATGGGGAGCACATTTCAATATGCTGCAGCATCACATCTGGGTGAGATTGTTCCAATAGCTTTATGTGTATCCCCATGTATTTGAAGGTTTCTTATTGGTGATAGATAGTGGTATTTTCCCCGTTCACCTTATATAGAACCTCAAGTTATATTTTTTTCACAGTAGTATATACTTGTTATGTTGGTTTCCTCTGCTTTACTTGACTGGGTGCATATTACGATAATAAGCCCTGAAGGTTGTGTAGGGTTCCAAATTTACTACTGTTTTTTTCTCTTTGGACTGTTTATCAGTTCTCTGTCTGATTGACCTGTTGGTCAATACATGAGTTTGTCATTATATGTATTGTTGTGTCGTATAGTTTTTTAATTAGTATTTATTAAATGTTATATTTTAGGTTTCCCTCTTTCAGCCCAGCAGCCAACTCTCGGTCCCGCAGTTGTGATCACATAAAATAATGTTTCCTACTACACTTGGCAAAGCTAAGAGCTTGAACTTCACCATCTCCAATCTGTTAGGCAAGGAAATGCTGCCTTTCCACCTCGTGTACACAGACGGTTTCCGAAAGTTGATGGCCGTCGCAGTCCCCCAGTACCAGTTGCCCAGTCATCATTACTTCTCAAAGAGAGCTGTGCCTGCGCTACACCAATATGTTGACAACAACATCTCTCGTTCCCTGAAAAAATTAATGTCTGCCAGAGTGCATTTCACCACTGACACCTGGACGAGCAAACATGGAAAGGGGCGTTACATCTCGTTGACTGAGTGACTCTGGTGGCTGTGGGGGCAGGTGGTCAAGGGGCTGCTCCACAAGTCTTTAAATCCACAAGGTTTGCGGGACAAACCTCTGTATTTAAAAGTTCCTCCACTGCTTCTGCCTATTCCACCTGTGCCCACAACCTCTCTCAATCATATACACATTCCAACAATGCAGGTAGAATCTCCCCCATCTTTGTATTGTGCAGCCATGGCTCACCGCAATCAGGCAGTGTTTAAATTAATATGCCTTGGAAAATGAGGTCACATAGCTCAAGAGTTGTGGACAGGTATCCAGGCTGAGTTAGAGCAATGGCTATCTCTACTAAACCTGGAGCCATGGAAGGCCGTGTGCGATAATGGTGCAAACCTGGTGGCGGCCCTACGGGGTGGCAACCTCACACACGTGCCTTGCATGGCTCACATCCTGAACCTGGTGATACAGAAATTTCTCCACCACTATACTGGCCTGGATGTGCTGCTGCAGAAAGCACGGTTGCTGTGTGCTCACTTCCAATGATCGCACCCCGCACGTCTTTGACTTGCATTGCTACAGAGGCCTTTCGGCCTACCAGTTAAACGTTTGATTAGTGATGTTCCAACACAGTGTAATTCCACTCTGTACATGTTGCAGTGGTTGTGGCAGCAACGATGAGCCCTGGTGTAGTATGTGCTTTTGCATAGCCTGGGCCAATGCAATAAGGACGTGGTGCAAATCGCACTTGGGCAGCGGGTACAGGTGAAGTACTGCCCTCTTCCCCCTCTTCTCACTTCTTCACATCAAGGAAGTTTTTTTTAACAAGTAATTTTTTAAAATAAATGCAGTGATTTTACCTGGAGCTGGACCCTCTCCTTGATTTCTACATTTTCCATGTCTGGTCAGGATGTTATCCGGGCTCCATACATGAACTACGGCAGGTGAGCTGGCTTTCCTTCTTTGCATTACAGGTGAAGGACCTCTGCACTCTTCTGCACAGTTTTGAAATGGCTACTAAGATGGTTAGTGCTGATGATGCTGGAGCACACTTTGAATAATCTGCGTGAGGTGGTGATGGTCCCAGAGGAAGAGTTAAAAGAAGAGGATGATGCAGAAGGGATAACAATATCTCAAATTTCTGGACTGTTGTCGCACAGGCGGGTGTCATGGGAGGATGGCTTACAGTGATCAAGGGAGGCTCATGGTACCAGACAAACTGTTAGTGAAGATGCAGGAGCTGAGAAACCTGAGAAACAAATTGAGGTGATGGATGCACAACAGTCAGGAGATGAAGAGGATAACTATACACCCTATGCTGTCAGAGCAGGGGACAGAGGAAGCAACCTTGAGTGTTACCCAACTACCAACACATGAGCGCCTTCTTGCTGCACTATCTTCCACACGATGTTCTCTTGTTTCTACAAGACTGGGGAGTCCACAACTCCTCTGTGGGCCATTTGCACTAAAGCTGTTCCATCCTGCATGTCCACATGGATATTTTCTCTCTGAACCCTGCTTATACAGGTACTATCCAGATGATCAGGTTTTTAAATACATCAGATAGGGATTATGTACATTAGATAGGACTGCTCTATTATGGGTATACCTTGGCGATTGGTGGAGCAGCTTAATATACATTTTTTTGCCAAAAAACGTATTAACTAAATACCCTGTATTTTTTTCATTTTTTGACTAGCACTTGCTCATTTACTGTGACTTTTTTACAACAGAGTATTTTTGACCTCGCTGTGCTCTTTTTGTGTCTTCAAGTTTCTTGGTGGTGTGAACAGGTTTCTACAGACTTGTTCACTGTGCAAGTAGCCCATGTGTTTTTGGTTCTATAATTGTTCTCTTGTTTCTGCAAGACTGGGGAGTCCACCACTCCTCTGTGGGCCATTTGCACTAAAGCTGTTCCATCCTGCATGTCCACATGGATATTTTCTCTCTGAACCCTGCTTATACAGGTACTATACAGATGATCAGGTTTTTAAATACATCAGATAGAGATTATGTACATTAGATAGGACTGCTCTATTATGGGTATACCTTGGCGATTGGTGGAGCAGCTTAACCCCTTAAGCCCCGAGGGTGGTTTGCACGTTAATGACCGGGCCAATTTTTACAATTCTGACCACTGTCCCTTTATGAGGTTATAACTCTGGAACGCTTCAACGGATCTTGGCGATTCTGACATTGTTTTCTCGTGACATATTGTACTTCATTTTAGTAGTAACATTTATTCGATATAACTTGCGTTTATTTGTGAAAAAAACGGAAATTTGGCGAAAATTTAGAAAGTTTCGCAATTTTCCAACTTTAAATTTTTATGCCCTTAAATCACAGAGATATCTCACGCAAAATACTTAATAAGTAACATTTCCCACATGTCTACTTTACATCAGCACAATTTTGGAACCAAAATTTTTTTTTGTTAGGGAGTTATAAGGGTTAAAAGTTGACCAGCAATTTCTCATTTTTACAACACCATTTTTTTTTAGGGACCACATCTCATTTGATGTCATTTTGAGGGGTCTATATGATAGAAAATACCCAAGTGTGAGACCATTCTAAAAACTGCACCCCTCAAGGTGCTCAAAACCACATTCAAGAAGTTTATTAACCCTTCAGGGGTTTCACAGGAATTTTTGGAATGTTTAAATAAGAATGAATATTTAACTTTTTTTCACACAAAATTTATTTCAGCTCCAATTTGTTTTATTTTACCAAGGGTAACAGGATAAAATGGATGCCAAACATTGTTGTACAATCTGTACTGAGTACGCTGATAGCCCATATGTGGGAGTAAACCACTGTTTGGGCGCATGGCAGAGCTCGGAAGGGAAGGAGCGCCATTTGACTTTTAAATGCAAAATTGACAGGAATTGAGATGGGACACCATGTTGCGTTTGGAGAGCCACTGATGTGCCTAAACATTGAAACCCCCCCACAAGTGACACCATTTTGGAAAGTAGACACCCTAAGGAACTTATCTAGATGTGTGGTGACCACTTTGACCCACCAATTGCTTCACAGAAGTTTATAATGCAGAGCCGTAAAAATAAAAAATCATATTTTTTCACAAAAATGATCTTTTCGCCCCCAATTTTTTATTTTCCCAAGAGTAAGAGAAGAAATTGGACCTCAAAAATTGTTGGCCAATTTGTCCTGAGTACGCTGATACCCCATATATGGGTGTAAACCATTGTTTGGGCGTATGGCAGAGCTCGGAAGGGAAGGAGCGCCATTTGACTTTTCAATGCAAAATTGACTGGAATTGAGATGGGACGCCATGTTGCGTTTGGAGAGCCCCTGATGTGCCTAAACATTGGAACCCCTCACAAGTGACACCATTTTGAAAAGTAGACCCCTTAAGGAACTTATCTAGATGTGTGGTGAGCACTTTGACCCAACAAGTGCTTCACAGAAGTTTATAATGGAGAGCCGTAAAAATAAAAAATCTTATTTTTTCACAAAAATGATCTTTTCGCCCCCAATTTTTTATTTTCCCAAGGGTAAGAGAAGAAATTAGACCACAAAAGTTGTTGTGCAATTTGTCCTGAGTGCGACGATACCCCATATGTGGGGGTAAACCACTTTTTGGGTGCATAGCAGAGCTCGGAAGGGAAGGAGCGCCATTTGACTTTTCAATGCAAAATTGACTGGAATTAAGTTGGGACGCCATGTTGGTTTGGAGAGCCCCTGATGTGCCTAAACATTAAAACCCCCCACAAGTGACACCATTTTGGAAACTAGACCCCATAAGGAACTTATCTAGATGTGTTTTGAGAGCTTTGAACCCCCAAATGTTTCACTACAGTTTATAACGCAGAGCCGTTAAAATAATTTTTTTTTTTTTTTTCGCAAAAATTATTTTTTAGCCCCCAGTTTTGTATTTTCACAAGGGTAACATAATAAATTGGACCCCAAAAGTTGTCGTCCAATTTGTCCTGAGTACGCTGATACCCCATATGTGGGGGGGAACCACTGTTTGGGCGCATGGCAGAGCTCGGAAGGGAAGGAGCGCCATTTGGAATGCAGACTTAGATGGATTGGTCTGCAGGCGTCACGTTGCATTTGCAGAGCCCCTGATGTACCCAAACAGTAGAAACCACCCACAAGTGACCCCATATTGAAACTAGACCTCCCATGGAACTTATCTAGATGTGTTGTGAAAACTTTGAACCCCCAAGTGTTTCACTACAGTTTACAACGCAGAGCCGTGAAAATAAAAAATCCTTTTTTTTCCCACAAAAATGATTTTTAGCCCCCCAAATTTTTATTTTCCCAAGGATAACAAGAGAACTTGGACCCAAAAAGTTGTTGTCCAATTTGTCTCGAGTACGATGATACCCCATATGTTGGGGTAAACCCCTGTTTGGGCGCACGGGAGAGCTCGGAAGTGAAGGAGCACTGTTTTACTTTTTCAATGCAGAATTGGCTGGAATTGAGATCGGACGCCATGTCGCGTTTGGAGAGCCCCTGATGTGTCTAAACAGTGGAAACCCCCAATTATAACTGAAACCCTAATCCAAACGCACCCCTAACCCTAATCCCAACTGTAACCCTAACCACACACCTAACCCTGACACACCCCTAATTCTAATCCCAACCCTAATCCCAACCGTAAATGTAATACAAACCCTAACCCTAACCCTAGCCCTAACCCTAACCCTAATGGGAAAATGGAAATAAATACATTTTTTTTAATTTTATTATTTTTCCCTAAGGCTAGGTTCACATTGCATTAGGGAAATCCGTTTAGCACTAGCGGATTGCGCTAACGCAATGTCTTTTTAGGTGTCGTGTTTAGTGGTCGCGTTAACGTCCCCGCTCTGGAAGATCGGGGATCGGACCTCGGGCGCGCCGCGGACGCTGCAAGCAGCGTCTGAGGCGCGCCACAAAAGAACGGCACCTTGCTAGCGCGAGCCGAAAATGGCACGCTCTAGCGATGCGCTACACCCGAAAATCACATTGCTGTCAATGGTTGTGCTAACGGACCCGTTGCACGGCGTTAATTGTGACATTTTCGCCGTGCAACGCTGTCCGTTAGCGTTAACCCATTAACGCAATGTGAACCTAGCCTAACTAAGGGGGTGATGAAGGGGGGTTTGATTTACTTTTATAGCGAGTTTTTTATATCGGATTTTTATGATTGGCAGCCGTCACACACTAAAAGACGCTTTTTATAGCAAAAAAGTTTTTGCGTCTCCACATTTTGAGACCTATAATTTTTCCATATTTTGGTCCACAGAGTCATGTGAGGTCTTGTTTTTTGCGGGACGAGTTGACGTTTTTATCGGTTACATTTTCGGACATGTGACAGTTTTTGATCGCTTTTTATTCCGATTTTTTGTGAGGCAGAATGACCAAAAACCAGCTATTCATGAATTTCTTTTGGGGGAGGCGTTTATACCGTTCCGCGTTTGGTAAAATTGATGAAGCAGTTTTATTCTTCGGGTCAGTACGATTACAGCGATACCTCATTTATATCATTTTTTTATGTTTTGGCGCTTTTATACGATAAAAGCTATTTTATAGAAAAAATAATTATTTTGGCATCGCTTTATTCTCAGGACTATAACTTTTTTATTTTTTTGGTTATGATGCTATATGGTGGCTCGTTTTTTGCGGGACAAGATGACATTTTCAGAGGTACCATGGTTATTTATATCCGTCTTTTTGATCGCGTGTTATTCCACTTTTTGTTCAGCGTTATGATAATAAAGCGTTGTTTTTTGGCTCGTTTTTTTTTTTTTTTCTTACGGTGTTCACTGAAGGGGTTAACTAGTGGGCCAGTTTTATAGGTCGGGTCGTTACGGACGCGGCGATACTAAATATGTGTACTTTTATTGTTTTTTTTGTTTTTTTTTTATGTAAAGAAAAGTATTTATGGGAATAATATTTTTTTTTTTCTGCTTTATTTAGGAATTTTTTTTTTATTTTTTTTTACAAGTGTGGAAATTTTTTTTTTTACTTTTTCACTTTGTCCCAGGGGGGGACATCACAGATCACCGATCTGACAGTGTGCACAGCACTCTGTTAGATCGGTGATCTGACATACAGCCGGGCAGGATTAGAGCTGCAGCTGCAGCCTGATCCTGACCCGGAAGTGCTCCCTGCAGGACCCGGATGCAGCCCGGCGGCCATTTTGGATCCGGGGACTGCAGGGAGAAGACGCTCGGTACACGGTGAGCACATCACCGTGTACCGATCGTCTCAGGGAAGCCCGCAGGGAGCCCCCTCCCTGCGCGATGCTTCCCTGCACCGCCGGCACACCGCGATCATCTTTGATCGCGGTGTGCCGGGGGTTAATGTGCCGGGAGCGGTCCGTGACCGCTCCTGGCACATAGTGCCGGATGTCAGCTGCGATAGGCAGCTGACACCCGGCCGCGATTGGCCGCGCTCCCCCCGTGAGCGCGGCCGATCGCATATGACGTACTATCCCGTCCATGGGAATTAAGTCCCAGGTCACCTGGACGGGATAGTACGTCATATGGGATTAAGGGGTTAATATACATTTTTTTGCAAAAAAACGTATTAACTAAATACCCTGTATTTTTTTCATTTTTTGACTAGCACTTGCTCATTTACTGTGACTTTTTTACAACAGAGTATTTTTGACCTCGCTGTGCTCTTTTTGTGTCTTCATAGCACTGCTATGTATAGAGAAAATCACGATCTCTTATGAATGCCAGCCATGGGTTAGCTTTCACAGGAGGGTCATAATGAAAGGCTTTGGGGTCATGCGCTCTGTGTGCGCATCAATGTCAGGGACATGACTTTTGACTTACATGTATGTCAAAACTCGTGAGGGGATTAAACAAAAAACCTTATGCTGTAATTTGTGTTGTGAATTCTGTGGCAGAGCTCCCTCCTGTGGTCACAAGTGGTACTTAGGCTGATTCTCTCTGTAAGCTTCCGTTGGTGGAGGGAAGTGGTACTGCGGCTTCTGAGTTTCCTCCCTCAGGTGATGTGGTGAGGTCGTTAGGTGCTGCTCTACTTAACTCCACCTAGTGCTTTGATCCTGGCTTCCTGTCAATGTTCCAGTATTGGACTTGTTTTCCTCCTGGATCGTTCCTGTGGCCTGCTGCTCTGCATTGCTAAGTTTTCCTTTGCTATTTTGTTTGTTTTTCTTCTGTCCAGCTTATCTATTTGTTTGCTGGAAGCTCTGGGACGCAGAGGGTGTACCTCCGTGCCGTTAGTTCGGTACGGAGGGTCTTTTTGCCCCCTTTGCGTGGTTTTTAGGGTTTTGTGTTGACCGCAAAGTTACCTTTCCTATCCTCGCTCTGTTCAGAAAGTCGGGCCTCACTTTGCTAAATCTATTTCATCTCTACGTTTGTCTTTTCATCTTACTCACAGTCATTATATGTGGGGGGCTGCCTTTTCCTTTGGGGTATTTCTCTGAGGCAAGGTAGGCTTATTTTCTATCTTCAGGCTAGCTAGTTTCTCAGGCTGTGCCGAGTTGCATAGGTAGCGTTAGGCGCAATCCACGGCTGCCTCTAGTGTTGTTGGATAGGATTAGGGATTGCGGTCAACAGAGTTCCCACGTCTCAGAGCTCGTTCTATGTTTTTGGATTATTGTCAGATCACTGTATGTGCTCTGACCTCTATGTTCACTGTGGTACTGAGTTGCCTAATCATAACAAATTTGTAATTGTGCTGATCTACATAACTATATTTCCAGGTCACTATTATGGTATAAAGAATGCAGTAAAAACAAAACCCCAAAACAATAGTGAAATTGCATTGTCTTCGCCATTTTGGACCACTTGAATTTTTTTTCTGTTTTTCAGTATCGTATGTTAGTAAAATAAATGGTGTCATTCAAAACTGAATCTCGTCCTGTAAAAAAGCAAGTTCTCACACAGTTTTGCGTAGGTGTCCCAATGCTTTTGACCAGTATATATCAGTACGGTCACACTGTGATGAAGAATAACAATTACATTTTAGGGTGAGATAAAGCTCTCGTATACAGTACTATCAAACATTTTTAGCAGGTGTTCAATAAATGTTGTAACGTAAAAATGCTTTCAAAAATAAAAATATTAATGGCTTAACTTTATGAATGATCAAAATGTAAAGTGAATGAACAAAAGCAAAATCAAAGTCAAATTTCTATTTGGTGTGACACCCATTGCCATCAAAGCACCAATTCTTCTGGGAAAACTTAAGCGCAGTTCTTGAAGGAACTTGGCAGGTAGGTTGTTCCAAACATCTTTGTAAGCTAACCACAGATCTTCTGTTGATGTAGGCTTGAGCAAGTCCTTTTGTCTCTCTATGTAATCCCACAGGTGATGTTGAGATCAAAGCTCTGTTGGAGCCAACTCATCACTTCCAGGACTCCTTGTTTACGCTGAAGACAGTTCATTGGCTGAATGTTCGGAGTTGTCCTGCTGCGGGATATATTTGGAGCCAATCAGACGCCTCCCTGATGGTACTGCATGATGGATAAGGGTATGCCTGTATTTCTCAGCATGCAGTATATGCTGGCGCCATATATCATACCATAAATATGTACAATAACAATAAATAGATAAAATAAATAATCCTACAACCTCCCAATACCTTGTTATCTACGTATTTGTGAAAATCATAGCACAGGGATTCTGTTACTCCACAATACATATCCTTAAAAATTGGTAAAACAGAAACAATCATCATTACATTAATAAATCTTACCTCTAAATTACTGCTGAATCCCAAAACATTTAGAATTGAGAGTCCTCATGCTGAATCCCAGGAATGGCTGAAAGGCTCCATTTTTCCCATGTGTCCTGTAGACACAGTGTTGTTTGTTTAGTATAATTAGGACATCCTATTTTCTCATGCTTTATGCCTTCGGGTCACTGCCTCATTTTAAGCAATTACTATTAAAAATATGAATGAAAGTTGTATTTGTCACCATGAAGTTTACATATGCCTAGACAGAAGCCATCATGCACAATAAAAGCGTATCATATACAATATTTTTTATATTTTTCTGCACGCCTGTTATTTGGGAATTTATAGCGTATTTTGTAGAGACTTGTAGTGTGGATACTCTGAAAATAAAATCATCGTAATTTAATAGAGCCAGATATTATGCCATTCCATCAATTACTCCTATAGACATCTTGCTTTCTAAATCCATATGTAAAGAGCAGAGACACTACTCGGGTGAGCTAATGACCCATGTGAAGTGAAACCCCTCCAATGCAGCTCAAGCAGATGGATTTTTAGTTTTAGAGGGTTTTTCTGTTTTTAAAAAGTGAAAGGTTGAACTTAATGGACCCAGGTCTTTTTTCAACCTATGTAACTATATGTATCCCCAGATGCTTCCCCCAAATGCTGCCTGTCATGTATAATAACAAATGCAGATACTACTCGCCCTCCCCAGGTCCAGATCTCCGCTGCTGCTTTAGCCTCAGTGTTTTTGTGGCAGTGGACTAGGCAGACAATACAAGCCATTGAGCTCAGTAATTGGCTGCAGCGGTGATGTGAGCTGTCAATGTCACGGCTGCAGTAAAACCACTGAGAACGTAGCAGCAGACGAGAGCTATTGCTGGAACCACTGATGATGAGTGCTATCCGTTTTTGTTTTTTTACAGTGTTGGGGGTCCACTTTTCTAAAAGCGAAAACAGAACTGCAGAGGACTGCAACCTGTAAAGATGTATTAAAATAAAATTGGAAAATCATCTTGTAACTCTTAAAACATGGAGGCAAAATGAGATTAACCACCTCGCTACACTACTAGACCACTTGGGATGTTCCCATATATCTCTTTACCGCTAACAGACAACCATAGTGGTTGGTCCACTGAACTGAATCTGTACTTTTGTGAACATATTAAAATATGCAGCCACAAACTTGCAAGGAACTTCCACTATGCCTTGATGTTATAGTTTTTGAGTCCTGCAAAAATGTCAGGTTATTATGGATTAACGAGTGAGACCTAATTAAAAAAAAGTAAGCATCGCTATAGACGAGCTTGAAGAAATATTGATACACACAGGTAGTGGGCAATCAGTTCTGTATATTGAGACAGTATGCAGACTCTTCATATCTGGCTTGTGTCTATTTGGGTTTTTATTAAGCTACCTTTTGAAAACACTCTTTTTATTTACATCATACAAATTAAGACATAAGATTTATAAAAATTAGTGCAAGAGGCAAGAAAAACGGATAGAGAAATGATAGCAACCAATCAGATTGCTGCTTTCCTTTACAACAAATAAATAAATATAGGCTTTAGAGAATTAAGAAATGTAATCTGATGGTTGCTCTGACTGGCTTCACAAGGTGACAATGCACCAGTCCACAAAGCAAAATCCATGACAGTCAGGCTCGGCGAGTTTGGTGTGGAAAAACTTGACCGGCTCACACAGAGTCCTGACGTCAACCATGGTGAACACCTTTGGGATGAACTAGAATGCAAATTGTGAGGTAGACCCTGTCATCCAATATCTAACCTTACAAATATTATTTTAAATGAATGGGAAAAATTCCCTCAGACACACCCCAAAATCTTATAGAAAGCCTTCCGAGACGATTGCAAATTCCTTAGCTGAAAATGGAGAACCAATTAATGTATATCTCTAGATATAGAATGCCATGTCATAAAGGCTCTTGTAGGTGTATTGTGTAAGTATTCCTTATTCTTTTGTCCATATAGTTTATCTCTAATGCATAACCTAACACCTACTGCCAATTGATGGTGAACGTTTATCTAGATTATAAATCTCCATATCCGCAGAAAAGCCCCCATTACATAAGATAGTTATCCGCTGTATGATGATTCTGCTGACAGCAATTTCTCCGAACCTATAGACAGGAATGCTCTGGCTCATCCTAGAGTTCCTACGTTCCCTATTTGAGAATCGTCCTTAGACTCCTCTGGTAGCTGCTATTCTCTCCTCCAACAATAGGATTGGCCATTGCAATTCCAAAGACTAGATCCTTCTCTACTCCTACATCATTAGTCAAGAGAGTTGTGAGGACCCCACATATATATAAGTGACTCAACTGAACTGTGGGATTGGACAATTTTTATCTAATGTGAAAGGGGACCTTAACGCAGAATTTTGTGGATATGCATCATTTTCCAGAAATTGTAGACTGTACAATTACAGTTTAGTTTGTGAACTCTTGAAGTATTTTTGTAGAACTCACAAAATGTAAATACTTGTAACTTGGAGTGATTGGCTCAGAAAGGTTATTAGATGCTGTAGTAATCATAGTTAACCCCTCTACAACCTCTATGAACTGAGCTTGGCTTTGCCATTTTTCTTACTGAAGTGACAGTTTCCTTCCCCACGTGGTCTCCGTCTTTCCTTGTCCTCATTTATTCACCATTTAACAAGATGACTGGTTGTCTACAGGTTGCTTGATATCTGCCCAACACAAAGGACAGCACACACAGATGAGTATGAGGTGAAGAGTGATAAAAGTGAAGACTGATTGAAGTTACATTTTAAAGAAACAGCACTTTTATGGAAATGTAAAAAGACTGGCTTGTAAGTCACACACTGTGACTTTGGACTACACTGCTATAGAAATTACGCTATTTGGCTTCCAAGCACTGCTTGGCTTGGATATATTTAAAGGTTGTCATATTATATGGGTAGGGTGGCAATGTTTGGGCACTGTGTTCAGTATTGATTTGGCCTCATTATGCACTATTCATCAGTAATATATGACACAATCTAGACCAGGGGTGTCAAACTGCATTCCTCGAGGGCTGCAAAGAGGTCATGTTTTCAGGATTTCCTTGTACTGCACAGGTGATAATTTAATCACCTACACAAATAATGAGTTGGTGATTAAATTATCACCTGTGCAGTACAAGGAAATCCTGAAAACATGACCTCTTTGCAGCCCTCGAGGAATGCAGTTTGACACCCCTGATCTAGACAATGTACTCACTGTTTTTTTGCACAGCATTGTATAGCTTGTAGCAAAAAAAAAAGTATGGCATTTCCTTTTACCACCGTAAAGTTATTTGGAAATTAGGAAAATAATTGCTAATGTGTGCATATTAGGAATACTTTGGTGCACTTTTCAAACAGCACTGCTAACGAGATGAGCGGAGGATAGAGTTTGGGTAGAATTTACTGAAATTTGTGGTTTCACATGTATTTGAATAGTTTGAGATTCAATTCGTAGATCGCAAAAAAAAAAAACTTACCCGGCACCATTTCTTCCACCGCTGAAGCATCAGGTAGCAGGCAAATACAATCTTGTCTTGCTGCTCGTGCTTCCCCATAATTCTCTGCAGCTATAACACGGTGGCGCAGTGGTTAGCACAGCAGCCTTGCAGCGCTCGAGTCCTGGGTTCAAACCCCACCAAGGACAACATCTGCAAGGAGTTTGTATGTTCTCCCCGTGTTTGCGTGGGTTTCCTCCGGGCACTCCGGTTTCCTCTCACATTCCAAAGACATACAGATAGGGAATTTAGATTGTGAGCCCCAACGTTGACAGGGATGATAATGTGTGCTAAAACTGTAAAGCGCTGCGGAATATGTTAGCACTATATAAAAATAAAGATTATTATTATTATAACATCTAGCTGATTATTACACCTTGTACAGAGGTGGTCACTACCTGGGACATCACAGATCAGCAGTTCCTAGTGGAGTACAGAGTCGTCTTCCATCTCCAGAGTTACTGGGTAAGTCTCTCTCATGTAGAGCGTAAGCTCCTATGGTCAATAGTGTCCTTTCTCTTCCCTGTAAAGTGTAAGTTCTTATGGCCAGCCGGGTTCTTTCAATCTTACGGTTAAAATGTAAGCTCTTATGGTCAGTGAGGTTCTCTCTCACCTACATTTTGCAAACTCTTATGGTCATTAGGGTGCTCTCTCTTTCTCTCATGTAAAGTGTAAGTGAGGTACCCTCTTTGCCCCATGTGTATTTTCCTAGAAATTACAATCTTTCTGGTATTGAAATTCGCACTAATTTATCTGAAGCAAATCAAATTTTGGGGGAAGATTCTGCAAAGTCAGCAAATTCAGTTCAAAATATTCAGTCATCTCTACGTCTATTATGTTGTTTTACCAACCCTTATATAACATTTCACATCCACAATCACTAGTTGTTTGTCTGCAATTATATGCTGCCTTTTTAGTGTGTAAAGCCTTGACTGTAATTCACTTTAACCCCTTTCTGACCTCGGACGGGATAGTACGTCCGAGGTCAGAACCCCCGCTTTGATGCGGGCTCCGGCGATAAGCCCGCATCAAAGCCGGGATATGTCAGCTGTTTTGTACAGCTGACATGTGCCCGCAATAGCGGCGGGTGAAATCGAGATTCACCCGCTGCTATTAACTAGTTAAATGCCACTGTCAAACGCTGACAGCAGCATTTAACCGGCACTTCTGGACGGCCGGAAATGAGCGCATTGCTGACCCCCGTCACATGATCGGGGGTCAGCGATGCTTCTGCAGAGTAACCATAGAGGTCCTTGAGACCTCTATGGTTACTGATCCCGGATAGCTGTGAGCGCCACCCTGTGGTCGGCGCTCATAGCACACCTGCATCTCTGCTGCATAGCAGCTATCTAATGATCGCAGCTATATAGCAGAGCCGATCGCGTTGTGCTATTGAAGCATGGCAAAAGTAAAAAAAAAGTGAAAAAAAAAATGTGAAAAAATGTAAAAAAAAATATAAAAGTTTAAATCACCCCCCTTTCGCCCCATTCAAAATAAATCAATAAAAACAAATCAAACCTACACATATTTGGTATCGCCGCGTTCAGAATCGCTCGATCTATAAAAAAAACCCCAGAATTATGTTTTTTTGGTCGCCGTGACATTGCATTAAAATGCAATAACGGGCGATCAAAAGAATGTATCTGCACCGAAATGGTATCATTAAAAACTCCAGCTCGGCATGCAAAAAATAAGTCCTCAACCGACCCCAGATCATGAAGAATGGAGACGCTACGGGTATTGGAAAATGGCGCAATTTATTTATTTTTTTTAGCAAAGTTTGGAATTTTTTTTCACCGCTTAGATAAAAAATAACCTAGTCATGTTAGGTGTCTATGAACTCGTAATGACCTGGAGAATCACATTGGCAGATCAGTTTTAGCATTTAGTGAACCTAGCAAAAAGGACAAACAAAAAACAAGTGTGGGATTGCACTTTTTTTGCAATTTCACCGCACTTGGAATTTTTTTCCCGTTTTCTAGTACACGACATGCTAAAACCAATGATATCGTTCAAAAGTACAACTTGTTTTACAAAAAATAAGCCCTTGCATGGCCATATTAACGGAAAAATAAAAAAAGTTATGGCTTTGGAATGGAGGGGAGTGAAAAACAAACATGGAAAAACGGAAAATCCCAAGGTCATGAAGGGGTTAAACCTTATATCACCAAGCACAGTGCAAAGTGTCGGATGAAGTGATGTTAAATACACCTCCTCCGCCGAACTTTAAGTTTGGCACAGGTAATGTACTCCTGGCCTTCACATACCTATTTAAAAAATGGTGAATATGCAGTGCATGCCACACCTGAGTAATAAGGCCAGAATGCACTATTAGTCCCAGTCGTAGGTTCCAAGCAGTGGTATGGCTAATCTGCGGTGTTGTAGAGTTTGGGGTGTCACAGCGCTCCTATCTGGTTTCTGGAGCTCCAGATCCATTCCCAGGGTACAGCTAGAGGATTTAGAGATAGGTAGGTAGGTAGGAATTAGGCAGACCAGACCTTACTATGAACAGTCAAACGGTTGAATGGATCATAGATCAATGATTCACAGTTTCTTTAACATTTAAGGTACCGTCACACATAACGATATCGTTAACGATATCGTTGCTTTTTGTGACGTAGCAACGATATCGTTAATGAAATCGTTATGCGTGACAACGACCAACGATCAGGCCCCTGCTGGGAGATTGTTGGTCGCTGGGGAATGATCAGAACTTTATTTCGTCGCTGGATCACCCGCTGACATCGCTGAATCGGCGTGTGTGACGCCGATTCAGCGATGTCTTCACTGGTAACCAGGGTAAACAACGGGTTACTAAGCGCAGGGCCGCGCTTAGTAACCCGATGTTTACCCTGGTTACCATTGTAAAAGTAAAAAAAAAACACTACATACTTACATTCCTGTCACGTCCCTCAGCGTCAGCTTCCCTGTGTCCCCCAGTGTCAGCGCCGGCTGGCCGTAAAGCAAAGCACAGCGGTGACGTCACCGCTCTGCTTTCCGGCCAGCGCTTACACAGTGCAGGGAAGCTGACTCTGGGGGACGCGACAGGAATGTAAGTATGTAGTGTTTTTTTTTTTACTTTTACAATGGTAACCAGGGTAAACATCGGGTTACTAAGCGCGGCCCTGCGCTTAGTAACCCGATGTTTACCCTGGCTATTCGGGGACTTCGGCATCGTTGGTTGCTGGAGAGCTGTCTGTGTGACAGCTCTCCAGCGACCACACAACGACTTACCAACGATCACGGCCAGGTTGTATCGCTGGTCGTGATCGTTGGTAAATCGTTAAGTGTAACGGTACCTTTAGTCACAACACTAGATTTCCATACAGGTCCTGGCTGGTTGGCAACAGGACTGATAAGAATGAGTGCCTTAAGGATAACAAAGTCAAGGTTTTGGAGTGGCCATCACAAAGACCTGATCTCAATCCTATTGAAAATTTATGGGCAAAGCAGAAAGTCAGGTGCGAGCAAGGCGACCTACAAACCTGGATCAGTTACACCAATTTTGTCAGGGTAAATGGGCTCAAATTCCGAACAACTATTGTGAGGCGCTTGTGGAAGGATATCCCAAACATTTGACCCAAGTCATTCAGTTTAACGGCAATTGTACCAAATACTAATGAAATGTATGTAAACTTTTGACATTGCAGTAAGTAATAAAAATGCCTTAATAAAACATTCTCATTCTCTCATTATTCTGGCATTTGGCAAATATTAATAATTATAGTAATACAAATTGACCTAAAACGGGAAAGGTTTATTCTGATTTCATGTCAGATATTAAGAAAAACATGCAGATGTGTCTTTTTATATAGTGTATGTTTCTAGTTTCAACTGTATATCCAGTTCCATGACTTGGCTCTGACTAGAGTGTATTTTACAAGTGCTTCTCACAAAACTAGAACATCATCGAACAGTTAATTTATTTCAGTTCTTCAATACAAAAAGTGAAACTCAAATATTATATAGAGTCATTACAGAGTGATCTATTTCAGGCGTGTATTTCTGTTTATGTTGCTGACTATGGCTTACAGCCAATGAAAACGCAAAAGTCATTATCTCAGTAAATTAGAATAATTAGCAAAAACACCTGCAAAGGCTTCGTAAGCATTCAAAAAGGTCCCTTAGTCTGTTTCAGTAGGCTCCACAATCATGTGGAAGACTGCTGACTTGAAAGATGTCCAGAAGGCAGTCATTGACACACTCCACAAGGAGGGTAAGCCACAAAAGGTAATTGCTAAAGAAGCTGGCTGTTCACAGAGTGCTCTATTCAAGCATATTAATGGAAAGTTGAGAGAAAAGAAAAAATGTGGTAGAAAAAGGTGCGCAAGCAACCTGGATAACCGCTGAACCTGGAGTTTGGGAAGACCGTGTGTGATAAAGAATGCGAACCTCATGGTGGCCCTACACCGGGGCAACCCCACATACGTGCCTTGCATAGATCATGTCCTCAACCTGGTGGTACAGCAATTTTCCTGTCACTTTCCTGGCCTGGATGTGCTGCTGTAGAAAGCTCACTTCCAATGACAACATTGCACAAGTCATCACCTGTATCCAAGCATATTAATGGAAAGTTGAGTGGAAGAAAAAAATGTGGTAGAAAAAGGTGCACAAGCAACCATGATACCCGCAGCCTTGAAACAATTGTTAAAAAAGGCCATTCAAAAATTTGGGGAAGATTCACAAGGAGTTGACTGCTGCTGGAGTCATTGCTTCACGAGCCACCACACACAGATGTATCCAGGACATGGGCTACAAGTGTCTCATTTCTTGTGTCAGGCCACTCATGACCAATAGACAACGCCAGAAGCGTCTTACCAGAGCCAAGGAGAAAAAGAACTGGACTATTGCTCAGTGGTCCAAGGTGTTGTTTTCAGATGTAAGTAAATTTTGCATTTCATTTGGAAATCAAGGTCCCAGAGTCTGCAGGAAGAGTGGAGGGGCACACAATCCTAGCTGCTTGAGGTCTAGTGTGAAGTTTCCATAAACAGTGATGGTTTGGGGTGCCATGTCATCTGCTGATGTAGGTCCACTGTGTTTTATCAAGACCAAAGTCAGCGCAGCCGTCTACCGGGAAATTTTAGAGCACTTCATGCTTCCCTCAAGCTTTTTTTGGAGATGAAATTTCATTCTCCAGCAGGACTTGACACCTGCCACACTGCCAAAAGTACCAATACCTGGTTTAAAAACAACAGTATCACTGTGGTCGATTGGCCAGCAAACTCGCCTGACCTTAACGCCATAGAGAATCTATGCGGTATTGTCAAGAGGAATAGGAGAGACACCAGACTCATCAATGCAGATGAGCTGAAGGCTGCTATCAAAGCAACCTGGGCTTCCATAACACCTCAGCAGTGCCACAGGCTGATCGCCTCCATGCCATTGATGCAGCAATTGATGAAAAAGGAGCCCTGGTCAAGTATTGAGTGCATTTACTGAACATACATTTCAGTAGGCCAACATTTCGGATTTTAAAATCATTTTTCAAGCTGATGACCTTTTTTGGCTTACCCTCCTTGTGGAGTGTGTCAATGACTGCCTTCTGGACATTTTTCAAGTCAGCAGTCTTCCCCATGATTGTGGATCCTACTGAAACAGACTAAGGGACCTTTTTAAACACTTAGGAAGCCTTTGCAAGGATTTTTGTTAATTATTCTAATTTACTGAAATAATTACTTTTGGGTTTTCATTGGCTGTAAGCCATAATCATCAACATTAACAGAAATAAACAATTGGAATAGATCTCTCTGTTTGTAATGACTCTATATAATACATGAGATTAACTTTTTGTACTGAAGAACTGAAATAAATTAACTTTGTGATTATATTCTAGTTTTGCGAGAAGCAGCTGCAGTTCCTACTAATACTTGTTTCCTATGGCAAAAAGTAGTTTAAACTAGTTTAGCAGACTCCTCATGTCTTTAAGCTCTTAAGAACACAAAGTGCATGGTTATCTCTATCACTTAACCCAGGGGCGGACACAGACTGCAAAGGGCCCATGTGTGTTATGACCTGGTGGTTAGGAGCACCCGGAACGACCTGATGGTTAAACTCACACAGGACAAGCTCTGGGAAGTGGGAGCTCTGCCGACGGCAATCCCTAATCCTATCACACAACTAGAAATAGCCGTGGAGCGTACCTAACACGACCTAGACGCCTCTTCACAGCCTAAGAGCTAACTAGCCTGTTATGACCTGGTGGTGAGGACAATAATGGACCTGGTGGTTAAGAGCACACGGAATGACCTGATAGTTACTAATAATACAGGACAAGCTCTGAGACGTGGGAACTCTGCTGACCGCAATCCCTAATCCTAGCACACACACTAGAAATAGCCGTGGATTGCTCCTAACGCTCCCTATGCAACTCGGCACAGCCTAAGGAACTAGCTAGCCCTAAAGATAGAAAAATAAAGCCTACCTTGCCTCAGAGAAATTCCCCAAAGGAACAGGCAGCCCCCCACATATAATGACTGTGAGTTAAGATGAAAATAACAAACACAGAGATGAAATAGATGTAGCAAAGTGAGGCCCGACTTACTTACCAGACAGAGGATAGGAAAGGTAACTTTGCGGTCAGCACAAAAACTACAAAAAGACCACGCAGAGGGCGCAAAAAGACCCTCCGCACTGACTCACGGTGCGGAGGCGCTCCCTCTACGTCCCAGATCTTCCAGCAAGCAAGACAAAAATCAAAATAGCAAGCTGGACAGAAAAAATAGCAAACAGAGAAAAACAAGCAGGAACTTAGCTTCTGCTGGGAAGACAAGTCACAAGAACGATCCAGGAGTGAACTAGACCAATACTGGAACATTGACAGGTGGCATGGAGCAATGATCTAGGTGGAGTTAAATAGAGCAGCCAGCTAACGAATTAACCTCGTCACCTGTGGAAGGAAACTCAGAAGCCGCAGCCCCACTCACAACCACCAGAGGAAGCCCATGGACAGAACCAGCCGAAGTACCATTCATGACCACAGGAGGGAGCTTAACAACAGAATTCACAACAGTACCCCCCCTTGAGGAGGGGTCACCGAACCCTCACCAGAGCCCCCAGGCCGACCCAAATGAAAGGCACGAACCAGATCGGCAGCATGAACATCAGAGGCAAAGACCCAGGAATTATCTTCCTGACCATAACCCTTCCACTTGACCAGGTACTGGAGTTTCCGTCTCGAAATACGAGAATCCAAAATCTTCTCCACCACATACTCCAACTCCCCCTCAACCAACACCGGGGCAGGAGGATCAACGGATGGAACCACAGGCGCCACGTATCTCCGCAACAACAACCTATGGAATACATTATGGATGGCAAAAGAAGCTGGAAGGGTCAAACGAAATGACACAGGATTGAGAACCTCAGAAATCTTATACGGACCAATGAAACGAGGCTTAAACTTAGGAGAGGAAACCTTCATAGGAACATAACGAGACGACAACCAAACCAAATCCCCAACACGAAGTCGGGGAACCACACAGCGCCGGTGGTTAGCGAAACGTTGAGCCTTCTCCTGGGACAATGTCAAATTGTCCACCACATGAGTCCAAATCTGCTGCAACCTATCCACCACAGTATCTACACCAGGGCAGTCCGAAGACTCAACCTGCCCTGAAGAGAAACGAGGATGGAAACCAGAATTGCAGAAAAACGGCGAAACCAAAGTAGCCGAGCTGGCCCTATTATTAAGGGCGAACTCAGCCAAAGGCAAAAAGGACACCCAATCATCCTGATCAGCAGAAACAAAGCATCTCAGATATGTTTCCAAAGTCTGATTAGTACGTTCGGTTTGGCCATTTGTCTGAGGATGGAAAGCCGAGGAAAAAGACAAATCAATGCCCATCCTAGCACAAAAGGATCGCCAAAACCTCGAAACAAACTGGGAACCTCTGTTCGAAACGTTGTTCTCCGGAATGCCATGTAAACGAACCACATGCTGGAAAAACAACGGCACCAAATCAGAGGAGGAAGGCAATTTAGACAAGGGTACCAAATGGACCATCTTGGAGAAGCGATCACAAACCACCCAAATGACCGACATCTTTTGAGAGACAGGTAGATCCGAAATAAAATCCATAGAAATATGCGTCCAGGGCCTCTTCGGGACCGGCAAGGGCAAAAGCAACCCACTGTCACGAGAACAGCAGGGCTTAGCCCAAGCACAAGTCCCACAGGACTGCACAAAAGAACACACATCCCGCGACAAAGACGGCCACCAAAAGGATCTAGCCACCAAATCTCTGGTACCAAAGATTCCAGGATGACCAGCCAACACCGAACAATGAACCTCAGAGATAACTCTACTAGACCATTTATCAGGGACAAACAGTTTCTCCGCTGGGCAACGGTCAGGTCTATCAGCCTGAAATTTTTGCAGCACCCGCCGCAAATCAGGGGAGATGGCAGACAAAATTACCCCCTCTTTGAGAATACCTGCCGGCTCAGGAACACCCGGAGAGTCGGGCACAAAACTCCTTGACAGGGCATCAGCCTTCACATTCTTAGAGCCCGGAAGGTACGAAACCACAAAATCAAAACGGGAGAAAAATAGCGACCAACGAGCCTGTCTAGGATTCAACCGTTTGGCAGACTCGAGATACGTCAAATTCTTGTGATCCGTCAAGACCACCACGCGATGCTTGGCTCCTTCAAGCCAATGACGCCACTCCTCGAATGCCCACTTCATGGCCAACAACTCTTGATTGCCAACATCATAATTGCGCTCAGCAGGCGAAAACTTTCTAGAAAAGAAGGCACATGGTTTCATCACCGAGCCATCAGAACTTCTTTGCGACAAAACAGCTCCTGCTCCAATCTCAGAAGCATCAACCTCGACCTGAAACGGGAGCGAAACATCTGGCTGGCACAACACAGGGGCAGAAGAAAAACGACGCTTCAACTCCTGAAAAGCTTCCACAGCCGCAGAAGACCAGTTGACCACATCAGCACCCTTCTTGGTCAAATCAGTCAACGGTTTAGCAACACTAGAAAAATTACTGATGAAGCGACGATAAAAATTAGCAAAGCCCAGGAACTTTTGCAGACTCTTCACAGATGTCGGCTGAGTCCAATTATAAATGGCCTGAACCTTAACAGGGTCCATCTCGATAGTAGAAGGGGAAAAAATGAAACCCAAAAATGAAACCTTCTGAACTCCAAAGAGACACTTAGACCCCTTCACAAACAAAGAATTAGCACGAAGGACCTGGAACACCATTCTGACCTGCTTCACGTGAGACTCCCAATCATCCGAGAAGACCAAAATATCATCCAAATATACAATCAGGAATTTATCCAGGTACTCTCGGAAGATGTCATGCATAAAGGACTGAAATACTGATGGAGCATTGGAAAGCCCGAATGGCATAACCAGGTACTCAAAATGGCCCTCGGGCGTATTAAATGCTGTTTTCCATTCATCGCTCTGTTAAATACGCACAAGATTATACGCACCACGAAGATCTATCTTGGTGAACCAACTAGCCCCCTTAGTCCGAGCAAACAAATCAGACAGTAGCGGCAAAGGGTACTGAAATTTGACCGTGATCTTATTAAGAAGGCGGTAATCAATACAAGGTCTCAAAGAACCATCCTTCTTGGCCACAAAAAAGAACCCTGCTCCCAATGGTGACGACGACGGGCGAATTTTACCCTTCTCCAAGGATTCCTTTATATAACTCCGCATAGCGGCGTGTTCTGGCACAGATAAATTGAACAATCGGCCCTTAGGAAACTTACTACCAGGAATCAAATTGATAGCACAATCGCAATCCCTATGAGGAGGTAGGGCACTGGATTTGGGCTCATCAAATACATCCCGGTAATCCGACAAAAACTCCGGGACTTCAGAAGGGGTGGATGACGAAATAGACAAAAATGGAACATCACCATGTACCCCCTGACAACCCCAGCTGGACACAGACATAGATTTCCAATCCAATACTGGATTATGGACCTGTAGCCATGGCAACCCCAAAACGACCACATCATGCAGACTATGCAACACCAAAAAGCGAATATCCTCCTGATGTGCAGGAGCCATGCACATGGTCAATTGGGTCAAGTACTGGGGCTTATTCTTGGCCAAAGGCGTAGCATCAATTCCTCTCAATGGAATAGGATACTGCAAGGGCTCCAAGAAAAAAACCACAGCGCCTAGCAAACTCCAAGTCCATCAAATTCAGGGCAGCACCTGAATCCACAAATGCCATAACAGAATAGGATGACAAAGAGCAAATCAGAGTAACGGACAAAAGAAATTTCGACTGTACCGTACCAATGGTGGCAGACCTAGCGAAACGCTTAGTGCGCTTAGGATAATCGGAGATAGCATGAGTGGAATCACCACAGTAAAAACACAGCCCATTCCAACATCTGTGTTCTTGCCGTTCAGCTCTGGTCAAAGTCCTATCACATTGCATAGGCTCAGGTCTATGCTCAGATAATACCGCCAAATGGTGCACAGCTTTCCGCTCACGCAAGCGTCAATCGATCTGAATGGCCAAAGACATAGACTCATTCAGACTAGCAGGCATGGGAAATCCCACCATGACATCCTTAAGGGCTTCAGAGAGACTCTTTCTGAAGCCCGCTGCCAGCGCTCATTCGTTCCACTGAGTGAGTACAGACCACTTCCTAAACTTCTGACAATATATCTCTACCTCATCCTGACCCTGACACAGAGCCAGCAAGATTTTCTCTGCCTGATCCACTGAATTTGGTTCATCATAAAGCAATCCAAGCGCCAGAAAAAACGCATCAACATCACGCAATGCCGGATCTCCTGGCGCAAGGGAAAATGCCCAGTCTTGAGGGTCGCCACGTAACAAAGAAATAATGATTTTCACTTGTTGAACAGGGTCACCTGAGGAGCGAGGTTTCAAAGCAAGAAACAATTTACAATTATTTTTGAAATTCAGAAACTTAGATCTATCCCCAAAAAACAAATCAGGAATTGGAATCCTAGGCTCTAACATCGGATTCTGAACCACAAAATCTTGAATGTTTTGTACCCTTGCAGTGAGATTATCCATACAAGAGGACAGACCTTGAATGTCCATATCTACACCTGTATCCTGAACCACCCAGAGGTAAAGGGGAAAAGAGAGACAAAACACACTGCAAAGAAAAAAAAATGGTCTCAGAACTTCTCTTATCCCTCTTTTGAGATGCATTAATACTTTGGGCCACCTGTACTGTTATGACCTGGTGGTGAGGACAATAATGGACCTGGTGGTTAAGAGCACACGGAATGACCTGATAGTTACTAATAATACAGGACAAGCTCTGAGACGTGGGAAGTCTGCTGACCGCAATCTCTAATCCTAGCACACACACTAGAAATAGCCGTGGATTGCTCCTAACGCTCCCTATGCAACTCGAACAGCCTAAGGAACTAGCTAGCCCTAAAGATAGAAAAATAAAGCCTACCTTGCCTCAGAGAAATTCCTCAAAGGAACAGGCAGCCCCCCACATATAATGACTGTGAGTTAAGATGAAAATAACAAACACAGAGATGAAATAGATGTAGCAAAGTGAGGCCCGACTTACTGAACAGACAGAGGATAGGAAAGGTAACTTTGCGGTCAGCACAAAAACTACAAAAAGACCACGCAGAGGGCGCAAAAAGACCCTCTGCACCGACTCACGGTGCGGAGGCGCTCCCTCTGCGTCCCAGAGCTTCCAGCAAGCAAGACAAAAATCAAAATAGCAAGCTGGACAGAAAAAATAGCAAACAGAGAAAAACAAGCAGGAACTTAGCTTCTGCTGGGAAGACAAGTCACAAGAACGATCCAGGAGCGAACTAGACCAATACTGGAACATTGACAGGTGGCATGGAGCAATGATCTAGGTGGAGTTAAATAGAGCAGCCAGCTAACGAATTAACCTCGTCACCTGTGGAAGGAACCTCAGAAGCCGCAGCCCCACTCACAACCACCAGAGGAAGCCCATGGACAGAACCAGCCGAAGTACCATTCATGACCACAGGAGGGAGCTTAAAAACAGAATTCACAACACTAGCCCTAAAGATAGAAAATAAAGCCTACCTTGCCTCAGAGAAATTCCCCAAAGGAAAAGGCAGCCCCCCACATATATTAACTGTGAGATAAGATGAAAGTCACAAACACAGAAATGAAACAGGTTTTAGCAAAGGGAGGCCAGACTTACTAAACAGACTGAGGATAGGAAAGGTATCTTTGCGGTCAGCACAAAACCCTACAAAAAGACCACGCAGAGTGTGCAAAAAGACCTCTGCACCGACTCACGGTGCGGAGGTGCCACTCTGCATCCCAGAACTTCCAGCTAGCAGGGCAAGATCATGATAGCCAGCTGGACAAGGAAACAATGCACAAATAAATAACTAGCAGGAACTTAGCTTCTGCTGGAGTAGACAGGTCACCAGAAAGATCCAAGAGCGAACTGAACCAGTACAAGAACATTGACAGCTGGCATGGAGTAACGATCTGAGTGGAGTTAAATAGAACAGCCAGCCAAAGAATAAACTACGTCACCTGTGGAAGGAACCTCAGAAGCAGCAGCTCCACTCACAGCCACCAGAGGGAGTCCATGGACAGAACTCGCCGAAGTACCATTCATGACCACAGGAGGGAGCTCGATAACAGAATTCACAACACATGTGCAAGAAATCTTCCAGGCCCAACCTAGAGCGCAACAAAGTTATGTAAACATATAGGCAGGGGTGGGATTAAAATTTTTAACAAGTTCTGTGTTTGTGTGTAGGAAAACCACACCCATTTTTTAAGCCACACCCATTTACACACACCTTTTCCTCAAACATATACAAGTAGGGGCGCAGTTAAACCATACCTCCCAACTTTTGAAGAGGGGAAAGAGGGATAAAGTTTGAGGCGTGCGCAGCTGCAAATTTTAAGCCACGCCTCTGACCACACCCATTTCACAACTAGTCACACCCATATCCACATCCCAACCACAGCCATTTAGCATTGCTGATCACACCGTTTCATAAACAATAATTATAAACAAAAAAATATGGCCACACTCGATGCTCCATACTGTATAATGGCCACACTCGATGCTCCATACTGTATAATGGCCACACTCGATGCTCCATACTGTATAATGGCCACACTCGATGCTCCATACTGTATAATGGCCACACTCGATGCTCCATACTGTATAATGGCCACACTCGATGCTCCATACTGTATAATGGCCACACTCGATGCTCCATACTGTATAATGGCCACACTCGATGCTCCATACTGTATAATGGCCACACTCGATGCTCCATACTGTATAATGGCCACACTCCAAGCTCCATACTGTATAATGGCCACACTCCAAGCTCCATACTGTATAATGGCCACACTCCAAGCTCCATACTGTATAATGGCCACACTCCAAGCTCCATACTGTATAATGGCCACACTCCAAGCTCCATACTGTATAATGGCCACACTCGATGCTCCATACTGTATAATGGCCGCACTCGATGCTCCATACTGTATAATGGCCGCACTCGATGCTCCATACTGTATAATGGCCGCACTCGATGCTCCATACTGTATAATGGCCACACTCCATGCTCCATACTGTATAATGGCCACACTCGATGCTATATACTGTATAATTGCCACACGATGCTACATACTGTATAATGGCCACACAGTTACTCCTACACACGCAGCTCCGCTCCATACACCTTGCATATACACACACGGCTCCGCTCCGTACACCTCATACACACACAGCTCCGCTCCATACACCTCATACACACACACATCTCTGCTCCATACACCTCATAGACACACACGGTTCAGCTCTGTACGCCTCGTACACACACGGCTCTGCTGCATCCACACTAAACAACTCCTGACGACACACAAGCTTACCGTCTAGCACCATGATAGCACAGCAGAGTCCTGCAATACACGGAGGCCCCTGATCATGTGACTCCTGACTCCTCCCCTCCTGTGACCTCATCACAGGACCTGAGCAAGCTTCAGTGACTCACTGTGACTGAGAGGCCCTCCCCCTCCCTCCTCTCTTCCTGGTTCAGCGTCTGCTACCAGTCACCTCACCGCAGACCGCAGCAGTGACAGCCGGCTGGACAGCAGCATAATATATGCTAGCAGGTGTGGAGGGGGGCCCGTTTAACTGTCATATCACATGCGTGCAGCAGAGCGGGCCCCCCTGCTTCTCCTGTTAGCAGTAATACTGCCGCCGGCTGTCATTCACAATCATTGATTTGTATGCCTGTCAGGGGCCCCCTCCCGCTCTGGGCCCCTGTGCGGTTGCACAGGTTGAACAGGCGGTATGTCCGCCCATGACTTAACCAGTTGAACCAATCTACCTTTAGGAGGGTTTCATGATACAGTTATCTTCTCAAGCCCATCAAGGCTTGTAATTTCTCTGAATGCTTCATCACCTTGATACCTTCTAGTGTATATTTGTGCCTGCTTGTGACCTAGTGTGTAGGTCTAGGTACCGTTACACTAAACGATTTACCAACGATCACGACCTGGCCGTGATCATTGGTAAGTCGTTGTGTGGTCGCTGGGGAGCTGTCACACAGACAGCTCTCTCCAGCGACCAACGATCCGGGGAACAACTTTGGCATTGTTGAAACTGTCTTCAACGATGCCGAAATCCCCGGGTAACCAGGGTAAACATCAGGTTACTAAGTGCAGGGCCGCGCTTAGTAACCCGATATTTACCCTGGTTACCATTGTAAAAGTAAAAAAAAAAAAAAACACTACATACTCACATTCCGATGTCTGTGACATCCCCCGGCATCAGCTTCCCTGCACTGTGTAAAAGCGCCGGCCGTAAAGCAGAGCGGTGACGTCACCGCTTTGCTCTGCTTTACGGCCGGCGCTGACACAGTGCAGGGAAGCTGACGGCGGGGGACGTGACAGACATCGGAATGTGAGTATGTACTGTTTTTTTTTTTTTTACTTTTACAATAGTAACCAGGGTAAATATCGGGTTACTAAGCACGGCCCTGCATTTAGTAACCCGATGTTTACCCTGGTTACAGGTGAACACATCGCTATATCGGTGTCACACACGCCGATCTAGCGATGACAGAGGGGTGATCAGCGACCAAAAAAAGGCCCTGATCATTCCCCACGACCAACGATCTCCCAGCAGGGGCCTGATCGTTGGTCGCTGTCACACGTAAAGATATCGTTAGCGGGATCGTTGCTACGTCACAAAAAGCGTGACGTTGCAACGATATCGTTAACAAAATCGTTATGCGTGAAGGTACCTTTACTGATGCCAACACACATTATCCAAGACACATCATCCGCTGGCTCTAGCAACATTTAAGGAGACCTCTGGTTAAGGGTATATGCAACATAAGTACATTTCCTAGGATTCTAGCTGCACAGTGAAATAAAACAATTACACGTCAATCCTCAGAAGTAGTGCTTTTCTGTGGGAGCAGCTCTCTGGAACACTTGAGATATTCAGCACTGGGACCATGGTTTATTCTTCTTTAGGAACTGCAAACATTATCTTTTCTACAAAACCCATAGTTAACAAAAAGTCCTTTTTTTCAAGAACAATGAGTGTTTTGGTGAAGTGCAATAGATTTTGAAAACCATCACATTGCGGTACCCTAACGGCAGAAGGAGTCCACATTGCGAATTTACCGTATATAATCGAGTATAAGCCGAGGCATCTACTTTTGCCACTAAATACTGGGAAGACTTATTGACTCGAGTATAAGCCGGGTATGCATTATCCCCTTATCACTATCCTGGGATGCATGGAACCCCATCCCCATCCTTATATACATGGCTCCCCATCCTTGTATGCATGGCTCCTTATCCCCTATCCTTGTATACATGGTTCCTATAAAAAAAAATCCTACTTACCTTTCCTGTGTGCCCTCGCTGCATCTCTTTCCAGCGCCAGCAGCTCTTCCAGCCGAGCGATCACGTGTCCCCGCTCTTTAAAGTAATGAATATTCACTCAACGCCTATGGGAGTGGAGAGGGATGAATATTCATTATCTTAATGAGCGGGGGACACTTGATTGCTCAGCCGGAAGACTGGCACTGGAAGAAGATGCAGCGAGGGTACACAGGGAAGGTATGTATGTAGGCTGTGGCTGTAACTGAGCGCTATAAGAAAAATAAATATTTACTGCCAGCACAGTGGCAACATTGGATCTCCATACAGGTCCTGGCTGGATGACAATGGGACTCATACTCTGATATGGCAAAAAGGTTTGGCCTTGCTGTGATGGGCTCTGAAAAAACTATCTTGCAAGGTACTCAATCCAAGCAGCCCTTGTACCTATGCCCCACATCTAGTAGGGCTTGACTCTCTCCAACTGCCCATTGCCAACTGCTGACAATCTCTGGTCACCATAGTGACCAGACTATAGAGGATGTTGATCAGACATCCTCTAATACAGTCTCTTATTGATCCTTATGCCACTACCTGCTTGTCTCCAGTGGTATTACAGAGCAACAATTTACAGTTAATCAGACAGAATGACACCAGGCAATACATCAAAGCATGAATTATTCCAAAAGCTCCTGTGAATGCACACATGTTTGTAATGGCCCCTTCTGGGTCATTACAAATCTATTTTGTAAGCTTGCGAGCAGGGCCCTCATTCCTCTTGGTATCTATTTTGAACTGTGATTTCTGTTATGCTGTAATGTCTATTGTCTGTACAAGTCCCCTCTATAATTTGTAAAGCTCTGCGGAATATGTTGGCGATATAAATAAAATTATTATTTGTATAATTACCTTAAATAGTCTGTCATCCACTTCCATCTGCATGTCCTGGAATCCCACAATCCACTGCGCTGCAGTGGAAGTACGCCGACAGCCATATTGGAATACCCAAGTGATGGGTATTCCAATATGGCACCGGAAGAAAGGAGGAAGAAAGTGGATGCAGCTGTGCATCAGGTAACGCGCCAACTTGAGGAACCTGGGCAGCCTGGTGGACAGGGCATCGGAACTGCTGACCAACTGCTGCAGGAGGTCTCATCTGCTGTGTGGTGTGCTGCAAGCCCCTCTGTGCGATGCTGCTGGGCATCAGGTAACGCGTCAACTGCGGAGCCCGGGCAGCCTGGTGGTTGGGGCGGTGGATGGGGTGCTGGGCACTACTGACCACCTGCTGCAGGGGTTCTCATCTGCTGTGCGGTGTGCTGCAGGCCCCTCTGTGCACAAATATTTTAATGCAGTCTTGTCACAGTAACATGAGACGTTTCGGTCCTTTATGGACCTTCCTCAGTCCGACTGCCGTAATAATAGAAATATATACAGTGGGATGTATAACTGGAAGAATAACTGTATACCATGGAGACAGGTCTCAGCAGTGAATTGCTTTGTTCAAGATGAAGATGTAATGTTTAGCGTCTGTCTCTCCTGCATCAACGTGGCGGACACCACGCTGGTGCAGGAGAGACAGACGCTAACCACTACTTCTTCATGTTGAACAAAGCAATTCACTGCTGAGACCTGTCTCCATGGTATACAGTTATTCTTCCTTCCAGTTATACATCCCACTGTATATATTTCTATTATTATGGCAGTCGGACTGAGGAAGGTCCATACAGGACCGAAACGTCTCATGCTACTGTGACAAGACTGCATTAAAATATTACTGGATTGCAAAAACTAAGTTGAGTGCCAAGTTTATATTATCACATATTGGGCCTGAAAACCTACTTGTGCACCAGTAGTGCTACGATATACTCTGTATCACCTCTGTGCACAAAGGCAGATGGTGAAAATAATGTAGGAAGCGAGGAAATAATGCAGGAAGTGGGAACATGATGCAGGAAGTGGGCACATGGACGAGAGATTCTCAGTGCTGCAAAGCCTGCCCCCATTGGGAAGTCACCACCCTCCCGATGCGATAGCATCGGGCCTCCATCTAGTACACTAATAAATTCCTAATGTGTACACAATAGGGACAGGCACTGCCGTTCCTAGCAAACTAGTGAGATGGTACTAATATGTTTAGCCTTGGCACACTAATGTGTTCAAATAACTTTATTAAGTCATTTTACAAACCCTTGTGCACCAATCACGTCCACCATTACACCTTGTCTGTCTCCAATATGACCTGTTTTTATAATGTAGTCAGCCTTGTCTCCCATTTCGAACAACCCTGAGATTTCAGCAAGAGACAGGACTATCCTCCTTTTCTGCTCCAGTCCAGTGCATTCTGTCCTGCTCACAGTTAATCTTGCACTTCATCATCCACTGCTGGGATTCCTCAGAGGTGAGATGGCGATAACCTTAGTGTGTGTAGGATGAATGTGATGCTGAACCCTTGTAGCATGGGAATCTGCAAAGTCTGAGCACATAAGTGTGGGAGTGGGGTTTCCAGCTGTGTCATTTGAGGAGGGGAAGTAAACTTTACAGCTGGCAGCCTGTAGCAGCAAGACCTGATAAAGCCCAGATCTCATTAACAAGTGCTCTGTGGGGTCCCAGCAGACTGGTGCAGTAAGAAGCAGGGCAGGCTGCCAATGACTTCTCTGCTTTTAGTGTAAACATTTTATAACATTGGTGTAAGTGCTCTTATCAGCGTAATCCCAAGATTTCTCTTCCCTGGACATTCTCAGCTAAAGTCACTGAGGGGCAAACAAGAAGTTCAGTGCTGAGGGAACTTGTACTGCTCAACTACAAGGATTCTCGCAGTAACTTCGGAGTTTTAATATCTTCCTATACAAGGAAAACTGTAAGTGTTACTGACTGTATGCGGACTTTTCGATTGCCTTACTATGTAGACTTCTTCGTAGATTTTCTGCATTGTGGGAATTTAATCTAATCACTATGGAAAGATGTTGTTCTTGTTTTCTATATCTTTTCTTTTGTTGCATAGAATAACATACGCTAGAATAGTGTATATTATATATTCTATAGATTCTCTAATGCATGGATTAGTTATTCTTCACTCGCCACTGCTCGAATGGTGCCACCGTACTCCATAGTAATGTTGTAACTGTGACTTTATTTATGTGCCCAAACCCAACCAAATGACATGCTGTTTATGGGCTTGTGCACATGGCCGTATTTTCAGACCGAGTGAGATCCGACAAAACATCAGCTCACACTCAGACCAATGTTATGCTATGGGGGTGTGCACATGTTCAATTTTTTCTTTGGACCTCACCGGTCTGAGGGAAGAATTTCAGCATGTTCAAATCTGATCCAATATTCGGTTCGCACTCGGCCATGCAAGTTAATGAGTCCATGGAAACCATGACATCTGAATGCAGTTTGATCTCCACGGACTGACAGAGTGGAGAAAATGGAGACATTTTTTTTCTCCATCTTCTCCTCATCTGAGAGAGTCAGATCACACTATGCTCAAACTCTGATAAGAGTGTGATTTTCATTATTGACCCAATTCCCGTGGGTGAGAGAATATACGGTGTACGATGTACGATGTACTATTGATTCAAAAGTATTCCACACTCTGGCTGTAGAATTTATTTTATCAACTTTCAGAAAAGATAAATACTCCTTGATTTTCAATACACTTTGTCCGTCTGTCTATAAAGATTTTGTATTTCCCCATTAAAAATATTTAGACTGAGCTGCGAGCCACTGCTGTCTTCACCTCTTCATCAAATGTGAATCTTCTTCATTGTTGGGCTTCTTTCAAGGGGCCAAACAGGCGATAGTCCAGACCAACAAAATCAGTTCATGTATACACTCAGTGTTGTCATGTGTCATGGATGGGCATCCGTCTCCTTCTTCATGGCTGACACTTTCCTTGAACTTCACAATCCATTCACACACACTTCTTCACAACAAAGCACTTTCTTCATGCTGTGCACAAAGTCTTCCAGAAATATCAGCACCAGACACCAATAAGACCACACAAACCGAACCTCTGCGCGCTGCTCTTCTTTTGTGGGGCAGTCATTTTTTCCCGCACCCCAGAAGGAAAAGACCTGATGAACACATTCATTCCTGTGGAGCAGTAAGACAGTGCCAAC
This sequence comes from Ranitomeya imitator, assembly GCF_032444005.1. Taxonomy (NCBI): domain Eukaryota; kingdom Metazoa; phylum Chordata; class Amphibia; order Anura; family Dendrobatidae; genus Ranitomeya; species Ranitomeya imitator. Next base: position 466,111,266 of record NC_091282.1, on the reverse strand, counting down.
AGCATGATATATTGGATTCACCCTCATATTACCGAGTCTCAGGGGCGTAACTATAATAGGTCTAGATGCTGCAATTACACCCAGGCCCTGTAGACTAGGGTGACCCACAAGGTCCCTTTGTCCCATATGAAAAGACTAATACTATTAAAAACCTGTGTTTGTTGGAGGCCCTGTTGAATATTTTGCAATGGGTCCAACATGCTTTAAGTTACACTGCTGCCCAGTCTTGTGGGTTTCTTCTAGTATGCAATTTTGCAATATTTTACATTTAAATATATTCTTGACTTTAAACAGTTTTAGAATAAATCTGTACTATTTTTTTGACACTTGGAAGCAAAAAGTCAGAACATGATATAATGATGTATTCACTTGGTGCTGTATCAAGTCCATGAACATTTAATCTCATCTGTTTTAGTCCTGCAGCTGATTGATTTTTACTTCACCACAAATCTTGTGTTCCATAAAAAGGGTGACGGGTGGTCTTTAAAGTGTTTCTCTCCTATGATTGCTATCTATTTCATCATATACAATTATACAACTTTCTGACTGGCTTACTGTTTTATATTTGGTCCCCAAGTCATTATATTGGAGTCTACACAGGACCACATAATGTAAACTGTAGGCCATACAAACAGTAATCTATCCTGGCTCCCTTGTAAACATGGCCAATCTGTACAACTAAACAGGCAAGCTGTGAGGGCGGTGAGATACGTGGCCAACAGATACCCTTGGCGCTGCTAATCATCCAGGGAAACAAGAGGTGGATAGGTTAAAGCTTAACCTGCCAATTCTTGTTTCCCTCAGCGATAGACATTAATAGACAGTCAAGGTGCCCCACATAATGATACTGCAATATAAGTGAATTTTCATTAGATTTCCATTCTTTTATTCCTTTTCTATCACCTAATGTAGTTGCCCTTTTTTAAAGGGTTTAAAGATGGTGAAAATAGCAGACATACTAATACTCACCCTCTCCAGGTTCAGTGATGCCTCTCTAGCGCTGCTCTGATTTTTGCTCACAGGCTGCTGTGGTGACCTAATGTCTGTAGAGCATGTGACCAGTGCAGCCAATCACTGGTTTGTGCCATCTGCATAGACAGAATTGCTGAGCTCAGTGATTGTCTGCAGTTATTATCTGTGCTGTAGTTGCAACATTATTGCTCCAGTCAACAAATACCAGAGAACTGATTGAGAGGCATCCCTGGGTTAGGTGAACATTGTTATGTATGATATTTTCAACATCTGCAAGACTATAAAGTAATAAAAAATATTCCTGGACAACCCATCTAAGGTAATATGTTGCCTTGGCTTTGCAAAATGGATTTTGGATGATAGATTTCCTCTAACAAGGGACACTGATGCAATTATCATGATATTTAGCACATTGCCTAAACATACACAGTAAAATGAGAAAAATCAAGTGAAACCTTATACAGTATATTATAACTCCCCTTAGCAGCAATCACCTCCACCAAAACTTTCCTGTAGCAGCAAGTATGATGTTCACAATAATGTTGGACCCAAATGTGTATCAGCTCATTAATATTTTTGCAAAGCCTTGCATGAACAGCCCTCTTCAAATCATAACACAAGATCTTGATAGAGTTAAGGTCAGAACAAGGCCGTTGTAAAACATTTTTTTTCTAATATTCTTTGGCTGTTTTACTTACTACTTACAAACTTTGGGTAATTGACTTGCTTCATCATCCAACATCTTTTCAACCTGAAGCCACAGACTGCTGGCCTTGCTACCCTATGGTTAAATTTTGATACACCTGAAAATTTATGCTCCTCTCAAATTGAGATTCTGGTTTGGCTTTCATCCTAAGTCATGTGATAAGGCTTGTTAAAGGATCAACATTGACTGTTAGGATTGCTACTTCCAATAGGTGGCACTTGAGCTCTAGTCCTCTTCCTCTCTGAAGAGACAATTTGCATGTTTCCCTCAAGGCATTCAGACCCTGGGGCAAAGAAGAAGTCCCGAACCATGATGCTCCCTTCAGCAGGCTGCACAGTTAAGGCCCCTTCACATTAAGCGACGCTGCAGCGATACCGACAACGATCCGGATCGCTGCAGCGTCGCTGTTTGGTCGCTGGAGAGCTGTCACACAGACCGCTCTCCAGCGACCAACGATGCCGGTATCTACTAGTTGTCAATGGTTCGTTTCTTTGACATAAACTTCAACCCTCAGAGACCTTCAATGAACAAGTTGTTCTAAAAGCAACCATTTATAAGATAACCAATGTTGCTGAGTAATGGGGGTGATGTTCAATATCTTTCATCACAATTCAGAAAGAATCTTTTAGATGTATCTCAACAGTTCAGGTCAGTTTATAGCCCAGTAGCCCAAAAAAAACGACAAATAAAACAATATACAGATTAGTGATTAATGGTACTCATATTAAAACATAGTAAAAATAGCATTCTCTGTGCGCACGCGATTGCCGCCAGGTGTTCAGCGAGTCTGACAGCTGACACCCGGCTCTCACTGCCAGGAACTGTGCAGTTTAACCCATTAAATACTGCGATCAATATCGATTCTGAACACCCACGAGTATATTAACCAAAATAAATCTTTGTTAGTTGAATAAAATTAAACAAGGTACATATTAACCCCTCCACAACATGCGCTGTAGATGTACGGCGCATGTCATGTCACTCCCCTTCATTGGGGCTCCAATGCTGAGCAGACATCCTTCCTGTTTTGAACAGCTGACATGTGCCCCTAACAGATGCGGGTGGATTCGTGATCCACCCGTGGCTGTTAAACTGTTAAATGCCGCTGTCAATCGCTGACAGTGGTGTAGGGGGATTATATATTATGTTTATACCTTTGCCTTTTTCTTTCGTCCCGATGCCGTATATTATCAGTGTTTGTGGCTCAGTGTATATCACTACAGACTTGCAGCGCTGGAGTCCTGGGTTCAAATCCTACCAAGGACAACATCTGCAAGGAGTTTATATGTTCTCCCCGTGTTTGCATGGGTTTCCTCCAGGTACTCCGGTTTCCTCCCACATTCCAAAGACATACTGATAGGAAATTTAGATTGTGAGCCCCATCGGGGACAGCGATGATAATATGTTCAAACTGTAAAGTCCTGCGGAATATGTTAGCAATATATAAAAATAAAGATTATTATTATTTGTTACCATATGATGGTACTGCTACACGATTTAGTGTATTACCACTCCTATACAATGGTACTGTTACACTGTTATGTGTATTACCATGTCTGGCTATATGTATATATGTGTAATGTTATGCTGTTGTAATGCTGCTATGTATAGTGTATAGGGTAAGTGCAGTTATTGAATTGGCCACTAGATGGGGCATTATAGTGTACAGAGCTTCCAGCTATGGTGTAGTGTAGGAAATGGTTAACATAGGAGGAGCTGCTGTGTGATAAGGTTAGGAACGTTTCCTGGTACATGGAGAAGGGCCCGGAAAACCGAATAGTCCACATGGGCTCTAGGCCCAAGACACAACAGCAGTCACTCAACATTTAAGAAGAAGAAGAGAAGTATAGCCATTCAGAATCTATAGGACAGAAGTATGGTGTCAAGCAGCAGGTTTGCAGCAGTTCATAGCTGGAAGAAGGAAGCAGTCTGGAATGGTACAGGGCGCAGATTGTTCAGCATGTGCATGGGTCGATCCTCTTAGAACTGGTGCGAAACGGACTAGAGAATCCCAAGGCATAGTGAGTCTGAACAGGGAGAACACTGCAGTACCGCCTATGGTGCTATTACCCCGTAATGTACTGGAGGATGTGGAACTGAGTGCAGGGAAAGATCAGAATGAAAACTGCATGGGACTTGTTGTTGTTGTTACTGACAAGAATGTGCTGCCAAGTTGTTCATGTAAAGTTTCACATGTTGCATTTGAACTGGACTGTGTTTCAATTCTTGTGAAGTCAGTTGCAGAAATGCCTCAGCACCACAGTGGTATCCCTGATGGCGCAGCGGGAGAAGACACAGGTATGCTGGTGAAAGAATGCTGTTTTCATATAAGCAGAGGCCATGGCAAAGATACACCTGAGTGTTTGGCCGTGACTATGGCTCTGGCACTCCCTTGCACTGGCACTTAATGTGATCACGCTGGAAGCGCGTCACTAATCCCACCCATCAACGCCCGTGTCACATGACAGCGGATCGCTGAAGGGATGGCATGAAAACCTGGGGTCTGCAGCAGACCCCTGTGGTTACCTGTTGTGAATTCTGTTGTCGGGCTCCCTCCTGTGGTCATGAATGGTACTTCGGCTGGTTCTGTCCATGGACTTCCTCTGGTGGGTGTTTCTGAGTTTCATTCCACAGGTGAAGAGGTTAATTCGTTAGCTGGCTGCTCTATTTAACTCCTCTTAGATCTTTGCTCCATGCCACCTGTCAATGTTCCAGTATTGGTCTAGTTCACTCCTGGATCGTTCTAGTAACCTGTCTTCCCAGCAGAAGCTAAGTTCCAGCTTGTATTTCTTTGGTTTGCTATTTTTCTGTCCAGCTTGCTATTTTTATTGTTTTCTTGCTTGCTGGAAGCTCTGGGACGCAGAGGGAGCACCTCCGCACCGTGAGTCGGTGCGGAGGGTCTTTTTTGTGCCCTCTGCGTGGTCTTTTTGTAGGTTTTTGTGCTGACTGCAAAGTAACCTTTCCTATCCTCGGTCTGTTCAGTAAGTCGGGCCTCACTTTGCTAAATCTATTTCATCTCTGTGTTTGTATTTTCATCTTTACTCACAGTCATTATATGTGGGGGGCTGCCTTTTCCTTTGGGGAATTTCTCTGAGGCAAGGTAAGCTTTATTTTTCTATCTTCAGGGCTAGCTAGTTTCTTAGGCTGTGCCGAGTTGCATAGGGAGCATTAGGCACAATCCACGGCTATTTCTAGTGTGTTTGATAGGATTAGGGATTGCGGTCAGCAGAGTTCCCACGTCCCAGAGCTCGTCCTTTATTATCAGTAACTATCAGGTCATTCCGTGTGCTCTTAACCACCAGGTCCATTATTGTCCTGACCACCAGGTCATAACAGTACAGGTGGCCCAAAGTACTAATGCATCTCAATAGAGGGATAAGAGAAGTTCTGAGACCATTTTTTTTTCTTTGCAGTGTGTTTTGTCTCTCTTTTCCCCCTTTACCTCTGGGTGGTTCAAGACACTGGTGTAAACATGGACATTCAAGGTCTGTCCTCTTGGATGGATAATCTCACTACAAGGGTACAAAACATTCAAGATTTTGTGGTTCAGAATCCGATGTCAAAGCCTAGGATTCCAATTCCTGATTTGTTTTTTGGTGATAGATCTAAGTTCTTGAATTTCAAAAATAATTGTAAATTGTTTCTTGCCTTGAAACCTCGCTCCTCGGGTGACCCTGTTCAACAAGTAAAGATCATTATTTCTTTGTTACGTGGTGACCCTCAAGACTGGGCATTTTCCCTTGCGCCAGGAGATCCGGCATTGCGTGATGTTGATGCGTTTTTCCTGGCGCTTGTATTGCTTTATGACGAACCTAATTCAGTGGATCAGGCAGAGAAAATCTTGCTGGCTCTGTGTCAGGGTCAGGATGAAGCGGAGATATATTGTCAGAAGTTTAGAAAGTGGTCTGTGCTCACTCAGTGGAATGAATGTGCCCTGGCAGCAATCTTCAGAAGGGGTCTCTCTGAAGCCCTTAAGGATGTCATGGTGGGGTTTCCCATGCCTGCTGGTCTGAATGAGTCTATGTCTTTGGCCATTCAGATCGATCGACGCTTGCGTGAGCGTAAAGCTGTGCACCATTTGGCGGTACTATCTGAGCATAGGCCTGAGCCTATGCAGTGTGATAGGACTTTGACCAGAGCTGAACGGCAAGAACACAGACGTCGGAATGGGCTGTGTTTTTACTGTGGTGATTCCACTCATGCTATCTCCGATTGTCCTAAGCGCACTAAGCGGTTCGCTAGGTCTGCCACCATTAGTACGGTACAGTCGAAATTTCTATTGTCTGTTACTCTGATTTGCTCTTTGTCATCCTATTCTGTTATGGCATTTGTGGATTCAGGCGCTGCCCTGAATTTGATGGACTTGGAGTTTGCTAGGCGCTGTGGTTTTTTCTTGGAGCCCTTGCAGTATCCTATTCCATTGAGAGGAATTGATGCTATGCCTTTGGTCAAGAATAAGCCTCAGTCCTGGACCCAATTGACCATGTGCATGGCTCCTGCACATCAGGAGGATATCTGCTTTCTGGTGTTGCATAATCTGCATGATGTGGTCGTTTTGGGGTTGCCATGGCTACAGGTTCATAATCCAGTATTGGACTGGAAATCTATGTCTGTGTCCAGCTGGGGTTGCCAGGGGGTACATGGTGATGTTCCATTTTTGTCTATTTCATCTTCCACTCCTGAAGTTCCAGAGTTTTTGTCGGATTATCGGGATGTATTTGATGAGCCCAAAGCCAGTGACCTACCTCCTCATAGGGATTGCGATTGTGCAATTAATTTGATTCCTGGTAGTAAGTTTCCTAAGGGCCGATTGTTCAATTTATCTGTGCCAGAACACGCCGCTATGCGGAGTTATATAAAGGAATCCTTGGAGAAAGGCCATATTCGCCCGTCGTCATCACCGTTAGGAGCAGGGTTTTTGTGGCCAAGAAGGATGGTTCTTTGAGACCTTGTATTGATTACCGCCTTCTTAATAAAATTACAGTCAAATTTCAGTATCCTTTGCCGTTGCTGTCTGATTTGTTTGCTCGTATTAAAGGGGCTAGTTGGTTCACCAAGATAGATCTTCGTGGTGCGTATAATCTTGTGCGTATTAAACAGGGCGATGAATGGAAAACAGCATTTAATATGCCCGAGGGCCATTTTGAGTACCTGGTTATGCCATTCGGGCTTTCCAATGCTCCATCAGTATTTCAGTTCTTTATGCATGACATCTTCCGAGAGTACCTGGATAAATTCCTGATTGTGTATTTGGATGATATTTTGGTCTTTTCGGATGATTGGGAGTCTCATGTAAAGCAGGTCAGAATGGTGTTCCAGGTCCTTCGTGCGAATTCCTTGTTTGTGAAGGGGTCAAAGTGTCTCTTTGGAGTTCAGAAGGTTTCATTTTTGGGGTTCATTTTTTCCCCTTCTACTATCGAGATGGACCCTGTTAAAGTCCAGGCCATTTATAATTGGACTCAGCCGACATCTGTGAAGAGCCTGCAAAAGTTCCTGGGCTGTGCTAATTTTTATCGGCGCTTCATCGCTAATTTTTCTACTGTTGCTAAACCGTTGACTGATTTGACCAAGAAGGGTGCTGATGTGGTCAATTGGTCTTCTGCAGCTGTAGAGGCTTTTCAGGAGTTGAAGCATAGTTTTTCTTCTGCCCCTGTGTTGTGCCAGCCAGATGTTTCGCTTCCGTTTCAGGTTGAGGTTGATGCTTCTGAGATTGGAGCAGGGGCTGTTTTGTCGCAAAGAAGTTCTGATGGCTCGGTGATGAAGCCATGTGATTTCTTTTCTAGAAAGTTTTCACCTGCTGAGCGTAACTATGATGTTGGTAATCGTGAATTGTTGGCCATGAAGTGGGCATTCGAGGAGTGGCGTCATTGGCTGGAAGGAGCCAAGCATCGCGTGGTGGTCTTGACAGATCACAAGAATTTGACTTATCCTGAGTCTGCCAAACGGTTGAATCCGAGACAGGCTCGATGGTCGTTATTTTTCTCCCGTTTTGATTTTGTGGTTTCGTACCTTCCGGGCTCTAAGAATGTGAAGGCTGATGCCCTGTCAAGGAGTTTTGTGCCTGACTCTCCGGGTGTTCCTGAGCCGGCGGGTATTCTCAAAGAGGGGGTAATTTTGTCTGCCATCTCCCCTGATTTGCGGCGGGTGCTGCAAAAATTTCAGGCTGATAGACCTGACCGTTGCCCAGCGGAGAAACTCTTTGTCCCTGATAGATGGACTAGTAGAGTTCTCTGAGATTCATTGTTCAGTGTTGGCTGGGCATCCTGGAATCTTTGGTACCAGAGATTTGGTGGCTAGATCCTTTTGGTGGCCGTCTTTGTCGCGGGATGTGCGTTCTTTTGTGCAGTCCTGTGGGACTTGTGCTCGGGCTAAGCCCTGCTATTCTCGTGCCAGTGGGTTGCTTTTGCCCTTGCCGATCCCGAAGAGGCCCTGGACGCATATTTCTATGGATTTTATTTCGGATCTCCCCGTCTCTCAAAAGATGTCGGTCATTTGGGTGGTTTGTGATCGCTTTTCTAAGATGGTCCATTTGGTACCTTTGTCTAAATTGCCTTCCTCCTCTGATTTGGTGCCATTATTTTTCCAGCATGTGGTTCGTTTACATGGTATCCCGGAGAACATCGTTTCTGACAGAGGTTCCCAGTTTGTTTTGAGGTTTTGGCGATCCTTTTGTGCTAGGATGGGCATTGATTTGTCTTTTTCCTCGGCTTTCCATCCTCAGACAAATGGCCAGACCGAACGAACTAATCAGACTTTGGAAACATATCTGAGATGCTTTGTTTCTGCTGATCAGGATGATTGGGTGTCCTTTTTGCCTTTGGCTGAGTTCGCCCTTAATAATCGGGCCAGCTCGGCTACTTTGGTTTCGCCGTTTTTCTGCAATTCTGGTTTCCATCCTCGTTTCTCTTCAGGGCAGGTTGAGTCTTCGGACTGTCCTGGTGTAGATACTGTGGTGGATAGGTTGCAGCAGATTTGGACTCATGTGGTGGACAATTTGACATTGTCCCAGGAGAAGGCTCAACGTTTCGCTAACCGCCGGCGCTGTGTGGGTCCCCGACTTCGTGTTGGGGATTTGGTTTGGTTGTTGTCTCGTTATGTGCCTATGAAGGTTTTCTCTCCTAAGTTTAAGCCTCGTTTCATTGGTCCGTATAAGATTTCTGAGGTTATCAATCCTGTGTCATTTCGTTTGGCCCTTCCTGCTTCTTTTGCCATCCATAATGTGTTCCATAGGTCGTTATTGCGGAGATACGTGGCGCCTGTGATTCCATCCGTTGATCCTCCTGCCCCGGTGTTGGTTGAGGGAGAGTTGAAGTATGTGGTGGAGAAGATTTTGGATTGTCGTGTTTCGAGACGGAAACTCCAGTACCTGGTCAAGTGGAAGGGTTATGGTCAGGAAGATAATTCCTGGGTTTTTGCCTCTGATGTTCATGCTGCCGATCTGGTTCGTGCCTTTCAATTGGCTCATCCTGGTTGGCCTGGGGGCTCTGGTGAGGGTTCGGTGACCCCTCCTCAAGGGGGGGGGTACTGTTGTGAATTCTGTTGTCGGGCTCCCTCCTGTGGTCATGAATTGTACTTCGGCTGGTTCTGTCCATGGACTTCCTCTGGTGGGTGTGAGTGGAGCTGCTGCTTCTGAGTTTCCTTCCACAGGTGACGAGGTTAATTCGTTAGCTGGCTGCTCTATTTAACTCCACTTAGACCTTTGCTCCATGCCACCTGTCAATGTTCCAGTATTGGTCTAGTTCACTCCTGGATCGTTCTAGTAACCTGTCTTCCCAGCAGAAGCTAAGTTCCAGCTTGTATTTCTTTGGTTTGCTATTTTTCTGTCCAGCTTGCTATTTTTATTGTTTTCTTGCTTGCTGGAAGCTCTGGGACGCAGAGGGAGCACCTCTGCACCGTGAGTCGGTGCGGAGGGTCTTTTTTGCGCCCTCTGCGTGGTCTTTTTGTAGGTTTTTGTGCTGACCGCAAAGTAACCTTTCCTATCCTCGGTCTGTTCAGTAAATTGGGCCTCACTTTGCTAAATCTATTTCATCTCTGTGTTTGTATTTTCATCTTTAATCACAGTCATTATATGTGGAGGGCTGCCTTTTCCTTTGGGGAATTTCTCTGAGGCAAGGTAGGCTTTATTTTTCTATCTTCAGGGCTAGCTAGTTTCTTAGGCTGTGCCGAGTTGCATAGGGAGCGTTAGGCGCAATCCACGCCTATTTCTAGTGTGTTTGATAGGATTAGGGATTGCGGTCAGCAGAGTTCCCACGTCCCAAAGCTCGTCCTTTATTATCAGTAACTATCAGGTCATTCCGTGTGCTCTTAACCACCAGGTCCATTATTGTCCTGACCACCAGGTCATAACAGTTACCATTTCCCGATTGCTATGAGTGCCACAAAACGGACGTTGCACAAAGCAAGTGAGCATTTCTGCTACACACAGGCGATCTGATCATTGCCTGTGTCTAGAAGAGGTGATCAGAAGATCGCAGCTTCTAGTCTCCCATGGAGACTATTGAAGCAAGTGAAAAGTAAAAAAAAAAAGGTTTTTAAAAATATAAAAAACAAAACAAAAGTTCAAATCACCCTACAAGTATACCACCAGCGGCGCATGCACAGGTGTCGTGTATGGCCGCTTTCAGAAGATCCAGAGGCACTCAAACGTGGCATTCACACAAATGTGTCCAACTTAGAGAGCCGAACACATTAGTGAGTAGTGACCTCATACATTCTGTAATGCAGGTATCAGGTTTTAAAATATTTAAATGCCATAATTAGTCAGTATATTTAATAAGATGGTATACTAGTTAGGTGTGTGAGATTACGCTACCTGAGTGTGTTGGGGGACACTCGCTTGGCACAAGATTCAAGCACTCAGGCACGGTACCTCACATGAGTCTGGTTTATTAAACTGCATAAACCATATGATGTACAGTCCATTGCAATACATTCCAACAAGCACCTACAGTTTATGAAGGTACCTGACGGGAGCTCCTGCTCCACCTGCTGACTCCTTGTCAGTCCTCTGGGAAAGCTGCCTTACGGGGTTCACCAACTTGCCTGGCCGGCACACATCAGTTAGTCCAGAGCTACCGAAGGACTGTAGCTTCCCCAAACAGTAGCTGTCACTGGCTCTGCAGATCCCGGTCCTCACCTCGTGCTATTCAGGGATCCGGTCCTACTCCCAGGACCTCCGAACACCCAGGTAACACAGGATCACACAGGTGGCCAGTCCGGGTACTATTCAGGATGTCCATCCCCAGCTGGGACTGTCCAATACCCAGGCCACCAGTAGCAAAGTCCCACCATGTGCTATTCAGGAAATCCCAGGATTATCCAACACAGGCTTCCAGGGCCTTGTACTTGCACCATTCAGATCCAAACACAGGAACCATGTGACCCACACCCTGGTCACATTACATACCTGTAACCACTCCCCTAGGTGGGAGTGTGGGTGTGTGTGTGGCTAGTCTGACCCTCCCCTCTCTCATGACTAGCCCTGCCAATCTCCCATTAGAACTTACACATTTACATGTGGGACTACAGGTCCCAGACCATAACATAACTTTAGACTGACAGCGCAGAGTGTCCTCCTCTGCGACACACATACCGGCCATCTACAATTCTGCCGGACTTTGTCTCATCACAACTATGCCTCCAAGTGCATCTTGAAGTGCACACGCAGCACCCCCTGGCTGTAACATTGGTCACTGCACCACATACCTCCCCCTTTGTTCAACCCTATTGGGGTGGACACATGAAATAAACATGGGGTTCCGATACCGGGAACCCACGTCACCTTTGACAGGCGTCCCCCGCCACCAGCGGTCAGTTTGTCGGTCTTGGGCTTTAACCCTTGAGTCACCATCTGTTTGTTTTAGCAGACCCTTTTTGGTCAACCCACTTACAGTCGAGCTGACTGTCTGGTCTGAATCTGACCCTTCGCTACTACGTCTGCTACCAGGTCTCCCACCTCGGTCACTCAGCCCTGAGTTAACAGAAGAGTCACTTCTTTTGACTCTTCTACTCTTTAGGGTGCCTTTTCGTATCTCCATACTCTGTGTTGGAAGTGGTCGCCATCTTATATTCTGCAGCTGTTTATTAATCTTCAGACGTTCCAGTCTTAGCTGCTCTATCTCCTTTAAATACGTCACCCGGTATTCAAGAAGCACTCGAATGTTCCTAAGGCTATCTACTGAGCCAATTACAACAAATGGAACCATCTCATCTTCACCAGTTACCTGGACTTCACCATCATCCGGAATCCTCAGTCTTACCACACCGGATCTATTCACCAGGTCCTGCATCACTTTTCCAAATCTTCCAATGACTTTCCCCACCAGACTTCTGGGTACTTGAACAATGTCTTCCACAAAGCCCAGCTGACTTTGAGCTTTCCTGGCATGCTCCAAACGTCGAGCCGCTTCCTTATTTCTCAACAGGATCATCTGTTTCGTGCGAAGACATTGTAGGTGCATATCCTTCAGGATAGCCACCCGCTTCACTGTGACTTCCTTAGTAGACAGTATCACCAACTGTTTTGTCTCTGGGGCCCAGTTCACACTATGCGCTTCGACCCCCTTCTTAAAGGCCTCATGCACACCTTCACCGGTACAGGCTTCTTGCACATCTTCGGGTACATCTATCACACACTTGAATAGCGGGGTCTCACTCTCTTCATGGACAGATGGCTCCCCTTTTGCCATGGACATTTCCATTAAGACATCTGCCATGAGCGGGTGACTGTCTTGTGCTGTTTTTAGTGCCAATTCTTCCTCCGCTTTACACTCTTCCATCTCCATGGCCAGGATGGGCATTGACAACTTCACCTCGTTACAACTCTGGTACCGCCGCTGTGAGTCTGTGACCAGCATCTCCTTCTCTTGCAGAAGACCATTTAATGCTTCCCTGAGCACATCCACATCTTCCCTTAAGGCTTTATTCACATTTTGCCACGTTGACAGGTGATGTTTGAGCTCAGAGACTTCCTTCTCCAGCTCATCCACCCTGTGCTCAGCCACTTGTCTCAGGACCCTTTCTCGTTTAACATGGTCTTTCACTGTCTCTTTAATCATCTCTATTTCGTGATCCTGTTCTCTTTTGGCTAGCATGTGTCGCACCATCACTTCTTTAAATATACTTTCAGATGGGCAAACTTTCTCACCCACACTCTGCTGCTTCAGAGTTTTACATATTTCTTCATTAACAGGTTCAACCCTCTCTTGAGCTTCAGTAGTGACAACCTTAGCCTCGTCCTGATTCCCGGGGACTTCAGAGTACTTCACACACTCCGTTAAATCTTCACAAGGTGCGACTGATTCAGCCCCCTTGCCTCTTCCACATCTGCAGCGATGGGAGGAAGACTTGCCACTTATACTTGAGTCAGGTATACTGCACTCTTTTCCACTGGCGTCATCATCTGAATGGGAGTCACCAACACCCATGCGGTCTTCCTGGAACCGACAGTCCCCACCCAAACAGGTCACAACTTCTGGCATGTCTGTCACTGCCATCCTGTCTTCACCCTGTGGAGCCCTGTCGTTCCCCTGTGTCAATATTTCTGATACCGGTACATCATACTCAGTTGTAGCGCTTTTTACTGGCCATGTCATGTCACAGTCACCCCCAGAGCCAGTCTCACCCCCCACAACATGGTGAACCTTCCCGCTGCTCCCTAACCGGGTGTCAGCTTCAGGGGCTTTATTAACCACGTCACTTACAGTCTTCTTGGGGTACATATCAGGTGACATGTCTGTAAGTTGGGCAGACGCTCCTTCCCCATTGGTCAACCCGACATTTGACCCTTCAACTTTGGGAGGAACACATGTTTTAAGGTACGCAACCCCACCAACTGAGAGCCCTCCATTCACCTGTTGTAAAGACACTCCCTTCTCCCACAAGTCTGTGAAGAACTTAGAGTCCCGGCCAATTATCACTGGGCAGGGTAAGGTTGAGACTACGGCCACATCATGAATTGCACGGTCTTTGGCCATCTCTAGGACCACCCTGACTACTGGAAAATGCTTAGTGTGCCCATGGATGCAGGTGACCTTGATATTCCTACCGGGTATTTCGAGTCCTTCAGGTGCAACCCTCAGTAGAGTCACCGGGCCCCCAGAATCGACCAGTCCATACATTTCCATCTCTTGCATCCGCAGGACACACCCCCGTAAACTTTCACCAGGTGGATAGTTCACACAACATACCGGACACACATAACTCACAGGCCCCGGGCACCAATTAGTCTGCGGTATCTCTTTGGGATGCTCCTGCCCCTTTTGGGAAACCACCATTTCTCGAGATTCCACCTCTTTTTTAGCTACTACCCTTCTTCGGGTTACCGCCCCCATTTGGGACTCCACCCCCTTTTGGGCAATCATCCCCATTTGGGTCACCGCCCACTTTTATGGACACTATCCCTTTTAGGGACACCCTGTGGACTTCCCCACGGCACTCAGGCCCCAGTTCGCACAGTACACCCCTATGTCTCTGGGCTTGTACTGGCCCTTTAAGAGTCTGCAAAGAAAAAAAAATTAATTTTTTTTTTCTCAATTCTCCAGCTCCTGCTGGTAATCACAAGCCACTGCTGCTGAACCTCTTGCTGCAACTGCAGCCGCACTCCACAATGCTCTGCCGCAGACTTCATGGACCCGCCGATCCAGAGCAAGCCGCTTGTCACCTTCGTAACCCCGCCGAGTTACAGCAAGACGCTTGTCACCTTCGTAACCCCGCCGAGTTACAGCAAACGTCGTGACCTCACCGAGCCACAGCAAGCTGACTTGAGAAAAAGAAACTTCACAGTCTCTCACTGACCACAGTCAGCACAGACTCCTGTCTGTTACACCCGGTTCTCAGACCGTTTACTCCTCTGGCTCAGACCAGCCATCGCTGCAACATGTGCTCCTTGGATCGCTGCTCGCATTCGAAACACCATATGTGAGATTACGCTACCTGAGTGTGTTGGGGGACACTCGCTTGGCACAAGATTCAAGCACTCAGGCACGGTACCTCATATGAGTCTGGTTTATTAAACTCCATAAACCATATGATGTACAGTCCATTGCAATACATTCCATGATACAACAAGCACCTACAGTTTATGAAGGTACCTGACGGGAGCTCCTGCTCCACCTGCTGACTCCTTGTCAGTCCTCTGGGAAAGCTGCCTTACGGGGTTCACCAACTTGCCTGGCCGGCACACATCAGTTAGTCCAGAGCCACCGAAGGACTGTAGCTTGCCCAAACAGTAGCTGTCACTGGCTCTGCAGATCCCGGTCCTCACCTCGTGCTATTCAGGGATCCGGTCCTACTCCCAGGACCTCCGAACACCCAGGTTACACAGGATCACACAGGTGGCCAGTCCGGGTACTATTCAGGACGTCCATCCCCAGCTGGGACCGTCCAATACCCAGGCCACCAGTAGCAAAGTCCCACCATGTGCTATTCAGGAAATCCCAGGATTATCCAACACAGGCTTCCAGGGCCTTGCACTTGCACCATTCAGATCCAAACACAGGAACCATGTGACCCACACCCTGGTCACATTACATACCTGTAACCACTCCCCTGGGTGGGAGTGTGGGTGTGTGTGTGTGGCTAGTCTGACCCTCCCATCTCTCATGACTAGCCCTGCCAATCTCCCATTAGAACTTACACATTTACATGTGGGACTACAGGTCCCAGATCATAACATAACTTTAGACTGACAGCGCAGATTGTCCTCCTCTGCGACACACATACCGGCCATCTACAATTCTGCCGGACTTTGTCTCATCACAACTATGCCTCCAAGTGCATCTTGAAGTGCACACGCAGCGCCCCCTGGCTGTAACATTGGTCACTGCACCACAGGTGCATGAAATCCACCCATCAGATAAGTTATAATTATTAGGGATGAGCAAACGTGCTTGGTGATACTCAGATACCATTCAAGTATATGGGTGCTCAAATGTGCTCGGCACTCGACGAGTATTGGCTGGTGCTTGGATTTGAAACTCAAATCCCCGCCCCACATGTTTAGTGCCTGTTACATAGCTAATGAGCATGCAGGGATTACCTGCCAGTCACTGTAATGCATAGCAATCTTGGTAGTGGCATTTATGTGATTAGCTGGCCGCCTTACCTCAACAGAGGTTATAAAAGGACAGATGACGCCATGCTCGGCTCACTGACACCATTCCACAGCTGAGACAGTTCTGATTGGCGGAAGAGAGCAGTTATTCAGGCCTGTGTGTGCACAGTTTAAATAATCAGAATCCCCTAGTGTTGATACTGGTGCTGATGCTGAACCATAACACTAGCAGTCCTTCTAAGGGCTAATCTTGTGCTTTGCTGTTTGTATCAGATACATTCTGCATTTAGCCTAGGGACAGTTGCAGGAGCAGGGAGAGAGGCAGTATACAGCCTCTAGGCAGGGCTTAGGGATTTCCAGTCTGTTGCTAAATATATACAGCTGTGGTCAAAAGTTTACATACCCCTGAAGAATTTTTACTTTCTTGGCCTTTTTTCAGAGAATATGAATGATAACACCAAAACTTTTTCTCCACTCATGGTTAGTGGTTGGGCGAAGCCATTTATTATATTTATGTGCTTTCTCTTTTTAAATCATAATGACAACACAAAACATCCAAATGACCCTGATCAAAAGTTCACATACCCTGATGATTTTGACCTGATAACATGCACAGAAGTTGACACAAATGGATTTGAATGGCTACTAAAGGTAACATCCTCACCTGTGACCTGTTTTCTTGTAATCAGAGTATGTATGCATAAAAGCTGAGTGAGTTTCTGGTATCCAGACAGACTCTTGCATCTTTTATACAGCCACCGCCATTTCTGGATTGTGAGTCATGGGGTAAGCAAAAGAATTATCAACGGATCTACGGGAAAAGGTAGTTGAACTGTATAAAACAGGAAAGAGAAACAAAAAGATATCAAAGGAATTGATAATGCCAATCAGCAGCGTTCAAACTGTGATTAATAAATGGAAAATTAGGGGCTCTGTAAAAACAAAACCACGGTCAGGAAGACCAACAAAAATGTTGTCCTCTACTGCCAGGAAAATTGTTCAGGATGCAAAGATAAACCCACAAATAACATCAGCTGAAATACAGGACACTCTGAAAACTAGCAGTGTGGCTGTTTCACGATGCACAATAAGGAGGCACTTGAAGAAAAATGGGCTGCATGGTCAAGTCACCAAAAGAAAGCCATTACTGCGCAAATGCCACAAAGTATCTGGAGTGCCCCCGCAGGGCAGTGGGGTACTCGGCACCGGGCCCTTCGGTTCTCAAGGGGGATATCACGGTGGCTGACCCGGTTCGTGGCCCTCGGGACGTCCATTGCAAATAGAGGAAAGGTCTTTATACGGATAGTGTTCGTGACGCCACCTGTGGTATTCGGTCAGAGTGACCGACGCTGCTTAGGGGTCCGCTGGGGTGATGTGATGTCAGATAGATAGTATACCTTCCCACAGGTGAAGTATGTCCCCAGGGCTTCCCAGAGTGTAGATGGTGGATGGTGTGAGGCGCAGTGAAGAACGAGGACACAAGGGTGCAGTCTCTTTATCTTTTTACTGAAGGCTTCAGCATCCACAGTCCAGAGCACCAGATCACAGGTCAGGCAGAGTCCGGCCGGTCTGAAGGCAATTCCAGAGTCCCCTTATCCAGGTGGAAATCAGTAGCCTTCCTCTAGCGCCTGAGTGTTGTAGTCCCTCCCTGCTGAGCTTCTCGGTAAGGTCCTCACAACTGTTGTTGGTATTCTAGATGTTGAGTCATTCTCTCTGTCTCCCAGATGGATAGGAACAACCCGTATGACTGATGGCCTGAGGCTTTTTACAGGGACCCTATCATGCCCCAGCCCCCACAAGTTGCCACCATGCCTCCTGGGTATAGGTGCGGGCAGGTAACGTGGAATTACCTGTCCTGCCGGTCTCTGGAGCAAGGCTTGGAGACAATCGATCCCTCTGTGTTCCGTCTACCGGATTCTGCGCCGCAGAAGGAGGCAGCTTTTTGCAGGGCAGAAATCCTTCTGGTTTCCTCTCCTGTGCTATGACTTCGTTTCTCACCCGCTACAACACAATTCTCTTTGAGAACTTTCTTAGGATGCTGCCGCACGTCGGGCAGGCACAGCTCCGTGGCCTTCTATCTAGGCCTCTGACAGGATCCCACCCCTGTCAGGGACCACTCTGTCTGCAGCTCTTAAATGTTCCTCCTTTCCCCCTGTCTGCCTGACAGGTGCTGCCTGAGTGAAGCCCAGTCAGCTTCTGCCTAACTTCCTATCCAGTCCACCAGTTTTACCTAATTGTGAAGAGTGCCCTAATAGAGAGGAGCAAAGCTCCCCCTGGTGGACTGGAGTGTGAAGTGTGGTGTATGATGTGTGATACCTGGTAAAGTGATCTCCTTTATTGCCATCAAACGTAACATCACTCCGCCTGGTGGAAGAATGACATTACTGCAACGACCAGGACCCTGGGGTGCTGCATATCTAGCCTACAATATGCTAAACAGCACAGATACAAGCCTAAAAATTTCTGGAAAAAGGTAATTTGGAGTGATGAGACCAAAATTTAACTTTTCGGCCATAACCATAAACCTTACATTTGGAGAAAGGTCAACAAGACCTATGATGAAAGGAACACCATTCCTACTGTAAAGCATGGAGGTCGATCGCTGATGTTTTGGGGGATGTGTGAGCTACAAAGGCACAGGAAACTTGGTCAAAGTTGAAGGAAAGATGAATGCAGCACGTTATCAGCAAATCCTGGAGGCAAATTTGCACTCATCAGCCCGGAGGCTGCACATGGGACGTACTTGGATGTTTCAACATGACAATGATCCAAAACACAAGGCCAAGTCGACCTGGCATTGGATACAGTAGAACAAAGTGAAGGTTCTGTAGTGGCCATCTCAGTCTCTTGACCTCAATATCACTGAGCCAATCTGGGGAGATCTCAAGCACGCAGTTCATGTTAGACAGCCCAGGAATTTACAGGAACTGGAGGCTTTTTTCGAACCTCATCCACAACTACCACAAAATACTTCAAGCTGCCATTGATGATAGGGGGGGCAATACACGGTATTAGGAAATGGGGTATGTGAACTTTTGATCAGGGTCATTTATATGTTTTGGGTGGTCATTATGACACAGTAGTTTGACAATAAATGGCTTCACCTAACCATTAACCATAGAGAAAAAGGTTTGGCGTAATCATTCAAAGCGAAAATTCTGCCTGGTTGTTGTAAACTTTTGAGCACAACTGTAGCTGCTGCACATTCCCTTTTTTGGGGAGGGTGAAAAAATTGACTATATTGTCATCCATAGAATATTACGTGCTTTGTATTACATTATGGTGGCATATGACACTCCAAGAAAAACATCAAAACTTTTTCTGGATTCAATTAGTCATCCATAGAGTATTACATGCATTGAGTTATATTTCATTTGTATGTAACACTCAAAAAAACATAATTATTAACATATTATTTTCCTGGATTGAATTAGTAATAGATACAGTGTAAAGTGCTTAGTGGGCGACAACATAACAAAGATAGCAGAATCCCGCCAGACTCCCGAGGGAGCAACTAGAGAAATATCTGTTAGGGCTAGCGGAACGCACCAAATAATTAGAGAAAAGGAATAAGGTGCGTTCGCAGCCCGGGGTCCACCGTGCAGAGATGGAACCTGCTGCTAAGCAATGACGGACTATATGGCGGTACAATGAGAATACACACACGGGTTAGCTTCACCCTGTGTGAAAGAAGCAAACCCTGTTGCGTCACAGGACCGCAGTACCGCACGTAACAGAAATAATAATAAATTAGCACGAGAGTGCATGCAATGCCGCACTGACGGATGCCACTAACCATCCAGACTTGGGTTTGGAAAGCGCGGTGATAGCGCACGGTGCCGCACTGGTGGTCACAGCAATAGATGCGGTTTGTGTACTATGTTGGTAAAGTCGGGCGCTAGATTACAATCATCCTCCTTATGCGAGCATTCAAACACAAGGGAGGGGATGATTAAAGAGCGACTTTCACTCACAACACACACACATAAACAA
Source organism: Ranitomeya imitator (assembly GCF_032444005.1). NCBI lineage: Eukaryota > Metazoa > Chordata > Amphibia > Anura > Dendrobatidae > Ranitomeya > Ranitomeya imitator. The sequence continues at coordinate 466,091,542 of NC_091282.1, read as the reverse complement.
GTGTATACTAGCGTATGGCCGTGCAGCCTTGTGAACCTTTTATAGCTGCAGCAAGTTCAAGACCTTCCTAGAGGACCAATGAGAACTGCTACAGTAACTGAGCAACTTCAGGACCTTCCTGGAGGACCAATAGGAGCTACTGCAGTACCTGAGCATGTGACCCCAGACCTCCACTGAGAGGTCTTCCTTTGGGCATGCTCAGAAGGGGAAAAGCAGGACTTAGTCCCAGAGACGTCTGCTCGCCGCTGATCAGTTCAGACTATAATGGCAGAGCCTGGAAAGGCAGCAGTAACCCTTTGCACAGAAGCAGACTGAGTGAAACGCTGGGACCGACGTCTCCGCTGAGCAGGCTCCACTGCGGCCGATGCAGAATGAGAGAGCGCTGCAGACAAGGTTCGAGATTCCCCCTGTGCAGTGGTGGGAACTCGACTCCTAACAATATCATAGCCAGACCAAGCTGGCATGACAGCAGAGATGGCAGGAGCCTGGATGCTTTTCAGGAACCACAAAGGCCCAAACCCAGGCCATATCCTTCACTACTGGGGTTCTTGAGGACTGTGAATGGGAAAAACAGGATCCAGCAACTGGAATGCGGACTACGGGGCCTAGGCTGGTCGGAAGGAGAGGAAGTGAGTCATGACCAGGGCTGGAGACATGCTAGCACACATGCTAGCACCGAGAGTTGGCATTCTGGGGAAGGTCATTACATACAAGCGGCAGTGGAGATGGGAGAATATAGAAGAGTTTGGGACCCATCATCACATCTTGTTCAACCAGTGGGCAGTAGAGATGGAACACTTGCTTCGAAGGCTGCAAGAGGTGATGGCTGGAATCAAGGTCACGTTCTTCAAAATAGAGGGGCAACATTGCTGGTATTCGGTGGGTGTGATTTGAGAAGGAAGGAAGCAAGATGAAGCCTCCTTGGAAATGAATTAGCCTGGGAGAGGTTCCTCGAGGTGGCTTGAGACTGGACTACTACCCCCAACAATTCGGACTGTCCTTTGGTTTCCCCACCTCCTATGTGGGAGCAGGCGATGGTGCACGTGACACCCGGTGGGCTGTCTCCCATTTCTACATGTCGGGGGCTCCAGCACTATCTGAAGACGGGTCACTTACAACATACACATATGGAAAGCAGCTGGAGGCAGTCCCCCCAGTCTCCCAAGGAAGGAAAAGAAGAAACAGACTCCTGAAGAGGATTTCTGTATTACCTTCCATATAACTTTCTCCTGGCTTTGCACTTTGTGCAAAGACTTTAAGAGTGTATGAGTACATCAACTACTCTTTCAAAATATTTGAATGCGGCCCTCCAGTTGTTGCCTTCAAGGGTCTATGGATGACCCTCTCTCATAAAATTTTTTTCTGGCTTTGCACTGTGTGCAGAGCTTTTATGAATGTAACAGTACCACAAAGTAAAAGTAAAGTGACAGTGCATCTAAACAAGTGAAAAGCAATAAAAAAATTAATGATTAAAAATCAATAAGAATTTTTCTTTTGTATGTTTAGTTTTTCATTAAATGAAATAAAAGTGCTGTGTATACCTAAGGCTACGTTCACATTAGCGTTACGCTAATGTGCGTCGCTGTTGCGTCGGCGACGCAGCGGCGACGCGCCCCTATGTTTAACATAGGGGACGCGTGCGTTTTTTTGTTAGCGTTTTTCGACACGTGCATCGTTTCCGACGCTAGTGTCGGACGCAAGAAAATGCAACAAGTTGCATTTTTCGTGCGTCCGATTTTCGTCAAAAAACGACGCACGCGTCGCAAAACGCAGCGTTTTTGCGCGCGTTTTTGGTGCGTCGCGCGTTGCGTCACTGACGCACTGGCGCGCAACGCTAATGTGAACGTAGCCTAATAGACTTATAATCAAGCTACAGTTAGGTCCATATATATTTGGACAGAGACAACATTTTACTAATTTTGGTTATAGACATTACCACAATGAATTTTAAACAAAACAATTCAGATGCAGTTGAAGTTCAGACTTTCAGCTTTCATTTGAGGGTATCCACATTAAAATTGGATGAATGGTTTAGGAGTTTCAGCTCCTTAACATGTGCCACCCTGTTTTTAAAGGGACCAAAAGTAATTGGACAAATTCAATAATTTTAAATAAAATGTTCATTTTTAGTACTTGGGTTGAAAACCCTTTGTTGGCAATGACTGCCTGAAGTCTTGAATTCATGGACATCACCAGACGCTGTGTTTCCTCCTTTTTGATGCTCTGCCAGGCCTTCACTGTGGTGATTTTCAGTTGCTGTTTGTTTGTGAGCCTTTCTGTCTGAAGTTTAGTCTTTAACAAGTGAAATGCATGCTCAATAGGGTTGAGATCAGGTGACTGACTTGGCTATTCAAGAATATTCCGCTTCTTTGCTTTAATAAACTCCTGGGTTGCTTTGGCTTTATGGTTTGGGTCATTGTCCAGCTGTAGTATGAAACGACGACCAATCGGTTTGGCTGCATTTGGCTGGATCTGAGCACACAGTATGGCTCTGAATACCTCAGAATTCATTCAGCTGCTTCTGTCCTGTGTCACATCATCAATAAACACTAGTGACCCAGTGCCACTGGCAGCCATGCATGCCCAAGCCATCACACTGCCTCCGCCGGGTTTTACAGATGATGTGGTATGCGTTGGATCATGAGCTGTACCACTCCTTCGCCATACTTTTCTCTTTCCATCATTCTGGTAGAGGTTGATCTTGGTTTCATCTGTCCAAAGAATGTTCTTCCAGAACTGTGCTGGCTTTTTTAGATGTTTTTTAGCAAAGTCTAGTCTAGCCTTTTTATTCTTGATGCTTATGAGTGGCTTGCACCGTGCAGTGAACCCTCTGTATTTACTTTCATGCAGTCTTCTCTTTATGGTAGATTTGGATATTGATGCGCCTACCTCCTGGAGAGTGTTGTTCACTTGGTTGGCTGTTGTGAAGGGGTTTTCTTCACCAGGGAGATTATTCTGCAATCATCCACCACTGTTGTCTTCCGTGGGCGCCCAGGTCTTTTTGCATTGATGAGTTCACCAGTGCTTTCTTTCTTTCTCAGGATGTACCAAACTGTAGATTTTGCCACTCCTAATCTTGCAGCAATTTCTCGGATGTTTTTTTTTCTGTTTTCGCAGCTTAAGGATGGCTTGTTTCACCTGCATGGAGAGCTCCTTTGGCCACATGTTTACTTCACAGCAAAACCTTCCAAATGCAAGCACCACACCTCAAATCAACTCCAGGCCTTTTATCTGCTTAATTGAGAATGACATAGCGAGGGGATTGCCCACACCTGTCCATGAAATAGCCTTGGAGTCAATTGTCCAATTACTTTTGGTCCCTTTAAAAACAGGGTGGCACATGTTAAGGAGCTGAAACTCCTAAACCCTTCATCCAATTTTAATGTGGATACCCTCAAATGAAAGCTTAAAGTCTGAACTTCAACTGCATCTGAATTGTTTTGTTTAAAATTCATTGTGGTAATGTCTATAACCAAAATTAGAAAAATGTTGTCTCTGTCCAAATATATATGGACCTAACTGTATATAGGAATGATGTGACATACCACTTCATGTGCCAGGTACATACAATTGTGTGAAAAAGTGTTTGCCCCTTCCTGATTTCTTATTCTTTTGCATGTTTGTCACACTTAAATGTTACAGATCACCAAGCAAAGTTAAATATTAAACAAGATAACACAAGTAAACACAAAATGCATCTTTTAAATGATGGCCTTTATTATTAAGGGAAAAATAAATCCAAACCTATATGGCCCTATGTGAAAAAGTGATTGCCCCCTAAATCTAATAACTGGTTGGGCCACCCTTAACAGCAACAACTGCAATCAAATGTTTGCAATAACTGGCAATGAGTCTTTAACAATATTCTGGCGGAATTTTGGACAATGATATTTGCAGAATTGTTGTAATTTAGCAACATTGGAAGGTTCACAAGCATGAGCCGCCTTTTATCCCCTTAGTGACAGAGCCAATTTGGTACTTAATGACCAGGCCAAGTTTTATAATTCTGACCACTGTCACTTTATGAGGTTATAACTCTGGAACGTTTTAACGGATCCCGCTGAGCTTGGAAGGGAAGGAGCGCCATTTGACTTTTCAATGCAAAATTGACTGGAATTGAGATGGGATGCCATGACGCGTTTGGAGAGCCCCTGATGTGCCTAAACAATGAAACCCCCCACAAGTCACACCATTTTGGAAAGTAAACCCCCTAAGGAACTTGAAGACACAAAAAGAGCACAGTGAGGTCAAAAATACTCTGCTGTAAAAAAAAATCACAGTAATAAGCAAGTGCTTATCAAAAGATGAAAAGGTATACCTTGACGATTGGTGGAGCAGCTTAGTATACATTTTTTTGCAAAAAAGCGTATCAACTAAATACCCTGTTTTTTCATCTTTTGATAAGCACTTGCTTATTACTGTGATTTTTTTTTACAGCAGAGTATTTTTGACCTCACTGTGCTCTTTTTGTGTCTTCAAGTTTTTTGGTGGTGTGTGAACAGGTTCTTACAGACTTGTTCACTATGCAAGTAGCCCATGTGTTTCTGGTTCCATAATTGTTCTCTTGTTTCTACAAGACTAGGGAGTCCACCACTCCTCATGGGTCAATTGCACTAAAGCTGTTCCATCCAGCATGTCCACATGGATATTCCCTCTCTGAACCCTGCTTATACAGGTACTATACAATGATCAGGTTTTTAAATACATCAGATAGGGATTATATACATTAGTTAGGACTGCTCTATAAGGGTATACCTTGACGATTGGTGGAGCAGCTTAGTATACATTTTTTTGCAAAAAAACGTATCAACTAAATACCCTGTTTTTTCATCTTTTGATAAGCACTTGCTTATTACTGTGATTTTTTTTTACAGCAGAGTATTTTTGACCTCACTGTGCTCTTTTTGTGTCTTAAAGTTTTTTGGTGGTGTGTGCACAGGTTCTTACAGACTTGTTCACTGTGCAAGTAGCCCATGTGTTTCTGGTCCCCTAAGGAACTTATCTAGATGTGTTGTGAGAACTGTGAACCCCCAAGTGTTTCACTACAGTTAATAATGCAGAACTGTGAAAATAAAAAATCTTTTTTTTTCCAACAAAAATTATTTTTTAGCCCCCAGTTTTGTATTTTCCCAAGGGTAACAGGAGAAATTGGACACCAAATGTTGTTGTTCAATTTGTCCTGAGTACGCTGATACCCCATATGTGGGGGGAACCACTATTTGGATGCATGGCAGAGCTCGGAAGGGAAAGAGCTCCATTTGGAATGCAGACTTAGATGGATTGGTCTGCAGGCGACACGTTACATTTGCAGAATCCCTGATGTACCTAAGCAGTAGAAACACCCCACAAGTGACCCCATATTGGAAACTAGACCCCCCAAGGAACTTATCTAGATGTGTTGTGAGAACTTTGAACCCCCAAGTGTTTTAAGTGTTTCACTACAGTTTATAACTCAGTGCCGTGAAAATAAAAAATCTTTTTTCCCCACAAAAATTAACCCCTTCATGACACAGCCTATTTTGACCTTAAAGACCGTGCCGTTTTTTGCAATTCTGACCAGTGTCCCTTTATGAGGTAATAACTCAGGAATTCTTCAACGGATCCTAGCGGTTCTGAGATAGTTTTTTCGTGACATATTGGGCTTCATGTTAGTGGTAAATTTAGGTCAATAAATTCTGCGTTTATTTGTGCTAAAAACGGAAATTTGGCGAAAATTTAGAAAATTTCGCAATTTTCACATTTTGAATTTTTATTCTGTTAAACCAGAGAGTTATGTGACACAAAATAGTTAATAAATAACATTTCCCACATGTATACTTTACATCAGCACAATTTTGGAAACAAAATTTTTTTTTGCTAGGAAGTTGTAAGGGTTCAAATTTGACCAGCAATTTCCCATTTTTACAACGAAATTTACAAAACCATTTTTTTAGGGACCACCTCACATTTGAAGTCAGTTTGAGGGGTCTATATGGCTGAAAATACCCAAAAGTGACACCATTCTAAAAACTGCACCCCTCAAGGTGCACAAAACCACATTCAAGAAGTTTGCTAACCCTTCAGGTGCTTCACAGCAGCAGAAGCAACATGGAAGGAAAAAATTAACATTTAACTTTTTAGTCACAAAAATTATCTTTTAGCAATAATTTTTTTATTTTCCCAATGGTAAAAGGAGAAACTGAACAATGAATGTTGTTGTCCAATTTGTCCTGAGTACGCTGATACCTCATATGTGGGGGTAAACCACTGTTTGGGCGCACGGCAGGGCTTGGAAGGGAAGGAGCGCCATTTAACTTTTTGAATGAAAAATTGGCTGCACTCTTTAGCGGACACCATGTCGTGTTTGGAGAGCCCCCGTGTGCCTAAAAATTGGAGCTCCCTCCCATTTTGGAAACTAGATGCCCCAAGGAACTTATCTAGATGCATAGTGAGCACTTTAAACCCTCAGGTGCTTCACAAATTGATCCGTAAAAATGAAAAAGTACTTTTTTTCACAAAAAAATTCTTTTAGCCTCAATTTTTTCATTTTTACATGGGCAACAGGATAAAATGGATCCTAAAATTTGTTGGGCAATTTCTCCTGAGTACACCGATACCTCACATGTCGGGGTAAACCACTGTTTGGGCACATGGTAAGGTTCGGAAGGGAAGGAGCGCCATTTGACTTTTTGAATGAAAAATTATCTCCATCGTTAGCGGACACCATGTCATGTTTGGAGAGCCCCTGTGTGCCTAAACATTGGAGCTCCCCCACAAGTGACCCCATTTTGGAAACTGGACCCCCCAAGGAACTTATCTAGATGCCTAATGAGCACTTTAAACCCTCAGGTGCTTCACAAATTGATCCGTAAAAATGAAAAAGTACTTTTTTTTCACAAAAAAAATTTTTCGCCTCAATTTTTTCATTTTCACATGGGCAATAGGATAAAATGGATCGTAAAAATTGTTGGGCAATTTCTCCCGAGTACGCCGATACCTCACATGTGGGGGTAAACCACTGTTTGGGCACATGGTAAGGCTCGGAAGGGAAGGAGCGCCATTTGACTTTTTGAATGGAAAATTAGCTCCAATTGTTAGCGGACACCATGTCACGTTTGGAGAGCCCCTGTGTGCCTAAACATTGGAGCTCCCCCACAAGTGACCCCATTTTGGAAACTAGACCCCTCAAGGAACTTATCTAGATGCATATTGAGCACTTTAAACCCCCAGGTGCTTCACAGAAGTTTATAACGCAGAGCCATGAAAATAAAAAATACTTTTTCTTTCCTCAAAAATTATTTTTTAACCTGGAATTTCCTATTTTGCAAAGGGTAATAGGAGAAATTGGACCCCAAATGTTGTTGTCCAGTTTGTCCTGAGTTCGCTGATACCACATATGTGGGGGTAAACCACTGTTTTGGCGCACGGCAGGGCTCGGAAGGGAAGGCACGCCATTTGGCTTTTTAAATGGAAAATTAGCTCCAATCATTAGCGGACACCATGTCGCGTTTGGAGAGCCCCTGTGTGCCTAAACATTGCAGATCCCCCACAAATGACCCCATTTTGGAAACTAGACCCCCAAAGGAACTAATCTAGATGTGTGGTGAGCATTTTGAACCCCCAAGTGCTTCACAGAAGTTTATAACGCAGAACCATGAAAATAAAAAATAAAAAATATTTTCTCAAAAATGATATTTAGCCCGCAATTTTTATGTTCCCAAAGGTAACAGGAGAAATTTGACCCCAAAAGTTGTTGTACAATTTCTCCTGAGTACGCTGATACCCCATATGTGGGGGTAAACCACTATTTGGGCACACGTCGGGGTTTGGAAGGGAAGTAGTGATGTTTTGAAATGCAGACTTTGATGGAATGCTCTGCGGGTGTCACGTTGCATTTGCAGAGCCCCTGATGTGGCTAAACAGTAGAAACCCCCCACAAGTGACCCCATTTTGGAAACTAGACCCCCAAAGGAACTTATCTAGATGTGTGGTGAGCACTTTGAACCCCCAAGTGCTTCACAGAAGTTTATAACGCAGAGCAGTGAAAATAATAAATACGTTTTCTTTCCTCAAAAATAATTTTTTAGCCCAGAATGTTTTAATTTTCCCAAGGGTAACAGGAGAAATTTGTCCCCAATAGTTGTTGTCCAGTTTCTTCTGAGTACGGTGATACCCCATATGTGGGGGTAAACCACTGTTTGGGCACATGCCGGGGCTCGGAAGTGAAGTAGTGACGTTTTGAAATGCAGACTTTGATGGAATGCTCTGTGGGCGTCACGTTGCGTTTGCAGAGACCCTGATGTGGCTAAACAGTAGAAACCCCCCATAAGTGACCCCATTTTAGAAACTAGACCCCGAAAGGAACTTATCTAGATGTGTGGTGAGCACTTTGAGCCCCCAAGTGTTTCACAGAAGTTTATAACACAGAGCCGTGAAAATAATAAATACGTTTTCTTTCCTCAAAAATAATTTTTTAGCCCAGAATTTTTTATTTTCCCAAGGGTTACAGGAGAAATTTGACCCCAAAAGTTGTTATACAGTTTCTCCTGAGTACGCTGATACCCCATGTGTGGGGGTAAACCACTGTTTGGGCACACCTTGGGGCTCAGAAGGGAAGTAGTTACTTTCGAAATGCAGACTTTGATGGAATGGTCTGCGGGTGTCACGTTGCATTTGCAGAGCCCCTGGTGTGCCTAAACAGTAGAAACCCCCCACAATTGACCCCATTTGGAAACCAGACCCCCCAAGGAACTTATCTAGATACGTGGTGAGCTCTTTTGAACCCCCAAGTGCTTCACAGACGTTTACAATGCAGAGCCGTGAAAATAAAAAATCATTTTTCTTTCCTCAAAAATGATGTTTTAGCAAGCAATTTTTTATTTTCACAAGGGTAACAGGAGAAATTGGACCCCAATAATTGTTGCGCAGTTTGTCCTGAGTATGCTGGTATCCCATATGTGGGGGTAAACCACTGTTTGGGCACACGTCGGGGCTCGGAAGTGAGGGAGCACCATTTGACTTTTTGAATACAAGATTGGCTGGAATCAATGGTGGCGCCATGTTGCGTTTGGAGACCCCTGATGTGCCTAAACAGTTGAAACCCCTCAATTCTACCTCCAACACTAACCCCAACACACCCCTAACCCTAATCCCAACTTTAGCAATAAACCTAATCAGAACCCTAACCACAACCCTAATTCCAACCCTAACCCTAAGGCTATGTGCCCACGTTGCGGATTCGTGTGAGATTTTTCCGCACCATTTTTTAAAAATCCGTGGGTAAAAGGCACTGCGTTTTACCTGCGGATTTACCGCAGATTTCCAGTGTTTTTTGTGCGGATTTCACCTGCGGATTCCTATTGAGGAACAGGTGTAAAACGCTGCGGAATCCGCACAAAGAATTGACATGCTGCGGAAAATACAACGCAGCGTTTCCGCGCTGTATTTTCCGCACCATGGGCACAGCGAATTTGGTTTTCCATAGGTTTACTTTGTACTGTAAACCTGATGGAACTCTGCTGCGAATCCGCAGCCAAATCCACACCGTGTGCACATAGCCTAATTCTAAAGGTATGTGCACACACTGCGGAAAATGCTGCGGATCCGCAGCAGTTTCCCATGAGTTTACAGTTCAATGTAAACCTATGGGAAACAAAAATCGCTGTACACATGCTGCGGAAAAACTGCACGGAAACGCAGCGGTTTACATTCCGCAGCATGTCGCTTCTTTCTGCGGATTCCGCAGCGGTTTTACAACTGCTCCAATAGTAAACTGCAATTGTAAAACCGCAGTGAAATGCGCAGAAAAACCGCGGTAAATCCGCGATAAATCCGCAGCGGTTTAGCACTGCTGATTTATCAAATCCGCTGCGGAAAAATCCGCAGAGGACCAGAATACGTGTGCACATACCGAAACCCTAACCCTAGCCCTAACCCTAGCCCTAACCCTAGCCCTAACCCTAACCCTAGCCCTAGCCCTAGCCCTAACCCTGGCCCTAACCCTAGCCCTAACCCTAACCCTAGCCCTAGCCCTAACCCTAGCCCTAACCCTAACCCTAGCCCTAGCCCTAACCCTAACCCTAACCCTAATCTTAGTGGAAGAAAAAAAAATTTCTTTATTTTATTATTGTCCCTACCTATGGGGGTGACAAAGGGGGGGGGGTCATTTAGTATTTTTTTTATTTTGATCACTGTGAGGTTTTATCACAGTGATCAAAATGCACGTGAAACGAATCTGCCAGCCGGCAGATTCGGCGGGCGCACTGCGTATGCGCCCGCCATTTTGGAAGATGGCGGCGCCCAGGAAAGAAGATGGACAGACCCCGGGAGGCTCGGTAAGTATGATGGGGTGGGGGGGAGCATGGGGGGGTGGATCGGAGCATGGGGGAGTGGATCGCAGTGCGGGGGGGTGGATCGCAGTGCGGGGGTGGATCGGAGTGCGGGGGTGGATCGGAGTGCAGGGGGTGGGATTGGAGCACGGGGGGTGGGATTGGAGCACGGGGGAGTGGACAGGAGGACGAGGGAGCGGAGCACAGGACTGAGGGGAGCGGACCACAGATCGGGAGGCTGGGGAGACGATCAGTGTTTCCAGCCATGGCCGATGATATTGCAGCATCGGCCATGGCTGGATTGTAATATTTCACCAGTTTTTTAGGTGAAATATTACAAATCGCTCTGATTGACAGTTTCACTTTCAACAGCCAATCAGAGCGATCGTAGCCACGGGGGGGTGAAGCCACCCCCCCTGGGCTAAAGTACAACTCCTCCTGTCCCTGCAGGCCGGGTGAAATTACAGTTAACCCTTTCACCCGGCCTGCAGGAGCCCAATCCGGCCATGACGCACATGCTGCGTCACAGGTCGGATTGGCACAGGTTTTCATGACGCATACGGTACGTCAAAGGTCGGGAAGGGGTTAATTTTTAGCCCCCGCTTTTATATTTCCCTAAGGGTATTAGGAGAATTTGGACCCCAAAAGTTGTTGTCCAATATGTCCTGAGTATGCTGATATCCCATATGTTGGGGTAATCCCCTGTTTGGGCGCTTGGAAGGGAAGGAGCACTGTTTTACTTTTTCAACGCAGACTTGGCTGGAATTGAGATCGGATGCCATGTCGCATTTGGAGAGCCCCTGATGTGCTTAAACAGTGGAAACCCCCAAATTCTAACTGAAACCTTAACCCAAACACATCCCTAACCCTAATCCCAACCCTAACCATAACCCTAACCACACTCCTAACCCAAACATGCCCCTAGCCCTAATCCCAACCACACCCCTAACCCTAATCCCAACCCTAACCACATCCCTAACTCCAACACACCCCTAACCCTAATCCCAACCATAACCCTAACCACACCCCTAACCCTAATCCCAACCCTAATTCCAACTGTAAATGTAATCCAAACCCTAAATTTAGCCCCAACCCTAAAACTAACTTTAGCCCAACCCTAACCCTAACTTTAGCCCCAACCCTAACCCTAGCTTTAGCCCCAATTCCAACCCTAACTGTAGCCCCAACCCTAACTGTAGCCCCAACCCTAACTTTAGCCCCAACCCTAACCCTAACCCTAGCTTTAGCCCCAACCCTAATACTAACTTTAGCCCCAACCCTAACCCTAACTTTAGCCCCAACCCTAACTTTAGCCCCAACCCTAACCCTAACTTTAGCCCCAACCCTAACCCTAACTTTAGCCCCAACCCTAACCCTAAATTTAGCCCCAACCGTAACAATAACCCTAATTTTAGCCCCAACCCTAACCCTAACCCTAATGGGAAAATGGAAATAAATACATTTTACATTTTTTTATTATTTTTCCCTAACTATGGGGGTGATGAAGGGGGGTGTGATTTACTTTTGTAGCGGATTTTTAGTGGATTTTTATGATTGGCAGCCGTCACACACTAAAAGACGCTTTTTATTGCAAAAATTTGTTTCTGCGTCTTCACATTTTGAGAGCTATAATTTTTCCATATTTTAGTCAACAGAGTCATGTGACATCTTTGTTTTTTGCAGAACGAGTTGTCATTTTTATTGTTACCATTTTCGGGAACGTGACATTTTTTGATCGCTTTTTATTCCGATTTTTGTGAGGCAGAATGGCTAAAAAACAGCCATTCATGAATTTCTTTTTGGGGGGCGTTTATACCGTTCCACGTTTGGTAAAATTGATAAAGCAATTTTATTCTTCGGGTCAGTACGATTACAGCGATACCTCATTTATATCATTTTTTATGTTTTGACGCTTTTATACGATAAAATCTATTTTATATAAAAAATTATTATTTTTGCATCACTTTATTCTGAGGACTATAACTTTTTATTTTTTCACTGAAGATGCTGTATGGCAGCTCGTTTTTTACGGGACAAGATGACCTTTTCAGCAGTACCATGGTTATTAATATCCGTCATTTTGATCGCATGTTATTCCACTTTTTGTTCGGCGGTATGATAATAAAGCGTTGTTTTTTGCCTGTTTTTTTTTTTCTACGGTGTTCACTGAAGGGGTTAACTAGTGGGATAGTTTTATAGGTCAGGTCGTTACGGAGGCGGCGATACTAAATATGTGTACTTTTATTGCTTTTTTTATTTAAAGAAATGTATTTATTGGAACAATATTTTTTTTTCTTTATTTAGGATTTTTTTTTTTTACACATGTAATTTTTTTTTTTTTACTTTTTTACTTTGTCTGAGGGGGACATCATACTATAGTGTCAGATCGCTGATCTGACACTTTGCAAAGCAGTGTGTCAGATCAGTGATCTGACAGGCACTGCATGGAGGCTTCCTGGCGCCTGGTCTGAGCAGGCGCTTGAAAGCCACCTCCCTGCAGGACACGGAAGGCCCCCCACGGCCATTTTGGATCCTGGGCCTGCAGGGAGGAGGAGGTAGAAGACCCACGGAGCAACGCGATCACATCTTTTGTCAGATTCAAGTTATTTCTGTGACCATTCTGGGTTTTTCTGTCATTAAACGAGGGGTACCAACAATTTTGACCGTGTGTAACCCAAGTACGCTTCATCTTGAGGTCACGAATAGATGGCTGGGCATGCTCCTTCAGAATTTTTTGGTAGACAGCAGAATTCTTGGTTCCATTTACCACAGCAAATCTTCCAGGTCCTGAAGCAGCAAAACAGCCCCAGATCATCACACTATCACCACCACCATATTTTATTGTTGGTATGATGTTCCTTTTATGAAATGCTGTGTTACTTCTCTGCCAGATGTAATGGGACATACACCATTCAAAAAGTTTAACTTTTGTCTTGTGAGACCACAGAGTGTTCTCCCAAAAGCCTTGGGGATCAGATGTGTTCTGGCAAAATTGAGACAAGCCTTAATGTACTTATTGCTCAGCAAGGGTTTTCGTCTTGGAACTATGCCATGCAGGCCATTTTTCCCTAGTGTCTTTCTTATGGTGGAGTCATGAACACTGACCTTAACTGGGGCAAGTGAGGCCTGCAATTCTTTGGATGTTGTTGTGGGATCTTTTGTGACTTCTTGGATGAGCCATCGCTGCTCTCTTGGGGTAATTGTGTTTGGCCGGCCACTCAACTCTACCATATTTTCACCAATTGTGGATAATGGATCTCACAGTGGTTCATTGGAGTCCCAAAGCTTGATAAATGGCTTTATAACATTTTCCAGACTGATAGATCTCAATTAATTTGTTTCTCATTTATCTCAGAATTTCTTTGGATTGCGGCATGATGCATAGCTTTTGCAGATCTTTTGGTTTAGTTCACTTTGTCAGGCAGGTCATATCTGACTAGTATACCGTCATATTAAATTTACTGACTAATTATGGCTTTTTAATATTTTAAAATCTGATACCTGCATTACAGAATGAATTAGGTCACTATTGACTAATATGTCCGGTTCTCTAAGTTGGATGCACTTGTCAGTGAGCATACCCAGTTTGAGTGCCCCGGGATCTTCAGAAAACAGCCATACAGGATATCGGCGCATGCACCGCTGCTAGGCAGCAGAGATACCCTTGTGGTTCACAGAACTGCCAACAGAAGTATCCTCACTTAAGGGGATGCTCCAATGACACATGTGCTGCCATGGACCAGCTGCGCCATTATAAACACAAAATAACACGTTTTTGTTTACACACAATATGATTGGATAATTGAACCTATTTCAACCGAACCTCCTCCCCTTTAGACAGACGCCCTCTGATAAAGAAAGGGCGCAGAGCTTGTTGGGGAGCACGGGAATAATATTTGATCAGCAGTACCACAGGTAAGTGTTTCATTTACTACAATCTTTATAATTTTAATACACCCATTTACACAGTTGCTTATATAGCTGAGCCAGGTCACCAATTGCAGTGCTTTTGACCTGGTCCATATGGATGTACTGTTTGGGCAAATCGTATTATAAGTGATTACCTTCATAATCATGTTTGTACTAGACATTTATGATAGCACTATGTTCTGTGAATCTAATTGATGAAAAGATTTACTATGTATTCATATCAGCACTTAAAATAAAGTTAAACAAGGTAATTATTAAAACTATAAATAAAGATTAATTTTGGTTAATGTACTCGTGGGTGTTTAGGCTCTTTTCTATGCCTGTGTTCATATAGTTATGTAAATATTGATTTGTGACCTACAAATAAGCTAATTCAAGATGAAAAGATTTTGAGATCAATATCAATCGCAGCATTTAGAATGCAGGCAAAGGAAGGTGGTCCCTCTCCCCTCTGATCGGTGCCCCCTTCCTCGTTGCCATGGTGACATCCAGGTCACCAGGGCTAGCAATCTAATTAGATCATGTGCAGTGCATGGTCTAGCTAGCTTGTGTCAATGCAACACTGACAGTTATGAATTACTAGAAATAGGCCCAATGCTATCGTATCGGGAGTGCGGTGAAATTAAAGGGAACCTGTCACCCCCCTCAGGCTTTTGTAACTAAAAGAGCCACCTTGTGCAGCACAAATGCAGCATTCTGACAAGGTGGCTCTTTTAGTTATGATGCCTGCACATGCTGAAATAATCACTTATAAAATGTGCCCCCTTTTACCCTGAAATATTCCTGGAGGCGGGTCTTTCCTAGCTAATCAGACGCAGCACAGCCGTCACTCCAGGCCTGTGCGTGCCGGGCGCCGCCTCCTCAGTGCTGTTTTCAAATGAGCTGGCACCTGCGCTCTTTTCTCATGCCTTTAGCATGCGCAGTAAGCGCTGCCCGACCTCTGTCCTCATTTGCAGTCTAGCTGACTGCGCCTGTGCGGCTGCCCTGCCCGAGATCCCAGCCCCGCAGTGAGAATAAATCAGAAGACACTGCGGGGCGGGATCTCGGGCAGGGCGGCCGCACAGGCGCAGTCACCCAGACTGCAATTGAGGACAGAGGACGGGCAGCACTCACTGCGCATGCCCAAGGCATGAGAAAAGAGAGCAGGTGCCGGCTCATTTGAAAACAGTGCTGAGGATGCGGCGCCCAGCGCGCACAGGCCCGGAGTGATGGCTGTGCTGCGTCTGATTAGCAAGGAAAGACCCGCCTCCGGGAACATTTTAGGGTAAGAGGGGGCACATTTTATAAGTGATTATTTCAGCGTGTGCAGGCATCATAACTAAAAGAGCCACCTTGTCAGAATGCAGCATTTGTGCTGCACAAGGTGGCTCTTTTAGTTACAAACACCTGAGGGGAGTGACAGGTTCCCTTTAACATCTGTGTAAGCTTAGTGGTGCTGACAGGAGCAGCGAACATGCCTCACACCATTTGCGCTTTCCAACGTATCTGTTCTATATCATCTCTCTGCATTTTTGTATTTTTGCGCAGGCGCAGTTCGTGGCCTGCGTGGGTATAGCGGAGATGTGTATGTCGCTTTGCGGCCACGAACTGTGTAACACCCCAGGAAGCCGGTTGTTACAGTGGTGTTGCCTTCCTCTTGAGGAGGGTGATGCCATGCCAGGAAGCAAGGAGGATCCCTTTATCAGGTGGCACATACATGCAACATGTTCTGATTCCAGGCCAGAAGGGGGAGCTCTGAACCCGGTTTAAGGGGTGCTTCCCCAGATATATGTTCTGGCTTGGAGGAGGAGTTAAGGAGTCTGAGGAGAGAGTCGGAGCAGACAGTTGGAGGAAAGAGGAGAGAAAAGCTGGAGCCATGCAGACAGGTGGTTCTGCATCTCCTGGTCAGAGTGGAGCAGTCAGACAGTGTTGTGTCGATAGAACATGCAAGAGGAGAAGAAGCACAGGAGAAGTAAGGAGCTGGAGGGGAGTTGGGACTGAGATCCCTCCATGCTGAAGCGCAGGAACTGGGCACTGGGATCCCGAGGCTGTGTGGGACTGTATGCTCCACAGCAGAAACCAGAGGGTGGAAGATTGCAGGTCATCTGTCCGCACCCACACCGGAAGGCACAGCAACATATAGAGCCCAGAGTCATAATTAGAGACACCTGTAAAAAGGCTCGCGTTGCCTGCCATGCGGGTTGTTGTGAATTCTGTTGTTAAGCTCCCTCCTGTGGTCATGAATGGTACTTCAGCTGGTTCTGTCCATGGGCTTCCTCTGGTGGCTGTGAGTGGAGCTGCTGCTTCTGAGTTTCCTTCCACAGGTGACGAGGTTAATTCGTTAGCTGGCTGCTCTATTTAACTCCACCTAGATCTTTGCTCCATGCCACCTGTCAATGTTCCAGTATTGGTCTAGTTCGCTCCTGGATCGTTCGTGTGACCTGTCTTCCCAGCAGAAGCTAAGTTCCTGCTTGTTTTTCTCTGTTTGCTATTTTTTCTGTCCAGCTTGCTATTTTGATTTTTGTCTTGCTTGCTGGAAGCTCTGGGACGCAGAGGGAGCGCCTCCGCACCGTGAGTCGGTGCGGAGGGTCTTTTTGCGCCCTCTGCGTGGTCTTTTTGTAGTTTTTTTGTGCTGACCGCAAAGTTACCTTTCCTATCCTCTGTCTGTTCAGAAAGTCGGGCCTCACTTTGCTAAATCTATTTCTTCTCTGTGTTTGTAATTTTCATCTTAACTCACAGTCATTATATGTGGGGGGCTGCCTGTTCCTTTGGGGAATTTCTCTGAGGCAAGGTAGGCTTTATTTTTCTATCTTTAGGGCTAGCTAGTTCCTTAGGCTGTGTCGAGTTGCATAGGGAGCGTTAGGAGCAATCCACGGCTATTTCTAGTGTGTGTGATAGGATTAGGGATTGCGGTCAGCAGAGTTCCCACGTCTCAGAGCTTGTTCTGTATTATTAGTAACTATCAGGTCATTCCGTGTGCTCTTAACCACCAGGTCCATTATTGTCCTAACCACCAGGTCATAACAGTACAGGTGGCCCAAAATATTCTCAAAAGAGGGATAAGAGAAGTTCTGAGACCATTTTTTTTTCTTTGCAGTCTGTTTTGTCAATCTTTTCCCCTTTACCTCTGGGTGGTTCAGGATACAGGTGTAGATATGGACATTCAAGGTCTGTCCTCTTGTATGGATAATCTCACCATTCAAGATTTTGTGGTTCAGAGTCCGATGTTAGAGCCTAGGATTCCTATTCCTGATTTGTTTTTTGGGATAGATCTAAGTTTCTGAATTTCAAAAATAATTGTAAATTGTTTCTTGCTTTGAAACCTCGCTCCTCAGGTGACCCTGTTCAACAAGTGAAAATCATTATTTCTTTGTTACGTGGCGACCCTCAAGACTGGGCACTTTCCCTTGCGCCAGGGGATCCGGCATTGCGTGATGTTGATGCGTTTTTTTCTGGCGCTTGGATTGCTTTATGAGGAACCAAATTCAATGGATCAGGTAGAGAAAATCTTGCTGGCTCTGTGTCAGGGTCAGGATGAGGTGGAGATATATTGTCAGAAGTTTAGGAAGTGGTCTGTACTCACTCAGTGGAATGAATGTGCTCTGGCAGCAATTTTCAGAAAGGGTCTCTCTGAAGCCCTTAAGGATGTCATGGTGGGATTTCCCATGCCTGCTGGTCTGAATGAGTCTATGTCTTTGGCTATTCAGATCGATCGACGCTTGCGTGAGCGTAAAGCTGTGCACCATTTGGCGGTATTACCTGAGCATAGACCTGAGTCTATGCAATGTGATAGGACTTTGACCAGAGCTGAACGGCAAGAACACAGACGTCGGAATGGGCTGTGTTTTTACTGTGGTGATTCCACTCATGCCATCTCCGATTGTCCTAAGCGCAATAAGCGTTTCGCTAGGTCTGCCACCATTGGTACAGTACAGTCGAAATTTCTTTTGTCCGTTACTCTGATTTGCTCTTTGTCATCCTATTCTGTTATGGCATTTGTGGATTCAGGCGCTGCCCTGAATTTGATGGACTTGGAGTTTGCTAGGCGCTGTGGTTTTTTCTTGGAGCCCTTGCAGTATCCTATTCCATTGAGAGGAATTGATGCTATGCCTTTGGCCAAGAATAAGCCTCAGTACTGGACCCAATTGACCATGTGCATGGCTCCTGCACATCAGGAGGATATTCGCTTTTTGGTGTTGCATAATCTGCATGATGTGGTCGTTTTGGGGTTGCCATGGCTACAGGTCCATAATCCTGTATTGGATTGGAAATCTATGTCTGTGTCCAGCTGGAGTTGTCAGGGGGTACATGGTGATGTTCCATTTTTGTCTATTTCGTCATCCACCCCTTCTGAAGTCCCGGAGTTTTTGTCGGATTACCGGGATGTATTTGATGAGCCCAAATCCAGTGCCCTACCTCCTCATATGGATTGCGATTGTGCTGTTCAATTTATCTGTGCCAGAACACGCCGCTATGCGGAGTTATATAAAGGAATCCTTGGAGAAGGGTAAAATTCGCCCGTCGTCGTCACCATTGGGAGCAGGGTTCTTTTTTGTGGCCAAGAAGGATGGTTCTTTGAGACCTTGTATTGATTACCGCCTTCTTAATAAGATCACAGTCAAATTTCAGTACCCTTTGCCACTGCTGTCTGATTTATTTGCTCGGATTAAGGGGGCTAGTTGGTTCACCAAGATAGATCTTCGTGGTGCTTATAATCTTGTGCGTATTAAACAGGGCGATGAATGGAAAACAGCATTTAATACGCCCGAGGGCCATTTTGAGTACCTGGTTATGCCATTCGGGCTTTCCAATGCTCCATCAGTATTTCAGTCCTTTATGCATGACATCTTCCGAGAGTACCTGGATAAATTCCTGATTGTATATTTGGATGATATTTTGGTCTTCTCGGATGATTGGGAGTCTCACGTGAAGCAGGTCAGAATGGTGTTCCAGGTCCTTCGTGCGAATTCTTTGTTTGTGAAGGGGTCAAAGTGTCTCTTTGGAGTTCAGAAGGTTTCATTTTTGGGTTTCATTTTTTCCCCTTCTACTATCGAGATGGACCCTGTTAAAGTCCAGGCCATTTATGATTGGACTCAGCCGACATCTGTGAAGAGTCTGCAAAAGTTCCTGGGCTTTGCTAATTTTTATCGTCGCTTCATCAGTAATTTTTCTAGTGTTGCTAAACCGTTGACTGATTTGACCAAGAATGGTGCTGATGTGGTCAATTGGTCCTCTGCGGCTGTAGAGGCTTTTCAGGAGTTGAAGCGACGTTTTGCTTCTGCCCCTGTGTTGTGCCAGCCAGATGTTTCGCTCCCGTTTCAGGTCGAGGTTGATGCTTCTGAGATTGGAGCAGGGGCTATTTTGTCACAAAGAAGTTCTGATGGGTCGGTGATGAAACCATGTGCCTTCTTTTCTAGAAAGTTTTCGCCTGCAGAGCGCATTTATGATGTTGGCAATCGAGAGTTGTTGGCCATGAAGTGGGCATTCGAGGAGTGGCGTCATTGGCTTGAAGGAACCAAGCATCGCGTAGTGGTCTTGACGGATCACAAGAATTTGACTTATCTCGAGTCTGCCAAACGGTTGAATCCTAGACAGGCTCGTTGGTCGCTATTTTTCTCCTGTTTTGATTTTGTGGTTTCGTACCTTCCGGGCTCTAAGAATGTGAAGGCTGATGCCCTGTCAAGGAGTTTTGTGCCCGACTCTCCGGGTGTTCCTGAGCCGGCGGGTATTCTCAAAGAGGGGGTAATTTTGTCTGCCATCTCCCCTGATTTGCGGCGGGTGCTGCAAAAATTTCAGGCTGATAGACCTGACCGTTGCCCAGTGGAGAAACTGTTTGTCCCTGATAAATTGACTAGTAGAGTTATCTCTGAGGTTCATTGTTCGGTGTTGGCTGGTCATCCTGGAATCTTTGGTACCAGAGATTTGGTGGCTAGATCCTTTTGGTGGCCTTCTTTGTCACGGGATGTGCGTTCTTTTGTGCAGTCCTGTGGGACTTGTGCTCGGGCTAAGCCCTGCTGTTCTCGTGCCAGTGGGTTGCTTTTGCTTTTGCAGGTCCCGAAGAGGCCCTGGACGCATATTTCCATGGATTTAATTTCGGATCTCCCTGTCTCTCAAAAGATGTCGGTCATTTGGATGGTTTGCGATCGCTTCTCTAAGATGGTCCATTTGGTACCCTTGTCTAAATTGCCTTCCTCCTCTGATTTGGTGCCATTGTTTTTCCAGCATGTGGTTCGTTTGCATGGCATTCCGGAGAACATCGTTTTGGACAGAGGTTCCCAATTTGTTTCAAGGTTTTGGCGATCCTTTTGTGCTAGGATGAGCATTGATTTGTCTTTTTCCTCGGCTTTCCATCCTCAGACAAATGGCCAAACCGAACGAACTAATCAGACTTTGGAAACATATCTGAGATGCTTTGTTTCTGCTGATCAGGATGATTGGGTGTCCTTTTTGCCTTTGGCTGAGTTCGCCCTTAATAATAGGGCCAGCTCGGCTACTTTGGTTTCGCCGTTTTTCTGCAATTCTGGTTTCCATCCTTGTTTCTCTTCAGGGCAGGTTGAGTCTTCGGACTGTCCTGGTGTAGATACTGTGGTGGATAGGTTGCAGCAGATTTGGACTCATGTGGTGGACAATTTAACATTGTCCCAGGAGAAGGCTCAACGTTTCGCTAACCGCCGGCGCTGTGTGGGTCCCTGACTTCGTGTTGGGGATTTGGTTTGGTTGTCGTCTCGTTATGTTCCTATGAAGGTTTCCTCTCCTAAGTTTAAGCCTCGTTTTATTGGTCCGTATAAGATTTCTGAGGTTCTCAATCCTGTGTCATTTCGTTTGACCCTTCCAGCTTCTTTTGCCATCCATAATGTATTCCATAGGTCGTTGTTGCGGAGATACGTGGCGCCTGTAGTTCCATCCGTTGATCCTCCTGCCCCGGTGTTGGTTGAGGGGGAGTTGGAGTATGTGGTGGAGAAGATTTTGGATTCTCGTATTTCGAGACGGAAACTCCAGTACCTGGTCAAGTGGAAGGGTTATGGTCAGGAAGATAATTCCTGGGTCTTTGCCTCTGATGTTCATGCTGCCGATTTGGTTCGTTCCTTTCATTTGGCCCGTCCTGGTCGGCATGGGGGCTCTGGTGAGAGTTCGGTGACCCCTCCTCAAGGGGGGGTACTGTTGTGAATTCTGTTGTTAAGCTCCCTCCTGTGGTCATGAATGGTACTTCGGCTGGTTCTGTCCATGGGCTTCCTCTGGTGGCTGTGAGTGGAGCTGCTGCTTCTGAGTTTCCTTCCACAGGTGACGAGGTTAATTCGTTAGCTGGCTGCTCTATTTAACTCCACCTAGATCTTTGCTCCATGCCACCTGTCAATGTTCCAGTATTGGTCTAGCTCGCTCCTAGATCGTTCGTGTGACCTGTCTTCCCAGCAGAAGCTAAGTTCCTGCTTGTTTTTCTCTGTTTGCTATTTTTTCTGTCCAGCTTGCTATTTTGATTTTTGTCTTGCTTGCTGGAAGCTCTGGGACGCAGAGGAAGCGCCTCCGCACCGTGAGTCGGTGCGGAGGGTCTTTTTGCGCCCTCTGCGTGGTCTTTTTGTAGTTTTTTTGTGCTGACCGCAAAGTTACCTTTCCTATCCTCTGTCTGTTCAGTAAGTCGGTCCTCACTTTGCTAAATCTATTTCTTCTCTGTGTTTGTAATTTTCATCTTAACTCACAGTCATTAGATGTGGGGGGCTGCCTGTTCCTTTGGGGAATTTCTCTGAGGCAAGGTAGGCTTTATTTTTCTATCTTTAGGGCTAGCTAGTTCCTTAGGCTGTGTCGCGTTGCATAGGGAACGTTAGGAGCAATCCACGGCTATTTCTAGTGTGTGTGATAGGATTAGGGATTGCGGTCAGCAGAGTTCCCACGTCTCAGAGCTTGTTCTGTATTATTAGTAACTATCAGGTCATTCCGTGTGCTCTTAACCACCAGGTCCATTATTGTCCTCACCACCAGGTCATAACAGCGGGTACTGTCTTAGGACAGAGAGAGAGAGAAAGGACCTTGTTTGAAGCCATAGGCAGCAAGGGACTCACTTTACAGCGCAGGAAGAAAGGCTTCCAACCTCTCCTGAAAAGGGGGATCCCTAATCGCTTCCAGGCTGGTCACCATCACCTGTTACCGGTACCCTGGACTGTGGCCGAAAACCACCAGCAAATGGTAATTAGACTGGAACCCTGTGTCCTCTAATTCTTCCTGGCACCACACCATCTTTGCCTACTTCACCGGGAGCCCTGGGGATCCAGCTTCACCTGTGGGAAGCCATACCACCTCTGCTGCAGTACCATCACCCCCAGAAGACCCCTTTAAGCAGTGTTGGTCATCCTTGACAGAATACCACAAGTGGCATCACGAACATTCCTTATTCTAAATACCCCTTTTAAAACTTTCCCTTTAACTTGGACACCCAGGGCCACGGACCGGGTCGCTGCCACCGTGACTTCCCCTTTAATGACCACCGGACCCAGTACCTAGTACCCCTAGGCCCTGGCGGGCGCTCCAACTGCGCCTGCGCAAGTGACACTGCCGGGGTGCCTTATGGGATTCGGGGATATTTTCACCAAATAGTACCAAAATAAAATATAACTTTTAATGTAGTAATATTAAAAAATGGCATAAATATTTTATATAAATTCCCATTACCCCATACGATATGAGTCTGTTCAAATAATATTAAGGAAAGGGAAAAAAATATCTCCCTATTAATTCACTATGGATTCCCTTCCTAACAGCGGAGGTTGGCACCCTCACCTGCGCAATGGCGCCCCTGCTCATCGACGGCTCTCCCTCCTTTCCCTAGATAACCCGTAGATGAGACAGAGTGAAAAGAACACTATTGTACCATATGAAATAAGATAGCATATCTCTGATATACCATATGGCACGTGCAATATATCAGAGAGAGATAAATAAACAGACACCAATATCATATATACAAAGTTTCACATAGGCAGATAAATAATGCACATATTCCCAAAAATAATATAAAAAATGGAGTAAATTCCCCAAATTATGGGATTCGGGGACAGCGGCCGGAAGTCCCAACTGGCGATTTTATATATATATATATATATATATATATATATATATATATATATATATAGATTATGATATTGCTCAGTAATATATTATATAGTAATAGATGGTGGCCCGATTCTGACGCATCGGGTATTCTAGAATATGCATGTCCATGTAGTATATTGCACAGCCCACGTAGTATATTGCACAGCCCACGTAGTATATTGCCCAGCCACGTAGTATATTGCCCAGCCACGTAGTATATTGCCCAGCCACGTAGTATATTGCCCAGTCACGTAGTATATTGTCCAGTCACGTAGTATATTGCCAAGGCACGTAGTATATTGCCCAGCCACGTAGTATATTGCCCAGCCACGTAGTATATTGCCCAGCCACATAGTATATTGCCCAGTCACATACTATATTGCCCAGCCACATAGTATACTGCCCAGTCACAAAGTATATTGCCCAGCCACGTAGTATATTGCCCAGTCACGTAGTATATTGCCCAGCCACGTAGTATATTGCCCAATTATGTAGTATACAGCACAGAGCCACGTAGTATATTGCACAGCGACATAGTATATTGCCCAGTGACGTAGTATACAGCACAGTGCCATGTAGTATATTGCACAGCGACGTAGTATATTGCCCAGCTACGTAGTATATTGCCCATCCATGTATGTCACAGGTTAAAATAAAAATAAACATATACTCACCTTCCGAGGGCCACTTGTAGTTCGATCACATGACTGTGACGTCATGGCAGGTCCTTCTCCCATACCACCGGAACCTGCCACTTGCATGGAGCGGTCACCGGAGCGTAGCCAGGATCGGGAAAGGCGGCGGAAGGTGAGTATATAATGATTTTTTTTTTTTAATTATTTTTAACATTAGATGTTTTTACTATTGACGCTGCATAGACAGCATCAATAGTAAAAACTTGCTGCGTGGGAATAGCAGCAGTGTCACTTGCGACCACAACCTGCACCTGCGCAAGTGACACTGCCGTGGTGCCTTATGGAATTTGGGGACAGCAGCTGGAAGTCCCAACTGGCGATTATTATAATAGATAGCAATGCTCCTTCATTGCTATGCTGCATTACTGCAATCAGAGCTGTGAAAGCAAAAGTCCCATAGAGGGACTAAGTGAAAAAGTAAAACAAAAGAAAAAAAAACGCTATAAAAATATAACCCCCCCATAAAATAATAATTAAAAAAATGTAAATATATTGAACCTATAAATATTGTTATGAAAAAAAGAAAGACAAAAAAGTACACATATCTGGTATGGCCATATCCGGAATGAACCGACCTATAAAACTGTCCCACTATTTAAAACCTTCAGTGAACACCTTTAAAAAAAGGCAAACAAACTATGCTTTTCCATCATACCGCCGAACAGAAAGTGGAATAAAATGCGATCAAAAAGACAATTGCAAATAAAAATGGTATAGCTGAAAAGGACATCTTGTCCCGCAAAAAACAAGCTTGCCATACAGCTCTATCAGTGCAAAAGAGTTATGGTTCTTAGAATAAAGCAATGCAAAAATAATTCTTTTTTTCTATAATATAGTTTTTATTGTGTAAAAACGCCAAACATAAAAAAAGATATAAATGGGGAATTGCTATAATAAAGCAAAACAAAAACAATTCTTGAATTGCTGGATTTTGCTAATTCTTCCTCCTAAAAAATGGAATAGAAAGCAATTCTAAAATGTCAAATCCCTCACATGAGTCTGTTGACAGAAATATGCAAAAATTATTGCTCTCAAAATATGGCGATGCAAAAATTTGTTGTTAGGGCTAGCGGAATGCACCAAATAATTATAAGGATGGTATAATGTGCGCTCGCAGCACGGGGTCCACTGTGCAGAGATGGAACCTGCTGCTGAGTAATGACGGACTATATGGCGGTATAATGTCGATACACACACAAGTTAGCTACACCTGGTATGAAGGAAACGAACCCTGTTGCATCACAGGTACCGCACAAAGAGCGCAAGCAAAGAGTCACAGAACTCTGTTCCAAGACTCAGGGAAAGAGTTCCTCTAGACCACTTGCGCTTGACACCGCTACTGTGGTGTCAGATTAATAGAACTAATAATTTACTGCACAAGAGTGCGCACAGTGCTGCTCTGGTGGATGCCACTAGCCACTCAGACTTCGGCCAGGAAAGCGCTCTATTAGCGCACGGTGCCGCACTGGCGGTAACTGCTATCAAACATTGTATCGTGTGCTAGCTGTGCAGAATACCACTGTCAGTCACTAGGTAGCTTCCAACATTCACGAACAGTCAACATCACTAGGGATGGGAATGATTTGGAGCTTTCATCCATCGACAGGCACACATCCACACACACACGATAATAAGTTTACACTAGCGCATGGCCGTGCGGCCATGCAAACCTTTAATAGCGGAAGCTCACCGGGACCTGGCTAGTGGTCCAATAGGAGCTGCTACAGGACCTGAGCATGTGACCCCCGACCTCCAATGAGAGGTCGTCCCTTGGGCATACTCAGAAGAAGAAAAGCAGGACTTAATCCCAGGTACACCGGCTTGCCGCTGATCAGTACTGGTTACAATGGCTGAGCCTGGAAGGACAGCAGTAACCAGCTGCACAGTATCAGCTTGAGCCAGATGCTGGGATCGATGTCTCTGCTGAGCAGGCTCCACTGTGGCTGGAGAAGAATGGGAGACCGCAGCTGAGATGGTTTAAGATTCCCCCTGTTCAGTGGCGGGAACTCAACACCTAAAACTTGTATTTATAACTCTGAAAAGCTTCAACCTATCCAAGAAATTCTAATATTGTTTTTGTGTGACATATTGCACTTTGTGATAGTGATAACATTTATTTGATATAACTTGCATTTGTTTCTGAAAATATGAGAAATTTGTCGAATAGGTTGACTGTTTTGCAAATTTCAAACTCTAATTTTTAGAGTTATTGCACACAAAATAGTTAATAAATAACATTTCCCAAATGTCTACTTTATATCATCATGATTTTATAAACATCATTTTTTTGTTTGTAAGTTAAGGTTGTTAAAAGTTGAACAGCAATTTCTGATTTTTCCAACAATTTACAAAATCAATTTTTTCAGAGGCCACATCACATTTGAAGTGTCTTTGAGCAGTCTATGTGACAGGAAATACTCAAAAGTCACACCATTCTAAAAACTGCACCCCTTAAACTGCTAAAAACCACATTCAAGAAGTTTATTAGTCCCTCAAGGTCTTCACATGAACTAATGCAACATGGAAGGAATAAATGAAAGTTTTACTTTTTCCCACAAAAATGTTACTTTAGCCCCAAATTTTTCATTTTTGCAAGGGTAACAGAAGAATATGCACCAAAAATTTTTTTGAGCAATTTCTCCTGAGTACGCTGATATGCCATATGTGTTGGAAAACTATTGTTTGGCTGCACGGCAGAGCTGTGAAGGGAAGGAGCGCCCTTTGAGTTTTGGAATGCAAAATTTGCTGGAATCAATAGCGGATGCGATGTTGTGTTTGGAATGCCCCTCAAGTGCCTAAACAGTAGAAACCCCGCATAAGTTACCCCATTTTGGAAACTAGACCCCTCAAGGAATTTATCTAGATGTATAGTGAGCACCTTGAACCTTCATCTTCCTAATTTTCCCTTGTGTTCCTTCAGAAACACGTATTTCAGAGATTTACATGGAAAGTCCGGTGAAAGCGCTCAAGTAGAGTGCAGGATAAATGTGAGCAGAGCCTTACTACGATCTTTGAGAGACAGAATGAACAAATCAGCAGCAGGTCAATAATTGTTTTTATTTGTTTTTCATGCCATTCCTTGTGCGGTACAAGTGATTAGACAACTTTATGATTCGGCTTAGTGCAATTACAGCAATACCAGATTTATATCAGTTTTTTTGCTTGGCTGTTGTCACACACTAGAGATGCTTTTTTTTATTTACAAAAACACGTTTTTGTATGGTCATATACATTGAGAGTTATAATTTTTCTACATTTCTGCGGACAAAGTCATGTGATGGCTTGTGTTTTGCAAGGCGAGTTGTTGTTTTTATTGGTGCCATTTTCGGTCACATAATGTTTTTGGATTGCTTTATATTCAGATTTTTGGGAGGAAAAATAAACAAAAACCAACAATGCAGAAATATTTTGGGCGGCTTTTATTTTAATGCCGTTCCACGAATGGTAAAACTGATAAGGCAGCATTATTCTTCGGGTCAGAATGATTAAAGCGATACCACATTTGAATAGATTTTTTATGTTTTGGCGCTTTTTATTTCTCTGCTTACGAAGCAGTATGGTGGCTTGTTTTTTTGCAGGACAACACAATGTTTTCAGCAATACAATTTTAATTTCCATTTGACTTTTTGATCGTGTTTTATGCTACTTTTTGTATGCGGTATGATGAAACAGCATAGTTCTTTGCCCCTTTTTTATGGTGTGCACTGAAAGGGTTAAGTAGCGTGTCAGTTTTATTGGTCAGGCCATTCTGGACTTGGTGATACCCAATATGTGTACTTTTTTAATTTTACAAAAATACACATATTTATTGATTTCATATTTTTTCTTTTATTAATTTATTTTGTGATTTTTTTTAAATAGTTTGAAAACAATTCACTTTTTTAAAACATTTTTTACTTAGTCCCTTTATGGGACTTCAATTTTTATTTTTCTGATCACTGGTCTCATGCATTGCAACACACATGTATTGCAATGCATGAGACCTGTCTGCTTCACACTGTCAGATGGGCTGATAGACTCAGCTGCAGGCCGAGCCTACCAGGCCACCATAGCTGGCAAATCCAGAGGTCAACATGTGACCTCCGGCTGCCATGACAACCCTCGGCTCCCCTCTCACTATCTTCTAAATGCCATGATCGCTATTGAAGATAGCAACGGGTTATCATCATTGGAAACTGATCCAATCAGGTCCTGATGATGCTACCTGTCAGAGCTCTATAGGACCATTGGGTTCGTGAGTGCTGTGAGACCTCTGACCATAGACAAATGTCAGCGCTGCACAGAGCCCAGCAAGTTCTGATGTTTATCTACAGTGGGCAGTCGGGAACCGAATAAATGTAAAAAAATATATAAGTAGAAACGTTTTCTATTGAGGTAATCGCACTGACCTTGAGAATCATCTTACTTTTATCAAACAATGAAGGCCATAAAAACAAAACCCCAAAACAATTAGAGAATTTTTCTTCTCAAATTCACATCCCTTAGAATTTTTCCCCTGTTTTGCAGTTTATTTCATGATGAAATGGATGGAGTAATTGAAAAGTACAACTTGTCCTGCCAGATACAAGAATAGAAAAAAGTTATAAAGTTATGTCTCTTGGAAGAAGGCGAGGAAAGTCCAGTTGTCCTAGTCCCTGCTAATCTTACATGGTTAGGCAAGAGAAATGAGTTCTGCTCATTATATTTTCCTTATTGGTGTCAGGTAGAAAAGATTGTAAAGTGATCAGAGTCAAATTGAATAAATAAAGAATAATAAATAAATTTCAACTGTTGAAATTAAATATTAGATAAATAAATATTTATAAAAACTGCCTCTAAGGACTAACTTTACCGGATCCGACATGTGTTACGTTGTAAGTACCTGCTTCCCTGACAGTGATCGATCGGCTACTGGATGTTTGGGCTGGACCGCATAGAGCCTTGGCTTGAAAACACATCATTGTGAGATGCTTCTTCTAACTAGGTCTCCGTCATATTTTGTTATGTCAGATTTGGAGATCTGACTTAGTAATACTTGCAGGTTAGAACATATCCACCACAGTGTATCTATAATTATGCTATATTTGGGATGGGCAAACAAAAATCGCTTAAGGACAGACAGTGGAAGGTTGTAAAACACAAAATAATTTGTTTTGTCTGCCTTAGTTATTATTGTGAAGCCTGGAGCATTGGCTCAAAGTGCTCTGAATGCTGGCTCCGAAGATCGGAAATTATAGCTGTGTGATCTGTTTGACTTGTAGATGAATGAAGCAGCCAGCTGACTAAAGCAATTACGGCTGTGTACTGAGCACAATGGAGATATTCATGCTTCATATACCATGGCAGATGTATGATTTTCAACATTTTATGGTTATTTGGTACAGGCAAATAAAAATTCCCTCTTTTGCTTTGGGAACTAGGATGATGGGTTTGATCTGTTATCCTGGAGATCTGTACATTATCACATGTGTGATGCTTCCTGTAAAATACAATCTGTTTACACAGCTTTTACGAAGAATGTCACCTCCTCTAATCCAAGACCGTCATTTTCCCAAGGACCAAATGGATGACGTCGAAGCTATGCACGTCCATACCCAAACTACAATGGTAAAATCCATTAAAAAAATGATTGCGCAGATTCTCAAAGCTCAGGACTTTGCTTTATTAGTATAAGTAGGGGGTTTATAGGTTCTCAATTTAAACATTTAAGTCTCCTATTGGGAGATAAACGCCATTAAGCATTTTCTACACTATATACATATGTAGCTTTTTTATCCCCTAGATAGATGGAAGTAGCTACCAGCATCTGTTTGCAGAAGGTTAATGTGGTGTGTAATTTTCTGCTGCCTCTGAAACATTAGATAGTTCATTAAATAGGTTTTTATGATGGTGGTAAAGGAGTGAGAAGTTCAAGAATAAATAGTGGTAATCCCAAAGGAAAAGTACAGAATGTAATTCTGAAGGATTCATTTGTCTCACACAGAATGCTGGGAGTTATGTAGCGTACATCTCCACCATTCATAATCTCCAAAAGCATTAGGTGGCAGCTGTTTATACAGCATCACCCACCATCTCCATATGGAGAGTCACTGGAGTAAAAAAATATTGCTCATTTTCTAAATAACAGGTGAAATTCAGTGGCACATTCATCAAAACATTTCTTCTATTGGAATTTTTTTTAAATATTCCTGTCTCTAGAAATTGTTACTTACTTGTCGTTTAGTGCCCTAGTGTTCTTTTCCTTCACTTTCAGAATGACCTCCGAATATGTCCAATGTTGGTGGTCACATTTTATCAGTAGCTCTTGTACTTGTGCAACTTAGTGATTCCTGCTACAGTACAGCCTAAAGACTAAAGCCCACCATACACATTAGATGACTGTCTAACGATGCTTCATCTCAGCCATCTCAGCCCGCGCTCTTAGGCCATGTGCACACGTTCAGTATTTTTCGCGGGTTTTTTTGCGTTTTTTTGCTATAAAAACGTGATAAAAACGTGAAAAAAACGCCTACATATGCCTCCTATTATTTACAGTGTATTCCCCATTTCTAGTGCAAATGTTGCATTTTTTTCCGTGAAAAAATCACATTGCGGAAAAAAAAGCAACATGTTCATTAAATTTGCGGAATTGCGGGGATTCCGCACACCTAGGAATGCATTGATCTGCTTACTTTCAGCATGGGGCTGTGCACACCATGCAGGGAAGTAAGCAGATTATGTGCGGTTGGTACCCAGGGTGGAGGAGAGGAGACTCTCCTCCACGGACTGGGCACCATATAATTGGTAAAAAAAAGAATTAAAATAAAAAATAGTCATATACTCACCTTCTGATGGCCCCGGAGTCTTCCCGCCTCTCATCGGTGCATGCTGCCGCTTCCATTCCTATAGATGCTCTGTGTGAAGGACCTGCGATGATGTCGCCGTCTTGTGATTGGTCGCGTGACCGCTCATGTGACCGCTCATGTGACCGAAGGTCCTGCACACACACACCATCTATAGGAACGGACGCCGCTGAGGAGATCGGCTGTTTCCAGGTAAGTATAACCATTTTTTTTATTTTTTTTATTATTTTTAAACATTCTATCTTTTACTATAGATGCTGCATAGGCAGCATCTATAGTAAAAAGTTGGTTACACTTGTCAAACACTATGTTTGACAAGTGTGACCAACCTGTCAGTCAGTTTTCCAAGCCATGCTACCGATCGCTTGGAAAACTTTAGCATTCTGCAAGCTAATTTTGCTTGCAAAATGTTAAAAATAACGCGAAAAAAACGCAAAAAAAAAATGCGGATTTCTTGCAGAAAATTTCCGGTTTTCTTCAGGAAATTTCTGCAAGAAATCCTGACGTGTGCACATACCCGTGTGCACATACCCTTATACACATGATTTAATTTGTATGGTGTAGTTAAAGAAACCAGCATTTTCTTTTCCAGATGCATTTTGGGTGTATTTTATCATGTATACATTTCCTTAGTGTTATTGACTTTTTTTTTGCTCTATATTAATAATGGTTGATTAAGTCATGTTAATTATAAAATCAAGATATGCAGAAGATAGGGAACCGTGCAGCCACCAGATGCAAAAGTTACAGTATCGGTCAAAGCTGAAGAAAACAGTGTCTGCAAAAGTCTGTAATATCACTCCACATAGTAGAGAAGACAGATACCAGCAATGTTGGGGAAGGTAAGGCTCAACTACAAATCACTGTATGGGCAACAACAGCCATGGATTTGTATGCAGTCCTTTAGGAAGGGCCACCAAACTCTACAAAGCTGTACACTAATATACCTAAAACCTATAAATTGCAACCCAGGGCTGGACTGGCCATCTGGCAATTCTGGTAAATGCCAGAAGGGCCTGTCTGGTCATGAGCTGCCTAGACTGCTATGTTGTTAACAGAATCAGTGTTCTCAAGACCCCCATAGTATTAAGAGTTGTGATGGAGCACAAAGTTGCTGACTCTGTCATGTACCCCAGCAGGCCACGGGTATCATTAGAAATATTGGTCTTGTAGTAAATCTTGTTTTCCTCCATCCAGGGTAATATTAGTAATATATTCCATCTCATGCCTGGGGACAGTTACAGCAAGGGCCTATGTGATTTCAAATTCCAGGGCTGAATATCAGTCCCAGTCCGTACCTGTTCTAATCTAGTCCCAGTATTTTGGATGAAGCACATATTTCTTGGCTTCTACCCCAACATTGACTTGTACATGCTCTAATCATACCAGTGCTCAACATTCACAACATCCTTGTCTGTAACCTTACTTGTAGCAATCTGGTTCCTTTCCGATACACCATAAAATATAGTGCTGGGTTACACCACCTTTTCCCGTGCTTTTCGGCCACCTCACCTCTACCTGTTGATTTACGAGTTGCTTAGCCAATACCTTTCAAAATATGGACCATGGCATACAAGGTAGTAAACTGCTTGCCCCTCCTTACATTTCTGATACCTTCCTATGTGTATCCTCTAGCTGTGCTGTACTAACTGGACCCTAACCCTGCAGTATTGTAGTTATATCGAGCAATGACTCACTTGATCTCCAGTGTTTCTTTCAAGACTGGAAATGTGTAAGTCATGACTTTTTCAGTTGCAACAGATCCCTCAATGTCTGGAACTTGTCAAACATGGCCACCCAAGCATTTATGGTAGTAGAAAAACTAAATTCACCATCCATCCCAACTGTTTCCAAAACATATGCATGTTACAATAACTAATGTGTGCCATATTGCTATGATATTTGCGTATGAACATTTGGGATGTCTGGACGGTATGAGATACATCTGCGGTTGTAGCATTGTCTTACTTCAGAGGCCTTAAATAACATTAAAGAAGAATCTAAAATTGTCTAGAAACATTTGGAGTTAATTTTTAACATCTGTAGAGTTTGTGTCACAAAATAGGGACACGCGTTTTATTTTTAGATGTGAGTGGGATGTGATGCATATTGAGAATATTTTTCATCTAATTCCATTTTCAAGAAAAATAATTCAATTAATTGAGAAGAAAATGGCCATGTCTGTATGATGAAGATACGTTCGTGAATAGCCCTTTGCTATATAGTACTGTACATTTAATGGCCCGTTCTTCAAGCTACAATCTGGAAGTGGAAAAAAATGTTTTGTTCTGATTATATCTACAGTGTAAGCCTGGCTGGCATTATGGAAAGTTCATCCCATGCTATGAGAGTGGAGCTTTCCAAGGGAAAGAAGAATACAAAGTTTTCCGCTAGGGCTGGTTGAAGAGTGTCTCATGTACAAGAAAAGGCAAAGCCGCATTTCTTGTAAAACTATTAGGGTATGTGCGCACATAGAATGGTCCACTGCGGATTTTTCCGCAGCGGATTTGATAAATCTGCAGGGCAAAAACACCGTGTTTTTCCTGCGGATTTATAGCGGATTTACTGTGGATTTACCGCGTTTTTTGTGCAGATTCCACTGCGGTTTTACACCTGTTGTTACCAATTGTTACCATCCACCTCTCGTGTCTCCCCTTTTCCCCATAGTTTGTAAGCTTGCGAGCAGGGCCCTCATTCCTCCTGGTATCTGTTTTGAACTGTATTTCTGTTATGCTGTAATGTCTATTGTCTGTACAAGTCCCCTCTATAATTTGTAAAGCGCTGCGGAATATGTTGGCGCTATATAAATAAAAATTATTATTATTATTATTATTATTGTGGTTTTCTATTATGGAGCAGGTGTAAAACCGCTGCGGATTCCGCACAAAGAATTGACATGCTGCGGAATGTAAACCGCTGCGTTTCCGTGCGTTTTTTTCCGCAGCATGGGCACAGCGTTTTCGGTTTCCCATAGGTTTACATTGTACTGTAAACTCATGGGAAACTGCTGCAGATCCGCAGCGGATCCACAGCAAAATCCGCATTGTGTGCACAGAGCCTTATTGTCTTTTATCCCATGGATGTATAGACATGCACAAAACACTTGGCTGACAAGGTCGTATTTAGGCCTAACAGCTCTTAGGGCAGATTTACACAATAATCAGGCACAAACGTTCCTAGGAGCAGTTGTTTATTGATCATCGGTTTGTCTAAATAGGTTGGCAGTCAACAAAACTCAAGCAAGCTTAAAAATCATTGCTCTCGGCAGCACATCATTGACTGTGGGAATCCGCACCAAGCTTTTGCCACCTAATCTGAGAGCAGCATGATGTAGAGACAAAGACCCTGTTTCCAGCAATGTGTCACTTACTAGGTTAAGTGCTGTCATTTAAAACATCACTGTTTTACCAGCAGGAGAGCTTAAACTGTGGCATAAAATTAGAATGCAATCAAAAGTTAATTTATTTCATTTCTTCAATACAAAAAGTGAAACTTATATATTTTATAGAGTCAATACAAACAGAGTGATCTATTTCAAGTGTTTATTTCCATTAATATTGATGATCATGGCTTACAACCAATGAAAACCCAAAAGTCATTATCTCAGTAAATTAGAATACTTTATAACACCAGCTTGAAAAATTATTTTTAAATCCGAAATGTTGGCGTACTGAAATGTGTGCTCAGTAAATGCACTCAATACTTGGTCGGGGCTCCTTATGCATCAATTACTGCATCAATACGGCGTGGCATGGAGGCGACCAGCCTGTGGCACTGCTGAGGTGTTATGGAAGCCCAGGTTGCTTTGATAGGAGCCTTCAGCTCGTCTGCATTGTTATGTCTGGTGTCTCTCTTCTTCCTCTTGTTAATACCCCATAGGTTTTCTATGAGGTTAAGGTCAGGTGAGTTTTCTGGCCAATCAAGCACAGTGATACTGTTCTTTTTAACCAGATATTGGTACTTTTGGCAGTGTGGACAGGTGCCAAGTCCTGCTGGAGAATGAAATTTCCATCTCCAAAAAGCATGTTGGCAGAGGGAAGCATGAAGTGCTCTAAAATTTCCAGGTAGACATCTGCACTGACTTGACTTTAGTCTTGACAAGATAGAGTAGACCTACACCAGCAGATGACATGGCTCCCCAAACCATCACTGTTAGTGGAAATATCACACTAGACCTCAAGCAGCTTTGATTGTGTGCCTCTCCACTCTTCCTCTAGACTCTGGGACCTTGATTTCCAAATGAAATGCAAAATTTACTTTCCTTGTAGAGTGTGTCAATGATTGCCTTCTGGACATCTGTCAAGTCAGCAGTCTTCCCCATGATTGTGGAGCCTACTGAAACAGACTAAGGCCGGTTTCACACGTCCGTTTATTTCCAGTACCGGAAAAACCGGTACCGGAGATATCTGTCTCCGTGTGTGTAATACTTGCGGCACATGTGTGGCAACCGTGTGCCTCCCGTGTGCCGCATCAGTACCACACGGACAGCCGAAGGGGAAGAAGCGCTTCAGTAAGTGCTGTTCCCCGGTGGTGGGTGCTAAAGACGGCTCCCATCATTCTCCTCTGCTCACGCCGATCACCGGCAGAGCAGGGAAGAATGATGAGAGCTGTCTTCAGCACCTGAAGCCAGGGAACAGCGCTTACTGTAGCGCTTCTTCCCTGGTGCTGATGTGTGTCACACAGATGACATCAATTTGTGTTCTCTGTGTGCACGC
The DNA here is from genome assembly GCF_032444005.1 of Ranitomeya imitator. Lineage (NCBI taxonomy): Eukaryota > Metazoa > Chordata > Amphibia > Anura > Dendrobatidae > Ranitomeya > Ranitomeya imitator. Next base: position 466,056,014 of record NC_091282.1, on the reverse strand, counting down.
GTGTAGGACGTTTTGCCGCCCGTGCTGATGGTAAAAAACGGACAAGTCTACGTGTGGGGCACACAGATGCATGGTCCGAGAAAATACACTGACATGTGCACAGACCCATTCATTTGAATTGGTCTACCTGTATACATGTCTCCGGTACGTGTAAAAACTGTCACCACACTTACCGGAGACACGGACGTGTGAAAGAGGCCTAAGGGACCTTTTTAAATGCTTAGGAAGCCTTTACAGGTGTTTGTTGCAAATTTTTCTAATTTACTGAGATAGCGACGTTTGGGTTTTCATTGGTTGTAAGCCATAATCATTAATGATGAGCGAATATACTCGTTACTCGAGATTTCTCGAGCATGCTCGGGGGTCCTCCGAGTATTTTTTAGTGCTTGGAGATTTAGTTTTTCTTGCCGCAGCTGAATGATTTACATCTGTTAGCCAGTATAAGTACATGTGGGGATTCCCTAACAACCAGGCAACCTCCACATGTACTTATCCTGGCTAACAGATGTAAATCATTCAGCTGCGGAGCTAAAAACTAAAACTCCGAGCACTAAAAAATACTCGGAGGACCCCCGAGCATGCTCGAGAAATCTCAAGTAACGAGTATATTCGCTCATCACTAATAAACATCAAAACACTTGAAATAGATCTCACTATTTGTAATGACTATATAATATATGAGTTTCACTTTTTGTATTGCAGAAATTAAATAAGCTTTTTGATGATATTCTAATTTTGTGAGAAGCACTTGTATTAAATATATCGTTACTAATAAGAGACCAAGCATCTATTATAAGTAAATATATATAGAACAATATATTACTGCTAGTAATGGCATTTTTGCATGAATAATAAACAGATGTGAAGAGGCATATATCCAGACATTTTTAGTTATAATTATAACATTAACATGAATATCTTGCCATCGCCAACAACATAATATTCAATCAAGTACATCTGCATAATGTTACTAATATAAAATTAAAGGTGCATTTTAGGCCAGGCATGAAAAAAATGGCACCATTTTCCCAAGACCCGTAGTGTCTCCATTTTTTAGGACCTGGGGTTGGGTGAGGGCTTATGTTTTGCTCGCTGAGCTGACGTTTTTATGGATACCATTTTGGTGTAGATATGATGTTTTTATTGCTCGTTAATGCATTTGATTGCAATGTTGTGGCAGCCAAAAAAACGTAAATCTTGCATTTAGAAATTTTTTCTCGTTATGCCGCTTACTCATTGAATTCATTCTTTTTATATATTGATAGATTGGGTGTTTCTAAACACAGTGATACTAAATATGTGTATTTTTTACATTTTTTTATTTTGAATAGGGCAAAAGGGGCGTGACTTGAGCTTTTAGATTTTTTGAATTTTTTTTAAATATTTTTAAAAACATTTTATTTATACTTTGTACTTTCTTGAATAGTCTCCTTAGGAGATTAGAAGCTGCGATAATCCTATCACTGGTGCTATACATAGCAGGCCTTCAACCCTGCTATGTGTAGCAGAATTGATCATCTGCTATGAATGCAGGCTACTGGATGGCACTTATAGCAGATCGGCAATGACAACCACGGGGGTTTCCTGTAGACCCCAGGTCGTCATGCCAACCCATCAGCACCCTGTGATGATATGACAGGGGGACCGATGGGCAGAGCTAGTGATTCGCTTCAGGCGCAATCATGTGTAATGCCGCTGTCAGCAATTCCACCCACGGCTGTTAGGGGTACATGAATGGAATCAGCTGTCATGTGCTGGAAAAGATGTGGGTTTGCTGCTGAGCCCGCATTAAAGGGGGAGAGGTGACATATGCCATATAAATATGTCAAATGTCTCTCCCCGACATCTTCATTGCTCCGAAGCTCCTACTCCTTGGGGGCAGGGTCACTTCTCTCTGCATAAATTAAACTGTAATAATCAATTTTTGTCCCTTCTGTGATCAACTTCTTATTGGCCTCAAACTCAGGTCCCCCTGTCTACAGCTCTATCTATGAGCCACAGGTCATAATGATAAACATAGGAAAATTTGGTACCTTGACATGTATTGCAGGCAGTGACCCCAGAAGAAGATTACACATGTACATTGTATTCAGCAGTCTATTTCTTTGTACTTGTATACTGAGGTGAAGAAGAAGTCAGATTTTTTGTGTTCCTACAAAACTGCTAAAAATAATAAAAAGCAATTACCAAAAAATATTTTTTTTGTGAGTCTCCCCTGTAATCAAACACACAGCCTTCAACATTAGAGGTGGGAGTTAAAGCTACTGAGCCACAAGTTCTGGTGATGTTATGGGAGAATTTTGTGTACTTGATCTCTATTGCAGGCTCTGTCTCCACAGGCAGATTGCACTGATACATTATACAGTGTATTTATAGTGGGGAAATAAGTATTTGATCCCTTGATGATTTTGTAAGTTTGCCAAATGACAAAGACATGAATAGTCTATAATTTTAAGGGTAGGCTAATTTTAACATTGAGAAATAGAATATCAAAAATAAAATCCAGAAAATCACATTGTATAAATTATATAAATTTATTTGCATTTTGCAGTGAGAAATAAGTATTTGAATCCTCTGGTAAACAAAGACTTAATACTTGGTGGCAAAACCCTTGTTGGCAAGCACAGCAGTCAGACGTTTCTTGCAGTTGATGATGAGGTTTGCGCATGTCAGGAGGAATTTTGGTCCACTCCTTTTTGCAGATCATATCTAAATCATTAAGATTTTGAGGCTGTCGCTTGGCAACTCAGAGATTCAACTCCCTCCATAGGTTTTCTATGGGATTAAGGTTTGGAGACTGACTAGGCCACTCCATGACTTTAATGTGCTTCTTTTTGAACCACTACTTTGTTGCCTTGGCTCTATGTTTTGGGTCATGTCTTGCTGGAAGACCCAGGCATGACCCATTTTTAATGTCCTGGTGGAGGGAAGGAAGATTTTACAGTACATGGCTCCATCCATTCTCCCATTGATGCAGTGAAGTAGTCCTGTGCCCTTAACAGAGAAACACCCTCAAAACATAATGTTTCCACCTCCATGTTTGACAGTGGGGACGGTGTTCTTTGGGTCATAGGCAGCATTTCTTTTCCTCCAAACACGGCGAGTTAAGTTAATGCAAAAGACCTTAATTTTTGTCACATCTGACCACAGCACCTTCTCCCAATCACACACAGAATCATCCAGGTGTTCATTGGCAAACTTCAGATGGGCCTACACAAGTGCCTTCTTCAGCAGGAGGACCTTGCGGGCACTGCAGGATTTTAGACCTTTACAGCATAATGTGTTTCCAATGATTTTCTTGGTGACTGTGGTCCCAGCTGCCTTGAGATCATTAACAAGTTCCCCCTAGTATTTTATTCTGATCTCTCACCTTCCTCATGATCAAGGATACCCCACGAGATGAGATTTTGCATTGTTCCCCAGATCGATGTCAATTGACAGTCATTTTGTATTTCTTCCATTTTCTTACTATTGCACCAACAGTTGTCTCCCAGCGTCTTACTTATGGTTTTGCAGTCGATTCCAGCTTTATGTGGGTCTATGATTTTGTCCCTGACATCCTTATAAAGCTCTTTGTTCTTGCCCATGTTGTACAGATTAGAGCAGTGTTCCCCAACTCTGGTCCTCACCTACAGGTCATGTTTTCAGGATTTCCTTAATATTGCACAGGTGATTGAATGCTTGCCTGTCCAGGCAATTATCACCTGTGCAATACTAAGGAAATCTTGAAAACAAGACCTGTTGGTGGCTCTTGAGGACCAGAGATGGGGAACACTGGATTAGAGTCCGACTGATTAATTGAGTCTGTGGACAGGAGTCTCTTATAAAGGTGACTATGTAAGACAGCTGTCTTTAATGCAGGTAACGAGTTGATTAGGAGCGTCTAACTGGACTATAGGAGCCAGAACTCTTAATGGTTGGTAGGGGATCAAATACTTATTTCTCACTGCAAAATGCAAATAAGTTTATATAATTTATACACTGTGATTTTCTGGATTTTATTTTTGATATTCTATTTCTCAGTGTTAAAATTAGCCTACTCTTAAAATTATACACTGTTCATGTCTTTGTCAGTGGGCAAACTTACAAAATCAGCAAGGGATCAAATACTTATTTCCCCCACTGTATATACATTTGAGATGGAGAATAAAAGAGATTTTATCTTATAACTTGCAGGGCATATGTATTGATGGCATGGATTTTATTTTTCCCATTGAGCTGACTCTTCAGGACTCCTCATCATGGTTACTTGTAGCATGTTTGCCTCTCTTTATTACCAACTGGCCATACTTCTCCAGTCCAGGACATCCCGATGTCTTCACTGTAGATCCTTGTCAGGTGGATCATTGAATTGATGTCTCATTGGTTTTTCACATACAGCTTGATGTCATCCATGTAGAGGAGGTGGCTGATTGCACTTCAACTTTTGAACTTGTATCCATAGCCAGACTCTGTAATTATCTTGCTGAGGCAGTTGGAGCCTATCTGGAACAGCAATGGAGATAGAGCATCACCTTGGTATATGCCATATTTGATGGTCACTTGTGCTAGTTGTCTTGACTTCCAATGTTGTTCTCCATAGCTCCATTGATTTTCTGAGGAAGGTTCTTAATTTCCTGTTGACATTTTAGAGAGTCAGGCATTCACAGACCCATGTGTGCAGCATTGAGTCATAGGCTTTCCTGTAGTCAATCCAAGCTGTATCTTGAGTCTTGAGTGACTTCTCTGTCTACTAGGAGCTGGTGCTTTGAGCCTCTGGTATCAGACCCAATGCCTTTCTGAGCTGGATTCATGTACTGGTTCATATGGTTCTGTAGCTTGGCTATGATGCCTGACAGGAGTTTTCATGTTGTTGTAAGGCAGGTTATTGGGTGGTAGTTGGATGGATCCTTTGTGAGGATCCTTCTTGATCAGCACTGTTCTTCCTTGTGTTAGTCAAGCTGGGTAGTGTCATGCTTCTAGCACTTGGTTCATCTGCTTTGCCATGTGTTCATGTACCACTGTTAATTTCTTTAGCCAGTAGGTGTGGATCATGTCTGGGCCAAGTGTCCACTGTCCAGCTCTTCATGTTCTTGTTAATCCAGTCTGAGCCGACATGACTCTCTTTGTGCATGACACTTTCATGTTTATTGAGGTAGGCACTATAGTATTAGTAGTCTTGCCCAAGGACCACTACTGTTATATTATTTCCAACAGGGCAGAGCCAGGATTTGAACTCCAGTCTCCGACATTGTTGTGTACTTTAACCACTAAGCTATATTAGCCACCTATTATAGTGTTAGGAGCCTTGGTATATAATTTATTTAATTTATTTTCCACAGGCAGAGCCAAGATTTGAACTCCAGTCTCCCACATTGTTGTGCACTTATTATGCACTATGAACTATAGTGTTAGGAGCCTTGATATATAATTTATTTAATTTATTTTCCACAGGGCAGAGCCGGGATTTGAACCCAAATCTCCCATGTCAAAGGCTGTGAAGTTAACCATTACACTTTACCAGCCACTTGACCCTTACTTTGGATGTCTGAAAGGTAGCAGATACATTTTGACAACATTGTAACCTATAGAAAAAAACATTGTGGTCCAAAGCCATTTTAGAAAAAAAAAGTAAATGGAGCTATATTTGACTCACATAATTAAGGAAATCCTGTTTACTTCCATTTTCTGCTTTCTGCCACCCAGTTTCTAACATCTGGAAGCTATTAAGTGTTGTGCTGAGGTTATCAAGGCAAATGTATTGTTAGAGTTAAGATCTTAATCTTTTCTAAAATTCCTGATTGTCCTGGATCATTTTGTCCCATGTTAAGCTACTTAGTCATGGGAATGAAAATGTTCACTCTGTTTTATATATATAAAAAGTATGGCACTTAGAGGAGAAATATGATCTCCGTAACAAAATTTAAATGTATTTCCTATTTCATTATAATAAGTGCTTTCAAAAGATTGTGTTTCTAGTAAAATTGTACACACTAGTGTGAAAGTGTTTTGCAAAAGATGATGACCACCAGGGGTTAATCTACAATATGAGACTATGATCACAGATGGTGTTTTATCAAGCATTGCGATTGTTTTTCAAATATATTTATTAAATTTTAATACAATGGGGGAAGTGAGGAAACACAAAAAAAGGGAATGACATAGGAGGGGTGGGAGGGGTATATAACTTGGTTGAGAAATATAAGGGAAAGTGGTACCAAGTTAGAGAATTCTAACTAGTAAAGAATGGCGATAGTAATAGAGAAAGTAATGCAGTAAAATGTTTTTATTCCAGCAAAACCTGGATTAATGGCTGAACTAGGATTGAAATTCATCTCTGGTATTTGAAAGCACAGAGGCCCAGATTGGGATCTCAATTTCAAATAAGACGTTGCCTGACATTGAAGGAAATCTAGATTTACTAGAAGACTAATATTACCAATAATACCAATATATACAGGTGCTTCTCACAAAATTAGAATATCATCAAAAAGTTAATTTATGTCAGTTCTTCAGTATAAAAAGTGAAATTTATACTGAAAGTTATATAACATATAGACATTACAAACAGAGTGATCTATTTCAAGTGTTTATTTCTGTTGATGTTGATGATTATGCCTAACAGCCAATGAAAATCCAAAAGTCATTATCTCAGTAAATTAGAATACATTATAACACCAGCACTCTGTGAACAGCCAGCTTCTTTAGCAATGAACTTTTGTGGCTTACCCTCCTTGTGGAGTGTGTCAATGACTGCCTTCTGGACATCTGTCAATTCAGCTGTCTTCCCCATGATTGTGGAGCCTACTGAAACAGTCTAACGGACCTTTTTAAACACTTAGTAAGCCTTTGCCAATGTTTTTTGTTAATTATCCTAATTTACTGAGATAATGTAGTCCCTCATCTTATGGGTTTTCATTGGATGTAAGCCATAATCATCAACATAAACAGAAATAAACACTTGAACTCTGTAATGACTAGTGAGGAGCGAATTTGTTCAGAAAACGATCGCCAAACATAAACTTGGCATGAATATGGCACATTCGGATTTGTGAACAGAAACACAGCAAAATTTTATAAAATTGGGAAAAATTGGTAACATTCGGTAAAAAGTGCAGTAAAATATTTGGGTTGCCACAAAAAGATGTTCAGCACTTTAGCAATGATAATGGTGGTGTATCATGAGCGTTAGGCATGTGTTTGATGAGGGGAGTGGGTTTGCAGAGCTCAGAGGCATGGCATTCTTGTAAACAGTAACTTTATCTTTTTCCTAACTTTATGTGTCCATATTGCAGCTAGCCAATCATGGTGCAGGAAACATCCACAATGTCCTGACACAATGGCTTGTGTCATTGGCTGCTGAAATCGCATGTCCCTCTCCATATAAAGAGCGGACATCTTGTTTTGCACTATTATGACACTGTAACAGTGCAGAGAGGCTGCTCCTGACGCTGGAACTTTTAGCAGCAAGTTTTTAGCTAGTTAGCTAGGCAATTGTATATCAGTCAAATAGTGTAGTGTAGCGAATGGAAGTGGAGGCACAGGTGGTGAAGTTCACATTTGTTTTTTATTGATATTATTGTGGAACCTCGGGACCACGGTCTGGGGGGCTCTGAAGGGGGCTTGACTACGTGAGCCCCAGGCACCCATGGTAAGTCCCTTCAAACAGGGTCGGAATGGAATGCCTGGGGGACACAGGTGCTACCTCCAGTTAGGCCCCAGACACGTGGCAGCTGTCCCAGTAGGACAGATGGACAAGCAGGTTTAACAGATGTTGTGGAGCTGACACATGTGGTACTGGCGTTGTCCAGAGGTACGAATGGCTGAATGGCGAGACGTGACAGAACTGGCGTAGACAGAGCGGTCATCATCCAGGATAGCCGGGTAACAGGTAGCTGATAGTCTGTGGAGACAAACAGTGTCAACGGAGCACTGACAGAACACTTCAGAAGCTAAAGCACACACTAGCCAAAACTGGAAGCTAGCAGCAGAGGATACTTGTTGCTCTGGCATCCTCCCTGTGGTGGAGGGACTAGAAATAGTAATCACTAACACGCCATTAGTCAGAAGTACTTTTTGAAAAATGCACGCTGTCTCTTTAAGAGACTGGGAGAGAGCGCGTGACCTAAACACTCTACCCGAGAACTGGCTGGCCGTGCACCAGGAAGCAGGGGGAAGACAGGAAGCAGAGGCTGCAGCAGGACGTCATGGGGCCGGCACAGAGTGGGAGTCTCGACGGGGACCCCGCAAAGGTACAAGACAGGGACCAGGTGTAACATGTAGCAAGCCAGTGTCCAGTGTGACTGTTAAATTTACCTTCCAGCATTTTTTTTTGCCATTACTGAAGTCCACACGCAAAACAAGTTTGTTGTGCACTGCTTCTATCGTGCTGCATGCACGAGTATAGCGTTCTAATTCTTATTTGTTCACTAGCTAAATGTGAAACAGCCTGCTGTATCCCACTTTGTGATTTAGTGTGGTGGTGATAAGAAACTGCAGACCTAATGCACATTAAAAAAAAAAATAGTTAGCCCGTCGTATCACACTTTTTCATTTTGTTGGGTTGAAATTAAGTTATCTGCATATCTCATCCACATAACAAAATAACAAAAAAAAAATTCTGCTGCTAAACGTCATACAGTAGTAGACTGACTTTCAAATAGTTTGTAGCATCTAATGTGTTATAGAGGCCTGATCCAGAGGCCACCAAAAATTCTTCTGTTCCTGGTGTCATACAGTAGGGGACATCTCACATTCAAATATTTTGTAGCATCTAGTGGGTTATAGAGGCCTCATCCAGAGGCCGCTCAAAAATTATTCTGTTCCTAGTGTCATACCGTAGGGGCTATCTCACTTTCAAAATAGTTTGTAGCATCTAAAGTGTTATAGAGGCCTTATCCAAAGGCCACCAAAAAAAAAAAAAAAATCTTGTGGTCCTAACGTTATACAGTAGGGGACATCTGACTTTCAAATTGTATGTAGCATATCTTTTTCACATACAGGCCTCATCCACACTCAAACAATTCTTCATTCTGTGACTAACGAGATACCGCATGCCATATTTTACCTTGGAATTTCCTGCCGCTGAAATTCTGATTTTTGCAGAGGTGGTGCAGAATTTAAAATCTAATTTTTATTGCTAATACTGTGCTCCAACCACACTATCTGAACAACATGCCTGGGAAAAAGTGAAGCCGTGTTGGAAGGGGAATTACTCTTGATGTTCAAGGTGTACGTGGGGTGGGTGGTAAGGTTAGTGAAAATACTAGTGAACCAACAACATCACATCCTATGCAAAGACATCTGACAACTTCAGTTACTGGACGGGCTACTCCACTACCTTTCTTTGGCAGACCCACAGTGGTTCACCTTGCTGATGAGACCCAGAAAAAGCATGTGCTTGAGTGGATGGCAAGCACAGCTTCAAGTGGCTTCTCACCTCTTCCTTCACCTCAACATCACACCCAGTACAGTCCAGAGAAGTGGTACCCAAATTCACTTTGCTTCTATCAGAACCCTGTCAGCACCGGCGTGCTGCCACGGCTGAGCAGGGTGACTCACCCACACTGTGGGAGATCCCGGGGTCAGATGGCACAGGGAAAGCTCAGGCAGATAGGACCTGCGCAGAGAGCTAAAGGTAGAAGGAAACAGAAGGACCTACGATCATGTGACCACAGGGGGCGGGGCTTAGCGTCCTGCTACTGAAGATAAGTGCAGGATTCTACAGGCAACCTGAAATAGAGGAAAAGAAAACTCAAGTCGTACAAACGGGGGTCAGACACAGAGAGGGCGGCGCGGTACAGAAGGGACGAGCAGAGAATAGTCAGAACGTAAGCAAGTAGTCATACACAAAGATAGCAGCGCAGTACAAAAGGGACAGACAGAACTCTAAACAGGGACAGAACCAGATCAGAACCAGACAAGCATAAATTAGCACAGGCACAAAGCACAGGCACAAAATACAGGCACAACAGGGTCACACACACTCGGCCAAGAGTCAGAGTATAAGCGACAGAGGATGGCTCCACAATGAGGCTATAAAACGCCTCCCAAAATCCCAGAGTGAGGCCATCCAAGTTAACCCTAAAACCACCTACTCCCAGAAACTCAGCAGACCATGACAGCTTCCCCACGAGTCTCAACTTCCCAACCATACAACTGACTGTACAGAACCACAAATGGGTTAGTCTGAAGAGCTGTTCACACAGTGTTTGCCATGGTCATCAGAAGTGTACTCAAAAGCTTCACAGAGTCAAGAGGAGGAAATCTGCACCGATGGCCAAAATTTTTTTAGTTTAGCTTCGGGGCAGGATGAAGTAGGGTCTGAGCAGCATCCTGACCCTCAACATCAGATGTTAACCCCTGGGGGGAGGTGATCCTGATGAGACTCAGATATCTGAGGCTCACGTGGACTGTACTGTGCTTTCAAGCAGGAAGAGGAGGAGGATGACCCCAAGGGTGAGCGATGTGATAACATAGAGGATGATGATGATGAGATGTTAGATCCCAGTTGGCGTGAACATAAAGGCACACAGCTGAGTAGGTCATCTGAGGAGGAAGACGAGGAGGATACGTTGCGCCATACATCGCAGACAAGTAGTGATGCAGCCACGATGAGCAATGCATCCTAAGCCACAACTGTGGCTGTGACCAGCAGCATCTGCAGGTCTGCAAATCGCATGGGTGGCAAGGGCTGCCTAGCCTAGGACTCTTTGGACACTGCAAAGGATGAGCCAATTTACATAATGTGCCAACTGTGGAAAAAACTGAGTAGAGATAAAAAGTGCAATAATTTGACCACTACATGTATGAACCTTCAAATGCGCAATCAACATTACTCTGGAAATCTCACTGTGCTAAAATGCAGACCTCAGCAACCATCAGCCGCCCCATCAATTGCATTTGCTGCTTCTTCCTCCTCCTCTGTAACTGTGCCAACCATTAAGATGCAGGTCTTCGACCACAGAACCTTTGGTTCATTACCCGCTCCAGTCAAGCTGACTGAGAGCCTGTCATCAGCTGTAATGGATGTGGACATGCCTGTTGTTTTAGACCCATCTCAGAGAATGAGCACCACAATTTTCGTAATCCACCGTAACATCTCCTGCACCTCTCTCACGGTCCAGCAGTTTGTCCGGTTCACCATCCTCCGCCCTCTCTCAGCACTGCAGCTAACACATGGTACTGCAATTGTGGTCATATAAAAGATTGTTTCCTCCTACACATGACGAAGCTAAGAGGTTGAACTCCACCATCTCCAATCTGTCGGCCACCGAAATGCTGCCTTTCCACCTGGTAGATACAGACGGTCTCCAAAAGCTGATGCCTGTCGCAATTGCCCAGTCGCCATTACTTTTTTAAGAAAGCTGTGCCTTTGCTACACCAGCATGTCGCAGACAACACCGCCCATTTCTTGACTAAATCTATGTCTGCCAAGGTGCATTTCACCACAGACACCTGGACGAGTAAGCATGATCAAGGGCATTACATCTTGCTGACTGGGTACTGACTGACTCTGATGGCTGTGTAGACAGGCGCTGCTCCACAAGTCTTGGAATCTCAAAGGCTCGCAGGACAAACATCTACATTTAACACTTCCTCCACTGCTTCTGCCTCCTCCTCTATCTCCTCTAGGGCCTCCACTTGTGCCCTCAACCTCTGCCTTAATAAGACACGCATTCCAACAGTGCAGAGCGAATCCCCACCACCTTTGTACTGTGTCACCTGGGCCCACCGCAATCATGCAGTGTTAAAAATGATATACCTTGGAGTTTGCAGTCATAAAGCTGAAGAGTTGTGGACAGCTCTCCAGGCTGAGTTTGATCAATCGCTATCTCCGCTGAACCTGCATCCAGGGTTGGCCATGTCCGATAACAGTGCAAATCTAATGATGGCCCTACGGCAAGGAAAGCTCACATACGTGACTTGCATGGCTCACATCCTCAACCAGGTGGTACAACATTTTCACCACCACTATCCTGGCCTGGGTGAACTGCTCCAGAAAGCACGGAAGCTGTGTGCTCATTTCTGCCATTCGCACCCCCACAGGTCATCGACTTGCATCAATACAGAGGTCTTTGTCCATGCCAGTTAACAGGTTGATATGCGCTGTGCCGACATGGTGGAATTCCACTCTGCACATGTTGCAGCGACTGCAACTGCAGCAATGAGCCCTGACATAGTATGTTATGTCATATAGCCTGAGCCAATGCAGTCCGGACGTGGCACATATCACGTTTACAGAGTGGGCACAGATTAAAGACCTCTGCACCCTTCTGCACAAAATGGCTACTAAGCTGGTTAACGCTGACGACGCCATCATCAACATCACTGTGCCAGTCATCTATATGCTGGAATAGACTTCTAATAGCCTGCTGGAGGAGATGCTGGTCCCAGAAGAAGAGGAGGATGCAGAAGGGATAACATTGTCTCTAAGTTCCAGACTGTCGTCACACAGGTGGGTGCCAAGGCAGGGTGGATTACTGCAATCAAGGGGGGGGCTGGTTATAACAGACAAACTGTTATCAAAGGTGTAAGATCCAAGGAAAAAATGGAGGAGGAAGAGGTGATGGGCGAGGAACTGTCCGATGAAGAGGATAATCCTCCCCTCTCTGTTGTTTGTAGTTGGTGGGAGGGGAGAGAGGAAGCAAGCATCATCGTTACCCAGCCACCAACACAGCATGGGCTTGGACCTCAAGGTAGAGCCCGACATATGAGTGACTTCTTGCTGCACCATTTGCAATATGATCCCCATATAGTAATGATTAGGAATACTGCTGACTACTCGGTTGCCACTCTGTCAGATCCACGTTATGAAACCAAATTTTGCCAGATGCTTTCCACCCTGGAAAGGGACCCGCGAATGCTGGAGTATCGAAACATGCTTTTACACAACCTTAAGAGAGCTTTTTCCCAAAACAGCAGTGAAGCACACAGTTCACATCACAGCTCTAGACTTCAAATCTCCGGCACGTCAATTCATTTACGCCAAAACATTAGCAGGATCAGCAGTGGTGGAAGTGGAAGAAGCAATTTCTGTGAGTCCTTTGACACTTCTTTTTTAGACCAGCTTGTGCACCAGCACAATAGAGTCCAAGTCTTACACGTGGTGAACGAATGGAGAGGATGGTGCAGGAGTATCTACAACTGAATAAAATTACCGTCAGGGAGGGTTTGGACCCTCACATATTTTGGTCTTCCAAAATGGACGAATGGCCTTAGCTCGCCTCACATGCCTTGGAGGTTTTATCGTGCCCGGCAGCCAGTGTTCTCTCAGAACGAATTTTCAGCGCTGCTGGTGGTGTAATGACGGATAAGTGCAGCCGGCTGCCCGCTGAAAGTGTAGACCGCCTAATTTTCATCAAGATGAACAATTCATTGATCTCCAATGACCTTTGCAACCCAATTACAGACTGTACAGACTAGGTGATATTGCATTTTTTCGTGTCATGCATTAATGTCATGTAACTGCACTCTGTGATATCTTTAGTGTGGGTTCTGTGCCTGCTGTGGTTGCTGCTGATGTTAACACAAATTGTGGAAATGTGAACAGTCATGGTTGGTTTACATCTGCTGGGTTAGATGTAGTGGAAGACGTGTCGGTCCCAAGTATACTATTTCTATTCTCATGACATTTATTCCACTTCAGTGGTGTCAGGCCCTCATTTTTTTAAATGTGAAAACTTCAGGTTGGGTGTCCATCTGCTGGATTGGGTGTAGTGGAAGACCTCTTGGTCTCTAATATATTATTTCTTCTCTTCTTAAAATGTTACCACTTTTCTGGTATAAGGCCCTGATTTGTTTAAATATGAACACTACTGGTTGGGTTTCCATCTGCTGGATTGGGTGTAGTGGAAGATCTGTTAGTCCCTAATATACTTTTTCTACTATGGTGAAATTGATGCCACTTTGGTATTGTCTGCCAATAATTTTTGGAAATGTGAACACTCCGGGTTGGCTGTCCATCTGCTGGATTAAGTATAGTGGAAGACAAGTTAGTCCCAATTATACTATTTCTACTGTGGTAAAAGTGATGCCATTTTGGTGGTGTCTGCCAATAATTTTTGGAAATGCAAACACTCCTGGTTGGGTCTCCTTTGTGCGTGTTGCCTGTAGCAGTAGGCCTCCGAGACCATCAGGCCTCCACTTTCTTGGACTCAACTAACTGTGTTACTATCCTTAAATTTTTTTGACAATGGTAGTTTACAAAACTGATATTTGTGCAACTGAGTGTGGCTCACCATGAAAGCAGGTAGAGGGGTTGCATGTTGTATCAGGGATCCCAGGAAAGGAGCCCTACACCGATCCCTCACCCACCTATTCTTACTGTGACGTTCAATTGAAAGCTGTAAATGCTGTCCCAGACCCTGATACCGCATGCCCAGCCGATTGCTGCAGTGCCATGCTACAATTTCTACTGTGGATGAATTTAAGCCACTTTCCTGGTGTCTGTCCCTCATTTGATGCGTTTTGGCAGCATTTTAGAAGGTGTTGTGCATTTGTTTATTTTTGCCTCTTTTCATGAATGGCATTCGGTTATGTTCGGCGAATATTTGACGAATTAATCAGCGAAAATTGCAAATTCAGCAATCGTCATCTGAACCGAATATTGAAATATTCGATCATCTCTAGTAATAACTCTATAATATATGAGTTTCACTTTTTGTATTGAAATAAATTAACTTTTTGATGATATTCTAATTTTGTGAGAATCACCTGATCTGGGACTTTTCATGGGGCTAAGAACTAACAGGCAGGTAGCTGCAAACTACCTGCCTGTTCTACCTGGCACTTCCTAAGAGTGATGACAGATTGCTCCTGCTGAAGATTATACTGCTTTATGTCAACAGAGCAGCTCCTCATCTTCAGGACTACTCTGTCAACGGGCGTGACTGCCAATGACAGACTGATTAACAGCCTGCTATCAATCAGCATGACATTGGCCTTCACGACCCACCAACACAGTAGACCAGAAGAGAAGCAGCTGCTCTGCTGGCATGACATCACCAGAAGCTGCAGAATCGCAGGAAGTAGTGGTCTGTCACCGCTCTGAGCTGGCAAGGACCAACGCTGGGCTAAACAGGCAGGTGGTAAGCAACTAACTGCCTGTAAGTTATTAGATCTATAAGTGAAACGTGAAATATTCCTGGATAACCCCTTAAATAATTCCAGCACATGGTGATGAAATAATGCCACAGTGCTGATCATTCTTAAACATGACTGTAACAAGATTAATATTACCATCAATACTGTAATACACGAGTTGAAAAAAAACTGTTGTATTATAACCACTTGTACAGCATATACTGTATTGTACAGTGATAAAAGTGCCATACTCATCATTAACCAAAACTACTGGACTTAAACTGATATTACCACTATAGAGTGACCATATAATGGTAGATATCAGTTCTACACTAGTGCTTTGCAAACCATATATGAGTATAGTGTGTAGATCAATCCAGTGACTCAGTGTTAGGCCGGGGTCACACACAATGTATAAAAAATCTGTCCGATTATGTCTGCTGAGAATCACACAAATGTTCTCTGTATGGTGATCCGTATCTCATCCGTGTGCAATGCCAGGATGTGTTTTTTTCTCCAAAAAAGTATCCGTATATGTTATCCGTATGGTGAGATTTTCTCACACACTTGCAAAATGAGCAAATAATGGCTGAGCCTTTCCTGTCACCTGCCCAATGCCTGAGAATTTCTCGCAAGTCACACTGATGGTCCGTGTGCTGTGCAATTTTTATCTCGCACCCATAGACTTGCATTGGCATTTCTCAGCTGAGATACGCGGACAATCGCAACATGCTGCGATTTCACTCGCAAGTGTAATACAGACGAGAAAAAAACGGATGATGGGAGCTGCCCCTTAGATTAACCTTGGTCCGAGTGCTATGCGATTTTTTTTCTTGTTTAACACTCATCCGTATTACGCTGTAGTGTGACCCCGGCCTTAAGATGTTCTTGCTGATTGTAGGCATTCACTTTCCCTTTACTTTCCCATTCAGCTCAGACCACCAGGACCACTTCTTCCATCCATGACTCGCCCTGCAGAATATTACACAATGTTCCTATTTTCTTCCAGTATAATAATGCTATTATGTGCCTCTTTACTATCATAATGCTTCCTTATCAGAGGCGTAGCTATGGTTTTAGTTCGGGTTGGGGGGGGGGGTGAAGCTTCTGAGTGGGCCCCTAATCAGGTAACCTTGATTACAACTGGGTGATGCACCTTAATAGTGGAGGAGAACCTCAGCAGATGACCGCGCTATTACTGAAGATAATCTCTATCTCAAGACCAACATAGATATTGCCGCCATATGGTCTGTCCTACAGAACATATAAAAGATCACAGCACAGTTACAGATAATGACTTACCGCTGACGTTCTTTCTGATGGAATCGTTCATTTTTCCCGTCTTTTCCATCTGGCCCAGACCGACATGACAACTTCTTCCAGCTCGGACTCGGCTGCAGAGAATACAACAAAGACACATTTCACATCTCACATTGCAGCACCCCAACCTGCACAAACTCCTCATCCTGCTGATACCCCAATACTGAGCCGCTGCTGCTGTAGGTGTCCTTATTACTGCACCTGATACCCCAATACTGAGCCGCTGCTGCTGTAGGTGTCCTTATTACTGCCCCTGCTGTGTGGTTCTCTGTGCCCTCTAAATTCTAAAGCACCCCTCTAGAATATAGTAATGCCAGGTGCAAGTGCCCTAGAAAACAGTGCCCATATTTTGCCCTCTAGAAAGCAATCATGCCCTTTGTGTGCCCCTTTGACAGTCACAGTAACCTGAAGGTTCCCCTATAACAATAATTGCCCACTTTACATTTAATAAAGTCCCGAGTCTCCCCCCTGTACAGCTACCCTATACACAGTATGATGCTCACTTATACACAGTATAATGCCCCCTCACTGTATAGTACCACCCACACAGTATACTGACCCCTTAGTAGCCCTCAAGCTGTTTGATAGCTCCAACACTGTATCATGGCCCCATGACTGTAATCTCCACACTGTATGATGCCCCCCTAGATAGCCTCCATATACGGGGTTGTGCTTTATCCAGGGACCCCTCCTGCATGGTAAGATCTGGATTTGGTTTATGTCTGGAGAGATATTTGGTCATGCTGGTCGGCAAATTACTTTTATATGTCTCTCCTGTGACATTGTTTACATCTCAGCCTCTACATGGCGTATAATAGTCCGGTCTGAAGCAATGGAGCATGTTTAGTGATACCTAGTGCTAAGATGGGTGGATCGGACGTTATTGCCTTATTGTGAGGCGGGTTGTGGTGGCCACGGATCTTCCATTGACTATATCAATTTATTACAACTAGGCACAATTGCTATATTATATATAAGTAGATGAATTGATGTTATTTGTGTTTGGGTGTCCCTGGTTTTTTCATTTGGTGTCTTTTAATGTGTAGTTTTTAATGTTTTTTCTGTAATAAACTTTGTATTTTCCTATATACTCCTGTGGTCCTCCTATGTTCATAGCCTCCATATAGTATAATGCACCAGATTGTCCTAAATATAGTATAATGCACCCCCCATAGGCCTACTCTATATTGTATTATGCAACCTATAGACAGTCTATAGCACAAGACAGCACCCCATAGTATAAGACAGCACCCCACAGGCAGACCCTGTAGTATAAGACAGCAACCCATAGGCAGACTCTGTAGTATAAGGAAGCACCCCATAGTCAGGCCCTGTAGTATAAGGCAGCACCCCATAGGCAGACCCTGAAGTATAAGGCAGCACCCCATAGGCAGAGCCTGTAGTATAAGGCAGCACCTCATAGGCAGACCCTGTAGTGTAAGGCAGCACTCCATAGGCAGATCCTGTAGTATAAGGCAACACCCCAAAGGCAGACCCTGTAGCGTAAGGCAGCACCCCATAGGCAGAACCTGTAGTATAAGTCAGCACCCCCATAGGCTGACCCTGTAGTATAAGGCAGCACACCATAGGCAGACCCTGTAGTATAAGGCAACACCCCATAGGCAGACCCTGTAGCATAAGGCAGCACTCCCATAGGCAGATAGTGTAGTATAAGGCAGCACCCCTATAGGCAGACCATGTAGTATAAGGCAGCACCCCATAGGCAGTCCCTGTAGAATAAGGCAGCACCCCATAGGCAGGCCCTGTAGTATAAGGCAGCACCCCATAGGCAGACCCTGTATTATAAGGCAGCACCCCCATAGGCAGATCCTGTAGTATAAGGCAACACCCCATATGCAGACCCTGTAGTACAAGGCAGCACCCCATAGGCAGAACCTGTAGTATAAGGCAGCACCCCCATAGGCTGACCCTGTAGTATAAGGCAGCACCCCATAGGCAGACCCAGACACCGGGTGGTGATGTCATCGCGCTCACTGTTTGCGTCGGTGATGTCAGACGCTGACAGGGGGATGATGGGAGAAGGAGCGTAGCGCTTCTTCCCTCATCAATGTGGTCAGCTGTATTGGCTAAATGCCAAAACAGCTGACCTTGCAGTGACGGACAGGGGGCCCACTGTAGGCACCGGGACCCCCACCTGCTCAGGGGCCCCATAGTGGGCAGCATCAATTCTCCCTGCTCTGCCGCAGAATGTAACTATATTGGCGCGCTGCCGATATAGGCCCCCTCTGAGCTCCGGGTCCGGGGAGATGGCCCCCTCTGCCCCCGGTAGCTACGCTACTGTTCCTTATAGTAATGCCCCCATTGTGCTATATTAGAATATCTCCATTGCATGACCTTATAGGAATGCCTCCATTGTGTCTGCTTATAATAAAGCAATTATTAGGTCTCATTTTCATAATAACCCCCCGTGCCTCTGTAGGATGCTAGCAAATGCGTAGGATGCAGTGACACACAGGAGACAGAGCAAGGGTTAACAGGTTCTTTATAAATATAGGAGCAGTAATTATACAAGCAGAGGGGTAAAGGATGTGATTGGAGGATGGGGAAAAGTCAAATGCAATAGAATGTAACAGGTTAACTTATCAGTCTCTGCTCTGGATGAAGGTGGCTGGAAGATCCCCCGGCGGCGCCTTAGGTGGCGCGAGATGTCTCCGATCCGGTCCCGCAGATGAGCAATGCACTTTCTCCTTGCGACTATGAATCCTCCGGGTTCTTCAGCACGTGATCTCCTGATCCGTGCGCACGATGAGGCAGGGGTGATGGTCAGCGGCACAGAAGAAGAAACATAGAGTTCAGTGAGCAAGGCCGCAGTAGGAGCACACAGTCTAGCGGACACAGTCACAGGCACAGGCCTGGGACTAAGCGGTGCCTCCGTGGTGGTGAACAGAGCGAACGTCCGTACTCTATCCTGATCACTACCCAGTGAGGAAGTCTCTCTGTGTTGATGGTAGGACACATCAGCAGTCTGGCAAGCTGGGGGTATAGGCACAGCTAGCGGATGTGGGTCCGTGAAGAGCTCGGTCCCAACTAAGTGTCCTGTCTTCCCTCTCAAACTGCTATTTAAGTCGGGCCCGCCCCATCAGTCAGGTGCCCTATACTGCTCCGGTCAGCAATCTCTTCCCCCTGCAACACTGGTGACAGCACCGACGGTCCCGGTCCAGACACGCAGGAGAGACCATTAACTTGGCTCTCCTCCCTACACCTCCGTACATTAATTTCCCATATTGTGCCTCCTAATTGTAGTAATTTTGTCCCACCTTTTTATTGTAATAATGTTGACCCCACTGGTCTTTAGTTTCACAATATTGTCCCCTATTGTGCCTCATTATTGTAGTAATATTGCCTCTTTTTGGTAGTTTTTGTAGCAATATTACAATAATATTGCTCCCAATTGGTTTTTAAGTTAGTAATATTGCCCCAATTGGTCCTTATTGTAGTAATATTTACCCCCATTATGCCTTGTTATTGTGGTAATATTTACCCCCTTCTGCCTTCTTATTGTAGTCATATTTAACCCTGTTTGTCTTTATTGTAGCAATATCTCCCCCCCCCATTGCCTTTTAATTGTAATATTGATCCTACTTTGGTCCTTACTGATGGAATATTGTCACCCATTGTGCCTTCTTATTGAAGAAATGTATCCCCATTGTTACTTTTTGTAGTATTATTGCCAAGATTGGTCCTTATTGTAGTAATATTGACTCCACCATGTGCCTCCTTATTGTAATAATATTGACCCCCCATAATGCCCTTTTATTGCAGAAATATTTCCCCCATTGTGACTTCTTCTTGTAGTAATATTGTCCCATTTATCCTTTTTGCAGCATTATTGCCAAGATTGGTCCTTATTGTATTAATATTGACCCACATTATGCCCTCTTATTGCAGTAATTTTACCCCCATTCCCTTTGTGCCTTCTTATTGTAATATTACCTCTCATTGGTCAGTAGTCCTAAGCTGCCTAAGGCCTGCTTGAGTAACTGTTAGAGCAGGTAGTCAATGGATGCGTTATTGCAC
The DNA here is from genome assembly GCF_032444005.1 of Ranitomeya imitator. Lineage (NCBI taxonomy): Eukaryota > Metazoa > Chordata > Amphibia > Anura > Dendrobatidae > Ranitomeya > Ranitomeya imitator. Next base: position 466,035,593 of record NC_091282.1, on the reverse strand, counting down.
CAGGTATGTTTTACTCTGAGATGCTGCGGCATTTTAGAGACTACATACTTTGAAAAGCTGTCCAGGGACTATGTGTCTCTACTGACTAGTGTAAAGCCGGTTCTGATGGTTGGTCCTAGCCATGATCTCTTTGACTGACAGGTTTCTCCTTATGCACACAGAGACCCACCAGTCACGAAGAGTATGGCATGGAGAAGCCACCATGGACCTGCCTCGGACTGATTATTCTAGACTAGATGGTGGCCCGATTCTAATGCATCGGGTATTCTGGAATATATATGTAGTTTATTTATGAAGATTTTAGAATAATACAATGAATACACAGAATTCGGCTGGCCGGGCGCGACCAATTAGCGAAGTGTGGTTCAAATCCCGGGCCAATTCGCGTCTGGAGTATGCCTGTCGCTGATTGTTCGCGGCTGGCCAAGTAGTATATAGCACAGCCGTGTAGTATATAGCACAGCCACCTAGTATATAGCAGCCCACATAGCATATAACAGCCACGTAGTATATAACACAGCTCACGTAGTATATAACACAGCCCACGTAGTGTATAACACAGCCACGTAGTGTATAACACAGCCCACGTAGTATATTGCACAGCCACGTAGTATATTGCACAGCCACGTAGTATATTGCACAGCCCACATAGTATATTGCACAGCCCACATAGTATATAGCACAGCCATGTAGTATATAGCACAGCCACGTAGTATATTGCACAGCCCACGCAGTATATTACACAGCCACGTAGTATATTACACAGCCCACGTAGTATATAACAGCCCATGCAGTATATAACACAGCCCACATAGTGTATTACACAGCCCACGTAGTGTATAACACAGCCACGTAGTATATAAAACAGCCCACTTAGTATATTGCACAGCCACATAGTATGTAGCACAGCCCACGTAGTATATAGCACAGCCCACACAGTATATTACAGCCACGTAATATATTACACAGCCAACGTAGTATATTGCACAGCCGACGTAGTATATAGCACAGCGACGTAGTATATAACACAGCCCATGCAGCATATAACACAGCCCATGTAGTCCCACGTAGTATAAAGCACAGCCAAATAGTATATTGCACAGCCACAAAGTATATTGCACAGCCATGTAGTATATTGCACAGCCACGTAGTATACAGGTCCTTCTCAAAAAATTAGCATATAGTGTTAAATTTCATTATTTCCCATAATGTAATGATTACAATTAAACTTTCATATATTATAGATTCATTATCCACCAACTGAAATTTGTCAGGTCTTTTATTGTTTTAATACTGATGATTTTGGCATACAACTCCTGATAACCCAAAAAACCTGTCTCAATAAATTAGCATATCAAGAAAAGGTTCTCTAAACGACCTATTACCCTAATCTTCTGAATCAACTAATTAACTCTAAACACATGCAAAAGATACTTGAGGCTTTTATAAACTCCCTGCCTGGTTCATTACTCAAAACCCCCATCATGGGTAAGACTAGCGACCTGACAGATGTCAAGAAGGCCATCATTGACACCCTCAAGCAAGAGGGTAAGACCCAGAAAGAAATTTCTCAACAAATAGGCTGTTCCCAGAGTGCTGTATCAAGGCACCTCAATGGTAAGTCTGTTGGAAGGAAACAATGTGGCAGAAAACGCTGTACAACGAGAAGAGGAGACCGGACCCTGAGGAAGATTGTGGAGAAGGACCGATTCCAGACCTTGGGGAACCTCAGGAAGCAGTGGACTGAGTCTGGTGTGGAAACATCCAGAGCCACCGTGCACAGGCGTGTGCAGGAAATGGGCTACAGGTGCCGCATTCCCCAGGTAAAGCCACTTTTGAACCATAAACAGCGGCAGAGGCGCGTGACCTGGGCTACAGAGAAGCAGCACTGGACTGTTGCTAAGTGGTCCCAAGTACTTTTTTCTGATGAAAGCAAATTTTGCATGTCATTCGGAAATCAAGGTGCCAGAGTCTGGAGGAAGACTGGGGAGAAGGAAATGCCAAAATGCCTGAAGTCCAGTGTCAAGTACCCACAGTCAGTGATGGTGTGGGGTGCCATGTCAGCTGCTGGTGTTGGTCCACTGTTTTTTATCAAGGGCAGGGTCAATGCAGCTAGCTATCAGGAGATTTTGGAGCACTTCATGCTTCCATCGGCTGAAATGCTTTATGGAGATGAAGATTTCATTTTTCAGCACGACCTGGCACCTGCTCACAGTGCCAAAACCACTGGTAAATGGTTTACTGACCATGGTATTACTGTGCTCAATTGGCCTGCCAACTCTCCTGACCTGAACCCCATAGAGAATCTGTGGGATATTGTGAAGAGAAAGTTGAGAGACGCAAGACCCAACACTCTGGATGAGCTTAAGGCCGCTATTGAAGCATCCTGGGCCTCCATAACATCTCAGCAGTGTCACAGGCTGATTGCCTCCATGCCACGCCGCATTGAAGCAGTCATTTCTGCCAAAGGATTCCCGACCAAGTATTGAGTGCATAACTGAACAATATTATTTGATGGTTTTTTTGTTTGTTATTAAAAAACACTTTTATTTGATTGGATGGGTGAAATATGCTAATTTATTGAGACAGGTTTTTTGGGTTATCAGGAGTTGTATGCCAAAATCATCAGTATTAAAACAATAAAAGACCTGACAAATTTCAGTTGGTGGATAATGAATCTATAATATATGAAAGTTTAATTGTAATCATTACATTATGGTAAATAATGAAATTTAACACTATATGCTAATTTTTTGAGAAGGACCTGTATAGCACAGCCACGTAGTATATTGCAGTCCACATAGTATATAACACAGCCCTTGTAGTATATAGCACAGCCACGTAGTATATTGCACAGCCGACGCAGTATATGGCAGAGCCGATGCAGTATATAACACAGCCCACGCAGTATATAGCACAGCCCACGCAGTATATTACACAGACACATAGTATATTACACAGCCCACGTAGTATATAGCACAGCCACGTATTAAATTGCACAGCCGATGTAGTATATAACAGCCCACGCAGTATATAACACTGCCCACGTAGTATATAACACAGCCCATGCAGTATATAGCAATGTGGGCACAATATCCCTGTTAAAGAAAATAATTAAAATTAAAAATAGTTATATACTCACCCTCCAACGGCCCCCAGATCCAGCCCAGGCCTTTCCCGCTCCTCGCTCGCCATTCCGGTCCCAAGTGGCAATAACACGTGATGATGTAGCGGTCTCGCGAGACTGCTACATCATCTCCGGTCATTGCCGCAATGCATTCTGGGGACCGGAGCGGCACGCGAGGAGCGGGAAAGGCCTGGGCTGGATTCAGGGGCCATCGGAGGGTGAGTATATAATGATTTTTTTATTTTTTAAATTATTTTTAACATTATATGTTTTTACTATTGAAGCTGCATATGCATAGCATCAATAGCAAAAAGTTGGTCACAGAGAGGGTTAATGGCAGCATTAACAGACTACCTTACACCGCGTTATGCCACGGTGTAAGGCAGTCCGGTTAACGCTATGTGGGCGCTGACTGGGAGGGAGTAGGGAGGGGGCACTGACTGCAGTGGAGGAGGGAGGGGCCAATTCGCGGCTGGACTGTGCCCGTCGCTGATGCGACCAATCAGCGATGCGGGATTTCCGTGACAGATAGACAGATGGAAGTGACCCTTAGACAATTATATAGTAGATGTATAGTTCAAGTAAAGTGTTTTAAGTTATGCCTGCAAAAACACAGCCAGATTCATGTGATTCATGCTGTGTTACTGATTCATGTCCGTAGTTGGGACAGCTTGAAGCTGCTGACAGGTTCCCTTTATTTAATATTTTTGCCTGAATACAGTGAAACCAAATACATATAGACTTTTTCACATTTTACTAATTTGGCAAAACAAAAACATATTTTTTAGAAGCCATAACTTTTTTAATTTTTCTGTCAATTAAGTCACACTACTGATTGATTTACAGATCAATATTTTTATCATCTTTATTTAGGGGAATGGGATGCAAGAAAACTGCAGCAATATACATTACCGTTCAAAAGTTTAGGGTCACCCAGACAAATTTGTGTTTTCCATGAAAACTCTAGTCCTGACATTGACAAGGTTCGAACAAAAGATTTTTATTTGAAATAATAATTTTCTCCTACAAACTTTGCTTTCGTCAAAGAATGCTCCCTTTGCAGCAGTTACAGCACTGCAGACTTTTGGCATTCTAGCAGTTAATTTGCTGAGGTAATCTGGAGAAATTTCACCCCATGCTTCCAGAAGCCCCTCCGACAAGTTGGTTTGGCTTGATGGGCACTTTTTGCATACCATACGGTCAAGCTGCTCCCACAACAGCTCAATGGGGTTGAGATCTGTTGACTGCGCTGGCTACTCCATTACAGATAGAATCTCAGCTGCCTGCTTCTTCCTTAAATAGTTGTTGCATAATTTGTGAAATTAGCTCCAATCAAGCGCTGTTCCCAGGGTATGGCATGGCATTGCAAAATGGAGTGATAGCCTTCCTGGGTTCAAAATCCCTTTTACCTTGTACAAATCTCCCACTTTACCACCACCAAAGCAACCCCAGACCATCACATTTCCTCCACCAATCTTGACAGATGGCGTTAGGCACTCTTCCAGCATCTTTTCAGTTGTTCTGCGTCTCACAAATGTTCTTCTGTGTCATCCAAACACCTCGAACTTAGATTTGTCTTTTTTTACAATCTTCCTCTGTCCAATGTCTGTGTTCTTTTGTCCATATTAATCTTTTCCTTTTATTAGCCAGTCTCAGATATGGCTTTTTCTTTGCCACTCTGCTCTGAAGGCCAGCATCCCGGAGTCGCCTTTTCAATGTAAACATTGACAGCGGCGTTTTGTGTGTACTATTTAATGAAGCTGCCAGTTAAGGACCTGTGAGGTGCCGATTTCTCAAACTACAGACTCTAATGTACTTGTCTTGTTGCTCAGTTGTTCAGTGGGCCCTCCCACTTCTCTTTCTACTCTGGTTAGAGCCTGTTTGTGCTCTCCTCTGAAGGGAGTACTACACACCGTTGTAGGAAATCTTCAGTTTCTTGGCAATTTCTCACAACACAGAACAAGAGTAGACTTGAATTTCACATGAAAGTTCTTTTTTCTGGCCATTTTGAGAGTTTAATGAAACCAGCAAATGTAATACTCCACATTCTCAACTAGCTCAAAGGAAGGTCAGTTTTATAAGTTCTCTAATCAGCCAATCTGTTTTCAGCTGTGCTATCATATTTGCACAAGGGTTTTCAAGGGTATTCTAACCATCCATTAGCCTTCTTACACAGTTAGCAAACACTAAGTACCATAAGAACACTGCAGTGATGGTTGTTGGAAATGGACCTCTATACACTTATGAAGGTATTGCATTACAAACCAAACATTTTCAGCTAAAATAGTCATTTACCACACTAACAATGTATACAGTGTATTTCTAAATCATTTATTGTTAGCTTCATTGGAAAAAACTGTGCTTTTCTTTCAAAAATAAGGAAATTTCTAAGTGACCCTAAACTTTTGAATGGCAGTGTATTAAAAATAACAAATTATTTTTATTCACAGGTCTTTGTAGTTGCGGTACTACCAAATATTTTTTTTGTGATTTTTTTTAAAAGTTGTTTTCCATATTTACCTTTTTTAATACATAATCAGCCTTTTTTACCTCTTGCTCCAGGGCTGCCTCTTCATTGCTGCCCCCAGCCTGTGCCTGCTGCAGCCAATCCCTGGGCTCAGCTCTCTTGTACCATCTACCTTGGTATAACCACTGAGCATTGTGATTGGCTGCAGCTCTCATGTGCTTTTGATGTAATGTCGCTGCGGCTATCTTGTTAATAAAGTAATGGTTTAAGAAATGTTGATTTTGCTACATTTACACAAGGTATGCTTTTGCATTAAAACATTGAAAACTCCTAGATTAATGTATATTTCCAGATTAGTCCCTTATTAATTAATGATCACATTAATTGAAATGTTTTATGAGAAATATCACTGTATTATTGTAGCTCTGTACATCATTGCAGGTAGTGGTTTCCGCTTCCTAGGTGATACCCGCTGGCATGAACATCTGTGTTGCTCTTTGAATGTTTTGATCATGTGTGTCTGTACAATTAGAGCTCATCCTCAGAACATTTATGCTTTAAGCGTACGTAATTATAGTTGTTTTTTCCAATAAAGTCTCTTTCCCATGGCTGAATGGAAGGTCATTGTCATACCAATTAAAACATGGCCTCAGGCACTTGCGGAAGCTTTGCTTGTAAACACTTCATTTGTGCTCCTCACCTTAGTGTCGCTTTGTAAGATGAAAGTCTGTCTCCTGACTTGCTTCTTCATTTGCGTGTTTATGGGAAAGGCAGATGGGAAGTCTTTGTACAGGAGTAAGACATAGACATTTTTTTTTCCGAATGCTTCACTACAATGGAAGTTTAAAAAGAGATAAAACTAAAACACTGTGGGAAGATTCATCAAGAATGATGTTTCTGACAGTTTTCTGGCATAAAACACCTTGATATGTCGTAAACTCTTATTGCAACTTGATGTTGCGTAAAGTTTTGTGACTTTTGACATTTTTATGCCAGTCAGCATAGGCAAAAAGCTTGGCTGGGACCGGGTGTGGGGAAGATTGACCAGCAAATTCATCAAAAGTTATACCACTTTAGTGGTGTAAAAAACACCAAAAATGTTCTTCAGTCTCGACTGCACTAACATTTCTGTCAGGGGCTCACGCTAACATTAACCCATAGAGTTTTCATTAATCTATAGACACATCTAGTTAAGAAATGGATCCACTTGAAGCTCAGAGCATGTCCTTATCTTCTCTTATCTATTTTGTGGATCAGAATCGGCCATTAAATTGTTCCATCCATGTTTCACTGATCCTGAGTAGACATGAATGAATATGTTCGGCTCCCTCCTTATTAGGCAAGCTATAGAGCATTCTGAAGAAGCTGCAATGGGAACTTGGATACCTGGAGTGCTCCCGATAATCTGCATGGACAGCCTGTGTTTTGTGAATGTCAAACAGTCGCGACACATGCAGCTGAGGCCCCAGACACAAATGATCAGAGCGCTCCAGGCATCCGGGTTCCCGCTGCAGCTTCTTTGGTAAGCACTATAGCTATTCGGATAAGAATGGAGCTGAACATATTCGCTCCTGTCTAATCCTGAGTCAATGGATAAACAAAAGTTCAGACAACTCATCTCCTTCCCTTTTTAAAAACATCCAGTACGACTACCACTGTGCAGAACCTGGCTTGACTGCATATTGTGTGCTCCAACATTTTACAGTAACATGGTCAGGCTTTTTCTTTGTTGCATTTCCTTAGGCTTGTGAGTCGCCCGCCAGGGCAGTGGGGATACTCGGTACCTGGTCCGGTCGCAGTTAAAGGCGTGGTCACGGTGGCAGCGACCCAGTCCGTGGCCCTGGGCGCTCAAGTAAAAGAGGAAAGGTCTTTAAAGGGTTAAATAAAGTTTGTATTTGTGACGCCACCTGTGGTTCTTGGTCAGAGGTCATAAAAATACAGAAAAATCTTTAAATGAGAAGGTGTGTCCAAACTTTTGGTCTGTACTGTAGATGATTGGTACAAATTGTTAATGCTCTGGAAGGAGGAGTGACTACCCACACCACAATGAACATGTACAGTCATGGCCAAAAGTTTAAGACTGACTGAAATTTTGGTTTTCACAAAGTTTGTTGCTTCAGTTTTTATAGTGATAATTTACATTAACTCTCTACTGTTATGAAGAGTGAACAGAAAAAGACACAAAAATGCTGACATTCCTTGCCATGAAAATTAACGGAAATTTCCACAGAATTTCAGCCCTGCCATAAAGTGACCTGCTTACATTATTTCACTGATAGTCTCGTTAGCTCAGTAGAAAATGTTAATCGAAGACAAGGCATCTGATATCACTCTGTAATGCTGACTGAATTATAAAAACATATTGGTTTCTTTAAAATGGGGCACATACTTGAAATCTTTGTCGTCTTCTGATTAATATGGTTACCTCAAAGGAAACACTTGCAGACTTTACATGCAAGGACATTGCTGCTTGTAAGAGTGCTCCTAAATCAATGATTTATTGGATCATCAAAAACTTCAAAAGATAGAGGTTTTCAGGGCACTCAAGAAAGTCCAGCAAGTGCCAGGACATCTCCTAAAGAGGATTTGACTCCTGAAAAGGTTCTGCACTAAAGCAGAACTTCCTCAGGAATGGCAGCAAGCAGATGTCAAGTGTCAGGGTTTTGGAGGATAGCCTGGTGTCACGAAGGGTGTTGTGAATTCTGTGGCAGAGCTCCCTCCTGTGGTCACAAGTGGTACTTCGGCTGATTCTCTCTGTGAGCTTCTGTTGGTGGAGGGAAGTGGTACTGTGGCTTCTGAGTTTCCTCCCTCAGGTGATCTGGTGAGGTCGTTAGGTGCTTCTCTACTTAACTCCACCTAATGCTTTGATCCTGGCTTCCTGTCAATGTTCCAGTGTTGGACTTGTTTTTCCCTGGATCATTCCTGTGGCCTGCTGCTCTGCATAGCTAAGTTCTTCTTTGCTATTTGTTTGCTATTTTTTCTGTCCAGCTTGTCTAATTGTTTTGCTGGTAGCTCTGGGACGCAAAGGGTGTACCTCCGTGCCGTTAGTTCGGTACGGAGGGTCTTTTTGCCCCCTTTGCGTGGTATTCTTTAATCGTGGGATCCTAGTTAATGATAAACTTACCTGGAGCAGCCAGTGCCAGGCAGCAGCTGCCAAGGCAAACAGGATCATGGGGTGCATTAAAAGAGGTCTGGATACACATGATGAGAGCATTATACTGCCTCTGTACAAATCCCTAGTTAGACCGCACATGGAGTACTGTGTCCAGTTTTGGGCACCGGTGCTCAGGAAGGATATAATGGAACTAGAGAGAGTACAAAGGAGGGCAACAAAATTAATAAAGGGGATGGGAGAACTACAATACCCAGATAGATTAGCGAAATTAGGATTATTTAGTCTAGAAAAAAGACGACTGAGGGGCGATCTAATAACCATGTATAAGTATATAAGGGGACAATACAAATATCTCGCTGAGGATCTGTTTATACCAAGGAAGGTGACGGGCACAAGGGGGCATTCTTTGCGTCTGGAGGAGAGAAGGTTTTTCCACCAACATAGAAGAGGATTCTTTACTGTTAGGGCAGTGAGAATCTGGAATTGCTTGCCTGAGGAGGTGGTGATGGCGAACTCAGTCGAGGGGTTCAAGAGAGGCCTGGATGTCTTCCTGGAGCAGAACAATATTGTATCATACAATTATTAGGTTCTGTAGAAGGACGTAGATCTGGGTATTTATTATGATGGAATATAGGCTGAACTGGATGGACAAATGTCTTTTTTCGGCCTTACTAACTATGTTACTATGTTACTATGTTACTATGTTTAGGGTTTTGTGTAGACCGCAAAGTTATCTTTCCTATCCTCGCTCTGTTAAGAAAGTCGGGCCTCACTTTGCTGAATCTATTTCATCCCTACGTTTGTCTTTTCATCTTACTCACAGTCATTATATGTGGGGGGCTGCCTTTTCCTTTGGGGTATTTCTCTGAGGCAAGGTAGGCTTATTTTCTATCTTCAGGCTAGTTAGTTTCTCAGGCTGTGCCGAGTTGCATAGGCAGAGTTAGGCGCAATCCACGGCTGCCTCTAGTGTTGTTTGGAGAGGATTAGGGATTGCGGTCTGCAGAGTTCCCACGTCTCAGAGCTCGTTCTATGATTTTGAGTTATTGTCAGATCACTGTATGTGCTCTGACCGCTATGTCCATTGTGGTATTTACATTGTGCCTTTCATAACAGAAGGGTAGCAAAGAAGCCGTTTCTTTTCAAGAAAAACAGCAAGGATAGACTGACATTCTTCAGAAAATACAAGGATTGGACTGCAGATGATTGGGATAAAATTATTTCATCTGATGAAGCCCACTTCAGACTTTGACCTGTGGAAGAATGATTTTCTGGAGAAGAAAAGCTTAGCGCTACTGGGAGTCCTGTGCGATGTCAACAATAAAGCATTCAGAAACCATTTATGTGTTGGGCTGCTATGAATGAAGAATAGTATCTTACCATCCTCCATGTACAACGTCTCCCAACAATCCAGGAACAATTTAGTGATGAACAGTGCCTTTTCCAGCATGATGGAGCATCATTTAAAAAAACAAAAAAACACTGAAGCAGCAAACTTTGTGAGTGCCAGGGGTTGTGTCCACACCTTCCACATTGGTAGATGGCGGGAACATACAGCTGAGCTACATCTGCAATGGAAAGAACCATAGGTAGCTCAGATCTTAGCGGTTTAATCACCAGGATGCCACAGTCAATAGTTCTTTCTGTCACATATCTGTTCCATCCCTTACGGCACCATGGAATACCATAGGGTTGCTGTGGCACCTAGGGGGGGTAACAATTAACCCCTCTGTGACCTTAGACGTACTATCCCGTCGAGGTGCCCTGGGCTTATCTGACCCTGGACGGGATAGTACGTCATAGCCGATCGGCCGCGCTCACGGGGGGAGCGCGGCCGATCGCGGCCGGGTGTCAGCTGCTTATCGCAGCTGACATCCGGCACTATGTGCCAGGAGCGGTCACGGACCGCCCCCGGCACATTAACCCCTGGCACACCGCGATCAAAGATGATCGCGATGTGCCGGCGGTGCAGGGAAGCACCGCACAGGGAGGGGGCTCCCTGCGGGCTTCCCTGAGCCCCCCGCAGCAACGCGATGTGATCGCGTTGCTGCGAGGGTCTCCTTACCTCCCTCCCTGCTCGAACCCCGGATCCAAGATGGCCGCGGATCCGGGTCCTGCAGGGAGGGAGGTGGCTTCACAGAGCCTGCTCAGAGCAGGCACTGTGAAGCAGCCTGCACTCCTATCAGATCAGTGATCTGACAGAGTGCTGTGCAAACTGTCAGATCACTGATCTGTGATGTCCCCCCCGGGACAAAGTAAAAAAGTAAAAAAAAAATTTTCCAAATGTGTAAAAAAAATAAAAAAAAATATTCCAAAATAATGAAAAAAAAAAAAAAATATTATTCCCATAAATACATTTCTTCATCTAAATAAAAAAAAAAAACCAATAAAAGTACACATATTTAGTATCGCCGCGTCCGTAACGGCCCGACCTATAAAACTGGCCCACTAGTTAACCCCTTCAGTAAACACTGTAAGAAAAAAAAAAAAAAACGAGGCAAAAAACAACGCTTTATTATCATACCGCCGAACAAAAAGTGGAATAACACGCGATCAAAAGGACAGATATAAATAACCATGTTACCGCTGAAAGCGTCATATTGTCCCGCAAAAAAAGAGCCGCCATACAGCATCATCAGCAAAAAAATAAAAAAGTTATAGTCCTGAGAATAAAGCGATGCAAAAATAATTATTTTTTCTGTAAAATAGTTTTTATCGTATAAAAGCACCAAACCATAAAAAAATGATATAAATGAGGTATCGCTGTAATCGTACTGACCCGAAGAATAAAACTGATTTATCAATTTTACCAAACGCGGAACGGTATAAACGCCTCCCCCAATAGAAATTCATGAATAGCTGGCTTTTGGTCATTCTTCCTCACAAAAATCGGAATAAAAAGCGATAAAAAAATGTCACGTGCCCAAAAATGTTTTCAATAAAAACGTCAACTCGTCCCGCAAAAAACAAGACCTCACATGACTCTGTGGACCAAAATATGGAAAAATTATAGCTCTCAAAATGTGGTATTGCAAAAAATATTTTTTGCAATAAAAAGGGTCTTTCAGTGTGTGACGGCTGCCAATCATAAAAATCCGCTAAAAAACTCGCTATAAAAGTAAATCAAACCCCCCTTCATCACCCCCTTAGTTAGGGAAAAATAAAAAAAATGTATTTATTTCCATTTTCCCATTAGGGCTAGGGTTAGGGCTAGGGTTAGGGCTAGGGCTAGGGTTAGGGCTAGGGTTAGGGCTAGGGTTAGGGCTAGGGTTAGGGCTAGGGTTAGGGCTAGGGCTAGGGTTAGGGTTAGGGCTAGGGTTAGGGCTAGGGTTAGGGCTAGGGTTAGGGCTAGGGTTAGGGTTAGGGCTAGGGTTAGGGCTAGGATTAGGGTTAGGGTTGGGGCTACAGTTAGGGTTGGGGCTAAAGTTAGGGTTAGGGTTTAGATTACATTTACAGTTGGGAATAGGGTTGGGATTAGGGTTAGGGGTGTGTCAGGGTTAGAGGTGTGGTTAGGGTTACCGTTGGAATTAGGGTTAGGGGTGTGTTTAGATTAGGGTTTCAGTTATAATTGGGGGGTTTCCACTGTTTCGGCACATCAGGGGCTCTCCAAACACGACATGGCGTCCGATCTCAATTCCAGCCAATTCTGCGTTGAAAAAGTAAAACAGTGCTCCTTCCCTTCCGAGCTCTCCTGTGTGCCCAAACAGGGGTTTACCCCAACATATGGGGTATCAGCGTACTCAGGACAAATTGGACAACAACTTTTGTGGACCAATTTCTCCTGTTTCCCTTGGGAAAATACAAAACTGGGGGCTAAAAAATAATTTTTGTGGGAAAACAAAAAGATTTTTTATTTTCACGGCTCTGCGTTATAAACTGTAGTGAAACACTTGGGGGTTCAAAGTTCTCACAACACATCTAGATAAGTTCATTGAGGGGTCTAGTTTCCAATATGGGGTCACTTGTGGGGGGTTTCTACTGTTTAGGTACATTAGGGGCTCTGCAAACGCAATGTGACGCCTGCAGACCAATCCATCTAAGTCTGCATTCCAAATGATGCTCCTTCCCTTCCGAGCCCTCCCATGCGCCCAAACGGTGGTTCCCCCCCACATATCGGGTATCAGCGTACTCAGGACAAATTGGACAACAACATTTAGGGTCCAATTTCTCCTGCTAACCTTGGAAAAATACAAAACTGGGGGCTAAAATATAATTTTTGTGGAAAAAAAATATTTTTTATTTGCATGGCTCTGCGTTATAAACTGTAGTGAAATACTTGGGGGTTCAAAGCTCTCACAACACATCAAGATGAGTTCCTTAGGGGGTCTACTTTCCAAAATGGTGTCACTTGTGGGGAGTTTCTACTGTTTAGGTACATTAGGGGCTCTGCAAACGCAATGTGACGCCTGCAGACCATTCCATCTAAGTCTGCATTCCAAATGGCGCTCCTTCCCTTCCGAACCCTCCCATGCGCCCAAACGGTGGTTTCCCCCCACATATGGGGTATCAGCGTACTCAGGACAAATTGGACAACAACTTTTGTGGTCCAATTTCTCCTGTTACCCTAGGGAAAATACAAAACTGGGGGCTAAAAAATAATTTTTGTGGGAAAAAAATTTTGTTTTATTTTTATGGCTCTGCATTATAAACTTCTGTGAAGCCCTTGGTGGGTCAAAGTGCTCACCACACATCCAGATAAGTTCCTTAGGGGGTCTACTTTCCAAAATGGTGTCACTTGTGGGGGGTTTCAATGTTTAGGCACATCAGTGGCTCTCCAAACGCAACATGGCGTCCCATCTCAATTCCTGTCAATTTTGCATTGAAAAGTCAAACGGCGCTCCTTCCCTTCCGAGCTCTCCCATGCGCCCAAACAGTGGTTTACTGCCACATATGGGGTATCAGCGTACTCGGGACAAATTGGACAACAACTTTTGACATCCAATTTCTTCTCTTACCCTTGGAAAAATAAAAAATTGGGGGCAAAAATATAATTTTTGTGAAAAAATATGATTTTTTATTTTTACGGTTCTGCATTATAAACTTCTGTGAAGCACTTGGTGGGTCAAAGTGCTCACCACACCTCTAGATAAGTTCCTTAGGGGGTCTACTTTCCAAAATGGTGTCACTTGTGGGGGGTTTCAATGTTTAGGCACATCAGTGGCTCTCCAAACGCAACATGGCGTCCCATCTCAATTTCTGTCAATTTTGCATTGAAAAGTCAAACTGCGCTCCTTCCCTTCCGAGCTCTCCCATGCGCCCAAACAGTGGTTTACTGCCACATATGGGGTATCAGCGTACTCAGGACAAATTGGACAACAACTTTTGAGGTCCAATTTCTTCTCTTACCCTTGGAAAAATAAAAAATTGGGGGCAAAAATATAATTTTTGTGAAAAAATATGATTTTTTATTTTTACGGTTCTGCATTATAAACTTCTGTGAAGCACTTGGTGGGTCAAAGTGCTCACCACACCTCTAGATAAGTTCCTTAGGGGGTCTACTTTCCAAAATGGTGTCACTTGTGGGGGGTTTCAATGTTTAGGCACATCAGTGGCTCTCCAAACGCAACATGGCGTCCCATCTCAATTTCTGTCAATTTTGCATTGAAAAGTCAAACTGCGCTCCTTCCCTTCCGAGCTCTCCCATGCGCCCAAACAGTGGTTTACTGCCACATATGGGGTATCAGCGTACTCAGGACAAATTGGACAACAACTTTTGAGGTCCAATTTCTTCTCTTACCCTTGGAAAAATAAAAAATTGGGGGCAAAAATATAATTTTTGTGAAAAAATATGATTTTTTATTTTTACGGTTCTGCATTATAAACTTCTGTGAAGCACTTGGTGGGTCAAAGTGCTCACCACACATCCAGATAAGTTCCTTAGGGGGTCTACTTTCCAAAATGGTGTCACTTGTGGGGGGTTTCAATGTTTAGGCACATCAGTGGCTCTCCAAACGCAACATGGCGTCCCATCTCAATTCCTGTCAATTTTGCATTGAAAAGTCAAATAGCGCTCCTTCCCTTCCGAGCTCTCCCATGCGCCCAAACAGTGGTTTACTGCCACATATGGGGTATCAGCGTACTCAGGACAAATTGGACAACAACTTTTTGGGTCCAATTTCTCCTGTTACCCTTGGTAAAATAAAACAAATTGGAGCTGAAGTAAATTTTTTGTGTAAAAAAGTTAAATGTTCATTTTTATTTAAACATTCCAAAAATTCCTATTAAACACCTGAAGGGTTAATAAACTTCTTGAATGTGGTTTTGAGCACCTTGAGGGGTGCAGTTTTTAGAATGGTGTCACACTTGGGCATTTTCTATCATATAGACCCCTCAAAATGACTTCAAATGAGACGTGGTCCTTAAAAAAAAATGGTGTTGTAAAAATGAGAAATTGCTGGTCAACTTTTAACCCTTATAACTCCCTAACAAAAAAAAAATTGGTTCCAAAATTATGCTGATGTAAAGGAGACATGTGGGAAATGTTACTTATTAAGTATTTTGTGTGACATATCTCTGTGATTTAATTGCATAAAAATTCAAAGTTTGAAAATTGCGAAATTTTCAAAATTTTCGCCAAATTTCCGTTTTTTTCACAAATAAACGCAGATACTATCAAAGAAATTTTACCACTATCATGAAGTACAATATGTCACGAGAAAACAATGTCAGAATCACCAGGATCCGTTGAAGCGTTTCGGAGTTATAACCTCATAAAGGGACAGTGGTCAGAATTGTAAAAATTGGCCTGGTCATTAACGTGCAAACCACCCTTGGGGGTAAAGGGGTTAATATTTATAAAAGTTTATTAAAAAAATTTTAGTGTAAGAAAAAAAAGACAGAAAATCAATGTTTTAACAATAAAAAATGCTTTAAAATAGACAATAACTATTGGACATGCATCACAGCAAAACATAAAATTGCAGTGAAGTACTATTCATTTCTTATGACGAGGAGTGTTTTTCTGCCACCCATATTCCTATACGTAATTTGCTGTGGATTTGTGGTGAAGAATCCACTGGTCACATTTCACTAAGTCTGAGCAAGGAAGTAAAGTACAGAATAAATCCTCAGAGAAGGGAAAACATTTAATGACCAGGTAATGCTTGCTAAAGTGCTAGCGAACTAATACTTGACGAGTTTGTGCAATTCCTATGTATGTTTAATTTCTTATTTGTGTTCTTAAGCATTTACTTACAAATCAGGTCTCACAAGCTTTGCCAAACCATATCCAGGAAGAAATCTGTGTTTCTCTGTCTCCACTGTTTTTGCTGATCTTATACTTAATTTCCTTCTTTTATCCCTTCATTTTGTAGGATTAGAGAACAAAAGGAGTACATTAATGCCTGGCTTTGTCAGAATTCTTCAACAACTTTTATTAAAGCACCGCGACTTCCTGAAAGGGCTTGTTGTTGACAAGATTTTGGACGAGGGGGGCAACTCTTCATGTTGAACAGATGACTGAAGAATAGCTACTGCCTGATGGTGTGTAAAATAATCCTAAAAAGGAAACAGACTCTAGCTGAAGATCATAGATGTTAGGATATAAGTCAGGATAAAGATGAATCTCTTCTGGAGATGTCACGTGTATCCGTCACTCGCCTTATTATTCATGACTTTGAGGTTCCTGAGCTCTTCCTTTATCAAAGTCAATAATGGGATCACGGTGATGAAAGGACAGGTTGGATACTTATCAGAAAATGACCTACAGTTCTCTATCCCCAAGGAGAAAGATGCCTGCAAAGTGGAAGTTATCGTTAATGAACCGATAACACAGAGAGTCGGAAAGTTATCTCCGCAGGTAAGAGCACTTACAATTCTTTGTAATCAGAAAACATTTGCATGTGCCAAATAAACATGTTAATAATGCAGATCTTACTTGGTCTTAAAGACAACACACATTGCTATGAAAATGAAATATAAGCAACATCATATCTATCTACCAATCTATCTAATATCTATCTATCTATCTATCTATCTATCTATCTATCTATCTATCTATCTAATATCTATCTATCTACCTATATATCTTAGATAGATAGATAGATAGATAGATAGATAGTCTGTCTGTCTGTCTGTCTGACAGACAGATAGATAGATAGATAGATAGATAGATAGATAGGCTTGAGAAAGGCTCTCCATGAGCTGAAACGTCGTCATGATGGGCTATTAAACTTGAACACTTTTTGAACTCATTTGCAATGGTGTGCTGCCTTTGACTTCTTGGACTCTATCTATTTAATATCTATCTACCTAATATCTTTCTATTTAATATCTATCTACTGTATGTATCTATCTATGTATCTATCTATGTATGTATCTATCTATCTATCTATATCTATCTATGTATCTATCTATGTATGTATCTATCTATCTATCTATCTATCTATCTATCCCATATCTATCTAATATCTACCTAATATCTATCTATCTATTTAATATATATATATGTCCATTATATACCTATCTAATATCTATTTATTTATCTATCTACCTATTTAATATATATCTATATCTATCTCATATCTATCTATCTATCTATCTATATGAGAAATTTTTTTCTCTATCTATCTATCTATCTATCTATCTATCTATCTATCTATCTATTATCTATCTATTTATATATCAATCTATCTAATATTTATCTATATATCTATGTATCTATCAATATCTATCTATCTATCTCATATCTATCTAATATCTATCTATTTATCTATCTCATATCTATCTAATATCTATCTATTTATCTATCTCATATCTATCTATCTATCTATCTATCTATCTATCTATCTATCTATCTTTCTATCTTTCTCATATCTATCTGTCAAATTCAAATGCAAGATATTTTATTGGCAGGCCAAAAACATTTTATTTTAGCATTCTTCTATTCTGTATTCTTAGTAATGAATGATTTTATTTTCAAGATTGTAAACGTTAATCATGCGTTGCTTATTTTGACTTATTGTGTGGCAGTTCAACTTCTCCCGAGTCTTGATCTCACCGTCACTATAAAAAAGACAAAAAATCAAGTTTACAAAAGGTCTACAGAATGCTATCTATAGAAGCAACAAAAAATATCCCTAAAATGTAACCATCATTTTAATTTTTATTTCATAAATCAATACTACACATAAAAATAAGCAACTTTCTAATAGATCTTATTAAAGAAATGTTTCTTTCTCCACCAGGACTGATCTTTTATTCTCAAAATTCTCAACTCTCTGGTAAAATCTGTATTCAGTGAAGACAGATTATCAGACTCTGAGATAGAATGTTATCAGTGACTGTTCTCATCTATCTAGATGGAGGGATAGGAGGAGGAAGGAGCTCCTTCTCTTGCTCGTCATCTCTCCCATCTACAGAGAATCTTGTTAGTATCAACTGCCATCTTCTATTTCAGTATGTCATAATCTGTCTTCACTGAAGGCAGATTTTACTCAAAAACTGACAATTTTGAGAATGAATGATCAGTCCTGGCAGAAAAGGAGGCAAATTTATCTGGGTATTACAAAATTGCTTATATTCATTTGTAGTATTGATTTATAAAATAAAAATTAAAACGATAGGACAAAATTGAGGTTCCTAAGTTGGGATAGTGTTGGAGCCTGTTGGCAAAACTTGATAGAGTGTTGTGCTCTGGTAACTAGAAGTGGCGTGAGTGGTGAGGGGTCTGAGGCAGAGAATCCAATACGTAATGGGTATAAAGCTGCAGTGCATTTTTCTTACGGTAGAGCTGCAATGTTTTTTGTATGATTTTGGTTAATCTTGGAAAAATGTGTGAATGCACCCTTGAGTGCGTATAAAAGATGGGTCCAGGAGCAATGTGAGTGCAAAGAGTGAATGAGGCTATTTACCGTAGCATGCAAAAGATTGGGCACCCCTGGTCAAAATTACAGTTATTGTAAACAGTTAAGCAAGTTGAGAATTCAATAATCTCTAAAAGGCCTAAAGTTAACAATTACACATTTCTTTTGTATTTTAGGCAAATAAATAAATATATTTTCATCTTTTACATTTTAAAAATTACAAAAAAAAAATGGGCTGATACAAAAGTTTGGGCACCCTGCGTGGTTTCTACATAGTGGCACCCCCTTTTAAAAGTATCACAGCTTGTAAATGCTTTTTTGTAGCCATTAAAGAGTCTTTCAAATCTTGTTTGAAGGATTTTCATCCATTCTCCCTTGGAAAATTATTCCAGTTCTGTGGGTTTCCTGGGCTGTCTTGCATGTACTGCTGTTTTGAGGTCTAGCCACAGATTTTCAATGATGTTCAGATCAGGGGACTGTGAGGGCCATTGTAAATCTTTCAGCTTGTGAATTTTGAGGTAATCTATTGTGGATTTTGATGTGTGTTTAGAATCCTTATTCATTTGTAGAAGCCGTCTTCTTTTCAACTTCAGCTTTTTCACAGATGATGTTAAATTTGCATCAAGAATTTATGGAAATTACATTGAATCCATTCTTCCCTTTACCCATGAAATGTTCCCTGTGCCATTCACTGCAATACAACCCCGAATCATGATTGATCCACCCCCATGCTTAATGGTTGCTGAGATGTTGTTTTCATGAAATTCTGTGCCCTTTTTCTGCACACACAATTGATCATTGTAGCCAAAGAATTCTATTTTATCCTCATCGGTCCACAGGACTTGTTTCCGAAATGCATCAGGCTTGCTTAGATGTTCTTTTGCATATTTCTGATGCTGAATTTTATGGTGAGGATGTAGGAGAGTTTTTCTCCTGATGACTGTTCCATAAAGGCCATATCTATGCAGGTGTCTTTGAACAGTAGAACAATGTACCACAACTCCAGAGTCTGTGAAGTCTTTCAGAAGGTCTTTTGCAGTCAAGCGGGTGAAATTTTGCTTGGTCTTCCTCACCATATCTTGATATGCACTGTTCCTATTAACTGCCATTTCTTAATTACATTTCAAACTGAGGAATGCACAACTTTAAAACACTTCACTATCATCTTATAGTCTTCTCCTGCTTTGTGGACCTCCACCATTTTTATTTTCAGAGTGCTAGGCAGCTGCTTAGAAGGGACCATGACTGTTGTTTTTTGGGACATATGGTTAGAGTAGGCTGGGTTTTTTAAAGCTGAGAAATTTGCATCACCTGAACTTTCCTGATAATGATCGTGAACAAGCCATAACCCTAACAGGCTAATTAAAGTCTGAAACCTTGGTCAAAGGTATCTGAACACACAAATTTCCAAAGGTGCCGAAACTTTTGCATTGACCCATTTTTCTTTTTGTAATTTTTAAAATGTAAAAGATGACAATTTTTTTTTTGCTTGCCTAAAATACAAAGGAAATGTGTCATCTTTAACTTTAGCCCTTTCAGAGACAATTTTATCTTCAACTTGCTTAACTCTTCGCAATAAGAGTAATTTTGACCAGGGGTGCTCAAACTTTTACATGCCACTGTATGATGCTCAGTCTCTCTCAGTCAGCCACTTAGGCATTTGTTACATTTTACACATTTATTAAATTGTAGTTTCCTCTCCTCCTTTCTGAAGTCTGGTATTCATTTAGAAAGTTTCTGGAAGCATGTATCCATCACGATTACATAAGGCATCACAGAATAAAGTGGGTTAAATCCTGCAGGGATGGCAGGTTACATCCCTGGTACTGATGATAATGCAGATTGCTGTGAGTGTAAGGATGTTTTTCACTAGAGCCACATCCTACCCATCCTTTAAAGTTGTAGACCTTTGCCCAGGAGAGGCAAATCTGAGCACGTTGTCTCATCGCTTACAATCCCAAATTGAGATATCCAATGTTTGCATGTAGCTTAGCCACTATGCTGAGTGATTATGGCCTTGATGTTTGCCTATGTTTTTGCTGTCATTGGCATTATGAACATACAGTAGATAGAAAGTCTTTCATACTGCATAATTTGAATTTTTGTATTTAGGTCCAGAATGACAGTGCCCTCTGTACAGGCAGTAGGAGTGAAATTTGCCCACTTCAGCTCTGCCAACATAGTTAGATATGATACACTGGACTTGGAAAATGTGCGCCCAGGATTAGGAAAAAGGAAAGTGTCCTGACCCCTATCTGGTTATGTTTAGATATGTGACTGGGTCCAAACTTTTAGGAAGATTGGGATCATAGCCGTCTATCTGTTTGAAAGATCATTACATGAAAAAAGTTCCACAGACATAGTTATATCTATTAGTTTATTTTAAACAGGAATACTGTATATTTAAAGGAATAATCCCAAAAAAATTTGAACGGAAGCAAATGTCATAGAAAAATTACAAAAGCTTTATTTAAGTAATTATTTTAAAAGATAACAATTCTCTTTCTTTTAACCACAAATGGAGACACACATGCAAAATAACTGCAAATGCAGATAAAGTATCACATACCATTTATATGTCCATAAATTCTAGTAAATATAGGGGAGCAAAAAATGACTAATACAAAGAACACAATCCCTTCCAGTACTAATTTAATATTCAATATCAGGTGCATAGGGCTGATCCGAAGGTGGAGACAAAAAAGTGCTGTGTGCTATATCCCTGCAAAGTGCATACTGGTCTGTGTCCACCATGAGATAAGTCCTGAAGCAATCCCCATTGGAAAGTCCTAAGTAGCAGCCATATTTAATGTACTACTGATCATACCATGCTTGTGCATAAAAAGTTTACCACTAAGCAATACCCCATGTCACATATATAACATCATAAGAAAAAATGGAAGTAATACAGAACCCCACTTATTAAACCTGACAGGGCACACCTGTGAAGAGAAAACCATTCCCAGAGACTACCTCTTGAAGCTCATCAAGAGAATGCCAAGAGTGTGCAAAGCAGTCATCAAAGCAAAAGGTGGCTACTTTGAAGAACCTAGAATATAAGCATAATTTCAGTTGTTTCACACTTTTTTGTTAAGTATATAATTCCACATGTGTTAATTCATAGTTTTGATGCCTTCAGTGTGAATGTACAATGTTCATAGTCATGAAAATACAGAAAAATCTTTAAATGAGAAGGTGTGTCCAAACTTTTGGTCTGTACTGTAGATATGTGTGCTCTGTGTATTCATATGTACTGTAGGTGTGTTCTGCATACATGTGAGTTTGTGCTCTGTGTATACATATGTTTATACACATGTATACAGCAGAGATTTTAATAAAATAAACTTGTTGGTGATGCACACTGAATCACTAACAACACACTGGGGACTCTTTAGATGCTACATATGACATGGCAGGTTCCCTTTAACCCCTTAGCGACCGCCGATACGCCTTTTAACGGCGGCCGCTAAGGGTACTTAAACCACAGCGCCGTTAATTAACGGCGCTGTGGAAAAAGTCAATAGCGCCCCCCAGAGGCCGATTTTCTCCGGGGTCTCGGCTGCCGGGGGTAGCCGAGACCCCAGAGAACATGATTCGGGGGGGGTTTTAACCCACCCCGCATTTGCGATCGCCGGTAATTAACCGTTTACCGGCGATCGCAAAAAAAAAAAAACGCAATCTCTTTTTAATTTCTCTGTCCTCCGATGTGATCGCACATCGGAGGACAGAGAAAAGGGGTCCCAGGTGGCCCCCCAATACTCACCTAGCTCCCCCGATGCTCCTCGTGTCTCCCGGTGGGCGCCGCCATCTTCAAAATGGCGGGCGCATGCGCCGTGCGCCCGCCGGCCGGCACCGGGAGAATCTTTGGGGTCTCAGCAGCCGGGGGTAGCCGAGACCCCAAAGAGCATGATCGGGGTCGGTATTACCGACCCCTGTTTTGCGATCGCCGCGGTAATTAACTGTTTACCGTCGACCGCAAAAAAAAAAGTAAAGTGTAATTCTCTGTCCTCGGATGTGATCGCACATCAGAGGACAGAGAAATAGGGGGATTCGGGGACCCTAGCATACTCACCTAGGTCCCTGGATCCTCTTGCTGCTCCTCCTGGCCGCCGGCAGAAGAAAATGGCGGGCGCATGCCCAGTGCGCCCGCCATCTGTCTCCATCTGCCGGCCGGCAGGAGAACAGCAGTTGGGGCTAAAATTGGGGTTAGGGTTAGGGTTAGGGGTAGGGTTAGGGGTAGGGTTAGGGGTAGGGTTAGGGTTAGGGGTAGGGTTAGGGGTAGGGTTAGGGTTAGGGGTAGGGTTAGGGGTAGGGTTAGGGGTAGGGTTAGGGCTAGGGTTGGGGCTAAATTTAGGGTTAGGGTTGGGGCTAAATTTAGGGTTAGGGTTGGGGCTAAATTTAGGGTTAGGGTTGGGGCTAAATTTAGGGTTAGGCTTCTTTCACACTTACGTCGGTACGGGGCCGTCGCAATGCGTCGGCCCGACATACCGACGCACGTTGTGAAAATTGTGCACAACGTGGGCAGCAGCTGCAGTTTTTCAACGCATCCGCTGCCCAATCTATGTCCTGGGGAGGAGGGGGCGGAGTTACGGCCACGCATGCGCGGTCAGAAATGGCGGATGCGACGTACAAAAAAACGTTTCATTGAACGTTTTTTGTGCCGACGCTCCGCCAAAACACAACTGATCCAGTGCACGACGGACGCGACGTGTGGCCATCCGTCACGATCCGTCGGCAATACAAGTCTATGGGCAAAAAACGCATCCTGCGGGCACATTTGCAAGTGTGAAAGTAGCCTTAGGGCTAGGGTTAGGGTTGGGGCTAAAGTTAGGGCTAGGGTTGGGGCTAAAGTTAGGGTTAGAGCTGGGATTAGGGTTAGGGTTTGGATTAGGGTTGGTATTAGGGTTAGGGTTGGCATTAGGGTTACGCTTGGGATTAGGGTTAGGTTTGGGATTAGGGTTAAGGTTAGGGTTGTGATTAGGGGTGTATTGGGATTAGGGGTAGGTTTGAGGTTAGGGTTGAGATTAGGATTAGGGGTGTGTTGGATTTAGGGTTTTGATTAGGGTTATGGTTAGGGTTGACATTAGGGTTGTTTTGGGGTAAGGGTTGTGATTATGGTTAGGGTTAGTGATTAGGATTATGGATCAGGTTGGGATTAGGGTTAGGGGTGTGTTGGGGTTAGGGTTGGAGCTAGAATTGGGTGGTTTCCACTGTTTAGGTACATCAGGGGGTCTCCAAACACGACAGCCAATTTTGCGCTCAAAAAGTCAAATGGTGCTCCCTCCCTTCTGAGCTCTGCCGTGCGCCCAAACAGTGGGTTGCCCCCACATATGGGGCATCAGCGTACTCGGGATAAATTGGATAACAACTTCTGGGGTCCAATTTCTCTTGTTACCCTTGTGAAAATAAAAACTTGGGGGCTACAATATCTTTTTTGTGAAAAAAATTTTTTTTTTAATTTTCACGACTCTGCATTCTAAACTTCTGTGAAGCACTTGGGCATTCAAAGTTCTCACCACACATCTAGATAAGTTCCTTGGGGGGTCTAGTTTCCAAAATGGGGTCACTTGTGGGGGGTTACTACAGTTTAGGTATATCAGGGGCTCTGCAATCGCAACATAATGCCCACAGACCATTCTATCAAAGTCTACATTCCAAAAAGGCGCTCCTTCCCTTCCGAGCTCTGCCGTGCGCCCAAACAGTGGTTTACCCCCACATATGGCACATCAGCGTACTCGGGATAAATTGGACAACAACTATTGCAGTCCAATTTCTCCTGTTACCCTTGTGAAAATAAAAACTTGGGGGCTACAATATCTTTTTTGTGGAAAAAAAAATATTTTTTATTTTCACGACTCTGCATTCTAAACTTCTGTGAAGCACTTGGGCATTCAAAGTTCTCACCACACATCTAGATAAGTTCCTTGGGGGGTCTAGTTTCCAAAATGGGGTCACTTGTGGGGGATTTCTACTGTTTAGGCACATCAGGGGCTCTCCAAACGTGACATGGCGTCCGATCTCAATTCCAGCCAATTCTACACTTGAAAAAGTAAAACGGCACTCCTTCTCTTCCAAGCTCTGCGGTGCGCCCTAACAGTGGTTTACCCCCACATATTGGGTATCAGCGTACTCAGGAGAAATTGCACAACAACTTTTGTGGTCTAATTTCTCCTGTTACCCTTGTGAAAATAAAAATTTGTGGGCAAAAAGATCATTTTTGTAGAAAAAATGCGATTTTTTTTTTCACGGCTCTACATTATAAACTTCTGTGAAGCACATGGGGGTTCAAAGTGATCACCACACATCTAGATATGTTCCTTAAGGGGTCTAGTTTCCAAAATGGGGTCACTTGTGGGGGGTTTCCACTGTTTAGGCACATCAGGGGCTCTCCAAACGTGACATGGCGTCCAATCTCAATTCCAGCCAATTCTACATTGAAAAAGTAAAACGGCGCTCCTTCACTTCCAAGCTCTGCGGTGCGCCCAAACAGTGGTTTACCCTCACATATGGGGTATCGACGTATTCAGGAGAAATCGCACAACAACTTTTGTGGTCTAATTTCTCCTGTTACCCTTGTGAAAATAAGAATTTGTGGGCGAAAAGATCATTTTTGTGTAAACAAAAGCGATTTTTTATTTTCACGGCTCTACGTTATAAACTTCTGTGAAGCACTTGGGGGTTCAAAGTGCTCACCACACATGTAGATAAGTTCCTTAAGGGGTCTAGTTTCCAAAATGGTGTCACTTGTGGGGAGTTTCCACTGTTTAGGCACATCAGGGGCTCTCTAAACGTGACATGGCGTCCAATCTCAATTCCAGCCAATTCTGCATTGAAAAAGTCTTCTAAGTTCTGCGGTGCGCCCTAACAGTGGTTTACCCCCACATATGGGGTATTGGCGTATTCAGGAGAAATTGCATAACAAAATTTATGGTTACATTTCTGTTTTTACACTTGTGAAAATAAAAAAAATGGTTCTGAATTAAGATGTTTGCAAAAAAAAGTTAAATGTTCATTTTTTCCTTCCACATTGTTTCAGTTCCTGTGAAGCACTTAAAGGGTTAATAAACTTCTTGAATGTGGTTTTGAGAACCTTGAGGGGTGTAGTTTTTAGAATGGTGTCACACTTCATTATTTTCTATCATATAGACCCCTCAAAATGACTTCAAATGTGATGTGGTCCCTAAAAAAAAATGGTGTTGTAAAAATGAGAAATTGCTTGTCAACTTTTAACCCTTATAACTCCCTAACAAAAAAAAATTTTGTTTCCAAAATTATGCTGATGTAAAGTAGACATGTGGGAAATGTTATTTATTAACTATTTTTCATGACATATCTCTCTGATTTAAGGGCATAAAAATACAAAGTTTGAAAATTGCAAAATTTTAAAAATTTTCGACATATTTCCGTTTTTTTCATAAATAATCGCAAGTAATATCGAAGAAATGTTACCACTAACATGAAGTACAATATGTCACGAAAAAACAATCTCAGAATCAGCGGGATCCGTTGAAGCGTTCCAGAGTTATAACCTCATAAAGTGACAGTGGTCAGAATTGCAAAAATTGGCCTGGTCATTAAGTACCAAACTGGCTCTGTCACTAAGGGGTTAAGGGAGACTTTAAAGGTACCGTCACACTTAGCGACGCTGCAGCGATACCGACAACGATCCGGATCGCTGCAGCGTCGCTGTTTGGTCGCTGGAGAGCTGCCACACAGACAGCTCTCCAGCGACCAACGATCCCGAGGTCCCCGGTAACCAGGGTAAACATCGGGTAACTAAGCGCAGGGCCGCGCTTAGTAACCCGATGTTTACCCTGGTTACCAGCGTAAAAAAACAAACAGTACATACATACATTCAGCTGTCTGTCCCTTGCCGTCTGGTTCCTGCACTGACTGCTGGCCGTAAAGTGAAAGTGAAAGCACAGCACAGCGGTGAGTCACACAGCGGTGACTCACCGCTGTGCTGTGCTTTCACTTTCACTTTACGGCCAGCAGTCAGTGCAGGAACCAGACGGCAAAGGACAGACAGCTGAATGTAAGTATGTACTGTTTGTTTTTTTACGCTGGTAACCAGGGTAAACATCGGGTTACTAAGCGCGGCCCTGCGCTTAGTTACCCGATGTTTACCCTGGTTACCAGTGAAGACATCGCTGAATCGGTGTCACACACGCCGATTCAGCGATGTCTACGGGGAGTCCAGCGACGAAATAAAGTTCTTGACTTTCTTCCCCGACCAGCGATCTCCCAGCAGGGGCCTGATCGCTGCTGCCTGTCACACTGGACGATATCGCTAGCGAGGACGCTACAACGTCACGGATCGCTAGCGATATCGTCTAGTGTGACAGTACCTTAAGGTTGCTGAAGTTTACAGCTGCTGTAACACCTGGAGGCTGTGAACTAAGGTTATCTTGGGTGTGCATTTTACTGTACTTGTTGACAAATAAATGCATATGGTTAAGATGGCAACACAGGTGCAGAAATACCGGTATGGTTTTTCTGCACCTGTGTAGTCTGCATCTTAACCATATGGGTCCACTGCATCCTGATAGTGCATTTGTTTGGAGGCCTAGGCAGGTAAGCATCTCCTGCCCTTTTTGCTATTTTTCTGAATTTTTGGAGGATCTTTGAATCCTTTTTTTGTGCTAGCATTGGTTAGAGTAGGACTCGTAAGCGTGGGGACCCATGATGTTGGGTTACGAGCTTACATATTTTATCCAGAATATAAACTAATAAGTCACATTTTTTTTAGATATGTGTTTTTTGCATTTTTTCGGGGTGCAGTTCGCCCATTCTGTCTTGTAAACTGTGGTGTCTGTTCACATGGGATGCATCTTAATAGCGCTGGGCAGCCCGCCTGAACCTTATTCCTAGCAATATACATAATACAGGGTGATTCACTCACTACTTTACCCAGAAAATGTGCTGCAACTTCTAAAAGAGGTCATCTATCATACTGAAATTTGGACTGTACATACATTGGTACATGAGAAACTGATGTTTTAAAGCAAATGTTGAAAATTTTTAAAATGTAAACCATTCGCATCCAAGCATGCCTACATGTGCCGTTCCATATTGTTGAAGGTATTCTGCAGGTGGTCTGGGGTCATAGCCTGAATTTCTCACTGTATTATCTCATAATGTTCATGGCTCATTAGTGTACACCTGACCCTTTCAATTGCCCCAAATGAAAAATCCAACAATAACGAATTCTGTTCTCTTGATCGTTCCCTTTCAGTTCCTCAACGACAGTGTATATGGAGGAACACACTTTTCTTAGCCGCTCGTTGACATGTGGAATGCCTGTTTATTCGGAAAGCCAGTGTAATGATTTACGTGGAGATGCCAGAAGTTGCTGTTTTACATCTTGAATTATTTCCTCAGACAGTTTCAGAAGTCCTCCATTATGTCTTCCAGTAATGTTGGTAATGGTCGGCAAATTTCGACCTCCAAACTCCTTTAGAAACTCACTGCGACACCTCATTTTGGACTCAGCTTTCCAATACGTTTTCACAATGAAAACATGATCCTCCAAACTGTATCTGTACATTGTTAACAAATGAAGCAGAAATTCGACAGGAGAGAAATGCAAGCACATAAACTACCGAAGCGCAGAAAGGAGCGCAGCAAGTCTGTCTCGTACTGGAGACGACTGACGGCGACAAGTCGGTGACACCACCTGGGGCCAGGATGTTTCTCTTCACTGTCGCTGAGGTTCAGTGCGCTCTCACTTCTCATGAACCAAAGTATGTACAGTCCAAATTTCAGTACCCATCGTCTTTTAGAAGTTAAAGCAATTTTTCTGGGTAAAGAAACGAGTGAATCACCCTGCATATAGAATTAGGCTACACAGCAGTTTCAGATCTCTTCTGATAATGTTATTACTGTTTGCAAAGGAAAAACTTTAGATTAGAATAGCTTAGTGATGTTTGTGAGGTGTTATGTATTCAGCAAGCAAAATATTTCCTTTTTTTGTAATGAACGTTGAATGGAACATATAAATATGTTAGAAGAATTGGAATTGGACCCAAAAGTTTCTTAACTGTTCAGTTGGTATGGGCCCTCACTGGAAGATACACTGCTGCCCCCTACTGTTGGAAAACTTCTGATGTTTTGTGTCTGAAAAAAACCCAGTTATCTCTCTACACTTTTGCAGTGTGATCTCTTTAAGATATTGTTAGTAAGATTATGGGAAATACTAAACCTAATTCCTGACCTTGATACTGAATGTCTTAGTAAGCGTGCTACGATTCTTGCAATCTGATAGTTTTGATGGCTGTAAACCCCTGACATACACTGATATGGTACACAGCAGGGTAATGTGGAGAAACACAACAGAATCATGCATGAAGAAGGTATGAAAAGCACAATTGTGGAGCAACTCAACAAAGTAACTAACTGTGGTTGATACTACACTTAAGGAGACACAGAGGCATCAGAAAAATTTGCAACAGTACTTTCTGTGTATGATGCGTTGTCGGCAGAGGCATAGCTAGGGTTGTAGCTGAGGGGGTGCGAAACATCTGAGTGGGCCCCTAGCCAGGTAACCCTGATTACAACTATAGTGGCACCCCCTAATTGTCGGCATAGCGAACCTCTGCTGATGACCATGGTATTACTGAAAATAAATCTTTATAAAAAAAAGCTAATATGCAAATTGCCTCTTCAGAGACAAAGAGGACTTAAACTCTATTGTGCCATCTGTTGGAAGTAGCGATCCTACAAATCACAATCAACCCTTTAACGAGTCTTGCAATATGACTTAGGATAAAAGCCAAATCAGTATCTCAATTCGCAGACACGGTGTTTCGGGCTCTTAGCCCTCGTCAGTGCGAAGCATGAGAACCAATTTGGCTAGGTGAGAGGCTCTGGACTGGGGTCTAAGAGGTAAGGTAGGTTTCTCCTTGTGGAGAGTGACATACCAGCTCTGGCTTGTCAAGGTAAGGAGGCTTATTCGCCATGCAATGCTCCTCTGGGAAATTTAATATGCAAATTGCCTCTTCAGAGAAAAAGAGGACTTAATAACAATTTTTTTTTTTATCGCCATATGGTGCTAGATACCACTACTGCAGAACATATAGATTACAGTACAGTCAGGCTCAAACTGTCCCATGGGGGAACCAGGGAATCCTCCGGTGGGCCCCTGTGTAGATCTGGGCCCCCAACCCCACTGTATGGGCAGTACTTGGCATAATTCACTTGATTTACTGTGTACAGAAAAAACAGCATACCTACAGCTGCCCTATACATAGCAGGGTGGCTCCACAGCTGCCCTATACACAGTATGAGGGGGCCGTAGCTGCCCTATACACAGTATGATAGGTCCACTGCTCTCTCAAACACAATATAATGACCCCCACGGTAACACCCACGCTATATAATGGCCTCCACACTGTCTAATAGCTCCCACAGTAGCCCAATAGTATATAATGGCATTTATACTTTTTCTTAACCTCTATAGTAGTCTCCACTCTGTATGATGACCCTTAATCTGAAGAATGGCGCTCATATTAACTTTGACCCTGTATAATGGCCCCACAGTAGTCTCCACACTTTATATGGCTCCCACAATGTATGAGGGCCTCTCACAGGAGTCCCCATATTAGCCCCCAAGCTGTATAATGGCCCCTACATTAGCTCCCGAACTGTATAATGGCCCCAAAAGTAGTTTTCATAATGTATAATGGCCCCCACATTAGCTCCCATGCTGTATAATAGCCTCCACACTATATGAGGGCCCCCTGAAATTTTACTGACATTTAGACTAATTTGGTTGTGAACATAATGTAATTCTTGTTGCATACCTCCCGAATGCTGAGTTCTACTCATATTAACATTTAATAATGCCCCCCCCCATGTACAGTAATAATGGCCCATGAGTCTCCCCATGTACAGTAATTATGGCCCTAGTATCGGTGATGTGAACAGGCGGTCATGTGACTGCAGGTATACAACTTGCAGTCATGTGTCGACTACTCTCTTTCAGTTTCTCTCAATACGTTTTTTATTGAAAGATGCCAAATGTATCTAATCGGCGTGTGCAAATAGCAAAAATGCTCTTGCATGACCACCTGATTGCACCTGATCAGACTCAAGGCAGCAGACGCACTGCACTTTGTCATGATATGGCAGTCTGCAGTCACATAGATTGAAGGCAGACTTTTATCCCAAGCCTGGACTACCTCTTTAAATGTAACCTGACAGGTGATACAGGCTGCTCAAACTGTGTGCAACACGTATCAGGCCCCAGCTGTAGTGTCTCACCAGGTATGTTTGGCTCTGGTGAGCTTCAAAGAAAAAACATACCGTACTTTTAATAGGTGCTGGGGAGCAAGTGGCGATGTGCACTAGTCCTACAGACAGGTCCCTGGTGGCTTCTCCCCGCCCGCTGATAGTGCGGTGCTGTGCACTAGTCTTAGGCCGGGGTCACACTAGTGTATTGCATCCGATGCGAGAGCATCTGATGCGATATGCTAATGACACTCGGCTCCTGCTCTGCTGCCAGCCTTACAGTGACTCCTGCCTTACAGACTGGTTCCTGGTGGCTTCTCCCTGCCTGCTGACAGTGGGTGGGAAGAAGCCACCGGGGATCTGTCTGTAGGACTAGTGCACAGCACCGCACTGTCAGCGGGAGGAGAGAAGCCGCCGGTGACCTGTCTGTAGGACTAGAATTCTAAAAATTGAGGGGGCACCATCAGATGAATTATAACAAGTGGGATCCGACCAAGCCTACAAAGTAGTGATACTTCCTGTATGGCCTACTTCTTTTTCTCTTTTTGGCCTGTCTGTAGGACTAGTGCACAGCACCACACTGTCAACAGTTAGGGAGAAGCCGCCGTTGACCTGTCTGTAGGACTAGTGCACAGCACCACACTGTCAACAGGTGGGGAGAAGCTGCCGGTGACCTGTCTGTAGGACTAGTGCACAGCACCGCTCACTCCCTAGCAGCTATTAGTATGTTTTTCTATGAAACACTGGAGCTTTAGGGTATGTGCAGACGTTACAGTAATTGGCAGCACTTTGGACGCAGCACATGGCCGATGTTTCCAAAGTGCTGCCGCTATTGAACGCAGGTTATTCCGCATGTGTTCACTGAACTGTGCTGATTCATCGCATCCAATACATTGTACGGGTGATATTTATTTGGATAAACAGACATGGTGCGCTCTGGAAAGACGCGCCGCATATCTGTCTCCACAGGTAAACCGTGGGCGTTGCAGGTGTCTATGGACGCATAGTGGACATGGGATTTCTTGAAATCCCATCCACTATGCTGTAACATCTGCACGAGGCACAAGTACACAGCGTCCAACTGCAGCGCTTACTGACCATGTGCACCTACCCTTATAGAGATAAACATGTCCGCCTGGTACACTACAGATGGTGCTGATAGACGCTGTACAAACCATGAGCGGCCTGTAACACCGCTCAGGCTCCCTTTAATAACAATAATAAGTCACTTTCTATGACAGCATTACATATAATGCAGCTCACAACATGGGTACTGTATGGGGGCTTGTTATACTAACAGGCTGGGGCTTAGAAGACCTCGGCTGTAAGAATAATAAGCCCCCTATCGCCCCATCAGCCCCCCAAACAGCACTTATTACATATGATGTGGTGCAAAGCACTAAACACTATTATAGTAAGTATAATAATAAGGCCCCTGCCCTCCCTCCACCACCCCTTCAGTGCCCACCCTGCCCCCGTGCTCTCACATTCACCCCACAGTGACCTTTACCTGAATATAATTAGCCTACATTCAGGCCACCCTCAGATGGAGTTTGCAGGCTGGCAGCAAGTTCCTGGATAGCACTGCAATGGCTCACCAAGTGCTGTAGGCAGAGAGCATGAGATGAGGTCAGACATGGCCAGGCAGTGTCTGAGGTAAATCAGCGGTGAGCACTAGGACTCAGGGGAGCTCCAGCATGCATGGAGGAGAGCACACAGGAGTGGAGCGGAGCCTGTCTTAGGCCGGTTTCACACGACAGTGGCTCCGGTACGTGAGGTGACAGTTTCCTGACGTACCGGAGCCACTGACACATGTAGACACAGTTAAATCAATGCATCTGTGCAGATGTCATTGATTTTTTGCGGACACATGTCAGTGTTCGTGGGAGAGCACGGATTACACGGACCCATTAAAGTCAATGGGTCACGTTGTCCGTGTGCAGTCCGTGTGCCGTGCAGGAGACAGCGCTACTGTAAGCGCTGTCCCCCCCACTGGTGCTGAAGCCGCGATTCATATCTTCCCTGCAACAGCGTTTGCTGTAGAGAAGATATGAATAATCGTGTTTAAAATAAAGCTCCATGTCCCCACCCCCCTCCCACCCCTGTGCGCCCCCCCGCTGTTCTTAAAATACTCACCCGGCTCGCTCCCTCGCTGGCGCTGCTTCCAGGACGGCTGCACCTTCTACTGTATGAGCGGTCACGTGGGGCCGCCGATTACAGTCATGAATATGCGGCTCCACCTCCCATAGGGGTGGAGCCGTATATTTATTACTGTAGATGAGCGGCCCCACGTGACCGCATCCTGGAAGCAGCGCCAGCGAGGGAGCGAGCCGGGTGAGTATTTTAAGAACAGCAGAGGGGCGCACAGGGGGTGGGAGGGGGGTGGGGACATGGAGCTTTATTTTAAACACGATTATTCATATCTTCTCTACAGCAAACGCTGCTGCAGGGAAGATATGAATCGCGGCTTCAGCACCAGATGCTGGTGCGTGTGGTACCCAGCACGGTGCGTGTGGTACCCAGTGGGCACACGGGCGGCACACATGTGCCGCACGTGTGCCACACTGATGTGCCACAGAAACGCAGGGGCACACGGACATGGATAATTCCGGTACCGATTTTTCCGGTACCGGAATTATCTGGACGTGTGGGACTGCCCTTACTAGGTGAGCTCCTGCCTTAATCTTATTAGGTGAGCTCCTGCCGGCCGCACAGTACACTGCACTGAGGGCCAGTCAGTCAGCGTGCAGCGTCTCTGGAACATAGGGGAGCAGGCAATTTGCCCTGCTCTCCCTCAGTGCTGCCTGATAACAGAAGTGGGTGTGGGTGGGCCCCTTCATGACAGTGGGCCTGGGGCGACCGCCCCCTCTGCCCCCCCAGTAGCTATGCTACAGGTTGTCTGTAAGGCCTCTTTCACACTTCCATTTTTTACAATCAGTCACAATCCATCAAAGTGTTGAAAAGATGGATCCTGTGCCGATTGTAAAAAACGGATGAGAGAGAGAGTTCCCTGAATGGAAAAGTATCAGAAATCCTTCCAGGCATGCTCAGTTTCAAAAAACAGAGTCCGTCACTGGATTCCGTCTTTTGAAACACAGCGACCATAGGCTTCCATTATAGCCTACGACGGACAGTGCAGGATCCGACGCTGTGCGATTTTCCGCACAAAAAACGTTTATGTGCATTGTCTCCATCCGACGGACACAGAATTTACAACGGATCCATCATATGATGGATGAACGGAAGGCCACCTGTCACAATCCGTCGCTAAGACTACTTTCACACTAGCATCATATGACGCACGTCGCAATGCGTCGTTTTGGAGAAAAAACGCATCCTGCAAAGTTGTCTGCAGGATGCGTTTTTTCACCATAGACTAACATTAGCGACATATTGCGACGCATTGCCACACATCGCAACCGTCGTCCGACGGTTGCGTCGTGTTGTGGCGGACCGTCGGAACAAAAAAACGTTGCTTGCAACTTTTTTTGTGCGTCGTGTCTGCCATTTCCAACCGCGCATGCGCGGCCGGAACTACGCCCCCTCCTCCCCGCAACTCACAATGGGGCAGCGGATGCGTTGTAAAACTGCATCCGCTGCCCCCGTTGTGCTGCGTTGTCACAGGATGCGTCGGAACGTCGGCTAGTGTGAAAGTAGCCTAATACAAGTCTATGAGAAAAAAACAGATCCAGCACCAGCATTTGTGCTAACAAATTTTTCTGGACCATTTTTGGTGTTTTGTGTGAAATTATGTCCAATTTGTCTTTTTTTTCTCAAATTTTTTGTATTGTTCTAAAACACACAAAGGAAATAAACATGGGTATAACAAAACATGTGCAATTGCAATAATTTTCTGGGGAGAAATACACACACCACAAGGAAAAACGTGACCCCTTATACCTCAGTCCAGAGCCTCTCATCTAGCCAAATCAGTTCTCATACTTTGCACTGACGAGGGCCAATAGCCTGAAACACCGTGTCTGCAAATTGAGATTCTGATTTGGCTTTCATCCTAACTCATATTGCAAGACTCAGTAAAGGTTTGATTGTGACTCGTTGGATAGCTGCTTCCAACTGGTGGCGCTATAGAGTCCAATTCCTCTTTCTCTCTGAAGAGGCAATTTGCAAACAGGGAGAAATAATTCATTTTCTGGATCAATTTCATGGGTACCAACACTTTCGACCATGACTGTATGTACAACAAAGTGTTCCCTACTTTAATATGATCATTCCGAATACACCCTTCATCGTTCTACTAGGTCACAGCTGAAGCTGCTGCTATCCATGACATAAGTGAGTAGGTAGGCAGATGACAGAGAAAATAATTCCACTTTAGGCATGTACTGGAAAAAATCAAGCCTGTTTGAAAATATGGAGGTGCCTTAAGTACCAAGTGCCTCTCAGCAATAGGCTGACACATTAGAAATGTGTGCACTGTCTCTTTAGGAATCAGAAAGTGCATGCCCCCTGTTCTTCAAGCCCGCAAGGATTGTCTGCAGAAGAGGTGAAGCACAACTCTCTTCAGTACAGTACAGTGCAGTCCATTAAGACATCTATGGGATAGAACAAAGAGGACGCAATACCAGGAACCTTGGATTGCCAAATCTCTCGCTGCCTGGCAAGATCAGCTACCACCATGGAAGATACAACAAGCTTTCTCCTGGTCTGCGGATTGCAGAGACTTGAAATCTTCCATCTTGACGTCTTCGTCAACTGGCCACTTGGGAACTGAAGGCACCCTCACATGGTCCATCTTCCGCCCGATGTCCAGAATAAAACATCCAAGAGGCCGAGAGGTTCCTAGGAACTGATCATTGGTACAATCGTTGGAGATGTGTGGAGAAATCGTCACCGCTTCCCTTTCTTCAGAGACGTAAGCACTCCTTGACTTGACAACTAGCAGTCCTGCAACGACCTGACTGTCCACGGCTACAGTAAAGGTCATAGGTGGAGAGGGAATACTCTCACCAAGCATAGCCTCTCCTATAGACCCAAGGCTTTGGCTCACTTCAGGCTTCTTGCTTCTTGCTAGGTCGGAGTTCAGACTGTTGCTCAAACAGCCTAACCTGCTGATCTTGCATGGGTTCAGAGCAGATGGCCATCCCAGGAAGTTGGAAAACAAGCGGTCTTTGGAAGGAAGGAGCTAGGCATGACGGTTTCCTTACATGCGTCACTACTTTGCTTCACTCCTGGAGGCTGAGAAGGGAAGATGTAGCAGGAGATTCGTGACTTGGCCCATTGAAGACCTCTTGGAAGCTTGTAGGTCCGAGGTGACAGGATTCCTTCTTTCCCAGGAAGAGTTGAGCCATGGAAGGGCATTTCCTGCTAAGTTGAACATGAGGAATCCTACTATAACCCGACCGGAGTAAAAATGTTGAGCTAAGAATTTGTAGTGCTGCATGCACTGCTCCGGGAACCCACGGCACTTTTTTGTATCCCCATAATACCATGGCAGATCCAGCAGGATGGGTTCCACTCTGGGAGTGCAAGTCGCAGATTGAATAGGCATGGCCGCAGGAACTGCGACTTAGGCTAGTGCAGCAAAAGTCAGGGCTTCTGATCGGGTAAAAAAATGTTTTCCTGTCGCTCATACTGGCAAAACAATATAACTCTGAGAGCGAATGACCATGGAGTCCAGTGAGGACCAGGGTCTGAGCAAACTTTTACACTCGTGCTCAGACTATTTAGGGTGGATCGTGGTCCCACTGTGCTGTGGATGGAGGAGAGCCTGGAGGGTCTTGACTAAGTGCCTCCCCAAGACTAACCCTGGATGCACGGCAACTGATGGTGCCGCAATTGCCTGGGGAGGCGTGACCAGGTGCTACACCAGGACTGTCCTTGGTCACATGGCAGCTGACCTTCAACAAGATATAATGTTGCTGGTGGACACGACTGCTATACAGAAAGGCAGGCGTAGGACCCAGCTCAGACTGGACTGTCGTGAACAACTTCAGGAAGAACTGGATCACTGGCAGGTACCATTTGAATACAGGAATGAGTAGGACACAGTTCAGACAGGACCAGATTCACATAAGATACTTACAATGTAGTAGCAAAAGTACACGTAAACCACTTATGTTGCACAGAGACAATAGATTAGGGATAGGTACTGGTTCAGACACTGCAGGCTTTAGAGATAGGTACTGGTTCATACACTGCAGGTTTTAGAGATAGATAGAGATTCAGACACAGGTAATTTAAGAAAATATCCAGACTTCAATACAGTTTCAGGGATTTGTCCTAATTCAGACAAGGACAGACACAGGTACAAGTTCAGGGTTCAGGTCTGGGTATTCAGCCCCCAAGGTGACGGGAACAGGATAGATCATTTGCACGTACAGATACAGGGTTCAGGCCTGGGATTTCAGCCCTCAGGGTGGCAGAAGCGGGAACGATTAGGCACAAGCACAGATACAGAGTTCAGGCCTGTAAATTCATACCCCAGGGTTCCAGGAACAGGAAAGGACAGGGCAAATCAGCAGTTGCCCAAACACACTGAAATAGAATGTCGCTCAGACATCTCCCAACAGGTGGAGATGCCTTAAGTACCAAGTGCCTCTTAGCAATAGGCTAGGAACACATTAGGAATGTGTGCACTGTCTCTGTAAGAATCAGGAAGTGCAAGCGCCAGCGCCTTAAGCATGCACAGCAAGCAGAGGACAACAGGCTCACTGCACACAGCAAACAGAGGAAAAAAAGCTCACTGCATGGCCTGGGGTGGTGAGTACATTGGTGTCTGCATGGTGTGGGATGGGAAGCCATGCAGAGATGCAAGCAATGGTGTTACAGATTTCACACCTGACCAGGTCCCCCTCCCTTCACAATCACTTTTACACATGCTCATTAGATGCATCAATACAAATAATAGGTTCAGGCAGGATCCGACTATAGAGGTTATGTACATGTATTGTTTACTGAAACAAAGGAAGAATGAGTATAAAAAAATCCAAACAAAAATTGCAAGAGTTCTATTTTTCTTGTTTTTAATGCAGACTATAATAAAATAAATGTTGCCAAGAAAGTTAAAAACATACATGTTTAAATATTGAACACAATAACATGATTTAACATTAGGTCATTTTTTTACGGTAGCTTCCCTTTAATATACGGTATATATATATATATATATATATATATATATACTGTATAATAAACTGAGACCACATGGACTCTTTGCTTCTACTTTTGGAAGGGGAATTATTATTCCTTATATCACTTCTAGTTATATAGCCATCTTTCTATAAACATAATTTCTATAAGCTTTGTATAATACATTATGTTTAGTGTTTTTGGAGAATCACCGTAATAATTCTGTATGCACTCTGTATTTACAGGTATTTGACTGTCATTTTTTGAATAATGAAGTTAAGTACATCCACCATGGCTGTCCCATATTAGATGAAGATGAAGTTATGCTTCGGCTTTACAGGTCAGATTGTATTGTTAAGGTTCTTAAAGGGAGTCTGTTTGCACAGAATGACTGTTCAAGCTAAGTACTGCCACTTGATGCATCATAGCGGGGCCAAACATGTAAATACCTATACCATATATACTCAAGTATAAGCCGAGGCACCTAATTTTACTATAAAAAACTGGGAAAACTTATTGACTCGAATATAAGCCAGGTATGCATTGTCCCCTCATCCCCATCCTGGTATGCACAGCCTTTTCATCCCCATCCTTGTATGCAAGGCCTCCTCATCCCCATCCTAGTATGCAAGGCCTCCTCATCCCCATCCTGGTCTGCATGGCCCCCTCATCCCTATCCTGGTCTGTATGCCCCCCCCATCTCCATCCTGGTCTGCAAGGCCTCCTCATCCCCATTCTAGTATACATGGCCTCCTCATCCCCATCCTTGTCTGCATGGCCCTCTCATCCATATCCTGGTATGCATGGCCCCCTCATCCCTATCCTGGTCTGTATGCCCCCCTCATCTCCATCCTGGTCTGCAAGGCCTCCTCATCCCCATTCTAGTATGCACGGCCTCCTCATCCCCATCCTTGTCTGCATGGCCCTCTCATCCATATCCTGGTATGCACGGCCCCCTCATCCCTATCCTGGTATGCATGGCTCTTCATCCCTATCCTGGTATGCATGGCCTCCTCATCGCTATCCTTGTATGCATGGCCCCCTCATCCTCATCACTGAATGCATGGCCCCCTCATCCTCATCCTGGTATGCATGGCCTCCTCATCACTATCCTTGTATGCATGGCTCCTCATCCTTATCCTTGTATGCATGGCTCTTCATCCTTATCCTGGTATGCATGGCTCCTCATCCCTATCTTGGTATATATGGCCTCCTCATCCCTATCCTTATATGCATGACTCATCATTCATATCCTTAAATGTATGGCCCCCCATCAGAAAAAAACCCATCCTATTTACCGTCCCTGCGATCCCTCGCAGCGTCTTGCTCCGGTGCCAGCAGCTGCAGGGCGATCACGTGTGCCCGCTACTTAAGGGAATGAGTATTCGCTCCTCCGTGACTACTGTACTCGCAATTAAAGAGAAATGAATATTCACTGTCAGCGCAGTGAATATTAATTTCTTTTTAACAGCGGGCACAGGCTTTAGCCGCATCGGCCGGCTCCTACCCCCTGTGACCTGCTACTCTGCCGCTGCTGTTCCCCTTCGTCTTCTAGGACCCTCGCTCAAGTATAAACCAATGGGTGCTTTTTCAGCACAAAAAAATGTGCTGAAAAACTCGGCTTATACTCAAGTATATTCAGTAATCAAGATTGATTACAGTACTTTTTGGTGAGTCAAACATTTTAATTACTACATCTTCCCACCTGCTTATTTTCTCTCTATCTCCACACCCCCTCTTCTTTGATTGATAGGCTTCATAGAACCAGAAAAGGTCAAGGATAGAAGGAAAGCAAGCAGGTGGGAAGGTGTATTTAAATGATTGGCCCCGCCATGATGCGCCAAGCACTTGTACTTGGTTTGAACAGTCATTTTCTGCTGACAGACTTCCTTTAAAAATAAACCTAACTAAAAAAAATTATTTTCAGAATGTATATTTAATAAAAATGTAATTTCACATTTACTTATCTTGGGCTCACTAGAGAAATGATTTTGATTCATGTACTGAGAAAAAATACATACCATGAGATACGGCCTTCCCAAAACCCTGTCTGATGACAAATGCACACTTAGCATCCTGCTAAGTGTGCATTTGTCATCAGACAGGGTTTTGGGAAGGCCGTATCTCATGGTATGTATTTTTTCTGAATTTTTTCTATGTTAGCTGTTTTTGATATTAGTGTTAGGACCCGCAATATTATGGGGACCCTTGACGTTGGGTTGGGGGCTTACTTTATTTTGGCCAAAATATTAAACCAATACCTCATATAGTGTATGTATTTATCATATACATGCATTTTTTTGCACTATATCATATCCTTTTCTGCAGGATGTGGCCAGGCCTCTTTATGTTGGCTAGGTTTTTCTGGGGCGTCTTTCACTGTGCGCTGCATTTTATAGTGCTGGGCAGCCCGCCTGTTAATACAAGGGGCGTCATCAATAGGCTGCATACAGACACTGTGCACCGCACCTATCAGTATGACTGGCGTCCTATGTGAGTTATATCAATGTGCATTTTTTCTGCTAGGCAGCCAACCCCTGCAATGTTTGGTTGGGGTGGTTGTTTTTATCAAGTAGTTTG
Source organism: Ranitomeya imitator (assembly GCF_032444005.1). Classification (NCBI taxonomy): domain Eukaryota; kingdom Metazoa; phylum Chordata; class Amphibia; order Anura; family Dendrobatidae; genus Ranitomeya; species Ranitomeya imitator. The sequence goes on along the minus strand of NC_091282.1, from coordinate 465,995,187 downwards.
CACCTGTGCCGCCCCTAGCCTGTATCAGTGGAGGCCTGCTGCATCCTGCTAAGTGTGCATTTGTCATCAGACAGGGTTTTGGGAAGGCCGTATCTCATGGTATGTATTTTTTCTGAATTTTTTCTATGTTAGCTGTTTTTGATATTAGTGTTAGGACCCGCAATATTATGGGGACCCTTGACGTTGGGTTGGGGGCTTACTTTATTTTGGCCAAAATATTAAACCAATACCTCATATAGTGTATGTATTTATCATATACATGCATTTTTTTGCACTATATCATATCCTTTTCTGCAGGATGTGGCCAGGCCTCTTTATGTTGGCTAGGTTTTTCTGGGGCGTCTTTCACTGTGCGCTGCATTTTATAGTGCTGGGCAGCCCGCCTGTTAATACAAGGGGCGTCATCAATAGGCTGCATACAGACACTGTGCACCGCACCTATCAGTATGACTGGCGTCCTATGTGAGTTATATCAATGTGCATTTTTTCTGCTAGGCAGCCAACCCCTGCAATGTTTGGTTGGGGTGGTTGTTTTTATCAAGTAGTTTGCACCTGTGCCGCCCCTAGCCTGTATCAGTGGAGGCCTGCTGCATCCTGCTAAGTGTGCATTTGTCATCAGACAGGGTTTTGGGAAGGCCGTATCTCATGGTATGTATTTTTTCTGAGTTTTTTCTATGTTAGCTGTTTTTGATTCATGTACTGGCCCAAACTGTATACATCAAAGGCTGATACATGTCAATGCTATCTCCACAGGTTTACAGAAAATCGAACATTCACAGAGAACTTCATATTGAGGATCAAGTTAGTGGAACCAGACTGTAATATTATAAAGCTGGGACCTAAGAAATTAGAAGTCACAGAATTCTATGGGTTATCAAATACAATTGACAAGAACACACTGAACTTTGACTTTGAAAATCGGTTGAATCTGGAGTGTACTGTCCGTGTGGCTTCTTTGGAATCTCAATTGCCAGCCAATGGTCAACTTGTCACTGGAGATGCTGTCAAACAGCAGCCACGTGGGGACCATCCCCACAGCTACTTCAGTGGACCCAGTAAGTTTTTCTTATAATTATTAGCACATAATAGAAGTGATTGGTATTTTTCATTCAGCTATATTCAGAGATGTATAGAGGATGTTTCTACTTATCACAATTTACAATACAACAAATATCAAGTACAACCTTGAACTGCTGTGACCTCAGCACCGTGGGAAAAAGACAGTGATGAGGTCACCGCAGTTCAAGCTCAGTGACTTCACCGCAGATCACGGTGAGAGATTCTCTCGGCGATCTGCTGTTACGTCACTGAGCTTGAACTGCGGTGAACTCTGACTTTTCCCCACCCTGCTAGCGGGGATCTCACCGAGGTCACAGCAGTTCAGCCCGGCTGGGAAAGCAGCCTCAGGGACCGGAGGTAACTGGATGATGTGACCGCCAGTCACTGACGCTGCACTCGCAGCAGCTCAGTCACCAGTGGTTCTCAGCCTGACGGTCGCATCTTGGCACCATCCAGGTTAAAAACTATTAATCTCCCAGACATGGATTACGGCATGAGAGAGAACGACCAACACGTGATGGCTATTGTTTTTTTTTATTTTAGTTTTATTACAGAAAAAAGAGGACTTCGGTGGAATAGGCATTAGGTGAGTATAACTGTGTTTGCTATTATTTAATAAAAAAGGAAAACTCTGTTTAGTCTTATTTCTAATAAAATAATTTATTCTGGCTGTGTCATTATTTACCATATAACTATAGGATTAGTTATGGATAGGTGTCTTATAGACGACTCTCCATTACTAAGCCGTGGGCTTGAGGTCACCTGACAATACAAAGGGGACATCAACCCCACAAATATGAACCCCACTTGCCACTGCTACAGGGTGGGAAGAGCCGGACAAAGCGTCAGAATTGACGCATTTAAAAGATGCACCTTTTTTGGGCAGTTGTGGCCTGCTATTTTCAGGGTGGGGGGCCTATATCCATGGCCCCTTACCAGCCTGAGAATACCAGCCCCCAGCTGTTTGCTTTAGCAAGGCTGGTTGTCAAAAATTGAGGGGACCCCATGCCGTTTTTTAAAAATTATTTAAATAATTAAAAATTAGCCATGGTGGCACCTCTATTCTCGACAGCCAGCCTTGCTGAAGCTGACAGCTGTGGGTTGCAGCCCCCAGCTGTGAGTTTTGCCTGGCTGGTTATGAAAACTACAGGGAACCCACACAGGTTTATTTTTAATTATTTATTTACAGTGCAGGAGCGGCTGATGAATACTCCCATCCGCTGCTCCTGCTTTCACCAGCAGCAGCTGGTGTTAGCTGATGGGAGCTGTAGTCCCATCAGCTGACACCAGTGACTGTAGGTAACCTTTATACCTCCGATCACAGCTGAGCGCTCACGCTGTCTTTTGACAACAAGAGAGCTGCAGCTCTCTGACCATAGAAAGCAAGGCAAACACTGCAGGCTGCTATAGGATTGTATAATCATAGTACAATCTACGATCATCATATATAATCAGCCAATACATGGAGAAGTGTGGGACACAATATTGCTTACACAGCTAAACCACTAAAGAAATTAGTACCACAGTCCAATAGATAATACGTACATAGAAAAAGTTTATTAGATAAATATATAACAAAAAACATGATCAGCAGGTTAAGGGATGTATGACAACAAACCACATGGAAACTAGGAGGGAGGTAATGATCCCCGAGTAGATGTCAATAAAAAGTGCCATATAAGGCACATCACATAAAGTGCATAGTGAGTTCACATAGATGATCATATGGCAATGTCTTGTAATACACGACTCAAATAAGTATAATAAACATAATTTTATTAGTCATAAAAACATAACACAACACATATAGGAGGGAAAACAAAAACAGGTGGAAAAAGTACGAGGTGTCACAAGGACTAACACAGTATATATAGTGGCCCATAAAATCTGTAGTAGATATTAATATACCTTAGATGGACACTAAAATATACAAAAAAAAATTTCCTGTATAAGTACCCACAAAATAAATGATTGTAATTTCTATATCATTAATAAGGCAACATGGCTCAGAATAGATATTGCCATAAAAGGCTAATGTGCAAAAATTGTCATATGTAATGAGTTTATATAAGTCAATAATGCCACAGTAATATAAAAAATAATTATATATAATAAGGGTAAGACTTAAAAACCCAAAGTGTCTTAGTGCAAAAAAGTGCAAAAGAAGTTATATAGCAGCACAATATGATTATTTATATCCAATACATTAAAAGCCAGTGAAAAAAGAGGGGAAAAATACCATATATAATATAATCTCATAGAGATATAGGAATAAATATACTATTGCTGAAATGCCCCAATGTGCCTATAGCATCCTGTATCTCATATTATTAAATAGACATTCTAAAGAAAACAAGCTCAGGCGAAACGCGCGTCGGGCAGGTGCGGGCTGCCACAGGACTATTTACACGGTTAAGTATCCCACAATATTGTGTATCTCTTTAATTTTGATACCTGATACCTTGTTTTCTTTAGAATGTCTCTTTAATAATATGAGATACAGGTTTTTAAGTCTTGCCCTTATTATATATAATTATTTTTTATATTACTGTGGCATTATTGACTTATATAAACTCATTACATATGACAATTTTTGCACATTAGCCTTTTATGGCAATATCTATTCTGAGCCATGTTGCCTTATTAATGATATAGAAATTACAATCATTTATTTTGTGGGTACTTATACAGGAAATTTTTTTTTGTATATTTTAGTGTCCATCTAAGGTATATTAATATCTACTACAGATTTTATGGGCCACTATATATACTGTGTTAGTCCTTGTGACACCTCGTACTTTTTTCCACTTGTTTTTGTTTTCCCTTCTATATGTGTTGTGTTATGTTTTCATGACTAATAAAATTATGTTTATTACTACTTATTTGAGTCGTGCATTATGTTGTAGGTTTATATATTATTGGTGAATGTACGCTATATATCTATCTTTGTATATATTTGTATTCATTAATGTCTTGTAATAGTATTAAAAACATACTGTATCAAACCAGAAGAAGTACTGTACCGAAGCACGCGTCGGGGTGGGCTGGAGCTGGTGTGATCCCCTATGCATTAGTGGTATGTTCATAATATCTACGCTTTGCATATATGCATGTCTTTAATTCTTTGTATGACATCGGTGTATCATGTGAACCTTTGTATAATACTGTTATCTTATATATTTTTCTGGTTTGATACAGTATGTAGGTGTCTAATCCTACAAAACACCGTGGAGTAAGAAGTCCAATATACTCATATAAAAATTCAATAATTTTATTAGTAATAATACATAAACGAAAGATAACTACAGACTAACAACACAGGATCCAGAAATGATGCTTGTACAGAGAGCATAGGCAACCGTAGTAACACATAGGGGAATATAGAGCGAGTCGCCCCGTAATACATATGGTGCAGCGTATATTAAACAAAGTTCAATACACACATTTGTACAGCCCCCCGAGGAAGCCCAACGCGAAACGCGCGTCGGAGCTGCTGCAGAGACAGGCACTGGCACATGGGTAAGATGAGCGGCATACTTTGCTGTCATGATCCCAATGGCAGGGGATCACAAAAAGGACAAGCACAGATACAAACAAGCTCTAGGGCGATGGAACCTGAGCTGACCGCGACCCTGAACCTAACACACAAATAAAAGTAGCCGGGGAACGTGCCTACGATGATCCTAGACGTCTCGCTCCAGCCGAAGATCTAACTTCCCCTATCAGAAGAAACACAGACCTCTCTTGCCTCCAGAGAAATACCCCACAGCAAATAGCAGCCCCCCACATATAATGACGGTGAAATGAGAGGAAAGCACATACGTAGTATGAAAACAGTTTCAGCAAAATGAGGCCCGCTAAAGCTAGATAGCAGAGGATACAAAAGTGAACTGCGCGGTCAGCGAAAAACCCTTCAAAAAACCATCCTGAAATTACTTGAACTCATGTGCCAACTCATGGTACATGAAAAGCAATTTCAGCCCACTAGAGCAACCAGCAGCAGAGAATCACATATCTGCAGGCTGGACTAAAAACCAAATTAAGCAAAACACAAAACAGGAAAATCCAAACTTAGCTTGTCCAGAAGGTTCTAGGAGCAGGGAGCAGAGGTTACAAGACACACTGGATACATTGATAACCGGCGAGGAAATGCCAGCAAAGCCAGGTTAAATAGGAAACTCCCATATGCTGATGGAACAGGTGGAACCCAGAAACCCAGGAAAGACAAGTCACCCAGTACCATCAGTAACCACCAGAGGGAGCCCAAAAACAGAACTCACAACAGTACCCCCCCCTTGAGGAGGGGTCACCGAACCCTCACGAGAACCACCAGGGCGACCAGGATGAGCCCTATGAAAAGCGCGAACCAAATCACCAGCATGAACATCCGAGGCAACCACCCAAGAATTATCCTCCTGACCATAACCCTTCCACTTGACCAAATACTGGAGTTTCCGTCTGGAAACACGAGAATCCAAGATCTTCTCCACAACATACTCCAATTCTCCCTCCACCAGCACTGGAGCAGGAGGCTCAAGAGAAGGAACAACAGGTACCTCATACTTCCGCAACAACGACCGATGAAACACATTATGAATAGCAAACGATGCCGGGAGATCCAAACGAAACGACACAGGGTTAAGAATTTCCAAGATCCTATAGGGACCGATGAACCGAGGCTTGAACTTAGGAGAAGAGACCTTCATAGGAACAAAACGAGAAGACAACCACACCAAGTCACCAACAAGAAGTCGAGGACCCACGCGGCGACGGCGATTAGCAAACTGCTGAGCCTTCTCCTGGGACAACTTCAAATTGTCCACCACATGACTCCAAATCCGATGCAACCTATCCACCACCATGTCCACTCCAGGACAATCAGAAGGTTCCACCTGACCAGAGGAAAAACGAGGATGAAACCCCGAATTACAAAAGAAAGGAGAAACCAAGGTAGCAGAACTAGCCCGATTATTAAGCGCAAACTCGGCCAGCGGCAAAAAGGTAACCCAGTCATCCTGATCAGCAGAAACAAAATACCTTAAATAAGTTTCCAAGGTCTGATTAGTTCGTTCAGTCTGGCCATTCGTCTGAGGATGGAATGCAGACGAAAAGGACAAATCAATGCCCATCTTAGCACAGAAAGTCCGCCAAAATCTAGACACAAACTGGGATCCCCTGTCAGAAACGATGTTCTCAGGAATCCCATGCAAACGAACCACATTCTGAAAAAACAGAGGGACCAACTCAGAGGAGGAAGGCAACTTAGGCAAGGGTACCAGATGAACCATTTTAGAAAAGCGATCACACACAACCCAGATGACGGACATTTTTTGAGAGACAGGGAGATCCGAAATAAAGTCCATGGAAATGTGCGTCCAAGGCCTTTTCGGGATAGGCAAAAGTGACAACAATCCACTGGCCCGAGAACAGCAAGGCTTAGCCCGAGCACAAACCTCACAAGACTGCACAAAAGAACGCACATCCCTCGACAAGGAAGGCCACCAAAAAGACCTGGCCACCAAGTCTCTAGTACCAAATATTCCAGGATGACCTGCCAACGCAGAAGAATGGACCTCGGAGATGACTCTACTGGTCCAATTATCCGGAACAAACAGTCTCTCAGGCGGACAACGATCAGGTTTAGCCACCTGAAACTCCTGCAAAGCACGTCGCAAGTCTGGGGAGACAGCAGACAAAATCACCCCATCCCTAAGGATACCAGAGGGCTCAGAATTTCCAAGGGAGTCAGGCACAAAACTCCTAGAAAGAGCATCCGCCTTCACATTCTTTGAACCTGGCAGGTATGAAACCACAAAATTGAAACGAGAGAAAAACAGTGACCAACGAGCCTGTCTAGGATTCAGACGCCTGGCAGACTCAAGGTAAATCAAATTTTTGTGATCAGTCAAGACCACCACACGATGTCTAGCACCCTCTAGCCAATGACGCCACTCCTCAAATGCCCACTTCATGGCCAAAAGTTCCCGATTACCAACATCATAATTCCGCTCAGCCGGCGAAAACTTTCTAGAAAAAAACGCGCATGGCTTCATCACTGAGCCATCGGAGCTTCTCTGTGACAAAACCGCCCCCGCTCCAATCTCGGAAGCATCAACCTCAACCTGAAAAGGGAGCGAAACATCTGGCTGACGCAACACAGGAGCAGAAGAAAACCGGCGCTTAAGTTCCTGAAAGGCCTCCACAGCCGCAGGAGACCAATTAGCAACATCAGCACCCTTCTTAGTCAAATCCGTCAAAGGCTTAACAACACTAGAAAAATTAGTTATAAAACGACGATAGAAATTAGCAAAGCCCAAGAACTTCTGTAGACTCTTAAGAGATGTAGGCTGCGTCCAGTCACAAATAGCCTGAACCTTGACGGGATCCATCTCAATAGTAGAAGGGGAAAAAATATACCCCAAGAAAGAAATCTTCTGGACTCCAAAGAGACACTTTGAGCCTTTTACAAACAAGGAATTGGCCCGCAGGACCTGAAACACCTTCCTGACCTGCTGAACATGAGACTCCCAGTCATCAGAAAAAACCAAAATATCATCCAAATACACAATCATAAATTTATCCAGATATTCACGGAAAATATCGTGCATAAAGGACTGGAAGACTGAAGGAGCATTAGAAAGTCCAAAAGGCATTACCAAATACTCAAAATGGCCCTCAGGCGTATTAAATGCGGTTTTCCACTCATCACCTTGCTTTATTCGTATAAGATTATACGCACCCCGAAGATCAATCTTAGTGAACCATTTAGCCCCCTTAATGCGAGCAAACAAATCAGTCAACAATGGCAAAGGATACTGATATTTTACGGTAATCTTATTCAAAAGACGATAATCTATACAAGGCCTCAAGGAACCATCTTTCTTGGCCACGAAAAAAAAACCTGCTCCCAAAGGGGATAAAGATGGACGGATATGTCCCTTTTCCAAGGACTCCTTAACATAATCCCGCATAGCAGTATGCTCTGGCACTGACAGATTGAACAAACGACCTTTAGGAAATTTACTGCCCGGAATTAAATTTATAGCACAATCGCAATCCCTGTGAGGAGGAAGCGAACTGAGCTTAGGCTCCTCAAAAACATCCCGATAGTCAGACAAAAACACAGGAATCTCAGAAGGAGTAGATGAAGCGATAGAAATCGGAGGTGCATCATCATGAACCCCCTGACAACCCCAGCTTAACACAGACACTGATTTCCAGTCAAGGACTGGATTATGAGTTTGTAACCATGGCAGACCAAGTACTAGAACATCATGCAAATTATACAGTACCAGGAAGCGAATCACCTCCTGATGAACGGGAGTCATACGCATGGTCACTTGTGTCCAGTACTGAGGTTTATTCATAGCCAAAGGTGTAGAGTCAATTCCCTTCAAAGGAATAGGGACTTCCAGAGGCTCCAGACTAAACCCACAGCGATTGGCAAATGACCAATCCATAAGACGCAGGGCAGCGCCTGAATCCACATAGGCATCGACGGAAATGGATGATAATGAACAAATCAGAGTCACAGACAGAATGAACTTAGACTGTAAAGTACTAATGGCAACAGACTTATCAACCTTTTTTGTGCGTTTAGAGCATGCTGATATAACATGAGCTGAATCACCACAATAAAAGCACAACCCTTTTTTCCGCCTATACTTTTGCCGTTCACTTCTGGACTGAATTCTATCACATTGCATTATCTCAGGTGACGGTTCAGACGACACCGCCAAATGATGCACAGGTTTGCGCTCCCGTAAACGCCGATCAATCTGAACAGCCATAGTCATAGACTCATTCAGACCAGCAGGCGCAGGGAACCCCACCATAACATCTTTAATGGCCTCAGAAAGGCCATCTCTAAACTTTGCAGCCAGAGCGCACTCATTCCACTGAGTAAGTACCGACCACTTCCGAAATTTTTGACAATAAATTTCTGCTTCATCTTGCCCCTGAGAGAGGGCCAACAAAGCTTTTTCAGCCTGAATCTCTTGGTTAGGTTCCTCATAGAGCAAACCCAATGCCAGAAAAAACGCATCTGCATTAAGCAACGCAGGGTCCCCTGGTGCCAATGCAAATGCCCAATCCTGAGGGTCACCCCGCAGGAAAGATATAATTATCTTGACTTGCTGAGCAGGGTCTCCAGAGGAGCGAGATTTCAAAGAAAGAAACAACTTGCAATTGTTCCTAAAATTCAGAAAACGAGATCTATCTCCAGAAAAAAACTCTGGGACAGGAATTCTAGGTTCAGACATAGGAGCATGTACAACAAAATCCTGTATATTTTGAACCTTAGTGGCAAGATTATTCAGGCTGGAAGCCAAACTCTGGACATCCATGATAAACAGCTGAGATCAGAGCCATTCAAAGATTAAGAGGAGGAGGAAGTAGCCAGGCTGCAATAAGGCTAGGCAGCAAACTCTGAGGGGAAAAAAAAAAAAAAAAACTTCCTCAGACTACTTATCCTCCTACTTCAGCCAATACAATTAACACTTTGTGGGCCGGTTATACTGTCATGATCCCAATGGCAGGGGATCACAAAAAGGACAAGCACAGATACAAACAAGCTCTAGGGCGATGGAACCTGAGCTGACCGCGACCCTGAACCTAACACACAAATAAAAGTAGCCGGGGAACGTGCCTACGATGATCCTAGACGTCTCGCTCCAGCCGAAGATCTAACTTCCCCTATCAGAAGAAACACAGACCTCTCTTGCCTCCAGAGAAATACCCCACAGCAAATAGCAGCCCCCCACATATAATGACGGTGAAATGAGAGGAAAGCACATACGTAGTATGAAAACAGTTTCAGCAATATGAGGCCCGCTAAAGCTAGATAGCAGAGGATACAAAATTGAACTGCGCGGTCAGCGAAAAACCCTTCAAAAAACCATCCTGAAATTACTTGAACTCATGTGCCAACTCATGGTACATGAAAAGCAATTTCAGCCCACTAGAGCAACCAGCAGCAGAGAATCACATATCTGCAGGCTGGACTAAAAACCAAATTAAGCAAAACACAAAACAGGAAAATCCAAACTTAGCTTGTCCAGAAGGTTCTAGGAGCAGGGAGCAGAGGTAACAAGACACACTGGATACATTGATAACCGGCGAGGAAATGCCAGCAAAGCCAGGTTAAATAGGAAACTCCCATATGCTGATGGAACAGGTGGAACCCAGAAACCCAGGAAAGACAAGTCACCCAGTACCATCAGTAACCACCAGAGGGAGCCCAAAAACAGAACTCACAACACTTTGCATTTGTATTTACCTTCTGGCCCTGTAGGTGATACAGCGTACATAGAACTATGTACCCCAAATTGGGACTTAGATTTATATTGTTGTAGCACCTTATATTGCACTAAGCACTTTGTTTAATATACGCTGCACCATATGTATTACGGGGCGACTCGCTCTATATTCCCCTATGTGTTACTACGGTTGCCTATGCTCTCTGTACAAGCATCATTTCTGGATCCTGTGTTGTTAGTCTGTAGTTATCTTTCGTTTATGTATTATAATTTATTACTAATAAAATTATTGAATTTTTATATGAGTATATTGGACTTCTTACTCCACGGTGTTTTGTAGGATTAGTATTTCTGGAGTGTCCTGGTTACTATATTTATGTCCTAATAGATATGGGATTTTATCCCGGCATGCATTTCTAAGATATGTATCAATGGTATTTGTTCTTAGTATGTAGGTGTCTGCAAGGTGTCTGTGTAAGAGCAGCTCACTCTGAAGTCTGGTCTGCAGCCACCGCTGGTTGTAGTCAGCTCAGGGTGCATCACTGCCTCATACCGTTCCATTGTCCGTTTTTCAATTAGTGCAGCCTGCTGCACATTTGTTCAAATTTATCCTATTAGTGGCTTTCCATCCGTATACAGCTAGATTGTGGGAAAACATTATAGGATTGCATAGAGGAGCTTTTTTTTTTCCTTGCAGCGCCGATCACAGCGGTCTGTACGGTCTCTGTGTGAGTGCAGCTCACTCTGTAGTCTGTTCTACCACCACAGCCAGTTGTAGTCAGCTCAGGGTGCATCACTGCCTCATATCGTTCCACTGTCTGTTTCTCAATTAGTTCAGCCTGCTGCACATTTGTTCAAATTTTTCCTATTAGTGGCTTTCCATCCGTATCCTGCTAGCTTGTGGAAAAACACGATATAGGATTACATAGAGGAGCTTTTTTTGGCCTTGCAGCGCCATTCACAGCTGTCTGCACGGTCTGTGTGTGAGTGCAGCTCACTCTGTAGTCTGTTCTGCAAAAAAAAAAAATTAATTCCTGCTATTCCATTTGATTGGGCAAAACCTCTATGCCTTTAATGTCTCCTCCACCTCCCCCAATGCATCCTACATTATTCTTAGTTGTGTTCCTTCATGTAGAATTAACCTGCAAGAAAAGAAAGGGTTTATTTTAATTCCGATATTTTGGTCCCATTGACTTGCATTGGTATCGGGTATTGGTATCGGCGATATCCGATATTTTTTGGATATCGGCCAATCCAATCCGATACCAATACTTCTGGATATCGGAAGGTATCGCTCAACACTACTTATGACCATGTGATATTTCAGTTTTTCTTTTTTAATAAATTTGCAAAAATGACTACATTTCTGGTTTTTTTTCAGTCAAGATGGGGTGGAGAGTGTACATTAATGTGAAAAAAATGAACTTTTTTTAATTTCATCAAATGGCTGCAATGAAACAAAGAGTTAAAAATTTAAAGGGGTCTGAATACTTTCCGTACCCACTGTACATACAGTTCAGTTTCTGTGTCTAATTTGCTACACAATTTTAGCAAAAATTCAACCCTATATGCATGTAGACCTACTTGACATCCAAGTTCTTCTGACAAAAAAACGTAAAATAATCTAGAATTTCATGAGCCGTAAGCCAATGTCATTATTCTAAAAAAAAACATATTTTATAAACTTTATTTATCTCTCTGAAAATCCAGAATACTTGAAAATACATATATTATACTGCCCAGTTACAGCTTAAGGGAATTATAATGTAATGATGTAATACAGCTAACCCTAGTGATGGAGTATTTAATTCACATTAAAAATAAAATGTATCTAATTATTTTTTCCTTTTCCAGACCATAAGTTAAGCCCTCTATGTAAAAGTGGAGGTTGCATTTCAGGGCTGACAAAGTTGCAGACTACCATAAAAACCAGCTGTGAGGAATTTCTTGTCATGGGAATGAGGTATCAACATTTAGACCCCCCATCTCCTAATATTGACTACATCAGTATCAGACTGGATCTCACTGACACACGGAGCAAAGCTTTGTACAAGGTATCGTTCTTAACAATTAATGTTTCATTTATACTTGACATCTGATTATTCTGTTTATAATATAATTAATTTGTCATTGCCCAATCAGATGCTTAACTTGGGTGGAGTTGGTAAGAGCTGTCTGCCTAGGGATGGGCCAGCGCCAACTGTGCCGTGGTCTTGGACATACAGGTTCGAGGGTGGCAGACTGAATATTTGACCCAGACTAAGGAAAGCCTAGCTCTGACTATGGGCCCAACATTCATGGTTAAATCACTTTTGCTAAAAAATGCATGTATCCTTTTTGATGGCTTTTTGAGAAATGTGTCATATAGGTTGAACGCTAATTTCTAACTCAGAAGCAGTTGTTATATTATCCAATCTAATGATTAAATGTGAAAGCCAATTATTATATTTTCAGTGGCAGAAATGTCAGATATTCACAGTATTATTTCCAGAGGTATTTCAAACTGTGGTTATTCTAGACCAGAGGAGGAAATTTTGAAGGTCCATTCCAAGTATTTAAAAACAATGCACACTGCTTAAAAAAATAAAGAGAACACTAAAATTCCACATCCTAGATATCACTGAATTACATATTCCAGTTGTAAATCTTTATTCATTACATAGTGGAATGTGTTGAGAACAATAAAACCTAAAAATGATCAACGTAAATCACAACTAATACCCCACAGAGGTCTGGAGTTGGAATGATGCTCAAAATCAAAGTGGAAAATTAAGTTACAGGCTGATCAAACTTCAGTAGAAATGCCTCAAGACAAGGAAATGATGCTCAGTAGTGTGTGTGGCCTCCATGTGCCTGTATGACCTCCCTACAATGCCTTGGCATGCTCCTGATGAGGTTCGGGATTTTTCCTGAGGGATCTCCTCCCAGACCTGGACTAAAACATCCGACAACTCCTGGACAGTCTGTGGTGCAACGTGACATTGGCGGATAGTGCGAGACATGATGTCCCAGATGTGTTCAATCGGATTCAGGTTTGGGGAATGGGCGGGCCAGTCCATAGCTTCAATGCCTTCATCTTGCAGCAACTGCTGACACACTCCAGCCATATGAGGTCTGGCATTGTCCTGCATTAGGAGGAACCCAGGGCCAACCGCACCAGCATATGGTCTCACAAGGGGTCTGAGGATCTCATCTCGGTACCTAATGGCAGTCAGGCTACCTCTGGTGAGCACATGGAGGGCTGTGCGGCCCTCCAAAGAAATGTCACCCCACATCATTACTGACCCATTGCCAAACGGGTCATGCTGAAGGTTGTAGCAGGCAGCAGATCACCCTCCACGGCGTCTCCAGACTCTGTCACATCTGTCACATGTGCTCAGTGTGAACCAGCTTTCATCTGTGAGGAGCACAGGGCGCCAGTGGCGAATTTGCCAATCTTGCTGTTCTATGGCAAATGCCAAGCGTCCTGCAAAGTGTTGGGCTGTGAGCACAACCCCCATCTGTGGACGTCGGGCACTCTGACCATCCTCATGGAGTCAGTTTCTAACCGTTTATGCAGACACATGCACATCTGTGGCCTGCTGGAGGTCATTTTGCAGGGCTCTGGCAGTGCTCCTCCTGTTCCTCCTTGCACAAAGGTTTAGGTAGCGGTCCTGCTGCTGGTTGTTGTCCTCCTACGGCCCCCTTCATGTCTCCTGGTGTACTGGCCTGTCTCCTGGTAGCGCCTCCTGCCTCTGGACACTACGCTGTCAGATACAGCAAACCTTCTTGCCACAGCTCGCATTGATGTGCCATCCTGGATGAGCTGCACTACCTGAGCCACTTGTGTGGGTTGTAGAGTCTGTCTAATGCTACCACGAGTGTGAAAGCACAACCAACATTCAAAAGTGACCAAAACATCAGCCAGAAAGCATTGATACTGAGATGTGGTCTGTGGTCCCCACCTGCAGAACCACTCCTTTATTGATAATTGCCAATAATTTCCATCTGTTGTCTATTCCATTTGCACAACAGCTTGTGAAACTGATTGTCAAACAGTGTTGCTTCCTAAGTGGACAGATTGATTTCACAGAAGTTTGATTTACTTGGAGTTATATTCTGCTGTTTAAGTGCTCCCTTTATTTTTTAGAGCAGTGTATATTCTTTTAAATAGTTAATGCCCCCATGCCATATAACTACCAAACTTTAGTAGGTCACTTACAAAGGGGCTTCATGAGCTTTGGTGCAGCTGAGCTTTTATATGGTCCTCTGGCGGGTGAGGCAGGGCTTAAAGAGGTTGCCAATGAAAACAAGTTATCAGCTATCATTGAGATACATAATAACTTGTTGATCAATACAGGTTCGGACTGGGACCCACACCAAAAGGCAGAATTGGGCACTTTTATCCATGTTGAAATAGCACATGCTCTGTTGTGAATTCTGTGGCTGAGTTCACTTCTGTGGTCACAAGTGGTATTGCAGTCTCTGGGCTTCCTCCCTCAGGTGTTTTGGTGAGCTCGTTGGCTGCCTTGCTATTTAGCTCCACCTGAGTCTGTCTTCCTTGCTCCTTGTCAATGTTCCAGTGTTGGATCTGAGCTACTGCATCTTTCCTTGGGCCTGCTGCTCTGCTAGATAAGTGCTTCTAGTTTGTTTTCTGTTTTTTCTGTCCAGCTTGTTATTATCTTTTGCTGGAAGCTCTGAGAAGCAAAGGGGTGCACCGCCGTGCTGTTAGTTCAGCACGGTGGGTCTTTTTGCCCCTTTGCGTGGTTTTCGTTTTAGGGTTTTTTGTAGACTGCATAGTTCTCTTTGCTATCCTCGCTCTGTCTAGAATATCGGGCCTCACTTTGCTGAATCTATTTCATTCCTACGTTTGTCTTTTCATCTTGCTAACAGTCATTATATGTGGGGGCTGCCTATTCCTTTGGGGTATTTCTCTGAGGTAAGTCAGGCTTGTATTTCTATCTTCAGGCTAGTCAGCTCCTCAGGCAGTGCCGAGTTGCATAGGTAGTGGATAGGCGCAATCCACTGCTGCTTCCAGTTGTGTGAGGATAGATCAGGTACTGCAGTCTACAGAGATTCCACGTCTCAGAGCTCGTCCTATTGTTTTGGGTTATTGCCAGATCTCTGTATGTGCGCTGATTACTGCACGCTGTGTTGCCTGATTGCCAGCCATAACAGTACAAGGAGCCATTCAATGATTTCCAATAGAGGGAAAAAAGAAATCCTGACATCATTTTTTTTTTCTTAGCTCTGTCTTCAGTCTTTTTTTTCCCCTAGACATTAGAGTGCTTCAGGACACAGCTGTGGACATGGATATTCAGGCTCTGTGCTCCTCAATGGATAATCTCGTTGTAAATGTACAAAAGATTCAAGATACTATTGATCAGAAATCGATGCTAGAACCAAGAATTCCGATTCCTGATTTGTTTTTTGGTGACAGAACTAAGTTCCTGAGCTTCAGAAATAATTGTAAGCTATTTTTGGCCTTGAAACCTCATTCTTCTGGTAATCCTATTCAACAGGTTTTGATTATTATTTCTTTTTTGCGCGGCGACCCACAGGACTGGGCGTTTTCTCTTGCACCAGGAGATTCTGCATTGAGTAATGTTGATGCATTTTTCCAGGCGCTGGGATTGCTTTACGATGAGCCTAATTCAGTGGATCAAGCTGAGAAAAATCTGCTGGCTTTATGCCAGGGTCAGGATGATGTAGAAGTATATTGTCAGAAATTTAGAAAATGGTCAGTACTCACTCTGTGGAATGAATCTGCACTAGCGGCTTTGTTCAGAAAGGGTCTCTCTGAAGCTCTTAAGGATGTAATGGTGGGATTTCCTATGCCTGCTGGTTTGAATGAGTCTATGTCCTTGGCCATTCAGATCGGTCGTCGCTTGCGCGAGCGTAAATCTGTGCACCATCTGGCGGTATTGTCTGAGAGTAAACCTGAGCCTATGCAGTGCGACAGGACTATGACTAAAGTAGAACGGCACGAACACAGACGTCTGAACAGACTGTGTTTCTATTGTGGTGATTCTACTCATGCTATTTCTAATTGTCCTAAACGCACTAGGCGGTTCGATAGCTCTGCCGTTATTGGTACTGTACAGTCCAAATTCCTTTTGTCCATTACCTTAATGTGCTCTTTGTCATCATATTCTGTCATGGCGTTTGTGGATTCAGGCGCTGCCCTGAATCTGATGGATTTGGATTATGCTAAACGTTGTGGATTTTTCTTGGAGCCTTTGCGGTGTCCTATTCCGTTGAGAGGAATTGATGCTACACCTCTGGCCAAGAATAAGCCTCAGTACTGGGCCCAGCTGACCATGTGCATGGCTCCTGCACATCAGGAAGTTATTCGCTTTTTGGTACTGCATAATTTGCATGATGTGGTCGTGTTGGGGTTGCCATGGCTACAAACCCATAATCCAGTATTGGATTGGAACTCTATGTCGGTAACCAGCTGGGGTTGTCAGGGAGTACATGGTGATGTTCCATTTTTGTCTATTTCGTCATCCATTCCTTCTGACATCCCAGAGTTCTTGTCGGACTTTCAGGATGTATTTGAAGAGTCCAAGTCTGATGCCCTACCTCCGCATAGGAATTGTGATTGTGCTATCGATTTGATTCCTGGTAGTAAATTCCCTAAGGGTCGTTTATTTAATTTGTCCGTACCTGAACACACCGCTATGCGCAGTTATGTGAAGGAGTCCCTGGAGAAGGGACATATTCGCCCATCGTCGTCACCATTGGGAGCAGGGTTCTTTTTTGTAGCCAAGAAGGATGGTTCGCTAAGACCGTGTATTGATTACCGCCTTCTTAATAAGATCACTGTTAAGTTTCAGTATCCCTTGCCATTGATTTCTGACTTGTTTGCTCGGATTAAGGGGGCTAGTTGGTTTACTAAGATTGATCTTCGTGGTGCGTATAATCTGGTGAGAATCAGGCAGGGAGATGAATGGAAAACGGCATTTAATACGCCCGAGGGTCATTTTGAGTATCTGGTGATGCCGTTCGGACTTGCCAATGCTCTATCTGTTTTTCAGTCTTTTATGCATGACATTTTCCGTGAGTATCTGGATAAATTCTTGATTGTTTACTTGGATGACATTTTGATCTTGGGAGTCTCATGTGAAGCAAGTCAGAATGGTTTTCCAGGTACTGCGTGCTAATTCCTTGTTCGTGAAGGGATCAAAGTGTCTCTTCGGTGTGCAGAAAGTTTCATTTTTGGGGTTCATCTTTTCCCCTTCTACTATCGAGATGGATCCGGTTAAGGTTCAGGCCATCCAGGATTGGACTCAGCCGACATCTCTATAAAGTTTGCAGAAATTCCTGGGCTTTGCTAATTTTTATCGTCGCTTCATCTGTAATTTTTCTAGCATTGCCAGACCATTGACCGATTTGACCAAGAAGGGTGCTGATTTGGTTAATTGGTCTTCTGCTGCCGTGGAAGCTTTTCAGGAGTTGAAGCGTCGTTTTTGCTGTGCCCCTGTGTTGTGTCAACCTGATGTTTCTCTTCCGTTCCAGGTCGAGGTTGATGCTTCTGAGATTGGTGCAGGGGCGGTTTTGTCACAGAGAGGTTCTGGTTGCTCAGTGTTCAAACCATGTGCTTTCTTTTCCAGGAAATTTTCTGCTGCTGAGCGTAATTATGATGTGGGCAACCGAGAGTTGCTGGCCATGAAGTGGGCATTCGAGGAGTGGCGTCATTGGCTTGAGGGTGCTAAGCATCGCGTGGTGGTTTTGACTGATCATAAGAACCTTACTTATCTTGAGTCTGCCAAGCGCTTGAATCCTAGACAGGCCCGTTGGTCGTTGTTTTTTGCTCGTTTTGATTTTGTGATTTCATACCTTCCGGGCTCTAAAAATGTGAAGGCGGATGCTCTGTCTAGGAGTTTTGTGCCCGACTCTCCGGGGTTATCTGAGCCGGCGAGTATCCTCAAGGAAGGAGTCATTGTGTCTGCCATCTCCCCTGATTTGCGGAGAGTGTTGCAGAAATTTCAGGCTAATAAACCTGATCGTTGTCCGGCCGAGAAACTGTTCGTCCCTGATAGGTGGACTAGTAAAGTTATCTCTGAACTTCATTGTTCGGTGCTGGCCGGTCATCCAGGAATCTTTGGTACCAGGGAGTTGGTTGCTAGATCCTTCTGGTGGCCATCTCTGTCACGGGATGTGCGTGCTTTTGTGCAGTCCTGTGGAATTTGTGCTAGGGCTAAGCCCTGCTGTTCACGTGCCAGTGGGTTGCTTTTGCCCTTGCCGGTCCCAAAGAGGCCTTGGACACATATTTCGATGGATTTCATTTCTGACCTTCCCGTTTCTCAAAAGATGTCTGTCATTTGGGTGGTCTGTGATCGCTTTTCTAAAATGGTCCATCTGGTGCCCTTGGTTAAATTGCCTTCCTCCTCTGATTTGGTGCCTTTGTTCTTCCAGCATGTGGTTCGTTTACATGGCATTCCTGAGAATATTGTTTCTGACAGAGGTTCCCAGTTTGTCTCGAGGTTCTGGCGAGCCTTTTGTGGTAGGATGGGCATTGACCTATCTTTTTCCTCGGCCTTCCATCCTCAGACTAATGGCCAGACCGAACGAACCAATCAGACCTTGGAAACATATCTGAGATGTTTTGTTTCCGCTGACCAGGATGATTGGGTGTCATTTTTGCCGTTGGCTGAGTTCGCCCTTAATAATCGGGCCAGCTCGGCTACCTTGGTCTCTCCATTTTTCTGCAATTCTGGGTTCCATCCTCGTTTCTCTTCAGGACAGGTTGAGTCTTCGGACTGTCCTGGTGTGGATAATGTGGTGGACAGGTTGCAGCAGATCTGGACTCAGGTAGTGGACAATTTGACCTTGTCCCAGGAGAAGGCTCAGCTTTTCGTTAATCGCAGACGCCGTGTGGGACCCCGACTTCGTGTTGGGGATCTGGTTTGGTTATCTTCTCGTCATATACCTATGAAGGTTTCCTCTCCTAAATTTAAACCTCGTTTTATTGGTCCGTATAGGATTTCTGAGATTCTCAATCCGGTGTCTTTTCGTCTGACCCTCCCAGACTCCTTTTCCATACATAATGTATTCCATAGGTCGTTGTTGAGGAGATACGTGGCACCTATGGTTCCATCTGTGGAGCCTCCTGCCCCTGTTTTGGTGGAGGGGGAATTGGAGTATATTGTGGAGAAGATTTTGGATTCTCGTGTCTCTAGACGGAAACTCCAGTATCTGGTCAAATGGAAGGGTTATGCTCAGGAAGATAATTCCTGGGTTTTTGCCTCTGATGTCCATGCCCCAGATCTTGTTCGTGCCTTTCATGTGGCTCATCCTGGTCGGCCTGGGGGTTCTGGTGAGGGTTCGGTGACCCCTCCTCAAGGGGGGGGGTACTGTTGTGAATTCTGTGGCTGAGTTCACTTCTGTGGTCACAAGTGGTATTGCAGTCTCTGGGCTTCCTCCCTCAGGTGTTTTGGTGAGCTCGTTGGCTGCCTTGCTATTTAGCTCCACCTGAGTCTGTCTTCCTTGCTCCTTGTCAATGTTCCAGTGTTGGATCTGAGCTACTGCATCTTTCCTTGGGCCTGCTGCTCTGCTAGATAAGTGCTTCTAGTTTGTTTTCTGTTTTTTCTGTCCAGCTTGTTATTATCTTTTGCTGGAAGCTCTGAGAAGCAAAGGGGTGCACCGCCGTGCTGTTAGTTCAGCACGGTGGGTCTTTTTGCCCCTTTGCGTGGTTTTCGTTTTAGGGTTTTTTGTAGACTGCATAGTTCTCTTTGCTATCCTCGCTCTGTCTAGAATATCGGGCCTCACTTTGCTGAATCTATTTCATTCCTACGTTTGTCTTTTCATCTTGCTAACAGTCATTATATGTGGGGGCTGCCTATTCCTTTGGGGTATTTCTCTGAGGTAAGTCAGGCTTGTATTTCTATCTTCAGGCTAGTCAGCTCCTCAGGCAGTGCCGAGTTGCATAGGTAGTGGATAGGCGCAATCCACTGCTGCTTCCAGTTGTGTGAGGATAGATCAGGTACTGCAGTCTACAGAGATTCCACGTCTCAGAGCTCGTCCTATTGTTTTGGGTTATTGCCAGATCTCTGTATGTGCGCTGATTACTGCACGCTGTGTTGCCTGATTGCCAGCCATAACAATGCTCGACCTGTGCTCTTATCATTTTCTATAGGGCTGCGGTGCACTGGTCTTGGCACCATATAGATTGAATGAAACACTGACTTGCCGGTCCATTTTGTAATGGGGATAAAAGTTGCCCATTGAGAATAAAAATTCTCCATTCTGCCGATTGGTGTGGGTCCCAGCTGGGGTCTCCTATGGATAAGAAGTTATTACCTATCCCATGGATTTGTCATAACTTGTTTTAACCGGTCGTCTCCTTTAATTCAAAGAACAGAACCTTTATCATAGGACGCTAGAACACGTTACATTTCGCGTTTATTACAGCTATATACATATATACAGAATATTGTAAATCACCAACTTATGAGACATTGAACATAGAGGAAGAAATGTAGCGGTATGGTAACTGAAGTATGGGATATTGAAGAATATATATGTGTAAGAAATGTATATATATGTATATATATATACCTCGAGTGGCGCAAAAAGAGGATATTGAAGAATAGATGCGTCATTGCCTTGGATTCATAATGGCCTTGCTTCTTTTGTTTGTTTGTTTTCTTACTTTTCCTCGCACAGCCGTACATCTGTCACTGACGTTATTTATCCAGATGGCGCTTTGTTAAATATTTGCTAGAGCACAAAGTAAATATGTGTATTCACAAAGTAATGGGGAATATCCTCAATCATTTGGACTGCATAACATAAATCTACTTCATTTTGGTAGAAAAGTCCTGATTGAAAACTTCTGATAAGTCATGGCTGGGTCACGTCTAAGAGCATCTCGCGACTTTCTATCTAGTGTTTGTGAGGGAGAACAAGAGGTTTCATTCTGTAAAAGAATGGTTCTTTCAGCATTCATGCCAATCAAGCACATGGGAATTGTCTATTCTCCTGCTTTAGTTTCCAATTAGGTTAACTGATGATTTCTTTATTACCAGTTCCTTATATAGCGCTGACATATTTTGCAGCAGTGTACAAAGATTATCACTATCCAATGAGCCACGGCCACCATGATGTCGGCACAGCAAGTTCAACTGGAATTAAAATGCCTAAGTTTCAATTCCACAGAAGTGTACTGGCCACAAATATGTACTATGTGGACCAATCCTAATAACAAAGGCAGGGCATGAAAGATGTTTGCCAGGTTCACACTATCCATACATAGGTACAATAATGCATTATTATTATTGAAAACATACAATCATCAGTAAGCGATCCCTCATGAAACAAAATGAAAATTAACCCCTTTGAGACAAAGCCTATTTTCTCCTCAATGACCAGGCCAGTTTTTACAATTCTGGCCACTGTCACTTTATGAGGTCATAACTCTAGAACACTTTAACGGATCCTGATGATTCTGAGAATGTTTTCTTGTCACTTTATGATAGTATTAAAATTTATTTGATATGACTTGCGATTTTTTGTGAAAAAATGGAAATTTGGCGAAAATTTAGCAATTTTCAAATTTTAATTTTTTCTGCCCTTAAAGGGAACCTGTCACCCCCAAAATCGATGGTGAGGTAAGCTCACAGTCATCAGGGGCTTATCTACAGCATTCTGTAATGCTGTAGATAAGCCCCCAATGTAACCTGAAAGAGGAGAAAAAGAGGTTAGATTATACTCACCCAGGGGCGGTCCCGCTGCGGTCCGGTCAAATGGGTGTCTCAGGTCCGCACCGGCGCCTCCTATCTTCATTCCATGACGTCCTCTTCTGGTCTTCATGCCGCGGCTCCGGTGTACTTTGTCTGCCCTGTTGAGGGCAGAGCAAAGTACTGCAGTGCGCAGGCGCCGGGCCTCTCTGACCATTCCGGCGCCTGCGCACTGCAGTACTTTGCTCTGCCCTCAACAGAGCAGACAAAGTACGCCTGCCCGGGAGCCGCGGCGTGAAGACAAGAAGAGGACGTCATCGAAAGAAGATGGGAGGTGCTGTTCTGGACCCGAGACACCCATCAGAGCAGGACCGCCCCTGGGCGAGTATAATCTAACCTCTTTTTCTCCTCTTTCAAGATACATCGGGGGCTTATCTACAGCATTACAGAATGCTGTAGATAAGCCCCTGATGATGGTGAGCTTACCTCACCATCGATTTTGAGGGTGACAGGTTCCCTTTAAATCAGAAAGTCATATCGCACAAAATAGTTAAAAAATAACCTTTCTCACATGTCTGCTTTACATAAGCACAATTTTGGAAACATAACTTGTTTTTGTTAGGAAGTTATAAGAGTTAAAAGTTGACCAGTGATTTCTCATTTTTACCACAAAAATTGCAAAACCATTTTTTTTAGGGACCACCTCACACTTGAAGTGACTTTGGTGGGCCTATATGAAAGAAAATAACCAAAAATGACACCATTCTAAAAACTGCACCCCTCAAGGTACTCAAACTACATTCAAGAAGTTTATTAACCCTTCAGGTGCTTCACAGGAATTTTTATAATGTGGAAGGAAAAAATACTTACTTACTTAATATTACTTTTCTTTCACAAAAATTTTCCTTTAAACCTAATTTTTTTTACTTCCGCAACAGGAGAAAATGGACCATACATTTTGTTGTGCAATTTCTCCTGAGCATGCCGATATTCCATATGTGGAGGAATCTACTATTTGGGCACACGGCAGGGCTCGGAAGGGAAAGAGCGCCATTTTGACTTTTTGAATGTAAAATATGTTGCAATAATTAGCGGTTGCCATGTCGCGTGCAGTGTCAGCTCTGAAATCAGAGCATCTCTTGAGTGCAGGCCGACTTGACAGATCCCCTGCGTACCTGTCCACTGTAGGTGGATGACAGACTGCCAGTTCTCCGCCATCCTCCACGCCAGGAGGTGACTCACAGTTGAAACCAGAGACTGTAACGTACATGCAGTGCAGTGAGAACCAAGTAACTAGGCCAGAGCCTCTTAGCCAAATACCTGTATACACCGGGGAGCAAAGCCTTGTTCCGTCGGTTCTTTGTACTAGACTGAGCACAGTGTTTGGTGTTCGTGAGAGCAGGAACTCCCCTTACCCTTCAAAGACTCTTCACCCGCTCCGTGGATTGAAACCCCGTCCTCTACAGACACCTCTGAGATGTCACGTGCCGCTGTTGTTGGTGCCACCATTGGAGAACCGAGATGCTGCAATCAAGAAGACTACAGACTGATTAGTTTTATTGCCTTTGTTTCTTCCTATCGAACTATCATTCGTTCCTGCCCTACCCCGTCCTAGCTCCCAGTTCTGCCCTTCTCCCTAACACACCTCCCATGTCCTGCCACTCCCTGCACTGAGTATACGTGTTGCTAATAAACCTGTTAACTCTTGACCTGCCTCCTGTCCGTGACGACATTCAACGTTCCTGCAATTTCTATATTTGGCGTGGTCGGCAGAATGTCATTCAATGGTGTGGAAGCGGCAGATCAAGCAGTTGGAGGGGGCCCTAGATCCAGTATCTCCCTGGGGCTATGTTAAGTAACCTTCCGAAGCTTACTGGGAATAGCACGATGCTTTGGAGTTGGACTGAACGTATAAGGGGGATGATGAAGATGCATCCTATGACTCCGGCCCTAGAAGCAGAGTTGGCTATGATGGCACTAGATGGGGAGGCAAGGGACTTTGTCATGCTTTGGCTCCCACAGGCGAGAGATAACCCGGATAAAGTTTTGCTCATACTTGATTAGACGCATGGGGACCCCACGGACGAAGGGGAGTTATGAATGCACCTGTTCGGCCGAGTTCAAAGAGAGGGGGAGACGGTCACCCAGTTTATGAATGCGCTGCAGGAACTTCATACTGCCATTGCTCGTAGGCATAGGGTCTATTGACATAGTGCGAGACCAATTAGTGACAGGCCTACGGGACGTGCTGCTGAAGCAGGCTCTGCGGGAGCACTTGAGAGTAAAATCCAGCATGACTTTCTCTGAAATAGGGTCCGGAGTGGGGAGGTGACTGCAACCACGGTTACTGTACCCCAATGGGTAGAAGAATTGTGAAAGGAAATTTAGTAGATACGTGAAGAGTTGGCTGATTCAAAGAAAGTACCCACATTAGCTGCAAGCCCACCTGAAAATTGACGTGAGCCTGCCCCCCACCATGAGATGAGAATGTCCCACAGAGAAGGACACAGGTATAACTGTGGAGAAGTAGGACACTTAGCCTGGTGGTGCACCCGATGGGATAGGCTCTGAACCTGAGGGACGCTGACCGGAGCCTGTACTGTTAAGAAGGAGTACTAGACATCCCACAAATCTTGTTTCCATGTGCCCCCTCATCTGGGCAGAGATCGAGCTGTACGTTGTCTGGTTGATCGTGGCTCACGGTACCACAATGCCCGAAGTATACTTTCGCCAGCACTTTACTGAAGCGATGCTGTCTGAATGGGGACCAGTGATCAAGCTCACAGCCACCAAACAATTGCCTATCCTGGTCGCTGGGGTGGTCTGGATGAATATAGTGGTCTGTGGGAAAGACTGGGGATGAAAAGGAGTGGTGCTAACAGCTGGAGAGGCAAGTAATGAACATACTGTCACGCTAGGCATGAATGTGTTGAGAGAGTTCAGAAATCTTCTTATTAATGAGTCCCCAGACAGGTTCCCTAAACAATGTAGTACCCATACACCACAGAGGAGAGTCTTCTAACAGCTGATTAGGGCGGCACAAGCCCAAAAGACCTTCAGCGGTGGAAAAACACTAGGGAAAGTAATTGCCCCAACTTCAATCAATAGGGTCCTACCGCCAGGTCAAACAGTGCTTACCCTGTCCGTCCGAGCATGTACCCCTCTGGAAGGCATCGAGGTTCAGATCGAGCCTAGTAATGCAGACCAGTTACCGCCGGGAATTCTTGTGGCGCAGACATTAGCTACGGTGCACGACAGAGCAGTTCTTGTATGCTGTGTGAGTTTGGGAAAAAATTATGTCATACTACCCCCCAGAAGTGAAGTGGCTCACGTCTTGGGCATGCCAGAAGAGGTGATATCACCTCAGGCTGCACAGCTGACTGTCAAACAAGGGGACCCTTGGATGGTGACCGTGGATGCTGCTTTGTCAGCCGACCCTCGACATTTGAAGGAAAGATGCCGAATCCTGGAACAGATGAGAGTTGAGCTTACTGAACTCACACCACAACAGGTACAGCAGGTAAAGGCATTGTTGGGAAGATACCAGGATGTATTCGCAAGACACGAGGATGACTTTGGGTGTACAAAGGCAATCACACATGAGATTCCAACTGGAAGTGCTGCGCCCATAAGAGAGCGTTACCATCAAATTCCTCCCCAAATGTACTAGGAGGTAAAAGTCATGCTGACCGAGATGCTACAGAATGGGGTAATTCTGTCAGAACCCATGGGCTGCCCCCATCATGCTGGTGCGGACGAAGGATGGGATGCTACGTTTCTGTTTGGATTACTACAAACTTAGCGCCTATACGGTACGGGATTCTTATCCGCTGCCGAGAATTGAGGTTTCCATGTCCACCCCGGGAAATGCTAAATAGGCTGGAGACAGTGACATGGTATGAGAAAGGCACCCTCGAGATAAGCTGGAGTCCCGGTGGGAAAAGGACCCGTATATGGTGAAGCGTAGGGTCGATGCTAAGGGTCCAGTCTATGAGATTCAGCCTGAGGGAGTGGACAGTGTCCCCACTCCCATAGTCTATCGAAACATGTTACTACCCTGCCTATCAAAAGATCCCGACCAAGAACAGGAGACACTGGATGCTCCAAATGTAGTTCCGCCAGTACTTGCTGAATATAAAGAGGAAGAATCCAACGCCAACGGTTCAGACGGGGAAAATGTGTCTTACATTTCCCATGGACAACCTGATTCCTTTGCTCCAATTGAATCTATTGCTGCTTCTATCCTTTCAAGGACTGGAAGATTGTCAGCGTGAGCTAAGAAAACTCTCGCCCGTGGAATGGTGAGCTAAAAGAGAGGGGGAATGTAAGAGGAAGAACAAGAACAGTTATACCTTTCTCACACAGGTTCTGGAACTACCGAGACTGTCACCAATGTTCCGGGGGAAAGACTTTCAGACAAGGACCGACCCTTGCATGTGACTGCGGTAGGCGGGGCCATGTTAAAAAGCACTGCGCAGGGGAAAAGAGACAGAGTCCAGGCGGGAAAGCTAAGCAGGCAGTCGGTTGCAGTGTCGGCTGTGAAATCAGAGCATCCCTTGAGTGCAGGCCGACTTGACAGATCCCCTGCGTACCGGTCCACTGTAGGTGGATGACTCACTGCCAGTTCCCTGTCAACCTCAGTGCCAGGAGGTGACTCACAGTTCAAACCTGGATTTGGGGATCCCCTACCATTCTTCCTTGCAGATCCTCTCCAGTTCTGTCAGGTTGGATGGAGAATGTTGGTGGGCAGCCATTTTCAGGTCTCTCCAGAGATGCTCAATTGGGTTAAGGTCAGGGCTCTGTCTGGGAAAATCAAGAATGGCGACAGAGTTGTTTTAAAGCCACTCCTTTGTTATTGTAACGAATGGAAACGGAGGCACAGATGTAGAAGTTCACATTCGTATTTATTAAGGTTTGTTGTGGAACCACTAGACAACAGTCCGGGGGGCTCCGAAGGGGGCGTTACTGCGTGAGCCCCAGACACCCGTAGTAAGTCCCCTCGAACAGGGACAGAATGGAATGCCTGAAGGACACGGGTGCTACCTTCAGTTAGACCCCGTACTCGTGGCGACTGTCCCAGTGGAACAGACGGACCAGCAAGGTTAGCGGGTATTGCAGAGCCGACTGGAGGATACCGGGTGTAGAAGCTGGCACCGAGGGTACTGGCGTGGTCCGGAAGTGAGGCTGGTGGACTGGCAGGACTAGACGGGTCCAGTGTAGATACTGCGGATGCAGTCCAGCATAACCGGGTAACTGGTAGCAGAAGATCTGTGGAGACAGACAGAGTAAGCGAAGTTCCTTGCAGATACTTCAGAAACAGAAGCGCAAGATAACAGGAACCGGAAGTCAGCAACAGTAGATACTTGGAAGGAGGAAGGGCTAGAAATAATAGCTAAACAGACGCCATTGGTTAGAGGCAACATTTGGAAAATGCACACTGTCTCTTTAAGAGACCAGGAGCGAGCGCGCATGTGGCCTAAGAACCCTGCCAGGGAACCTGCTGGCCACACACCAGGAAGCAGGAGAGGGAGGAGGGGTGGGGCCGTGTGCAGACAGCATGAAGCCAGCACAGAGCGAGAGTCCTGACGGAGACCCCCTGGAGGTACAGTAAACAGACCGAGTGTAACAGTTATTTTAGCTGTGTGCTTAGGGTCATTGTCTTCTTGGAAGGTGAACCTTCAGCCATGTCTAAGGTCCAGAGCCCTCTGGAAGAGGTTTTCATCCAGGATATATCTGTGCTTGGCTGCATTCATGTTCCTTTCAATGACAACCAGTCATCTTGTCCTGCAGTTGAAAAACACCCCCTTAGCATGATTCTGCCAACATCATGCTTCGCTGTTGGGATTGTATTGGGCAGGTGATCAGCAGTGCCTGGTTTTCTCCACACATACCACTTACTCACCAAAAGGTTTATCTTCATCTCATCAGACCAGATGAGTTTGGGAGTCCTTCATGTGTTTTTTAGCAAACTCTATGTGGGCTTTCATATGTCTTGCACTGAGCAGAGGCTTCCGTAGGGCCATTCTGCCATAAAGGCCCGACTGGTGGAGGGCTGCAGTGAAAGGCCCGACTGGTGGAGGGCTGCAGTGACAGTTGACTTTATGGAACTTTCTCCCATCTCCCTACTTCATCTGTGGAGCTCCGCCACAGTGATCTTGGGGTTCTTTGTTACCTCTCTCAACAAGGCTCTTCTCCCACAATTGCTCAGTTTGGCAGAACAGCAAGGTCTATGAAGACTTTTGGTGGTCCCAAACTTCTTCCATTTAAGGATTATGGAAACCGCTGTGTTCTTAGGAACCTTGAGTACTGCAGAAAGTCTTAAACACAACTGGACTCCCATGAAGGATTAGAACCATCTCAAGGAGGATCACAAGGAAATGGACAGCATGTGACTTAAATATGAGTGTCTGAGCAAAGGGTCTGAATACTTATGACAATGTGATATTTCACTTTTTCTTTTTTATTAAATTTGTAAAAATTAGTACATTTTTTTCAGTCAAAATGGGGTGCACAGTGCACATTACAGTGAAAAAATTAACTTTTTTAAATTTACCAAATGGCTGCAATGAAACAAAGAGGAAAATTTAAAGGGGTCTAAATACTTTCCGTACCCACTGTACAGCATGAGCCTCAACATAGCCTCTTAGATACAGTTTGAGCCCCCAAATAGCCTCTATGTATATAATATGAGCCCCCACATAGCCTCCTAATACAGTATGAGCCCCTACATAGCCTCCTATATACAGTCTGAGTCCCCACATATGTCCTATATACAATGTGAACCTCAACATAGCCATTCTCAATTTACAGTATAAGTCCCCACATAGCCTCTTAAATACAGTATGAGCTCCCATATAGCATTCTAAATGCAAACATCCCATACACATTTGAAAAGAAAAACATATATTCACCTTGCTCCCGTTTCCCCCACACTCTGCTCCGGTGGATAAAGTCGCTGCACAACAGACGAGATGTAATTATATCATCATGTCTGTTTGCTCAGTTACATGCGCTGATAGAAAGTAGGAGCCAGCAGCAACCCCTTCTCAATCTGGATGTTTGCCACCATTAAAATATTAAACATTTGTAGTAACCTCTCATGCCGGCGCTGTTCCAGCGGTGTCGGCACTCGCGTTCCTGGGGCTCACATGAAGTTGTTGTGTCACATGAGCCCCGTGCTTAATCATCGCTGATGTTACGGTCCCCTCCTTCGGACATATAAGTAATCAAGAGGAAATGAGAGCATACCAATACCGCTGGCCTGAACTGTCAATCAAGCAGGAACACACTGTCCCCTAGGGAGCAAGAAACCTGTGGGACAGTATTCTCCTGATAAAGATTAGATAATTCCTTTAAGGATGCAGCAACTATGTTTTTTTCATCACTTTATTCTGGAAGCAATACCTTTTTTCAGTTTGCATTGTCATATAAGGGTTTGTTTCTTGTGGGATTAGTTGTATTTTGTAATTGTTGGGGAATGTATATTGAGTATTGAGTACATTTTTTAATCCTAGAGAGTGCAGAAAAAGAAAAAATCTGCAATTTTGTCTAACTTTTTTATTAGTTTTTATTACTTGTGGAATAAATAACATTAACTTTATTTTGCAGGTCATAACAACAATGATGATACCAAATTTATATAGTTTTATGCTTTAGTGGGAGAGATACAAATGAATAGAAGAGAGTTTGCATTACCATTCAATTCTACTGCCCAATTTCCCGACCTGTGCCAATTTTGGCACGCTGTAAAAGCCATGGAAACTCTTTAAATTATGTATGTTTATAAGCTTATAGATTTTAATATTTAGCATGCTATCATTTTTATATAACCAAAATGAATCTGTTTTTCAGTCTGAACATGCTTGGGTTCCTGTTCACATTCGAGATGCTGTACCCAATCAAATCCCCAAAGCGGCATTCATGTCAATGTTTATTTTAGAAGTGGATCAATTCATCCTCACTCCCTTTACAACTGCGGCACTTGATGCAGAGGACAGTGAAACAAGCAAGCATCTACTAGTCTTCAACATTACGGACCCTCCTCGTGACGGATTCATTACCCACCTTAATGATCATACCAAGCCTATTACATCCTTCACATGGAAAGATCTTAATGACATGCTCATAGCATATCAACCACCAAACAGTAGCCATGTTGAAAGAAGGAATCTAGAGGTAACAAACTTATACATCACTGTCAATTATGGACACTGATTAAATAAAATCAGACTATTAATTCATATGAGGCAATATTTATGAGCAACTTTAGGCACATTCTTTCTAAACAACTATTTTCTTACCGAATTCTCCATGTACCATACTAATCTGACAAATAGGAGTGTGGGTTGTGGTTATGGTGACCTCCTTTACTTATAATATAGGATGTAGTGGTCCGTAGTAGTAGCATACTGGCTTAGGGATGGTGGAAAGATGCTGGTGAATACAGGTGTAAGTTCCACAATTTTACTCCTAAGGAGGCAACACGCTTGATGGTTACACAGTCTTACATGAGAAAACGAGCTTGACGTTTTCAAAAATCTGAAGAGTCTTGTTGACTAGAATAAAGGCAGACAATTGGCATCTGCAACAGCAGGTTTACATTTTAGACACTTTCCTGACACTGGTGACAATCTACTAACAATCGCTTTACCAACATCTGCTTACAGTACCTCACCCCCTTCTTGGCTTTCCTTTGTGCAGACGCCAAGAATATCAGAATTAGGCATACTGACTCTGGTTGGCGGCAAATCAGAGAAAATAAAGCCATTGTCAATGTTATGCTTTATATTTACAATATTACATCCATTCAGTTGTATCCAATTCTGATTCGGATGAGGATACAATTATGCACTTGGATACAAGTGCTTTTCTGAGCTAAAATTTGCTTTAAAAATAATGTAACGATTCAGAATTCAGATTATTTCTCCTTTTTTCAGGTAGAATTAGAAGTTCATGATTTCTTTTTTGAAAGAAGCTCCCCAATCACAGTTCACATATCTATAAGAACAACTGACACGAATGCCCCTCGGGTGTCCTGGAATATGGGTAAGTTTTGGCTTTCATTTAATTGCAAATCAAATAAGTTGCCAACAAACCACCATTGGTCATGTGCATTTATTACACTCGGGAACATAGTATTACTTCTATTCTTCATTCACCCAAGGTCACCATTAGAGAAATCATGTCCATATTTTAAAATTCTTACAAAAGCTAAAGTACTAAAAAGCATACCAGGCAAAGAAAGCTACAGACCATAAATTCAGTTGTTTGAAATGACTTGTTAACTGTCCTATTTGTGGTGGGAACTGTTGGTAGCGCCAATCACATAGGCGCAGATTAAACAAAATTGAATCCATAAGTGGTATTGTGGGGTCTAATTTCCATATGAAATGGGATGGGGAGTTACAAATGTTAGTACGTAAATCAATATAGAATAATTCTTGGAAGTATAATTATAAGTAACATTTCTATTGTACCCTGTTGAAAAATTATTGCTGCACAAATAAACTAGGAACCTGGTTTTTCTATGCCACCTAGGTCTCGATCTCTTGGAAGGTCAGTCTCGAGCAATCACATGGGAACAATTTCAAATAGTAGATAACGATAATATCAATGCAGTTCGCCTAGTGATTGTGGATGGCTTGCAGCACGGGCGGATGACTCTAAGAGGTAAAATGAAAAAGAATTACCATTTGCAAATATCTGCTTGCATGTAAATGTTGTATTCCATATAAAGTTTAGAATGATAATCGGTACAAAAACATGCAATAGATGGTATCACATGTACAGTAAATATATATAAATATATACCAGGTGCCTATAAAAACTAGTTAAATTTTGGCTTTATGAGCCTAATTAACCAGAAGTGAATTACCCGTGTACTGCTACGGGCTGATGTCTCATATTGAAAGGGTTATCCTTGCTTCTGAAAAAAAAATAATGTTCCTCTATTTGGCTTAATTTATTATATATACCTTCTAATTCCCTGCCACTAGAAATGAAGGGATCTTTTTAAATGTGAATTTGCTGGGTTCCCCAAATTTTGGCTTTCAATAAATTCCCTGTGAATTGTGCTACTGAAAAGCCATAAGAGAAAAAACGGAGGGCTTTAATATTGCCCTCCTTGTTTTCAGTGTGAAGAGTAAAGGAAATTTTTTAAAGGGCTGTTACAGTAGGAAATTCCAGATCAATAAATTCAGTCATACTGAGTGACTATACAACTACAGCAATTCTCTGCATAGCACTTGAATCCACTGGCAGACACAGACAGGAACAATATATGAGTCCTTTCCAGTCCAATAGCTCATCATAATGCAAAGTTTCACCTACTTTGGAGAAATTAACCCCGTTACCTCTTGAGCCCCTGTGTGACTGCACAGGTTGAACTAATCTAATATATAATTGCCTAGAATACTACTTCCTGCAATTTGTGCCAACTTCCGTGGCTTTGTCCGGAGCTAATGTCCGGAGCTAATGTCCGGAGCTAATGTCCGGAGATAAGTGACGTCAACAGTGTCCAGTGTCTGATTGGTTGCCGCCTGCTGCGAGCGACCAATCAGAAACGTGCCGTACTGTGACACACTCCGCCCGCCATTTTGGTGTGATTTTTGAATTTTTACCTCACAGCAAGTTTCTACTGCGTGGAGGCGGGCCCAGTGACGTTGCTCTTCAAGCTCCTGCCGAATTTCGTCAAAAAAATGATAATACCATTTACCAAAACTATATATATTTAGTTGTGAAGTGGTTCAGTGACATTTTCACACCAATTTTGAACTTTTGTTTGGTGTTTTCTCCATATACTGCCTATTATTTTTGTTCTTTCTTACTATTATTTATTAATTGTATTATTCTTACATTTGAATAAATAAAGTATATATGGATTCTAGACTCCCGATTCTTTAGAATCGGGCTGCCATCTAGTAATATATAAAAGAATACGAGCACTCACCATTCATGCAAAAAGTGTCCATCCTTTATTGAGGCTTCATAGTAAAAAAGCAGGACATAGCAGGGAGAACCTGTGGTTCCCAACGACGATGGCCGTTTCGCTCTCCTGAGCTTCTACGGGATTTTTTACTATGAAGCCTCAATAAAGGATGGACACTTTTTGCATGGATGGTGAGTGCTCGTATTCTTTTATATTTTGTTTCTGCAGAACTTTCACCTGTTTTCTACGAGCACCGCATTCTGTAGTGGCTTAAAAGAACGCTGACTGGTCTGAGGGATTACAGCTGGTGGTGTGAGCTGATAGTGCGTCTGTTTTCTTGCTTTTTGATTTCTTGAACTAATAATATGTTCGCCCCTGCTTGAATTTTCAGCTTAGTATTCACAAACTCAGACTACCACGTACATTTTCAATGTGATTCAGCAATGAAGTAGCACACCACAAGTACCATATATTAGGCCTTTTTCTATCCCTATGTGGAATGAGTTGTCCACTGTGACCTCCTATCTACACTGTACAAACATAAAATGGCGCTCCCTGGCTGGCACCCATCTTTTATACTGGCTGTGGTAGCCCTCTTGATAGGCTGTGCTACAACCAACTACAATGAATACCTGTAGTGCATTAAACGGAATTTTTCACCAGGTTTTTGCTATCTCATCTGAAAGCAGCATAATGTAGGAAAGAAGACCCTGAATCCAATAATATATTACTTAGTTTACTGAGTGCAGCAGTTGTGACACAGTCAGAACTTTTAGATGTAGCATGAAGGAGAGCTGAGAAAGCTAATCCCACTCACACCACAACTTTTATGTACATAGGCTATAGATGGTGAGCTGCTTATCAGAGTATGGGGTGTGGTGGGACCAGGGCTCATGCAGCCCTTGCAGTGATAATCTCCTGGTAATAAAACCTTAATTGTATGGTCATACGCTATCATATGGCCAGATTCACTATACAACTGCTGGCACCAATGAATGGCTGGGGTGTAACATTCTGTTATTGCACAATAACACTAGAGATGAACGAACCTTCCAAGGTTTGGTTCGCTGAATGTCCCGATTTTAGCTGAATAGTTAGATAAATGTACCAAACCCTATTAAATTCATTGGGAGGCAAAATCAATTGTATTATTACAGGTATGTCAGAAGCTGCAGACAGTCGCACTGCACCTAGCTGCAGAAGGTCTCTGCGTTTGGCTTTTAGACACCTTAGTCTATGACCCAGTGGCAACCTTTCTCCAGGTCTAATTGATACACCTGGACCTGGGTGTTTATAGACTCCCAGCCTGCTGCTGTGAATTGCCTCTGATATTTACATTTCCCACTATTGAGGCTTGAAGCTACAGCAGTCGACGATCTTCCTCTTTGGTGCTGTTTGAGGATGCCTGTGTTATCTCTCTGAGTCTACTCAAGATAAGTGTTCCCCCCATTTGTCTATCCCATCTGTCTTTAGTTGTAGTGGGGATTGACTAGTGCTACCCTTCCTTCCCTAAGCAGGGCTTACGTTCCTGCTCAGCGATAGGTGCAGAATCTATATAGGGACGTTTTGGGCGGACAGGATGACTTTAGATCTGTCTAGATGTCCCCACTCCTCTCTTCCCTAGTGTTGGGCTCTCTTCCCCTTATCGATTCGTGTTGCACTTAGTCTTTCCCACACTGTGAGTGACATGTATACATGACACCTTAAGGCAGGGGTGTCAAACTGCATTCCTCGAGGGCTGCAAACAGGTCATGTTTTCAGGATTTCCTTGTACTGCACTGGTGATAATTTAATCACCTACACAAATAATGAGTTGGTGATTAAATTATCACCTGTGCAGTACAAGGAAATCCTGAAAACATGACCTGTTTGCAGTCCTCCAGGAATGCAGTTTGACACCCCTGCCTTAAGGGGTGAAAAAAGGGTCTGGGCCATCATTTAGAGCTTTGAATTGAAGTTTAAACTAAGACCTGATGGTTAAGGAAGTTGTGAAAGCCTTCCTTGTTGGGAGCCCTGATACCTCATGCAACAGCTTTTATTTTTCCCAGCCACACTCAGATGGCACAAACATCAGTTTAATAAAATACTATTGGTAGAAAAATGTAAGAATAGTAACACAGGTAGTTGAGTGAAAGTAAGTGCAGTGCCTGTCTGGGAACCCTACTTCTAAAGGTAACACACAAGAAGGACACCCAACTTGAATTATTCACATTTAAAAAAAAATTGTGTCACACGCCACTAAAGTGGCATTAATTTCCTCAGAGTATAAACAGTATAATAGGCTTCTGACATACCTTCCACTACAGGCAACCCACCAGATGGAAACTCAACTCGTAGTGTCCTTGTTTCAAAAAATTATTGTCACACACCACTAAAGTGGCATCAATTTCCACAAAGTAGAAACAGTATAATAGGCCTCTGTAACACCTTCCACTACAGGCAACCC
This sequence comes from Ranitomeya imitator, assembly GCF_032444005.1. Classification (NCBI taxonomy): domain Eukaryota; kingdom Metazoa; phylum Chordata; class Amphibia; order Anura; family Dendrobatidae; genus Ranitomeya; species Ranitomeya imitator. Next base: position 465,959,835 of record NC_091282.1, on the reverse strand, counting down.
ACCAGGTGGAGACCCAACTTTGAGTCTCCACATTTCAAAAATTGTTTGTAACATCAACAGCTGTAGCAACAGGAGGCACAGAAGTCACAACAAAGGTGTCACAGACTGCTATAATCCACCCTAACTTGCTAACCGCCTGTGCGATAACAGTGCAAAACTTAGAGATATTGTTAGCAATTCTGCATCCTCCTCTGCTTCCACCTCTTCCTCTGGAACCACCACCTCATCACACAGACGATTCAAAGTGTGCTTTAGCATATAGATGACCGGAATAGTGATGCTGATGACGGCATCGTCAGCGCTAACCATAACCATCTTAGTAGCCATTTTGAAACTGTGCAAAAGGGTGAGGAGGTCCTTTATCTGTGCCCACCCCGCAAGCGTGATTTGCACCACATCCGCATTGTGTTGGCCCAGGCTGTGCAAAAGGACATACTGCACCAGGGCTCATCACAGCTGTCAAAGTTGCTGCAACATGTACATTATGGAATTACACCATGTCAGAACATTGCAAATCAAACGATTAACCTGTAGGCTGAAAGACCTCTGTAGTGATGCAAGTTGATGACCTGCGGGGTGCAATAGTCGGAAGTGAGCACACAGTGACCGTGCTTTCTGTAGAGGCGCATCCAGGCTGGGATAGTCGTGGAGAAATTGCTGTACCACCAAGTTGAAGACTTTAGCCATGCAAGACGCATGTCTGAGGTTGCCCCAAATAAAGAATTTATTAAAATGTAACTTTTATTTCTGTCCAGAAATTATTTTTAAATGCTTCATTAAGTACTGTGTGAGGATAACCCTTGTCCACAAATCTGTTTTGAAATTCCCTTGCTTGTGTGTAAAAGCCGGAATCGTTGGTGCAATTTCTTTTAACCCTTAGGTATTACCCCTTGGGGATGCTTTTTTAACCCCTTTCTGCCATTGGACGTACTATTCCGTCCATGTGGGGTGGGCCTTACTTCCCAAGGACGGAATAGTATGTCCAGCGCAATCGGCCGCGGTCACGGGGGGAGCGCGGCCGATCGCGACCAGGTGTCAGCTGCCTATCGCAGCTGACATCCAGCACTATGTGACAGGAGCGGTCACGGACCTCCCCCGGCACATTAACCCCCGGCACACCACGATCAAACATGATCGTGGTGTGCCGGCGGTACAGGGAAGCATCGCGCAGGGAGGGGGCTCCCTGCATGCTTCCCTGAGACCCCCGCAGCAACGCGATGTGATTGCGTTGCTGCGAGGGTCTCTTACCTCTCCTCCCTGCAGCAGGCCCAGATCCAAAATGGCCGCGGCATCCGGGTCCTGCAGGGAGGGAGGTGGCTTACCAAGTGCCGGCTCAGAGCAGGCGCTTGGTAAGCCTGCAGTGCTCTAAGTCAGATCGCTGATCTGACAGAGTGCTGTGCAAACTGTCAGATCAGCGATTTGTGATGTCTCCCCCCGGGGACAAAGTAAAAAAGTTTTAAAAAAATTTCCACATGTGTAAAAAAAAAAAATAATAATAATAATTCCTAAATTAAAGAAAAAAATATTATTTCCATAAATACATTTCTTTATCTAAATAAAATAAAAAAACAATAAAACTATACATATTTAGTATCCCCGCGTCCGTAACGACCCAACCTATAAAACTGTCCCACTAGTTAACCCCTTCAGTAAACACCGTAAGAAAAAAAAAAAACAAATCAAAAAACAAAGCTTTATTATCATACAGCCGAACAAAAAGTGGAATAACACGCAATCAAAAAAACAGATATAAATAACCATGGTACTGCTGAAAACGTCATCTTGTCTCGCAAAAAACAAGCTGCCACAGAGCATCATCAGCAAATAAACAAAAAAGTTATAGTCCTCAGAATAAAGCGATGCAAAAATAATTATTTTTTCTATAAAATAGTTTTTATCGTATAAAAGGGCAAAAACATAAAAAAATGATATAAATGAGGTATTGCTGTAATCGTACTGACCTGAAGAATAAAACTGCTTTATCAATTTTACCAAACACAGAATGGTATAAATGCCTCCCCCTAAAGAAATTCATGAATAGCTGGTTTTTGGTCATTCTGCCTCACAAAAATCAGAATAAAAAGCGATCAAAAAATGTCACGTGACCAAAAATGTTACCAATAAAAACGTCAACTCGTCCCGCAAAAAACAAGACCTCCCATGACTCTGTGGACTTAAATATGAAAAAAATTATAGCTCTCAAAATGTCGCAATGTAAAAAAAAAATTTTTGCAATAAAAAGCGTCTTTCAGTGTGTGACGTCTGCCAATCATAAAAATCCGCTAAAAAACCTGCTATAAAAGTAAATCAACCCCCCCCTTCATCACCCCTTTAGTTAGGGAAAAATTAAAAAGTTTAAAAAATGTATTTATTTCCATTTTCCCATTAGGGTTAGGGTTAGGATTAAGGCTAGGGTTAGGGTTAGGGTTAAGGCTAGGGTTAGGGCTAGGGTTAGGGCTAGGGTTAAGGCTACAGTTAGGGTTGGGGCTAAAGTTAGGGTTAGGGTTGGGGCTAAAGTTAGGGTTAGGGTTTGGATTACGGTTGGAAATGGGGTTGGGATTAGGGTTAGGTGTTATGATCTGGTGGCCTAGGAGCAGCATGAGACGGACTCTGGAGAAGGTGGTCCCTGTACTGACCGCAAACCCTGAACCTAGCAGCACAACTAGAAGTAGCCGCGGGGGGTACCTAACACTCCCTAGACCCCTCGGCACAGCCTAAGATCTAACTACCCCTAAAGACAAAACAGGAAACCTATCTTGCCTCAGAGAAAATCCCCAAAGGATAGATAGCCCCCCACAAATATTGACTGTGAGAGGAGAGGGAAATAACATATGCAGATATGAAATCAGATTTTAGCATAGGAGGCCATACTAGCTAAAAAGAAAGAATAGAACAGAGTACTATGCGGTCAGTATAAAAACACTAGAAAATATCCACCGCAGAAAATACGAATCACCACATCTGACTAAAGACATGGGGGTTATATCTGCATCTCCAGAGGAATAGCTAGGCTGCAAAAAATCCTTCACAGACTAAGCTGGACAAGACAAAAACATGAAAATGCACAGAGCTATAAGGTCCACAGCAGGTGGACAGCAAAAACAAAGCCAGGACTTATCTTTGTAGAAAAACACAGCAAACTGGAGAGACCAGAAGGGAAGTGAATCCTTCAAGAACAATGGACAACTGGAACTGACTAAAGGATCCTGCAAAGCTATATACCCCAGTCAGTTTTGCAATTAGTAGATACACCTGTCCACTCCTGCAGTCCAGGCACAACTGCATTACCCTCTACAACCACCGGAGGGAGCCCAAAAGCTGAATTCACAACAGTTAGGGGTGTGTCTGGGTTAGAGGTGTGGTTAGGGTTACCGTTGGGATTAGGCTTAGGGGTGTGTTTGGATTAGGGTTTCAGTTATAATTTTGGGGTTTCCACTGTTTAGGCACATCAGGGGCTCTCCAAACGCGACATGGCGTCCGATCTCAATTCCAGCCAATTCTGCGTTGAAAAAGTAAAACAGTGCTCCTTCCCTTCCGAGCTCTCCCGTGTGCCCAAACAGGGGTTTACCCCAACATATGGGGGTATCAGCGTACTCAGGACAAATTTGACAACTTTTGCAGTCCAGTTTCTTCTCTTACCCTTGGGAAAATAAAAAATTGGGGGCGAAAAGATAATTTTTGTGAAAAAATATGTTTTTTTATTTTTACGGTTCTGCATTATAAACTTCTGTGAAGCACTTGGTGGGTCAAAGTGCTCACCACACCTCTAGATAAGTTCCTTAGGGGTCTACTTTCCAAAATGGTGTCACTTGTGGGGGGTTTCAATGTTTAGGCACATCAGTGGCTATCCAAACGCAACATGGCGTCCCATCTCAATTCCAGTCAATTTTGCATTGAAAAGTCAAATGGCGCTCCTTCGCTTCCGAGCTCTGTCATGCGCCCAAACAGTGGTTTAACCCCACATATGTTGTATCGGCGTATTCAGGACAAATTGTACAACAACTTTTGGGGTCCATTTTCTCCTGTTACCCTTGGTAAAATAAAACAAATTGGAGCTGAAGTAAATTTTTTTCTAAAAAAAAGTTAAATGTTCATTTTTATTTAAACATTCCAAAAATTCCTGTGAAACACCTGAAGGGTTAATAAACTTCTTGAATGTGGTTTTGAGCACCTTGTGGGGTTCAGTTTTTAGAATGGTGTCACACTTGGGTATTTTCTATCATATAGACCCCTCAAAATGACTTCAAATGAGATGTGGTCCCTAAAAAAAAATGGTGTTGTAAAAATGAGAAATTGCTGGTCAACTTTTAACCCTTATAACTCCCTAACAAAAAAACATTTTGGTTCCAAATTTGTGCTGATGTAAAGTAGATATGTGGGAAATGTTACTTAAGTATTTTTTGTGACACATCTCTGTGATTTAATTGCATAAAAATTCAAAGTTGGAAAATTGTGAAATTTTCAAAATTTTCGCCAAATTTCCATTTTTTTCACAAATCAACACAGGAAATATCAAAGAAATTTTACCACTATCATTAAGTACAATATGTCGTGAGAAAACATAGTCAGAATCACTGGGATCCATTGAAGCGTTCCAGAGTTATAACCTCATAAAGGGACAGTGGTCAGAATTGTGAAAATTGGCCTGGTCATTAACGTGCAAACCACCCTTGGGGGTAAATGGGTTAAGGGAATAGGGGTGGTGACTCTCCCAACTGAGCAGGTTATTCATGGACATTGGTTTCCTGTAGATGGTTATTTGTAAGTGACCGTCATCATCTTTGCTGATGGTTATGTTGAGAAAATTGATAGACATTAGATGTATTTCAGAGGTAAATTTAAGGCCAAGCTTATTCACATTCAGTTGGGACACGAAGCTGTTGAAGGAGGGGACATCTCCCAACCAAAATATCAAAATGTTGTGTATATCTCGACCCCAAAAAATCATATAAGAACACCACCAAGATGATCTTTCATCTCCAAAAACCATTGTGTCTTCCCACCAGCCCAGGAGCAGGTTGGCACTAAGCACCTTAATATCCATTATTATTATTATTATCTAGAACCCTTCTCCCTTGTCTGTTCTATCTCTTTATCTTGGGATCTTAATAACAATATCAATATCTGGGTGACTTGATGTTAAATCATTAATTGAGGGATAGAAGGGACAGCTGCCGGTGAGTGGAGGTGCCATATTGTGACATCTAGGGCATCAACCCCCACTGTTTAGGCAGGTTGGACAATATAGGGTTAAGTAGTATAACAATATTCACCAATAAAGAAGTCATCTTGGTGATAGCCTTTACTGTTATGATTTTTTTTAGTGCCAAATCACTTGTTTTGACAGCCTTTTTCCATCTATTTCCTTTTTTCAATTCCCTAACCACACTAGGATCATTAGGGTTAGCAGAGAGAGCCGTCGAGGAGTGGGGGCACCATTCCGCAGGATTTAGTGTGCCAACCTGCACTTTCAGGTTGGGTAAAGTGAAGTATATTGCAGGGACAGGCACCTCCCTGGCTATCTTTTCAACAGTATACTCTATATTGTGGTGGTGGTGGTGGTGGTGTGTGATCTTTTTAATCATTTTTGGATAGAAATAAGTTACATTTTAATAAATTCTTTATTTTTGGTTTTATTTCTGTTATTTTTGAGTTTAATATATGTCCAAATTTATTTTCTTTCTCTGTAAATTCTTATGTCTGAGGTTGCCCTGGCGTAGGGCCGCCACCAGGTTGGCACCCCATTCGCACAAGACCTTCCTGACTTCAAGGTCAGAGGAGATAGCCATTGCTCTAAGTCGGCCTGGAGAGCAGTCCACAACACTTGAGCTGTTTGACTTTGATCTCCAAGGGCATATAATTTAAACAGTGCCTGATTGTGGTGAGCCCTGGCTGTGCAGTACGGAGGTGGGGAGATTTTCTCTGCAATGTTGGAATGTGTGTCTCATTAAGTGAGGAGTTGGGGGTGCAGGTGGAGGCCCTAGAGGAAATGGAGGAGCAAGAAGCAGAGGAGTGTTTTAACTCCCTGACGAAGCGGTTGCGAAACGTGCGTTGGAGTGGTGTGTGAGGGGGCTGTGGCACTCATTCACTGGTTGGTATATACGGCTTGCATTGTGCTGTTTGATTTGAGTCTACCTTGTATGTGATGCCACTCATGTGTCCACCTTGTGGAGGATTTTTTGTGGGATCAACTCTCGTCGGATGCCATTTCCTTGAATATAACTAATTACCGATTGAATTATTTCTTTATTTATTAATTTTACATCATCATTTTGGCAGTGTATTTTTTGTTTTTATTTATTTATATATTTTTTTACTTAATATTATCACTAGAAATACATTCAGTGTATTAATCAACACATATATAATCACATATTGGTTTACACCTTTGCAATATATTTTTTTATTTTTTTATTTTTGTACATTTTTGCATTTTCATATATTGATAGATTTATTATCACTCACATATTTGTTTTTGATATAGTTTTTATTTTTCCACTTTTTTACTTTTTCACATTTTTTGTACACACATTTTCACATATTTATTATACTGTCCATTATGTATTAATTATAGGATTATCAGATATGGGTGTGCATCTGACGATTGTTGTATTCCTTTAGAGAAAACTTCTATATTTGGATTATGTATACATATTGCATTTCTTATTTGTAAAAAAAAATTTTTATATATGAAATATTGTTTACTGAATATGTACTGATATGTGAAACATTATTTATTTATTTTTTATATATATACAGTGGGGCAAAAAAGTATTTAGTCAGTCAGCAATAGTGCAAGTTCCACCACTTAAAAAGATGAGAGGCGTCTGTAATTTACATCATAGGTAGACCTCAACTATGGGAGACAAACTGAGAAAAAAAAATCCAGAAAATCACATTGTCTGTTTTTTTAACATTTTATTTGCATATTATGGTGGAAAATAAGTATTTGGTCAGAAACAAACAATCAAGATTTCTGGCTCTCACAGACCTGTAACTTCTTCTTTAAGAGTCTCCTCTTTCCTCCACACTTATTACCTGTAGTAATGGCACCTGTTTAAACTGGTTATCAGTATAAAAAGACACCTGTGCACACCCTCAAACAGTCTGACTCCAAACTTCACTATGGTGAAGACAAAAGAGCTGTCAAAGGACACCAGAAACAAAATTGTAGCCCTGCACCAGGCAGGGAAGACTGAATCTGCAATAGCCAACCAGCTTGGAGTGAAGAAATCAACAGTGGGAGCAATAATTAGAAAATGGAAGACATACAAGACCACTGATAATCTCCCTCGATCTGGGGCTCCACGCAAAATCCCACCCCGTGGGGTCAGAATGATCACAAGAACGGTGAGCAAAAATCCCAGAACCACCGGGGGGACCTAGTGAATGAACTGCAGAGAGCTGGGACCAATGTAACAAGGCCTACCATAAGTAACACACTACGCCACCATGGACTCAGATCCTGCAGTGCCAGACGTGTCCCACTGCTTAAGCCAGTACATGTCCGGGCCCGTCTGAAGTTTGCTAGAGAGCATTTGGATGATCCAGAGGAGTTTTGGGAGAATGTCCTATGGTCTGATGAAACCAAACTGGAACTGTTTGGTAGAAACACAACTTGTTGTGTTTGGAGGAAAAAGAATACTGAGTTGCATCCATCAAACACCATACCTACTGTAAAGCATGGTGGTGGAAACATCATGCTTTGGGGCTGTTTCTCTGCAAAAGGGCCAGGACGACTGATCCGGGTACATGAAAGAATGAATGGGGCCATGTATCGTGAGCTTTTGAGTGCAAACCTCATTCCATCAGCAAGGGCATTGAAGATGAAACGTGGCTGGGTCTTTCAACATGACAATGATCCAAAGCACACCGCCAGGGCAACGAAGGAGTGGCTTCGTAAGAAGCATTTCAAGGTCCTGGAGTGGCCTAGCTAGTCTCCAGATCTCAACCCTATAGAAAACCTTTGGAGGGAGTTGAAAGTCCGTGTTGCCAAGCGAAAAGCCAAAAACATCACTGCTCTACAGGAGATCTGCATGGAGGAGTAGGCCAACATACCAACAACAGTGTTTGGCAACCTTGTGAAGACTTACAGAAAACGTTTGACCTCTGTCATTGCCAACAAAGGATATATTACAAAGTATTGAGATGAAATTTTGTTTCTGACCAAATACTTATTTTCCACCATAATATGCAAATGAAATGTTAAAAAAACAGACAATGTGATTTTCTGGATTTTTTTTTCTCAGTTTGTCTCCCATAGTTGAGGTCTACCTATGATGTAAATTACAGACGCCTCTCATCTTTTTAAGTGGTGGAACTTGCACTATTGCTGACTGACTAAATACTTTTTTGCCCCACTGTATATATATTTTGTATATATATATATATATATATATTTTTTTTTTTTGTGAACAATTTTCTATATTAAGTAGCCGTTATATTGTCTGATTAATCATATCTACATCCACTTGGTATATATAATTTATTTTTGTATCAGCCGGTTGTGTGCCGTAGCCCCCCCACATACTGTTGCATTTTATTTTAAATGTCACATATATATATGTATATATATATGTATGTATATTTTTAACATAAATAAAAATATTATTAATTGTGTTATGTCTATGTTTAATAATAAAATTTATTAATTAAATTTTCGTATTTGTTGTCAGTAAATATTTTCCTTTGGGATATAGAGTGTTTAACACAGAAGGTTTGTCCCGCAAGCCTTAGGGATTTCGAAGACTTGTGGAGCAGCCCCTTGACCATATGCACCCACCAGAGTCACCCACTTCAAAGTCAGCGAGATGTAATGTCCCTGCCCATGTTTGCTCGTCCAGGTGGCAGTAATGAAATGCACTCTGGCAGAGATAGATTTTTTCAGGTAACGGATGATGTCTGTGACATGCTGGTGTAGAGCATGCACAGCTTTCTTAGAGAAGAAATGGTGATTGGGCAACTGGTACTGGGGGACTGCGATGACCATCAACTTTCAGAAACCGTCTGTATCCATCAGGCGGAAAGGCAGCATTTCCGTGGCCAACAGATTGGAGATGATGGAGTTCAATCTCTTAGCTATGGCATGTATAGGTGGAAAAATGATTTTACGTGACCACAACTGTGGGACTAAGTGCTGGCAGCTGTGCTGAGAGAAGGTGGAGTAGGAACAGGACAAACTGCTGGACTGTGAGCAAGAGGCAGGCAAATTTGTTATGGTGGATTGAGAAAGATGTGTTTTGTTCGCTGAAGCAAAAAAAGCAGGCATCTCCACTTCCCTAACAACTGATGGGCTCTCACTCACCCTAACTGTAGGGGGTAAACAAGTGGAGTTTCTGTGGCCAGAGACCTGTGTGAGAACATTTGGCATGGTGACGAAGGAGGAAGAAGCAGCAGCAGGTGTGGTTGATGAGACAGCCGGTGGTTGGCGACACCAGCTGGTATGCATTTTAGCGCAGTAATATTCCCAGACTAAGGCAAGATGATTGTGCATGTGCCGTTTCATGCATGTAGTTGTCAAATTATTGCAATTTTTGCCTCTACTGAGTCTTTTTTTGCAAATTTTGTAGATAATGTGAGTTGGGACATCGATTTCGGTCTTATAAAAGGCAGAGGCTAGGCAATCCTTGCTGCATTACGAACCACAGACTCACGACCAATGCTGGCCAAAGCCACAGTTGTGGCTGAGGATTCAGGGCTTGTCATGGTTGCATCTCTTGTTTGTGCAGAAAGTCGCAATGTGACCTCCTCGTCTTCCTTCTCCTCCAACTCCTCTGCTGATCTACTCAGCTGCATGCCTCTGGGTTCACACCAAGTGTGATCTACAACCTCATAGTCATCCTCTCTGTTCTTCCACTCCTTGCCTAGAGGGTCACCCACCTCCTCTTCCTGCCCTAACACCACAGTACAGTTCGCTTGCACCTCTGGTATATGAGTCTCACCAGCAACACCTCCACCCCCTTCTGGTGATGAGGGTCTGGATTCTGCTCGGACCCTACTTCATCCAGCCCCAGATCAAAAATCTGGAAAATTTGGGCATCGGTATGGAAGCTTACATCATCTGGATTCTGTGAATCTTTGAGACACAACTCGGATGCCCATGGAATAAAATGTGTCAGCAGCTCTGCAGAATGGCCTATTTGTGGTTCCCTATAGTCAGTTGTGCATTTGGAAATTTGTGATGTAGGGGGAAACAAGTGTGACTGTGGTAGCACCTATGAGGATTGTACTTTGTGGGATGTTAAGGTGGAGGAAGAGGAGGAGAGGCCACTTGATGCAGCGCTTCCCATCCACTGGAGCACATGCTCTTTCTGAGCCTCATCTACAAGGCGTACCATTGTGCAGCTGCCAAAGAAAGGGAGTGGAGTAGCCCATCTAGTAACGGATGTTGTCAGTTGTCTTTGTAAAGGACAAGACGGTATTGGTTCAGTTGAGCTTTCATTAACATTAACACCTAACCCACGTACACGTCAAACACCAAGCCTATTCCCCTTTCAAACACAAACTCGCTTTTTCCCACTCATGTTGCATGCATCCTTCCCCTCTTGTACTCTGCTGTTTTTTTGGCAAATAGCTGTCAGTCAACTGTTACTAAATGAACAAATCACTATATATTTTCTTAGATAGTGTCCCTGAACAACACTCTTAACCTAACAATTTTGATGAGCAAATGAGGCCTCTTGCTTCCTCACTGCCATACAGTTTTAGCCCAAGCAATTTGGATTAGCAAATAGGGTCTCCTGGCTGAACCCCAATATTAAGCCTAATGACTTTTTAGAGGAAATGTGTCCTCCTGATTCTTCACTGCAACACAGTTTTATCACAAATGACTTGGATTAGCAAATGGGGCCTCCTGGCTGAACCCCTATATTAAGCCTAATGATTTGTAAGAGGAAATGTGGCCTCCTGATTCCTCACTGCAACCCAGTTTTTGCCCAAATGATTTTGATTAGCAAGTGGAACCTCCTGAGATTGCAACACAGTTTTAGCACAATCTAGTTAGATGCTGGAAGATCGATTTCACACAGGACAGTATCCTATCTTGCTAACAGACAAGTTCACTTGCAGCAGTAACAGGACCGGCCTCTCTGCACTATGAAAATGGCAACAGTAGAACAATATGTCTGTTTTTTATATGGACAAGGATATGTGTGCAAGAATGTACACACATTAATTTATTACAGAACAAAAAAAATGAAAAAAATTACACTACGCCGCTCCTCTGACTTAGATAGACACAACCCCTCCCTATTAGGTACCAAGATTCTCCCATGGTACGGGGTAGATCCCAGGTCTTGCCTGCATCTGTGGTCTCCCATCCAGCTTTGGCCACTGCAGGTGCTGCTGAGCATAGATGTCAGTCCCAGCGTCTTGCTCAGGCTTGTGCTGTTTGTCTGGTTACTGCTGGCTCTTCAGCCAAGCCTATGGTAACCAGCCATAGTCAGCAACGAACAAATGCTCTGGAGACTAAGTCCAGAAATCACTCTACTGAGCATGCTCGTGATCTGACGATATCTCATTGGTGGTCGGTCGTCAACTGCTCTGGTGATGTGGCAGCTCCGGATTGGTCCAAGGGCAAGGTTCTGTCTGACTAAACTTGAGCTTTATGTATAAAAGGCTCTCAGAGGCACTGGACGGTGTGCTAGGATCAACCTCTTTCCATGTGAGAATGAGACATTGCAGCAGTGTGGTCTTTGTCAGCATGTGCTCAAGGTCGGCGGTAAGCTGATAGAATCCCAGCACCTCCGGAGAGGAATTTGTCTATATGGAATCAGGGCTGGCATCTAGCCATTTGAATTCCAGCACCTCCGGAGAGGAGTTGGTTGAGTGGTGTTGCTGACTGTGTGACCACTGTTTGCTACTTACCCCGTTAGTGGGCTTGAATCGCCTGTGAGGTTAACAGGGATTGTATCTAGCGTCATATCTACTTCGTTACTGTGTGCGAGTGACACAGCTCTATTGCAGATCATCTGCTTTGTTACTGTGTGCAAGTGACACAGCTCTATTGCAGAGCATCTGCTTCGTTACTGTGTGCGAGTGACACAACTTCGTGTGCTGTTCACTGAGTGACGTCTAACTCAGTGCGAGCTAGCAATCGCTCGCTGTGTGCTCCGCCATTGTTCACATTAGCTGCAGTTTTACCTCTCTGCACGGTGGACCCTGGGTTGCGATTGCAGTTCTTTATTAAATTTATTTAGTGCAATCCACCAACCCTAACACTCCGATCATAAAACATGTCTCCTCACTCATCACACAGCACCACTATCCTAGACAAAGTCAAAACAAAAGCACTAGTGGAAACACTATCATTTACTGATCTGCGACTGAATTTTGCCGTCTTTGAGGAAAAATGCTTGGGAAAATGAACTCGAATCCAAATATTCTACATTTATGCCGAATTTGAACGTTGGTGAATGTTTTCCAAACAAGTTCGCTCATCTCTAGTAAGCACTAGGCAAAGTAAAAAGAAACCAGTACTTTGCTCTGTACTGGTGAGGGGCAAGTACCCAAGCTTCTCCAAATGGGTTTCTTGGTTTCAAGTTTATCTATTGCAAATAATGTTTGTTAATTAAAGCTGAAAATAGAACATATATAAAAGGTCCATGGGAAGATACACAGAGAGCCAAGCATATGCGTCACATTGCACAATGTCTTCAGTCAGAGCCATCCCCTTATCTCAATGATTTAAAGAACCATAGCTAAGCCTCCTACTTACTTTAGAATCCTAGGACTGCAAGAAACAGCAGGTTGTCCTATCTTGGAGCACACCTGCCATTGCTTTTTCAGTATTTCATAGTCTCTTACTCCATTCCAGAAAAGCAATTCACTTTTAAAACATCTAATATTTAAGTCTTGTAAGTCACATTATCTCCTAAATTCCACACGGAAAATATGACACTCTTACTGTCTTTTGAGCTGAAGCACAGGACTGCACTACGTTCTAAGCCCCTTGATCACTGGAGAGGTTAGAAGTCACCTTATTTAATTTTGCTAAACCTCTAAATAGCAGACTTGTAAATCCACCTAGATGTCAGATTGAAGTTGATAGCCCGTAATCCTCTGACTATTAAATATTCAGAATAAATTGAATTTTCACAGGCCTGGAACAAATCGTTCAACTGAAAAATTGAGAGATTAGAGAAAATCTTGTAGTTTATGTGGCTCAGCCTTTACACAAATAAGTTACATAAATTGGTATGGAACTTTGACAAATGGCAGTGGACATTAACAAATCTGGAAGCAATGATGTGTGATTCTACATTATTGAGTGGCATGAGTCTGTATACTAGCCTTTTTTCTACATATGTGAAATCTACATATGGTTAAAACATAAAATTTGTGCATTAATATATATTTGCACATACTTATGAAATACCAGATATAAGATGATCTATTTAAAAATTAGCCTATCATGTAAAAATAATGCTATTAACCTGCAGATATTTACTTAATCTGCAGGGTAATAGCATTCCAAAGGTGCTGCTTCACTCACCGCTCAGTATATGGTGAGTGGTAGCTGCTGTAAGCACGCCTCGGCACTAACTGGCAGCCAGCTCTGTACTGATGCACTGTTCAGCCGGCTGTCAGTCAGTGCTGGGAAGTGGTTACAGCTGCTGTTCACTATGTACTGAGCGGTGACTGAAGCCTTTCTGGCAGTGCCTCTACGACTGAAAAGTGGAGGCTGCAGGGAGGAATATACTTCACTTCCTCCCAGTACCCCCAGTACATGGGCTTTCAGTGTGGCCCCAAAAGGCTTTAGAATGCTATTAAGTTGCAGATCAACCCTAATTCTGCAGGTTAATAGCATTTTGTTTGCAGAACATTTACAGAGGTTTGCATAAAAAGGAAAAATGTCCTTACGGAAACCAATTACATCTGTGCATGGCTTGTGTCTGGTATTACAACTTGGCCCCAGAAGTGAATGGGGTTGATTTGTAATACAATACACAGCCTGTGGACAGGTATGAAACAATTCACATTCACATTAGATGGATAGCAGAAGATCCTGCTGATTTTGGGGGGACCAGTCAGCCATCTGATGATTATAGCAGTGTGCTGACTCTTCCCAGGAGAACATGATTATCAGCGACAGAATTTGAGATCTTCTTGCAAACAGCAACCCCCTGTAGTTTTGCCTGATTGCTTGTGATATATGCAGCAATACTAAAGTATTAATGTATGCAGATACAGCAATACCATAGTGTCTCCATGTGTGGCTGTTAGAGACAGATGATGGCTGAATAACACAGTTATCATCTGCCAGCAAAGATGAGGGCTCAGTTTCCCAGTCCTCATCAAAGTCAAAGATGCCAGAATATGTCGGAATTGTACATCATATGTGGGTAAAGGGTTAATGTGACAATGCTAAAAAAGGAATAATCTTTCTGTATAAATTACTATATAATTTGAGCTATATAGAATATTTATGACAAGGACCCTGATGGGAATATCTCAGGGGTATTTTGAAGATTGCTATTACATCTGTATCTTCTAAGGCCGGGTTCCCATTAGTGTTCGGGGGCTTTGCGAAGTGCTGCGTACGTCCTCAGTTAAGCCCCGCCTACTTCCGCATACTTCTGCATGCATCCTGCATACCTATCTTTAGCATTGGGTATGCGGATGTATGCGGATGCGTTGTTTTGACGTGCCCGCCGTCCGCAAAAGACACAACTTGTTGCGTTCCTGTGCGGTCGACGGGCGCGTCAGAACATCCGCATACATCCGCATGTCCTGTGCACCCAATGTTAAAGATAGGTACGCAGGACGCATGCAGAAGTATATGGAAGTAGGCGGGGCTTAGCAGAAGATGTACGCAGCCCTCCACAAAGCCCCCGAACGCTAATGTGAACTTAGCCTAATTTTAACAAATAATTTATTAATTCCTGTTCACGTAAAGTTAAATAGGATCCGTTGTGCTCTATGGTGGTGTAATGATTTTATTGAAACAAACACAAGCTTTTTGAAGTTTTACTAATACTGAGATCTGTTGTTCTGCAACCAGGAGGAAAAGGATTTATGTTCACTGTTAAAGACATACAGCATGGCGCTGTCTGCTATCACCATGATGACAGTGACACAACCAAAGACTTTGTCGTATTCAGAATATTTGATGGACGTCACAGCATTCGGCACAAGTTCCCAATTAATATCCTTCCTAAAGATGACAGCCCTCCTTTTCTCATCACCAACACAGTCATTGAACTTCTGGAAGGACAGACTGTTCTCATTCAAGGCTCAATGCTATGTGCCTCTGACATGGACTCCAGTGATGATTATATTCGCTTCAATATCACTACGCAACCAGTAGCTGGGAGCATCGTGAAAAAACCAGGAGAGAATGCCTTAGGTATTACTTGAAATGGCATCGCTTGTTTTACTCGCAGTACTTTACTATATAAAGTATGAAACTTAGGGCTCTTTCACAAGTCAGTGTCTCCAGCATGTGTGGTGACAGTTTTCACACGTAGACCCATTCAGGTGAATAAGTCTGTGCATATATCAGTGTCTTTCCATGGACCGTGTGTCCGTGGGCAAAACACACTGACATGTCCATTTTTTTGCAGCAGCACGGGCCGCAAAACATCCCGCACATATGCATGCGGATGACATCTGTGTGTCATCAGTGTGACACGTACCGACGCCTGGGAAGCAGCAGTACTGTTCGCGCTGTTCCCCGATACAGGGTGCTAAAGATGGCTCTCTCAAGGCATTGTCCCCTGTATTCAAACAAAAATAGAAAAAAATATGTCTCCCGGTAACACTCATCTGTTGTTATTCACTTGTGGGTATTACATCTACATTATGTTAGGGCTAGCGGAACGCACCGAGTAAATCGAGATGTTTATTGATATTGGTGCGTTCGCAGCCCGGGGTCCACCGTGCAGGAGTACCTGCTGCTAGCAAACGGCGGAGCTATATGGCGGTATAGACTAACTTAGTTAATTCACTGAGTAGCCGTGAAAGGAAAGCACTGTGCCCTGTTAGACTCCACAGAGGCACAGGCTAACTGACCAAACAGAGAGCAGTCAGTGGTCACACAAACACACAAAACTCCTCGCCGGAGGAGCCAGCATTCTAGGGGCTTATTTCAGCCGGGTCCCTGAATACACTCAGACTCAATCTCCTCGCCGGAGGAGCCAGCATTCTAGGGGCTTATTTCAGCCGGGTCCCTGAACACACATACATGTGACCACACTGGCGCAAAGCACATAACATTAGACAATACTAGCACATGGCCGTGCGGTCATGCGCAGCTTATATAGTTGCAGCACAGGAAGCTGCTACCGAAGTTTTGCCCTTTCAGGACCTTCCTGGAGGACCAATGGGATGCGCTGCAGTGCCTGAGCATGTGACCCTCGACCTCCAATGGGAGACCTTGCCCTGGGCATGCTCAGTGTGTGTAAATAAGGACTTAGTCCCTGAGAGGCCTGCTCGCCGCAGATCAGTGCAGGGTACCATAGGAAAGCCAGAAAAGGCAGTAGTGACCCTATGCACAGAATCAGCCTCAGCGAGACGCTGGGAGCGACGTCTCCGCTGAGCATACCCCACTGCGGCCGATGCTGAATGGGAGACCGCAGCAGACACGGATCGAGATTCCCCCTGTGCAGCAGAGGAAACTCGACTCCTAACACATTATGTGTTCTTTTTGTCAGGGAAGCCCTAGGAGTGGGAAAGCTATACCTGCAAAATATCCCTGGTCATTCTTGTTTAGTGATTTATTATAAATTTATAATATGTAAAATGTGTAGAAGTAATTTTAGAGCACAATTTAGATTCAGGACTGATGTACATGAGCGTAAACCTCTTCTTTCCTTGTAGTTCGATAATAAGGTGCCCTTATAAGCACTACATGGCAGCACAGTATGGAATAGCAGAGATTCTATGACAGCTGACATGGGCATGAAACATAGTGATTTTAGTTATCCTTTTTAACTTATTGCTATACTTCTTTATTCCTGTGACAAGCTTATCCTGTTACTACGTTTCTGCAAAGAGACTTATTCAATGGCATCATTTACTATAAACACCTTGGAGGAGAAATCTTCGAAGATTCCTTTGAATTCATCCTATCTGACAGCCATACACCTCCTAACCTGTCCGGTCCTCAGGTATGTGAAAGCCTTTGTACACGTTTTGCACCTTTTCCAGGAATGCTTGCAAGGGTACCTATGGCACACCCAAAGGAGGGAAAGCAGCGAGCCATGCATGCGGAGCAACCTCTTTGTTCCTGGTGGCACGAGATGCGAAGAGGTCTGATATTAAAGTAAAGGTGGGAAAATACCAACATGTAGATGGAAATGGTGACTAGGGTGATGATGGCCTAAAATACACATTTTGTTATAGCTGTAAATATTAAGGATACCCTACAAAATGAGTTATAATTCTCAAATAGCTTGAAAAAAAGACTTGAAGCAGATTTCCATAAATCTTTGACTTGGTAAGATACCTGCAACCCAGAGCTGGAGTATGGAAGCTGAACTAAAATGGGTGTAATTGTGAGAATTGATTTAACCATTCTCAAAATATTCTTGCACCTTTGTTGGGACAAATATCGTAAGGCGTGAGGTTCTGCTGATTATAGTAAAAGTGCCCACTATTATGCCAATTTCAACTTAAATGTAATGGTTCCCCAAATCACCGCCATTATCAGAGACCTATTCGTGTATTCGGATCAAGGTCTTTCGGTCCCAAAACACTTTTGATATGTCTAGTAAAATCATTTTTATATCAATGCTCTATTTTAGAAAATTAGTCCGAACAAGTCCAGCCGGGCGTGTGTCCCCCAAGACTAGTTTGGACTTTCATTTTCTGCCATATCTACAGTACCAGACACAATCGCCTGAGCAAGTTTTACTGCACTGAACACATCGCTAGGACAGTGAGGAACAAGTCAATCACTCAGAGGGGACATGAGTACAGGACCAGAGGCTGGACCAGGGGAATAGAAGCCAAAAAACACATCAAGAGGGCTTGGGAACAGCGAGGACTTGATTAGGATACAGTAATGGGGCTGGACAGATAATAGTGGTGATTTAGGGCCTTGACAGGTTCCCTTTAAGCTGTTCTACATCATCCTAGGCTATGTGGTTTATGCTTCCGGAGCCTGTCCTAAGACTAAAGACATGGTACAGCAACCACTGAAGTGGTGGGCTATCCTTCATTCATACATCTGTGTATAACAAGGTTGGGTTGCACAATAATACAATTTTATAATATTTGTCATTTCTGTTTCTAGGCTGTGATTATACATATTACGCCAGTGGATGATCAGCTACCTAAAGAAGTCTCTGGAACAATACGCGATCTGATTGTTAAAGAAACTGATGTGGTCTATATAACAAAGAAACAGTTGCATTTTATAGACACAGAGTCTCCAGAAAGAGAACTAATTTTTGCTGTAACCAAGCCACCATGCCGAATATCCTCCTCCAGGTAGTCTCTGTACTAATGAGATCTTAGCGTATACTACCATTAGGACATAACTGCTTACAAACCTATTATACAATTGTGCTCTGCCAACAAATAAAGGATATGGACTCCTTTTTTGGGAATTTTGGGTTTACTGAAATATGTTACCAATTAACCCCTTCACGACATATGATGTATATTTACATTATATGTCATGTCCCTTACTTTGATGCAGTCTGGCACACAGAGCTCACATCTTTCCCGTCTAATAATGGCTGATTTAATTAGCCATCATCTGCCTGTAACAGCGTGGGATGGATCAGAACTCTGCCCAAGGCTGTTAACTTGTTAGATGCTGCTGTCAATGTCTGACAGCAGCATTTAACACGCGCTAGGAGGGGAGGCACATCATTTCACTCACCTATTGGCGTGCCCATGACGTTATCGTGGAGCGCTGATAGGTTGCCATGACAGCCGGTGGTCTACTGAAGACCTACGTGCTTGTCATAACAATTTTCCTGTGAAAGTCAGCATTTAGCTAACTTTCATAAAAGATCATGATAATCGCTATACATAGCAGTACTAAGGGGACTACCAAATACAATTACTGTAAATGTTTATTTTTAAAAAAAGAAATATGAAAAAAATAAAAAAAATATTTCAGTTGAAATCACCCCTCTTTTTCCACATTAAAAATAAAACTATTTTAAAAAAGTAACAAAATAAACATATTTGGAATCGCTGCATTTGTAAACGACTGATCTTTAACCCAAAAAATCTGATTAGTAATCAGCGTAACTATGAAAAAATTGAAATGCCAGAATTACGTTTTTTTGGCTGCCATAACATTGCAATAAAATGGAATAAGAGGCGATCAAAACATTGTATCTCCCCCCAAATGGTATCAATAAAAATGTTAGCTCAAGGCACAAAAATAAGCCCTCATACAGCCCAATATCCTGAAAAATGAGAACGTAACATCACACGATAAAATGAATTGTGTCATTCAAAAGTACAACTTGTCCCATAAAAAACAAACCCTCATATGGCTATATGGACAATAAAATAAAAAATGGCTCTTCGAAAAGGAAAAAAAAGGAAATTGGCTGCGGGTTGAAGTTGTTAAATATGTTACCAGTGAAATAGACCTAGAGATATTCTGAAAGCTATTTATTTTTTCATTTGCAATTGTCCAAGCTGATTTATGACCAGTTAAAAGTAGAACTTTGATTACGAGGAGTTAAAAATAGATAATGCCAGAACTGTAGAAAAAAGACATGGAGCTCATATCCCAAAATCATGCATTGATCTAATGCCACTAGGCACAATTAACAAAACTGGACTTGAGGTTCTTAGTCTAACATTCTGATCAGATGGTATGAAGCCCACTGCTATGTTATAGTGAACCTCTCAGTGGGTAATTATCCATGAAGATGCCACGCAGTGCACTAGCAGGGCGGGTGACCTGGTGCCTCGCAGTACCCATGCTGCAAGGCAAAGCCCCCATAACTCCATGTCATACCACTCCACAGGCACACCACCACAGCAACAATGGCCACTACACAGCACCAACACCAAGTGTATAGATCCAAAAAAAAACCTCACCTTCCTTGTGTTCTCAGACTGAGCTAAACGCAAACCAGGCACAACCCCTCTTGTAGTAATAGTTAAGGCTTGCAGACCTCTGTTGGAAGGAATTCCTCAGTGGATTACACTGTAAACTTATTCTGTAGTCTGTTATGTACAGTGATACACAGAGGCTGTAGAAACCAAATGGTCAAAGCAAACCCTATTGCAAAATTATTTTAGCCACAAATATTTGAATTTAAGTGAAAAGTCCCCTAAGGTATCCAGATCTTTACTGTTTAACTAATCTGAAACTCTAGGCAAGAACTTCAAAATATAGTTTTATCCAGGTTACAATCATTGTGATGTCCTCCAAAATCTTTCCAGTGATTGTTTGTATAGCTGTTCTGAGGAGCTTCTCTTGGCTTGTTTGCTCAGGAGTGTAATATGCCACAATCTACTCAGGGAGATGTGTCTACTGTAGATATCTACTTTAGAGACCAGGTATAAAGGCCCCGTCACACATAGCGACGCTTGAGCGATTCCGACAACGATACGACCTGTCAGGGATCGTTGCTGCGTCGCTATGTGGTCGCTGGTGAGATGTCACACAGTGCGATCTCCCCAACGACGCAGCAGCGATGCGGCGAACTGTAGCGACCTGTACAACGATCCTATTTCATGATGATTCAATGGGACGTCCTGTCAGCGAGGTCGTTGGTAAGGTTTCAAACACAGCGATGTGTGCTACCCAGCGGGACCTCAACGATCAAAAAATGGCCAAGGCCATTCCGACACGACCAGCGATCTCACAGCAGGGGCCTGGTCGCTGCTACGTGTCACACATAGCGAGATCGCTACTGAGATCGCTGTTGCGTCACAAAACTTGTGACTCAGCAGCGATCTCGCTAGCGATCTCGCTATGTGTGACGGGGGCTTTAGTGTTCATATAGAGATCATGACTCACCTGTCATGCTTTCTCATCCTTCTGCTGGCCCTTATCCTCATTGTACTGATTATTATTAATAATATTTATTATTATAGCGCCATTTATTCCATGGCGCTTTACATGTGACTGATGTGCCTAATATTAAATCTAGCAATTTACTTTGTGCACTATTTATTTATGGAAGCTGAATAGTGAAAATATGTATGGTAAGTAACTATAAAATTAACCATGGATTAACCAATTTTTGTGCAGTGACCTAGATGCTGGCAAGATTGTTCTCGTAGACAGTATTCCAAAATTTGCAAAGGATCATGCTGCTATCGGGACATCAACTTTCACACAGGTATATTGCTTCTGTTTGTATTTCATACAGGTGAATATTGAATGTTTTTTTACTTTTGAGGTCTTTTGATGGCTACATTATTTAATACTGTCATAAGGGTTATTTCACACACAGTTTTCTTGAAAAATGTTATTGCAACTTTTGATGCAGCTTTTTGGCCACAGGCAAGAGTGGATTCAAATGGAATGAGAAAGATGAAGGGGGGCCTTATACTTCTTTCCGGTAGATCCACTTTTGGCTTTGATTCATAAAATGGCATTAAAAGCTGCAGTGGCATTTAAGAATAAAATGCCATGTATGAACCAAATACATTGTAGCTATTGATGGGGAGTATTCATAGGAAGGTTTGTACCCATGTATTCATGGGGAGTATTCATGTGGGATTTGTATCCAAGTACTCATAGGAAGTATTCGTGGGGGATTTGTAACCAAGTACTCATATGGAGAATTAATGACAGAATTTGTACCTAAGCACTCATGGGAAGCATTCATGGGGGATTTGTGCCCAAGTTCTCATGGGAAGCATTCGTGGGAGATTTGTGCCCAAGTTCTCATGGGAAGTATTTATGGGGGATTTATTTGTGCCCAAGTACTCATGGGACATATTCATGGGGGATTTGTACCCAAGTACACGTAGGAAGTATTAATAACAAGATTTGTATCCAAGTACCTATGGGAAGTATTCATGGGGGATTTGTACCCAAGTACTCAGGGAAAAAATTGTACCCAAGTACTTTTGAGGAGTATTCATTTGATTATTTGTACTCAAGATCCAATTTATGTTCCTATATATTTACATTTTTCCAAGAATGCATATCAGCAAATAGACTTCAGCAAACCATCCAGTCATGAACACCCACACAACACACAATAGGAGAACACATGTAGTGCTGCAATGTCATGTGCATGTAGTAGTACAATAGTACACAGACTACACCACAAGGTTTTCTTTCAATGCCAGACTGCCATGACAGTGATGAATCTTTTGGTTTTACAGCATGCAGTGAGTCACATGAAGGTTGCATATATGCCTCCCATGGATGACATAGGTTCTGAAGTTCTGCATGTCCGCTTTACCTTATCAGTCAGCAATCGACATGGAGGTACATTGTATGGTATCTGCTTCAACATCACAGTACTTCCTGTAGACAATCAGCCTCCTCAGGTAAATGCCTACACAGATCTTCCATAATAACAGTTAACTACGGTAGCACAATTAATTATGTCTGTAAAGTGTAACTGCCACTTTAGGTGCCTTCTCACAATATGCTGTCATGTCAAGTTGCTTCCAAAGAAACTGGAAACAATAAGTCAATATACTATAAGTGGCAGCTGTGTTGTACACAAACCAGAATTTGGCTGTCCCCAGAATTTCCCCAGAATTTGGCTGTCCCCAGAATTTCCCCAGAATTTGGCTGTCCCCAGAATTTCCCCAGAATTTGGCTGTCCCCAATAGGATAATCTTCTCAGTGTTTCTGCTTGTCATGCTGACAACAATGGAGACTTTGGGGCAGGTCCAGTGTCCCATCGTACATGAACATTCCTGAACACCTAGCTGTGTTTGGAGAAAGATTACATATAATACAAAAATTTAATTACAGGGTTTTGTTTTTTGTTTTTGGGTGACTGGGGTTAAGAATGACTTTTAAATGTATTGTATTTTTTACAGTGTTTTATATTGCACCTTGTGTTTAGGTACTCACACATGACCTGAGAGTGGAGGAAGGTGGCTCTCATCTTTTGACTTTGGACCATATCCATATGACAGACAAGGACACATATCAAGACAAGCTTCACATTATCCTACAAACAACACCATTACATGGCGCAATGCAGCTAGAAGGAAGACCAGTTAATGAGGGAGAACAGTTCAGCTACATGGACGTCAGCACGTTAAAAGTTAGGTTAGGATTGTTACAATCATTGCTTTAATTTGCATGTATAGGCCAAAACTGTATCTCCAATCCATTTGAGATAATATCATATTGGAGATAATGGTGTTATGGCTGCTTATTGTAACAAGACATCAGGCTACATCATCAGGATGATCCGATATTGTACAACAAAGATGTCAAACTAAAATACACAGAGCAACAAAATTAAAAACTTGGACAA
This sequence comes from Ranitomeya imitator, assembly GCF_032444005.1. Taxonomy (NCBI): domain Eukaryota; kingdom Metazoa; phylum Chordata; class Amphibia; order Anura; family Dendrobatidae; genus Ranitomeya; species Ranitomeya imitator. The sequence goes on along the minus strand of NC_091282.1, from coordinate 465,936,454 downwards.
AGTCGCAGGCCAATTTTGATATTGAAAAATGTCTACAATTGAGGAAGTTTTTCTTTATCATTAAATATAATGGTGAACACTTTCATATGGGAAAAAAACGTAAAGAGGTTGTACTACGAACAAAGTACATTTTAAAGGGAACCTGTCACCTGAATTTGGCGGGACCAGTTTTTGGTCATATGGGCGGGGTTTTCGGGTGTTTGATTCACCCGTTTCTTACCCGCTGGCTGCATGCTGGCCGCAATATTGGATTGAAGTTCATTCTGTGTCCTCCGTAGCAAACGCCTGCGCAAGGCAATCTTACCTTGCGCAGGCGTGTACTACGGAGGACATAGAATGAACTTCAATCCAATATTGCTGCCAGCATGCAGCCAGCGGGTAAGAAACGGGTGAATCAAACACCCGAAAACCCCGCCCATATGACCAAAAACTGGTCCCGCCAAATTCAGGTGACAGGTTCCCTTTAAGTAATAGATCTTTAGAGTCAGATCACATGACATAAAAATGCATAAAAATCATAGGGCCTCAAAACAGAAGTTCTAATTGCCCCCTCCCCCCCCCAAAAAAACCCTCAACATTCGATGAGGTCGCAGAAGAGGATATCTCACAGCTTTGCAGTCCAAAAAGTAATTTTATCCCAACAAAGTATGGTGACCCCACAGTATGATGCCCCAACTCTGATCCCCACACAGTCTCATAGACCTCAAATCTCAATATAGTATAGTGGGCCCCACAATACTCATCCATAAAGAATAATGGGACTCACATAGTACTGCATACAGAATAATGGCCCCACATTAAAAAATTACTAAACACTTCAACTCTCCTCGTTCCTCCATTGCATCTATCTTGGCAGCAAGTGTTCTGAAACTCTTCACTGCTTGACACAGCGCGCAAGAAATATTGACATCATCGCGCCCGCTGCACGTTAGACGCAGAGAGAGAATGATGGAGGAGGGAGCAGACAGCTTTCCTCTTCCATCATTACCTTTAATAGTGTGATGCTGTACCTTGTGGGGGTGGGGTAGTGCTCTAGAACTACTCATCTATGGGCATTGTTTTTAAAGAAATGGGGCCAATAATTGCATTTGCAACTTTTTTTATCCAGATTTCTCCGTGTTTTTTGCCTTTTTTCTTATCAGTACCTTATTTTTTATTTAATTTGAGCTTTTTTAAAGTCTATTTTACAGATGTTTTGCATTAATTCAGGAAAAAGTGACACATTTTTTATATTCCTAAACCTATCTGCCATTCCACTCCCACCCTGTCTCCCTCTGAAACAATTTTATGCACACCTAAAATTTTAGTTTACATTTTCTGACACTACTACATGTGACAAGTCATGAAAAAAAGACAACTTTTAAGCAGTTTTTATTTTACTCAAAATTCATGAACCTTGTATGCCATCTGGAAGTATTTGGCTCAAAAAAACATCAACGAATACTTAATGACACAGAATTAAAAATACTTAAAAAATTGCAAATAACAAATCGGGCCTATAGGTCCACACTTCTAGCAGTTTTACATAAAGATAAATTTATAAAATGTATTAAAGGAAATTGTATAATGTAAAAAAAATATATAATTTATAAGAGTACAAAAATTAAATGCAACAATGTGCTAACTGTTACTTTCATTACTCCAGGTACCAGCATGATGGCTCAGAGACTCTAAATGATGAAATAAAATGCTTAGCTACAGATGGCATCAATTCTGCCCAGTTTCTTCTAAAAATACAGGTAGGTGTCACTACAATAAGAAAATTGATAGATAGATAGATAGATAGATAGATAGATAGATAGATAGATAGATAGATAGATAGATAGATAGACAGATAAATAGAAAAGACAGATAGCAGCACAAACTTGAGCAGATTTTGGGTGCAATACTTCCTGAATAACGTGGTTGCATCAACACATTATGGGTGTCAGGTCCGAGCATTTTATAAGTGGTCATAAACTTGTAAATAACTCATGAAAGAATAAAGTTATGTTAAAACCAAGAACATCATTATTTTTCTTGTGAAATTCTCAATAAGTTTGATGTGTCACATGACCCTCTTCCCATTGGAAAAAATAAATGGATCCAAAATGGACGACTTCAAAAAGGCTGCCATTATCACCACCCATCTTGAAAAGTTTTCCCCCTCCCATATAGTAATGTGCCACAAACTGGAAGTTGATATCACCAACCATTCCCATTTTATTTAGGTGCATCCATATAAATGGCCTACCCTGTATATTTAGATAGATGCTGTAGACAGTGTGGTGATAGCTCTACCTGAGTTGGTTGGGGAAACTCACTTGGCAACGGGAATTAAACCACTCAGGTACGATTTCTCCACATAAACAGTCTATCCCATTTATTAAACTTCATAAACCGTGTCACAAACAGTTCATTATATAAGTCAACGGAACGCATTAACACCGACAGTCTGTTCCAATGGCAGGTACATCTCTGCCAGTAACCCCCTTTATCTGGAGTTACCTTATAGGAGCTCCTGCTTCACACACTGACTCCTGCCAGTGCTGGTTCCCAGAGGAAAGCTGCCTCACTGAGATCACCGTCCTTGTGACCAGGGCACCTCAGATAGTCCAGACCTGCAGTAGGAACTGTAGCTTCCCCAACACAGTAGCCATCACAGGCTCGTTAGATGGTGCCCCTCCATGCACTTTTCAGGAAGTCCAGTCCGAGGCACTTCCAACACACAGGCTATGGTCTCACCAGGTGCTTCCAGGACTCCAGTCCACTCCAAGACAATCCAACACACTGACCATTCCAGGACTCACACTTTGAACCTTCCAGATCCATACACTCTCAACCATGTGACCCACACCCTGGTCACATTACATAGTTGTAGCCACTCCCATAGGTGGGAGGTGTGTGTAGCTAGTTTGACCTGCACAGCTCTTCAAACTAGCCCTAGAAGCCCTCCCTTATAAGTAAACACAACAAACACTTGTGGAACTATAAGTCCCAGCATAACCATATCATTTTGGGCTTACAGTGCAGACTCCCTCTGCAACACATACTGGCCATTTACAATCCTGCCGGTCACTAATTCACCATCATAATTATGCGTCCAAGTGAAACCTGAAGCGCACACACAGCGCCCCCTGGCTGCAACATGGGTCACTGCATCACAATAGGTAGATAATAAGTTCAACCATCCTTCACTATATTTCTTATTTTATACAAACAGTATGTATACTCTGCAAATCACAAACAAATCACCCAAAAAGTTTTACCAGATCTGGGCTGTACAGCTCATTTTTGTGACTTAAGAGCAAAATCATTTTGGAAACCAAAACGAGATAAGTAATATAGTATTATGTAACATGTAAAGTAGAGAAGAATGAACTTATTTGGAAAACGTTCGCTAATCTCAAATTCGGCACGAACATAGCACATTTGGATTCATGTTCGGTTTCACAAGCATTTTTACTCAGTCAGCAAAATTTGGTCATTGTTCAGTAAATCATCGTGTTTTCACTAATGCTTTTGCTATTACTTTGGCTACTATACTGGTGCTGTATGATGAGCGGGGAACGCGGGGGACTTGTTTGATGAGGGGAGGGGTGTGTCAAGATCAAAGGAGCTGCAGAGTGTAATTTTTTTTCTTTAATAATTTAATATGTGTACATTCCGGCAGCCACTGAGGGCGCAGAAACCATCCACAATGTCATGACACAAAATCTGCTGTGATTGGCTGCTGAAGTCCTGGCCATATAAAAAGAGGACATCTTTTCTTGCTGGCGCCATTTTCTCAGTGTTATAGTGCAGAGACGCCGCTCCTGTGCTAGTGCTGGCGGTGCTGAAAATGTACTTATCAGTTAGCCAAATAAGATCATGTTCTGTGTGAAATCAATCTTCTAGCATCTAACTAGAAACAAAAACTGTGTTGCAGTCTCGGGAAACCCCCATTTGCTAATCAAAATCTTTACTGATAATATTGTGTTTCAGTGACAAATCAGAAGGCCAGATTTCCACTTAAAAATCGTTGGGCCTAATATTGGGGTGCAGCCAAGAGGCCTTATTACCTAATTCAAATCGTTTGTGCTAAATTTTTGTTTCAGTAACAAATCAGAAGACCAGATTTCCACTTAAAAATCTTTGGGTATAACAGTGTTGTTCAGGCACACTATCTAAGAAAATAAATAATGATTGTTCATTTAGTGACAGGTGACTGACATCTGCGGGCCTAAAGTTGTGAAACAGCAGGTTACAAGAGGGGAAGGCTACATACAACATGAGTGGGAAAAAGCGAGGTCATGGTGGAAGGGGAATAGGCTTGTTGATTGACGTGGGTGGGTTAGGTGTTAAGGTTAATGAAAGCTCAACTGAACAAACACTGTCTCGTCCCGTCCAAACACCACTGACAACATCTGTTACTGGACGGGCTACTCGACTTTCTTTGTCAGCCGCACAGCGGTATGCATTGTAGATGACGCTTAGAAAGAGCATGTGCTCCAGTGGATGGCAAGCGCTGCATCAAGTGGCCTCTCCTCCTCTTCCTCCACTTTAACATCCCACACAGTACAATCCTCAGAGGTAGATAGCAAGGAAAATCCCAGTATGTTGCCGGCGCTGCTGTATAGAGATTCTCATAGATGTTATATATAAATATCTGCTTTATTGAGGTAATAAAAAAATACAGGACAACGTGTTTCAACTCCTACATCCTCGAGTTTTCTTCAGGTCATTAAAAAATAAATACCTCAATAAAGCAGATATTTATATATAACATCTATGAGAATCTCTATACGGGAGCGCCGGCTACATACTGGGATTTTCCTTGCTATCTACTGTTTTACCATGAATGTCTGAAGGCCTTTTCCGTGTGCCCAGTTGGCCGAGCTACAGACCATTCCCCTTGGATTCCTGTCGGATACCCTTTCAATGCTTCATTATCACCTTTGACTAGGTGAGTGCAATTATATAATCGTGCAATTTACACCTAGTTTCTACTGCACTTAGATCATGCGTGGCGTTGTTCCCTTTTTTCCCTATCTGGGTTGTTTGGATTCAATCCTCAGAGGTGGCACCCCAATCACCCTTGTTTCCCCTCGTATCACAAATTTCCAAATGCCCAACTGACTGTGGGAAATCACAGAAGGGCCATTCTGCAGAGCTGTTCACACAGTTTATTCCATGTAATATATGTAGGATATGCCACACTACTAAAATATGCCCATGAGTATATGTAGGTCCGAAAGGGGGCTGCATGATGCATGAAGTCATATGGAACAAGCAAAAGGGAGAGGAAAGGTCAATGCATATAAAATGCGCACAACCTAATATATCGAAAGAGAAAAATACAATTTTATTGACACAATAACACAAAACCAATAAAAACATTTAAAAATCATGTAACAATTCTGATTCCATAGTGGCCTTAGTAGCAAAACACATAGATATGTATAATCTTGTATAATACAAAGAGTATTATAGAGGGCTTGTTTCGTCTGGTCACTATACCAACTATGGGGACGCTCATTTTTTGTTGATTGTTACTCTCTTTGAGGTACCTCTCCTATGGGTGATCATGCATTTCCTCCGACAGTCTCACTTGTTGCCTGCTTTATTATGTACACTGCTCCCAGGTACCATTTTTGACTGTTCCCTTGTATTATACATGATTATACTGTATATATCTATGTGTTTTGTTACATAGGCCACTATGGGGTGTTGTTACATGGTTTTAAAATGTTTTTATTGGTTTTGTGTTATGGTGTCAATAAAACTATATTTTTATCTTTCTATATACAAGTGCATCTCACAAAATCAGAATATTATCAAAAAGTTAATTTATTTCAGTTCTTGAATACAAAAAGTGAAACTCATATATTATATACAGTCATTACAAACAGAGTGATCTATTTCTAGTATTTATTCCTGTTAATGTTGATGATCATGGCTTACAGCCAATGAAAACACAAAAGACATTATCTCAGTAAATTAGAATAACTAACAAAAAACACTTGCAAAGATGTCCTAAGCATTTAAAAAGGTCCCTTAGACTGTTTCAGTAGGCTCCACAATCATGGGGAAGACTGCTGACTTGCCAGATATACAGAAGGCAGTCATTGACACACTCCACAAGGAGGGTAAGCCACAAAAGCTCATTGCTAAAGAAGCTGGCTGTTCAGAATGCTGTATCCAAGCATATTAATGGAAAGTTGAGTGAAAGGAAAAAAATGTGGTAGAAAAAGGCGCACAAGCAACTGGTATAACCGCTGAACCTGGAGCCTGGGAAGGCCATGTGTGATAAAGAATGCAAACCTGGTTGTGGCCCTACATCGGGGCAAGCACACATACGTGCCTTGCATGGCTCATGTCCTCAACCTGGTGGTACAGCAATTTCCCTGCCACTATCCCGGCCTGGATGTGATGCTGTAGAAAGCTCACTTACAATGATCGCATTCCGCAAGTCATCAACTTGTATCGCTACAGAGGTTTTTCAGCCTACTGGTTAACCGTTTGATTTGCGATGTTTCGACACAGTGGTATTCCACTCTGCACATTCTGCAGCGACTGTGGCAGCAACAACGAGCCCGGGTAAGTATATCCTTTTGCATACCCTGGGCCAATGCAGTACGGACGGGATGCAAATCACCCTTGTGAAGTGGGCACAGATGAAGGACCTCTGCACCCTTCTGCACAGTTTTGTAATGGCTACTAAGATCATTAGCGCTGATGATGCCATCATCATTATCACTATTCTGGTAAGCTACATGCTGGAACACACTTTGAATAGTCTGCGTGAAGAAGTAGTAGGCCCAGAGGAAAAGGTGGAAGCAGAGAAGGATGCGGAAGGGACAACAATATCTCAAAATTCTGGACTGTCGACGCACAGGTGGGTGCCATGGGAGGGTGGCTTACAGCAATCAAGTGGGGCTCATTGTACTAGACATTGTTAGTGAAGGCACAGGAGCAGAAGCTGAGGAACAAATGGATGAGGACTACGTGATGGATGCGCAATAGTCAGGAGATGAAGAGGATGATGATTCCCTCTCTGTTGTCCATTTTTGGTGGGAGGAGATGGAGGAAGCAATCTTGAGTGTTACCTCGCTGCCAACACACCATGGACTTGGACCTCAAGGAAGCACCCGACACATGAGCGCCTTCTTGCTGCACTATCTTCAACATGATGCTCGTATTCTTAGAATTAAAAATAGTGATGACTACTGGGTTGCCACTCTGTTAGATCCACGGTACAAGAGTAAATTTAGCCAGATGCTTCCCCCTCCTGGAAAGGGACGCGCACATGCTGGAGTATTGGCACACGCTTGTAGACAATCTTAAAAGTGGTTTTCATCAAAATAGCAGTGAGGCACACAGTGTGCATCTCAGTTCTAGACGTCCAACTCCAGGAATGTCAAGCATCATCGCAAAAGCATTAGCAGCAGCAGCAGTGTAAGTGGCATAAGCAATTTCTGTGAGTCGTTTCACACATTTTTAAGACCATCCCTTGCACTAGCACAACAGAGTACAAGTCTTATCAGCTCAATATCAATGCCATCAAAGAGGGTTTTGACCATTTAGCATTTTGGTCTTCAAAAATGGAAGAGTGGACTGAGCTCGCCTGTGACACCTTGGAGGTTTTGTCATGCCTGGCAGGCACTGTTCTCTTAGAACATATCTTCACCACTGCTGATGGAGTCCTGACAGATAAGCGCATCCGGCTGTCCCCTCAAAGTGTACACTACCTAACTTTCATCAAAATGAACAAGTCATGGATCTCCAATGACTTTTGCACTCCAGTCGCAGACTCGCAAGCAAGGCGATGGTGTAGTGTTTAGTGTCATGCACTGAACTCACATTATTTTAGTCTCACTCTTGTGGTGGCTTATGTGCCTGCTGTTGATGTTACAAACTGTTTTCTTTTAAATATGGGGACTCCAAGTTATGTCTCCTTCTGGTGAGTTGCCTATGGTGGAAGGTGTGTCAGAGGATTATTATTATATTTTTACTCTGTGGAAATAGATGCCACTTTAGTAGTGTGTGACAATAATGTTTTGAAATGTGGAGACTCCAAGTTTGGTCTCCACCTGGTGGGTTGCCTGTAGTTGAAGGTGTGTCAGAGGCCTATTATACTGTTTCTACGCTGTGGAAATTAATGCCACTTTAGTGGTGTGTGACAATATTTGGAAGTGTGGAGACTCCAAATTGGGTCTCCATCTAGTGGGTTGCCTGTCTAGTAGGGCTCCCAGACAGGAAGTACAGCACTTACTTTCAGTGAACTACCTCTGTTACTTTGCTTACATTTTGCTACCAATATTACTGTATGAAACAGATGTTTGTGCCTTCTGAGTGTGGCTGGAAAAAAAAATCGGAAGTGTTGCATGAGCTTTCAGGGCTCCCAGCTAAGAAGACTTATACCGCTGCCTTAACCAACAGGTCCTCATTGAAACTTCAATTCAAAGCTGTAAATGCTGGTCCAGACCCCTGATACCTCATGCATGGCCCATGGCTGACTCTTGGTGTGCCATTTGCAAATTTCTACTGTGGGTCAATTAATGACACTTTTCCTGGTGTCTGCCCCTAATTTTAGTTGTTTGGGAAGCTGTTTTTGTCACCCCTTAAGGTGTTGTGTATAAGTTTGGTTTGGCCTCCTATTGAATCTAATGGTGTACATTCCGGGAACATGTTTGGCGAACGTCAAAAGACGAGCGAATCGCACCTAACAGAACCTTGAAAGTTTCACTCCTCTCTAATAGAAAGTTGGCATTGACGGTTTGATAAAATTGTTCAGAAGTAAGACAGAAAAAAGATAGTAGCCCAAATTCATTAAGACTGTTTTGTACACCAGTCTTAATGATGGGCGTACAGGAATAAGATGCTTCAAATTCATGAAGAGGCGCAATCCACTCAATAAATTCAGTGTATCTTATTAATGACGTACACCTTTGTGCATTTTTGCAGAAATATTACTCCAGTCAATGCCAGCACTTTTGCTAAATTTAACAAGCTGGCGTTGCCACACGACATGCACCTGTCAAAGTGTATGACAGTTTTCTAATATAGACACTTTGATATATCGCCCCCAATGTTCTGTACTTATTTCATTCTATCAATTACAGTACTTTATGGAGGTTATTATGCATTATTTGCTAGAGCCAAAAAATGGATAAAATATCTGAAATACCCAACATTTAATCATATTTATATTGCAGATTTTACCAGTAAATGATGAGCCACCAGTTATGAAGGACAACCTGCTACCAACAATATACTGTTCAGAGGGAGATGATGTGGTCCTTTCTACTGACTACATCTATGCTGTTGATGAGGATAGCGATGATACGAAACTGATGTTTATGATTGCACGGCAGCCCCGCTTGGGTATTGTTCAGAAGAATGGATTGACCATTGACCGGTTCTCTCAGAAAGATGTTCTTGATGGAGCGGTGATCTACAAACATACCAGTATGAACTCAATACGAGACCTTTCAACATTATCTAGATAAGTCTTAATACAGGGTGTAAAATAAGAAAGCAAATCCCTCTGATAAATATGTTATATTAAATGGGTCTAAAACCACACTGATCATAGAGCACCCTTCCTCTTTTTGCTTGATCATGTTGAACTTCTTTTTTCCTATTTTATATACTCCTGAATGTTGAATATGTTAGTAAAATATGCTAAAAGTACAGTGGTAAAGAGTGATCAGCAGATGTCGGAATCGCATTGCGTGAATATATATTTTTAAATGATTGTGTAGATGTATGAGATTTAGTTACATGAATCTGAAATAGCTATATTCTGATTCAGGAATATTAGGTATCTTCAACATGATTATGATAGCAACATGCAATCATCTCTTCATGAATAAAAACTTGCAGAATACGGGTCTTTAGATTTTAACATGGCTCCTGTTTCATCCTTCAGGTGGAGAAATCGGATTGAAGCCTTGCTATGACATTATAACCCTCGTTATTTCGGATGCTGAATTGGATGCTGATGTCAACATATGTTGCATTAATGGGCCCAATAATCCACTAGTGCCTAATCATGACTCCTTTCCTGTGTATGACCTAAATATCACTGTTTTTCCTGTGGATAACCAATCACCATTACTTACAATAGGTAACATTCATTATTTGTTGAAGAGGTTGTAAAAACAAGTGTCTATGCAACTTTGGCATTAACCACTTATTAAAAATCCTCTCTATCCTCAAGAACAAAGAGATTTTCAATTCTATTGTGTACTGCCCATTGCCTATGTTACCAGTCACCTTTCAGTCTCAAAGTGGTCAGTTACCTAGGTAAAAAGCTTGCATCAATAGCAGGCTCTGCGCGTTAGAACATTCCTTGAAAGGTAAACCCAGACTTGTCTTGCCTCGGATCTTGTAATTACACCCTTTATTGGTGACGTAACCATCAGGGCGCTGCATCTCTCATGCATGTTCTGTCTTACTGGTCATGCATAATGAAGTTGGGTATGAATAACAGAGACACCTGGAGTGAATAATCTAAGAAAAAATGTACTTACAAAGTTTTGAACTTTATTACATTACAAAAAGGCATAAAATAAACAAAATTGTATCATGACAAAAATCGTTTTTACAGAGAGGAATCAGTAACAAAAAATGTGGGTTTCAAAAACTATTTATATATAATGAGGTGGGCACAGTATTCATCACAACATATATAAAGTGCTAGTGCTGCAATGAACAGGTGCATTGTCCGATTAACATGGCTTAGTATCAGTTATGTGCAAGTCCTCAGCAAGCAGGATACATAGAGTAGCACATCCCAGTATAATAACACAATGCTACGTATCTCATAAGTGCAAGAGTACTCTTACCCATTGTACCTCTTTGAAACACCACACATGTAGCCCCAATGCGCGTTTCGCAATGGCTTCTTCAGGGGACCATGTTTGGAGTATGTCCCAGCTTGCTTTATATAGTGCTCCATAATTATGTGCCAGTGTTTGGGCTCAGCGCATGTGTCTTATTAACCGCGCCGGGAACGCGACACATTCTGCAGCCTATGGCAGTGCGGGTCATGGTGAAATCCCCGATGACGTCACTGACCCACACGCGTCACTAACAGGCGCCCAGTGCGACGCTCCAGCCATCAGGAAATGAGAGACATGCGCACTTCCCACTTCCTGTCAAAGGCAGCGCTGTTTACATAAAAGCCATAATAGGTATGGGCACATAAATAGGGCCAAATATTTCTCTATTTAACCTATGGTAAGATACAATTACAGACAACAAAGGTAAGGAATAAAGAGAGGAAGGATAAAAATAAAGAAGTAGACTGGACATAGGCTATTATGGCGTTTATGAAAACAGTGGTGCCTTTGACAGGAAGTGGGAAGTGCACATGTCTCTCATTTCCTGATGGCTGGAGCGTTGCACTGGGTGCCTGTTAGTGACGTGTGTGGGTCAGTGACGTCATCGTGAATTTCCCCCGTGACCTGCACAACCATAGGCTGCAGAGTGTGACGCATCCCCGGCGTGGTTAATGAGACACATGCGCCGAGAACGCCCAAACACCAACACATAATTATGGAGTGCTATATAAAGCAAGCTGGGACATACTCCAAACATGGCCCCCTGAAGAAGCCATCGCGAAACACGTGTTGGGGCTACATGTGTGGTGTCAGCAAAGTGTTAATCCGCATAGCGGAGAAGCCCACTCAGTGCACAGGTAACTGCATGAACTGATCCTACAAGCATATATACAGCGGTAAGTGCTCCGTGAGCCGGGGTGCCACTCCAAAGAAATAGCCACAATGGATACAAAAATTGAAAGGAACGGATGGCACTCACCGGTTAAAAAAACTTCGGCTGTCGTCCATTCCACTCCTGCTCCCATCCTCCTGATGCCGATGTATTAAAGTATTAGAATAAAGAAATTTTTTAACCGGTGAGTGCCATCAGTTCCTTTCAATTTTTGTATACATGTGTGGTGTCTCAAAGAGGTACAATGGGTAAGAGCACTCTTGCACTTATGAGATAGGTAGCACTGTGTTATTATTTTGGGATATGGCACTCTATGTTTCCTGCTTGCTGAGGATTTGCACATATCTAATAGTAAGCCATGTTAATTGGACAATGCACCTGTCCATTGCAGCACTAGCACTTTATATATGTTGTGATGAATGATGTTCCCACTTCATTATATATATATATATATTTTTTTTTTTAGACCCACATTTTTTGTTACTGATCCCTCTCTGTAAAAACGATTTTTGTCATAATACAATTTTGTTTATTTTGTGCCTTTTTGTAATGTAATAAAGTTCAAAACTTTTTAGTACATTTTTTCTTGGATTATTCACTCCAGGTGTCTCTGTTATTCATATTGATGAGGAGTGTCCATGTGGGTATTGCCCAAGTCCCGGTTATTCAGGCAAGGGATTATATTTAGGATGTTACAGTAATGTATTCTGCTCTGATTTTTCTGTTTCCTGTAATGAAGTTGGGTGTATGACCCTCGGCTTCATCTGAACAATGCTCTTGCCCTTAGTGGCAGTAGTGACACTGATTCAACTTCAATGCAGGTGGTTGCAAAGCAGGATCTGTGTCACTAATACCAACTAAGGCATGTCCGGTGTGCTGAAGTACCTGGGGAGCTTACACCCGGCTTAATTGCACATGACCAGGAAGGCAGGATGTCGTGCTCATGCACGGGAGTTGTAGAGACCTGATGGTGATGTCGCCTGTGTGGTAGATGCTAATCACACCACCTTGACATGATTACAAGATCTGAGCCAGCACTATTCTGGGGAAATCAAAATCTCACTGGAGTAGTCCTGGATAATTTACATACCACAGGTCAGATTTATTGCTTGATTTTACAGACTTAGAATGACACATAAATGACCTTATAATCCAGGTATATGCTTATATAAAACAATGGTGGTGGCTTGCTTGCAGGTACTGGGGAGCTGCCAGCTTCCCTTTTAGTTAGGTCGCATATTCCTAGGATATGCCAGCACTTTCTTATTAGTAAAGGTCCAATTACTAGGACTTCCTCTGATCCTCACAATAGAAGGTAACAAAGCACTGGAACCTGCATTACAGTTTTCCCTGCACAGAAACACTTCTTTCCACCAGCTGTGCTGGAAAATGCTGTAGTATCCCACTCAGAATGCTGCAGTCCCCAAACAGCAGTCCAGGAATGGTTCAGTGCAGAAGAAATACCAAACATGATCTCAGAACCTTTTTTTTTCATATTGTCAGGGTTCTAAAAGGTATTTAGGACTGGACTTTGATTGGATCATTCAAACACATGAATATGCTGTGATGCAGTGACCCCTATTACAGCTAGGGGGCGCTGTGTGTGTTCCTCGGGATATGCATAGAGGTGTATCTGTGGTTATAATGATGGTGAAACAGTGACAGGCGAATTGTAAATGGCCGATATGTGTCGCAGAGGGAGTCTGCACTGTAAGCCTGAAGTAATGTTGTTGTTCTGGGACCTGTAGTCCCACAAGTGTTTGTATAGTTGTGAAAGGAGGCTTACAGGGCTAGTTATGAGAGTTGGGCGGGTCGAACTAGCCACACACACCTCCCATTTATGGGAGTGGTTACAACTACATAATGTGACCATGGTGGGGTCACATGGTTCCTGTGTATGGACCTGAATGTTCTCTGTAATGGAGAGTGTGAGATCCTGGATGGCTTGTGTGTTGGGAGGTCCTGTGTGTGGACTGGATCCCTGAATAGTGCAATGTGAGGCCGTGGATCTGAAGATAGTGTGTTGGGAGATCCTGGGAGTAGGATTAGATCCCTGAACAGCACACTTAGAGACTTGTGTGATGGACGGTCCCAGGTGAGGATGGATGTCCTGAACAGCGCACTGAGTGGCCTGTGTTGGAAGTCCTGGGAGTAGGCTTCCTGAATAGCACAACCTGTGTTGGAAGTCCTGGGAGTAGGATTCCTGAAGAGCACATGGGACGGAGTGGAGGCAGAGTCTGCAACGGCACTGCACTGGGGGGCTACAGCCCATCTGAGGATCTGGACTGTCAGGTGGTGTAGTGAGCAAGGCATTGTCTGTGATGGTGATCCTAGGTCGGCAGCTTCCCTGTGAGAGAGAGTACTGACAGAAGGTCAGCGTGTGGAGCAGGAGCTCCAGAAAGGTAACTCCCGGGAAGGGGGCTATCTGTCATGATCCCAATGGCAGGGGATCACAAAAGGACAAGCACAAAAACAAAACAAGCTCTAGGGTGATGGAACCTGAGCTGACCGCGATCCTGAACCTAAACACACAACTAGCAGTAGCCGGGGAACGTGCCTACGATGATTCCTAGACGTCTCGCGCCAGCCGAAGGATTAACTTCCCCTATAAGAAGAAACACAGACCTCACTTGCCTCCAGAGAAACACCCCACAGAAATAGCAGCCCCCCACATGTAATAACGGTGAAATGAGAGGAAAGCACATGCGTAGTTATGAAAATAGAATCAGCAAAAATGAGGCCCGCTAAAGCTAGATAGCAGAGGATACAAAAGTGAACTGCGCGGTCAGCGAAAAACCCTTCAAAAAACCATCCTGAAATTACTTGGACTCATGTGCCAACTCATGGAACATGAGGAGTAATTTCAGCCCACTAGAGCAACCAGCAGCAAGGAATCACATCTCTGCAAGCTGGACTAAGACAAAAATTAAGCAAAACGTGGAACAGGAAAATCAAAACTTAGCTTGTCCTGAAGATAACAGACGCAGGGAGCAGAGGTAAAAAGACACGCTGATTACATTGATAGCCGGCGAGGAAATGACAAAAAAGCCAGGTTAAATAGGAAACTCCCATAACCTGATGGAACAGGTGGACACCAGAGACCGCAAAGAACACAAGTCACCCAGTACCATCAGTAACCACCAGAGGGAGCCCAAAAACAGAACTCACAACAGCTATCATAACGGCAGAGAAGTATCTGCCAGTGGAACAGACTGTGTTCCATGGACATTGATAAACTGTTCAGCGTATGGTCACCCATGGTAACTGGACGAAGTGAGAGGTCCAGCATGTTTAGTGTCTGTGAGTTAAAGCTGTATGTGAAATATCTGAGTTAAAGCTGCAACTTAATGTCACCGGTTGGGGTCTATTGTGTTCTATGAAGTTTATAATGAACTGTGCATAACCCGGTTTATGACTGCATAATAAACCACATGGACTGTTTTTGTGAGAAAAACGTACCTGTGTGACTGAGTCCCATTGCTAAGCGAGTGTCCCCCAACACATGCAGTAAGCGCTATCTCACAATTCTTTGATCTAAACCATCCATGGTAGCTCTAGCTTTATGTTTAGGGTCGTTGTTAGTGTTGAGCATTCCGATACCGCAAGTATCGGGTATCGGCCGATACTTGCGGTATCGGAATTCCGATACCGAGATCCGATATTTTTGTGATATCGGGTATCGGTATCGGAAGTGTAAAATAAAGAATTAAAATAAAAAATATTGTTATATTCACCTCTCCGGCGGCCCCTGGACATCAGCGGGAGGATCCGGCGTCCGGCACGGCTTCTTTCTTCAAAATGCGCGCCTTCAGGACCTGTGGTATGACGTCCCGGCTTCTGATTGGTCGCGTGCCGCCCATGTGACCGCCACGCGACCAATCAGAAGCCGCGACGTCATTCCTCAGCTAAAGTCCTAGAATGAGCGCCTTCTAGGACCTGAGGAATGACGTCGCGGCTTCTGATTGGTCGCGTGGCGGTCACATGGGCGGCACGCGACCAATCAGAAGCCGGGACGTCATTCCACAGGTCCTGAAGGCGCGCATTTTGAAGAAAGAAGCCGTGCCGGACGCCGGATCCTCCCGCTGATGTCCAGGGGCCGCCGGAGAGGTGAATATAACAATATTTTTTATTTTAATTCTTTATTTTACACTTTAATATGGATCCCAGGGCCTGAAGGAGAGTTTCCTCTCCTTCAGACCCTGGGATCCATGAGGATACATTCCGATACTTGATGTCCCATTGACTTGTATTGGTATCGGATATCGGTATCGGCGATATCCGATATTTTTCGGGTATCGGCCGATACTATCCGATACCGATACTTTCAAGTATCGGACGGTATCGCTCAACACTAGTCGTTGTCCTACTGGAAGGTGAACCTACACCCCGGTCATGATTTTTTTGGAGCCTCTGTTTTTTCTCCATGATTGTCCTATTTTAGTTCTATCTACAGTATCTTCCCGTCTACTCTGATTAGCTTTCCTATCCCTGCTGAAGAAAAGCATCCCAACAGCGTGATAAACATACTGCCAGAGCTACAATGGAGTTTAAATTAAAGAATATTCATGTGTTTGAATGGCCAGTCACAACCCAGTCCTAAATCCCATTGATAATCTGTAGAAAGACTTGAAAATTGCCGTTCACAGACACTCTCCATCCAATCTCACTGTGCTAGAGCTAGTTTGAGAAGAAGTATGGGCAAAAATGTCAGCCTCTAGATGTGCAATGCTGGTAGTGACATACCCCAAAAGTGAAATGTAATTATTTAATTCATTTTTTTTGCATAGATGACATATTTACTGTGGATGAAGGCAAATCATGTACAATTACCGTACGTCACTTACATGCCAATGATCCTGACACAGAGGACAATGCTTTGCAATTTGTACTTGTTTCTCCTCCTCGATATGGCTACATTGAGAATATTCTCCCTTCTCCAGGGTTTGAGAAAAGTAACATGGGAATAAGTATTGGTGAGTGATTAAACAAAAGTTTAATTGAATTAGAAATCATGTAGTGGGACAGGGAACCTTTCGTATCCTATTACGCACAATACTTAGCCATCTAGCCCCAACAGCCTGAGTACAAGGAGGCTGCCCATCCCTGCTCAAAGCTGATAAGAAGCATTCACTAAACATATAAAAGTCCATCTTTAATATGCACAATTCCTTCTTAAGTGATCGCCATGATTTTACATATCTTATTGTTCCCAGAATAGACTTTACACAGCATGTGGCATTATTTTAGAAGGCTACAATGGAATTTTGTTATCTTTCCAGAAATGCTGTCACCTTCTTTAAACATGGCACATTATGCAAAATATCTGTCAAAACTGAAATGTTGGAAACTAGATTTTTTTTTGTAGGAAAAGTATGTATACACAGCAGATGGTATTAAAAAGCAAGAACAGAAATAGCCTGCAGTCTAGCTTATAGACCTTGAGGTGCAGACAAGATAACTGGCTTGCCTGTGGTCATGCATGGACGTATCCTATCTCTATTGCATTTCTAATTTTTGCTTCCCAAGGGGTTTATTCATGGCCATGTATCCACTTGACAGTAACACAATATCCAATTAACAGAATATTTTTAAAAAAATCATGACTGTAATAAAGTCCAGAATTTTTTCATGCTTGCTTTATGTAAGACGTTACAACTAACTTTTTCTTATTTTACCCAGATTCTTTTACTCTGAAAGACATCATATCCCAAAATATAAACTATGTCCAGTCGAGACATCAGCGCATAGAACCAACTGCAGATCAATTTACATTGTATGTCACTGACGGGAAACATCACTCCCTGGAAAAGCCATTTTATATCATAATCAACCCAACAAATGATGAAGTTCCAGAATTTATGGCCAGAAATATCACAGTAAGGAATGTTGGCAGTTGTTATCTAGTAGAAATATTCTAATTTGTCAGATGGTAATAGAATAATAGTTGCCTAACAGCATATTGGAGCAATTAGTATTTTGGGAGAACATTAAAGATTATTCATGCTGGCTAGTGTATTATAAAAGGCGGATACTGTCTGTTCTTTTTCTCCATGTTGTCAGTTTTTGAACTATGCTTGGGAAGAAAATGGCATATAGCCGAAATAATGATGACATGTTTCTGCTTGTCTTTTCAATACTTCCTTCACTTGGTAGAACAATGTATTGACAACCAAGTTAAAATAGATTTTTAATGAATTTAAAAAAAAAATGTATTTTACATACGCTTTGTAAACATTGATGCAGATTTACTAATTCTGTCTAATACTTGGACAGCCTAACCTTTGAGTAGACAGTCTTAAAATGCACCAAATTTATCTCAATGGCTTATGCTGGATTAGGGGAGACAATGGCTTAAAGAGTAACTAAATTTTTGCTAAAAATTTGTATCGCATGTTTGTGTCCTTTTAATTGCAAGTAGATCGGTGGGGTCCTGAGACCCTCACCAATCACTGAAATAAACCCCCCGAGAAATGCCCAGCTCAGGAGACAGGCACACACAGATAGAGTGGAGCAAGGATAAAACAAAAGTCTTTGCTTTCCATTGTGTCTGTTCTCCACTCTGTGTGGACGCTTAGGCAAGAGCTGTGCGCTCCTTCTCAGTGGGGTTTTGAAGCGATCAGTGAAGGTCTCAAGATTTGCACAGCTTGTAAATAAACGACCAAAAAAATATAAAAATTTTAGCTAAGGTAAAGTTACTTTAAATGAAAGAACCACTAACCGCTTAGATACCGCAGTCACATTTGTCTACAGCTTCTAAGTGATTAAATGACTAAGTTCTTGCATTGTCTACAACCAAATCCTGCTACTGTTGCCTGAGCTCTTCAATCTGATACTTCCCACCACAGTTATTTGTAGGAAGCACTTATTGTTAGAAGCATAAATTGCCTGTATTAAAGGGAGTTAAAGGCATAATTGTGGATATTGGGAAGAGATTAAAGTCTATCTATTCACAGAATTTCGGAAATTCCATAGTGACGATTGGAAGTTTGTATCGATGAGTATTGGTTGCCGAGGCCTACATTGATCACTAGAATGCAGGGAAAATTTGGCTGGAATAACCTTAGTTCAGTTGATCATTGGAAAATTGGGATAAATAGTGTTCTGACTAATAGAAAGTCAAAGGGTATGTGCAGAAGATGAGTTGATGATTTTAAGTCATCATCATAACCTGCCTTAAAAAGTGTTAAACAAATACTAAAAAGAAGGAACATATACCCTGCAATGTAATAACTACTTGCTGTTTATATGTTCAGTCTTTTGACCTTCTTATAACATCTTCAGGTTTCCCAAGTTGAAAAGCAGTTAAAAGAAGTGAGTTGACCTCCGGTGGTCAGCTCAGACCACTCTTCTTAGTTATAGGCTTAAGAAGTGCTCTAATCACTGCCAGAGTACTTAACGGTGTGGATGACATTATCCTTCAGAGACTCAGTTTGGGGGGAGATGGATAGTGGTACCAGTCTCATACTTATGAGCAACTTTCTAAAATATTTTTAAAAATATCAGTTTTCATAATAATACTGTTCCCTACCAGATTTTTTTATGTTTTATTGAAAAATATTTGATTTGATTTTGTATTTTTGACACTTGCACAAAAGACAATATAATTTCAAGATTAAAACAAATTTCTATAAAACAACATGCGGTACCTTCAATATAATAAACTATGTACATTGTATTTTATTTTTGTGACGTCTGCGTGGATTCTGTGGAAAGGTTTCTATCAACTTTGCACATTATACTTGGTCAAATTGACCAAGCTGTGAAGCCACACAGGGACTACAAAGAAACAGCTATTTTAATGCCTCTTTTGAATTATTTTTAATATGGCCATTGCAGGCCTTTTCTATCTTCTCTCCTTTATAATTAAGGCACAGAGGATAGTAAGTAATTTTCCCTCAAGATTTCTAATTATATTGTTAAATTCATTTTCCATTCATAAACCTTCCTTATCTTACTTTAGAGAAGAGAAGCAACTTGTAAATTTTATTGACTACATCTCCTGACTCTAAGGCATAAAAAGGCTTTCCTGGACCTGTTACAAGGAGTAAGGCAAGATGTAGCCTGCATGACACTAGCCAGGTGCTATTGTAAGATTAAATAGAAGAATTTCAATATTTTAAATATATTATATATTAGTTTAACGTAATAAAAGGTGTTGCCTGGCATCACTTCTCGTTTCGAAATGAGTAGTACTGATGACGTAATGATCGCACAAGCCTGCCGAGATACTTGCAAGATCAGCAGGCTTCAGACAATTGGACAGCACCAAACCCCACTAAGGCTCCAAGCTTACTGCTGGTGGCTGCCAGATATAGCTTGTTCTACGCTGTTTCAATCCCTGATCCTACTACAGGCCATTTCCTGACCATTCTCTTTCATTCTGATTATGATTCTAATTCTGTCCTCCAGGTTCTGACCTGGCTACCTGACTAGTGCTATACAGGTGTCAAAGAGTGAAGGCCAGGGCAATCCCTGAGCTCTTGTAAATTGGAGTGGCTTGGGCTAAGCCTCTCCATGGTAGGCATTTTAAAGCTGCCAAGCAGCTACTGACTAAGCCTCGACATAATATAACACCACATATTACCTCTTTACACTGTGTGCACAATAATTAGGCGATTTGTATTTTTGATAATAAATTTACCTATTGAACAACTGCAGAGCTGTCCGTCAATCCAAAGGGTTGAAAAACCTGAAACCAAAATATTTAAGACCGTAAGGCTATGTGCACAAGTCCGGAGTTTCCGCGGAAATTTCCGCGGCAATTCCGCAACTGTGCCGCAAGTAAAATACACGTGGAATTGGCATGCGCTTTCCCCCTAAACACTAGCGTTTTACAAGCGTAGTTCGCTTGCAGAATGCTAGCGTTTTCCAAGCTTGGAAAACTGATTGACAGGTTGGTCACACTTGTCAAACATAGTGTTTGACAAGTGTGACCAACTTTTTACTATTGATGCTGCCTATGCAGCACCAGTAGTAAAAAGATATAATATTAAAAATACTAAAAAAATAATAAGTAGTGATATTCTCACCTTCCGGCGTCCCTTGCAGCGTTCCCGCTCCATGCGATGCTCCCGGTCCCAATAATGCCTAGCGGCAATGACCCCAGATGACGTAGCGCTCTCGCGAGACCGCTACGTCATCACAGGTCATTGCCGCAAAGCATCATTGGGAACAGAAGCATCGCGAGGAGTGGGAACGCTGTGAGGGACGCCGGAAGGTGAGAATATCACGATTTATTATTTTAATTCTTTTTTTAACAATTATATGGTTCCCAGGGCCTGGAGGAGAGTCTCCTCTCCTACACCCTGGGTACCATCCGCACATGATCCTCTTACTTCCCACATGGTGGGCATAGCCCCGTGCGGGAAGTAAGTGGATCAATGCATTCCTGTGTGTGCGGAATCGCGGGGAATGAACATGAATGAACATGCTGCGTTTTTTTCCAGAATGCGATTCCGCCACAGAAAAAAATGCAACATGTGCACAAAAATTGCGGATTGCATCCTAATAATAGGATGCTTAACGTATGCATTTTTTTGCGGTTTTAACGTGTTTTTATAGCGAAAAATCGTGAAAAAAAAATCGCAAAAAATCCTGAACGTGTGCACACAGCCTAAAAGTGAGGTTTTGTTTTTCTTAGGAAAATGTAAATTTTCCCACCTCAATTGTTTATGTTTATCTATTAAAGTGAGAATAATAACCAACACCTCAAAGTGTAAAAAAAAACATTTCTGTCATATAAAAAAAAAATGGCCTCCCTTCTTTTCAATATCAGTCATGACTCATAAGCATTCATGAAGGTTGATCGTCAACAGGTTAAAGGGAACCTGTCAACAGGTTTGACTGATAGGAGATAAGAACACCACCTTTCAGGCCCAATATACAGCATTCTAATATGCATATAAGCCCCCAACCCAATCTACACAACAATTAAAAGACCTTTTATTATACTCACCTGCATGGCGGTCCAGTCTGAGACGTGCTGCTGGTCTTGGTCTAGCGCTTCCCTTCTTATTGCGATGCGGTCCTCCTTCTTGCTTTGTTTGGATGACCCATCCCCACATCATCCACACAGTCTCTCTGGCACTGAACTCCTGCGCAGGCGCAGTTTTTCTCCCCCTCTCTAGGGCAGAGTGAAGTAGTGCACTGCGCATGCTTTGGCACTCTTTGACCTTTCCCGGCGCACTGCAGTATTTTGCTCTGCCCTAGTCAAGGCAGAGAAATATGCCTGCACAGGAGCACAATGCCAGGGAGATTGTGACGTTGATGTAGCAGCATGTCATCCACACGAAGCAAGAAGGAGGATGGCATAAAAAGAAGGGAGACGCCGTATCAAGACCAACGGCACCCAGCAAACTGGGTCACAACACATGTGAGTATAATAAGAGCTCTTTTCTTGCCTTGCAAGTCAGGCAAATGTTATATTACACAACTTTGATCATGGAGTTTTATTCAGAGACTAATCAGCATAATTGTAAGCATAAAGTCCATGCATAGCAGCCCAAGTACCTGGGTGATATTAGTGATAATTTTCTTTATCGCAAAACAACAGTAGTTTTTGAATGTTTAGGTAAATGTTGACAGTGGACCCCAAACACTCTAAAATACCTGAAAAAAACAAATAAAGATCTACTTACTCTCCTAGACCCAGCGTTGGCTCGCCACTGGTACTTGGGTCTCAGTGTCTTGGCTGCCGAGGTAACATCATGTTGACAACACGCATCACCTGTCACGATTCCTTCTCTCAGAGTGTCTGAGACTCAGTGATGGACAGCTCTGTCATCCTATCCTGTGCTGGGGAGTGCTGAGCTGTCAGTGCTTTGATTGACAGCTCGGTTGACCTGTCTGATACTGGGAGATGCAGAGATTTTCACAGATGCTCCCTGTTCTTAGTAATTGCCCTACTATATACTGTAGGTGAGCTGTCTGGCCAAGATCACTGCCATTCAAAAGCTTATGCTCTATGGTGTGTTCGCCTGATCCTTGTGCTGATCTTCTGCTGCTGACCTTTGGACTGCGTTCTGACTACCTGTTTTTTATTTTCCCTTTGCATATCTGCAATTTCTCTGGTATTCTGACCTTGGAATGTGACCTGACATTTGACTTTTTATTTTACCTTGGTTAACTATGTGCTCTTTTGGTATTGACAATGGAACGTCTCTGACTTCGTGGACTCATGGCCTGTCCGTGGGTTGTGACCAATCACTGAGCTCAAACGCTGCAATGTGGGTGATGAATGATGTGAGCCACCAAGCTTAGTGATTGGCTACAACGTTGATCTATACTGTTAACTGGAAGTCACCGCTGTATTGAGAATGGCAAATCCGGAGCAGTAGCTGGGAACAAGCATAGGTGAGTATCTGCTCTATTTGTCATTTTAGGTATTTTAGAGCATTTGGGGTCTACTTTCACAAGGGTGGAAAACCCCTGCAACAATATAATTTATGTTTTGTAGTTTATATTCATTAGACTTATTCTAAATTTATTTCCTTCTTTGTCCATTTTAGGTGGAGGAAGGACAAATGAGAGAACTTAATCCTTCGGTAATTAATGTGTCAGACATGGATGTCCCCCAGAATTATTTATCATTTGTTATTACATTACATCCTCGTCATGGATTAATTATTGAAGAAAGCTTTGGAGTAGATCAAGTGAAGCAAATACTTAAAAACCAAAAATTTAACACAGTTCCTTTAGTAAATGACTTCACAATGGAACACCTCAAAAATGGTACGATTGTAATGGTAAATTGGAATTTTTTTGAAATATTTTAATAGAGTGAGTAAAGGATTTACTTTCTACAGATGCCCTTGTATTGGTAAATATTTCAATTGCTTTGATTATAGTCTACATTAGTTGTATTTATCTTGTTGATGACAACTTCATGATGGACTAGCTGTGATTTACAGTGTGCAAACTTTACTGAAAAGATATCCATCGATGTGCACACACGTTTCTATACATTTATGGATAGGTTTATATGTTTTATGTTGATAGGCATGAAGCTTGCATATGTGCACGACAATTCTGAAAACCTTGCTGACAGCTTTACAATTCGGTTGTCAGACGGACAACATGAAGTGGAGAGAACTATTTTTGTCAACATTATTGGAGTTAATGATGAAAAACCAATTCTTATGAAGTAAGTATTATATACTTACTTAATATACAAACAAAACAATTAGTTTATCTATAAGGTAACGTCTACAGCAATACCGAAAATAGAATATTCCTACTACTCTGATTATAGTATTATAGTAACAGTTCTTGTAAATGAATGTTTACTCTCAATAAAATAAAGTTTCATATAGCACCAGCTAGAGATGAGTGGATTGATCCATGGACGATCAAGTTTGAAATAGGCCTGGACAGAAATGATGGTGCCCGTAACTTAATATTTTGTTGCACAACCTTTTGAGGCAATCGCTGCAATCAAACGATTCCTGTAACTGTCAATGAGACTTCTGCACCTCTCAACAGGTATTTTGTCCCACTCCTCGAGTGCAAACTGCTCCAGTTGTCTCGTGTTTGAAGGTTGCCTTTTCCAGATGGCATGTTTCAGCTCTTTCCAAAGATGCTCAATAGGATTTAGGTCAAGGCTAATAGAAGGCCACTTCAGAAATAATCCAGTGTTTTCCTCTTAGTCATTATTGGGTGTTTTAGCTGTATGTTTTGGGTCATTATCCTGTTGCAAGACCCATGACCTGCAACTGAGACCAAGCTTTCTAACACTGGGCAGCACATTTCTCCTTAGAATCCCTTCATAGTCTTGAGATTTCATTGTACCCTGCACTGATTCTAGACACCCTGTGCCAGATGCAGCAAAGCAGTCCCAGAACATAACGGAGCCTCCTCCATTTTTCACAGTAGGTACAGTTTCTTTTCTTGATATGTTTCATTTTTCCGTCTGTGAACATAGAGCTGATGTGCCTTGCCAAAAAGTTCAATTTTTGTCTCATCTGTCAATAGGAAATTCTCCCAGAAGTCTTGTCAATATGAAGTTTAACAAATTCCAGTCTGTTTTTTTTGTGATTTTTTTTTTTTTTCAACAATGGGGTCCTCCTTGGTCACCTTTCTTGAAGTCCACTTTGGCTCATACAATGACGGTGCGATCTGACACTGGTGTTCCTTGAGTTTAAAGTTCACCTTTAATCTGTTTAGTAGTTTTTCTGGGCTCTTTTGTTACCATTTGTATTATCCATCTTTGATTTGTCATTAATTTTCGGCCACATCCAGGGAGGTTGGCTACAGTCCCATGGATCTTACATTTCTTAATAATATGTGTACCAGTAGTCACAGGAACATCAAGCTGCTTGGAGATGGTCTTATAACTTTTACCTTTTATGTTTGTCTATAATTTTCTTTCTAATCTCCTGAGACAACTCTTTCCTTTGCTTCCTCTGATCCATGTTGAGTGTGATACACACCATGTCACCAAACAGCACAGTGAGTATCTGTAGCCATATATACAAGCCTATTCACCTACTCACTGATTCCAAGATTGTAGACACCTGTGATGCTAGTTAGCGGACGCACCTTGATTTAACATGTCCGTTTTGTCACAATATTTTCAGGGGTACCATCATATCTGTCGAGGCCTATTATATTACTTTTATTTTATTTTTTTAATTCTGTGGAAACATGGTTGAAAAGTAATGTCTGACTTTCATTTGTTCATTTTCATAGATTTTTAACTTATTATTACTTTTGTCAGATTCAAGTTATTTCTGTGACCATTTTGGGTTTTTCTGTAATTACCGTATATACTCGAGTATAAGCCGACCCGAGTATAAGCCGACCCCCCTAATTTTGCCACAAAAAACTGGGAAAACTTATTGACTCGAGTATAAGCCTAGGGTGGAAAATGGAGCAGCTACCGGTTAATGTCAAAAATAAAAATAGATACCAATAAAAGTAAAATTAATTGAGACATTAGTAGGTTAAGTGTTTTTGAATATCCATATTGAATCAGGAGCCCCATATAATGCTCCATACAGTTCATTATTGCCCCATAGATGCTCCATATAAAGCTGTGCCCCATATACAATGCTCTGCACCGTTCATTATTGCCCCATAGCTGTGCCATATAGTGCTCTGCACCGTTCATTATTGCCCCACAGCTGTGCCATATAGTGCTCTGCACCGTTCATTTTTGTCCCATAGCTGTGCCATATAGTGCTCTGCACCGTTCATTTTTGTCCCATAGCTGTGCCATATAGTGCTCTGCACCGTTCATTATTGCCCCATAGCTGTGCCATATAGTGCTCTGCACCATTCATTTTTGTCCCATAGCTGTGCCATATAGTGCTCTGCACCATTCATTTTTGCCCCATAGCTGTGCCATATAGTGCTCTGCACCGTTCATTATTGCCCCATAGCTGTGCCATATAGTGCTCTGCACCGTTCATTATTGCCCCATAGCTGTGCCATATAGTGCTCTGCACCGTTCATTATTGCCCCATAGCTGTGCCATATAGTGCTCTGCACCATTCATTTTTGTCCCATAGCTGTGCCATATAGTGCTCTGCACCGTTCATTTTTGTCCCATAGCTGTGCCATATAGTGCTCTGCACCGTTCATTATTGCCCCATAGCTGTGCCATATAGTGCTCTGCACCGTTCATTATTGCCCCATAGCTGTGCCATATAGTGCTCTGCACCGTTCATTTTTGTCCCATAGCTGTGCCACATAGTGCTCTGCACCGTTCATTTTTGTCCCATAGCTGTGCCATATAGTGCTCTGCACCGTTCATTTTTGTCCTATAGCTGTGCCATATAGTGCTCTGCACCGTTCATTATTGCCCCATAGCTGTGCCATATAGTGCTCTGCACAGTTCATTATTGCCCCATAGCTGTGCCATATAGTGCTCTGCACCGTTCATTATTGCCCCATAGCTGTGCCATATAGTGCTCTGCACAGTTCATTATTGCCCCATAGCTGTGCCATATAGTGCTCTGCACCGTTCATTATTGCCCCATAGCTGTGCCATATAGTGCTCTGCACCGTTCATTATTGCCCCATAGCTGTGCCATATAGTGCTCTGCACCGTTCATTTTTGTCCCATAGCTGTGCCATATAGTGCTCTGCACCGTTCATTATTGCCCATAGCTGTGCCATATAGTGCTCTGCACCATTCATTTTTGTCCCATAGCGGTGCCATATAGTGCTCTGCACCGTTCATTCTTGCCCCATAGCTGTGCCATATAGTGCTCTGCACCGTTCATTATTGCCCCATAGCTGTGCCATATAGTTCTCTGCACCGTTTATTATTGCCCCATAGCTGTGCCATATAGTGCTCTGCACCATTCATTCTTGCCCCATAGCTCTGCCATATAGTGCTCTGCACCGTTCATTTTTGTCCCATAGCTGTGCCATATAGTGCTCTGCACCGTTCATTATTGTCCCATTGATGTACCATAGAAAGCTCTGCCATTGCTGCTGCTGCAATAAAAAAAAAAAAAAGCCATACTCACCTCTCTTGCTTGCAGCTCCTCAGCGTCCTGTCCCGGCGTCTCTCCGCACTGACTGATCAGGCAGAGGGCGGCGCGCACACTATATGCGTCATCGCGCCCTCTGACCTGAACAGTCAGAGCGGAGAGACGCCGGGAAGATGGAGCGACGCCCGGCGTGTGGAACGGGGATAGGTGAATATGCGATACTTACCTGCTCCCGGCATCCCGCTCTTTCCCCCGGACAGCTGTCTTCGGTGCCGCAGCCTCTTCCTCTATCAGCGGTCACCGTTACCGCTGATTAGAGAAATGAATATGCGGCTCCACCCCTATGGGAGTGGAGTCCATATTCATTTTTCTAATGAGCGGTCCCACGTGACCGCTGAAGAGGGGAAGAGCTGCAGCACCCGAAGACCGTGTGACAGGCAGGGGGAGCATCAGGATCGCCGGGACTAGGTAAGTATGCCTCAGCGCCCTCTCCCCCTCACCCGCCGACCCTGCCACCCAACGTGACTCGAGTATAAGCCGAGAGGGGCACTTTCAGCCCAAAAATTTTGGCTGAAAATCTCAGCTTATACTCAAGTATATATGGTAAATGAGGGGTACCAACAATTTTGACCACGTGTGTAAATATACAGTATATATATATACTGTATATGTACAGTATATATACTGTATATATAAACTGTATATATATAATATATTTACTTTGTCTTCACATCCTGTTCCAGCCAGATGTGTACGGATCCCAGAAAGAATTCCAACCAGTGGAGGTTCACCGACCGCCATAATGGGACACCCAAGCGATGGGTGTCTCAATATGGAAATTACTGGTGGTACCAGCCTCTTGCACGGTACCACCAGCGGAACACCATCGCACCACATACACAAACACTGTATATGCCATATGCACCACACACACACACTGTATACGCCATACGCAACACAAATACTGTATATGCCATATGCACCACACCCACAAATACACACTGTATACGCAATACGCAACACACACACTGTATACACCGTACACACCACACACATACAAACATACACTGTATACGCCATACGCAACACACACACACTGTATATGCTGTACGCACCACACACACATACACACACTCTGTATACGCCGTACACACTACACATAAACATTGTATACGCCGTATGCAGCATCTTGCACGGTACCACTGGCGGAACACTGTCGGGAACACGCCACCGCCGGGATCAGCCGAATGATTCACTGATCGCCGCCATCTTTGTACAGGAGTGCATGCTCAGTTTTTATGTGACCGCCGCTATCTATCTGCACAAAGATGGCGGTGGTCTGCATGAATTCAATCCATGGGAAGTCTTTTGATGATTTAAATTTACCACTGCCCCCATCGTGACACTACCACCCTCCTGATGCGATAGCATCGGGCCTCCATCTAGTATATATATATATAGTGAGATGGCGCTACCTGAGTGGGTTGGGGGATACTTGCTTGGCAACGGGATTAAAGCACTCAGACATGGTTTCTCACATAAACAGTCTATTTGGTTTATTAACTCCGCATAAACCACATAACATAAAGTCCATTTCATTACATCCACGAACATATCATGACCACCAGTCTGTTCATGTAGCAGTTGAACCTCTCTGCCATATATTACAACCCCCCTTGTCTGGGGTTACCTTCCAGAAGCTCCGCTCCTCCAGCTGACTCCTTATCAGTCCTGGCTTTGCCAATACAGAAGTTGTCCCAGGCTCTGTAGGTACATGGTCTCACCTCATGCTCTTCAGGGATCAGTCCTACTCCCAGGACCTCCCAACACAGAGGCCATTCAGGATCACAGCTTCACCAGGTGCTCTTCAGGGATCCGGTCTCCACTCTGGACCTCCCAACACACAGGCCTTTCCTCTCACAGGACCTTACAGCCAAGAACCATTCAGAGCCATACACTCAGAACATGTGGCCCAAACCCTGGTCACATTATGTACCTGTAACCACCCCCATAGGTGGGAAGAGTGTGTGTGGTTAGCCAGTCCCGCCCAGCTCTCCAGCTAACCCTGCAAGCCTCCCTTTACAACTATGCAAATACCTTGTGGGACTACAGGTCCCAGAACAAACTTACCTCAGGCTTACAGCGCAGACTTCCACTGCGACACATGCCGGCCTTTTGCAATCCTGCCAGTCACTGTTTCACCATCAGCATTACAGATACGCCTCCATGCGTATCCTGAGGAGCACATACAGTGCCCCCTGTCTTTAACATGAGTCACTGCATCACTATATATATATACAGGGTGGAGCGCGGTAATTTGCTTTTTTGCACTGCATGCTGTGGCGGCACTGTCGGTCGAAGAGAGGGGAGAGTGGGTGTGGCTTACAGTGGCTGATGGGAGATTTGTATTCCTCTGCCGTTCAGTTGCCATCATGCAGTGGACACGTGAGGAGAGGTCATTTTGTGTTGAAGCGTATTTTTCAAATGCCCACTCGATCATTGCAGTGCAGCGTGCTTTTCGTTTACAATTCGCTGTTCCTCCACGCGGACGTGTTCCTGGACGGCAATCAATTGTAAATTGGGTGAATGCATTCAGAACAGCAGGGAATGTGTCATGTGTACAAAGGGGACCTGAGAGAAGGATTACAACACCACAAAACATCGAGAGAGTTAGAGCAGCAGTACTGCAATCTCCGAAACGCTCTGCTCGGAAGCAATCATTTGCTCTTGGCATTTCAAGACGTTCTCTCCACCGGATTCTTCATGATGAACTGAATTTTCACCCGTATAAAATGTGCGTGGTCCAACATTTGTCAGCATGGGACTATTTGACACGGCGGACCTCTTGTGAAGACATGTTAGCAACGATACCCCGTGACGCAATTGTGTTTTTTTCTGATGAGGCACATTTTCACCTCAGTGGGTGTGTAAACAAACAAAATATGCGTTACTGGAGTGAAACAAACCCCAGAGAAGTTCACGAGAGACCTCTGCATTCGGACCGCGTCACTGTGTGGCGCGCCATATCACGAGTAGGCATCATTGGTCCTTACTTTTTTCAGGATAATGGTCGTGCCATAACTGTGAACTCCGAACGGTACTTGTCTATGATACAGGATTATTTTCAGCCGGCTCTTGAGGCAATGGAACTAGAGGATACATGGTTCCAACAGGATGGTGCCACTGCACACACAGCGAGGGTTACCATGAATTGTTTGAGGCAAATGTTTCCTGGACGGCTTATCTCTTTGAGGGGAGATGTGAACTGGCCAGCACGCTCACCAGATTTAGACCCATGCGATTTTTTCCTTTGGGGTTATCTGAAGTCTAAGGTGTATATCAACCGTCCCAACACCTTGGAAGACCTAAGGAACAATATTGAAGCTGAAATTGGCAGAATACCAGTGGACATGCTTGTTAGAGTTCATGAAAACTTCAGAAAACGTATGCAGCAGTGTGTGGATAGCGAAGGTCGACATTTGCCAGATACACTATTTAAAACCATGTAATTTAAAAATTCCATTACTGTTCAGTATAATTAAAATATAAAATAAATTTTTCTAATGATCATAATTTTTTTATTTCATTCCCAAATCAGCAAATTACCGTGCTCCACCCTGTATATATATATATACAAAAAAATTACACACAATAAAAAGAGGTGGACAAAAGATACTAAATCCTAATGAATAGCAGTCAATAGTCATGAACAGTTAGTAGTAATATAATGTACAATATAGCAACAGTAACAATTTACTCATTATGTAATAAGCTATACTCAGCAGCATAGTACTCTTGATAATGTTATATAGATAGGAAAAAAGAGGTTTTCATTTTGGGATCACCATAGACAAGAATATAGTATTAATTGTTAATAATGTTAAAAACATAATGGCCCTGATTCATCAAAGCAATTTTGCAAGAATTCAGTCTTAAAGTGCTTTGAAAAGTCGCAAATGTTTAGATACTTTATATAAATAAAATTATTATTATTATTATTTATTATACTTTAGGCAAGTGTTTTTAAGCAAGTTCTCCTAGCTCTGAACTGCACTTCATGACAAACTGCAGTGTGCCTTAACCCCTTCATGACCTTGGGATTTTCTGTTTTTCCGTGTTTGTTTTTCGCTCCCCTCCTTCCCAGAGTCATAACTTTTTTATGTTTTCGTCAATTTGGCCATGTGAGGGCTTATTTTTTGCGAAACAAGTTGTAATTTTGAACGACATCATTGGTTTTAGCATGTCGTGTACTAGAAAATGGGAAAAAATTCCAAGTGCGGTGAAATTGCAAAAAAAAGTGCAATCTCACACTTGTTTTTTGTTTGGCTTTTTTGCTAGGTTCATTAAATGCTAAAACTGCCCTGCCATTATGATTCTCCAGGTCATTATGAGTTCATAGACACCTAACATCTCTAGGTTATTTTTTATTTAAGTGGTGAAAAAAAATTCCAAACTTTGCTAAAAAAATTGCGCCATTCTCCGATATTGGTTGAGGGCTTATTTTTTGCGTGCCAAGCTGGCGTTTTTAATGATACCATTTTGGTGCAGATACGTTCTTTTGATCACCTGTTATTGCATTTTAATGCAATGTCGTGGCGACCAAAAAAAACGTAATTCTGGCGGTTCAAATTTTTTTCTCTCTACGCCATTTAGGGTTCAGGTTAATACTTTTTTTTATTGATAGATCGGGTGATCCTGAACGCAGCCATACCAAATATGTGTAGGTTTGATTTTTTTATTGATTTATTTTCAATGGGGCGAAAGGGGGGTGATTTAAACTTTTATATATATTTTTTTTCTCACATTTTTTTAACTTTTTTTTTTTTTTTTACTTTTGCCATGCTTCAATAGCCTCCATAGGAGGCTAGAAGCTGGCACCACTCGATCGGCTCTGCTACATAGCAGCGATCATAAGATCGCTGCTATGTAGCGTAATAATATGCTTGCTATGAGCGCCGACCACAGGGTGGTGCTAAACAGCTAGCCGGGATCAGTAACCATAGAGGTCTCAAGGACCTCTATGGTTACCATTCTGATGCATCGCTGACCCCCAATCATGTGACGGGGGTTGGCAATGCGCTCATTTCCGGCCGTGCGGCCGGAAGCGCCGGTTAAATGCCGCTGTCAGCGTTTGACAGTGGCATTTAACTAGTTAATAGCGGTGGGTGAATCGCGATTTCACCCGCCGCTATTGCGGGCACATGTCAGCTGTTCAAAACAGCTGACATGTCCCGGCTTTGATGCGGGCTCACCGCCGGAGCCCTGCATCAAGTGGGGTATCTGGCTTCTAACGTACTATCCCGTCCGAGTTCAGAAAGGGGTTAAGCCAGAGATCTTACTCCAGTCCCAGAGATAGGCATATGTTACTCACCAGATGGTTCCGATCTGTAAAGAGGCAAGCACTCTTAATGAATCAGGAGTTTCTAACTCCACAATGTCCCCTCATCAAGACCGGCATGACAATTGCCGTTATTGATGAATTGAGGCCAAAAAGACTATTTACAACTGGTGAAATAAGTATTGAACACACCACCAATTTTTTTAGTAAATATATTTCTAAAGGTTATATTAACATGAAATTCTCACCAGATGGTAACAGTGATGATAATGTGTGCAAAACTGTAAAGCGCTGCGGAATATGTAGGTGCAATATAAAAATAAAGATTATTATTATTATCCACACAAGCAAAGCAATCAAACCATACATGTCCTTAAATTAAGTCATGTGTAATAATGAGAAATGACACAGGGAAAATGTATTGAACACATGAAGAAAGACAATTCAGTAATTAGAAATTATTCCTGCCATTTTGTGAAAAATAATATCAGCTGGTTCAACTGATGGTCTATAAAAAGGTGTCTCATTACCAAGGTGCCACACAAGAAATATCTCATGATGGATAAAACCAGTGAGCTATCTCAAGATCTTTGCAACCTCATAGTTGCAAATTATACTGATGGCATTGGTTACAGAAAAAATTATACCGAACTACTGAAGGTTCCAGTGAGCACTGCTGGGACCATAATCCAGAAATGGAAGGAAGATAATTTCACCATAATCCGGCCACTATCAAGTGCTCTCCACAAGATTTCCGACAGAGGAGTGAAAAAAATTATCAGAAATGATATGCAAGAGTCAACAACCACCTGTGGAGGTCTACAATAAGACCTGGAATCAGCAGGTACAATTGTTTCAAAGAAAACTATAAGTAATGCACTCAACCTCCATGGTCTGTATGCACACTGACTCCATTGCTGAACAAAAAGCATGTTCAAGTGTATTTAAAGTTTGATCAACAACATTTAGACAAGCCCGTGAAATACTGGGGAAATATAGTCTGTTCAGATGAGACCAAAATTGAACTCTTTGGATGCCATACATTATGAGGTGGGGCTATTTTTCAGCATATGGCACTGGCAAACTTCATACGACTGAACGATGAATGTACAAATGTACCAAGACATTCGTGATAAAAATCTGCTGCCATCTACCAGGATGATGAAGATGAAATGAGGGTGGGCATTTCAGCACGACAATAATCCTAAATACACTGTAAAGGAAAATCTCATTTAGTTTCAGAGAAAGAAAAGAAAGCTGCTGGCATGGCCCAGCCAATCACCCAATAGAAAATGTGTGGAAGGAACTAAAGCTCAGAGTTCATAGAAGGAGCCCATGGAACCTTCAGGATTTGAAAAATCAGCCAAAAATCACATCAGAACAGTGCATGCGACTAATTTCTTCATACAGGAGGCAACTTTAAGCTGTCATAACCAACAAAGGCTTTTGTACGGAGTAGTAATTACATTTTAACAAGTGCGTTCAAATTTTTTTTACCTGTGTTATTTCGCATTATTACACACAATTTAATTTATGGATATCTATGGTTTGATTTATTTGCTTGTGTGAATTGGATTGGTTGTTATTGACATCTGGTGAGAATTTTATGTCAATAGCGCCTTTAGAAATATATTTACTTAGAAATTTGGTGGAGTGTTCAATACTTATTTCTACCACTGTATTATCATAAGTATCATGTTGGGCTTGCGTTTGGCATTGATAGATTATCTTGTCACATAAGATAAGCTGAGTTAAATAATAAATTAGGTAAGATAGTGGAGCTTATAGAATTGTCAAGCTTTTACGACACTGAACTATGCTAATTGAACCAATCAGAATATAGAAGATCAGTATATTCAAAATATAAAAAAAAAAAATCTAAGCATCTATTATTACTCCTTGCTAGTGTTGAGCGATACCGTCCGATACTTGAAAGTATCGGTATCGGATAGTATCGGCCGATACCCGAAAAATATCGGATATCGCCGATACCGATATCCGATACCAATACAAGTCAATGGGACATCAAGTATCGGAAGGTATTCTCATGGTTCCCAGGGTCTGAAGGAGAGGAAACTCTCCTTCAGGCCCTGGGATCCATAGGGATGTGTAAAATAAAGAATTAAAATAAAAAATATTGATATGCTCACCTCTCCGGCGGCCCCTGGACATCACGCTGCTAACCGGGAGGCTTCTTTGTTTAAAATGCGCGCCTTTAGGACCTGCGAATGACGTCCCAGCTTCTGATTGGTCGCGTGCCGCCCATGTGACAGGCACGCGACCAATCAGAAGCCGCGACGTCATTCTCATTCACTAAACTCCTAATTCTAGGAATTGAGGACCTGCGAATGACGTCACGGCTTCTGATTGGTCGCGTGCCGGTCACATGGGCGGCACGCGACCAATCAGAAGCCGGGACATCATTCGCAGGTCCTAAAGGCGCGCATTTTAAACAAAGAAGCCTCCCGGTTAGCAGCGTGATGTCCAGGGGCCGCCGGAGAGGTGAGCATATCAATATTTTTTATTTTAATTCTTTATTTTACACATCCCTATTGATCCTATACCGATACCCGATATCACAAAAGTATCGGATCTCGGTATCGGAATTCCGATACCGCAAGTATCGGCCGATACCCGATACTTGCGGTATCGGAATGCTCAACACTACTCCTTGCTGTAAACAAACAAAACATAGATAAATAACAAAATGAACATATACCCTGCTGTAAGTAAAAAGCAATAGTGCATATAAATGACATGGTACTTAGTAAACACTGTTTTTGATAGAAATAAAAAAAAGCTGAAAAGCTATCCCACCAGCACCAATGGGTACCAAAAGGATGTCTTCTGGCCCTAGTGTTCAACATTTTTATAAATGATCTAGATAAGTGAACCGAAGATAAACAAATTTGCAGTTAATCAAAAGCTAGGAGGGATAGCTAACACTAGAGAAGACAGAGAAAGGTTTCTGAAGGATCTAGATAAGCTTGAACAATGTGCACCAACTAATAAAAAGGTATTTAATAAAGAGAAATGCAAGATTTTACATCTGGGCAAGAAAAACTAAAATTACATCTACAAAATGGGAGGAATAGAACTAAGCAACAGCACATGTGAAAAAGACTTGGGTATACTAATAAATCACAGACTACACATGAGTCAACAGTGTGATGCAGCAACAAAAAAGGCAAACACATTTCTAGGATATATTAAGAGAATCATAGAGTCTAGGTCAGGGGTGGGCAATTAATTTTGACTATGGACACCCAGCAATAGGTTGTTATAAAGAATTTGAAGGCAGTGGTTAGCTGAAGTCTGAAACACATGGACCTCCCATGTTCTGTTTTTCCATGCCTTTTTTTTTTACAGCTGTCTAGGGTTACTGATTGCCTGTGGACTTTTCTGTCTTCATGATTGTCTTTAATAAGTACATATCTTGTTCAGTTAGGTTGGTTGAGGTCAGGTAACTAAGCTGACCTTTGAAGAAGAAGAATCTATCTATTTTACTCCTGGGTTGCTTTCACAATGCAGGTGCTTCTCACAAAATTAGAATATCATCAAAAGTTAATTTATTTCAGTTCTTCAATACAAAAAATGAATCTCATACTGTAAATTATATAGAGTCATTACAGAGTGCTCTATTTCAAGTGTTTATTTCTGTTAATGTTGATGATTATGGCTTACAGCCAATGAAAACCCAAAAGTCATTATCTCAGTAAATTAGAATACTGTATAGATCACTCTGTTTTGTAATGACTCTATATAACATATGAGTTTCACTTTTTGTATTGAAGAACTGAAATAAATTAACTTTTTGATGATATTCTAATCTTCTGAGAAGCACCTGTATGTTTTGGATATTATCAGGTTTATTAATCTTTCGAGCTGACCTACAGGGATATAGTTCAATAATAAAATGAATCATCAAAAATAAAAATTAGCAAATAAATGTTCACACAGTGTATACGTATTATTTTCAGCTACTTGCTTTATGAAGTTGTGTAAGGGAGAAAACTGTTTCATAATATTATCATACCATGTGCCATTTTGATACATTTGGTGCAATTTTTGCCATCTTGTACAATGGTTCATTTTATGACACTATTGATAAATGTTGGAATAAGTTTAAATGCAACAACTCCATTCCTGTTGTAGTCTGCATTGAATGTCTATGAGTGTTCATTTGTCAGCTATGCTGTGATTGTTAAAGTTTGTACAAAAAGGTCAGAGGACTCTCACTGATTGCATCATTCTGCTGCTGTTTCCTTCACAGAGAGACATGTGTTACATGGACTAGATTATATCGGTAGTTACTGTCAAAGCTTTCTTATTTTGTTCCAGTTCAAGCTGCATATATTAAACACAGTTTGCCTTACGTTGGATTCTGCTGCTTATATGAAGTAACACGCGCTGCTGTGGTAATACTCCGGCTAACAGGTTATGGGCCCAGCCACCGGAAAGTAAATGGTAAAAAGCCCAGTCACCGGAATAAGCAGCGAGCCAAGCGCAGACAGCACAGAGGAACCCCCGGAATACAAGGACACCGGAACGCAAAGGTACCGCAGTGTACAGAGCACCGGACAGCGCAGCTTAAAGGGCCAGTAACAAACAAAAAAAAAAAAAAAAAAAAAGGTACAAGAGACAAGAATGTCTACAGAAAGGAATGCAGTGAAGTACACAGTGCCAAGTCTCACAAATCACAATTACAGCTCCTGGAAATTCAAGGTAAAGATGTTACTTATAAGAGAGGGTACATGGAAATGTATTGAACAGCCTGTGCCTGACCCAGTACCGGGTGATTGGCTAGAGACTGATCAGAAAGCACAAAGCACTATTTCCCTCAGCATAGATGATAACCAGATTGTACATGTATGCAAATGTGATACTGCAAAGAAAATGTGGGAAGAATTACAGAAAGTGCATGAAAGGTCAAATCTCAGCAATAAGCTATATCTTATGAGAAAGCTGTATCAGTCTAAATTAAGTGATGGCCAGCATATGCAGGACTATATCAGAAACACCCTAGAGATTGTGGAGCGCCTAAGGGGTATTGGTGAAGAAATTAAAGATTTTCATGTTGCTGCATTACTATTAAGTGGTCTTCCAGAAAGTTATGACACGCTTGTGACTGCATTAGATGCCAGACCAGATGATGAACTCACACTAGAATATGTGAAAGGGAAACTTGCAGATGAATACAAGAGAAAGTCAGAGACTATTAGCAATAATATATGCAAAGCAGAAGCAGCATTAAAGACACAGTACTTTTCTAAAGCTCAGAGTCATTTAAAGGAAACTCGTGAATGTTTTGTCTGTAAAAAGCCTGGTCACCTTAAAGCAGACTGCAGAGTGTGGAAAGCAAGAATGAATCAGTTTAAAAAGCAGGACAGTCATCAAAAGGTTAAAACAGCTGTAAAGAAGGAAGATGCATGTATTGCGACTGCATTTGGGGTCAGCACAAGCCCATATGCAAACCATGTTTGGTGTATTGACTCTGGAGCGACTGCTCACATGACACGTGATAAAGATTTCTTCATTAATCTAGATGAAAGCAAGTCTGAAAAGGTAATTTTAGCTAATGGTCACTATATGACATCAGAAGGAATAGGAGATGGTTATCTCCATTGTCAAGTTCAATCCTCAGCACAAGTCAGAAAAATCCCAGTTAAAGACGTGCTGTATGTTCCCAAACTTGAAAGTAACCTTTTATCTGTAAAGAAGCTTGCACAACAGGGAAATATAGTTACATTTAAGGATGACAGATGCATCATTTCAAAGAAGGGTCATACCCTTGCCGAAGGAAAAATCAAAGATGAACTTTATCAGCTGAAATGCAATGAAACTGTTTACAGTGCTAGACAAGATTTTCATAAGGACTGTATTCATGTGTGGCACAGACGCCTAGGCCACAGAGATCCAGAAGCAGTAAAGAAACTAGCTCAACTTGCAAATGGTATTGCAATCAACCAGTGTAATCAAACAATGAAGTGCACAAGTTGCCTAAAAGGGAAAATGTCCAGAAAATCGTTTCCTAAAGTAAGCACTACTAAATCTGCACAGATACTGGATTTGATACATACAGATGTGTGTGGTCCAATGAGTGTTCTTACTCCCAGCAAGAAGAGATATTTTCTCACATTCATTGATGATTATTCCAGATATACTGTTACTTACCTACTTCAAAGTAAAGATGAAGTTCCACAGAAACTTGAAGAATATCTTGCTGCAGTTCTTAACAAATTTGGAAGAATACCAAAGGTACTGCGAGCAGATAATGGAACTGAATATACAAGTGGTAAAGTGCAAACCATCCTGAAAAAGAATGGAATCGTGTTCCAGACAACCGTTCCATACAACCCAGAGCAGAATGGCACAGCAGAGAGAAAGAACCGAACTCTTTGTGAAAGTGGAAGAAGTATGCTATTTGATGGAAACCTACCTACAACATATTGGGGAGAAGCCATCATGACTGCTACCTATCTTCAAAATCGACTGCCAAGTAAAGCTACAAGTAAAACTCCATATGAGCTATGGAACTGTGAGAAGCCCAACCTGAAGCATCTCAGGATATTCGGAAGCAAAACTTTTGTGCATGTTCCCAAAGAAAAACGTTCTAAGTGGGAATCTCATGCAAAGGAAGGAGTTCTTGTGGGGTACAGTGAAACTCAGAAAGGATACAGAATCCTGCACCCACAGACCAACACAGTAACAATCAGCAGAGATGTAGTGATTGATGAAAACTCAGTATCGCTCAAATTTCATGAGGTTACGCAAATAATTCAACCTAAGGAACAAGAATTTCAGTCAGTGATTCCAGACATTGAAGAGAATCTCAAAGAAAATACTGAAGTCTGGATATGCTCTGAAAGTACTGAAAAAGAAACAGAAGAACCAAGCCAACCTCAGGAGATCAGAAGATCAGAAAGATCAAATAAAGGAATTCCAGCTAAACGCCTTTCTTATATGGTCAGATCAATTCCAGAAGAAGAGCCACAGTCATGGCAGGAAATGCAAAAACTGCCTATTCATAAGAAGCAAAAATGGATAAAAGCTGCTGATGAAGAAATGGAATCCCTTCATAAGCTCAAAACATGGGAGCTCACAGAGCTACCTCAAGGCAAGAAAGCAATTGGATGTAAGTGGGTCTTTAAGAACAAATATGACTCCGAAGGTAATGTTCACCGTTTTAAAGCAAGATTGGTCGCAAAAGGATATTCACAAAAATATGGTGAAGATTATGATGCTACTTTTGCTCCAGTTGCCAAGCAAACTACATTCAGAACTTTATTATCCATAGCTGCTGTTCAGCAGATGAAAGTAAGACATTTTGACATCAAAACAGCCTTTCTACATGGAGACATTGAAGAAGAGCTGTACATGACTCAACCAGAAGGCTATGTTAAAAGGGGTAAAGAGAACCTTGTTTGCAGAATGCAAAAATCTCTCTACGGCCTTAAGCAATCAGCAAGAGCATGGAACACTAAGATGAACAAAGTGTTAATCGACGAAGGATTTAAAAGGTCTCAAGCGGATCCATGTTTGTATACAAAAGGTGTATCACAAGATTGGATGTATGTTATTCTATATGTGGATGATGTAATAATAGCGCATCAAGAAGAGAGAGAAATTTCAAAACTAGGTCAAATTCTGAACAAGCATTTCGAGACCAAGGACCTTGGAGATGTGACATACTATTTGGGAATCCAAATCCAGAGAGAGGAAGATGGAAGTTTTCTTCTTAATCAAAATTCTAAAATCTCCACAGTTCTAAACCAGTTTGGAATGTCAGAAGCCAAAGGCATATCAACTCCAATGGATCCATCTTACCTAAAATTGGAAGGAGAAGAAGATCTGCTACCCACAAATGACAGTTACAGACAAGCAGTGGGGGCACTTCTATACATAGCAACCACAACCCGTCCAGATATCTCAGCCACAGTGGGAATTCTCTGCCGACGTGTAAGCAAGCCACGCCAAAGAGATTGGAATGCAATTAAGAGACTTCTTCAGTATCTTAAGGCAACCCAAGAGTTAAGTCTAAAGATTTCTGCATCAGGAGATCTAATTCTCAGAGGATATGTAGATGCAGATTGGGCTGGAGACTCAAGTGATCGAAGATCAACAAGTGGTTACTTGTTCAAGTTAGGACACACTTCAATCTCATGGTCCAGTAGAAAACAAGTGTCAGTTGCATTGTCTTCTACAGAAGCAGAATATACATCAGCTGCTCATGCAAGTCAAGAGTTAATTTGGTTGAAGCAACTTTTGGAAGAATTCGGCAAACCACTAGCTGAACCAACTGTTATCTATGAGGACAACCAAGGATGTATCAAGCTCGCCAGCAGTGAAAGGATAAGTGCAAGAACAAAGCACATTGATGTTAAACATCATCACTTGCGTGACTTAGTAGAGCGTGAAGTTCTAAAGTTTGTTTACTGTGAATCTGACAAGATGTTAGCAGATGTTTTGACAAAGCCATTGTCAAGAGCCAAGTTTGAAGAATTCAGAACTGCAATGGGACTAACAGGATAAGCAGTTGTTGAGTGGGGGTGTTGGAATAAGTTTAAATGCAACAACTCCATTCCTGTTGTAGTCTGCATTGAATGTCTATGAGTGTTCATTTGTCAGCTATGCTGTGATTGTTAAAGTTTGTACAAAAAGGTCAGAGGACTCTCACTGATTGCATCATTCTGCTGCTGTTTCCTTCACAGAGAGACATGTGTTACATGGACTAGATTATATCGGTAGTTACTGTCAAAGCTTTCTTATTTTGTTCCAGTTCAAGCTGCATATATTAAACACAGTTTGCCTTACGTTGGATTCTGCTGCTTATATGAAGTAACACGCGCTGCTGTGGTAATACTCCGGCTAACAATAAACCATGCCAAACAGCAGTTATAGGACTTTATCAAGTTTTGGGTTAACATTTTCTTTATTTCTGTAATGTTAGTCTTGAATAATTATGGATTATGGAAGAAAAAGGGGTGCTCACTATTTAAATAGGTGCTCAGGAGAAAAGAAACGTAAATATCAAAAAGAACTCCGGCACACAAAAAAGCAGTCCCAAATAAATGGTAAAGTTTATTAATCCTCTGTTTTTTCTTTTTTTATAATAATAATAATTATGGTACATTATCTAATGGAAGGGTAAACATTGTACCCATGTACAGAGCTTCCTTCTTAATTGAATCATTGTTAATACTTTCTCCTGAAGGCACTGTGAAGTAGTGCTGAGCATGGGTGAACATTACATTATTTCAAGTGCTGTACTGTCAGCTGAAGATAAAGATACTCCCAGAGATGAAATTTACTATATAATTAACAGAACTCCAGGCCAAGGAGAACTTCAAATAAAGGTTTGTGTTCTCTGTAATATGTTCCATGTAGCTGCAATACAAAAATTGTGACTTATTCTTAATAGTGTTGGTGTACATTACCATCTATAAACAGACGCTTCTCACAAAATTAGAATATCATCAAAAAGTTAATTTACTTCAGTTCTTCAATACAAAACGTGAAACTCATATATTATATAGAGTCATTATAAACAGAGTTCTGCTAACGTTGATGATTATGGCTTACAGCCAATGAAAACCCAAAAGTCATTATCTTAGTAAAATTGAATATTTATAACACCAGCTTGAAAAATGATTATAAAATCCGAAATGTTGGCCTACTGAAATGTGTGCTCAGTAAATGCGCTCAGTACTTGGTCAGAGCTCCTTTTGCATCAATTACTGCATCAATGCAGCGTGGTATGGAGACGATCAGCCTGTGGCACTGCTGAGGTGTTATGGAAGCCCAGGTTGCTTTGATAGCAGCCTTCAGCTCGTCTGTATTTTTGGGTCTGGTGTCCCTTATCTTCTTCATGACAATACCCCACAGAATCTCTATGGGGTTAAGGTAATGCAAGTTTTCCAGGCCAATCAAGCACAGTGATACTGTTGTTTTAAAACCAGGTATTGGTACTTTTGCCAGTGTGGACAGGGGCCAAGTCCTGCTGGAGAATGAAACTTCCATCTTCAAAAAGCTTGTCGGCAGAGGGAAGCATGAAGTGCTCTAAAATTTCCTGGTAGACGGCTACACTGACTTTGGTCTTGATGAAACGCAGTAGAACTACACCAGCAGATGACATGGCTCTCCAAACCATTGCGGATTGTGATTCACACTAGACCTCCAGCTTGGATTGTGGCCTCTCCACTCTTCTTCCAGACTCCAGGACCATGATTTCCAAATGAAATGCAAAATTTACTTTCATCTGAAAACACCTTGGACCACTGAGCAACAGTCCAGTTCTTTCTCCTTGGCCCAGGTAAGACACTTCTGGCATTGTCTATTGGTCATGACTGGCTTGACATAAGGAATGCGACACTTGTATCCCATGTCCTGGATACTTCTGTGTGTGGAGGCTCTTGAAACAATGATTCCAGCAGCAGTCCACTCCTTGTGAATCTCACCAAAAAATTTTCGAATGGCCTTTTCTTAATAATCCTTTCAAGGTTATGGTTATTCCAGTTGCTTGTGCACCTTTTTATACTACACTTTTTTCTTCAAATACACAGTAATCTCCAGTGATCTCAAGAAGGAAGGTAAGTATGAAAATTATTCCTTTGTTTCTTTCATTAAAACCATCTACCTTTCGTGTCTCCCCTTTTCCTTGTAAGCTTGCGAGCAGGGCCCTCATTTCTCTTGGTATCTATTTTGATCTATGTGTTTATTGTTATGTTGTAATGTCTATTGTCTGTACAAGCCCCCTCTAAAATGTAAAGTGCTATGTCGGCGCTAAAGGAATCAAATTATTATTATTATTATTATTATTATTATTGTTAAAAGAGCATATTATATTACAGGCAGTGGATACCCCAGGGGATGGTAAAAAATCTGACGCGTTTCAACTCAGAAGAGTCTTAATCATGGATTGTATGAATGATAATCCATGGTTAAGACTCTGAGTTGAAATGCATCGGATTTTTTACCATCCACTGGGGTATCCACTGCCTGTAATGTGCTCTTTTAATGAAAGAAATAAAGGAAAAAAATGTATACTTACCTTCCTGCGTGAGATCGCTGGAGATTACGTGTATCCGCCAGGCCAGGGTGGCTCTGTGCGACAGTGTGGATCCTGCTGTCCAAAGCTGTGAGCTAAACATTTTTTCTTCACACTTTTTCCTTCCACTCAACTTTCCATTAATATGCCTGAATACAGCACTCTGAACAGCCAGCTTCTTTAGCAGTGACCTTTTGTGGCTTACCCTACTGCAAGTCAGCAGTCTTCCCCATGATTGTGGAGCCTACTGAAACAGACTAAGGGACCTTTTTAAACACTTAGGAAGCCTGTTTTTGCTAATTATTCTAATTTACTGAAATAATGACTTTTGGGTTTTTATTGGCCGTAAACCATAAACATTAAGAGAAATAAACTTTTCACATAGATCACTCTGCTTGTAATGTCTCTATATAATACATGAGTTTCACTTTTTGCATTGAATAATTGAAATAAATTAACTTTTTGATGATATTCTAAATTTGCTAAAAGCACCTATATCTGTGTGTGAATAGTGTCACCAATGTACTTGTTATTTAAATTTTGTCCTAGAGATGTAATTTCAAGGATGACATATGCAGGGGAGATTGTTTGTGTAAGCAGCTACATGAAAGCAATATGTACATATGCAAACAATGCTCATAAAGATCCTGGAAAT
Source organism: Ranitomeya imitator (assembly GCF_032444005.1). Taxonomy (NCBI): domain Eukaryota; kingdom Metazoa; phylum Chordata; class Amphibia; order Anura; family Dendrobatidae; genus Ranitomeya; species Ranitomeya imitator. Next base: position 465,892,277 of record NC_091282.1, on the reverse strand, counting down.
TGAATTCCACAGTCTTCATTTTCTCGCTGTTAAAGGGACTCTGTCACTGGGTTTTTTCTACCTTATCTGAGAGTAAGATAGTATAGAGTATAGTGCAGCGGGGCTGTGGTAGTGCAACTGATAGGCAGGAACCACAGAAAGTTCAACATAGACAGTGTCTTTATTGCAAACTCACATACAGGAGTGATATCCTCCGGATCGCAGCCGGGTTTCCATATATACAATGCGTGTTCCGAACCCATTGCCGTGGATAATAACACCGCCGTGTCTCTTGGGTGCATCAGACGCCTTGAGTTCCCTGGCTCTGTGTTAGCTCCACACAGACCTGGTTTGCACAGAGCCACCTGCTCTGCAGCTTGTAGACTCCAAACTGATACACCCAAGCCAAAACTGACAGATTTTAAATGAAATCGTGGCCATAAGGTCACTTCCAAAACCCGGAGTGAAGAGAGGGATTCGCCCCACTACCAAACCTGCAAATCCCTCTAAAAATAAAAGTCCTTAGCGGGTTTCCTAAAAATCTGACTGAGTCACTACTTGGACCAGGGGCGTAACTACAACACGTGCAGGGGTTGCAATCGCACCCGGGCCCTGTAGCCTAAGGGGCCCTAAAAGTCCCTTTGGCCTATAGAAAAAGACTATTGCTATTAAAGATTTAAAATATTTGAAGGTCCCATTGGAGCTTTCGCCTCGGGGCCCATGAGTTTCAAGTTACGCCACTGACTTGGACCCAATTCTTTTTTTTTTATTTTAGCTTGTGACTCACAGTCATCCTGCTGTGAACACAAGGCACTCCAGCAAGACTGATAGGACTCCATCCGCATCCTGGGGGACACATATTGACCATTGCATATGATCCCCTTCAGTGTCTCACAAGAGAAAGAGACTCTGATTCCAGCGATGTGTCATTTACTGGGCTACTTGCTGAAGTTTTGAAAAGATTATGGTTTTATCTGTTGCAGATCTAGCAGTTCTCTGAATGCTGAGCTCTGTATAACCCCGTCCACATTACTGATTGACAGCTTTCTGTGTACACTGTGCATCGGCAGAAGTTGACACTCAGTGGTGGAGGAAGGGGTATACAGACCTAATTAATATGGAGGACTACTACATGGCAACAGGTTTACTAGTTCTCAAGTGAATCTCCAGCTGATAAAAATGTAATTTTATAAAACTACAGCAAACAGCTTAGAATTAAGCTGAGCAGTAGTACTCAATGTAAAGCAGCAGCCGCAAAAGCAAACAAATTTTTAAGGTGTTGCATTGCAGCGGGGTTGGTGTAGTGCGACAGGCAGGGACCACAGAAGGTTCAACATAAGCAGTGTCTTTATTTTCAGACTCACAAGAGTGATATCCTCTGGATCGCAGCCGGGTTTCCAGAAATACAGTCCGTGTTCAAAACCCAATGGCACCGCCGTGTCTCTTGTGTGCGTCAGCCCCTTGAAGTCCCTGGCTCTGTGTTAGCTCAACACAGACCTGGGTTGCACAGAGCCTCCTGCTCTGCAGCTTGCAAACTCCAAACTCACACACCCAAGACAAACCTGACAGATTTAAATGGAATCGTGCCCATAGAATCTCTTCCAAAACCCGGAGTGGAGAGAGGGATGCACCCCAGTACCAAACCTGTAAATCCCTCTGAAAATAAAAGCCCTTGACGAGTTTTTCTAAAAATCTGACTGAGTCACTATTTGGACCCAATTCACTCTTTCTTTTATTTTGCCTTGTGATTCACAGGCGTTCTGCAGTGAACACAAGGCGCTCCAGGGGGTTTAATATGACTCCGTCTGCATCCTGGGGGACACATATCGACCCTCGCATATGATCCCCCTCACTGCCTCACAGTGTATAAAGAGATAAATAAAATCCCGCAATCTCAATGTATTGTTACCCGTTTATAAATCACTGATGAGGCCACATCTAGAATATTGGATCCAGTTTTGGGCCCCATATTTAAAAAAGGACATTCAGAAAGTCAGTACAAAGGTGGACAACTAGATTATTACAAGGGATGGAAGGCCTCTCATATGAGGAGAGGTTGGAAAAGTTGGGCTTGTTTAGCTTCGAAAAAAGACACCTCAGAGGAGATCTCATTTACATGTATAAATATTTGTGTGGCACATGACTTATTCCTTCCAAGGACTGTCCTGAGGACTAAGGGGCACTCATTATGGGTGGAAGAGAGGCGATTCCTGCAGCTAGATAGAAAAGGATTCTTTACGGTTAGAGCAGTCAGAATGTGGAATGCCCTACCGCAAGAGGTAGTAATGGCAGACACTATAACTGCATTTAAAAAAGGGCTGGATGTTTCCTCGATACACATAACATTGTGGGTTATAGATGATTTAGTGACAAAATGTACAATTGGTGGAGAAAGGTTCAACTTGATGAACCTAGGTCTTTTTTCGACCTATGTAATTAAGTGATATCACTGGAATCAAGGTCTCTGTTCCTACATTATCCTGCTCCCTGATTAAGTGGCAAAAGCCTGGTGACAGATTGTCTTTAAGTGTTCTCTTATTATACAAGTTGTCATCTTTTCCAATTACATATTTACAAAGAAAGATTCATATATAAAATCACTTTTTCTGTAGATTTGGGTCACTAATACAAATTCAACAACTCTTTATGTTGTATATATGACCTAGATGTGATGTTTTCTATACATTTGAAGATTGTATCATGGTTTGAAACGTAATTACTTAAAATATTCTAATGGAAATTTCTGCGCTTGAAAGGTACATGAAAACTGGGTGAATTTAGAGACTGGAATGAAGTGTAGTCAAGAAGACATTGATATGAATCTGGTCAGATATGTCCACAGGGGAACACTTGGTTCAAAAACTGAAGACGGCTTTACGTTCCATCTGTGGGATGGCAGGAACAGGTCTCCTCAGCTACAGTTTCACATCATAGTTAAAGATATGGAGAAGGGTGAGTTGGACAATGTATGACACCATTTGAGAACTCCTAATTTCTGTAGTTAAATTATGAACAAAACGGGAATCTTAATACTTGTATGTAAAATATTTACATGATATTTTCGAAGATGATAAGAAATAGCTAGTGAACCCACTGATCACTATTACTGGGGGCCTTAAGTCTTTTGTGGCTCCTCACTAACATATCCAGTTGACATAAATAAGTGGTTTTACGGCGACCTACCATCAACTCTATGAAAAGGACAAATGCTCTCTCATATTGCTGTTTGCAAGTAATCAGTGTAATTTATGGAAACCTCATTTAATACTAATTACAAAAGGCAAATATTGCTCAATTAATCAAGTTACTCGTAAATGCTGAGAGAATAGATTTACCATTTTGTTCTTCGCTTGCTAAAGGGCAAAATTAAAGTCAGAAAAAGTCTGCTAAACTATTCAACCAAAAAAAAGGCCTGAAAAGCTTACAGTCTATACATTTCCACAGAAATGTTCTTCAGCCAAACAGGAAATACAACTATATTCTTGAATCCTTGTGATGTAATTGTTTGTAATAATTCTGGAAAGCTCCACTGTTTGTGCTACAGATCTTTCTTGCCTTCAGTTTAAGAAATAAGATATTTCTTCCTGTCAGCCATATTAATAGCTATGGGAAGAAATGTCTTTGGCACTAGGTAAACCATGGGTACTTTATGAAAACACTTCTGGCATCTCTTAGGGTGGGTTTACACCACCTGACTTGTGGAAATAAGTGACCACTAGTGATGAGCAAATTTACTCGTAACTCGAGATTTCCCGAGCACGCTCGGGGGTCCTCCGAGTATCCATTAGTGCTCAGAGATTTAGTTTTCCTCACCTCATCTGAATGATTTACATCTGCTAGCCAGCTTGATTACATGTGGGGATTCCCTAGCAACCAGGCAACCCCCACATGTACTTATGCTGGCTAACAGATGTAAATCATTCAGCTGCGGCGATGAAAACTAAATCTCCAAGCACTAAAAAATACTCGGAGGCCCCCGATCGTGCTCGGGAAATCTCAAGTAACGAGTATATTCGCTCATCACTAGTGACCACCGGTTAGCTACTTGTTCATTTATTAGGCAGATGAATTTACAGTGGCCAATTATTGTGAATGAACATTTCTGGGAACACTAGTTTCTCGATAATCGCTCCCGGGTAGTGCTTGTTTGTCTGGTGAAATGATATTTAAGAAGGCTTACAAAATCATTGATCTCTTAAAGCACATCTTCCTACATAACAAGGTGTTGTGCTGCCTAGAACAATGGCACTATGCACACAGAACAATCTATTACTGATCATTCTGAGCACACAGGAAATGTGGTTGGCCTGTTTAAATAGGCTATTAAATGAGCGATGATCAGCAAACCAGTAGCTGATTGGTAGTCGTTTAATGCCGCAAGTCAGGTGGTGAAAACCTGCCTTCAGACAGGTCAACCTAATTTCCTATAGCAAAGAATGAATATTAATAGATTGTTCTGTATGTATAGGCTGCCATTGTTCGAAGCAGCACATGTCTTGTTTACACAGGATAATGTGCTTTCAAAAACGATGATTTTTTTTAATCCTCTCTTTTGAGACATATTGTACTTCGTGGTAGGGGTAAAATTTCTTTGCTATGACTTACCTTTATTTGTTAAAAAATCAGAAATTTGGCAAACATTTTGAAAATTTTGCAATTTTTAAACTTTTAATATTTATGCCCTTAAATCATGCAAATTGTCTCTTCAGAGAAAAAGAGGACTAGAATTCTAGTGCCACCTATTGGAAGTAACAATCCTAACAGTCAATGTCGACCCTATAACGAGCTTTGTCACATGACTTAGGATAAAAGCCAAACCAAAATATCAATTTGCAGACACTGTGTTTTGGGGTACTGCCCCTCCTCAGTGCAAAAGTATGAGAGCTGAGAGAGTCATGTCACACAAAATAGTTAATAAATAACATTTCATACATGTCTACTTTCTATCAGCACAGTTTTTGAATCATAAATTTTTCTTGTTAGGAAGCTATAAGGGTTAAAAGTTGACCAGCGATTTCTAATTTTTCCGAAAAAATATAGAAAATTATTTTTTTTTGGGACCACATCACATTTGAAGAGACTTTGAGGAGCCTACATGGCAGAAAATACCAAAAATTGACACCATTCTATCAACTGTACCCCTCAAGGTACTCAAAACCACATTCAAGAAGTTTATTCAGGTGCTTCACAGGAATTAATGGAATGTGGAAGGAAAAAATAAACATTTAATTTTTTTTCACAAAAAAATTCATTTAGACCCAATTTGTTTAATTTTCATAAGGGTAACTGGAGAAATTGCACCATACAATTTGTTGTGAAATTTCTTTTGAGCATGCCAATACCTCACATGTGGGGGAAAACCACTATTTGGGTGCATGGCAGAGCTTGGAAGGGAAGGAGTGCCATTTGACTTTTTGAATGTGAAATTTGCTGGAATAGTTAGCAGATGCCATGTTGCCTTTGGAGAGCCTCCGATGTGCCTAAACAGTGGAAACCCCCCAACAAGGGACACCATTTGGGAAAATAGACCCCTCAATGAACTTATCTAGATATTTGCTGAGCACCTTGAAACCCCAGGTGCTTCACAGAAGAGTAACAGGAACAAATTGACCCCAAAATTTGTTGTGCAATTTCTCCAAAGTTCACCGATAACGCATATGTGGTCGAAAACTACTTTGGAGGCACAGTGCAAAGCTCAGAAGAGAAGTAGCACCATATTACAGTGCAGATTTTGCTGCACTGGTTTGAGGGTGCCATATCGCATTGGCAGAGCACCTGAAGAGCCAGAACAGCAGAACCCCGGAAAAGTGACCCCATTTTACAAACTGTACCTCTCAATCAATTATCTACGTGTGCAGTGATCATATTAGCACCACAGGTGTGTCACAGAATTTTATACCATTGGGCAGTGAAGAAAAAATAGGTGGGTATTCGATCTGGGAAAGCAAAATTTGCAGAATTTGTTCTGAGGGGCAAGGAGCCATTTTGCTTTTCCAGAGACTTTTTTTGCTACCGGTAATGTGGAACCACCTATATTTCCGTTAACAGATGACAGACCAGAGTGGGGACTTTTTTTTCTTTGGATTGAGTTGAAGCTTTTATTGGGAACATTTTTCATAACATTTTGGAGCATATTTATCCAGCACTTTGTGCTGAGCGCCTACTTTGGGGTTTACATCTAAATCTCCTAGTGACATGATTCAGATGAATCCCCCGAGGGATCCGTTCACTATAATGAGGCAGCAGAGTTACTCTGAACTCCGTCTGGCCAGCGTTGTCAAGCTTTTCAGAAGTACACAAAACTGTGGCCGATGGCACTTTTATGCTTGCATAAAAAGATGGACACCACTGGATTACAGGTCAGACGGCATCCAGAGTGCCTCTATTTGCCCCACTATAATAAAATCTTTCACCAGAGGTTCTGACTGAATTACGTATTTCAGAGATTTACATGGAAACTCCGGTGCAAGCGCTCAGCACAGAGTGCAGGATAAATGTGCACTGGGCCTTACTGCGATCTTTGAGAAGCAGAATGAAAAAATCAACAGCAGGTGTTTTATTTATTTTTTACACTGTTCCTAGTGCGGTATAATTGATTACGCAACTTTATTTTTCTGGTCGGTGCAATTGCAGCGATGCCAGATTTATATCGGGTTTTTATGTTTGGCTGCTGTAACACAATAAAAGACGCTTTTTATTGCAAAAAATAGTTTTTGCATCCCCATATTTTTACTTTTTTACATTGTCCCACGATGGGACATCACAGTATTGTGACAGATTGCTGATCCTCTGCAATACTTCTGCACTGACAGGCAGGGAAGGAGGTGTGTCAGCGCCTGCTCTTAGCAGGCGCTCACAAGACGCGTTCCCTACAGGACCCTGAAGGATCCCGCAGCCATCTTACGGCCGAGGATCTCCATGGAGACCATCAGATCAATGCAATCGTATTGCATTGTTCTGATGGTTGCACACAGGGAGCCCCCTCCCTGCGCGATGCTCCTTGATGTCGCTGTCACTATTGACACTATTGTCTCTATTGACAGCAGCATCAGAGGGGTTAAACCCCCATGATTGGTGCTAGCACAGATTGTTGGCAGTGCTGCAGTGTGTCAGCTCTCACACAGAGCTGACACCGGCACTCAGGGTGAGGCCATGCGATCAATGCACCGTACATACTGTATACTGCTCTTTGCAGGAACGCAACTACCGCAGAGCAGTATATGTATGGCGCATATCGGGGAGGAGTTAAATCAGCGTAAAGTATGACTCCAGCAATTTTTTTATTTTAACGCTGGAGTGGTGCTACTAATATAAGTTCCTTGCCCTAGTATTATACTCACCAGCCACCCTTTTTGTGCTCTTCTTGGCACTGCTCTAATGCTGATACACCATCCTGTAATGGCAACTTTTGACTGAGTGGAAGTCAGTGGTAATGGTCTGAAGCTCTCAGTTTAAGTATTTGAGAGCCTCATTCTGGCTCTCATAGACTTACATTCCATTGTCACTTCCAGCTCCCCAAGCAAACACCGGAATGATACGAAAGGTCACAACTTGCAGAAGACCGACCGGAGCGACGCCAATAAAAGATGAAGATGGTGGCTGGTAAGTATAATACCAGTGAACTTAGATTAGCGGCACCATTCCATCAGTAAAATTTAAAAAAATGCTAGAGTGGTGCTTTAAAAATCATCTCATTTAAACAAACAAGCTTTGCACTCGTTCGTCGGTTGATCAGCAATCTATTTACACTGCAGAATATTAGGAAACAAGTGTTCCTAAGCAAGCTCACTCACAACAGTCAGCCAATTTAAATTAATGTGTCCCACACTCCAAAGACAAACTAATAGGGAATTTAGATTATAAGCCCCAATGGGGAAAGTACCAATATTGTATGTAAAGCTCTGTGGAATTAATGGGATAAAATGCGCTCTGATGCCACTGAAATGTGAAAAGATCATTAGCAGCACTCTGTTATATTTTTCAGTAAAAACAGCTGACTTCATATAATGTGCATAAACATGCTAAATGCTATTTAGGTTGAAAAATGGATAAATTTAAGAAGCCATCAAAATATATGTTACAATAAAATTCTCTATTCCCAATGTTTTTACCACCAGGAGACATTGCAGTATTTGTGAAAACACTTCATGTGTCAAGAGGAGACAGGGTCATCTTAAGCACTAATGTTCTCCTGGCCACCGATGGCACAGACAAGCCAGAAGAGCTGCTCTATGTAGTCTCCTCACCGCCTCAGCACGGGCAGATTGAATATGTTAACCATCATGGAATTCCCATAACAAGCTTCAGTCAGATGGATGTGGCCGCTCAGACTGTCTGCTATGTCCACAATGGCAAAGCTGCAGCTGCTGCTGATATGTTCAAGTAGGTGTCTGGATGGCAAGCCTCTCCTGTCTGTCTTTTCTTTCAGAGCTAGCAGATGATTTATTAACCTAATCTCTCCAGTGCCAGGGGACCACTAGGTAGCCTGGGTTTTCTTGGCACTATAGAAGCATGTAAAGTGTGACTGAATCTTTGTCCTGAAGCTTCCCGAGTCATCTGCTTACACTCTGATGCTTGTTGGGGACTGATCCAATATTTATGTTCAATACGATACCTAAAGTCGTGGTACAATTCTATTTGGGTGCCCACTTTAAGAAATGAGGATAAATCAATTCTTGTAAAGAAGCAACATATTTTGTAGGGATTTAAAAAAGCTGCTCCCAAATATACTGTTTTGCAGTTGCTAATCACTCAGTATTTCAGTTTGCAACTCAACTGGCCAAATCGTTAACTATTTAGGCTGCCGGATCGATGTTCCCCATTAACATGCCCTTCATCAGTCCCGTTGCTCCAATAATCTGATTTCATAAAATGTTCTACCCCCACTTCATATCGAGTGATAAAATATCAGTGATCTTCTATGTTATAAAACATAGAGGACATTAAGCATTGGGGGTGCTGTTGTCAATAATCCTTTAAGAATTAATAACCCAAAATTGGAGACATAAAGTATGAATGCTAATGAAGGTTTTCAGTAGCCCCTGCATCTGGTAGAGGGACGACTGCACCTGGTGTTACACTGTCATCTCACAGGAGATTGTCACCAGTCCAAGTCACTGATATAAAGCCGCTATGGCCAGGCTGTTTTAAAATGAAAATATAATTAGGGACCCTAAAACAAAGACGTGTTCATTTTTTAAAACTCTTTTAATTAACATTTCTAGCTGTTAAAAATCTGGCAGAAACCCCTGAGTCTGCTAACCTGGTGTTCTTCCCTTGGCTGTATTCGGTAGAAGGCCAAAAGAGCCAGGGCAACATCAATTATTGCGTGTCTGAGCGATCAGATTTTATGTTCCACTACTGCATTTTCTGTTCATCAGAAATATTACTATGTATTGTCTGATGCTTCTGGGCTGGAAGAAGAATGTGGCACTTCTTGTTTGGACAGATGACACCGAGTGATTAGCAACCCCTGACATCAGGTGCCGGCAGCACTATGCCAACTACAGACGCAAATGTCCTCCATTTTGACACGCTGGCTTGATTTTGCATTGAATTGGCACTATTTACTGCTCCTGTGCTTTTTTTCCCCTCTTTATCTTTTCAAATTCCATGACAGATGGCAGCCTCTGTAGCCAGTTCCATCACCATGGAGCTGCAGGCAGCACAGAGGATCTGTAATGTTCAATTGAAGATGTGGCCCCTGCTGAGCACCAAAGTCTTTCACTCTCACATTTTAACTGTTTCAGCTTAGTCAATTATTTCTGACTTGTGGGAAGTCTTGTTTTTCTCTATTAGTAAAATTGATTACAAAAATACATAAATAAGTGTATAGATACATAAAATTAATAAATAAATTAAATATGTAAAATAATGGCAGATGCAGTTATCCCATTGCATAAAATATACTGGCACAATTTGTTTTTATTTTCATTTAGTTTAATTTTGGTTGCTAGTTTAGGTTTTATATGTTCATGGTGACCCAAGTTTCTCTTATTTTACATTATTTTGTAGTAACAACTACCAGCCGCCATGACTGTAGTATAAAATGCTTAATATATTATCGAAGAAATTGTGCTTAGTTTCTATGTATGATACGACCAGCAGCACTAAAGATAATGTACTTATAACATATAAGCAAACACTGCATTTATAGCTGGACTGGGAATTTGGACAGATATAAGAGTGGACAAGAGCCTGAAACTTCTGGTAGAAACCGTAGGAGATACACCTTAATGAAACACATACAGTATGTACTGTGAATCTATCACATCAAGCACATTTGTACTTGCGCATAAGTGATAACTTTAGATTCTAAACTCATTACTGGTGCCAAACGAAAGATACTATCTCTGATTGCATAGATATGTGCTAAAGAGTCCAGATAATGGACCGATGTATTGTAATATTATAGTCCTATGTAATGAGGGCCTTACAACTCTCCGGACATACTAGTATTCATAGGAAACTCTGCATTGAGTCATTTTTCTGCTATGTCTCTGGGAAATGTATGAAAAATGTGACAATTTGAAGAGCTCATATGTCCTCATTGATACCATTAAATGACTATAAAAAATGAGAAAAACAGGGCTACTTTCTTTCAGAAACACGAGTATTGCAACTCAACACAAATAACTTAAATTACTAAACAGCATGTATGTGTCATGATCCAGACTGGGTTTTGAGTCCTGTCTTCCCCTTTTTCCGGTCTGGTCATGCCAGGGGTTAACTTTCTCAGCCTTAGTCTGGTCTCAGGTTTGCTATTTATCTCCGCTGTGTCCTGCAGACAATGTCAGTTATAGTTTCTGCCTATAGCGTGTGTAGCTGACTCTATTTGCCCTGATTTGTCCTGCTGCTTGCTTACTGAACCTGTGCTTGTTTATCCCCTCTTCCCTTTCCGACTCTGTGTTCCCCTTTTGTGTATTGACTCGCTGGTTTTGACTTGGCTTGGACCCTGACCTGTTGTTTTGTCTCTTATCTTTGGCATATCTGCTCCTGACTAGTACTGACCCATTTGGCTTGTTATTGACTCTGTGTTTGATTATTCCTTTTGTACTGCGCTATAGTCTTATATCGACCCGGCTTGTTTTGACTGTTCTGCTACCACCTGGTGGTGGCCTCACTGCTGCATTGCAGGTCTGGTCTTGTGTGCAATCCCCCCTCCACTCTATTGCCACCTAGTAGAGCTTGCTATTACCTGCATTGCAGTGGCATGACAGTATGTAAGTACTTGGATAAGAATACAGTAATTAACCAGAGCCAGCATGGGTTTGTAGCAAACAAGTCATGCAAGACTAATCTAATTTCCTTCTATTATGGAATTAGTGACTGGGTGAATCAAGAAAATGCAGTAGATATAGTATATCTTGACTTCAGCAAAGCATTTGATAAAGTATCTCATACTATCCTTAATGAAAAAATTACCAAGACTAAGTACTCCTTCAATGGAAGTCTTCAAACAGAGGCTGGACTGACATCTGTCTGAGATGGTATAGTGAATCCTGCATTGAGCAGGGGGTTGGACTTGATGACAAAGGTGGTCCCTTCCAACTCTAACTAACATTCTATGATTCTATGAACCCAATGAAGTGAATGAAGCTGAGTTCTAATTCCATGAACAACCCATTTTCAGGGGTGTCAGTGTTTCTGAAAGAAAGCAGCCATATTTTCTGTTGCTAGACAGCTTCTTCAAAAATCAATTTTAATTTATTTTTATCTACTCCATTATTTATTTATATTTTTAGATTAAATGCCAGTGAGTTGTCTATGTAATTTGGTACTAGAAAAGTTCATGAGAAGATAATAATACACTATAATCTGTGTATTCCTTCCTTTAATATATGATGTTCATGGTTACTATAGGTATAAAATGCTACTCTTTCTACAATATGCAAATATAAAGTAAGGCTCTATTCACACTGTGTTTATGCAGTGTCTGGGGGTTTTGTCTGAATTAAAAAAATGTGATTCAGACAGAACCCCTGAAGCAATCATAGACACAAACTTAGACCTCAGAACATGAGTTGCCTCAGAAAGCTTGTGGAAAGCCTCCTGAGTAAAGGTATGTTATCATTTCTTTTGTGTAGATGGTGAATCAGGAACACTTGCTGAAGGCTGCCTTGCCTCTTTTTGCTAGATTCCTTGTCAGCAATGGGCTGCGAACAAAGCATGGTACCATGGATATAGCAGTGGACATGGTAGACAAAACTCTTCCAACGCTGTCCAAGAATTATGGTCTTAGACAAGTGAAAGGATCGATGGCGTTGATCACCCCAGAAATTCTTCAGGCAACTGACCCAGATACATCACTGGAGGATATTACATTTTTGTTGGTCAACCTTCCACAATATGGGCAAATATATTTAAGAGGAGCACCAATGCAAAGGAAAAACTTTACCCAGAAAGATATTGATAATATGGATGTTGCCTACAGACATGGAGGACAAGATGCTCAGATAGACAAGTTTTCATTTCTAGTTATGGATAAAACAAATAAAGGATTTATAAAGGATGGACAAGTGCAGATAGATCCTATGACTTTCATTATACAGGTAAGTGTAATAGTGCCCTATAGATAAAGCTATAGCCTTAAAATGTAAACATTTTATTTCAAATATATATTAAAATCAACATGTTTGATAAAACAGATAACAAGAGACATATAAAATTTGTGGAAACACTATGTGCAAACTGTGTGCGGACCAGCCTATGGAGCAATGGCACTATGGGTTTATGTGGAAAAAGGACAACGTATAGGTATATGAAAGATTGATGTAAGTACGCAGTAGAAGGAGGGGGTAAAAAAAAACCCTTTGTGGTTAATTTATCTAAACTTGTGACAATTTAGGTAAAAATTGTACATAGCCTAAGTAAAATAAATGGCCAATAAGGTAGAAGAGCAGTGGTGCTCACAGCAGTGAGGTATATAATTGTAAGGTGCAAGTGCAGCCTAATAAACGATCAAGGGGTTAAATTACCCCTAGTAGGACAACCACATATAACCCAAAAACTAAATCGCCCAGTGGCGTAGGCACATTACCTCCGTTGGCGTGGACCGGTTCCCCGACGCGCGTTTCGCGTGCAGCTTTCTCAAAGGGTAAGTGTGGAGTGTGTTATGTGTGGGGAGCTTTATATCATGCGTGTGGCGGACATTAGTGGCAGCAGCTGTGTAGTGGCGCTCCAGCAGGGAACATCTGCCGACGTCACCGGGTCTCGGCGTAATGCGGCGTCGGAACTCCTCCCCGGTCAACGCGTCAGAGCAGGGAGGCAGGACCGGGCCGCTACAGACGCGTCGCCCCGGCAACGCTAAGGCAGGGAACCCGGAAGGAGCGCTCACTGCTGGAACTGCAGTACGGGCTGTGAAGCAATGAACCTAGCTGCGGATGGACTAGAAAGAAAGGGGATGCTGAAGGTGAGTGCAATAAATGCCGGGAATAAGTGCACATAGAAGCCATGGGCTTTAAAGTGCCAGGCCAATGAATGGGGCCATGTTTGAAGCCTACACAAAGAGGGCATTGTACCAGAGTAATAAAAGATGGCAAAAGGAGGATATCATGCATGGCCTATGCTCTATGGTGGCTTCACCAATACTGATGTCCAAAATTTATCAATTCATCAGTATATACTTATTTTCTGCTTTATTCCAACTTCTGGAAAACTTTTTATCATTGTCTTTCTGGTCTTATTTAATGTGCAATGAGTGACTTAGTTTCAGAGTAATTTACTGAGGCTAAATAAAAACAGCCCAGACATGGTTGTAAAGAGATTAGCTGCATTCACATGGCCTCTACTGTACAGCCCCCCAACTCAATTCTAGACTTTAGATCTGTAAAACACTTGCATTTCTTCTCATCATGAAGCTAACTTTGTGCTAGCGATATCTTTATTTCTAGAAGTAGCTGACAAGATGATGACATCTATTTAGTTGTTGTTTTCACAAAGTGCGTAAAGTATGAATGTGCAAAATAGATAAAAAGTAGCATACATTTTATTATATCACTGTTTCCTTTGATGGTATAACTGTGATGCTAATCACTGCTTACTGGGGTCAAATACGAAAAGAGCTTGCTGTAAACTGAGGGTAAAAACAAAGTGTCGTTAGGTCACGGTTCGAGGTCAGGGTTACAGGTAGCAGATCAAGACAAAGAGGCTAGGCAAAAAGATGGTCAGAGGCTCATTCCAAGGTCAGTGTTATGCTCCCGCCTTCCTCGCCACATGTTTCTCATACTTACCATGCTGCGGCGTCCCGGCGCGTCCCTGCTCGCTTCCGGTCTCCTGCTCTTCCTGCGCGATCGGCTGCTGCTCCTCCTTTTGGTGCGCGCGCGCTCTGGGTTCTATGGCGCACACGCACACATCTCTCATTGATCCTGGCTGTGTCTTCTGCGCCGCTCTGTGCACTCTGACCCGGAAGGTATGCCTTTGCTCTCTTCATCAGGCCGCCTCTTCCCCTCAGCAGTGCCTGATTGTCATTTGTGATCTACAAGTGTATTTGGCTCCACGTCTCTCCTGTGTTCCTTCCTGCCTTCTTGTTCGCCGCTCACCTCCCGTTGCTGTATCCTTTAGCTAATCCTGGTCTTCTTCTTTTCTCCTTCCTAGTACCTGCTTTCATCCTGTCCGTTTTCCAGTGTCCTTGCCTGCCTGCCTCCGTCCTCCACCTAGTCCATTTTCCAGTCTCCAGCCTGTCTGCCCGTGTCCTCCCTCCGGTCCCTGCTCCCGCGTCTTGCCTTCCTGCTCATCCTCTCCGTCCAGTCCATATTACCACGCTCTCCCTGTTTTTTGTCTCGTTAGTCCTTACTGATCCCTATTAGTTGCCTTCTTGTCCGTCCTTCCTTACCAGCTGCCGTGGCGATAGTCTCCCTCGGGTCTGCCCCTAACGCTCCCTGTATAGGGGGGGTGCACTTGGTCAGCTCGCCCATAGGAGGTTCGTTGTCACGGTCCAGTGGGTCCACCCTATAGTCTACTCTCCACAGTTAATCCTCACAGTCAGGCAGCAACAGATCAGAAACAGAGCACAGCAATATAAGGCAATACAAACACCACTGAGCTAAGGCTATGACTGGCAGCAATCAGATACAGACAGGCAGCTAAGTAGCCAGGTAAAAACCCAGGACAGGAGACACTTGAAGGACACCCAGCATGGCCAAGCCCCAATTGGATGGCTGGATTGTCATTCTCAACACTGACAGCTTAACATGCCCCTGTCCCAGACTGGACAGCTGAAGTGTCACTCACTGCATCAAAGACACAATGAAGGGTGGAATTATGACAGTACCAATCTTAGGCTGGCCATACCCTTTACAGTATAATTTTTTTTTTTTTTGTAATTCTTTATTTAATTGAATTTTCAACATAAAATAAAGAGGGCTTAGATCAGCAAATCTCAAGGATTACAGTGAAGAAGAAAAACTTTTTGATTGTTCCATTAAATAACAAGTAACCAGTTATGAAGAAAGAAGCAGCAGGAACAACTACTTAGAAAGATGCTGGGTATAAGCCAAGGAACTGTTTAACTGTGGAAAAAACAATTTTCAGGTATAAATAAAAAAGTGATTATAATATCAGCTCCATAAAACTGGAACAGGATCTTCTGGACGCCTGTAAAGATGAGACATTAGGACTATTAAAAGTAACTGAAAGCAAAAAGAATCGGGCATAAGGTCTTACAGTCTTACATATAGACAATGAAAATGAACTGGTTTAAAATAACTAATTTGAGTTGAGTTCGGGCTCAAGCACTGCGGCATCGGGGTTACGCACAAAATCTTAAAAGCAGACAGAGGGTCAGGAAATAATGAAATACCAGAGTACAGGAAATAAGTGTATGGTAGAGTTAAAGGGGAATGTATGAGTTGTTTTTCCAAGGATGCCAAGTAATTAGAAACTTTTCGTGTGTGCGGGATTCCCAGCTGGTCAACTCTTCCATTCTATAGAGATCTTGAACTTTATTTATCCATTCGTTCAATGTAGGGGGAGACGACTGTCTCCAGTGTATTGGGATCAAGTGTATTGCCGCTGCTAACAAAAGAGGGAGTAAGTCATAGGTTTGAACAAATTTGTAGGGAGTGAAAGCAAAACTTCTTGGGGTGTTAGATCTCGTTTAATTTGACCTAAATGGCGTAGGTATTTATTTATATCAGACCAGTATTTGGAGATAATTGGGCATAGCCAGAAAATATGAGCTAAGGAACCTACCGAACTCAAGCACCTCCAGCAGAGAGTCGAATCAGTCAAGCCTAGATAAAATAGTCTTTCCAGGGTTCTATACCATCGTGAAAGGATTTTAAAGCCATTTTCCTGTAGTAAAATACATCTTGAAAAGCCACCTTTATAGTATAATTTGCCAAAAGTTATTCTCTAGCTGAACTTGAATGCTATCTGAACAGAGAGGAGAGTAATCCTCAGATTCCTCATGCAGGTGCTTATCTCCCTTAGGCTGGTCTTGCATATATTTTCTGCAGCCAAAACCTGGTAGCTAGAGTAGAGCGACCTTGACCTTTTTAGAGTCGAGCCGGGTTTCGCGAAACCCGACTATCTCAAAAGTCGGGTCGAGTGAAATCGGCCGATTATGACGTAAAGTCGGGATCGACCGAAACACGAAACCCAATGCAAGTCAATGGGGCAGCATAGTCGGCAGTGAGTGGGGGCCAGGAAAACACCTAGAGTGCCCATTTTAATGCCAAAACCATGCATTCTTCTTAATGAAGCTTGTCAATCTTAATTTCCCTTATAATAATAGTTAAGGTAAGGTAAGTATTTAAACTTTGCAAGTGCTGTGATCCTGAGCAAGCAGGGGGGGCCCACTCGTTGGCATTGGCACTGGCACAGGGCCCCTCAAAGTACGGCGGTGTGTTTGCACGGCAGGGGCGCCTCCCACCGGCAGCGACACTTTTGCGTACTATGAGGGGCCCTGTGCCAGTGACGTCGCCAACGAGTATTCCTCCCCCCACCTGATGAAGGAAAAGGCACTTTCATCTGCACCTTCCTCTTTGTCCCCGTGTAAGGTGGTATGGTATGTGGGAAGAGGAACCTGACTTTCAGCAGGGTCACAATCTTGCTGTGTAGCGTGCACGGGGAATGTTGCGTTATGGGTCAATGTACCAGCAGACTCATCTATCACTGGCTGGGCAATGGGCAGGATGAGGAGGAAACACAGATATAGGCCCAAAGAATAAAGTGGTTTAAATGCAGTTCAAAATTGGTAAGAGGACTAACCAGGGGGCATTGCTTTGTTCAGTGGAGGACAACTGTAATGAGAGGCTGACACAGAGAGTAGGCCCAAATCAGTAATTAGTCTAAATGCAGTTCGAAATTGGCAACAGTAGTAAACAGGCGGCACAGCTTTGTTCAGTGGAGGAGAACAGCAAGGAGCGGCAGACACCAATAGTAGGCCCCAACCCAACTAGTAGGCCAAATGCAGTCTAACATTAACAACTACTTAACGAGAGCCTGAAAATGGAATTTCAGGACAGGAAACCAGGAGAACAGCAAGGAGCGGCAGACACTGTTAGTAGGCCCCAACCCAACTAGTAGGCCAAATGCAGTTGTTCCATTTAACAACTATTTAACAAGAGCCTGAAGATAGAAGCTCAGGAAAGGCAACCTGGAGAACACCTTGGAGCGGAAGACACCGTCTCTACAACCCAGACCCAACTTGTAGGCCGAATGCAGTGTTGTTTTCAACAACTACTTAAGAAGAGCCTCAAGATTGAAGCAATGGGGAGGCAACCTGGGGAACACCTTGGAGTGGAACACACCGTCTCTACACCCCTGACCCAACTTGTAGGCCGCATGCAGTGTTGTTTTCAACAACTACTAAACGAGAGCCAGAAGATTAAAGCAATGGAGAGGCAACCTGGAGAACACCTTGGAGCGGCAGACACTGGTAGTAGGCCCCAACCCAAGTACTAGCCCCACTGCAGTTAGATTTACAAAAAAATACTAAACGAGAGCCTGAAGATCAAAGCTCAGAAAAGGCAACCCGGAGAACACCTTGGAGCGGTAGACACTGGTAGTAGGCCCCAACCCAAGTACTAGCCCCACTGCAGTTAGAATTAAAAAAAACTACTAAACGAGAGCCTGAAGATCAAAGCTCAGAAAAGGCAACCCGGAGAACACCTTGGAGCGGCAGACACTGGTAGTAGGCCCCAACCCAAGTACTAGCCCCACTGCAGTTAGATTTAAAAAAACCTACAAAACGAGAGCCTGAAGATCAAAGCTCAGAAAAGGCAACCCGGAGAACACCTTGGAGCGGCAGACACTGGTAGTAGGCCCCAACCCAAGTACTAGCCCCACTGCAGGTAGATTTAAAAAAGCTACTAAACGAGAGCCTGAAGATCAAAGCTCAGAAAAGGCAACCCGGGGAACACCTTGGAGCGGTAGACACTGGTAGTAGGCCCCAACCCAAGTACTAGCCCCACTGCAGTTAGATTTAAAAAAAAATACTAAATGAGAGCCTGAAGATCAAAGCTCAGAAAAGGCAACCCGGGGAACACCTTGGAGCAACAGACACTGGTAGTAGGCTTTAAACCCAAAATTTTGGTCAATGGAGTTTATAAAATGTTCCAGGGGTACACAGGCAGCATTGGTGTGGTAAGCGGAGGACAATTTCTATTTGGGACTGCAGACAGACTTAGTAGGCTGTCCCCTGTGGACCATGCATCCACAACATTAACCCAGTGCGCCGTAATGGACATGTAACCTTTCGTGGACATGCCTACTGGTCCATGCATCTGTTGTCATGTGCACCTTTCTACTATTAGATAGCCTGAGAGCATGGACAATGCAGATTTTTACATGATGGTGGAGAGCTGGGATGGCTTTCCTCGCAAAAGAAGTGACGACTGGGTAGCTCTTACCGTGGTACAGCGTAGTCCATCTGGGCTTTATAATTATAAATTAAAGAAAAAAAGTAGGCTGTATGCACTTTGAAATAGGTTCCAGGGGTACACGTGCGGCAGTGGACTGGTCACTGGAGGACTAGTGGAAGGAGGGACCGCAGACAGGCTTCGAAGGCCTAACATAAAAAAAAATTGGGCTGTAGGCACTTTATAATTGGTTCCAGGGGTACACGGGCAGCATTGGTCTGGTCAGTTGAGGAGTAGTAGAAAGAAGGGACCGCAGACAGGCTTCGAAGGCCTAACATAAAAAAAATTGGGCTGTAGGCACTTTATAATTGGTTCCAGGGGTACACGGGCAGCATTGGTCTGGTCAGTGGAGGAGTAGTAGAAAGAAGGGACCGCAGACAGGCTTCGAAGGCCTAACATAAAAAAAATTGGGCTGTAGGCACTTTATAATTGGTTCCAGGGGTACACGGGCAGCAGTGGTCTGGTCAGTGGAGGAGTAGTAGAAAGAAGGGACCGCAGACAGGCTTCGAAGGCCTAACATAATAAAATTGGGCTGTAGGCACTTTTAAATAGGTTCCAGGGGTACACGGGTAGCAGTGGTCTGGTCAGTGGAGGAGTAGTAGAAAGAAGGGACCGCAGACAGGCTTCGAAGGCCTAACATAATAAAATTGGGCTGTAGGCACTTTATAATTGGTTCCAGGGGTACACGGGCAGCATTGGTCTGGTCAGTGGAGGAGTAGTAGAAAGAAGGGACCGCAGACAGGCTTCGAAGGCCTAACATAAAAAAAATTGGGCTGTAGGCACTTTATAATTTGTTCCAGGGGTACACGGGCAGCAGTGGTCAGGTCAGTGGAGAATTAGTGGAAGGAGGGACCGCAGACAGGCTTCGAAGGCCTAACATAATAAAATTGGGCTGTAGGCACTTTTAAATAGGTTCCAGGGGTACACGGGCAGCAGTGTTCAGGTCAGTGGAGGACTAGTGGAAGAAGGGACCGCAGACAGGCTTCGAAGGCCTAACATAATAAAATTGGGCTGTAGGCACTTTAAAATTGGTTCCAGGGGTACACGGGCAGCAGTGGTCAGGTCAGTGGAGGACTAGTGGAAGGAGGGACCGCAGACAGGCTTCGAAGGCCTAACATAATAAAATTGGGCTGTAGGCACTTTTAAATCGGTTCCAGGGGTACACGGGCAGCAGTGGTCAGGTTAGTGGAGGACTAGTGGAAGAAGGGACCGCAGACAGGCTTCGAAGGCCTAACATAATAAAATTGGGCTGTAGGCACATTATAATTGGTTCCAGGGGTACACGGGCAGCATTGGTGTTGTCAGCGGAGGCCGATTGTAATGAGTGTCTGCCAGTTAGTAGTCCCAAACAATAAATACATGTTAATCTCTCGCATGACAACAAAACGAAACCACAAAAGGGTGCAATCATTCGGTACTGGGGTGGGCTCCTCTGCGGAGTTTCAGAGCTAGTAATTTGGCGCAAAGTATTTACTTGGGTAAAGATAGGACACTGCCCCGGACTATGTTAAGTACCATCATACATGTCAATACAATGGTATTGTCAGTGGCTGGAATTTAAGGATGTCAGCGCATAGACTAAACATTGGTGGAACTGTGAGAGATAATTGTGCAAGTGGTTTAGCAATGTTTGAGCTGGGGGTGGGGGAACTCTCTTGTGGCCGGCGGTACAGGCCCAGGGCTCCTCATGTTACAACAGTGTGTCTGACGTTGGGTGCGCACCACCACCGCCAGAGACACTTTATTGTACTATGAGGGACCCAGTGGCAGTGCCGTCGACCAAAAGCGGGCACACCCACCTCTTCAGACAAACAGAACTCTCTCACGGGTGCTGGCGCCAAGTGGCGATACCACGGTCCCGTGTGGGGAGTTTGGCCATTTAGGGAGGTGTAAACATGTCGTATGCTGGACAATCAGGTGCTGCAAATTACGAGATTGGAAAAGTCATTCAGAATAGTCCACAGGCAAGACCTTTTCATAGGAAAGCTAGGTGTCGGCCGGGCAAGGTGGGGCAAAAGATTTCGAAATCCAGTTGTGGTTCATTTTAATGAAGGTTAGATCATCTACATTTTGGGTAGCCAGACGAGTCCTTTTTTCGGTTAATATTGAACCTGCAGCACTGAATACTCTTTCTGATAGGACACTAGCTGCCGGGCAAGCAAGCTCCTGCAATGCATATTCTGCCAATTCTGGCCAGGTGTCTAATTTGGATGCCCAGTAATCAAATGGGAATGACGGTTGAGGGAGAACGTCGATAAGGGATGAAAAATAGTTAGTAACCATACTGGACAAATGTTGTCTCCTGTCACTTTGAATTGATGCTGCAGTACCTGTCCTGTCTGCGGTCATAGCAAAATCACTCCACAACCTGGTCAGAAAACCCCTCTGTCCAACGCCACTTCTGATTTCTGCCCCTCTAACACCTCAGGTCTGCTGGCCCCTGCAGCTCGTGTGAGAACGATCACGGGCGCTGTGTGCTGGGAATGCCTTAAGCAAACGGTCAACAAGAGTTGATTGTTTGGTTACTAATATTAGTTCCAAGTTCTCATGTGGCATTATATTTTGCAATTTGCCTTTATAGCGAGGATCAAGGAGGCAGGCCAACCAGTAATCGTCATCGTTCATCATTTTAGTAATGCGTGTGTCCCTTTTGAGGATACGTAAGGCATAATCCGCCATGTGGGCCAAAGTTCCAGTTGTCAAATCTGCGGTTGTGCTTGGTTGAGGGGCAGTTTCAGGCAAATCTACGTCACTTGTGTCCCTCAAAAAACCAGAACCCGGCCTTGCCACGCCACCAATTTCCAGTGGCCCCGGAAAAGCTTCCTCATTAAAAATATAATCATCCCCATCATCCTCCTCGTCCTCCTCCTCCTCTTCACCCGCTACCTCGTCCTGTACACTGCCCTGGCCAGACAATGGCTGACTGTCATCAAGGCTTTCCTCTTCCTCTGCTGCAGACGCCTGATCCTTTATGTGCATCAAACTTTGCATCAGCAGACGCATTAGGGGGATGCTCATGCTTATTATGGCGTTGTCTGCACTAACCAGCCGTGTGCATTCCTCAAAACACTGAAGGACTTGACACATGTCTTGTATCTTCGACCACTGCACACCTGACAACTCCATGTCTGCCATCCTACTGCCTGCCCGTGTATGTGTATCCTCCCACAAAAACATAACAGCCCGCCTCTGTTCACACAGTCTCTGAAGCATGTGCAGTGTTGAGTTCCACCTTGTTGCAACGTCTATGATTAGGCGATGCTGGGGAAGGTTCAAAGACCGCTGATAGGTCTGCATACGGCTGGAGTGTACGGGCGAACGGCGGATATGTGAGCAAAGTCCACGCATTTTGAGGAGCAGGTAGGATAACCCAGGATAACTTTTCAGGAAGCACTGCACCACCAGGTTTAAGGTGTGAGCCAGGCAAGGAATGTGTTTCAGTTGGGAAAGGGAGATGGCAGCCATGAAATTCCTTCCGTTATCACTCACTACCTTGCCTGCCTCAAGATCTACAGTGCCCAGCCACGACTGCGTTTCTTTCTGCAAGAACTCGGACAGAACTTCCGCGGTGTGTCTGTTGTCGCCCAAACACTTCATAGCCAATACAGCTTGCTGACGCTTGCCAGTAGCTGCCCCATAATGGGAGACCTGGTGTGCAACAGTGGCAGCTGCGGATGGAGTGGTTGTGCGACTGCGGTCTGTGGACGAGCTCTCGCTTCTGCAGGAGGACGAGGAGGAGGAGGAGGGGGTGCGAACGGCTACAGCCAACTGTTTCCTAGATCGTGGGCTAGGCAGAACTGTCCCAAATTTGCTGTCCCCTGTGGACCCTGCATCCACAACATTCACCCAGTGTGCCGTGATGGACACGTAACGTCCCTGGCCATGCCTACTGGTCCATGCATCTGTTGTCAGGTGCACCTTTGTGCTCACAGATTGCCTGAGTGCATGGACGATGCACTCTTTAACATGCTGGTGGAGGGCTGGGATGGCTTTTCTGGAAAAGAAGTGTCGACTGGGTAGCTCGTAGCGTGGTACAGCTTAGTCCATCAGGGCTTTGAAAGCTTCGCTTTCAACTAACCGGTAGGGCATCATCTCTAACGAGATTAGTCTAGCTATGTGGGCGTTCAAACCCTGTGTACGCGGATGCGAGGCTAAGTACTTCCTTTTTCTAACCATAGTCTCATGTAGGGTGAGCTGGACTGGAGAGCTGGAGATCGTGGAACTAGCGGGGGTGCCGGTGGACATGGCAGACTGAGAGACGGTGGGAGATGGTATTGTTGCCGCCGGTGCCCTAGATGCAGTGTTTCCTACTACGAAACTGGTGATTCCCTGACCCTGACTGCTTTGGCCTGGCAAAGAAACCTGCACAGATACTGCAGGTGGTGCGGAAAATGGTGGCCCTACACTGCCGGAAGGGATGTTGCGTTGCTGACTAGCTTCATTGGCCGAGGGTGCTACAACCTTAAGGGACGTTTGGTAGTTAGTCCAGGCTTGCAAATGCATGGTGGTTAAATGTCTATGCATGCAACTTGTATTGAGACTTTTCAGATTCTGACCTCTGCTTAAGGTAGTTGAACATTTTTGACAGATGACTTTGCGCTGATCAATTGGATGTTGTTTAAAAAAATGCCAGACTGCACTCTTTCTAGCATCGGATACCTTTTCAGGCATTGCAGACAGAGCTTTAACCGGATGGCCACGCTGTCCTCCAACAGGTTTTGACTTTGCCACGCGTTTTGGGCCAGATACGGGCCCGGCAGATGGAACCTGTTGCGATGTTGATGCCTGCTGCGTCCCCTCCTCCTCCGCTTCAGAACTACTGCCGCCTGCACCCTGTTCCCCCAATGGCTGCCAATCGGGGTCAACAACTGGGTCATCTATAACCTCCTCTTCTAGCTCGTGCGCAACTCCGTCTGTGTCACCGTGTAAGTCGGTGGTAGAGCGTTCGTGACGGGGCAACATAGTCTCATCAGGGTCTGATTCTGGATCAGTACCCTGCGAGGGCAATGTTGTGGTCTGAGTCAAAGGGCCAGCATAGGAGTCTGGCTGTGGCTGTGCATCAGTGCACTCCATGTCAGATTCAACTTGTAATGGGCATGGCCTGTTAACTGCTTCACTTTCTAAGCCAGGGACGGTATGTGTAAAGAGCTCCATGGAGTAACCCGTTGTGTCGCCTGCTGCATCCTTCTCTGTTGTTGTTTTTGCTGAAGAGGACAAGGAAGCGACTTGTCCCTGACCGTGAACATCCACTAACGACGCGCTGCTTTTACATTTACCAGTTTCAAAAGAGGAGGCAAAAGAGCTAGAGGCTGAGTCAGCAAGGTAAGCCAAAACTTGCTCTTGCTGCTCCGGCTTTAAAAGCGGTTTTCCTACTCCCAGAAAAGGGAGCGTTCGAGGCCTTGTGTAGCCAGACGACGAACCTGGCTCCACAGCTCCAGACTTAGGTGCAATATTTTTTTTCCCACGACCACCTGATGCTCCACCACTACCACTACCCTCATTACCAGCTGACAATGAACGCCCCCGGCCACGACCTCTTCCACCAGACTTCCTCATTGTTTTCAAAACGTAACCAAACTAACGGTATTTGTTGCTGTCAAACAACTTACACGGTGAGCTATAACTTCAGTATGATTTAGATACCCCTTTACAGGTGGGTGAGACCGCAAGGAAAAGCAGGCACAATGTTACACACTCTGTTTTTGGTGGCACCAAATGAGAGAGATGCCACACACGCAGGACTGTCACTCAAGCACAAATGTCAATATTAATCTCCCACTGTTTGTTTTTATTTTTTCAGGGAGAATTTAGAAACCCCCCCCCAAAAAATGATTTTTTCAGGAAGAATTTAGAAAACAAATAAAAAATTAAAAAAAATAGGCTTTCTATGGCCCACTTTCTCAGAGAGAGAGAGATGGCACACCCAGGAGTCAGGACTGGCACACAAGCAGAAAGGCCAATATTAATCTCCCACTGTTTTTTTTTATTTTTTCAGGGAGAATTTAGAAACCCCCCCAAAAAAAATGATTTTTTAAGGAAGAATTTAGAAAACAAATAAAAAAAAAAAGTGATTTTTTCAGAGAGAATCTAGAAACCAAATTAAAAAAAAAAAAAAAAAAAAAAGGCTTTCTATGGCCCACTATCTGAGAGAGAGAGATGGCACACCCAGGAGTCAGGACTGGCACACAAGCAGAAAGGCCAATATTAATCTCCCACTGTTTTTTTTTATTTTTTCAGGGAGAATTTAGAAACCCCCCCCAAAAAAATGATTTTTTAAGGAAGAATTTAGAAAACAAATTAAAAAAAGTGATTTTTTCAGAGAGAATTTAGAAACCAAATTAAAAAAAAAATAGGCTTTCTATGGTCCACTATCTGAGAGAGAGATGGCACACCCAGGAGTCAGGACTGGCACACAAGCAGAAAGGCCAATATTAATCTCCCACTGTTTTTTTTTTTTTTCAGGGAGAATTTAGAAACCCCCCCAAAAAATTGATTTTTTTTCAGGAAGGATTTAGAAAACAAATAAAAAAAAGTGATTTTTTCAGAGAGAATTTAGAAACCAAATAAAAAAAAAAAAATAGGCTTTCTATGGCCCACTTTCTGAGAGAGAGAGATGGCACACCCAGGAGTCAGGACTGGCATACAAGCAGAAAGGCCAATATTAATCTCCCACTGTTTTTTTTTATTTTTTCAGGGAGAATTTAGAAACCCCCCCAAAAAAATGATATTTTTAAGGAAGAATTTAGAAAACAAATTAAAAAAAGTGATTTTTTCAGAGAGAATTTAGAAACCAAATAAAAAACAAAAAACAAATAGACTTTCTATGGCCCACTATCTGAGAGAGAGATGGCACACTCAGGACTGGCACACAAGCCCAAAGGCCAATATTAATCTCCCACTGTTTTTTTTTTTCAGGGAGAATTTATAAAACCAATAAAAAAAAATAAATAGGCTTTATGGCCCACTATATGAGAGAGATGGCACGCTCAGGACTGGCACACAAGCCCAAAGGCCAATATTAATCTCCCACTGTTTTTTTTTTTTTCAGGGAGAATTTATAAAACCAATAAAAAAAAATATAAATAGGCTTTCTATGGCCCACTATTTGACAGAGAGATAGCACGCTCAGGACTGGCACACAAGCCCAAAGGCCAATATTATCTCCCACTGTTTTTTTTTTTCAGGGAGAATTTATAAAACCAATAAAAAATAAATAAATAGGCTTTCTATGGCCCACTATATGAGAGAGAGATGGCACGCTCAGGACTGGCACACAAGCCCAAAGGCCAATATTAATCTCCCACTGTTTTTTTTTCAGGGAGAATTTATAAAACCAATAAAAAATAAATTAAATAGGCTTTCTATGGCCCACTATTTGACAGAGAGATGGCACGCTCAGGACTGGCACACAAGCCCAAAGGCCAATATTAATCTCCCACTGTTTTTTTTTTTCAGGGAGAATTTATAAAACCAATGAAAAAATAATAAATAGGCTTTCTATGGGCCACTATTTGAGAGAGAGATGGCACGCTCAGGACTGGCACACAAGCCCAAAGGCCAATATTAATCTCCCACTGTTTTTTTTTTTTTCAGGGAGAATTTAGAAACCCCACAAAAAACAAAACAAAAAAAGAAAACAGGGACTGTCCTACAATTACTATCTCCCTGCAGTAATCTCAGCCAGGTATGGCAGGCAGCAATAAGGAGTGGACTGCTGCACAAATTAAATCAAAAGTGTGGACAAACAAACAAGATAGCTGTGCAGAAAGGAAGGAACAACAGGATTTGTGCTTTGAAAAAAGCAGTTGGTTTGCACAGCGGCGTACACACAGCAATGCAGCTATCAGGGAGCCTTCTAGGGCAGCCCAATGAGCTACAGCGCTGAGGAAAAAAAAATGTAGCTTCCACTGTCCCTGCAAACAAAGGTGGTGTTGGACAGTGGAAATCGCTACAGCACAAGCGGTTTGGTGGTTAATGGACCCTGCCTAACACTATCCCTGCTTCTGAAGAAGCGGCAGCAACCTCTCCCTAGGCTCAGATCAGCAGCAGTAAGATGGCGGTCGGCGGGAACGCCCCTTTATAGCCCCTGTGACGCCGCAGACAGCAAGCCAATCACTGCAATGCTCTTCTCTAAGATGGTGGGGACCAGGACCTATGTCATCACGCTGCTCACACTCTGCGTCCACCTTCATTGGCTGAGAAATGGCGCTTTTCGCGTCATTGAAACGCGACTTTGGCGCGAAAGTCGCGTACCGCATGGCCGACCCCACGCAGGGGTCGGGTCAGGTTTCATGAAACCCGACTTTGCCAAAAGTCGGCGACTTATGAAAATGAACGATCCGTTTCGCTCAACCCTACTGGTAGCAAAAAAAAAAAAAAGCTGCAGATTTTTTTGCTGCTTTCCTTGCTATGATTTTTGCTGTCTTTCAGGATCTCAAAATTCAGCTTTGCTTCCACGTTAGGCCATCATTGCAAGACCTATGTGAAACAAACATTTTTGTAAAAAAGGGCAATTTTATCAAATTATTTAATGGAAAAAGTTCTTTATGTCTGAAAATATAGTGACTCTTCTGAACACAATAGTTCATATGAATTCTTGAAAAAATGTAAAAACGGAGGGGGGGGATTGAATTGGTGAGGCATAGTTTATTAGCAGTGCATTGAGTAGGTCAGTCATTGTTTCCTTTAACAGATTGGTCAGCGCCATTGAGTTGGTGAACCACTATTGTGGTTTGTCCTGATGAAGAAGTTTTAACACGTTTACAAATAAACCGCATTACTTGGATCCCTGTCGGCACATCATTCTACAACGGCAGTGCAGGTTAAGTCATCTATTTCCACTATCTTTCTTGAATTTTCCTTAAGGCCGGTTTCACACGTCAGTGGCTCCGGTACGTGAGATGACAGTTTCCTCACGTCCCGGAGCCACTGACACACGTAGACACAGTTAAATCAATGCATCTGTGCAGATGTCATTGATTTTTTGCGGACCGTGTCTCCGTGTGCCAAACACGGAGACATGTCAGTGTTCGTGGGAGCGCACGGATTACATGGACCCATTAAAGTCAATGGGTCCGTGTAAAACACGTACCGCACACGGACGTTGTCCGTGTGCAGTCCGTGTGCCGTGCAGGAGACAGCGCTACTATAAGCACTGTCCCCCCCACTGGTGCTGAAGCCGCGATTCATATCTTCCCTGCAGCAGCGTTTGCTGTAGAGAAGATATGAATAATCGTGTTTAAAATGAAGATCCATGACCCCACCCCCCTCCCACCCCCTGTGCGCCCCCCCGCTGTTATTAAAATACTCACTAAAACTAAAAATCATGAATATGCGGCTGCACCTCCCATAGGGGTGGAGCCGCATATTCATTACTGTAAATGAGCGGCCCCACGTGACCTCTCATACAGTAGAAGGTGCGGCCAGGACAGGAAGCAGCGCCAGCCAGCGAGGGAGCCGGGTGAGTATTTTAATAACAGCGGGGGACACACAGGGAGTGGGAGGGGGGTGGGCACATGGAGCTTTATTTTAAACACGATTATTCATATCTTCTCTACAGCAAACGCTGCTGCAGGGAAGATATGAATCGCGGCTTCAGCACCAGATGCAGGGGACAGCACTAAACTTTAGCGCTGTCTGCTGCACGGTGCGTGTGGTACCCAGTGGGCACACGGACGGCACACGTGTGCCACACTGATGTGCCACAGAAATGCACCAACACACGGACACGGATAATTCTGGTACTGATTTTTCCGGTACCGGAATTATCTGGACGTGTGAGACTGCCCTCAGGGTCTCCAGTAGCCTTAAGTTTCTCCAGTGGTTGTGTGAACACAACCCGACCAGGTGAGCACAATTGTGCATTCTTATTTACACTTTTTTACCCAGATAAGACCCTATTGCTCTTTTGATCATTCCTCAGTTTTTACAAATAAGGGAAAAGTCAGCAGCTCAGCACACATTGCATTTTTCTGCTACATTTTTATGCAAATTAAAAGCTGTTTTTACAGTACCAGAAAAAGCTGAGATTTCAGAAATCTCATGCACACCCTTGTCTTTATTTCCTGAGTGAATTGGAAAACTGCTGCATGTTTGAAAACTGCAGCATGTCACTTCTTTCAGCATTTTTGCAGGAAGCATGATATATACATGTATGTGGATGTGCGCATGCAGCAGTACACCGGTCTATTATATGGATGGGCACACGGCGTTGTACACCCGTGGATGTGGATGCATACACGGAGCTGCACACCCGCCCGTTATGTGGATGGGTATACGGAGCTGCACACCCGCCCGTTATGTGGATGGGCACACAGAGCTGCACACCAGTCCATTATGTGGATGGGCACACAGCGTTGTACACCCGTCCATTATGTGGATGGGTACATGGAGCTGCACACCTGTCTATTATGTGGATGGGCACACGCAGCTGTACACCTGTCTATTATGCAGATGAGCACATGGCGTTGTACACCCGTCCATTATGTGGATGGGTACATGGAGCTTCACACCCGTCCGTTATGTGGATGGGCACACCAAGCTGCACACCCGTCCATTACGTGGATGGGCACACGAAGCTGCACACCCGTCCTTTATGTGGATGGGCACAAGAAGCTGCACACCCGTCCGTTATGTGGATGGGCACAAGAAGCTGCACACCCGTCCATTATGTAGATGGGCAAATGGCGCTGCACACCTGTCCGTTATGTGAATGGGCACACTGAGCTGCTCACTGTCCTTTATGGGGATGGGCTCATCGAGAGCACACTAAGTTAGTCATTTCAGCAATTTGGTGGGTCGAATCGTTTCTGCAGCCGTGTGAACTTTAGTTCGACTGACAAAAATACTGTATGTACAGTAGTACAGTATTGAACAGCGTCCATACATTCAGTATTTGGTCAGTATTTGTAAGCCAAAACCAGGAGTGGGTGATAAATACAGAAGTGGTGCATATGTTTCTATTATACTTTTCCTCTGATTGTTGCACTTCAGATTTTGGCTTACAAATACTGATGTAAAATACTGACTGCATGAACATCGCCTTGATGCACACTATACTTGAATGCAAGGTGCTCTTCTATTTACTATTTTTCCAAAACAAAAGTGAATGAATAGCTATAAGGTCTTTGACAAAAAAAATAATAATTGGCAACAAAATTCTTGACAATTTTACCCTCCTGGGTCTTTACTCTGCTACTCTCTGCACCTACTCTCACATGAACTGGGAAAACCGTTGTTCGTAGCCAATGACCACAAACTGGACTAATACACAATAAGATAGTAAAGCTGCAGCCGCAATCTTATCAGGTGGACTGAACACAATACACATGCTCAGGTTCCAGAATATCAGGACTGATATGCAGTTTTCAAGGCTCCTCTTTCGAAATGCTAGGCGTCCGTTTATCATCGTGCCCTGGAGTGATATCCATTTTAATTCACAACAATAATTATCCCTTCCCCCTAGACAAAACGAGCATATGTTGATAAATATTTTTTCAGAATTTATTTATTACATGTTTTAATTCTTTTATTTTTTCCTTTAAAATGATATAAACTCACCAAAAGGATAAGGGGTCGTTCACATGGAGGTTTTTTACGTGGATTTCCACTTCTACAAACTGCTTTTAGAACACACACATAATTTACGTTGTTTTGATGCGTTTTATGATTTTTTTTTCACATGATTATTTAATTATAATATAGGGAATAGTATTATAGTGTGTTTTTTGGCACCTACCCACTGCAAAAAAACTTGCCAAAGCATGCATTAAAAACTATCAGAAAAACTGCAGCAAAACCACATTTTGCCATAATTTACACATGGAAAACATGGCATGACATTAAAAAACATGCGGAAAATACAAGAGATGGGAACTATAGGTACACTTTGTTAGGGTTAGTGGATTGCGCTAAATAAAAAAAAAATAAAAAGCAATCGCAACCTGGGGTCCACCGTGCAGAGATGGAAAATTGCTGCTAGAGTACAATGACGGAACACACAGCAAATGATTACTTGAACCCACAGAAACGAAAGAGCTGCTCTGCAACTGAGCTGTGTCACTCGCACACAGAAATGAAAGATGCTCTGCAACAGACCTGTGTCTTTCACACACAAATGAAAGCGATACTCTGCAACAGAGCTGTGTCACTCACATGCAGAAACTAAAGAGATGCTCTGCAACTGAGCTGTGTCACTTGCACACAAAAACGGAACAGATGCTCTCAGCATAATATCCTGACTAGGGTTGGAACTCTACTGTGCTAACCGCACACATGTAGGAACCAGATGCTAAGCCAAGCGGCTAATTACCTCCACTGACACTAGCTGCCTGCCTACGTGTACAGTCCCAAAGCTAGACAGACATTCAACACTTGTAGGTAGAGTCTCCTCTCACATAGCTGAACATAAATGATACTATAACCCCAACAGTCATTTATACCCAAAGCTCCACCCCAAACACTCACGCTGACATCGCCCAATCCGGGGCTGCCACATCACCAGAACAGGCGAAGTCCGAGCACCAATGAGAAGGTGCCACATCACGGACATGCTCAGTAAAGTGATTTTTGGACTTAGACTCCAGTAAGCAATGTGGAATGTGCAATACACTGGTTATCATAGACTTGACTGGAGAGCCAGCAGTAATCAAATATGTGGCATGAGCCTGAGCAAGATGCTGGGACCGACGTCCATGCTGAGTAGCAGTCCGAGACCGAATGGGAGACCACAGCACCCAACATGGCCCAGGTCGATCCCGTGCAGGGGGAAAATCCTGATGCCTAACACACTTTTTCTTTCAAATAATTGGGAAGCTTCTTGTTAGTAGATTTGATTTTTTTTATGTGGATTTTGGACCTTTTTCTTTCAAATAATTGGGAAGCTTCTTGTTAGTAGATTTGATTTGTTTTTAGGTGGATTTTTTGGGGGGGATTTTGGAACAAAATCTGTGTCAAAATGTGAGAAAAAAAACACTGTGTGAGCATACGCTCAGGATAACAGTCTTATAACAGAAGCTTGTGTGCTGTGTCAGATCCAAGTAAAAGAAGGCTTCAGCTCTCAATAATTCTTGACTTGCTTTATTATGTCATTAAAAGTATAGAAAGAGCAGCAACATTTTGATACCCTGTTGCGAATTTCTGCTATGGGTCAAAATATTGCTGTTTCTGTATTTGTGATAGCATTAATAAAGTAAGTCCACCATTACTGAATGCTGAAGACACCTTCTTGTACTTGGATTTTGGTGAGCACTACCATGAGTACTGTGTCATGCCAATGGCAAAGCATCCTGAGACCATTCATGAGTAGGGTTGCCTTTCATCCAAGTATTTGGGCTCGCTCTCAATTTTGCATAAGAACACTGCCATGAATAAAAAACATCCTCCAAGAACAACTTTTCCCAACAATCCAGGATTAATTTGGTGATGAATAATGCTTTTTCTAGCATGATAGAGACCATGTCACATGTCACAAGGCAAGTGTGATAATTATGTTGCTTGGTGAACAAAGCATTAAAAGTTTGGGTCCATGACCAGGAAATTCCCCAGATCTGAATTCCATTAAGAACATGTAGTAAATAGTGATGAGCGAATTCTCAATTCTCGAGATTTCTCGAGCACGCTCGGTGGTCCTCCGAGTATTTTTTAGTGCTCGGAGATTTAGTTTTCCTTGCCGCAGCTGAATGATTTACATCTGTTAGCCAGCTTGATTACATGTGGGGATTCCCTAGCAATCAGGCAACCCCCACATGTACTTATGCTGGCTAACAGATGTAAATCATTCAGCTGCGGCCATAAAAACTAAATCTCCGAGCACTAAAAAATACTCGGAGGACCCCCGAGCATGCTCGAGAAATCTCGAGTAACGAATATATTCGCTCATCACTAGTAGTAAATCTTTAAATATCGGGTGGACAAATATAAAATATAGAAATTGTTATAAACTCCGAGCACTGATCAGGCAAGAATGAGATGCTATTAGTCAGGATACGGCTCAAAAGCTGATATTCTACATGCCAGGGTCAAATGCAGAAATCGTGGCTAATAAGGGAGAACACTATAAATATGGAACCTTTGTATAAATGGGACATATTTGTCAATAAAATTATAAAAACATATAAAATGCTAATAATTATACTTCAGGAACCATAGAAACTTCCGACTAAAAGATGTAAAATTACAGAAGCAGCAAATTGTATGAAAACCAAAATTTGTATTAGTTTCAAAACTTTTGACCACGGCTGTACATCATGTCAATGTCCATTAGTGCATGAAAAATAAATTGTACTCTAAAAAGCTTCATGTAACATTATCTATTATTTATCTTTTTGACACAGATAGATTTTCCAGATGATTCCAGCCCTAGAATTGTCCGCCTTCACTGTGCAACAAAAGTTCAGCTTCTCGATGATGGCCGTTATGGAATCTATATAACTTCTAGGGAAATAAAGGCTATCGATCCAGGAACAGACGAGGAAAACATTATCTTTAAAATACTGAGTGCTCCTCAAAATGGATACCTCGAAAATGTTATATCAGGTAGGGTGAAAATGAAAATGATTTACAGTACAGCACAATGATGTTCACCATTACCCAGTACCCATGTCATTTCCTAAGCGATGATAAAGATCTGCTTATATTTTTGCTTCTGCTCCATTTATACTAGATGATATGATGATATACTTACTGTATAATATTTTACATGCATATGAGTTTTCAATTAAATATACAGATGTAGCAAAGATAAAAGCACCACTCCAGCATTTTTTTAAAAATTTTACTGCTGGAGTGGTACCACTAATGTAAGTTCCACGCCACTACTAGTACTCACCAGCTGCTGTCTTCTTCTGCTATCGGCACCGGTCTTCTGCAGTTTGTTTTTCCAATAATCTTTATTGGTTTTATAACTTTTTGAAGGGAAAGGGTAAAGGATAAGGGAAAACAGGGTAGAGGGGGAAAAAAAGACCCCCATATAATATGGGGAAAAGGGAAAAAGGGAAAGAAGAAGACAGGTATACATACAGACATTTCCGTAGGTTCACAATACTACTGTTGCTTCCTGGAATAGAAACTTAAATTGTACATGTATGCAATTGCTTGAGACGCCAAATTAAATATTGCTCCAGAAAATAAAAGTCAGTAAGCTTAAACAGTACATGTATACATTTGCAAAGAACACCAAGATAAATGTTGCTCAGTGTCAGCATCTGAAAATAAAAATCAGAATATATTATGTAAAGTATGAGGACCTGCCAAGTCCGGGATGACCCTAAGACTGGTTGGAGGGTAATGTCCGGGTTCTTTTTAGTAAGATAACAAGTGGAATGAAAGTCTCTTCAAGTAGGATGTATATAGGCTGTAGATAGAGAGGAGGTATCAGATGAAACTGCACAAGATGTCAATCCTGTTTTTTTTTTCAGAAAGTTAATTCCTTCCTCTGGAGACGAGAGAGTGAACAGTTTTGAAGCATATTTCACTTGTAGATTAGAAGTCTTTGTCCATTGGTAGGGTATTCCGGCTTGTAAGAGTTTCCGAGTGGTTTGAAAGAATGATTTTCGTTTTAGCAGGGTATCTTTAGACAAGTCCTTGAAAAAAGAAAGGTTGTTGTACTGAGATGGAAGGTGTTTTGAGTCTCTTCACAGCATAAGGAGATCGTTCTTTACCCCTATAGGGTAGAGGGACACAATGACATTTCGAGCAATGTTTGTAGGGAGAGTGGCCTTTTTCAGAATCCAAAGGCCACTCTTCTGCAGTTTGTCACCTGCTAGGTTAATCCAGTGTTTGCTCAGCGAGCTGGAGGTCACTAATCAATGCAAGTCTTTGAGAACTAGAATGGGGTCAAAACGAAGCTCTCATAGATTTACACTGAGCGCTTGTGACCGTTATGTTTGACTTTCGGTCAGTCTTTCGATGCAATTATAGATTGGGCTCAAAGCAGCGTTGGGAACAGCTGAAACAGCGGTTGGTAAGTATATTACTAGGGTCAAGAATTTTAGATTAGTAGCACCAATTCAGCGCTGAAATAAAAAACAAGCAACGCTGGAGTGGTGCTTTACTTTGACAAGTAATGCATCATCTTGGCAACTTGTCACAAGGTTGCTTCACTTCAGAAGATTAAAGCACAACTCCAGAATTTTGTTTTTTTGTGTCAGTGTTGGAGTGGAGCCACTAATGTAAATTCCCTGACCATTGTATTAGGGTAGGGTCACATTGCGTGAGAGCAGTCCTTTTAGCGCATAGCGCTACAGACTGCACTAACGCAATGTCCCAAAAGGGATCGCGTTAGCCGATCCCGCTAGGGCAGATCCCCGATCTGCACTAGCGAGGAACGGACCGCGAATGCTGCAAGCAGCGTTCGCGGTCCGTCACTCAAATGACGGCACATTGCTAGCACACACCCAATGTGGGCGTGCGCTAGCGATGCGTTCGCCATTACAATCAATGGCAGCGTTAACGGACTACGTTACACCGCGTTATGCCGCGGTGTAACGTAGTCCGTTAAACGTATCGCCATAACGCAGTGTGACCCTAGCCTTATACTTGCCAGCCACAGTCTTCGGCTCTTCTCTGCACCACACCGGCCCTTATCCGCCATCTTGTGATTACAATGTCTGAGTGACCAGAAGTCAGAGGTAACGGTCACAAGCTCAATGTAAGTCTATAAGAGCCTCGTTCTGGAGACCAATGAGAGCAGCACTGAGAACACAAGAAGATGGCAGCTGGTAAGTATAATAGTAGGTGCAGGGAACATACATTAGTGACACCACTGCAGCGCTGAAATAACAACAAATGCTGGAGTGGTTGTTTAATTTAACATTGCACAAGCCATTGCCTGATGTCAAGTTACACTTTTTTAGCGACATGATCTACTAGTGTTGCTTCAAGGTAGACTTTGCTTTATCTGTAATTAATTTTTAAATGCCTCATATTGCCTTAAAAAATAAAAAATATCCTCTCTCACCAACCACTGCGGAGAGTGATTGTTCGAGTTGAAATTTTCATCCATGTTTGGTGATCAAAAAACAGGACCACCAAGTCCTGGTAAGCATCAGATCAGGAGCTAAAGGGATCATACAGTAGAGGTAGAGTGTTATTACTTTTTTTTAGGCATCTTAAAGCATCTAAGCAATAATTTATATTTCCTACAAAGCCTCTTTTTAAATAATTTCATGTTGGTGGTTAAGCATTCCGTGCAAAATTAAGGTTTTCTGCTTAACAAAAAAGATTAATACAATCTTTAATATTTGTCTTCCCAGGCAAATTTATTTCAGACCACTTCACACAGAAGGATTTGAACATGAAGTCCTTACTGTATATCATAAATCCATCAGTTAATGTCTATGAAGATTCAGTAGAGTTTGTAGTAACAGATCTATCTGGAAACAGAGCTGAACCTCAACGGTAAGGGGATAAAAAACATTTCCATAAATATAGATGTGGTAAAGTCTACATACACAAACCTCATATAGTATGTAAGGGTTTAATTCAGCATCCTCGATGGCCTAAGGCAGTTAAGCTTAGCTTCTTAGGTAGACCAGGGTTGTTGAGGAGTTAATGCGAGTTTTCATGGTGGTTCAGGATAGTGGCTCAATGGCCTATATCCGTATATTGGTTAATACCCAATATCTTTCTTGAAATCCTAGGTTCCATTCATGTGGACAGCAAGATGGCCTTCAAGTTTAGTGTTTGATAAGTGTCTGTTAGGTCTATCCGCCATTATCCTCTAGATTTTAAGACATTTGGCATTCAAGGGTATAAATAGAGTATATATTTACTATGAGTGCAGTGTATGACAAAGTGACATTTTTGTACTAATCATCAGACCTTTTTTTAGAGTAAGGAATATTATAGTACTTTGTGTTATTGCATATGCTCACAGAATGCATATGTTCAGCTATATTGTCGTTATCATCAAAGCCAAAGCAGATGTATTCAAGTATAATATTTTTACACAGTTTTTCTTTGACTCCATCAGAAGCGAAGTAAAGACTTCCGTTAAAATGTTCTCATTTATTTCATTCCAAAAATAATAATAAAAAATTGTAATCTATCAAAACGGATGCCAAATGTTGCAGGGTATATATACTAGATTCCTTGATAGAGCGTTGATCCAGGGAACTAGTCTGATTGCCGTATGTGGAGTCCGGAAATAATTTTTTTCCCCAAAGTGGAGCTTACTATTTGCTCCATGGTTTTTTTTGCTTTCCTCTGGATCAACAGGTTAGGGCATGTTAGGTTAGGCTATGGGTTGAACTAGATGGACTTAAAGTCTTCCTTCAACCTTAATAACTATGTATGTTACTAAATGTATGCAATGGTGTGCCCTTTTTGATAGCTCAATCCAAAAGAGCATTATGGGTGCAGACAAGGTTAGTTATCGGCATGTTAGGTTAGGCTATGGGTTGAACTAGATGGACTTAAAGTCTTCCTTCAACCTTAATAACTATGTATGTTACTAAATGTATGCAATGGTGTGCCCTTTTTGATAGCTCAATCCAAAAGAGCATTATGGGTGCAGACAAGGTTAGTTATCGGCAAAAGAGGAAAAAAATGGCACCAGTATTCAACCTTCGTTAGAACAGTAATACTTCATAGAACACTTTTTCTCACCGAATCCTTGGGATCTCGTGTGCTCACCAGTGAAAAGGTTTGTACAGATATGTCTGAGAAATGGAAGAAAGGTAGCCCTCACCTACCATTAAAAAAGATCCTTTATTGTATAACGTTTAAAACATGCGGGAGAATGATTTGGACACCTGGTGGACAGCGGCCGTTTCGCGCCTCCTGCTCTTTAAGGGGACCCATTGAAGCACAGGAGGCCCGAAGCGGTGGTTTTCCACCAGATGTACACATAATTCTCCCGCATCCATCTTTTAAACGTTATACAATAAAGGATCTTTTTTAAGAGACGGTGAGTGCCACCTTTCTTCCATTTCTCTGACATATCTGCAGACAAGATAACGTTTACACAATGTTTGTAAATGTTTGACTCTTTATATTTGAATGAAACATGTAGGTCCAAATTATCTGATTTTATCCAATATTATATAGTGTACAATGTAAGGCTAGGCAGTCCTAAAATGAGCCAAATTTATCA
The DNA here is from genome assembly GCF_032444005.1 of Ranitomeya imitator. Lineage (NCBI taxonomy): Eukaryota > Metazoa > Chordata > Amphibia > Anura > Dendrobatidae > Ranitomeya > Ranitomeya imitator. Next base: position 465,854,342 of record NC_091282.1, on the reverse strand, counting down.
CAGTGGCTCATGCTAGATGAGAAATTTGGTGCTTCCTTAAAGGGAAACTGTCAAGTGAAAAAATGCTATTAAACTGGAACATATGGAGCTAATCTGTAGCTTAATAGTGTTCTGATCCTGCCTTGTGCCTTTACTTAGAGTCCCGCTGCGGGGAGGAAATGAACGTCATTCCTCCTGATAGCATTCGGGTTTTAGACACAGGAGGCAGCACCGGGGCAGACTCAGTCATCGCTCTTTGTATAGAGAGCGGCAGCTGTAAACATGCCCCCAGCAGTGACTGACAGCAGCTCAGCATTAGAGTCGGCTGTCAGTCAGTGCCGGGGATGAGGTTACAGCCGCTGTTCTGTATACACAGAGTGGTGAATGAACTCACCCCAGCGCCACCACTATGAATGAAAACTGAACGGTATCGGCAGGAACAAAGTGAATTTCCTCCTGGCAGTGGGGCTCTAAATGTGGGCTATTACGGCCCCTGAAGAAGACAACGTCAAACCGTTGGGGGCCTAACACCAGGTAATATGTCTCATTTATGCTAAGAATCTGCTTTCTCCTTGGGACTCCTCTCCTTATTGTGTCTGTAATGTCTATACCTACTGAGATGTATCGCCACTGGGCTACTTAATATCTATCAGAATTATTTTTACTATGAAGTCAGATTCTAGCACCATACTCTACAGCAGGGGTCCCCAACTCCAGTCCTCAAGGCCCACCAACAGGTCATGTTTTCAGGATTTCCTTTGCATTGCACAGGTGATGCAATTATTACCTGGGCAAGACTAAGGAAATCCTGAAAACATGACATGTTGGTGGGCCTTGAGGACTGGAGTTGGGGACCCCTGCTCTATTATTATTATTATTTATTTATATAGCACCATGGATTCCATGGTGCTGTACATGAGAAGGGGTTACATATAAGTTACCAATATCACATGCAGTAAACAAACTAACAATGACGGACTGATACAGAGGGGCGAGGACCCTGCCCTTGTGGGCTTAAATTCTACAGGATTATGGGGAAGGAGACAGTAGGTTGAGGGTTGCAGGAGCTCCGGTGTTGGTGAGGCGGTAGCTCCGGTGTTGGTGAGGCGGTAGCTCCGGTGTTGGTGAGGCGGTAGCTTCGATAGTGATGAGGCAGCAGCGGTGTCAGTGCAGGCTGTAGGCTTTCCTGAAGAGATGAGTTTTCAGTTTCCGTCTGAAGGATCCGACTGTGGTTGATAGTCGGATGTGTTGGGGCAGAGAGTTCCAGAGGATGGGGGATATTCGGGAGAAGTCTTGGAGGCGATTGGATGAGGAGCGAATAAGTGTGGAGGAGAGGAGGAGGTCTTGGGAGGACCGGAGGTCACGTGAGGGAAGATATCGAGAGATTAGTTTAGAGATATATGGAGGAGACAGGTTGTGGATGGCTTTGTAGGTCAGTATTAGCAGTTTGAACTGGATACGCTGAGGGAATGGGAGCCAGTGAAGAGATTTGCAGAGGGGGGAAGTGGAGGAGTAGCGAGGAGAGAGATGGATTAGTCGGGCAGCAGAGTTAAGGATGGACTGGAGAGGTGCAAGGGTGTTAGCAGGGAGGCCACAGAAAAGGATGTTGCAGTAGTCAAGGCGGGAAATGATGAGGGCGTGCACAAGCATTTTAGTAGATTGGGGGTTGTAAACTGCTCTACAGTATAACCTAGCATAGGGTAGCACACCTTTATCTTTAGGTGTCCAATTGGTTTGGCAGGTTATTACTCTATTACTATACTAAATATACGATACTATAATACTACTATTACTATTACTCTATTACCATATTACCCTATATACTCTGTTACCCACACGATTGGAATTAGTGCTCACTCAGTGTTACTTCTCTCTATTTTTTATAGTATTTTTATTGTATTTCCTGTCTATAATTGTACTAATAACATTTTCAATATATATATATTTTTTTTCGCAGTTTTCTGCTTCCTTTTTCTATTAACCTGCAGATTAACCCCATACTTTTAGGTTAATAGCATTTTTTTACATGACAAGTTTTTGGCAAGCTTTAGTTATGCCGATTTGTGGAAAGATTTTGGTGCACATTATCACATTATGCCGCAACCCGTTCCTCTGCTGGGGACCTTGATTACACAGTGTACAGATAGAGGATCTCTTACACTAAACAACCTCTTCAACCTAAAAAAAAAAATCCTTACTTGGCTCTGGCAGTGTACTTCTTGGTTATAGCCTTGGCTATACTTTTGACTCCTCACGCCAGCAGTCCACAGTCACAATGTTAGAAGGAAGTACAAAATAACCATTCTGCCATTCATATTTTCTCAGGAAAACCCTAGTCTTTAGCTGTACTATTGCATATGATTGTCAATTCAGATAATGGTAACTATGGTGGACCTATGTTAAAATAGCATCCTTGGCCTCCAGTTGCCCCATAGTAATCTGTACATGTCTAATATACAAACTCCTCGCCTGTTTGTTAGGCAATCTATACATATGTTGTGGCTGTCAAACAGCCGCGAGACATGCAGCCGCAGGGACTCGAACATATTATTCGAGCACACCGAGGACACTCTGTTAGCACCCGAGCATGCTCAGATAACACCTTATCAGAGCACGTTCGCTGATCACTATTCTTAATGACATTGATGGTATGTGTGGGGTCCTTGTCCTGCTCCAGAATAAATTTGGAGCCAATCATGCGCCTCCCTGATGGTATTACATGATGATGAGTTTCTATCTGTACGTCTTCCCTGCTGAGTTTCTTCAAACACTGTGTGCACTTGTACCTAGAGAATCGATGCTCTTTTGAAGGTAAAGGTTGGTCACACCAAATATTGATGATTTAGATGACTCGTTTGTTCATTTACTTAGCATTATGTTAATTGATAAAAATAAACTATAAATAACTCTTCTATTTTTTGAATACCTGCCCAAAACTTTTGCAAACTACTGAATGTCCAGATATCTTTTTTTTTACAGTATAAAAATCATTGTGTGACTTATGCTTTGCACATTAGCATGAATGTAACTGATTAATATTACAAATTATACTTTACACCAGACGGCACAAAATCCTTTGACCTTTTTTGGCTACTTCATACTCATTGCAAAGTAATCTGAACATGGCAGATCAATGAGATTTAAGTATTATGTGATGTGCTTAATCTGTTCAATCCATCACTAAAAATAGATCTGTAAATTGTTTTAATATTTGCTACATGCTGTGAAATCCATATCCAGCTGAGATACTTAGCAATGCCACATTTCGCCAGTAGATGTCCTTCTTGTCCTTTGCTTCAGGGCTGCAGTAAGGGAAAGGCAAACCGCTAACTGGTTACTGATTTGCCTTCTAAGCGTCGACCTTTAAGAAATACGTTTTTTCCCGTGAAGTTTAAAATGTGAATGATACTTCATAAACCTATATCCTACATTACCTGTTCTGTATGTACAAGGTTGCTCATTCATTGAGAATGGAAAAAAAAAAGATTCAATATCAAGATTGAAAAATACAAAAAGAAATAATCATTTGGATCATACATATTAAAGGTATCTTCCAAGTCTAAGATAGGGCATAAAGATTAAAATGAGTATCTTTAATAAAATACACATGGCATATTATTTTATGTGTGCGAGGCCTTAGTTATCCAGAATTGAAATAAGAAAATAATTTGGGCCTCTATGTCGCTCGGGCATTTTTGTTACTTTTTTGCAGTAGTATTTGTAAGTTAGAATTAGGAGTTGTTCCAAAATATAGAAGTGTTTACCTCTTTGTTCCACACCTGCCAATAGTCCTCTACTGTTTGCCAAGAAATCTAATACTGAAAAGTCTTAGTAAGTCCAGATTCTGATGAGCGTATAAAAAACTATCCAATATTCATCCATAAAAACTGTACAGTTCCCATCCGTATCCCATCCATTTACCACCAGTGTGTGTCCGTATGCCCATATTTTACATCCATATGGCATCCGTTTTTATACATAAGCAGAAAGTAAAATTTACAAGACCAAATACAGTTTCCCATGTTAATAATTGCAAAGTATCTGTAGAAATCGGATGCAATACGGATGCTCCATATGGGATCCGTTTTTTTGCGCACCCATAGACTCAGATAGATGAGTCTCATCAGAAAAGCAGAAAATATTGGTGAATACTGCAAAAAAAAAAATTCACACTTACATTCGATCCATGGGGAAAAAAACGCCATCTGAGCAGTCCTATTAAATTACATTTGTCAGTGGACTGTTTGGGCGATATGCGATTTTAACATGGAAAATACAAGTACGCTCAGCTGAATGAGACCTAAATGTCAAAAAATAAAGCTGTCATCACTTGAATAAAGCATTTGTACACACATTGCTAAACCATAGAAAGATAGATCATTGGTAGAAAGATTTTTTCAGTATATGATAGATAGGCAGAAAGATAATAGATAGATAGATAGATAGATAGATAGATAGATAGATAGATAGATAGATAGATAGATAGATAGATAGATATGGGATAGATAGATAGATGGATAGATATGAGATAGATAGATAGATAGATAGATAGATAGATAGATAGATAGATAGATAAATAGATAGATAGATAATAGATAGATAGATATAATACATAGATAGATAGATAATAGATAGATAGATAATACATAGATAGATCAATAATAGATAGATAGATAGATAGATATGGGATAGATAGATAGATGGATAGATATGAGATAGATAGATAGATAGATAGATAGATAGATAGATAGATAGATAGATAGATAGATAGATAGATAATAGATAGATAGATATAATACATAGATAGATAGATAATAGATAGATAGATAATACATAGATAGATCAATAATAGATAGATAGATAGATAGATATGAGATAGATATGAGATAGACAGATGGATAGATAGATAGATAGATAGATCAATAATAGATAGATAGATAGATAATGGATAATAGATAGACAGATGGATAGATATGAGATAGATAGATAGACAGATAGATATAATACATAGATAGATAGATAGATAGATAATAGATAGATATAATACATAGATAGATAGATAATAGATAGATAGATAATACATAGATAGATCAATAATAGATAGATAGATAGATAGATAGATATGAGATAGATATGAGATAGACGGATGGATAGATAGATAAAAAGATAGATAGCTAGATAGATAGAAGGAATGGACTAGATAGATAAATAGAATGGATGCAATAGATAGATAGAATCAAAGCAGCACTTTTTTGTCTTTTCTCCTTCCTGGGAGGAGCGGATTTTGGGAGCTGGCCGGGATGGGGGAGCAGTGAATTCTTTTTTGTTTTATTTAATTCTCAGACAGGTATTGTAAAACCACATTTTTGAGTAAAATGTCCAAAAAAGAAGAATCAAAGCAGCGCTAGTTCTTACACTGCTGTGGGTGCAAATCCCTTAGTCACGAGCCAGCAGCCATCCGCACAGATATCCAAAGAAAGCTGGCAACACCCTAATAGTTTTCAGCACATTAAATCACGTTTGAATGATCCATGTGAACAATGGCAAAGTTTCAGCACAAATGAACATTGGGCAGACTTGACAAAGGCTCAGTTGAGGCGAAAAGTTGCTGCAGTTCACATTGGCCAATGAAAATTGGTAAAACATATTGAGAAATGTTGCTGCCTGCTTTTTTTTGGCTCGCTAGGTACAGAGATAGATGAAAAGCCCAAATGTTGGATAGAAATGTCGCTGCTGGGGAATGAGTGGCCAGACTTTCTGCTATTTTGGAGTGCCATGGTTTGGGTTATTATTACTGTGGAGCCAGGCTGTAGAGCGCCGCTTCCTCTCAGCATTACGTACATGCATAGATACAGATGGCTAAACGACACACAGATATATGGATAGATATATACAGATCCGTCATTGTGAGCGCACATATCACCTGCAATAATCACCTCACTGGGTTCTTTTCATGTTTCACAGCTTGGAAATAAAATGGTGCCGCATTGAGTTGCCCCAGGCCATGTATGAGGTGTGTGAGACAGAAGCCCTGGTGTCTTTGAAGATCACACGCGGGGGTTACGCGGCAGACTCGGCTTTTATTTCACTACAGGTAACAGACAAGAGCTCATTCCTCTGCTGAGGCGAGGTGCACACTCGGGCTGCACGCTCCCATCGCATGGTTAGGCATTCTGTTTGGTGTATGCCGCATAGAGTTCATTAAAACTACTGTATATAGAAGCTTATTGATAGGAAAACTTTTATTAGGTCAAGGTCATGATCTAAAAAGAAGAAAAAAAGTGTCAAAACCTCAGCTTTTTTTTACAGCGATTTCAGGAACTCTCCTAAAAATACTGCAGACTTGTCTGAATTTTGGAAAACATTGCCAAAAATGCGCTGCAGCAGCAAGGTGTGCACCCAGCCTACGTTCCCCAACATTCCCCTACCTAATTTATCACTGCATCACCTCACTTTAGAGTCTAGAAGGTTTTTCAGGATATACTCTGGCGATCTGCTGATATGATGGAAGTGATATGGAAATGCAGTCGTTAAAAAGTCCAGTTCTTTGAATTCTCTGGGATTTAAGGCCTAAATAAGGTCCATCCTGTCAGTATAACATGGCGTAATAAGGCACAGTACGTAGCAGACAATGCACACTGCATTTTTTAAATATTTTGTCCTCATTCACAGCTAGAAAAAACAAGAAATATACAAGCCCTTGTGGGAGACATGGCCAATAGCTGCCATGTTCAACTCAGGACTATTATACTAGGGCAAAAAAACAATTTGGACGACAAAAATATATAGAAAATGATATTATCTTTATAAATGAATAATAAAACCATTATATAAAAATGGAAAAATTACAATACGGAAACCATTACCGTAAATAGTTTTATAGGATTTAGGGGTCATGCAGGCGAGCATATGAATGAGACATGAGCTGTCTGATATTTGATTGGTCAGCACAAGAACAGCACACAGACCGCACACGGACAGCCCACTGACCGTACACTGACCGCACGATGACAGCACACTGACCGCAAACTGACAGCACACGGACAGCCAACTGACCGTACACTGACCGCACACTGACCACACACTGACAGCGCACGGACAGCACACTGACCCATGTTATTCAATAGGGCTGTTCATGAATGATTCTCCTCTCAGTCCAACCGTCTTTGAGAAGAATAGACCAGAATGGACCAGAGTAGTGCAGTAAATGGCTGGCAGCTCCTGAAGAGCACACAGAGCTCCACTCAGAGCCAGTCATGTCTGTGATTTGCACAGGTGATTGGCCCAAGTCCATCTGCAGCCGGCCTAAAACTGCTTGTCCAGGGGATAAAATTACATTGCAAACTATTCCTAACCATTCAGGTTATATATTATGTTCACATCAGCCCTAGGGTAGGACTATGGGGTAAAAAGTGAGAAAATTGGGGTAAATCGTACAAATAACTGCCTTAATGCTCTATTAGGAGAGCAGTGATCCCCCTCTATCAGATACTAAAGTACCGGTATACATAAGTGAACTAGCAATGGGGATAGTCAGGATAATGCTAGAAAAACAATCAGAAGAACAAAATAGTAGTTAGAATATCAATGCAGACGCTGTGGTAGAGAATCACCCTGATGCACATTTCACCTAGCTTGATCATGGGAGAATATCTGACATATCCCAAAACTGTAAGATTTTGATTAACTTCATCACATATTCCCCAATGATCAAGCTAGGCAGAACGTCCATTGGGATGTTTCACCACCACCACCACCACAGGCTCTGAATCGATTCTCTGACTACTATTTTTTGTATTTTTTTATGTATTTTTTAGCATTTTGCTAGCATTGCCCTATCTCCAATGCTAGCTGACTTGCGTATACTGTTTAGTATGTGATAGAAGGGGCTCACTACTTAACTTATAGCGCATTAGGCCACTTATTTGTATTTTCCCCACTAGTTTTCATAGTCCCCTACCTTAGTGCTGATGTATGCACATAATATAAAACCTGGATAGACAAGAGTAATTTGCAATGCAATATACTCTTCTGTATGTGCATTGTTTATCCTATACAACCCGTTAGTGTTTCATTTGTATAATTGTCCAAATTTAATGTAATTTATTATTATTCAATAAAGATAAGATCATATGTAGATTTTTTGTTGTCCGAAATGGTTTATGGTTCAGCTCATCCTCTTCTAGTTTACTATACAGTAAATACAAATTATTGTAGAAGTTACATGATTATTACTCAGCACACAAGGCAAGTAAGGAAAGACAACAAAAGTACGACTAATTCCGTGTTTTCTTTCAAAGGTGAATGGAGTAAGTGCCGTGGTTGGACAAGATTTTTCTTCAAGTCCTTCAAGACTTATCCAGTTTGATCCAGGTACAATTATCTTCATAGGCCACTCTGAGGGCATATTTCTAGTCTAATTTTTGCATATTACAGTGGGGAAAATAAGTATTTGATACACTGCTAATTTTGGAAGTTTTTCCACCTACAAAGAAAGGAGAGGTCTGGAAAAAAAAAAAAGCAGAAAACCACATTATATGATTTTTACATAATTAATTTGCATTTTATTGCATGAAATAAGTATTGATACAATAGAAAAACAGAATGTAATATTTGGTACAAAAACCTTTGTTTGCAATTACAGAGGTCAGGGGTTTCCTGTAGTTCTTGACCAAGTTTGCACACAGTGCAGCAATGATTTTGGCCCACTCCTCCATACAGATCTGCTCAAGATCATTCAAGTTTTGGGGTTGTCGCTGGGCAACACTAAGTTTCATCTCCCTTCCAATGATTTTATATTAGGTTGAGATCTGGAGACTGTCTAGGCCACTCCAGGACCTTGAAAAGCTTCTTATGGAGCTACTCCTTAGTTGCCCTGGCTGTGTATTTCGGGGCATTGTCATGCTGGAACACCCAGCCATGATCAATCTTCAATGCTCTTACTGAAGGAAGGAGGTTGTTGGCCAAAATCTCACGATACATGACCACATCCCTTCAATACAGTGCAGTCGTCCTGTCCCCTTTGCAGAAAAGTACCCCTGAAGTGTGATGTTTCCCCACCATGCTTCATGGTTGGGATGTTTTTCTTGGGGTTGTACTCATCCTTCTTTTTCTTCCTCCAAACACGGTGAGTGGAGTTGATACCAAAAAGTTCTATTTTGGTCTCATCTGACCACATGACCTTCTGTCATGCCTCATCTGGATCATCCAGATGTTCATTGGCAAATTTCAAATGGGCCTGGACATGTGTTGACATGAGTAGGGGGGCTTGTCGTGCCTGTAGGATTTTAATCCATGACGGCGTAGTGTGTTAATAATGAAAATATTAGAGACAGTGGTCCCAGCTCTCTTCAGGTCATTGATGTATTCCTCCTATGCAGTTCTGGGCTGATTCCTGACCTTTCTCAGAATCATCCTTACCCCACGAGGCGAGATCTCACATGGAGCACCAGACCAAGGAAGTCATCTTCTGTTTCTTCCAATCTTCTAATAATTGCACCAATAGTTGTTGCTTTCTCACCAAGCTGCTTGCCTATTGTCCTGTAGCCCATCTCAGCCTTGTACAGGTCTACAATTTTGTCCCTGGTGTTTTAGACAACTCTTTGGTCTTGGCCATGGTGGAGAGGTTGGAGTGTGTGGACAGGTGTAATTTATACAGGTAAAGAGTAATGATGAGAGAGTGTACTCGTTGCTCGGATTTTCCCAAGCACGCTCGGGTGATCTCCGAGTATTTGTAAGTGCTTGGAGATTTAGTTTTCATTGCCTCAGCTGCATAATTTACATCTGATAAACAGCTTGAATACATGTGGGGATTCCCTAGCAACCATGTAACCCCCACATGTACTCTGGCTGACTAGCAGCCATAAATCATGCAGCTGAGTCAACAAAAACTAAATCTCCGAGCAGTTACAAATACTCGGAGATCACCCGAGCGTGCTTGGGAAAACCCGAGCCACGAGTACACTCGCTCATCACTAGTAACGAGATCAAACAGGTGCAATTAATACAAATAATTAGTGCAGAGTAACAGGACTTCTAAAAGAAAAACTAACAGGTCTGTGAGAGCCAGAATTCTTACTGGTTAGTAGGTGATCAAATACTTATTTCATGCAATAAAATGTAACTTAATTAGTTAGAAATCATACAATGTGATTTTCTGTTTTTTTATTTTTAGATTCTGTCTCTCACAGTTGAAGGACACCTATGTTAAAAATTACAGACCTCTCTATTCTTTGTAGGTGGGAAAACTTGCATAATCGACAGTGTATCCAATACTTATTTTCCCCACTGTATATATACAGTATAAAAATATAAATTTTCATTGATATCTGTAAAAAAATATTTGTACAATATGATGTGTGAGGCCACAATAATGTTCTGCTACAATAAAGTGACAAAATACATAAGTCAGACGCTCCTGAACTTTCTTATGAATTGTTGAGGGTGTTTCATATCAATTAATCAATGGCGAAAAAAGAATTCCCCCCAATAATTCAAAAGTAGGTGCTGCAGCAACTTCATTATTGACTATAAGGAAAGAGTACCACTTACTTAAAGGGACACTGTCACCTGAATTTGGAGGGAACAATCTTCAGCCATGGAGGCGGGGTTTTGGGTTTTTGATTCACCCTTTCCTTACCCGCTGGCTGCATGCTGGCTGCAATATTGGATTGAAGTTCATTTTCTGTCCTCCGTAGTACATGCCTGCACAAGGTGCAATCTTGCCTTGCGCAGGCGTGTACTATGGAGGACAGAGAATGAACTTCAATCCAATATTGCAACCAGCATGCAGCCAGCGGGTAAGGAAAGGGTGAATCAAAAACCCCAAAACCCCGCCTCCATGGCTGAAGATTGTTCCCTCCAAATCCAGGTGACAGTGTCCCTTTAACAAAATTAGGATTCAACTGAGAGTCACAAGATTTGTAAAATTTTATATTAATTATTATTATTATTATTATACATTTTTATAGCGCCATTTATTCCATGGCGCTTTACATGTGAATACGGGGCAAATATAGACAAATACATTAAACATGAGCAGATAACAAGGCACACGAGTACATAAGGAGGGAGGACCCTGCCCGCGAGGGCTCACAGTCTGCAGGGGGTGGGTGAGGATACACTAGGAGAGGGAAGATTAATACGGTATATTGTTTATAATATGATCACAGATCCTCTCAGATGCTTTTAGTTTGGGTCATTAAAGGGTTTGTCACCTAACTTTAGCCCAAAAGACTCAGTGATGTATGAAAAACCAAACTGAGCTTTATTCACCATCCCTGGGTCCAGAGTTGTGTCTCTGCCACTGGCCTTTGATGATTGCCTGCAGCGATGGCCTCTCGTCTACAGCGCTACAGGCAGTCATTGAGCTGAGTGGCTCTGCTGTCTATACCTGTGAGCAAGAGTAAAGCTTAGTTTTTCTTCATACACCACTGAGCCTATGGGTTAAGGCACCAGTCCAGCGTTCTTTTTCATTGCACTGCTGGAGTGGTGCTTTAAATGTAAAGGTACCGTCACACTAGACGATATCGCTAGCGATCCGTGACATTGCAGCGTCCTCGCTAGCGATATCGTCCAGTGTGACAGGCAGCAGCGATCAGGCCCCTGCTGTGCTGTCACTGGTCGGGGAAGAAAGTCCAGAACTTTATTTCGTCGCTGGACTCCCCGCAGACATCACTGAATCGGCGTGTGTGACACCGATTCAGCGATGTCTTCACTGGTAACCAGGGTAAACATCGGGTAACTAAGCGCAGGGCCGCGCTTAGTAACCCGATGTTTACCCTGGTTACCATCCTAAAAGTAAAAAAAACAAACACTACATACTTACCTACCGCTGTCTGTCCTCCAGCGCTGTGCTCTGCTCTCCTCCTGTACTGTCTATGAGCGTTGGTCAGCCGGAAAGCAGAGCGGTGACGTCACCGCTCTGCTTTCCTGCCGCTGTGCTCACAGTCAGTGCAGGAGGAGTGCAGAGCACAGCGCTGGAGGACAGACGGCTGTAGGTAAGTATGTAGTGTTTGTTTTTTTTACTTTTAGGATGGTAACCAGGGTAAACATCAGGTTACTAAGCGCGGCCCTGCGCTTAGTTACCCGATGTTTACCCTGGTTACCGGCATCGTTGGTCGCTGGAGAGCGGTCTGTGTGACAGCTCTCCAGCGACCAAACAGCGACGCTGCAGCGATCTGGATCGTTGTCGGTATCGCTGCAGCGTCGCTAAGTGTGACGGTACCTTAAGTCCCCGGCCCCCTGTCTCACACTCTCCTGTTCGCCCTGTGAAAAGTGACCTACTTGCAGCTCCAGTGTTTCATGGTGCTGCATGGAGGTCACTTTTCAATCAAGGTCTATGAGAGCTTCATTCTCACTCTCATAAACTTGTATTGAGAGCGTGTGATGTAGCTTCTGACTTCCAGCCAGACAGAAGCTACAGTCACAAAATGGCATGGGGGAACACGGACGACTCTGAAAAAATTGTGAAGGGTGACTATATGACCGGGGACAGGAGGCTTAGATTTAAAGCTCCACTCCAGCGATAAAAACAAATAAACTCTGGAGTGGTGCTATAAAGTTAGTTGAAAGAGGACAACTCCTTTAAATATATGGCAAGAGAGCGGCCTAAAATATAGGTTGTCTAAAATGAAGACCTTTTGAATCATTGGGTGGTCATGGTGGGGTCGGTGGACTTCAAACATCTAATAAAGTAGGCTGCAAGCTATTCTGTAAATGTGCACATCCTCTTGGACGCGATGACTACAGTTATTGTTCATGAATGTGAACCAGAGACTTAAAACAGTTTGGGAACTGTTAGAAACATAATAATATACTTATCTTATGTCTGCAAATTTCTGTGGAAGCCCTTGTTTATCTAAACAGCAGGGGGCTAATGTGCTAAAACAAAGCATTATCTTACTTACATTATACTTAATTAATTAGTGGTGAAACCTAGTGATTTGCTGAAAGGATTTGGCATGTTTTAGCATTTCTCAAACCTTACAAGTTGAGAGCCTTTGCTTTTGCCTGCCAACAGACAGACTTTCTGTTCACTTCACAAGACAGAATTATCACTTTGGCTGTTGCAGTTACGTACTTTTACTTAGGGCGTACAGATATAGTAATAACATTGGCACAACCATGTAACTACCTAGGTGTCATAGGGGTTGAACATTATTTTAATGGGTAGTCATTAATTTATGTGCAGAATGTAATATTTACAAATAGTGACTTGTCATTAGTAGTGATGAGCGAGTATACTCGTTACTCGGGGTCTCCGAGTATTTGTGAGTGCTCGGAGATTTCATTTTCGTGGCAGCAGTTGCATGATTTACGGCTACTACCCAGCCTGAGTAGATGTGGGGGTTGCCTGGTTGCTAGGGAATCCCCACATGTATTCAAGCTGTCTAACAGCCATAAATCATTCAGCTGCGGCAAGGAAAACAATCTCCGAGCACTAAAAAATACTCGGAGATCACCTGAGCGTGCTCGGGAAAACCCGAGCAACGAGTATACTCACTCACCTTTAGTCAACAGGAATCTTTATTTCTTACTACCAGAGGAATGTGATTTATCACACATAAGTGCACAGATCTTTCTCAAACTAATGCAGCTTGCTTTGGAAGTTTTAATTATGGCAAGCACTGATTTTGAAAACCATGAAACACTTCGGGAAGGATATCTGGACTCTACTGACATTGGGTCTCGCAATATAAGCACCGACTTAGGTGCCACATGTCAGATTGGGCATGTGCCTGTGAAATGTTTGCCGGCTGATGTTGGCAGGATGCTCTGCCGGGATGTAGGGTAACACAGGTAGTCTGTGTCCATCAGTTATTCACAGAGCAAAGGCAGTGAGAAATAACTGCTGCTTGTGAGGTAAAGGAAACCCAGCAACAGGTTTTTAGACCCAAAAGTCGTCACAAAACATCATCACAGTAAAGTACCTATAATGATGATTACTTCCAAACCTTTATATTACAAATCTGTGTCCTGGTTGTCTTGTCATTGGCAAATTATTATGCAAATGAGCTTGAAAGTGCTGTGCTTGGTCTGCACTTACAGCTCACTGTATTATCCAGCCTTTCTCTCCTCCTGGTACCAGCCTTGACGTATGACCTGCTTCCTCGTCTGACAAATCACGCAGGCGCTGTCATTCTGGGGATGAGACATGCACAATAACATCCTAATAATGTTGCGAGAGCTGGAATACTCATCAGCGCAAAAGCCATCCTGGGCGAGATGTCAGTCTCTGTGAGCTGCTCCCACACCTGAGATCTTGCATAGGTGCCATCATTGTCATGGTCAGAGTGAAATGACTGAAGAAAAGAGTGACTTGACACTCATTGCAGAAGGTCGGCACCGGGTGGAGAAACAAGCTGGGTTCCCTTTAAGAGCAAAGTGCTGTTGAGAAAATTAGCTATTAGGAATCCTTTAGTGATGGGAGCTGTGCTGTCCTCCTGACAGTAGGAGACTAAGGAGGTTCCATATGCTGAGTCCAGATGGGAAAACAGAGTCACATGGGAAATAATGCAGAAGTTGAGAAGAACCAAAAAGGTATGAGGCTGCATGTGTCACCCCCCAGAGATTTTAAAGCCCACTAGAAGTGCATCCATGCCCGCTCATCATTAAGACACATAGAGAATTATGAAAGGGACTATGATACAAAACTATGTAAAGCAGTTAATACAAGAGAAGATAGTATTCTGCTACAGATGGATCTGGATAAGTTGGAAACTTGGGCTGAAAGGTGGCAGATGAGGTTTAACAATGATAAATGTAAGGTTATACACATGGGAAGAAGGAATCAATATCACCATTACACACTGAATGGGAAACCACTGGGTAAATCTGACAGGGAGAAGGACTTGGGGATCCTAGTTAATGATAAACTTACCTGGAGCAGCCAGTGCCAGGCAGCAGCTGCCAAGGCAAACAGGATCATGGGGTGCATTAAAAGAGGTCTGGATACACATGATGAGAGCATTATACTGCCTCTGTACAAATCCCTAGTTAGACCGCACATGGAGTACTGTGTCCAGTTTTGGGCACCGGTGCTCAGGAAGGATATAATGGAACTAGAGAGAGTACAAAGGAGGGCAACAAAATTAATAAAGGGGATGGGAGAACTACAATACCCAGATAGATTAGCGAAATTAGGATTATTTAGTCTAGAAAAAAGACGACTGAGGGGCGATCTAATAACCATGTATAAGTATATAAGGGGACAATTCAAATATCTAGCTGAGGATCTGTTTATACCAAGGAAGGTGACGGGCACAAGGGGGCATTCTTTGCGTCTGGAGGAGAGAAGGTTTTTCCACCAACATAGAAGAGGATTCTTTACTGTTAGGGCAGTGAGAATCTGGAATTGCTTGCCTGAGGAGGTGGTGATGGCGAACTCAGTCGAGGGGTTCAAGAGAGGCCTGGATGTCTTCCTGGAGCAGAACAATATTGTATCATACAATTAGGTTCTGTAGAAGGACGTAGATCTGGGGATTTTTTATGATGGAATATAGGCTGAACTGGATGGACAAATGTCTTTTTTCGGCCTTACTAACTATGTTACTATGTTACTATGTTACTATTCAAATTGCATGTTTCATGTCAGACTCCTGTATGTGAGATATGACTCCAGTCTCTAGGTTGCTGAGTGGTTTTCAAGAACTCAAGGGACTAGCTAGCACTCTAAGTGTGCAGCTGTGGGCGACCCAAGAAGTGAAAAAAGTATGACCTGGATGAGGCAGGTAAAGTGAGGAGTCGTTCATCTGCTAGGAGTCCAAGACAGGTGATGAGGAGTTCCCTGGCATGGTACTATTTGTTAGGCCAGACAGGTTGGAGAGAGAAGTTTCCCTCCACTAGAGGTGAGCGAACTTGTTCGGAAAACGTACACCAATCTCAAATTTGGCACAAATCTTGCACATTCAGATTCGTGTCCGGATTCTCAAGCATTTTGGTAAATGATCGAGTTTACACTAATGCTTTTGTTAGGACTTTGGCTAGGATAGCGGTGCTGTATGATGAGCGAGGAGGACATGTTTGATGAGGGGAGGGAGTGAGGAGAGGTCAGAGAAAAGGTGGACTATTATTGTTTTTTTTGTATTATCTTAATGTGTGGACATTCCAGCAGCCAATCAGGGCATAGAAACCATTCACAACATCCAGACACAAGGGCTTGTGTCATTGGCCGCCAAAGTCACATGTCCCTCTCCATATAAAAAGCCGACATGTGGCTTTGGCACCATTTTGTGAGTGTAACAGCACAGAGAGGCTGCTGCTGCTGCAAGTAGTCAGATAGTTAGCTATGCGGTTTATTCTCATGTTAGTTCAGATAGGATCCTGTGTCAAATCGACTTTCCAGCATATAAATCTGGAGTGCTAATTTTATGTCGCCACTTCAGCATATAAATCCTTTGTGCTAATTATGTGGTCCCGCCACCAGTCCACACTTCAGCATCTAAATCCTTTGTGCTAATGGTATGGTCCAGCCACCAGTACACCTTTCAGGACATAAATCTTTTGTGCTTATTATGTGGTTCAGCCATACTGTCTCAGCAAATAAATACTGATTGTTAATTTAGTGACAGGTGACTGACAGGTCTTGGCCTAGGGTTGTGAAACAGCTGGCTAACCCCTTCATGACCGTGGGATTTTTAGTTTTTCCGTGTTCGTTTTTCACTCCCCTCCTTCCCAGAGCCATAACTTTTTTATTTTTCCGTCAATTTGGCCATGTGAGGGCTTATTTTTTGCGGGATGAGTTGTACTTTTGAACGACATCATTGGTTTTACCATGTCATGTACTAGAAAACGGGAAAAAAATTCCAAGTGCGGTGAAATTGCAAAAAAAGTGCAATCCCACACTTGTTTTTTGCTTGGCTTTTTTGCTAGGTTCACTAAATGCTAAAACTGACCTGCCATTATGATTCTCCAGGTCATTACGAGTTTATAGACACCTAACATGACTAGGTTATTTTTTACCTAAGTCGTGAAAAAAAATTCCAAACTTTGCTAAAAAAAAAAAAAAATTGCGCCATTTTCCAATACTCGTAGCGTCTCCATTTTTCATGATCTGGGGTCGGTTGAGGGCTTATTTTTTGCGTGCTGAGCTGGTGTTTTTAATGATTCCAATTCGGTGCAGATACGTGCTTTTGATCGCCCGTTATTGCATTTTAATGCAATGTCGCGGCGACCAAAAAAACGTAATTCTGGCGTTTCGATTTTTTTCTCGTTGCACTGTTTAGCGATCAGTTTAAAGCTTTTTTTTTATTGATAGATCGGGCGATTCTGAACGTGGCGATACCAAATATGTGTAGATTTAATTTTTCTTCTATTGATTTATTTTGATTGGGGTGAAAGGGGGGTGATTTAAACTTTTATATTTTTTTTAATTTTTTTCACATTTTTTTTAACTTTTTTTTTTACTTTTGCCATGGTTCAATAGCCTCCATGGGAGGCTAGAAGCAGGCACAGAACGATCGCCTCTGCTACATAGCAGCGATCTGCTGTTCGCTGCTATGTAGCAGAATTGCAGGTGTGCTGTGAGCGCCGACCACAGGGTGGCGCTCACAGCTACCGGCGATCAGTAACCATAGAGGTCTCAAGGACCTCTATGGTTACAATGGAGAAGCATCGCCGACCCCCGATCATGTGACGGGGGTCGGCGATGACGTCATTTCCGGCCGCCCAGCCGGATGTGGTAGTTAAATGCCGCTGTCTGCGTTTGACAGCGGCATTTAACTAGTTAATAGCGGTGGGTGAATCGCGATTTCACCCGCCGCTATTGCGGGCACATGTCAGCTGTTCAAAACAGCTGACATGTCCCGGCTTTGATACGGGCTCACCGCGGAGCCCTGCATCAAAGCAGGGGAGCTGACATCGGACGTACTATACCGTGCGATGTCAGTAAGGGGTTAAAAGAGGGGAAGAGTACATCCAACATGAGTGGGAAAAAGCCACGTCATGGTGGAAGGGGGAATAGACTTGGTATTCGAGGTGTACGTGGGGTATCTGGTAATGTTACTAAAAGCTCTACTGAACAAACACCGGCTTGTCCTATCTAAAGACATTTGACAATTTCTGTTGCTGTATGGGCTACTCGACTCCATTTCTTCAGCAGGCATATTTCAGTATGCCTTGCAGACAAGGCTGGTTTTAGAGAAAGTGGGGCCCAGGACAAAAGTTTAAAGCGGGGCTCCAAATGCTCACATATTCCAAATCACACAAATATTTCAGTTGTATTTACATGTGCTGAGTTCAGGCTGTTAAACGAGTGTGATCGACAATATTGTAGTCGTTCAACGCTTGTTCCCGAATTTCTTTACACCGGCTGAGGAAGCATAATGGGGACAGATAGTCCTCAATACAGTATCATGCAGGTCCCCATAGGCAGCCTTTGTATTATAATGCAGCCCCCCATAGGCAGCCTCTCTATTATAATGCAGCCCCCCATAAGCAGCCTCTCTATTATAATGCAGCCCCCATAGGCAGCCTCTCTATTATAATGCAGCCCCCCATAGGCAGCCTTTGTATTATAATGCAACCCCCATAGACAGCCTTTGTATTATAATGCAGCCCCATTTAAAAAATAATAAATACTCACCTCTCTTCGTCTTGGCTCCTCCACTGCTCCGAGCTCCCGTTCATCTCCTGACAGCGGATGCCGGGTAGTGATGTCATCGCGCCCGCTGTCAATGTCTGTGTCAGACGCTGAGAGGGGGATGATGGAAGAAGGAGCGTAACGCTCCTTCTCTCATAAATGAGGTCAGCTGTATCTGCTAGATGCCGATACAGTTGACGCTGTGATGATGGGTGGGGGGCCCACTGCTTGCACCGGGCCCCGCTCAGGGGCCCCATAGCAGCCGGGCAGCAGGGCAGAGAGATCGATTCTCCCTGCCCTGCCGTAGAATGTAACTGTATCGGCGCGCTGTGCACGCCGATACAGTTACAGTAGCGTAGCTCGAGATGGGCCCCCTCAGAGCGTGGGGCCCGGGGCTACCAACCCCTCTGCCCCCCAGTAGCTCCTCTACTGTCAATACAGTATAATGCAGGTCCCATATAGTACATATATTATATTGGACTCCCATGGTCCTGGACAGAGTATAATGCAGCCTCCCTCAGAGTATACTGCAGCCACACACAGTATAATGCAGCCTCCCACACACACAGTATAATGCAGCCCCCCACACAGTATAATCTACATAGCATAATGCTGCCCCCTACTCAGAGTATAGTGCAGTTCCACTCACACACAGTATAATGCAGCCTGCCCACACACAGTGTAATACAGCCCCCACAGTATAATGCATCTCCCCACACATACACAGTATAGTGCAGCCCCACACACACAGTATAGTGCAGCTCCCCTCACATACAGTATAGTGCAGCCTGCATACACATAGTATAATGCAACCTCCCACACACACAGTATAATGCATCTCCCCACACATATGCCATATAGTGCAGCCCCACGCACAGTACAGTGCAGATCCCTCACACACACAGTACAGTGCAGCTCCTCCCCACACACAGTATAGTGCAGCTACCCCAACACACAGTACAGTGCAGCTCCCCAACATACAGTATAGTGCAGCTCCCCAACACACAGTATAGTGCAGCTCCCCCCAACACACAGTATTTTGCATCTCCCCCAACACACAGTACAGTGCAGCTCCCCCAACACATAGTGCAGTGCAGCTCCCCAACACACAGTACAGTGCAGCTACCCTCAACACACAGTATAGTGCAGCTCACCCCACTCACAGTATAGTGCAGCTCCCCCACACACAGTATAGTGCAGCTCCCCCAACAAACAGTACAGTGCAGCTCCCCAACACACAGTACAGTGCAGATCCCCCAACACACAGTATAGTGCAGCTCCCCAACACACAGTATAGTGCAAACACAGACACACACACCCACAGTATAATGCATACATTCACACACACAATACTAACCCCTCCTCTTTGTTCCCCGCGCTGCTTCAGGTTCTGCTCCAGTTTCATCGGCCCCACTACTGGCACATGCTGAGTCAGAGGCAAGGGAGAGTGATGGGAGAGGGAGTGTCACATGATGCTCTCTCCTCCATCACTGCTTTTAACTGTATCGGCGCCTATGATGCCAATAAGTTGAATGAGCGATGGGGGGTGCTGGGCGCCTCTTACGGGCCCCATAGCGGCCACCGGCTTGGGGCCCCTGGAGGAGCGGTGGCCCTAGGCAGCTACCTGGTCTGTCTGTCCCTAACGCCGACTCTGCTTGTAGATAATTTTTTGAAATGTGAAGACTCCAAGTTGGGCCTCCATCTCGTGCGTTACCTGTACTGGAAGGAGTCTCAAAGCACCATTATACTATTTCTACTCTGGGGAAATTGATGCCACTTTAGTGCTGCCTGCCAATAATTCTTTTTAAATGTGGAGACTCCAAGATGGGTCTCCATCTAGTGGAGTCATGTAATTGAAAGAAAGACACACACTCATTAATTTGATATAAACACTCCCCACCCTCTTTTACCTATTTATTAGCGTAAAATTAAAATAAAAAAACACCATATTCCTAACATGTCTGACGATAATCCATTATTCCACGCCGTAATCTATCTGTGCTTAATCTGGATGGCTTTGCTGAACGATGTGATGATGCGACCGTTCAGCCTAGCATCTAGGAGACACTGAGCTGAGCCTCAGAGTGCAGCTTCAGTGACCTGCAGTGACGTCATTGAGGTTACCATAGGTCATTGAAGCTGCAGTTCCCACAGCAGCTCATTTTGAACTGTGGTGACCTTAATGAGATCATCGCTAGCACCGTGAGAAATTTCTCACAGTGCTAGAGGTGATGTAATGAATGTTACCTGTTGTGAATTCTGTGGCTGAGTTCACTTCTGTGGTCACAAGTGGTATTGCAGTCTCTGGGCTTCCTCCCTCAGGTGTTTTGGTGAGCTCGTTGGCTGCCTTGCTATTTAGCTCCACCTGAGTCTGTCTTCCTTGCTCCTTGTCAATGTTCCAGTGTTGGATCTGAGCTACTGCATCTTTCCTTGGGCCTGCTGCTCTGCTAGATAAGTGCTTCTAGTTTGTTTTCTGTTTTTTTCTGTCCAGCTTGCTATTGTCTTTTGCTGGTAGCTCTGAGAAGCAGAGGGGTGCACCGCCGTGCTGTTAGTTCGGCACGGTGGGTCTTTTTGCCCCTTTGCGTGGTTTTCGTTTTAGGGTTTTTTGTAGACTGCATAGTTCTCTTGCTATCCTCGCTCTGTCTAGAATATCGGGCCTCACTTTGCTGAATCTATTTCATTCCTACGTTTGTCTTTTCATCTTGCTAACAGTCATTATATGTGGGGGGCTGCCTATTCCTTTGGGGTATTTCTCTGAGGTAAGTCAGGCTTGTATTTCTATCTTCAGGCTAGTCAGCTCCTCAGGCAGTGCCGAGTTGCATAGGTAGTTGTTAGGCGCAATCCACTGCTGCTTATAGTTGTGTGAGGATAGATCAGGTACTGCAGTCTACAGAGATTCCACGTCTCAGAGCTCGTCCTATTGTTTTTGGTTATTGCCAGATCTCTGTATGTGCGCTGATTACTGCACGCTGTGTTGCCTGATTGCCAGCCATAACAGTACAAGGAGCCAACACCAATGATTCCCAATAGAGGGAAAAAAGAAATCCTGACATCATTTTTTTTTTCTTAGCTCTGTCTTCAGTCTTTTTTTTTCCCCTAGACATTAGAGTGCTTCAGGACACAGCTGTGGACATGGATATTCAGGCTCTGTGCTCCTCAATGGATAATCTCGTTGTAAATGTACAAAAGATTCAAGATACTATTGATCAGAAATCGATGCTAGAACCAAGAATTCCGATTCCTGATTTGTTTTTTGGTGACAGAACTAAGTTCCTGAGCTTCAGAAATAATTGTAAGCTATTTTTGGCCTTGAAACCTCATTCTTCTGGTAATCCTATTCAACAGGTTTTGATTATTATTTCTTTTTTGCGCGGCGACCCACAGGACTGGGCGTTTTCTCTTGCACCAGGAGATTCTGCATTGAGTAATGTTGATGCATTTTTCCTGGCGCTCGGATTGCTTTACGATGAGCCTAATTCAGTGGATCAGGCTGAGAAAAATCTGCTGGCTTTATTCCAGGGTCAGGATGATGTAGAAGTATATTGTCAGAAATTTATGAAATGGTCAGTACTCACTCTGTGGAATGAATCTGCACTAGCGGCTTTGTTCAGAAAGGGTCTCTCTGAAGCTCTTAAGGATGTAATGGTGGGATTTCCTATGCCTGCTGGTTTGAATGAGTCTATGTCCTTGGCCATTCAGATCGGTCGTCGCTTGCGCGAGCGTAAATCTGTGCACCATCTGGCGGTACTGCCTGAGAGTAAACCTGAGCCTATGCAGTGCGACAGGACTATGACTAAAGTAGAACGGCAAGAACACAGACGTCTGAACAGACTGTGTTTCTATTGTGGTGATTCTACTCATGCTATTTCTAATTGTCCTAAACGCACTAGGCGGTTCGATAGCTCTGCCGTTATTGGTACTGTACAGTCCAAATTCCTTTTGTCCATTACCTTAATGTGCTCTTTGTCATCGTATTCTGTCATGGCGTTTGTGGATTCAGGCGCTGCCCTGAATCTGATGGATTTGGATTATGCTAAACGTTGTGGATTTTTCTTGGAGCTTTTGCGGTGTCCTATTCCGTTGAGAGGAATTGATGCTACACCTTTGGCCAAGAATAAGCCTCAGTACTGGGCCCAGCTGACCATGTGCATGGCTCCTGCACATCAGGAAGTTATTCGCTTTCTGGTACTGCATAATTTGCATGATGTGGTCGTGTTGGGGTTGCCATGGCTACAAACCCATAATCCAGTATTGGATTGGAACTCTATGTCGGTAACCAGCTGGGGTTGTCAGGGAGTACATGGTGATGTTCCATTTTTGTCTATTTCGTCATCCATTCCTTCTGACATCCCAGAGTTCTTGTCGGACTTTCAGGATGTATTTGAAGAGTCCAAGTCTGATGCCCTACCTCCGCATAGGAATTGTGATTGTGCTATCGATTTGATTCCTGGTAGTAAATTCCCTAAGGGTCGTTTATTTAATTTGTCCGTACCTGAACACACCGCTATGCGCAGTTATGTGAAGGAGTCCCTGGAGAAGGGACATATTCGCCCATCGTCGTCACCATTGGGAGCAGGGTTCTTTTTTGTAGCCAAGAAGGATGGTTCGCTAAGACCGTGTATTGATTACCGCCTTCTTAATAAGATCACTGTTAAGTTTCAGTATCCCTTGCCATTGATTTCTGACTTGTTTGCTCGGATTAAGGGGGCTAGTTGGTTTACTAAGATTGATCTTCGTGGTGCGTATAATCTGGTGAGAATCAGGCAGGGAGATGAATGGAAAACGGCATTTAATACGCCCGAGGGTCATTTTGAGTATCTGGTGATGCCGTTCGGACTTGCCAATGCTCCATCTGTTTTTCAGTCTTTTATGCATGACATTTTCCGTGAGTATCTGGATAAATTCTTGATTGTTTACTTGGATGACATTTTGATCTTCTCAGATGATTGGGAGTCTCATGTGAAGCAAGTCAGAATGGTTTTCCAGGTACTGCGTGCTAATTCCTTGTTCGTGAAGGGATCAAAGTGTCTCTTCGGTGTGCAGAAAGTTTCATTTTTGGGGTTCATCTTTTCCCCTTCTACTATCGAGATGGATCCGGTTAAGGTTCAGGCCATCCAGGATTGGACTCAGCCGACATCTCTAAAAAGTCTGCAGAAATTCCTGGGCTTTGCTAATTTTTATCGTCGCTTCATCTGTAATTTTTCTAGCATTGCCAGACCATTGACCGATTTGACCAAGAAGGGTGCTGATTTGGTTAATTGGTCTTCTGCTGCCGTGGAAGCTTTTCAGGAGTTGAAGCGTCGTTTTTGCTGTGCCCCTGTGTTGTGTCAACCTGATGTTTCTCTTCCGTTCCAGGTCGAGGTTGATGCTTCTGAGATTGGTGCAGGGGCAGTTTTGTCACAGAGAGGTTCTGGTTGCTCAGTGTTCAAACCATGTGCTTTCTTTTCCAGGAAATTTTCTGCTGCTGAGCGTAATTATGATGTGGGCAACCGAGAGTTGCTGGCCATGAAGTGGGCATTCGAGGAGTGGCGTCATTGGCTTGAGGGTGCTAAGCATCGCGTGGTGGTATTGACTGATCATAAGAACTTGACTTATCTCGAGTCTGCCAAGCGCTTGAATCCTAGACAGGCCCGTTGGTCGTTATTTTTTGCTCGTTTTGATTTTGTGATTTCATACCTTCCGGGCTCTAAAAATGTGAAGGCGGATGCTCTGTCTAGGAGTTTTGTGCCCGACTCTCCGGGGTTATCTGAGCCGGCGAGTATCCTCAAGGAAGGAGTCATTGTGTCTGCCATCTCCCCTGATTTGCGGAGAGTGTTGCAGAAATTTCAGGCTAATAAACCTGATCGTTGTCCGGCCGAGAAACTGTTCGTCCCTGATAGGTGGACTAGTAAAGTTATCTCTGAACTTCATTGTTCGGTGCTGGCCGGTCATCCAGGAATCTTTGGTACCAGGGAGTTGGTTGCTAGATCCTTCTGGTGGCCATCTCTGTCACGGGATGTGCGTGCTTTTGTGCAGTCCTGTGGAATTTGTGCTAGGGCTAAGCCCTGCTGTTCACGTGCCAGTGGGTTGCTTTTGCCCTTGCCGGTCCCGAAGAGGCCTTGGACACATATTTCGATGGATTTCATTTCTGACCTTCCCGTTTCTCAAAAAATGTCGGTCATTTGGGTGGTCTGTGATCGCTTTTCTAAAATGGTCCATCTGGTGCCCTTGGTTAAATTGCCTTCCTCCTCTGATTTGGTGCCTTTGTTCTTCCAGCATGTGGTTCGTTTACATGGCATTCCTGAGAATATTGTTTCTGACAGAGGTTCCCAGTTTGTCTCGAGGTTCTGGCGAGCCTTTTGTGGTAGGATGGGCATTGACCTATCTTTCTCCTCGGCCTTCCATCCTCAGACTAATGGCCAGACCGAACGAACCAATCAGACCTTGGAAACATATCTGAGATGTTTTGTTTCCGCTGACCAGGATGATTGGGTGTCATTTTTGCCGTTGGCTGAGTTCGCCCTTAATAATCGGGCCAGCTCGGCTACCTTGGTCTCTCCATTTTTCTGCAATTCTGGGTTCCATCCTCGTTTCTCTTCAGGACAGGTTGAGTCTTCGGACTGTCCTGGTGTGGATTCTGTGGTGGACAGGTTGCAGCAGATCTGGACTCAGGTAGTGGACAATTTGACCTTGTCCCAGGAGAAGGCTCAGCTTTTCGCTAATCGCAGACGCCGTGTGGGACCCCGACTTCGTGTTGGGGATTTGGTTTGGTTATCTTCTCGTCATATTCCTATGAAGGTTTCCTCTCCTAAATTTAAACCTCGTTTTATTGGTCCGTATAGGATTTCTGAGATTCTCAATCCGGTGTCTTTTCGTCTGACCCTCCCAGACTCCTTTTCCATACATAATGTATTCCATAGGTCGTTGTTGAGGAGATACGTGGCACCTATGGTTCCATCTGTGGAGCCTCCTGCCCCTGTTTTGGTGGAGGGGGAATTGGAGTATATTGTGGAGAAGATTTTGGATTCTCGTGTCTCTAGACGGAAACTCCAGTATCTGGTCAAATGGAAGGGTTATGCTCAGGAAGATAATTCCTGGGTTTTTGCCTCTGATGTCCATGCCCCAGATCTTGTTCGTGCCTTTCATGTGGCTCATCCTGGTCGGCCTGGGGGTTCTGGTGAGGGTTCGGTGACCCCTCCTCAAGGGGGGGGTACTGTTGTGAATTCTGTGGCTGAGTTCACTTCTGTGGTCACAAGTGGTATTGCAGTCTCTGGGCTTCCTCCCTCAGGTGTTTTGGTGAGCTCGTTGGCTGCCTTGCTATTTAGCTCCACCTGAGTCTGTCTTCCTTGCTCCTTGTCAATGTTCCAGTGTTGGATCTGAGCTACTGCATCTTTCCTTGGGCCTGCTGCTCTGCTAGATAAGTGCTTCTAGTTTGTTTTCTGTTTTTTTCTGTCCAGCTTGCTATTGTCTTTTGCTGGTAGCTCTGAGAAGCAGAGGGGTGCACCGCCGTGCTGTTAGTTCGGCACGGTGGGTCTTTTTGCCCCTTTGCGTGGTTTTCGTTTTAGGGTTTTTTGTAGACTGCATAGTTCTCTTGCTATCCTCGCTCTGTCTAGAATATCGGGCCTCACTTTGCTGAATCTATTTCATTCCTACGTTTGTCTTTTCATCTTGCTAACAGTCATTATATGTGGGGGGCTGCCTATTCCTTTGGGGTATTTCTCTGAGGTAAGTCAGGCTTGTATTTCTATCTTCAGGCTAGTCAGCTCCTCAGGCAGTGCCGAGTTGCATAGGTAGTTGTTAGGCGCAATCCACTGCTGCTTATAGTTGTGTGAGGATAGATCAGGTACTGCAGTCTACAGAGATTCCACGTCTCAGAGCTCGTCCTATTGTTTTTGGTTATTGCCAGATCTCTGTATGTGCGCTGATTACTGCACGCTGTGTTGCCTGATTGCCAGCCATAACAGTTACCGCAGTTTATTAGCTGGCTCACAGTGACCTAGGTGTGGGAACAGCTGGCAGTGACTGGGGTTAACCTCAATGACATTACTGCTCAAGCTCAGCTCAGTGTGTCCTGGATTCATGGCTGAGCAGTCACATCATTATATACTGTTCAGCCATGTAATCCAGATTTTGCAAAACTGGACTTCTTCATGGAACAAATGGATTTTCATCAGCCAGGTGAGCAATATGTTTTTTTTATTATTTTCATTTTTGCACTAATAGATGGGAAAATGAGGGTTAGGTGTGGTTTATTTCAATTAAAGGACATTATTCATGCGGTGTGTGTTTCACAATGTTACTATGGGGTTAGTAATGGGGTTGTCCTGTAGACACCTTTCCATTGCTAACCCATAGGCTTGCCGTCAGCTGACAATACAAATCTGACATCAATCCCAACCATTTTATCCCACTTACCACTGCACCAGGGCAAGTAGGAAGAGCGAGGCTAAGTGCCAGATTTGGAGCATCTTACAGATGCGCCATTTCTGGAGTGGCTGAGGGCTGATGTTGGTAGCCTGGGAGGGGGGCAATATACATAGCCCCTTCCCAGACTTTTAATATCAACCCACAGCTATCTTTTTAGCCTGATGGTTAATATTTAAAGGGTGACACTACGTCATTTTTTTTCTGGGGTCCCCATGAACTAACCAGTAAAGGCTAAGCAAATACCTGTGAGCTGTTATTAATAACCTGGGAACCTTTTGGGACATTGACCCCTTTCCCAGATTAGCAATATCAGCCCACAGCCATGGGCTTTCCTTCTGCTGGATATCAAAATTACGCGAGAGCCAACACCAATTCTTTTATTTAATTTTTAATTTTACACACGATGTACTCAGCGGGTTAATGATTAGAGCTGTCTTTAGCATTCCAGTACGTGTCACACTGATGACACGATTGTCATCCATGTGCACATGTGTGAGATGTTTTGAGGCCCGCGCTATTGATAAAAAATGGACATGTCTGCAGATTTTTCATACAGATCATGCGCACCACCATTGAATTCAGGACCATATACGGACATGAAAATGGACTTGTGACAAGGGCCTTGAAGTGATTTGCCTCTCCATAAGAAGCATTATGTATATGTGCCTGAAACTGAGCAGGGTTAGTGCCCAAACTAAGTGAGATTTCATGAACTATGTTTATCTTTTATTTGCCACATTTTAGTAAACTTTACATTGTTCTATTTTAAACCAGGTGCTGTCCGCTAGTCTATGCTGCAACATACCTTTGTGTGGTGGTTACTTCTGAGACCCTTGCCTAACTTAATCATTTTTATTGAGGTTTCAATAAGTGCCAAATGATTAAAAATTTAGAAAGGTCTCTCTCAAACACTATGTGACAGCATGCTAGTCCCAAATGGGGCTGTTAGAAATGTATGCCAGTGGGACGGCTGGAGAGCCAGATGTAACTCTGTAATGTTCAATTTTCATCACATAAAAAGACATCCAAGCAGATTGATTGCTAATTTATCCAGTTAAAATTATTTTCTTCTACTAATAAAATGGTTTTTTTTTCAACTCTATACTTCTAGTATACAGTGGGGGAAATAAGTATTTGATCTGTTGCTGATTTTGTAAGTTTGCCCACTGACAAATAAGTGAACAGTCTATAAGTTTAAGGGTAGGATAATTTAAACAATGAGAGATAGAATATAAAAAATAAAATCCTGAAAATCATAATGTATAAATTATATAAATCTATTTGCATTTTGCAATTATTTGATCCCCTACCAACCATTAAGACTTCTGGCTCCTACAGACCTGATAGACGCTCCTAATCAACTCGTTACTTTTATTATAGACAGCTGTTTTACATAGTCACCTTTATAAAAGCCTCCTGTCCACAGACTCAATTAATCAGTCAGACTCTAACCTCTACAACATGGGCAAGACCATAAAGCTTTATATTGATGTCAGGGAAAAGATCATATAGATAAATAGAACCCGGCACTCAACTTGAGTCAAACTGGTAGTATTTTATTCCGTAGTATGAAAAACGTTTCGGCCTGGTCTGGCCTTCGTCAGTTACTACAATATTATAAAGAAAAGGAATCATACATACATCCGTGACTACATCTGTAAATACATCCGTAAGTACATGCAGTGTGAAATAAATCAATTAACCAAACAGAAAAAAAACAGAATAAGCAACAAAAGTATATACAATGTGTCAATTGGTCATGATATGGCGATGTGAAAACCAAATATTGGTAGGAGCCATCTAGTATATCCCAGCCCTCCCAGATGGTGAGTAGAATGTGAAGAGCAAGATAACACCAACCGTACCGTACTAAGAAGAGTTTAGAAGAACCGCTGAGGAAATACTACTGTAAGCGAGGTAAATCGCAGGGAAATCCCTGCAGGTAAAAGAAAAGGGCCTATAATATGGGTTACCAGCGAAAATCTGCTGTAGTAAAACAGTGCCAGAGGTGTAAGGGGCCCCACTAAGTGTTAATACCTTAGGAGATGTCTGTCTCCGATCAATGCTGCGGGCTGTGGAGGAAGAGGGGGTGATGTCAGCGTACATGCAGAATGGCATACTGGCCAGGCAATGTGTGATGCTAAGCGACGACATCGCTCCTAAGAGCGGGGGCTGAGAGGAGGGTAAGGCGGTTACCTGTGGTAGAGGCGGGTCAGGACGCGGTGTCCACCGCTGTCAAGGAGGATGCCCGAGTGAAGGGACGCCAGTGCGGCGTTCCTTATGTGCGCGCCCGCCAAACCGGATGTGACGTACCCGGAAGTGACCGCTTGTTGTGGCCTGTGATGGACAGGAGAGAGCCGGCCAATCGTATGACTCCCCTGTGGGGGGGCGGGACAAAACGAGGTGTGCACTGTGTTTACAAAACAGATGAGCGACCTCAGCTAGTATGGATACGGTGATTGCGGTGCTGAAAAGGTGGGGGTGATGGTAGTTCATATCCTAAGAGCTGTGACCCCGTGGATTGGCAGGAGAGTCCTGGTAACATAGTAACATAGTAACATAGTAACATAGTAACATAGTTAGTAAGGCCGAAAAAAGACATTTGTCCATCCAGTTCAGCCTATATTCCATCATAATAAATACCCAGATCTACGTCCTTCTACAGAACCTAATAATTGTATGATACAATATTGTTCTGCTCCAGGAAGACATCCAGGCCTCTCTTGAACCCCTCGACTGAGTTCGCCATCACCACCTCCTCAGGCAAGCAATTCCAGATTCTCACTGCCCTAACAGTAAAGAATCCTCTTCTATGTTGGTGGAAAAACCTTCTCTCCTCCAGACGCAAAGAATGCCCCCTTGTGCCCGTCACCTTCCTTGGTATAAACAGATCCTCAGCGAGATATTTGTATTGTCCCCTTATATACTTATACATGGTTATTAGATCGCCCCTCAGTCGTCTTTTTTCTAGACTAAATAATCCTAATTTCGCTAATCTATCTGGGTATTGTAGTTCTCCCATCCCCTTTATTAATTTTGTTGCCCTCCTTTGTACTCTCTCTAGTTCCATTATATCCTTCCTGAGCACCGGTGCCCAAAACTGGACACAGTACTCCATGTGCGGTCTAACTAGGGATTTGTACAGAGGCAGTATAATGCTCTCATCATGTGTATCCAGACCTCTTTTAATGCACCCCATGATCCTGTTTGCCTTGGCAGCTGCTGCCTGGCACTGGCTGCTCCAGGTAAGTTTATCATTAACTAGGATCCCCAAGTCCTTCTCCCTGTCAGATTTACCCAGTGGTTTCCCGTTCAGTGTGTAATGGTGATATTGATTCCCTCTTCCCATGTGTATAACCTTACATTTATCATTGTTAAACCTCATCTGCCACCTTTCAGCCCAAGTTTCCAACTTATCCAGATCCATCTGTAGCAGAATACTATCTTCTCTTGTATTAACTGCTTTACATAGTTTTGTATCATCTGCAAATATCGATATTTTACTGTGTAAACCTTCTACCAGATCATTAATGAATATGTTGAAGAGAACAGGTCCCAATACTGACCCCTGCGGTACCCCACTGGTCACAGCGACCCAGTTAGAGACTATACCATTTATAACCACCCTCTGCTTTCTATCACTAAGCCAGTTACTAACCCATTTACACACATTTTCCCCCAGACCAAGCATTCTCATTTTGTGTACCAACCTCTTGTGCGGCACGGTATCAAACGCTTTGGAAAAATCGAGATATACCACGTCCAATGACTCACCGTGGTCCAGTCTATAGCTTACCTCTTCATAAAAACTGATTAGATTGGTTTGACAGGAGCGATTTCTCATAAACCCATGCTGATATGGAGTTAAACAGTTATTCTCATTGAGATAATCCAGAATAACATCCCTCAGAAACCCTTCAAATATTTTACCAACAATAGAGGTTAGACTTACTGGCCTATAATTTCCAGGTTCACTTTTAGAGCCCTTTTTGAATATTGGCACCACATTTGCTATGCGCCAGTCCTGCGGAACAGACCCTGTCGCTATAGAGTCACTAAAAATAAGAAATAATGGTTTATCTATTACATTACTTAGTTCTCTTAGTACTCGTGGGTGTATGCCATCCGGACCCGGAGATTTATCTATTTTAATCTTATTTAGCCGGTTTCGCACCTCTTCTTGGGTTAGATTAGTGACCCTTAATATAGGGTTTTCATTGTTTCTTGGGATTTCACCTAGCATTTCATTTTCCACCGTGAATACCGTGGAGAAGAAGGTGTTTAATATGTTAGCTTTTTCCTCGTCATCTACAACCATTCTTTCCTCCCTATTTTATAAGGGGCCTACATTTTCAGTTTTTATTCTTTTACTATTGATATAGTTGAAGAACAGTTTGGGATTAGTTTTACTCTCCTTAGCAATGTGCTTCTCTGTTTCCTTTTTGGCAGCTTTAATTAGTTTTTTAGATAAAGTATTTTTCTCCCTATAGTTTTTTAGAGCTTCAATGGTGCCATCCTGCTTTAGTAGTGCAAATGCTTTCTTTTTACTGTTAATTGCCTGTCTTACTTCTTTGTTTAGCCACATTGGGTTTTTCCTATTTCTAGTCCTTTTATTCCCACAAGGTATAAACCGCTTACACTGCCTATTTAGGATGTTCTTAAACATTTCCCATTTATTATCTGTATTCTCATTTCTGAGGATATTGTCCCAGTCTACCAGATTAAGGGCATCTCTAAGCTGTTCAAACTTTGCCTTCCTAAAGTTCAATGTTTTTGTGACTCCCTGACAAGTCCCCCTAGTGAAAGACAGGTGAAACTGCACAATATTGTGGTCGCTATTTCCTAAATGCCCAACCACCTGCAGATTTGTTATTCTGTCAGGTCTATTAGATAGTATTAGGTCTAAAAGTGCTGCTCCTCTGGTTGGATTCTGCACCAATTGTGAAAGATAATTTTTCTTGGTTATTAGCAGAAACCTGTTGCCTTTATGGGTTTCACAGGTTTCTGTTTCCCAGTTAATATCCGGGTAGTTAAAGTCCCCCATAACCAGGACCTCATTATGGGTTGCAGCTTCATCTATCTGCTTTAGAAGTAGACTTTCCATGCTTTCTGTTATATTTGGGGGTTTGTAACAGACCCCAATGAGAATTTTGTTACCATTTTTCCCTCCATGAATTTCAACCCATATGGACTCGACATCCTCATTCCCTTCGCTAATATCCTCCCTTAAAGTGGACTTTAGACAAGACTTTACATAGAGACAAACCCCTCCTCCTCTCCGATTTTTACGATCCTTTCTAAACAGACTGTAACCCTGTAAGTTAACTGCCCAGTCATAGCTTTCATCTAACCATGTCTCGGTTATTCCCACTATGTCAAAGTTACCTGTAGATATTTCTGCTTCTAGTTCTTCCATCTTGTTTGTCAGGCTTCTGGCGTTTGCGAGCATGCAGTTTAGAGGATTTTGTTTTGTTCCAATCTCCTCACTGTGAATTGTTTTAGAAATGTTCTTACCTCCCTTCTGAGTATGTTTTCCTGGGTCGTCTTTGTTCGAGTCTAATGTTTTTCTTCCCGTCCCCTCTTCTTCTAGTTTAACGCCCTCCTGATGAGTGTAGCGAGTCTTCTGGCGAATGTGTGTTTCCCAGGTTTGTTGAGGTGTAGTCCGTCTCTGGCGAGGAGTCCATCATACCAGTAATTCACACCGTGGTCCAGGAATCCAAATCCTTGTTGTCTGCACCATCGTCTTAGCCAGTTGTTTGCATCAAGGATCCTGTTCCATCTCCTGGTGCCATGCCCGTCTACTGGAAGGATAGAAGAAAAAACTACCTGTGCATCCAGTTCCTTTACTTTCTTCCCCAACTCTTCAAAGTCCTTGCAGATTGTCGGTAGGTCCTTCCTTGCCGTGTCATTGGTGCCAACATTTATCAGAAGAAATGGGTGGACGTCCTTGGAGCTGAAGAGCTTTGGTATCCTATCGGTCACATCCTTGATCATCGCACCTGCAAGGCAGCATACTTCTCTTGCAGTTATGTCCGGTCTGCAGATGGCTGCTTTGGTGCCTCTCAGTAGTGAGTCTCCCACCACCACCACTCTTCGTTGCTTCTTGGCTATACTTTTTGCTGTCACTTGTTGCTGTGTGCCCTTTTCTTTTTTGCTTGCTGGTATTGCTTCATTCTTAGGTGTGCCATCTTCATCCTCTACAAAGATTTGATATCGGTTCTTCAGTTGTGTGGTTGGTGATTTCTCCATGGTCTTCTTGCTTCTTTTGGTCACATGCTTCCACTCATCTGCTTTTGGAGGTTCTCTGACACTTTTTGCACCTTCTGTGACCAGTAGAGATGCTTCTGTTCTGTCTAGAAAGTCTTCATTCTCTTTGATGAGTTTCAAAGTTGCTATTCTTTCTTCCAGACCCCGCACCTTTTCTTCTAAAAGGGCCACTAGTCTACACTTCTGACAGGTGAAATTCAATAAAGGTGGTTCAATAAAGACGGCTCTAGGAAGACAGATAAATATATTAGAGACATAGACATGATGAGAGTACAATGATAATTAAATGAAGTCATGATAAGTATACAGTTGTTGCAATTAGCACCCTAGATAGAGAGTACATATAAATGCATAAATACCCACTAGAAATATTCAGAGGTGAGAGCCCATAAGATAGAAACGGCCCCGTGGGATTTAAGTAAAGGAGACAAGGTCGTAGTCCCTATTCAGACCTTTGGGGTGTAAGGTATCCAAAGTATGGATCCAGAAAGCCTCCCTGCGTTTTAGGGAGGCTAATCTATCACCCCCCGTCTGGGCGCTGGGATCTGCTCAATTACTTGAAACATGAGCTGGGAAATGTTGTGGCCTTTAGATATAAAATGTTGTGGAATGGGTAGGAGCGTGTTGCCACACCTAATCGTGGACTTATGCTTAGAGATCCGTTCCCGAATGGACCGGGTTGTCTCTCCCACATAGAGCATGCCGCAGGGGCATTTGATGAGGTAAACCACATAGGCCGAGTCGCAATTAAAGTAGTTCTTAATAGGAAAGGCCCTACCAGAACGTGGATGGTGAAATGAGCTGCCCTTGAGAACATTATTGCATTGGGTGCAGTGGAGACAGGGGAAGGTGCCGAGACGGGGATTCTGAAGGAACCGTTGGATGGGTGCCCTTTTGTCTGGTCCTATATCCGCTCTTACCAGTGTATCCCTTAAGTTACGTGGTCTCCTAAAGCACGGTAGAAAAGGTTCTCTGAACTCTGGTATGTCTGGATGGGCAGTACTGAGTAGATGCCAGTGTTGGCGTATATTTTTATGGAGGATATATGCAAAAGGGTGGAAGGAATGGACGAATGGAATACGATTCTTTGACTTCGATCTGTTGTTTGGGCCGGATGTCCGAGATTCTTGAAGGAACGAGCTAGGGTAACCTCGTGCCTGAAACTTGGCTTCCATTTCTGATACTCTCTGTGATCGTAACTCATTATCCGAGACTATGCGGGTTACCCGTTGTATTTGGGATTTAGGAATTGCTTTTTTGATGGCGTGGGGGTGTAAACTGTCAAAATGCAATAGGCTGTTCCGGTCGGTGTTCTTTATGTGGATATCGGTGCTTAATCTGCCAGTGTGGTCTTTAATGACCCCAGTGTCCAGAAAATTCATTCTGTGTAGGTCATGAGTCATGGTAAAGGAGATACCAGGCCAAGCAGTGTTAAGAAAATCCACAAAGGACCGGAAGGACTCCAACGTGCCGCCCCAGACGCAAAAAATATCGTCTATGTAGCGTTTCCAGAGTAAAACGTTCTCTCTGAAACGCAAGTCAGGGTAGATGGCACTCTCTTTGAAATCCGCCATATAGCAATTGGCGTAGGGGGGCGCCACGTTGGAGCCCATAGCGGTCCCCCGTATCTGTAAGTAATATTGGTCCTGGAACAAGAAGTGATTTGAATCCAGAACCAGTGTGAGTAATTCCACCACCAAGTCGATTTGTAACTTGTGTGTCCCTGTGGTTGATAGGAGTTTCTTAATGGAATTGATACCTTCCCCATGTGGGATGGAAGTGTATAAATCTTTTACGTCCAGTGATGCCAATATGGCGTCAGCTGGTACTCTATCCAGGTCCCGTATTATGCCCAGGAAGGCCCCTGTATCCAGCAAGAATGATCTGGTGGACTGGATATGTGGGGTTAGAATTTTTTCTAGGAAAATAGCTATTGGGGACAATATAGAGTTAGTGGCTGCCACTATTGGTTGTCCAGGGGGATGTTCAAGGTTCTTATGGATTTTAGGAAGTGTGTAAAAAACTGGGGTAACCGGATGTTCATTGGTGAGGTAATTGCAAATTTTGAGGTCTAGGACCCCTAGCGTCGTATATTCCTGTAATATGCCCGAGATTCTACTTCTA
Organism: Ranitomeya imitator; assembly: GCF_032444005.1. NCBI lineage: Eukaryota > Metazoa > Chordata > Amphibia > Anura > Dendrobatidae > Ranitomeya > Ranitomeya imitator. The sequence continues at coordinate 465,818,986 of NC_091282.1, read as the reverse complement.
ATGGTATGGATGGGGTTGGAATCCAATTTCTGGTATATGGTGGTATTGTCCAGCTGTCTCCTGATTTCTTTTAAGTAATCACTCTTATCCATGATCACAATGGCGCCCCCCTTGTCTGCTGGTTTAATTATTATGCTGGAGTCAGATTGAAGTGATTGTAGCGACTGGCGTTCACTTGCCGTTAAATTAGGGGGATAGTAAAGGTGTCCCATTTCAACCTCCCCCCGAAGTGACTGGAAAGAATTCTGGATGAACATTATAAATGTCTCTAGGGCGTGAGAGCCCCGTGGGGGTCTGAATGGGCTCTTATTGCGTAAACCTAAACTTTCTGCTGATAGAAGTTGAGGCGCTACGGGGGGTCGTAGAGTGTGTACCATGTTGTTCTGTGGATCAGAAAAATAGACTTTTAACCGTAAGGACCTGAAGAACCTTTGTAGGTCCATGTCCAGGTCGAAGGTCCGATAGCGGTAGGTGGGACAGAAGGAGATCCCTTTCTGTAGGACGCTGCAGTCCGATGGGCCCAGGGTTCTGGAGGAAATGTTCACAATTAGTCTCTAATTAGTCTCTAATTGTGAACATTTCCTCCAGAACCCTGGGCCCATCGGACTGCAGCGTCCTACAGAAAGGGATCTCCTTCTGTCCCACCTACCGCTATCGGACCTTCGACCTGGACATGGACCTACAAAGGTTCTTCAGGTCCTTACGGTTAAAAGTCTATTTTTCTGATCCACAGAACAACATGGTACACACTCTACGACCCCCCGTAGCGCCTCAACTTCTATCAGCAGAAAGTTTAGGTTTACGCAATAAGAGCCCATTCAGACCCCCACGGGGCTCTCACGCCCTAGAGACATTTATAATGTTCATCCAGAATTCTTTCCAGTCACTTCGGGGGGAGGTTGAAATGGGACACCTTTACTATCCCCCTAATTTAACGGCAAGTGAACGCCAGTCGCTACAATCACTTCAATCTGACTCCAGCATAATAATTAAACCAGCAGACAAGGGGGGCGCCATTGTGATCATGGATAAGAGTGATTACTTAAAAGAAATCAGGAGACAGCTGGACAATACCACCATATACCAGAAATTGGATTCCAACCCCATCCATACCATTAGAAGTAGAATCTCGGGCATATTACAGGAATATACGACGCTAGGGGTCCTAGACCTCAAAACTTGCAATTACCTCACCAATGAACATCCGGTTACCCCAGTTTTTTACACACTTCCTAAAATCCATAAGAACCTTGAACATCCCCCTGGACGACCAATAGTGGCAGCCACTAACTCTATATTGTCCCCAATAGCTATTTTCCTAGAAAAAATTCTAACCCCACATATCCAGTCCACCAGATCATTCATGCTGGATACAGGGGCCTTCCTGGGCATAATACGGGACCTGGATAGAGTACCAGCTGACGCCATATTGGCATCACTGGACGTAAAAGAGTTATACACTTCCATCCCACATGGGGAAGGTATCAATTCCATTAAGAAACTCCTATCAACCACAGGGACACACAAGTTACAAATCGACTTGGTGGTGGAATTACTCACACTGGTTCTGGATTCAAATCACTTCTTGTTCCAGGACCAATATTACTTACAGATACGGGGGACCGCTATGGGCTCCAACGTGGCGCCCCCCTACGCCAATTGCTATATGGCGGATTTCGAAGAGAGTGCCATCTACCCTGACTTGCGTTTCAGAGAGAACGTTTTACTCTGGAAACGCTACATAGACGATATTTTTTGCGTCTGGGGCGGCACGTTGGAGTCCTTCCGGTCCTTTGTGGATTTTCTTAACACTGCTTGGCCTGGTATCTCCTTTACCATGACTCATGACCTACACAGAATGAATTTTCTGGACACTGGGGTCATTAAAGACCACACTGGCAGATTAAGCACCGATATCCACATAAAGAACACCGACCGGAACAGCCTATTGCATTTTGACAGTTTACACCCCCACGCCATCAAAAAAGCAATTCCTAAATCCCAAATACAACGGGTAACCCGCATAGTCTCGGATAATGAGTTACGATCACAGAGAGTATCAGAAATGGAAGCCAAGTTTCAGGCACGAGGTTACCCTAGCTCGTTCCTTCAAGAATCTCGGACATCCGGCCCAAACAACAGATCGAAGTCAAAGAATCGTATTCCATTCGTCCATTCCTTCCACCCTTTTGCATATATCCTCCATAAAAATATACGCCAACACTGGCATCTACTCAGTACTGCCCATCCAGACATACCAGAGTTCAGAGAACCTTTTCTACCGTGCTTTAGGAGACCACGTAACTTAAGGGATACACTGGTAAGAGCGGATATAGGACCAGACAAAAGGGCACCCATCCAACGGTTCCTTCAGAATCCCCGTCTCGGCACCTTCCCCTGTCTCCACTGCACCCAATGCAATAATGTTCTCAAGGGCAGCTCATTTCACCATCCACGTTCTGGTAGGGCCTTTCCTATTAAGAACTACTTTAATTGCGACTCGGCCTATGTGGTTTACCTCATCAAATGCCCCTGCGGCATGCTCTATGTGGGAGAGACAACCTGGTCCATTCGGGAACGGATCTCTAAGCATAAGTCCACGATTAGGTGTGGCAACACGCTCCTACCCATTCCACAACATTTTATATCTAAAGGCCACAACATTTCCCAGCTCATGTTTCAAGTAATTGAGCAGATCCCAGCGCCCAGACGGGGGGGTGATAGATTAGCCTCCCTAAAACGCAGGGAGGCTTTCTGGATCCATACTTTGGATACCTTACACCCCAAAGGTCTGAATAGGGACTACGACCTTGTCTCCTTTACTTAAATCCCACGGGGCCGTTTCTATCTTATGGGCTCTCACCTCTGAATATTTCTAGTGGGTATTTATGCATTTATATGTACTCTCTATCTAGGGTGCTAATTGCAACAACTGTATACTTATCATGACTTCATTTAATTATCATTGTACTCTCATCATGTCTATGTCTCTAATATATTTATCTGTCTTCCTAGAGCCGTCTTTATTGAACCACCAGGACTCTCCTGCCAATCCACGGGGTCACAGCTCTTAGGATATGAACTACCATCACCCCCACCTTTTCAGCACCGCAATCACCGTATCCATACTAGCTGAGGTCGCTCATCTGTTTTGTAAACACAGTGCACACCTCGTTTTGTCCCGCCCCCCCACAGGGGAGTCATACGATTGGCCGGCTCTCTCCTGTCCATCACAGGCCACAACAAGCGGTCACTTCCGGGTACGTCACATCCGGTTTGGCGGGCGCGCACATAAGGAACGCCGCACTGGCGTCCCTTCACTCGGGCATCCTCCTTGACAGCGGTGGACACCGCGTCCTGACCCGCCTCTACCACAGGTAACCGCCTTACCCTCCTCTCAGCCCCCGCTCTTAGGAGCGATGTCGTCGCTTAGCATCACACATTGCCTGGCCAGTATGCCATTCTGCATGTACGCTGACATCACCCCCTCTTCCTCCACAGCCCGCAGCCGCGGCATTGATCGGAGACAGACATCTCCTAAGGTATTAACACTTAGTGGGGCCCCTTACACCTCTGGCACTGTTTTACTACAGCAGATTTTCGCTGGTAACCCATATTATAGGCCCTTTTCTTTTACCTGCAGGGATTTCCCTGCGATTTACCTCGCTTACAGTAGTATTTCCTCAGCGGTTCTTCTAAACTCTTCTTAGTACGGTACGGTTGGTGTTATCTTGCTCTTCACATTCTACTCACCATCTGGGAGGGCTGGGATATACTAGATGGCTCCTACCAATATTTGGTTTTCACATCGCCATATCATGACCAATTGACACATTGTATATACTTTTGTTGTTTATTCTGTTTTTTTTCTGTTTGGTTAATTGATTTATTTCACACTGCATGTACTTACGGATGTATTTACAGATGTAGTCACGGATGTATGTATCATTCCTTTTCTTTATAATATTGTAGTAACTGACGAAGGCCAGACCAGGCCGAAACGTTTTTCATACTACGGAATAAAATGCTACCAGTTTGACTCAAGTTGAGTGCCGGGTTCTATTTATCTATATGTATACGGCTTGGGAACCTACCCGTGCACCTAAGTAGCTGTGCCCACGTCTTTTGATTCTCTAGGGAAAAGATCATAGACCTGCACAAAGCTGGAATGGGCTACACAACCAAGAGCAAGAGGCTGGGTGAGAAGGAGACAACTGTTAATACAATAGTAAGAAAATGGAAGAAATACAAAATGACTGTCAATTGACATCAATCTGAGGCACCATACAAAGTCTCAACTTGTGGGGTATCCTTGATCATGTGGAAGGTGAGAGATCAGCCTAAAACTACATGGGGGAAATTGTTAATGAACTCAAGGCAGCTGGGACCACAGTCACCAAGAAAACCATTGGTAACATATTACGCTGTAAAGGTTTAAAATCCTGCAGTGCCCACAAGGTCCCCCTGCTCAAGAAGGCACATGTGCAGGCTCATCTGAAGTTTTGCCAGTGAACACCTGGATGATTCTGTGAGTGATTGGGAGAAGGTGTTGTGGTCAGATGAGACAAAAACTGAGGTCTTTGGCACTAAATCAACTCACCATGTTTGGAGGAAGAGCAATGCTGCCTATAACCCAATAAACACCATCCCCACTGTCAAGCATGGAGGTGGAAACATAAAGTTTCGGGGGTGTTTCTCTGCTAAGGGCACAGAACTACTTCACCGCATCAGTGGGAGAATGGATGGAGCCATGTACTGTTAAATCCTGAGTGACAACCGCCTTCTCTCCGCCAGAACATTATAAATGGGTCGTGGCTGGGTCTTCCAGCAAGACAATTACCCAAAATATACAGCCAAGGCAACAAACGAGTGGCTCAGAAAGAAGCACATTAAGGTCGTGGAGTGGCCTAGTCAGTCTCCAGACCTTAATCCCATAGAAAACGTATGGAAGGAGGGTATGACCCTGGCCTAAGAGGAAGAGCTGCTCTATTGATGTGAAGTCAAACATAGAAGCAGAATTGCAACTGGCAGTAGCGATTTGTGACCTTTCTGAGCCAGCATAGATCCACATTGGACAGAATTCTTAGCCCCATAAGAAAAAAATCCTTGATAACACCTTAAACTTGCTGTTAAAATGTAATTATGGCAATGTTCAATTCTTTACCATGAGAAAGGAAAGGGAAAATGTGTCATCATCCTTTTCTCCTTCAGCTTTGTCCATTTTATTTAGTGTACTGTTGTTAAAAGAAACTCTTACATTATAGCATTTATAGATGAAGTAGAAGATCAAAGTTTCTTATATCAAGAAATATAACTTGTTTGTTAGTCATATAATTCTCTATTCATTCTTGGTTCAGAGGTCAAGCAGACACAATGCTAATCAGTGACCGATAGCCATCTCTGTATGGTTTTCTACAGAGGGAATGCTGGTAGGACTGGTCACTGAAAAAAAAATAGAAATGTAGAAATGTTTGAAAATTTATAAAAAAAGAAAAACTGAAATATCACATGGTCATAACTATTCAGACCCTTTGCTCAGTATTGAGTAGAAGCACCCTTTTGAGCTAGTACAGCCATGAGTCTTCTACGGAGTGATGCAATAAGTGTTTCACACCTGGATTTGGGGATTCTCTCCAGTTCCGTCAGGTTGGATGGTGAATGTTGGTGGACACCCATTTTCAAGTCTCTCCAGAGATGCTCAATTGGGTTTAGATCAGGGCTCTGGCTAGGCCAGTCAGGAATGGTCACAGAGTTGTTCCGAAGCCACTCCTTTGTTATTTTAGCTGTATGCTTAAGGTCATTGTCTTTTTGGAAGGTCAACCTTTTACCAAGTCCAGAGCACTCTGGGAGAGGTTTTCATCCAGGATATCTCTATACTTGGCCGCATTAATGTTTCCTTCAATGACAACCAGTTGTTCTGTCACTGCAGCTGAAAAACACCCCCATAGCATGATGCTACCACCACCATGTTTCACTGTTGGGACTGTATTGGGCAGGTGATAAGCAGTGCCTGGTTTTCTCCACACATACCACTTAGAATTATCACCAAAAAGGTCAATATTCGTCTTGTCAGACCAGAGAATCTTATTTCTCATAGTCTGGGAGTCCTTCATGTGTTTTTTTTTAGCAAACTCTATGCAGGCTTTCATATGTCTTACACTAAGGAGAGACTTCCATTGGGTCACTCTGCCATAAAGGCCCAACTGGTGGAGGGCTGCAGTGATAATTGACTTTGTGGAACTTTCTCCCATCTCCCTACTGCATCTCTGGAGCTCAGCCACAGTGATCTTGGAGTTCTTCTTTACCTCTCTCACCAAGGCTCTTCTCCCATGATTGCTCAGTTTGGCTGGACGGCCAGGTCTAGGAAGATTTATGGTGGTCCCAAACTTCTTCCATTTAAGGATTATGGAGGCCACTGTGCTCTTAGGAACCTTGAGTACTGCAGAAATTCTGGTGTAACCTTGGCCAGATCTGTGCCTTGCCACAATTCTGTCTCTGAACTCCTTGTCCAGTACCTTTGACCTCATGATTCTCATTTGGTCTGACATGCACTGTGAGCTGTGAGGTCTTATATAGACAGGTGTTTCCCTTTCCAAATCAAGTCCTATCAGTTTACTTAAACACAGCTGGACTCCAATGAAGGAGTAGAACCATCTCAACGAGGACCACAAGGAAATATGAGTGTTGGAGCAGAGGGTCTGAATACTTATGACCATGTGATATTTCAATTTTTCTTTTTTTTTTTAAATTGAAAAAAATTCTACATTTCTGTTTTTTTTCAGTCAAGATGGGGTGCAGAGTGTACATTAATGTGAAAAAATGAACTTTTTTGAATTTACCAAATGACTGCAATGAAACAAAGAGTGAAAAATAATTTAAAGGGGTCTGAATACTTTCCATACCCACTGTATAATATCCTAAAATTGCTTCAATTGAAACAACCATAGAGTTACAGGGGTTTTCCAGGATTAACTTTTTTTCCAGCATAAATTTTCCAGGATAAAAGTAAATAAATTAGTTTTACTCTTTGGTCACTTCTTCTGGTCTTTGTTAACAGGTTCAAGCACGTGACTGCTGCAGCCAATCACTGGATCCATTTGTCTTGTGGTGATTACATTGGCATCACTGCTGTACCCAGTGACTGGCTACATTACGTTACATGCTGTAGTAATGATGTCTTAACTGCTGCCTGTCAACAAATGGACAGCAGAGGTTAGATAGTGCAGGGGATGCGGTGGGTGTATAAAGCTTATTTATTATATTTTTACTCTTGGCAAGCTTGGGAAACCCTTGTAAATGTGATAATTCCAGCTTCTTACCATTCTACTAGATAGAGCTTACTGCATACACATTCATCATTGTGTCTAATGACAATACACAAGATTTGGTGCTGTGTAACAAAAATGTTCTTATTCTGTGACCTTATAAAGACAGATTAGGAAAATAATAAGCGCAGAATGTATAAATAAGTCCATAAGTCTTCAGCTCACGGACTGAATTGTAACTAGTGACAGCATGCAATGCTCACCAGCATCTTGTCAGTTCAGTGAGTCAATGGCTGGACCACAGCACTTTTCATCAACCTCTATGTCACTTTATTATGCCTTACGTAGCATGTAAATAGTTAAATGGGACCCACCACGGGCTTCTGCAGGCGTATTCTGTGACATGAGATAACAGCAGGAATGCAATCAGATTTTTGCAAGCGCAATGGCATCCATCGTCTCTTCCCATCTAACTGCAGACATGCTAATTAATATATTTCCCTATCACCAGGTTGTTTGAAACAGTAATTAAAAGAGTAATTGAAATGTTTACTTGTTGTAGGAGTGTCAACCAAGACTTGGAATATAGCAATTACCCAGGATGGATTGGAAGAGGACGATGAGACCTTTGAAGTGATTCTAAATTCTCCCGTGAATGCAGTTCTTGGCACTAATACAAGGGCTGTAGTGAAAATTGTGGACCCCAGAGGAGGTATTCTTTTTGATCTCCATCTTAAAGTCTGGAACACTCTTTGTTGAAATTCTACCCCCTATTCAGTAACAAAATGTCACCAGTAATGATAACCTTCATAAAAAATTAGGTGTTTCTTTTTAATTGTGCCTACTATTATGCTATAGACATCTGTACAGTCTATTAGATAAAACCGCTATGTTTATGTGTATGTGACTCCAGCATGTAGCGTTGTCAGGTATAAACTTTATTTGTATAAGAATTATTAAGCTAAATTGAAGGGAAATGTACATTACATAGGTGTGTGGTGCACTATAAGCATTTCTGTACCATGGTGAAAAAAATGATAAAATGGAGGATAGATTTGGTGTGATTACATTATTCTTAACGACTTGCAGAGCACCAAACATTTAGCAATTTCAGGAAGGGTTCCCACATACCTCGGCAAAGACATTTTACTAAGTTCTTAAATCTTGGAGTCGGCAGTTGAACAGAAACTATGCAGCTGCAGGAGGCAGCCTTTCTCCCCATAGAGAAGTCCGAGACTGGTTATTTCACAGTGCTGAATTAGTATACAGATAAAGAGCAACTGAACCGCTTGCTCCTCCCGTCTTAACCACCTTGTGATTGCCAGGCGCCGGCAAATCAGCTTTACAGTGTACTCAGGAGGCTGAATTCGTATGAAACGGTATCACAAGGGCAATGCTGGGGTCTTAAATGATCTGGGGCCCAAGCCCCTTGCGATATGTCTTTCCATATGCTCCCCAAAATAGTATACAGCTCTGGCAAAAATTAAGAGACCACGACATCAAATCCCTGTCATGGGCAGCCCAATCTCCAGACCTGAAACCCATTGAAAACCGCTGTAATGTAATCAAGAGGATGATGGATAGTCACAAGCCATCAAACAAAGGAGAACTGCTGAAATTTTTGTGCCAGGAGCAGTGTGAAAGACTGGTGGAAAGCATGTCAAGACGCATGAAAGCTGTGATTAAAAATCATGGTTGTTCCACAAAATATTGATTTCCGAACTTTTCCTGAGGTAAAACATTAGTATTGCTGTTTCTAAATGATTATGAACTTGTTTACTTTGCATTATTTGAGGTCTGAAAGCAGTGGGGGTTTTTTTTGTAATTTTTGACCATTTCTCCTTTTCAGAAAAAAAATACTAAATTTATTGCTTGCAAATTCGGAGACATGTTGTCAGTAGTTTATAGAAAAAGTCAAACGGTGCTCCCTCCCTTCTGAGCCCTGCCATGCCCCCAAACAGTGGCTTTTCCCCGCATATAGAGTATCGGCGCACTCAGGAGAAATTGCATAACAAATTTTGTGGTCCATTTTCTCCTGATACCCTTGTGAAAATAAAACAAAATGTGGTTCCAAAGTAATATTCATTTTTTTTCTTCCACATTGCTTTAGTTCTCGTGAAGCACCTGAAGGGTTTATAAGTTTCTTTAATGTGGTTTTGCGAACCTTGTAGGGTGCAGTTTTTATAATGATGTCACTTTTGGGTATTTTCTGTTTTATTGACCCCCCCAAAGTCACTTCAAATGTGAGGTGGTTCCTAAAAAAATGGTTTTGCAAATTTTGTTGGAAAAATGAGAAATCGCTGGTCAAAGATTAACCCTTATAACATCAGAATAAAAAAAAAATTTGCTTCCAAAATTGTGCTGATGTAAAGTAGACATGTGGGAAATATTATTTATTAAATATTTTGTGTGACAATACTCTCTGATTTAAGGGCATAAAAATTTTCAAAATTTTCGCCATATTTCCGTTTTTTACATAAATAAATGCAAGTCATATCAAAGAAATTTTACCACTAACATGAAGTGCAATATGTTACGAAAAAAAATTCTCAGAATCCGTGGGATCCGTTGAAGCGTTCCAGAGTTATAACCACATAAAGGGATAGTGGTCAGAATTGTAAAAATTGGCTTGGTCATTAAGCACAAAATTGTCTCTGTCGCTAAGGGGTTAATCCATTGACTCACCACCAGTGATGTCCCTTTGATCGGTTGTCCACCCTCCTGTTTCTTGACCTATTCAGCTCAAGCCATCAAGACTTTTTCATGCTTGGCTCATCTCTGAAGAATGTAACACACACTTTTGGTTCATCACTTTTCCAGCACCCTGCTCAGTTTTCCCTGTAAACACAAATTTTTGGCTATGACTAGGGTTGAGCTAAACGGATCGTTCATTTTCAAAAGTCGCCGACTTTTGGCAAAGTCGGGTTTCATGAAACCCGACCCGATCCCTGTGTGGGGTCAGCCATGCGGTACGCGACTTTCGCGCCAAAGTCGCGTTTCAGCCAATGAAGGGGCGTGGGCAGAGTGATGACATAGGTCTTAGGGGCGTGGACGCCTATCGCCATGTTGTCGCTTGTGCGCTGTAGCGATTTGCACTGTGTAACACCAGCTTTTCAATTCAGGGACGGACGGAGAGGAGAGAGAGAGAGAGAGAGAGAGAGAGAGAGAGAGAGAAAGAGAGAGAGAGAGAGAGAGAAAAAAAAAAAATAAAAATAATAATAATCCCATTGGCTTTGCATTGGGTTTCGTGTTTCGGTCGATCCTCGACTTTTCGCCATAATCGGCCGATTTCACTCGACTCTACTTTTGAGATAGTCGGGTTTCGCGAAACCCGGCTCGACCCTAAAAAAGTCAAGGTCGCTCAACCCTAGCTATGACTATCCAAAGTGCACTAGAAAGTACTGAAGCCCTTTTGCAACAAGTACTTTTTTTTTCCTCATAGTCTGTATCCTTGCTAGCAGGGCCCTCATTCCTTTTAGTATCTGTTTTGGTCTGTGTTTATTGTTATGCTGTAATGTCTTTTGTCTGAACAAGTCCCCTCTAAAATGTAAAGTGCTGCGGAATGTGTTGGAGCTATATAAATAAAAAATATTATTATTATTATTATTATTATTATTAATCTTGATGCACAATACTGAAAGGTGCACAAACTGCTGTATAGTAGACATTGAGGTGTGATTGAGGATCAATTCTTGCCATGTGTCTGAGAAAGATACAGAAAAACAAGCATGTAAAGATAGGTTCACACACATACAGTGGGGCAAAAAAGTATTTAGTCAGTCAGCAATAGTGCAAGTTCCACCACTTAAAAAGATGAGAGGCGTCTGTAATTTACATCATAGGTAGACCTCAACTATGGGAGACAAACTGAGAAAAAAAAATCCAGAAAATCACATTGTCTGTTTTTTTTAACATTTTATTTGCATATTATGGTGGAAAATAAGTATTTGGTCAGAAACAAAATTTCATCTCAATACTTTGTAATATATCCTTTGTTGGCAATGACAGAGGTCAAACGTTTTCTGTAAGTCTTCACAAGGTTGCCACACACTGTTGGTATGTTGGCCCATTCCTCCATGCAGATCTCCTCTAGAGCAGTGATGTTTTTGGCTTTTCGCTTGGCAACACGGACTCTCACCTCCCTCCTAAGGTTTTCTATAGGGTTGAGATCTGGAGACTGGCTAGGCCACTCCAAGACCTTGAAATGCTTCTTACGAAGCCACTCCTTCGTTGCCCTGGCGGTGTGCTTTGGATCATTGTCATGTTGAAAGACCCAGCCACGTTTCATCTTCAATGCCCTTGCTGATGGAAGGAGGTTTGCACTCAAAATCTCACGATACATGGCCCCATTCATTCTTTCATGTACCCGGATCAGTCGTCCTGGCCCCTTTGCAGAGAAACAGCCCCAAAGCATGATGTTTCCACCACCATGCTTTACAGTAGGTATGGTGTTTGATGGATGCAACTCAGTATTCTTTTTCCTCCAAACACGACAAGTTGTGTTTCTACCAAACAGTTCCAGTTTGGTTTCATCAGACCATAGGACATTCTCCCAAAACTCCTCTGGATCATCCAAATGCTCTCTAGCAAACTTCAGACGGGCCCGGACATGTACTGGCTTAAGCAGTGGGACACGTCTGGCACTGCAGGATCTGAGTCCATGGTGGCGTAGTGTGTTACTTATGGTAGGCCTTGTTACATTGGTCGCAGCTCTCTGCAGTTCATTCACTAGGTCCCCCCGCGTGGTTCTGGGATTTTTGCTCACCGTTCATGTGATCATTCTGACCCCACGGGGTGGGATTTTGCGTGGAGCCCCAGATCGAGGGAGATTATCAGTGGTCTTGTATGTCTTCCATTTTCTAATTATTGCTCCCACTGTTGATTTCTTCACTCCAAGCTGGTTGGCTATTGCAGATTCAGTCTTCCCAGCCTGGTGCAGGGCTACAATTTTGTTTCTGGTGTCCTTTGACAGCTCTTTGGTCTTCACCATAGTGGAGTTTGGAGTCAGACTGTTTGAGGGTGTGCACAGGTGTCTTTTTATACTGATAACAAGTTTAAACAGCTGCCATTACTACAGGTAATGAGTGGAGGAAAGAGGAGACTCTTAAAGAAGAAGTTACAGGTCTGTGAGAGCCAGAAATCTTGATTGTTTGTTTCTGACCAAATACTTATTTTCCACCATAATATGCAAATAAAATGATAAAAAAACAGACAATGTGATTTTCTGGATTTTTTTTTCTCAGTTTGTCTCCCATAGTTGAGGTCTACCTATGATGTAAATTACAGACGCCTCTCATCTTTTTAAGTGGTGGAACTTGCACTATTGCTGACTGACTAAATACTTTTTTGCCCCACTGTATAGTGGTGAACAGAACATACACTTTCCGTCAGAATCACTGAAAAGAAACCTGGACATAACCAAGATGGAGCCATCCACTATTATGAGGCTGACGCGGTCATTGTTGACACTATTTGGCTTGCAGCCTGGCAGTGTTCGTCTTTTATAGACATGCACAAAAATATGGTCTTCCACTTCTTTGCGCATATATAAATAAGACGATGTTAGGGCACAGTAGCAGTGAGATTACTCAGATCCCGCCGCTGCCACCTATTTGTCAGAGAAATTGGGCAGATCCCACTGCTGCCACCAATTTGTCAAGAACCAACAATCCTTTGCACCCAATTGTCAGGAAAATGTAGCAATTGACAGACGAGTGATGGACGAGGCCACAGCTGTTTTTGCTACTAGGCCAGTTATTAGGGAACTCACAGTGAACATATAGTATAAACACATCCGATTCCAATTCACGGAATATATTTACACACATGGTCAAAATTGTTGGTACCCGTCATTTAATGACAGGAAATCCCACAATGGTCACAGAAATAACTTGAATCTGACAAAAGTAATAATAAATTAAAAATCTATGACAATGAACAAATGAAAGTCAGACTTTGCTTTTCAACCATGCTTCCACAGAATTAAAAAAAAAAAAACTCATGAAATAGGCCTGGACAGAAATTATGGTAACCCTGAAAATAATGTGATAAAAGGGACATTTTAAATCAAAGTGTGTCTACTAATTAGCATCACAGGTGTCTACAATCTTGGAATCAGTGACTGGGCCTGTATATAGGGCTACAGATACTCACTGTGCTGTTTGGTGACATGGTGTGTATCCCACTCAACATGGACCAGAGGAATCAAAGGAAAGAGTTGTTTCAGGAGATTAGAAAGAAAATTATAGATAAACATGTTAAAGGTAAAAGTTATAAAACCATCTCCAAGCAGCTTGATGTTCCTGTAACTACAGTTGCACATATTATTCAGAAATTTAAGAACCATGGGACTGTAGCCAACCTCCCTGTACGAGGCTGCAGGAGGAAAATTGATAACAAATCAAAGAGACGGATAATACGAATGGTAACAAAAGAGCCCAGAAAAACTTCTAAACAGATTAAAGGTGAACTTCAAGCTCAAGGAACATCAGTGTCAGACCTGAGCCAAAGTGGACTTCATGGAGAGATAACCAAGAAGGACACCATTGTTGAAAAAAAATCGAAAAAAAAAAGACTGGAATTTGCCAATCTACATGTTGACAAGCCACAAAGCTTCTGGGAGAATATCCTATGGACAGATTAGACAAAAATTGAACTTTTTGGCAAGGCACATTAGCTCTATGTTCACAGATGGAAAAATGAAGCATATCAAAAAAAGAACACTGTCCCTGTGAAACATGGAGGAGGCTCTGTTATGTTCTGGGGCTGCTTTGCTGCATCTGGCACAGGGTGTCTAGAATCTGTGCAGGGTACAATGAAATCTCAAGATTATCAAGGGATTCTAAGGAGAAATGTGCTGCCCAGTGTCATAAAGCTTGGTCTCATTCGCAGGTCATGGCTCTTGCAACAGGATAATGATCCAAAACACACAGCTAAAAACACCCAAGAATGGCTAAGAGGAAAACACTGGATGATTTCTGAAGTGGCCATTAGCCTTGACCTAAATCCTATTGAGCATCTTTGGTAAGAGGTGAAACATGCCATCTGGAAAAGGCAACCTTCAAACACGAGACAACTGGAGCAGTTTGCTCTTGGGGAGTGGGCCAAAATACCTGTTGAGAGCTGCAGAAGTCTCATTGACAGTTACAGGAATCATGTGATTGCCTCAAAAGGTTGTGCAGCAATATGTTAAGTTAAGGGTACCATCATTTCTGTCCAGGCCTATTTCATGAGTTTTATATTTTTCAAGTTCTGTGGAAGCATGGTTGAAAAGCAATGTTTGACTTTCATTTGTTTATTGTCATAGATTTTTTAATTATTCTTACTTTTGTGAGATTCAAGTTATTTTTGTGACCATTTTTCTGTCATTAAACAAGCGGTTCCAACAATTTTGACCACGTGTGTATACCCCTATACGGTCACTGACAAACTCCACAATAACAAAGCAACTAGCTGCCACCACATTAGTTTATACAGGCCAATTGGACACCAGTTAGAGGTAGCATATTGATGCAGGAATGCGGTTTATAGAGCAAGAGCAACAAAGCTATTAAATTTAATATATTTAAAGAGAATCCCCCCCTCCCTCGGGATGTATATGACCTATTAAGATGAGCATACAGGTAATAGAAATGTAAAACTAGTCCAACCTGTATGCCTCATATTAATGGTCTTGTTGGGGAGAAATGTTATATTCGGTCTTTATGCTAATGATTTTTTCCAGGTTCCAGGGTGTGCGGTATCTGGAAGAATTCCCTGCCTCCTGTCTTCATTGTAATATTACCCCCTCCAATGCATGTCCGTTATGGCCCCCAGAATCCTGCGCCTGCTCCCCTCACTCCTTCAGAAATACTTTCCTCATCCTCCTTTCTGTAGGCACTGCATTTAGATATCTTCTGCTCAGGCACCGGCGAGTCAGTGTCACCTCCGGTGTGGGCCCCGGTAATATGCTCTCCCCACTTCCTCCCTGCACAGTCATCGCTAGGAACCATGTGCCCATAATAATAGGTCATATACATCATGGGGTGTGACAGATTCCATTTAATCCAAAAAATAGGGAGTGTTTTTAAAAATATACAAAGTTATTACAAAATGGACAGAGCAATACAGTATGCACAATTACATAAAATAAAATGGATAAACAGAAGAAATGTACTGAACTTGATGTCCCTGGATTGGCCCTGACTGTTATGAAGGGGAGCTCTTTGTTTTTGGGAGGTAATGGTAGAGAACTACAGTGAGCTGTATCTCCCAGGACTGACTATGATTATGGTCCAGCATGAAAAAGGAACAGCATCCAATCCAGGTGATGAAAAAATTCACAACAAACTTTATTCTGCCACAAAGACCTGTATTGGTCGAAAAGTTGCATCTTGGTAGAATAAAGTTTGTTGTGAATTTTTTCATCACCTGGATTGGATGCTGTTCCTTTTTTGTGCTGGACTCTTCTGTTTCCAATTTGGTCGTTGGACTGGAGTGGCATCCTAACATTGATGTGCTGTCTGCTGCTTTCTACCTTCATTGGACTATTACTATGGTTCAGCTTTTGCTTTCATTAACACAAGTCATGGCCACATACCTCTCCTCCAGTGACTTATAAAAGGGCTTGTCATGAAATCTGCTGATCTAGAGCTTTAGAAAATTATGGAATCCCTAACTTTTACAATATCTTTGCCCTAGGAGATTCCAGGTGGGAGATATTAATGCCATATTTCCTATCATGATTTCATCTTTCAATAGATAGGAAACATGGCATAGATATAGTACATCCATCTGACCAATATTAATTTGGAGGTGCTGCCATGACCGCCCAGTAATGTAGGACAATGCGTTCGATTCAGCACTTCGTCATGACTCCAAAAATATGTCTCTCATATCTGTCATATCAATGCCGATCATAAAAACCTCAACATTCATACTGGAGCCTGAACTCTCGCAGTCTGTTCTCTGCAGTCAAAGTGTGAACCGAAAATCGAAAAGTGCACTGATATTAGCAGTGGTTTGTGGCCATTTGCAGTTGTAATGCATTTAAGAACCGCAATTCAATCACAATGGAGTGTGGCCCAGGCAGCCTAGGAGTGAGCTCACTGCCAATCGGGTGATGGGGCCTGTTTATAGTTTGTGGTCTCACCTAAATTGGTGGCTTTGCCTTATTGTTGTACTTGAACGGTTCTCCAGGTAACTCATAGCTTATGGTGCCTCTCTTTTGACTCCTGCCACTTTCTGCTAACTTCTCCTCTGCTCTATTTTGATGTTGACATCTTTCATTCTTTTTCAGTTTGTCTTCTTTCACTGTTCTTCATGCTCTACTTTTTCCATATTGCCAAGCCCTTAAATATTCCTCAGGTTCTTGGCTCATGCTCATGGACTGAGCAGTCCCAATAGATGGGACAAATCCATTGTTTTGCCTACTATTCTCTGCTCATCTATGAACCATTATTAGCTTCCCTACTTTTATCCAAGGCAGCTCCTAGCTACACGGACCGCAGCACCACTATGTACGTAATGCAGCGCTTGTGCACCACATGCGATCTGAGAGCACCTGTGGGGTGGTACTACTCACCAACACAGCACTGCACCACAGTTATAATAGTACAAGCTTTATTTAACATATTAGATTGTGGCACTAGCAAGATGCTACTTTAAATTTCGTAATATTAAAATTCTCTCTAACGGTCTTTTTTTACCTTATGGGTGACACAGTGTGGGGAGACGAAAAAAAAAGGATAAACTATATAAAAGAAACAAAGTATAAAAAGAGTCACCACTAGTCAAGATTCATGTTCTAGCCCTCCCCAGTGAAAATAAAGAGCTATATTTCCTATGTATAAAAATGATTTTAATAGAAATGGAGACACAAGTAAAAATGTTATTTATGTTCAATATTTGGTTAGTATTTTACCTCAGTATTTGTAGGCCAAAACCAGGAGTGGGTGATAAATACAGAAGTCGTGACGTGTTTCTATTATACTTTTCCTCTAATTGTTCCACTCCTGGTTTTGGCTTACAAATACTGAGGTAAAATACTGACCAAATGCTGAACTCCTTAGCAGCATGATATGCATCATGTGATGACTCAGCGTTTAATCTTAATTATCCAGATGTCTATTTTCAGTAAGCCAGAAGGCATAGACTGTTATCTTTATGTTGACTTTTGAATTTATGTGTTTGTTATCTGATTGGTCAAGAAACACAGACTATTGTTCATACAAGCCAGAATGTGACTCTGGAGTTGCAGTTTATTGGAACATATTGTGTTGTTAGCCTGGATGAAGGAGATGCAGGGTAATTGAACAATAGATGTGTGATAATATGCTGATTGACTATTGTGTGGCACTCTGTGGCTTGTTAACCTGCAGAGCAAGAGGATACACAGATGACAAAATGACCTCCAGCAGGACACAAATGTGTATGTGTCTGCACAAATGGTTAGAAACCGACTGCATGAGGATGGTCTGAGTGCCCGACGTCCACAGATGGGGGTTGTGCTCACAGTCCAACAAAGTGCAGGATGCTTGGCATTTGCCACAGAACACCAGGATTGGCAAATTCGCCACTGGTGCCCTGTGCTCTTCACAGATGAAAGCAGGTTCACACTGAGCACAGGTGACAGACGTGACAAAGTCTGAAGATGCCGTCGAGAGCGATATGCTGCCTGCAACATCCTTAAGCATGAATGGTTTGGCAGTGGGTCAGTAATGTTGTGGGGTGGCATTTCTATGGAGGGCCGCACAGCCCTCCATTTGCGCTCGCCAGAGGTAGCCTGACTGCCATTAGGTACCAAGATGAGATCCTCAGACCCCTTGTGAGACCATATGTTGGTGCGGTTGGCCCTGGGTTCCTCCTAATGCAGGACAATGCCAGGCCTCATGTGGCTGGAGTGTGTCAGCAGTTCCTGCAAGATGAAGGCATTGAAGCTATGGAATGGCCCGCCCATTCCCCAGACCTGAATCCGATTGAACAAATTTGGGACATCATGTCTCGCACCATCCACCAACGTCACATTGCACCACAGACTATCCAGGAGTTGGCGGATGCTTTAGTCTAGGTCTGAGGAGATCCCTCAGAAGACCATCCGCCACCTCATCAGGAGCATGCCCAGACGTTGTAGGGAGGTCATACAGGCACGTGGAGGCCCCACACACTACTAAGCATCATTTTCTTGTCTTGAGTCATTTCCACTGAAGTTGATCAGCCTGTAACTTCATTTTCTACTTTGATTTTAAGCATCATTCCAACTCGAGACCTCCGTGGGATACTAGTTGTGATTTACGTTGATAATTTTTAGGTTTTATTGTTCTCAACACATTCCACTATGTAATGAATAAAGATTTACAACTGGAAAATTTCATTCAGTGATATATAGGATTTTGGATTTTAGTGTTCCCTTTATTTTTTTAGCAGTGTATATAAAAGGGGATATGCTTCTGTAACAAGAGATAAAGAGAACCAGAGACTTTACAAAACCACAGCCAGGAACACGCTACAGCAGCAGCCAGGACATCATGGCTCCATCATGAGGGACACAGATTTGACATTCTATAGGATGGCTCTTTAGGGGACCAAGGCCCCGGCAGAAAGAATACAGATTTGATACATTGACCATCGCCGAAAGATTAGACACGTTTAGGGAAGCCAGGATTTGGAACCACCAGTTACCAGAGCCCCATGGATACATTTGTGAAAGCCAGGATTGGGACCCACCGAACCTGAGTCCATGGAGATGTTCGGCGAAGCCAGGTTGTGACCCTCTGGTCACCTGGCCTCGTACCTCAAAGGACTGTCAGCTTCCTAAGCTTGCTGTTACCTCCTTTCTGTGCATGCCACAAGATGGAGTAGTCGGCCCTGGAAGTCGCAGCTGCTTTAATCCCAGTGAGTCAGCGGAAGGGTGAGACTCTGTCATTTTGCACCATCTTGGGTATTTTGCTGGGACTATTCTATGTGTTATTGTCTGTTCGTGGTTTAATAAAGTATTGCAATACAGTTTTACCCTGTGTTATCTGAGTAGTATTATGTCCATGGTAAAAGGAGAGTGAGTCTTCAATGGTATGATCCCTGGTCTATGGGTTTTCAGGCCAGTTGACTAGAGCATCCACAGACCCCCATGTCTCCACACATCACATAACATTTTACAACAATAAACTGGATTATGTGTGAAACGTGGGCAGCATGTCCATCTCCTTACACAAGCTCATGCTATACCAGTTTTGGCAGAGCACATGGCACCAAATTAATTAAGATGTGTACGCCGCTTAATGAATTTGGTGAGTCCAGTAAGTGGCGTACACCACCATGTGCTGTACCAGAAATGCTACTGGCATCAGCAGATTTGATAAATTCGACAGACAGCGTAGTCCCTTTCAACAGAGATGATCTATAGTCGCTACATTTTTGCTACTTTTAAAAACTTTTACATCACTTATATATGGTAAAAACTTTGATGTTTCTGCACCCTTAGGCAACAGCTGCCATCTCTATTTCAGTAATGGAAACTCTATATTCACTGAATACAGGTCTTTCTATAAATTTAGCGTTTTGAGAATGAAAGATCAGTCCAGAAGAAAAAAAGATTTCTTATTTTCATATGTACTATTGATTTATGAAAACATTAAATAAAATGGATGGTTAAGTTTTAAATGTTGGAGTACGATTTATGGAGGCAGCAATGTTTAGGTACACATTTGCAAGTTCTACATAAATATTGAGGTTATCCGAGCAGTGGGAGTGTTGAAAGAAGTCCCTACCCTAGAACTAATGTAAATCATGCATTCCAGTAAAATTCCTTGAGCGTCAGATAATTCATCCATGATTTCCAGGCCTCAGTTGAGATATAATATGGATGACTTAGCAGTACAAATTAGTTATCAAATTCCTGGGACTAAAATCATTTATCATAGCAGTATGTTTCTGAATGATTTTCATATATCTTTTAATAATTGATAACACAACACATATCAGGTCCAATTTATGCTGGATTAAATTATTTTACTGTATTTTTATAATAGGAAATTGTCATTTAGGAAAAATGAAGAATACTGGGAAAGACTGCACCACTAAGTCAGTACATCTGCAATGTAGCCATGGCCTAGAAGACCCTCCACTTCCAAATTTACAAGGGGCAGAAGGAGTCATCAGAGGAGATGTGCCAGATATATTTAGCCCTATACAAAATGGAAAGAAAAGACTCAGACTTATTGGAAATGGAAAATCAGTAAGTGATATCTGAGCCGTGGCAGTTGCATAATTTCTTATTTATGTTCATTGAAACTTATTGAAGCCAGCAGTTACAAAGAAATGGACTTTATATACCGGGAATACTGTTTAAGTAGAATCTGTCCAAAAGAATACCTCTAGACACAATATTACTGTGCACATAAGCACTGCAACCGCTCCATTCAGCCTGTGGCTATATGTGGCTTGCCTATTGGCGCATTGTCCTTCTTTTCTCAGTACATTAAAGAGTTTGTCCAAGATAAAAAAAAGCCAAACAAAGTCATCAATATATGTAAGATAATGAGATAATATGCACAATATAATGCTTTTCTTTAGATTGGCTGTAGAGGTTGCTGTCCAGGTACTCTATTTTCATTTGCATCTAATTAATAGTCTCAGAGGTATAAGGCCTGAGACAAGTGAGGCCCATGAGTGGCTGCACACATCACATAGGGTATATGGGTTGTAATGTCTGCAGCCATTGTAAATTGTAGCACTGAGGAAGAAGAGCTGGAGCTGCCAGGAGGTAGAATGGTAAGTTTATATTGGTTCATTATTTTACATGTAATGAGCGTTTTCATTATTTTGAATAACCCTTTTAGTGTTGGATTCGTTGCACAGCAGACATTAATGAAATCACGTGAATGTGACTCCGACAGGAAACACTTAACAATTGATGAAGCTCCAAATTCTAGCTGTGTGTTTCTATTTAAACTCCAGAACCATCATCCCACTCCATGTATTGTTTATGATGGCATTGCAATGACGTCATACATGGACAACAACAACAAACACATATTTGTATTGTGCTTCTCTCACAATGCACGCCAAACTGAACAGGTGCACCTCGAGTCTTGATGTAAATGTGTCCACGATGGTTTCTTTCTGACTTATCCAGGTAATGAATTCTGGAGAGTGGGGGCTGTGTAACAAAAACATCTCCCTCCAAATGATGCAAGCTGGATCATGGGTATGGACAGATCCTTCCTGCCTTCTGATCTGAGTGGTCAGTAAGGAGTGTGTGACCTCAGTAGATCCTTCAGCTTGGACCTAGGTTGTTCATAGCTTTAGAGATCTTCAGGTAAATTTTAAAAGTTAATTTCCATTTTACCTGCAGTTAGTGCAGTGTGAGCAGGACTGGTGTTATTGGTGGATGTCAAGGTTGACTGGTTATTTACCTAGTTTAGCGTTTTGAAGTAACTGAAGATGGTGCATTGCTTTGTCTGGGAGACCTACATATAGGCCATTACAGTGGTCTAACCAGGAGGTTATGAGGGCATGCAGTAGTGTTTGCTTGAATTAAATTGTTAATTTTGGCAATGTTCCTCAGATGGAAAAGCGGGGAATTAATGATGGCTAATATTTGTTTTTTTTCAATGAAAAGTCCTCTTTAATAGCTACACCCAAATTGCATACAAAACAAAGCTTTAAAGGGTAGTGTTTGCCGGGGATAAAAGTGACCTTTAAACAAAAGAACCTTAGTTTTGTCTGGGTTAAGTTTCAGCCAGCAGTCATTCATCCATTCTTTCAAATCAGGTAATCAGGAATTAATAGGTGGGGTGAGTCACTGACACCTGTCTTGAATGTCAGGTATGATTTGGTATCATCATAATAGTAGTAGAATGCCAGAACGTAGTCTTAGATTAATTGTACTATGTAAATGGAAAAAAAACCTTGTGGATAGAACTAAACCATATGGTACTCTAGAGAACTGGCAGGGAGGATGAGGAGCAACTAGATACCATTAGGAAACTGGGCCGCCACCAACCGATTGTTTAGTACTTCAGTAAGTGATGGTTCAGTGATATGTTTTTTTTCCCAGAAGTCAGCCTGAAAAGATACAATCATCTAACAGTCTGGCAACTAGTTCGATAGCAATGGCTTTTTTCTATGACTTTCCCCAAGAAGGGCAGGTTAGAAGCAGGTCTGTAGCTCATAGAATCTAGGCTCATAGAGGGATAGTCCAATAGATGCTCAAAGACTTCTTTTTTCAGAAGATCAGGGAAAATCCCACATTGCATAGATCACTTAAAGGGATTGTCAAGTCCAAATCGATAAGTCTGTAGTCACTCTGTGTGTCTACAGATTTATCAATCTCCCCAGAGCACGCACTGTGCGCTACGGGGACTCACTGGCTTCTGACCGGGGACCGAAGGGTATGTATGTTATACAAACTCCTGGCCAGTGGGCTTTGCCTCGCTCCAGTACACTTTCTATGCAGCAAGGCCATGCCCCGTCTAGTGATGACCATCCAGTGGGCATGGCAAACTAGAGGGCGCGGCCTCACTGGACAACCCCTTTAACTACAGTCTTGATTGCTGAAACAAGCAGCAGGAGTGATGTGGGGTTCAGGTCACGCTGTCCTTCCGAAATACAGGAGGATTGCTGTGATCCCTGGCTCATATATCAATATGTAAGGCACATCGCTGTGTGTCATTGCTACAAATTTAAAAAGTATATCAAAGTATGTTATTTTTACTCATTCCAAGCAGGTTTTTAGAGGTCAGATCTCCCTGCTACATAGGTAAATAATTAACAATCTTTTAAATAAAAATATATTATTGGGTATAACTAATTGTAATTTGTACAAAATTCTTTGCACTTCATCAACATTACTTCTAAGCGTGGATACTGGAAACTAATCCTATGTTCATGGCAGTGTAAAAGTTGGACACAACATGCAATTTCCACAGAGACTGGAACTTGGTATTAAACTATTTTAATTGGGACCCAGGGGAAATGCTTGACTTACATGCTAATTACACGAGATAATGCCTAAATGTTGCAATATGATTTGGAAAGCCCAGCACCCAAAGAATAAAATTACTTCCAATTATCCAAAGACACATCGGAGATTGCCTTAGGCGCTTAATGACAAGGGCCCGTTTACTGTTAAACAGGATGCCCAAATGTTGTAAATCTGCTGGCGTCTTACAGACCATTAATTCTAGTTCTGCACAACCTGCAAATGTAAATCTGACTTTCTATTTATACTTGATACTTATTGCAGTTGTAGTAAAATATGGTCAATGGTGTACAGAAACTCTATTATGGCTCACAAAAGCTCTCAGGATTTCTAGCCATGACCATGGTACAGAGTAAAAGTGAGCACTCAAATAATTCCAAAAAGTTAGTAGCAGTAGGAGGAGAAACTTGCAATTGAATTTCTGAAGAGGAGGAATGTATCTGTGTATGTTAGGTTATGAAGAACTGTTCCTAGTAAGTCAGCATGAATCTAGATAGATAGATAGATAATAGTTAATAAAATATAATAGAGCTGATAGATAAATAAATACAGGTACAGCTCATAAAATTAGAATATCATCAAAAAGTAAATTTGTTTCAGTTTTTCAATGCAAAAAATGAAACTCATATATTATATAGAGTCATTACAAACAGACTGATCTATTTCAAGTGTTTATTTCAGTTAATGTTGATGATTATGGCTTACAGCCAATGAAAACCCAAACGTCATTATCTCAGTAAACTAGAATAACAAAAAACACCTGCACAGACTTGCTAAGCATTTATAAAGGTCCATCAGTCTGTTTCAGTAGGCTCCACAATCATGGGGAAGACTGCTGACTTGACAGATGTCAAGAAGGCAGTCAATGACACACTCCACAAGGAAAGTAAATTTTGCATTTCATTTGGAAATCAAGGTCCCAGAGTCTGGAGGAAAAGTGGAGAGGCACACAATCCAAGCTGCTTGATGTCTAGTGTGAAGTTTCTACAATCAGTGATGGTTTGGGGAGCCATGTCATCTACTGGTGTAGGTCCACTGTGTTTTATCAAGACCAAAGTCAGCCCAGCCGTCTACCAGGAAATTTTAGAGCACTTCATGCTTCCCTCTGGCAACAAGCTTTTTGGAGATGGAAATTTAATTCTCCAGCAGGACTTAGCACCTGTCCACACTGCCACAAGTACCAATACCTAGTTTAAAAACAACAGTATCACTGTGCTTAATTGGCCAGCAAACTCGCCTGAGCTTAACCCCATAGAGAATCTATAGGGTATTGTCAAGAGGAAGATGAGAGACTCCAGTCCCAACAATGCAGATGAGGTGAAGGCTGCTATCAAAGCAACCTGGGCTTCCATGACACCTCAGCAGTGCCACAGGCTGATAGCCTCCATGCCACGCCGCATTGATGCAGTAATTGATGCAAAAGGAGCCCCTACCAAGGGTTGAGCGCATTTACTGAACATAAATTTTAGTAAGCCAACATTTCGTATTTTAAAATCATTTTTCAAACTGGTGTTATAAAGTGTTCTAATTTACTGAGATAATGACTTTTGGGTTTTCGTTGGCTGTAAGCCATAATCATCAACATTAACAGAAATAAACACTTGAAATAGATCACTCTGTATGTAATGACTCTATATAATATATGCATTTCACTTTTTGTATTTTTGAAATTTACCAGTAGCTGGTGAATTTCCCACCCTAGGCTTATACTTGAGTCATTAAGTTTTCCCAGTTTTTTGTGTCAAAATTAGCGGTCTCGGCTTATACTCTAGTATATATATAACCAACAGAATATAACTCCAAGTAAATCAAACTTCTGTGAAATCAAACAGGAAGCAACACTGTTTGACAATCAATTTCACATGCTGTTGTGCAAATGGAATAGAGAACAGATGGAAATTATTGGCAATTATCAAGGTACACTCAATAAAGGAGTGGTTCTGCAGGTGGGGACCACAGACCACATCTTAGTACCAATGTTTTCTGGCTGATGTTTTGGTCACTTTTCAATGTTGGGTGTGCTCTTACACTCGTGGTAGCATGAGACGGACTGTACAACCCACACAAGTGGCTCAGGTACTGCAGCTCATCCAGGATAGCACATCAATGCGAGCTGTGGCAAGAAGGTTTGCTGTGTCTATCAGCATAGTGTCCAGAGGCTGGAGGCGCTACCAGGAGACAGGCCAGTACACCAGGAGACGTGGAGGGGGCCATAGGAGGGCAACAACCCAGCAGCAGGACCGCTACCTCAGCCTTTGTGCAAGGAGGAACAGTAGGTGCACTGCCAGAGCCCTGCAAAATGACCTCTAGCAGGCCACAAATGTGCATGTGTCTGCACAAACAGTTAGAAACCGACTCCATGAGGATGTCTGAGTGCCCAACATCCACAGATGGGGGTTGTGCTCACAGCCCAACACTGTGCAGAACACATGGCATTTGCCACAGAACAGCAGGATTGGCAAATTCGCATTTGGCGCTCTGTGCTCTTCACAGATGAAAGCAGGTTCCCACTGAGCACATGTGACAGACGTGACAGAGTCTGGAGACGCCGTGGAGAGCGATCTTCTGCCTGCAACATCCTTCAGCATGACCGGTTTGGCAGTGGGTCAGTAATGGTGTGGGGTGGCTTTTCTTTGGAGGGCCACACAGCCCTTCATGTGCTTGCCAGAGGTAGGCTGACTGCCATTAGGTACCGAGATGAGATCCTCAGACCTCTTGTGAGACCATATGCTGGTGCAGTTCGCCCTGGGTTCCTCCTAATGCAAGACAATGCCAGACCTCATGTGGCTGGAGTGTGTCAGCAGTTCCTGCAAGATGAAGGCATTGAAGCTGTGGACTGGCCCGCCCATTCCCCAGACCTGAATCCGATTGAACACATCTGGGACATCATGTCTCGCACCATCCACCAACATCACGTTGCACTGCAGACTATCCAGGAGTTGGCGGATACTTTGGTTCAGGTCTGGGAGGAGATCCCTCAGGAGACTATCTGCCGCCTCATCAGGAGCATGCCCAGGCATTGTAGGGAGGTCATAGAGGCACGTGTAAACTGAAGAAGGGACCCAATAGTCCCAGAAATGCCTTGATGTAATGTTTAAAAAAATAAAGAAGTATCCAGAATATCAGTGTGGTGAGAAGAAATTTTCGTTCGGCATATTTTTTCACATAAACACATGGTGAATATTATAGGTACCACACCTATAGCTACAAAGCTCTACTATGAACAAATTTGTTTTACTTTTGTTTTCGTATTTTCTTTCCAACGATGTCAGATGAATTGGAGACTGGCAACCAGCACCTCCATCACTCAATTGGTACCTCGAGTTATAGCCAATGGAAGTTCATTATATACAGAGCTGGAAAATTATAGCTCTGTTCACTGTGCAGTGGTAGCTCAGATCACCACAATAAGAGCTGAGCTACAGTGCCTGCCAATAGTTAGTACACAACAGGCAGAGTTGTGATGCTCCGGCTTCGTACACTGTGATCTTCCAGCGGCTATGGATTCAGATATCATCAGAACAGGTGTCGAACCCTCACAATATGATTAAGTATGGATATGTTAGTCCTGGACAACCCCTTTATGGTTTAGATCCCATGATGAGTTTTGACTCTACATATTTTCATTGCACAAAAACTGCAAGGTTTTAACATTACTGCAAAGCAGATGAGATTTATCAAAATCTCATGCCCGCTGTGTTTCCTTGTACACTGTGTAAACTGACCTTCAGTGAGTGTGAAATCCACGGCATGTCAATTTCTCTTGCAGCTATACGAGTTTTATGTGCGGACTTTCCCCATAGAATTGCACATAGGATGTCTGTAAAAAAACACACTCAAAAGTACAATGAAAAAAAATGCATGTAACCTAATTAGCATAATACAGTGGGGAAAATAAGTATTTGATACTACAAAGAATAGAGAGGTCTGTAATTTCTATAGTAGTTACATTTCAGCTGTGAGAGACAGAGTATATAAAAATAAAAACCAGAAAATCACATTGTATCATTATTAACCCCTTCATGACCCAGCCTATTTTGACCTTAAAGACCTTGCCGTTTTTTGCAATTCTGACCAGTGTCCCTTTATGAGGTAATAACTCAGGAACGCTTCAACGGATCCTAGCGGTTCTGAGATTGTTTTTTCATGACATATTGGGCTTCATGTTAGTGGTAAATTTAGGTCAATAAATTCTGCGTTTATTTGTGATAAAAGCGGAAATTTGGCAAAAAATTTTGAAAATTTCGCAATTTTCACATTTTGAATTTTTAAACCAGAGAGTTATGTGACACAAAATAGTTAATAAATAACATTTCCCACATGTATACTTTACATCAGCACAATTTTGGAAACAAAATTTTTTTTTGCTAGGAAGTTATAAGGGTTAAAATTTGACCAGCGATTTCTCATTTTTACAGCGAAATTTACAAAACCATTTTTTTTAGGGACCACCTCACATTTGAAGTCAGTTTGAGGGGTCTATATGGCTGAAAATACCCAAAAGTGACACCATTCTAAAAACTGCACCCCTGAAGGTACTCAAAACCACATTCAAGAAGTTTATTAACCCTTCAGGTGCTTCACAGCAGCAGAGGCTACATGGAAGGAAAAAATGAACATTTAACTTTTTAGTCACAAAAATTATCTTTTAGCAACTATTTTTTTATTTTCCCAATGGTAAAAGGAGAAACTGAACCACGAAAGTTGTTGTCCAATTTGTCCTGAGTACGCTAATACCTCATATGTGGGGGTAAACCACTGTTTGGGCGCACGGCAGGGCTTGGAAGGGAAGGAGCGCCATTTGACTTTTTGAATGAAAAATTGGCTCCACTCTTTAGCGGACACCATGTCACGTTTGGAGAGCCCCCGTGTGCCTAAAAATTGGAGCTCCCCCACAAGTGACCCCATTTTGGAAACTAGACGCCCCAAGGAACTTATCTAGATGCATAGTGAGCACTTTGAACCCCCAGGTGCTTCACAAATTGATCCGTAAAAATGAAAAAGTACTTTTTTTTCACACAAAAATTCTTTTAGCCTCAATTTTTTCATTTTCACATGGGCAACAGGATAAAATGGATCCTAAAATTTGTTGGGCAATTTCTCCTGAGTACACCAATATCTTACATGTGGGGGTAAACCACTGTTTGGGCACATGGTAAGGCTCGGAAGGGAAGGAGCGCCATTTGACTTTTTGAATGAAAAATTATCTCCATCGTTAGCGGACACCATGTCGCGTTTGGAGAGCCCCTGTGTGCCTAAACATTGGAGCTCCCCCACAAGTGACCCCATTTTGGAAACTAGACCCCCCAAGGAACTTATCTAGATGCCTAGTGAGCACTTTAAACCCTCAGGTGCTTCACAAATTGATCTGTAAAAATGAAAAAGTACTTTTTTTTCACAAAAAAATTCTTTTCGCCTCAATTTTTTCATTTTCACATGGGCAATAGGATAAAATGGATCATAAAATTTGTTGGGCAATTTCTCCCGAGTATGCTGATACCTCATATGTGGGGGTAAACCACTGTTTGGGCACTTGGCAGGGCTCGGAAGGGAAGGCGCGCCATTTGACTTTTTGAATGGAAAATTAGCTCCAATTGTTAGCGGACACCATGTCGCGTTTGGAGAGCCCCTGTGTGCCTAAACATTGGAGCTCCCCCACAAGTGACCCCATTTTGGAAACTAGACCCCCCAAGGAACTTACCTAGATGCATATTGAGCACTTTAAACCCCCAGGTGCTTCACAGAAGTTTATAACGCAGAGCCATGAAAATAAAAAATAATTTTTCTTTCCTCAAAAATGATTTTTTAGCCTGGAATTTCCTATTTTGCCAAGGGTAATAGGAGAAATTGGACCCCAAATGTTGTTGTCCAGTTTGTACTGAGTACGCTGATACCCCATATGTGGGGGTAAACCACTGTTTGGGCGCACGGCAGGGCTCGGAAGGGAAGGCACGCCATTTGGCTTTTTAAATGGAAAATTAGCTCCAATCATTAGCGGACACCATGTCACGTTTGGAGAGCCCCTGTGTGCCTAAACATTGGAGATCCCCCAGAAATGAACCCATTTTGGAAACTAGACCCCCAAAGGAACTAATCTAGATGTGTGGTGAGGACTTTGAACCCCCAAGTGCTTCACAGAAGTTTATAACGCAGAGCCATGAAAATAAAAAAAAAAAAATATTTTCTCAAAAATGATCTTTTAGCCTGCAATTTTTTATTTTCCCAAGGGTAACAGGAGAAATTTGACCCCAAAAGTTATTGTCCAGTTTCTCCTGAGTACGCTGATACCCCATATGTGGGGGTAAACCACTGTTTGGGCACATGCCGGGGCTCGGAAGTGAAGCAGTGACGTTTTGAAATGCAGACTTTGATGGAATGCTCTGTGGGCGTCACGTTGCGTTTGCAGAGCCCCTGATGTGGCTTAACAGTAGAAACCCCCCACAAGTGACCCCATTTTGGAAACTAGACCCCGAAAGGAACTTATCTAGATGTGTGGTGAGCACTTTGAACCCCCAAGTGCTTCACAGAAGTTTATAATGCAGAGCCGTGAAAATAATAAATACGTTTTCTTTCCTCAAAAATAATTATTTAGCCCAGAATTTTTTAATTTTCCCAAGGGTAACAGGAGAAATTTGACCCCAATATTTGTTGTCCAGTTTCTCCTGAGTACGGTGATACCCCATATGTGGGGGTAAACTACTGTTTGGGCACATGCCGGGGCTCGGAATTGAAGTAGTGACGTTTTGAAATGCAGACTTTGATGGAATGCTCTGCGGGCGTCACGTTGCGTTTGCAGAGCCCCTGGTGTGCCTAAACAGTAGAAACCCCCCACAAGTGACCCCATTTTAGAAACTAGACCCCCCAAGGAACTTATCTAGATATGTGGTGAGCACTTTGAACCACCAAGTGCTTCACAGACGTTTACAACGCAGAGCCGTGAAAATAAAAAATCATTTTTCTTTCCTCAAAAATGATGTTTTAGCAAGCATTTTTTTATTTTCCCAAGGGTAACAGGAGAAATTGGACCCCAGTAATTGTTGCGCAGTTTGTCCTGAGTATGCTGGTACCCCATATCTGGGGGTAAACCACTGTTTGGGCACACGTCGGGGCTCGGAATTGAGGGAGCACCATTTGACTTTTTGAATACGAGATTGGCTGGAATCAATGGTGGCGCCATGTTGCGTTTGGAGACCCCTGATGTGCCTAAACAGTGGTAACCCCTCAATTCTACCTCCAACACTAACCCCAACACACCCCTAACCCTAACCCCAACACACCCCTAACTCTAACCCCAACTGTAGCCATAACCCTAATCACAACCCTAACCCTAAGGCTATGTGCCCACGTTGCGGATTCGTGTGAAATTTTTCAACATCATTTTTGAAAAATCCGCGGGTAAAAGGCACTGCGTTTTACCTGCGGATTTACCGCGGATTTCCAGTGTTTTTTGTGCGGATTTCACCTGCGGATTCCTATTGAGGAACAGGTGTAAAACGCTGCGGAATCCGCACAAAGAATTGACATGCTGCGGAAAATACGACGCAGCATTTCCGCGCGGTATTTTCCGCACCATGGGCACAGCGGATTTGGTTTTCCATAGGTTTACATGGAGCTGTAAACCTGATGGAACACTGCTGCGAATCCGCAGCGGCCAATCCGCACCGTGTGCACATAGCCTAATTCTAAAGGTATGTGCACATGCTGCAGAAAACACTGCGGATCCGCAGCAGTTTCCCATGAGTTTACAGTTCAATGTAAACCTATGGGAAACAAAAATCGCAGTACACATGCTGCAGAAAAACTGCACGGAAACGCAGCGGTTTACATTCCGCAGCATGTCACTTCTTTCTGCGGATTCTGCAGCGGTTTTACAACTGCTCAAATAGAAAATCACAGTTGTAAAACCGCAGTGAAATGCGCAGAAAAACCGCGGTAAATCCGCGATAAATCCACAGCGGTTTAGCACTGCGGATTTATCAAATCCGCAGCGGAAAAATCCGCAGAGGAACAGAATACGCGTGCACATACCGAAACCCTAACCCTACCCCTAACCCTACCCCTAACCCTAACCCTACCCCTAACCCTACCCCTAACCCTAACCCTAGTTCTTACCCCAACCTTAGTGAAAAAAATTTTTTATTTTTTTTTTATTGTCCCTAAGGGGGGGGGGGGCATTTACTATTTTTTTATTTTGATCACTGAGATAGGTTATATCTCAGTGATCAAAACTCACTTTGGAACGAATCTGCCGGCCGGCAGATTCGGCGGGCGCACTGCGCATGCGCCCGCCATTTTGGAAGATGGCGGCGCCCAAGAAAGAAGACGGACGGACCCCGGGAGGTATAGGTAAGTATAAGGGGGGGGAGATCAGGGCACGGGGGGGGCGTCGGAGCACGGGGGGGTGGATCGGAGCACGAAGGGTGGATCGGAACACGGGGGGGTGGATTGGAGCACGGGGGGATCGCTGTGCGGGGGGGTGGATCGGAGCACGGGGGGGATCGGTGTGCGGGGGGGGGATCGGAGTGCGGGGGGTTTGATTGGAGCACGGGGGTGTGATTGGAGCACGGGGGAGCGGACAGGAGGACGGGGGAGCGGAGCACAGGACGGAGGGGAGCGGACCACAGATCGGGGGGCTGGGGAGGCGATCGGTGGGGTGGGGTGGGTGCACATAAGTGTTTCCAGCCATGGCCGATGATATTGCAGCATCGGCCATGGCTGGATTGTAATATTTCACCAGTTTTTTAGGTGAAATATTACAAATCGCTCTGATTGGCAGTTTCACTTTCAACAGCCAATCAGAGCGATCGTAGCCGTGGGGGGGGTGAAGCCACCCCCCAGGCTAAACTACCACTCCCCCTGTCCCTGCAGATCGGGTGAAATGGGAGTTAACCCTTTCACCCGATCTGCAGGGACACGATCATTCTGTGACACAGCATATGCGTCACAGGTCGGATTGGCACCGACTTTCATGACGCATACGCTGTGTCACAGGTCGGGAAGGGGTTAAATAATTAAATTGCATTTTATTGCATGAAATAGGTATTTGATCACCTACCAACCAGCAAGAATTCTAGCCCTCACAGACCTGTTTTTCTTAACCCCTTAAAGACTAGGGGTATTTCAGTTTTTTAATTTTCGTTATTTGCTCCCTTTCTTCCCAGAGAAACTTTTTTTATTTTTCTGTCAATATGGCCATGTGAGGGCTTGTTTTTTGTGACACAAGATGTACTTTTTAACGACACCATTGGTTTTAACATATCGTGTACTGGAAGACGGTAAAAAATTTCAAGTGCAGTGAAATTGCAAATAAAAAGTGCAATTCCACAGTTGATGTGTTTTTTTTGTTTTTTTAGCATGTTCACCAAATGCTAAATCTGACCTGCCATTATGATTCTCCAGGTCATTACGAGTTCATAGACACCAAACATGTACAGGTTCTTTTTCATTTAAGTGGTAAAAAAAAATCCAAAATTTGTTTTTAAAAAAAGCGCAATTTTCCGAGACCTGTTTTTCATGATCTAGGGCTGGTTGAAGGCTTATGTTTTGCACGCCGAGCTGACATTTTTATTATGCTCTCATCAGAGTTTAAGCCGAGTGTCATTACCATAATCAATCCGATTCTCTCGGAAAATGTCAGCGAGCCCGCATAATCAGGAATTACACTCAGTACAAACCCAAATCATAGAAAAAAAAGCAAATCTTAAAAAGACCTTCTGCTTCCCAAGATTAACAGTGCATACCTCACTTTATTTGTGTATATGTTTGTAGACTAGTGCTCCGCATAGTTTTCTGTCCCTTGTAAATGGTTTCTTTCACTTCTACAAAATCTTGTTTTCCCCCAGGAAAAGTGCTTAATATGCTTTTAACCGCATCATTTACTAAGGCGTAGTACAGCTGATGTAGGCCATTAGTGGAGAATAAGCCGAAACACAGCTTACTGCTCCAAGAAACCAGGCCCCCTTTCCTTGTTTGACAAAAAAACACAACAGGAAAACATCAATCATTAACCCTTTAGTGACCGAGCCAATTTTGACCCTAATGATCAAATAAAATTTTTACAATTCTGACTACTGTCACTTTATGTGGTAATAACACTGGAACATTTCAACGGATCCCACTGATTCTGAGATTGTTTTTTTTCTTGACATATCGTACTTCATGAGAGTGGTAACATTTTTTCGATATGATTTGCGTTTATCAGTAAAAAAATTGGAAATTTGGCAAAAATTTAGCAATTTTTAAACTTTGAATTCTTAAATCAGAGAGTTATGTCACACAAAATAGTTTATAAGTAACATTTCCCACATGCCTACTTTACATCAGCACACTTTTTGAAACAACTTCTTTTTTTAATAGGAAGCTACAAGGGTTAAAAGTTGACCAACGGTATCTCATTTTTCCAACAAAATATACAAAACCATTTTTATTAGGGATCACATCACATTTGAAGTGATTTTGAGGGGTTTATATGACAGAAAATACCCAAAAGTGACACCATTCTAAAAACTGCACTCTCAAGGTGTGCAAAACCACATTCAAGAAGTTTATTAACCCTTCACATGCTTCAGAGAAACTGAAGTAACGTGGAAGGAAAAAAAAATGAACATTTTACTTTTTTCACAAACAATTTAGTTCAGACCCAAATGTTTTTGTTTTCACAAGGGTAACGAGAGAAAATGGACCACAAAATTTGTTGTTCAATTTCTCCTAAGCACTGATGATACCCTATATGTGGGGGAAAACTACTATTTGGGCGTTAAATAGGGCTCAGAAGGGAAGGAGCACCGTTTGACTTTTTGAACACAAAATTGTCTAGAATTGAGAGGGGACGCCATGTCGAGTTTGGTGAGACCCTGATGTGCCTAAACAGTAGAAATCCCTCATAACTGCCCGCATTTTGGAATCTACACCCCTGAACCCACAAATATGACACATATTATGATAACATTAGGTCGTCATGCTGAAAAAGTTCATTTTTTTCACAAAACTCTTGCTTTAGTCTCAAATTTCTCATTTTTGCCAGACATAACACACAAAGTGGACCCTACAATTTGTTGCCCACTTATCTTGTGATACCCCATATGTAGTCAAAAAGTTCTGTTTTGACAAACAGCAGGGCCTGGAAAAGAAGGGGCACAATATGAATTTTGGAACACAAATTTGGCTTTATTTGGATTAGTTTGTCATGTTTGCAGAACCTGTGTGGTTCAAGAGCAACAGAAATCCAACATAAATCCAGCATAAATTTCTTGTTTGTAAATTATACCCTCCAATTTATTTATCCAAGGAGGTAGTGAGTAGTTTGATGCCACCATTTTTTATGCAATTGATGCAACACGAGTTTGAAAATTTACAATGTGCATTTTTTACTGTCTTTTATTAATCTTTTTTGTACGTTCTAAGGAACTCACTTCAAATTTTATTGCATTAGTTTTTCAGTGTTCAAAGGTATATCCAATATGGCAACAATGTGAGTACTGGACACTCCACTATACCTACAATAATTGCGCACCATTTGGTATTTAGGGTAAAATTGAAGGAATTCCACGAACTATTCAAAGCTTACAGAGACACTGAGTGACCAAACTAGAAAAATCCTTCCAGTAATGCTTACTCACAGATGGAGACATGCCCCTAAAAACACATTTGCTGATTCTAAAACTTAGTTTTGCTAACAAAACAGCTGTCCCGCAATATATTATAGCAGGAAGAATAAACTGGAATGTACTGGAATGAAGGGCAAAATGTGGAGGAAAATGCAGCCAACTATGTGGCAAAGCTGAGTTTGTTCCAAAGAGGAAAGAACACAAGCAGGGCTAGAATGACAGATACATTCAGAGACTGGTCGTACAATGTCAGTTTAGCTCCATCCATCCATATATAACAGACAAATGTGCCAATAGACATGGTACACCATAGCAAGCTCCCACCTGCCAAGGTAGGAACCGATATATGCACAAAACAACCAATCTCCTACAGAATCCGTAAAATATTGTCTGCTACAGGAGTTTCAGCAAGAATCATGCAGTAAAGCCCATAGTGTATAAGTACGGAACAGCCTCATTATTAGAGATCCTACAATAAAATGATCATGCCCGTATCACCAACATGAATATATGTAATATAAATGGAAACAAAAAGTTTTGTGTTGCAAGACATGTTCGTGAGTAATGAAGTCCTGAAATTAATCATCAGATGACCTGACTTTTTTCACGAACATTTGTGTGGGTTCACATTCTGGAGTATACAGAAGTGGGTATGTGGATGAAGATTTATCTGAATAGTACACTGTGTGCAGAATTATTAGGCAAGTTGTATTTTAGAGGATTATTTTTATTATTGATCAACAACTATGTTCTCAATCAACCCAAAAGACTCATAAATATCAAAGCTTACCGTATATACTCGAGTATAAGCCGAGATTTTCAGCCCAAATTTTTGGGCTGAAAGTGCCCCTCTCGGCTTATACTCAAGTCAAGGTGGGCGGCAGGGTCGGCGGGTGAGGGGGTGAGGGCGCTGAGGCATACTTACCTAGTCCCAGCGATCCTGGCGCTCCCCGCCTGTCCCACGGTCTTCGGTGCTGCAGCTCTTCCCCTCTTCAGCGGTCACGTGGGACCGCTCATTAGAGAAATGAATAAGCGGCTCCACCTCCCATAGGGGTGGAGCCGCCTATTCATTTCTCTAATCAGTAGTGCTGGTGACCGCTGATAGAGGAAGAGGCTGCGGCACCGAAGACAGCTGTCCGGGAGAAGGAGCCGGACGCCGGGACCAGGTGAGTATCGCATATTTACCTGTCCCCGCTCCAGCCGCCGGGCGCCGCTCCATCTTCCCGGCGCCGCTCTGTCTTCACGTCCTCTTGCTCTGACTGTTCAGGTCAGAGGGCGCGATGATGCATACAGTGTGCGCGGCGCCCTCTGCCTGATCAGTCAGAGCGGAGAGACGCCGGGACCGGACGCCGGGAGCTGCAAGCAAGAAAGGTGAGTATGTGTTTTTTTTTTTATTGCAGCAGCAGCAGCAATGGCACAGATATATGTTGAGCTCTATGGGGAAATATGAACGGTGCAGAGCACTATATGGGGCAGAGCTATGGGGAAATATGAACGGAGCAGAGCACTATATGGCAGAGCTATGGGGAAATATGAACGGTGCAGAGCACTATATGGCACAGCTATGGGGCAATAATGAATGGTGCAGAGCACTATATGGCACAGCTATGGGGAAATATGAACGGTGCAGAGCACTATATGGCAGGGGTCCCCAACTCCAGTCCTCAAGGCCCACCAACCGGTCATGTTTTCAGGATTTCCTTTGCATTGCACAGGTGATGCAATTATTACCTGGGCAAGACTAAGGAAATCCTGAAAACATGACATGTTGGTGGGCCTTGAGGACTGGAGTTGGGGACCCCTGCTATATGGTACAGCTATGGGGCAAGAATGATCTATTTTTATTTTTGAAATTCACCGGTAAATGCTGCATTTCCACCCTAGGCTTATACTCGAGTCAATAAGTTTTCCCAGTTTTTTGTGGCAAAATTAGGGGGGTAGGCTTATACTCGGGTCGGCTTATACTCGAGTATATACGGTAATATTTTTGGAAGTTGGAGTGGTTTTTTTTTTAGATTTGGCTATCTTAGGAGGATATCTGTTTGTGCAGGTAACTATTACTGTGCATTATTACATAGTAACATAGTAATATAGTTAGTAAGGCCGAAAAAAGACATTTGTCCATCCAGTTCAGCCTATATTCCATCATAATAAATCCCCAGATCTACGTCCTTCTACAGAACCTAATAATTGTATGATACAATATTGTTCTGCTCCAGGAAGACATCCAGGCCTCTCTTGAACCCCTCGACAGAGTTCGCCATCACCACCTCCTCAGGCAAGCAATTCCAGATTCTCACCGCCCTAACAGTAAAGAATCCTCTTCTATGTTGGTGGAAAAACCTTCTCTCCTCCAGACGCAAAGAATGCCCCCTTGTGCCCGTCACCTTCCTTGGTATAAACAGATCCTCAGCGAGATATTTGTATTGTCCCCTTATATACTTAATATATAATCCTAATTTCGCTAATCTATCTGGGTATTGTAGTTCTCCCATCCCCTTTATTAATTTTGTTGCCCTCCTTTGTACTCTCTCTAGTTCCATTATATCCTTCCTGAGCACCGGTGCCCAAAACTGGACACAGTACTCCATGTGCGGTCTAACTAGGGATTTTTACAGAGGCAGTATAATGCTCTCATCATGTGTATCCAGACCTCTCTTAATGCACCCCATGATCCTGTTTGCCTTGGCAGCTGCTGCCTGGCACTGGCTGCTCCAGGTAAGTTTATCATTAAGGCTACGTTCAGACTAGCGTTGTGCTAGTGTGCGTCGGCGCCGCGTCGGGCGACGCAGCGGCGACGCACGCATCATGCGCCCCTATGTTTAACATGGGGGACGCATGCGTTTTTGCTTGTTGCGTTTTGCGACAAATGCGTCTTTTTTTCCGCAAGCGTCGGACCAAGAAAATGCAACAAGTGGCATTTTTCTTGCGTCCGATTTTTGGCAAAAAACGACGCACGCGTCGCAAAACGCAGCGTTTTTGCGTGCGTTTTGCCGCGTTTTTCGGTGCGTTGTGCGTCGCGTCGCCGACGCAGCGGCGCACAACGCTAGTCTGAACGTAGCCTAACTAGGATCCCCAAGTCGTTCTCCCTGTCAGATTTACCCAGTGGTTTCCCGTTCAGTGTGTAATGGTGATATTGATTCCTTCTTCCCATGTGTATAACCTTACATTTATCATTGTTAAACCTCATCTGCCACCTTTCAGCCCAAGTTTCCAACTTATCCAGATCCATCTGTAGCAGAATACTATTTTCTTTTGTATTAGCTGCTTTACATAGCTTTGTATCATCTGCAAATATCGATATTTTACTGTGTAAACCTTCTACCAGATCATTAATGAATATGTTGAAGAGAACAGGTCCCAATACCGACCCCTGCGGTACCCCACTGGTCACAGCGACCCAGTTAGAGACTATACCATTTATAACCACCCTCTGCTTTCTATCACTAAGCCAGTTACTATCCCATTTACACACATTTTCCCCCAGACCAAGCATTCTCATTTTGTGTACCAACCTCTTGTGCGGCACGGTATCAAACGCTTTGGAAAAGTCGAGATATACCACGTCCAATGACTCACCGTGGTCCAGCCTATAGCTTACCTCTTCATAAAAACTGATTAGATTGGTTTGACAGGAGCGATTTCTCATAAACCCATGCTGATATGGAGTTAAACAGTTATTCTCATTGAGATAATCCACAATAACATCCTTCAGAAACCCTTCAAATATTTTACCAACAATAGAGGTTAGACTTACTGGCCTATAATTTGCAGGTTCACTTTTAGAGCCCTTTTTGAATATTGGCACCACATTTGCTATGCGCCAGTCCTGCGGAACAGACCCCGTCGCTATAGAGTCCCTAAAAATAAGAAATAATGGTTTATCTATTACATTATTTAGTTCTCTTAGTAGTAGACAACTTAATAAAAACCAAATATATTCCCATCTCACTTGTTTATTTTCACCAGGTAAACCAATATAACTGCACAAAATTTTGAAAAAAACAAAAAAAAAACAAAATTAGTGACTAATATAGCCACCTTTCCTTATGATGACACTCAACAGCCTTCCATCCATAAATTCTGTCAGTTGCTTGATCTGTTTATGATCAACATTGCGTGCAGCAGCCACCACAGCCTCCCAGACACTGTTCCGAGAGGTGTACTGTTTTCCCTCCCTGTAGATCTCACATTTTATGAGGGACCACAGGTTCTCTATGGGGTTCAGATCAGGTGAACGAGGGGGCCATGTTATTATTTTTTCATTTAAGACCTTTACTGGCCAGCCACGCTGTGGAGTAGTTGGAGGCATGTGATGGAGCATTGTCCTGCATGAAAATCATGTTTTTCTTGAACGATACCGACTTCTTCCTGTACCACTGCTTGAAGAAGTTGTCTTCCAGAAACTGGCATTAGGTCTGGTAGTTGAGCTTCACTTCATCCTCAACCCGAAAAGGTCCCACAAGTTCATCTTTGATGATACCATCCCATACCAGTACCCAACCTCCACCTTGCTGGCGTCTGAGTCGGAGTGGAGCTCTCTGCCCTTTACTGATCCAGCCTCTGGCCCATCCATCTAGCCCATCAAGAGCCACTCTCATTTCATCAGTCCATAAAACCTTTGAAAAGTCAGTCGTAAGATATTTCTTGGCCCAGTCTTGACATTTTATCTTATGCCTCTTGTTCAAAGGTGGTCATTTTTCAGCCTTCCTTACCTTTGCCATGTCCCTGAGTATTGCACACCTTGTGCTTTTTGTTACTCCAATAATGTTGCAGCGCTGACATATGGCAAAACTGGTGGCAAATGGCATCTTGGTAGCTTCAGGATTGATTTTCCTCAATTCATGGGCAGTTATTTTGCGCCTTTTTGCCCAACACACTTTTTGCGACCCTGTTGGCTATTTGCCATGAAACGCTTGATTGTTCGGTGATCACGCTTCACAAGTTTGGCAATTTCAAGACTGCTGCATCCCTCTACAAGATATCTCACAATTTTGCACTTTTCAGAGCCCGTCAAATCTCTCTTCTGACCCATTTTGCCAAAGGAAAGGAAGTTGCCTAATAATTAAGCACACCTTATATAGGGTTTTGATGTCATTAGACAACACCCATCCTCATTACAGAGATGCACATCACTTGAGTTGCTTAATTGGTAGTTGGCTCTCAAGCCTGAACAGCTTGCAGTAGGACAACATGTATAAAAAGTATCATGTGATCAAAATACAACTTGCCCAATAATTCTGCACACAGTGTAGTGTCAGCAGGTGGCGGAGACCCCTTGTGTTCCCCCTTTCCTATATGCTGGGCATGTGTGCTCCATGCGGTGCCCTGACAGTTTGGCTATTAACTACCATGTACTACTGTAATTCAGGTGCTGTGTTTGTAATGTTTTACTATTGAGCATTGTAATACATAACATGATGCTAGATTAGGGCTAGTAAAAGGTTAATAAAAGGGGGCTGGACTAGCATCCTCAAAGAAGCAGGAAGCTCCTGCTACTGCAGCAGAGCCCGGTCAGGCTTGGCTATGGCAAGTTGTGCTTCCCTATTGGGAGCACCGTACCTTCTGGACGGAACAGAGCTGCCAGTGGACTGTCGGGCAGCAGGCACAAGGACTGTGTGTGTGCTTCACAAGGGACTTTTTGCTCCTGGAAGCTGACTGGGAGCCAATGCCTTTGCTGCTGCAGCCATTGCTGTGAATAGGGACAGTTCAGGGATTGTTACCTTTCTCCTTTACCTCACCTTTATTAAGGCAGTTGCCACTATAGGGCCCTAAAGAGTGTGACGTGAAGTGCCTCCGTTCTATGTCTGAGGTAACCCACTGTGACCTGGAGCTGGGACTAGAACTGTCATTTCATATGCAAGGAGCCAGGGTGTGGACTGAATGTGCCTTAGAGAACTCGCCCGCGACTACCACCCCGTGCCACCTTGATACAGTAGTTTGGTAGGTGATTGATCAATTCCTCAAATTATCACATGACCTGACTTTTTTCATGGACATTAGTGGGATCCACATTCTGGATTATACAGTTGTGGGTATGTGGACGAGCATTTGTCTGAATAATAGTTTAGTATGTGATATCCTGGAATTAATTATGACAAGGGGTAAAATGTGTTTCACTGATAAAAATATTCTTTTTATTTCTTGTCCAATTAAAATTCTCCTCTACTGGGGCCCACTAAACAGAAAATATAAATAAACAAGCTACCACATAATTTGCTCTTATTCATGTCAAATTAATAATGGGAAGTTATGTAGTATAATTCAAAACAGGACTGACACAAAGGCTTTGTTGGGATGGGTACATGGTGCAATTGTATCGGTATAAACTCCTCCTATCATGCTTCCTACAAACCCAGCATCTTTTTTGGGGATGCTTTTTTTGTGGGAGTGGCAGGGAAGGCTGCCTTCTGTGCCTGCGTTGACTCAAATAGGAGACACTTCACAATTTTCCCCTGTTCCTGGAGAAATGTGAGTTCTCCTTGTGACCTTTTATAGAAGACAAAGCTGTTGTAGATAGCATCCTGAATGAGGTAAGTGGCTACCTTTTTGCGCCAAGCCCTGATTTTCCGCTTCACCAAATACAGTTGAAGTACCTGGCCAGACAAGTTAACGCCTCCCATACATTTATTATGGTCTGTGATGCAGACTGGTTTTTCCTTGTCCCATGTGGCGCCCCTGTCTCTGGCCGTCACAGTGGTGTCTGCATACAGTGTGGTCAGCATGTAAGTGTCCTCACTGTCATTCCACTTCACTGCAAGAAGTTGGTCACTTGCAAGTGAGAATGGCACCCCTTCTCCAAACGTCTGGATACCAACTGTGACGAAAACCCCACTCTGTTTTTCCTGACTGTCCCACAGGCCCCTGTATTTGCCAAGTGGAGGGATTTGTATAGGGTGATGCTCAAGTAATAGTTGTCCGTATAAATGCGGTACTCTTAATGGAGAAAAGGGGTGATTAGCTCACAGACATTTTTACCTGAGATGCCAATTATTTGGGGGCAGTTTAGGGGGCTAATTTGGCGGTCAATACCTTGGTACATTATAAAGTTGGATGTACAGCCTGATGTGCTCTCACACATTTTCTAGAGCTTGATGCCGCATTTTGCTCTCTTAGTGGGGAGGAATTGGCAGAATGACAGACGGCCCTTAAAACTCAGCAATGACTAGTCTACTGCCCCATCTTTCAGAAGGGAAATTAGGGATCTCAATTTGTTCAGCCGATCATAGTTGGAGTAATTTCTTTGGGGCTTGGAAATTATCACTAAAGTGAAGAAATCTCATTAGGACTTCATAACAGGCTCAGGACATGGCAGCTGCAAATACAGAGGTACTGTGGACAGATTTAGGTGCCCAGTAGGAGCCGAGTGTTTTTTTTTTTTTTTTTAATAAACTTATGTTCAGTGCAATGCCTAAACTTGTTTTATTTCGGGAACATTTGTGGTGATCCAGGATCGGAATCGAAAGGCAGTGGAATTTTGAGAAATGTATTGACGAGCATAGAAATTGGTTTGGTGGGCAATCAACTGTAGGACTACAGGGGTAGTGAAAATTTGGAAAAAATGAAAGGGAGTAAAATTGGCAACATCAACTTTTATGCCAGGGGCTGCTAAAAAAGGGGGAATTTGTGGGGTAAAAGGAGCTGTTGTGAGACTCTTGTGCTGTACATTGTGGCACCCAAGCAATCTGTACCTACTATACTTTCTATAAATCTAAATACTAGCATGCATGTCTAAACTGGCAGCCTATTACCTGTTAATACCCTAGGAACTAGGACAATTACATGAGTGAAACATATGGGCTCGCCTGCAGTACAGCACAACAGTCTACAATCTTACGATCAATAACCTCTATCCCTCAAACAAATATCTCTCTTTTGTCCCAGTGTGACTTCAATGAACTCAGTGTAATTGTCCTTCCTCAACTATATTGAAAATGCCCTAACAGTTAACCAACTGTGACTGTTTTTTAGCCGTAAATTAAGTCTATCAAAGTTGATGACTTATCCCGTGCTATAATGTTTCACAGAAACTCCTGAAACAAAAAGAAGTTCAAATTTGGTCTGCATGTCTTGTCAGCAACTAGGGGTGGATTACGATTCTTAATTATGGAACGAACAGGAAACAGGGCAGCAAATCCAGAAGTTTCGGACTTTGATTTTGGCAATAAATGCGGCCTATCTAACTACAGGATCTACCTCAGCCTTGAGTATTTTTTCACCAGAATGTAGTTAGGAGCATGCATGGTTATCCACTGCTGTGGTGCAGTGGGCCTTAGTTTTCTTACCAACCCGGGTCTGGCCCGGACAAACAATCGGTGTATATGGGCAATTGCGGGGTCCCTCCAGCAGGTGAATGGTACCGTTGATGACTGTGACTTAACTCATCAGCAGTGTCCAACACCTCTCACGCTAGGTCCTGGCCTTTTCCGTCTCTCAGCAGTGTCACTGGCAGAAATCTCCACACATCTGGACAGGTTCTGGTCATGGACAAGATCAGCTGCAATCTTCCGCTGCTCTGGTCTTGGTGGGATGGTTCCACAAGAGAATGTTGTTGGATTCCACTCCAGCACGTTCACATCACCTCAAATTCTAGCTCCACCTCTAGAGGTGGCAATTTGCATATTATATTTCCCAGAGGAGCATTGCATGGCGAATAAGCCTCCTTACCTTGACAAGCCAGAGATGGTATGTCACTCTCCATAAGGAGAAACGATACCCATTAGACCCCAGTCCAGAGCCTTTCACCTAGCCAAATTAGTTCTCATGCTTCGCACTGACGAGGGCCAACAGCCCGAAACACCGTGTCTGCGAATTGAGATACTAATTTGGCTTTTATCCTAAGTCATATTGCATGACTCGTTAAAGAGTTGATTGTGACTTGTAGGATCGCTACTTCCAACAGGTGGCGCTATAGAGTTTAAGTCCTCTTTTTTTCAGAAGAGGCAATTTGCAGCTCCACCTCTGACATTCATTTTGCATATTGCAGTCTTTCAGCAACGCTTTGGCAACAGCGAAAACTTGTGACTAAATAACAATATTACTGCTGATGATTAAATCTATTTACAACTGGTACAGTATTATGCTCTTGTGGACTGAGATATACACATTTATACCACCCTGGTGAGCCAACAGACATCTCACATGCCACCTCACTAGAGGTTGACATTCTCAGCAAGCCTCCCAATACAAATATGTCTGGCACATAGTGCTGTGGAGATA
This sequence comes from Ranitomeya imitator, assembly GCF_032444005.1. Lineage (NCBI taxonomy): Eukaryota > Metazoa > Chordata > Amphibia > Anura > Dendrobatidae > Ranitomeya > Ranitomeya imitator. Next base: position 465,774,938 of record NC_091282.1, on the reverse strand, counting down.
CACCAGCGTTAGATCTGGACATCCTATGCAGAATTATAGGATCGGGGATATTGGGGAAGGAGCTACTGGGGGCGCAACTTTGTTCCCGAGTGGTAAGTCTGCAACGGCCGGAGTCTGTTGATGCCGGGAACGCGACTACCCACCATTCCTCATTTAAGAGTGATGCCGCTGCTCTAAAGGCAGGAGTAGGTACCTTTCCAGTGGCCATAGGTTCTTCAAAGGTGCAGTATCTCAACATGTTACGGTGAAGATCCCGCGAGGATCCCCCAGTCTCTACTAGTTCTACCTCATGAACCACAATGTTAGGGTCTACCCTCCTTTTCACCGCATATGGGCCATCTCACATGGAACTTCCCAGATGGCCTCTTAGCCCTGCCCATCACCTAATAGCCTGAAGTACATTGCCACCGTGTATTTTGTGAAATGATCTGTTATGAGCAGACAGTACGAGTTTCCTGAGACAGAATACCCAATCTGTACATAGTCAATCATCAGGATCTCTAGGGGTGCAGATGTCCGAATGATCTGGACAGACGCCCACTTAGCTCGCAAGGCCGGCACCTGAGACATGCCTAGGTTACCATGTCTCTCAAGTTGGGGCAATATACCGGATGCGGGAGACACCTGAATGTCTTATTGCTTCCAAAATGGGCACCTCTCTCATGCAATTCTTAGGCTCTGCCTGCTCCAATGACATGGGAATGACTATCCTGCAACTCGGACCGGAAGTACACAGTTTGACACAGAAGCACCTCAGATTATCCCACTACCTTGGCAACTTCTGGTCCACTGGGGTCAAACTGGCCTGCTCTTCCAGCCCTGGCCCCACCTTGATCCAGACCCACTCTTTCATTCTCTGTAGGTCCAGACAGTCATCCTGAACTTTCCCCAATCAGCCAAGGTATTTTCTAACACCATCGGCATCCTAGAAGCCACCCCACTTGAATGAACCAAGTTCCGGAATGCAGGTAATCAGCTGAGATTCGGGATTTCAGTGTCCTCCAGCTCCTCGTGACATCCTGAATCAGTGACCCTACATGAACTAGGGAGAGTTCATCAGCATTGATGTTCTTTCTTCCCAATTGGAACTGGATGCGACATTGGTACTTGGACGGGTGAGCCATCCACCTCTGTTCAAGAGCTCCTAGTTTGGTGTTCTCCAGGTGCACTAACAGGTTATTGTCCATCATTATGGACACTTTAACACCTGTCAGGTACTCCGCAAACTTTTCAGTCATGGGCCATACCAGTGCTAAAAGTTCCAACTTAAAGGAGTTATAGTTGTTGGGGTTTCACTACAACTCCCTCAGAGACCAGCTGCCGTAAGCAATTACTCTCTAGCGTTTGCCTTGAACTTGAGATAGCACAGCCCTCAGACCATGTAAACTCCCATCAATGTACAACAAAAATGGAGAATCAAACTACGTGGTAGGTTATCTTTGATCTATGCATGCTCATGTATATATTTTACTGCTCACTTTATCAGCTAGCATTGCCTACAGCATACATTTAGAGCCATGGATTTTGACTTCAAACTTTTGAATACTTAACTACTACTAGACTGCCACCTAACACATCTATCTTCAATATATTTACATCGTTGATTACCTACTTTCACATTGCTATATACATCCATTTTAACATTGGGAATGGATTCTCTTATCTCTTATTGTGGGGAACTTTTTTTCAGGCAACATACAAAATTGTTGGTACCCCTCATTTAATGACAGAAAAACCCACAATGGTCACAGAAATAACTTGAATCTGACAAAAGTAATAATAAATAAAAAATACGGTATATGAAAATGAATAAATGAAAGTCAGACATTGCTTTTCAACCATGCTTACACAGAATTTAAAAAAAAAATAAAGCTCATGATTTAGGCCGGGACAGAAATGATGGTACCCCTGAAAATAATGTGACAAAAGGGACATGTTAAATCAAGGTGTGTCCACTAATAAGGATCACAGGTGTCTACAATCTTGGAATCAGTGAGTGGGGCTGTATATAGAGCTACAGATACTCACTGTTCTGTTTGATGACATGGTGTGTATTTTGACAGATTCAAGTTATTTCTGTGACCATTGTGGGTTTTTCTGTCATTAAACGAGGGGTACCAACAATTTTGACCACGTGTGTATGTCTTACCTGCTCGTTTAGTCAGGGGTGTGCTTCATCACGTTCAGTCAGGCTTGTCCCTGCCCACACAATTTGAATTGTTCTTGGGGTTGTTAATAATACTTGTAAGTAACAAAATGTAAAAATGCCACCAAAAATCTTGTTGAGATCCATTATTTTTTTATAACTATTGTTACAAAACGGTTTAAGATGCTGAAAAAGTGCATTTAAAAGTGCTTTGATCTTGCTTTATTCTCAAAAACCTTCTGAAATACATGGAGTGGTGAGAAGTTACATGCCATTAATTATACAATATATTGAGCAGTTGTCACCTCACCAGTAGATAAAGTGGGAACACAACAACATGCATATATGCGAAGCTTTCATTAAATGCTACACTCATGCTCTTCACCCAATCTTCTCATCCCTTAATTCAGGACAGATTTGTTTTCTCTCTCACTTTTATGTGTTATACTTAAACATTAATTAAAGAATCACTGGTAATATAGTTTGTGAACGTAATAAGTTTTAAAATGTTACTAGTAAAAGAAAAATCATTTTAAAAGAAGCATTGGAAAACAGATCCCTATTACTGTTGCTTTGTTATTTTATTTGTGCTAACGATTGATACCATAGTCCATGAAAGGCTATGTTCATCATGTGTTTTTGCTATATATCAGTGGTTCTGTCTGAAGCTCTGAAAAGTGAGATTCATGTGCAACCGCTGATGAGGCTGTTCACTGTAATGTGTGAACCCTCACTTCAACTATGTCCGCCTTCTTGAGGTGCCCTCAAAAGTGTGGTTGACTGTGTTTTTGTGCCCATTTCAAAAAGGCAAACTCTGCTGAAAAGGAAGCCAGATAGAACACAATGAGAGTATGTCTGCCTCAATAAGTCAATGGTCCTGTTGGAGGTTTCGGCTGAATTCCTATTTTCAGGGCTTCAGACAGAAGTCCAAATAAAGGCACTGATGCATGGCAAAAACTCCCTTCCTCAGCTCACAATCTACTAAAACTCTTGTGCATGCCCTCATCATCTCCCGCCTCGATTACTGCAACACCCTCCTCTGTGGCCTCCCCGCTAACTCCCTTGTACCACACCAGTCTGTCCTCAACTCTGCTGCTCGCCTAATGCACCTCTTTCCTCGCTACTCCCCTGCTTCACCCCTCTGCAAATCCCTCCTTGTCATTTAAGATATATTGAGTACACAACTAGTAAGCTCAAAGAGAGAATTGCAGAACACGTCACAAACATTAACAACACGAACAGCACATATTTAGGTGCAACAAAACATTTTGTCTCCATTCACAAAGGAGACCTTACTCATTTTGCGTTTTTTGGACTTGAAAAAATATTTTATCCCAAGCGTGGGGTAATTGGCAGAGACATCTCAATATAAGGGAAGCATATTGGATATTAAGTTTCAAATGGAATTAACCACACTTGTTTATGATTTAATTATTTTCCTTTATATACTAGTCTTCATTTTCTGTACAATATCCTAAAAGCGCGACTATTGCGCTAGAAATGCATTAGTTTTTTTTAAATACGTTTAAACAGTTCTAATAAAAATTGCTATTTTTATCTGGATGGTTGTGCTGGAACAACTCCTTTTCCGCTCTCTATAATATGATAAAACTTAGCTAACACAGCTTCTTATTTATAATTTTAGGTAAAGCCATCATCTGTGCACCAGAATGGAACAGACACAATTTATACAGTAAGTGGTCATCTTGTTCTCAGACGTTTACAGCAGAATTAGCATTATGCAAAACTGATCCATATAATATAAAAAAAGGTCAGCATTACTGCCAAAGGCTGCCGTCACACTAGCAGTATTTGGTCAGTATTTTACATCAGTATTTGTAAGCCAAAACCAGGAGTGGAACAATTAGAGGAAAAGTATAATAGAAACATATGCTCCACTTCTGTATTTATCACCCACTCCTGGTTTTGGCTTACAGATACTGATGTAAAATACTGATCAAATACTGAAAGTGTGACGGCAGCCAAAACCAGGATAAACACATTGAGTGGTATTCACACATGTGGTGCACAATATTTGGGAGCATTCACATGAAACATATGAAATATTAGATGGAACAATATTTGGGAGCATTCACATGAAACATATAAAATATTAGATGGATACTCACTACGTAGTATGAAAAAAAAGCTGTTCATTTTGCCTGCATGATGGAGAGGTATATATAAAGCACAACATACAGCAGGCCAGTGCCTATGGCTATTTCACACACATAGTGCTTTCTCAAGGTGCCCCTGGACATGAAACGGCCATAGGCTACTGTACATTGTTCTTTTTGTACACCTCTCGACCATGCAAGGAAAATAAACAGCTTTTTTTTCCATACTACATGGTCAGTACCCATCTACTTTTTGATATGTTACAATAATATCTAAAAACAGTATTGTGTATTAAAAGTTCACTTTTTGTAATTGAAAAGTGGTAAAACCTGTTATGCACTGGTTCTTGAAACTGTATTGTAACACACACTGATTAGTGACAACCTTCCTATTATTGCATACGTCCTCATTGTGCCACTATATCAGTTCTGATCTATCAAAGAATGGACTGCACAGTACATCTGAAGATGATCTGATACCTACACATTAGCACCAGATCCTATAAGTTATGGTGTGTCAGGTATAAACGCTTCTGACATCTCACTCACATTCAGATAAAAACAATAATACATGGTTAACTGAAAGCTGTTATTAAAGGGAAACTTTCATATTCCCAAAATGATATTAACCTGCAGATATAGGGTTAATCTGCAGCTTATAGCATTCTAAATCTGTACGCCCACCACACTGAAAGTCCATCTGCCGGCTTTCAATCATGGAGGCATGACCAGTGCTGCTTCAGTCACTGCTCAGGACATAGTGAGCGATGGCTGTTAACACGCCCTGGCACTGACTGACAGCCAGCTAAACAGTGCATCAGTACAGAGCAAGGATGAGAGAACCTGAACTGTTGATTTAGAATCATCCAGCAACTGTAGAGGTTAAAATGGTTATAGCAGACAAGGAGTTGTTAGTTCAGCCCCAAGGGATATTGGGAAAGTTGTTATTGTTTCCGGGACATCCAAGACTAAGGCGTGTGTCTGATATTAGACAAGCTGTATAGACCAGTTCTTCCAGAGAAGTGATTGCGGTAATCAAAGAAGCAGTCAAGACAGCCAGGAGTATCCTTATTACCTTAAGATAGGAGTGAGAGAGCTACAGCACTGGACTTATCCCCTTCCCCCCACTTCACTGGATGAACAAGGTACAGTTCTGCTTAGGTTAAGACACTGTGTGTGTGAAGAGAAGTTATCTGTGAAGAGAAGTTATCTATGAAGAGACTTTCATATATATTGATGAAGCATTAGATAAAGAAAAGTGATTCTGTGTGATGAAAAGATGTTTGAATAAAACCCATGTGATAAACTCCACCTCAGAACTGTGTCCTAGCTGTGAGCCTGTAAACCGTTACCTCCCCTCTGAGGAATTATAATTAATGGTCGCCCTGAGGAAGATTTCCCCAGGATTCCAAAAAGAACTCATGTTTTCTTTGTATCGCCTTCGTGTCCTGAGTGGCGTGAATGCAACACAAGCTGTCAATCAATGTGCCAGGGCATGCCTACAGCCAACACTCACTGTGTACTGAGCAGTGAATGAAGTCGTGCTGACCACGCCTCTGTGACTGAAAGCTAGAGGCTGCAAGGAGAAATAAAGTTAATTTCCTCCCTGTAGCTGGGCTTCCTGTGTGGCAGCTGCACAGATATATAATGCTATTAATCTGCAGATTATTACCGCTTGGGGACATGATAGGCTCCCTTTAAAAACTTCAACTTGTCCTACTAAAAAAAAGCCTTTAAACAGTAGCATTAACAGGAAAAAAGGTTATGGTTCTTGGAAACTGGAGGAAAAACTAAAGAGCAAAAACAAACATTGTTCAAGTCAGGAAGGGGTTGCTTATATTTTCACAATTAAAGAAGTAGTCAAAATCAATCTAACCACTATTATAGCTAAGGCAGTGCATGTCATGTTTTTAATAGACTTCAGTGAGAGCTAAACTGGGAAACATATTGGATGACACTCATTGTCTGTATAGGTACATAAATGTGCTTTATGTTTTTTTTTTAAATGCAGTATCATGGAATAGTGTCACTCAGATTGGAAGAAGAAAAAATCAACCCCAGTACGGTGGCCAGGTTATCAGTGAGAAATCGTGGTCAGAAAAGGATAGGAGCAACGTCTCAAAGGATCGAGCATCTACAGGCTGACAGAACTCTGGTGACCACTGATTTTCCTGCTGCAAACCATGTATGTGTGTTTTGAAAATATAAATATAAAATACAAAGCAACACATGGTCTTAGTAGTCAGAACCATTCTGTGCTTCTGGGGTGTATGTAAAGAGCTGTAGTTCATAAGACTGAGTTCACATGTATCAGAATTTCTGCAGATTTTCTGAGTAGCTGTTTGGATGTAAAATTTGTATTGGTTTACAGTAGCTACATGCACACAGCCAGGGTTGTCAATTGTCAAGAAGTACAGGGACAGTATGTAAAAGTGAAGCAAATATTAATAAAAAAAAAAACACCATGACACTCACCTCTCCAGATGAGATCCTAGCAGGGTTTTCATTCCAGTTAAGGCCCAGTTTCCAGTGGAGATATGCTTCCCATATTACCGATACAACTAATCGAAGGCTGTAGCAGTCACATGGGACAAACTGTCACTTCAGGGCAGAGGCGTAGCTAGGGTTTCAACTTGGGGGGGGGGGCGAAACATCTGAGTGGGCCCCTAACCAGCTAACCCTGATTACAGTTACGGTTGTGCACTCTAATTGTGAATATAGGGGAACCTCAGAATATGACCACTATGTTACTATGGAGCAGAACTGTTACTATGGAGCAGAACTGTTACTATGGAGCAGAAAAATATTGTATCATACAATTATTAGGTTCTGTAGAAGGACGTAGATCTGGGGATTTATTATGATGGAATATAGGCTGAACTGGATGGACAAATGTCTTTTTTCAGCTTTACTAACTATGTTACTATGTTACTATGACCACTCTGTTATTGAAAATAAATCTATATACAAAAACGAACATTGACTTTACCGCCATATTGTGGCCATATGCAACTTTGATGGTCACAATACTCTGAGTGCCCCTATAACAATGATGCTTAAGTGCCCACTTAACATTTAATAATGTCCCCTAAGTTCCCCCATGTACTGCTCCATTATACACAGTATGGTGAGCTTAAAGCTTCCCTATACACAGTCTAAGGCCCCCACAGCTCCCCTATATAGACTATGATGATTCTATAACTCCCCGATACACCGTATGATGTTCCCACTGCTCCCCTCTACACAGTATGATCCCACTGCTCCCTGTTATGAAGAGGTAATTCAGAACCACAATGGACCTTGAAGTTCAGAGCACACAAAGTGACCTGACAATAACCAAAAAACATAGGACGAGCTCTGAGACGTGGGAACTCTGCTGACCGCAATCCCTAATCCTATCACACCACACTAGAGGTAGCCGTGGATTGCGCCTAACGCTCCCTATGCAACTCGGCACAGCCTGAGAAACTAGCTAGGCCTGAAAACAGAAAAATAAGCCTACCTTGCCTCAGAGAAATTCCCCAAAGGAAAAGGCAGCCCCCCACATATAATGACTGTGAGTAATATGAAAACACAAACACAGAGATGAAATAGATTGAGCAAAGTGAGGCCCGACTTACTGAATAGACCGAGGATAGGAAAGATAGCTTTGCGGTCAACACAAAAACCTACAAACAACCACGCAGAGGGGCAAAAAGACCTTCCGCACCGACTAACGGTACGGAGGTGCTCCCTCTGCGTCTCAGAGCTTCCAGCAAGCAAGAAAAACCAATAAAGCAAGCTGGACAGAAAATATAGCAACAAAAGTAACACAAGCAGAACTTAGCTTATGCTGAGCAGACAGGCCACAGGAACGATCCAGGAGGAAGCAAGACCAATACTAGAACATTGACTGGAGGCCAGGATCAAAGCACTAGGTGGAGTTAAATAGAGCAGCACCTAACGACTTAACCTCATCACCTGAGGAAGGAAACTCAGAAGCCGCAGTACCACTCGTGACCACAGGAGGGAGCTTGATCACAGAATTCACAACAGTACCCCCCCCACCCTTGAGGAGGGGTCACCGAACCCTCACCAGAGCCCCCAGGCCGACCAGGATGAGCCATATGAAAGGCACGAACAAGATCGGCAGCATGGACATCAGAGGCAAAGACCCAGGAATTATCTTCCTGACCATAACCCTTCCACTTAACCAGATACTGGAGTTTCCGTCTCGAAACACGAGAATCCAAAATCTTCTCCACTATATACTCCAACTCCCCCTCCACCAAAACCGGGGCAGGAGGATCAACAGATGGAACCACAGGCGCCACGTATCTCCGCAACAATGACCTATGGAATACGTTATGGATGGAAAAAGAATCTAGAAGGGTCAAATGAAAAGACACAGGATTAAGAACCTCAGAAATACTATACGGACCAATGAAACGGGGCTTAAACTTAGGAGAGGAAACCTTCATAGGAATATAACGAGATGACAACCAAACCAAATCCCCAACACGAAGTCGGGGACCCACACAGCGTCTGCGATTAGCGAAACGTTGAGCCTTCTCCTGGGACAAGGTCAAATTGTCCACTACATGAGTCCAAATCCGCTGCAACCTGTCCACCACAGTATCCACACCAGGACAGTCCGAAGACTCAACCTGCCCTGAAGAGAAACGAGGAACCCAGAATTGCAGAAAAACGGTGAAACCAAGGTAGCCGAGCTGGCCCGATTATTAAGAGCGAACTCAGCCAACGGCAAAAAGGACACCCAATCATCCTGATCAGCAGAAACAAAACATCTCAGATATGTTTCCAAGGTCTGATTGGTTCGTTCAGTCTGGCCATTTGTCTGAGGATGGAAAGCCGAGGAAAAAGACAAATCAATGCCCATCCTAGCACAAAAGGCTCGCCAAAACCTCGAAACAAACTGGGAACCTCTGTCAGAAACTATGTTCTCTGGAATGCCATGTAAACGAACCATATGCTGGAAGAACAATGGCACCAAATCAGAGGAGGAAGGTAATTTAGACAAGGGTACCAAATGGATCATCTTAGAGAAGCGATCACAAACTACCCAAATGACCGACATTTTTTGAGAGACGGGGAGATCCGAAATAAAATCCATAGAGATATGTGTCCAAGGCCTCTTCGGGATCGGCAAGGGCAAAAGCAACCCACTGGCACGAGAACAGCAGGGCTTAGCCCGAGCACAAATCCCACAGGACTGCACAAAAGAACGCACATCCCGCGACAGAGACGGCCACCAAAAGGATCTAGCCACCAAATCTCTGGTACCAAAGATTCCAGGATGACCAGCCAACACCGAACAATGAACCTCAGAGATAACTTTATTCGTCCACCTATCAGGGACAAACAGTTTCTCTGCTGGGCAACGATCAGGTTTATTAGCCTGAAATTTTTGCAGCACCCGCCGCAAATCAGGGGAGATGGCAGACACAATTACTCCCTCTTTGAGAATACCCGCCGGCTCAGGCAAACCCGGAGAGTCGGGCACAAAACTCCTAGACAGGGCATCCGCCTTCACATTTTTAGAGCCCGGAAGGTACGAAACCACAAAGTCAAAACGGGAGAAAAACAGCGACCAACGAGCCTGTCTAGGATTCAACCGTTTGGCAGACTCGAGATAAGTCAAGTTCTTGTGATCAGTCAAGACCACCACGCGATGCTTAGCTCCTTCAAGCCAATGACGCCACTCCTCGAACGCCCACTTCATGGCCAGCAACTCTCGATTGCCAACATCATAATTTCGCTCAGCAGGCGAAAACTTCCTGGAAAAGAAGGCGCATGGCTTCATCACCGAGCAATCAGCACCTCTTTGCGACAAAACAGCCCCCGCTCCAATTTCAGAAGCATCAACCTCAACCTGGAACGGAAGCGAAACATCTGGTTGACACAACACAGGGGCAGAAGAAAAACGACGCTTTAACTCTTGAAAAGCTTCCACAGCAGCAGAAGACCAATTGACCACATCAGCACCCTTCTTGGTCAAATCGGTCAATGGTTTAGCAATACTAGAAAAATTACAGATGAAGCGACGATAAAAATTAGCAAAGCCAAGGAACTTTTGCAGACTCTTCAGAGATGTCGGCTGAGTCCAATCATAAATGGCCTGGACCTTAACAGGGTCCATCTCGATGGTAGAAGGGGAAAAAATGAACCCCAAAAATGAAACCTTCTGAACACCAAAGAGACACTTTGATCCCTTCACAAACAAAGAATTAGCACGCAGGACCTGGAACACCATTCTGACCTGCTTCACATGAGACTCCCAATCATCCGAGAAGACCAAAATATCATCCAAGTACACAATCAGGAATTTATCCAGGTGCTCTCTGAAGATGTCATGCATAAAGGACTGAAATACTGATGGAGCATTGGCAAGTCCGAATGGCATAACTAGGTACACAAAATGGCCCTCGGGCGTATTAAATGCAGTTTTCCATTCATCGCCCCGTTTAATACGCACAAGATTATATGCACCACGAAGATCTATCTTGGTGAACCAACTAGCCCCCTTAATCTGAACAAATCAGATAGCAGCGGCAAGGGGTACTGAAATTTGACCGTGATTTTATTTAGAAGGCGGTAATCAATACAAGGTCTCAGCGAACCATCCTTCTTGGCCACAAAAAAGAACCCTGCTCCCAATGGCGATGACGACGGCCGAATATGACCCTTCTCCAAGGATTCTTTTACGTAACTCCGCATAGCGGCGTGCTCAGGTACAGATAAATTAAACAGTCGACCCTTAGGAAACTTACTACCAGGAATCAACTCGATAGCACAATCACAATCCCTATGCGGAGGTAGGGCATTGGACTTGGGCTCATCGAATACATCCCGGTAATCAGACAAGAACTCTGGGACCTCAGAAGGGGTGGATGATGAGATAGACAGAAATGGAACATCACCATGTACCCCCAGACAACCCCAGCTGGACACAGACATTGATTTCCAATCTAATACTGGGTTATGGACTTGTAGCCATGGCAACCCCAACACGACCACATCATGCAGATTTTGCAACACCAGAAAGCGAATATCCTCCTGGTGCGCAGGAGCCATGCACATGGTCAGCTGGGTCCAATACTGAGGCTTATTCTTGGCCAAAGGTGTAGCATCAATTCCTCTCAATGGAATAAGACACTGCAAGGGCTCCAAGACAAACCCACAGCGCCTAGCAAACTCCAAGTCCATCAAATTCAGGGCAGCGCCTGAATCCACAAATGCCATGACAGAATAGGAAGACAAAGAGCAGATCAAAGTAACGGACAAAAGAAATTTCGACTGTACCGTACCAATGGTGGCAGACTTAGTGAACCGCTTAGTGCGCTTAGGACAATCGGAGATAGCATGAGTGGAATCACCACAGTAGAAACACAGCCCATTCTGACGTCTGTGTTCCTGCCTTTCAGCTCTGGTCAAAGTCCTATCGCACTGCATAGGCTCAGGTTTATGCTCAGATAATACCGCCAAATGGTGCACAGATTTACGCTCATGCAAGCGTCGACCGATCTGAATGGCCAAAGACATAGACTCATTCAGACCAGCAGGCATAGGAAATCCCACCATGACATCCTTAAGGGCTTCAGAGAGACCCTTTCTGAAGATTGCTGCCAAAGCACATTCATTCCATTGAGTGAGCACAGACCACTTTCTAAACTTCTGACAATAAATCTCTATCTTATCCTGACCCTGACACAGAGCCAGCAAATTTTTCTCTGCCTGATCCACTGAATTAGGTTCATCGTACAGTAATCCGAGCGCCAGAAAAAACGCATCAATATTACATAATGCAGGATCTCCTGGCACAAGGGAAAATGCCCAGTCTTGAGGGTCGCCACGTAATAAAGAAATAATGATCTTAACTTGTTGAACTGGGTCACCAGAGGAGCGAGGTTTCAACGCCAGAAACAGTTTGCAATTATTTTTGAAACTCAGAAATTTAGCTCTATCTCCAGAAAACAAATCAGGAATAGGAATTCTTGGTTCTAACATAGAATTCTGAGCCACAAAGTCTTGAATATTTTGTACTCTTGCAGTGAGAAGATCCACACATGAAGACAGACCTTTAATGTCCATCACCACACCTGTGTCCTGAACCACCCAAATGTCTAGGGGAAAAAAAAGGCAAAGCACAGTGCAAAGAAAAAAAAATGGTCTCAGAACTTCTTTTTTCCCTCTATTGAGAAGCATAGTACTTTGGGCCTCCAGTACTGTTATGAAGAGGTAATTCAGAACCACAATGGACCTTGAAGTTCAGAGCACACAAAGTGACCTGACAATAACCAAAAAACATAGGACGAGCTCTGAGACGTGGGAACTCTGCTGACCGCAATCCCTAATCCTATCACACCACACTAGAGGTAGCCGTGGATTGCGCCTAACGCTCCCTATGCAACTCGGCACAGCCTGAGAAACTAGCTAGGCCTGAAAACAGAAAAATAAGCCTACCTTGCCTCAGAGAAATTCCCCAAAGGAAAAGGCAGCCCCCCACATATAATGACTGTGAGTAAGATGAAAACACAAACACAGAGATGAAATAGATTTAGCAAAGTGAGGCCCGACTTACTGAATAGACCGAGGATAGGAAAGATAGCTTTGCGGTCAACACAAAAACCTACAAACAACCACGCAGAGGGGCAAAAAGACCCTCCGCACCGACTAACGGTACGGAGGTGCTCCCTCTGCGTCTCCGAGCTTCCAGCAAGCAAGAAAAACCAATAAAGCAAGCTGGACAGAAAATATAGCAACAAAAGTAACACAAGCAGAACTTAGCTTATGCTGAGCAGACAGGCCACAGGAACGATCCAGGAGAAAGCAAGACCAATACTAGAACATTGACTGGAGGCCAGGATCAAAGCACTAGGTGGAGTTAAATAGAGCAGCACCTAACGACTTAACCTTATCACCTGAGGAAGGAAACTCAGAAGCCGCAATACCACTCGTGACTACAGGAGGGAGCTTGATCACAGAATTCACAACAGCTCCCCTATAGATAGTATGAGCCCAATGCTCCCCAATACACAGTATAATGCTGACATAACTCCACTATAGAAAGTATAATGCCCCCCCAGAGCTCCCCTATATACAGTGTAATGGGACAACAGCTCCCATATGCACAATATGCCTTCACAGTTCCTTATACACAGTATGATGAGCATGCAGCTCCTGTCAAACAGTATGATGTCCCCCACAGTTCCCCTATACACAGTATGATGGGCCCACAGCTTTCTTATACACAGTATGATGGGCCCGCAGCTTCCTTATACACAGTATGATGTGTGCACAGCTTTCTTATACACAGTATGTTGGACTCACAGCTTCCTTATACATAGTATGATGGGCCCACAGCTCCCTTATACACTGTATGATGGGCCCGCAGCTTCCTTATACACAGTATGATGTGTGCACAGCTTTCTTATACAGAGTATGATGGGCCCGCGGCTCCCTTATACACAGTATGATGTGTGCACAGCTTTCTTATACACAGTATGATGGACTCACAGCTCCCTTATACACAGTATGATGGGCTTGCAGCTCCCTTATACACAGTATGATGGGTCCGCAGCTCCCTTATACACACTATGATGAGCTCGCAGCTCCCTTATACACAGTATGATGGGTCCGCAGCTCCCTTATACACAGTATGATGGGCCCGCAGCTTCCTTATACACAGTTTGATGTGTGCACAGCTTTCTTATACACAGTATAATGGACTCACAGCTCCCTTATACACAGTATGATGGGCTTGCAGCTCCCTTATACACCGTATGATGGGCTTGCAGCTCCCTTATACACAGTATGATGGGCCCACAGCTCCCATATACACAGTATGATGTGTGCACAGCTCCCTTATACACAGTATGATGGGCCCGCAGCTCCCTTATACACAGTATGTTGGACTCACAGCTCCCTTATACACAGTATGATGGGCCCGCAGCTCCCTTATACACAGTATGATGGGCTTTCAACTCCCTTATACACAGTATGATGGGCTTGCAACTCCCTTATACACAGTATGATGGGCCCGCAGCTCCCATATACACAGTATGATGTGTGCGCAGCTTCCTTATACATAGTATGTTGGACTCACAGCGTCCTTATACATAGTATGATGGGCCCACAGCTCCCTTATACATAGTATGATGGGCCCGCAGCTCTCGTATACATAGTATGATTGGCCTGCAGCTCCCGTATACACAGTGTGATGGGCCCGCAGCTCCCTTATACATAGTATGATGGGCCCACAGCTCCCATATACATAATATGATGGGCCCACATCTCCCTTATACATAGTATGATTGGCCTGCAGCTCCCATATACACAGTGTGAAGGGCCCACAGCTCCCTTATCACAGTATGATGGGCCCACAGCTCCTCTATACACAGTATGATGGGCCCTCAGCTCCCTTATACACAGTATGATGGGCCCGCAGCTTCCTTATACACAGTGTGATTGGCCCACAGCTTCCTTATACACAGTATGATGGGCTTGCAGCTCATTTATACACAGTATGATGGGCCCGTAGCTCCCATATACACAGTATGATGTGTGCACAGCTTCCTTATACATAGTGTGTTGGACTCATAGCTCCCTTACACACTGTGTGATGGGCCCACAGCTCCCTTATACATAGTGTGATTGGCCCGCAGCTCCCTTTTACACAGTGTGATGGACCCCCAGCTCCCGTATACACAGTGTGATGGGCCCGCAGCTCCCTTATACATAGTATGATGGGCCCGCAGCTCCCTTATACATAGTATGATGGGCCCGCAGCTCCCTTATACATAGTATGATGGGCCTGCAGCTCCCGTATACACAGTGTGATGGGCTTGCAGCTCCCTTATACATAGTATGATGGGCCCACAGCTCCCTTATACACAGTATGATGGACCCGCAGCTCCCTTATACATAGTATGATTGGCCTGCAGCTCCCGTATACACAGTGTGATGGGCCTACAGCTCCCTTATACATAGTATGATGGGCCCGCAGCTCCCTTATACATAGTATGATTGGCCTGCAGCTCCCATATACACATTATGATGGACTCACAGCTCCTTGTCATGATTTGGATGTCGCGGTCATTTACTCATCCTCCGGCGTGTTCACTATTTTGTGGCACTGCTGCAGTCCCGCGGCTTAAACTTCTGAGTGCAGCCTCTGACTGGCTAGAAGTTAGAAGCTATGTCACAAGCGCTCAATGTAAGACTATGAGGCAATGCACACTTGTTACGGATTCGTGTGCAGAATTACCGCGGATTTCCTGTGTTTTTTGTGCAGATTTCACCTGCGTTTTACCACTTGCGGATTCCTATACAGGAGCAGGTGTAAAACGCTGCGGAATCCGCAAAAAGAATTGACATGCTACGGAAAATAGAACTGCGGATTTGGTTTTACTTAGGTTTACATGGCACTGTAAACCAGATGGAAAACTGCTGCGAATCCTCAGCGGCCAATCCGCACCATGTGCACATTGCCTGAGAGTGAGAAAGAGGCCAGAACGAGGCTCCCATAGACTCACACTGATTAGTGACCTCTGCGCTGCTCCATGAAGCACTGGAGCCGCGGACAGGTCACAAACTGCAGGAGACGGAGCCGAGCGGAGACAAAAACAGATGAAAACACCAGAAGGTGAGTATCAGACAGGAGGCAGGGGACGTGGATTTTCAGCACCGCTCCAGCAATGAAATAAAAAATAATGCTGGAGTGGTGCTGTAAATGTGATGCAGCTCTTGGTTACTGTATGGGGGCTCTTTATACTAATACTCAGAAAAGACCCAGGTGGTACGTATCAAAAGCCCCCTAACCCCCCCACCCCCAATCTCCAGCCTCCCCAGACAGCAAATATTACATGTGATGGAGTATATATAACCAAACATAATATTCAGCCCCAGTGACCTGTCCCCCCTCCCCCACTTCAGCCCCAATACCAGTGGGGCTTATTATAAGACCTAAGCTGTAAATATAACAAGCCCCCTACTTCCACCCACACAACTATTAGATAATAATACTCCAAGAAATGAAATACAGCAGGCCCCCTACAGCGCCACCCACCCCCACTACCCTACCTTGGCTGCCCATCTCACCCTCACATTCACCCCACTCACACAGTAACATACTAATATCATGTGCAGTGTCTTGTGCTTTAATTTATTTAAAAGAACGAACATTCCACTTCCACAGCAGCCCTTACATTTCTGAACATGTCCGTCCTGACTCCGGTCCCTCTCTCCCGTCCCTCAGTTTGCCTTGGACAAGGTGGCAGGCCGTGCACTATCTAGGGCTCTGTCCTGGCACAATAAGAGATGCTGCTGCTGACTAGGACCTGAGGAGAGTGTGGACCAATAGGAGCAGACCTGGGGCGGAGCTATCTGCAGCACTGCCAGCCTGTCAGCATACTAGGAGGTTGGCAGTGCTCCAGCCCTCACCGTGCGCTCGCAGTGAGACTCTGCTATTGGCTGCTGTGCAGCCGTAATGTTTACATATGGGTGTATGGTCAGTGGTGAGAACTGGAAGCTGCAATACCTCCCAACACCTGTACACGTGGGTGGTAGGGTAACACATATAAGGACCCTTCAGAGCATCTGCAGTTTCTGAAGCTCTATCACTACTGACTGCCGCGGGGACTGAGATCAGCACGAGGAGCCGGCTCAGCCAATTAAAAAGGCGGGCTGTCTGAGGGCGGAGTTACACTGTTGGGTGGAGCTACAGTTGTGAGTGGAGACTGTGACAGCGTGGGGATGGAGATCAGCACGAGGAGCCGGGTCTGGATGTCGGAGGGCGGAGTTACACCGTTGGGCGGAGCCGTTGGGCAGAGCTACAGATGTGAGCGGAGACTGTGACTGCACGGGGACTGAGATCAGTACGCGGAGCCGGGACCGGGTCTGGATAACGGAGGGCAGTTATGGAGGTCTTCAGCTCAGCTCATGTCCACCAGTTACTGCACAACAAGTTCGTCGTTGTCCTCGGAGACTCCATCCAGAGAGGAGTGTATAAAGATCTGGTGAAGTTTCTGCAAACTGACAAGTTTCTCTCCGATGCTCAACTGAGATGGAAGGGGGAATTCACTTTTGAGAATGACTCCCTGGTAGAGGGTGGCCAAATGAATTAAATGCACAATGGGACCACGTTCCGAGAAGTGCGGCAGTACCAGAGCGGCCACCATCTTGTCCGCTTCTACTTCTTGACCCGCGTCTACTCTGCTTACCTGGAGAGCATTCTGTCAGATTTCCAGAGTGGCCCCCAACCAAACGTGCTGATCCTAAACTCCTGCATCTGGGATGCCACTAGGTACAGTGACCAACAACTGGAGGCAGAGGCGTAGCTAAGGGTTCAGCTCAGGGGGAAGCGAACCATCTGAGTGGGCCCCTAAACCTTGATTACAACTATGGTGGCACACTTTAATCATGGGTATAGGGGGAACCTCAGCAGATGATCCTGCTGTAATTGAAAATATATAATGGCCCCCGCATTAGCCCCCACGTTGTATCTCCGTTGGTCTCTGTCCTTTTCTGTGGGCTGCAAATTGCAGAAAATAAAAACAACCAGTAAATGCGTATAGAGTCCACCATATGGGAATAGGGCCCTGAATGAATCCAGGTAACCTTAAAAAGAATACTCTTGTCTGGACAAGACCCTAAAGAGGTGAATGGAAAGAAAGAGGAAAGCAGAAGAAAGGGGGGGGGGGGGGGAAATATCACACAATGAAAGAAGAAAGTGCACCCCCCCCTGTATGTCATCTCTTCTTTTTTTCCCTTCTCCCCATTTGTGGGCCATGTTATTCAGACTGAGTATGCATATGCATCTCTTTGTGATTGTGATTATCTATACTCACCTACTGGCTGTTCCCATTTTTATTCTATTTGGCTCTTCATCATATATATTTATCCTCAACTTTATGGGGATTTTTATTGTTTACTAGATGGTGGCCCGATTCTAACGCATCGGGTATTCTAGAATATGCATGTCCACGTAGTATATTGCCCAGCCACGTAGTATATTGCCCAGCCACGTAGTATACTGCACAGTCACGTAGTATATTGCCCAGCCACATAGTATATTGCCCAGCCACGTAGTATATTGCCCAGCCACGTAGTATATTGCCCAGTCACGTAGTATATTGCCCAGCTATGTAGTATATTGCCCAGCCAGGTTTGTCACAGGTGAAAAAATAAAAAATAAACATATACTCACCTTTCCGAAGGCCCCTTGTAGTCCACTGCAGCTTCCGGTCCCAGCCGTGACGTCATGGCAGGTTATTCTGCCATACCATCTTTGCCACCGGAAAGTGCAGCGGAAGATGGCAGCCGGCGGGAGTGGCTCAGCGGACTATGGAGGGTGAGTATAGCAGGTTTTTTTTTTATGTTTTATTATTTTTAACATTACATTTTTTTACTATCGATGCCGCATAGGCAGCGTCAATAGTAAAAAGTTGGGGACACACAGGGTTAATGGCGGTGGCAACGGAGTGCGTTACCCGCGGCATAACGCGGTCTGTTACCGCCGGCATTAACCCTGTGTTAGCGGTGACCGGAGGGGACTTTGCGGGCGACAGGCACTGACTGCGGGGAGTAAGGAGCGGCCATTTTCTTCCGGCAGCCATGACAGGCTAGAAGTCCAGGAGTCTGGTTTATTGATCAACATGTTTCAAAGGGGCCAACGTCTTCATCTGAACACTGTGGTTTGACTGTGGTTTGTCCTGATGAAGACGTTTGACACTTCGAAATGCGTTGATCAATAAACCGCTCTCCTAGATTTCTGACTTCGCTACCATCATCATTTGCTGGCAGCGCATATTTAATCCATTTTATTCCAGTCTTCGATGTTTTCCAATCCATGTGTCTGCAGCAGCCATAAGCCTTTTTAGCGTTTGTGATTGCCAACCCCGCCAGGTGAACACATACCCATTTTATCTGGATAAGACCCCATTGCGCTTATTGTTCTTCCAGCTTTTACTCTAAAGTATTTACTTACTATTCCTTCGTTTCACTTTAATTACCCTGTCTTGCCAATTAATTATTTATAAAACATTATTCTATATCGTTTTACAATCAACAAAGATTTAACCCATTTCATTCCAGTTTCTAATTAAATACATTGATGGTTTTATTTTTGCATTTTATGTTTTCAGAAGAAAGCAATGCAGTTTCCTAAGAAATGTAGTCCAGGTTTGAAAGGACTCCTGCACTTTGATCAAAAAAGCCAAAAGCTTTTCCAATGTGATGGTTCATCATGGAATCCCTGGGTAGCCACAGCCAAGGTACTATCCTCCTCCTTCTTTGTCAGTTCCCTTTTTGTTGGCCTGCTAGACATAATGGGTATGTACTAATATGTCAGTGATTGGTACAGATATCTGCGTAATGATCATTTCATATACGGCTTTGTAAATATAATAAAGCAGTATCTTCTAAGTCTTCGGGAAAGAGTTTCCATGCACTGTAAAATGGGACATCTGTAGGAGAACTTTATAGGATTACAATATTGGCCTCTAGCTGTGCCTATCATAATATACAGAAACAGTCTATGGGTAGCTGCTTTGGTGGATATTGCTCTTATGTAGATAAGGGTTTGTTGGATGCTGAA
This sequence comes from Ranitomeya imitator, assembly GCF_032444005.1. Taxonomy (NCBI): domain Eukaryota; kingdom Metazoa; phylum Chordata; class Amphibia; order Anura; family Dendrobatidae; genus Ranitomeya; species Ranitomeya imitator. The sequence goes on along the minus strand of NC_091282.1, from coordinate 465,755,080 downwards.
TACAATAAGGGTCATGTATAGATATGTGGTAACCCTTGAGCAGAATCCCGGTGTGGGAGGGCTCACTATTCTTCAATACTGCACATTTCTGTTGGGGATGCCAGTCTTCCCTGTGAAAGAATATTATTGGTATTGTTATTGACTACTTATACAAAGGAAAAAAGTAGTTTGTGTTATTAGTTATTAAAGAAAGTCCACAATAACAATTATGCATATATATATGTTATACATTATATGTTATACATTACAGGAGTAGCCTCACAAACATAGGAATAAGCTGCCTTCAATAACCCCAATGATCAGCTGTTATTATCAAAAGGGAAATGTAGAATTACATGCCAGCCATTCCCATGAAAGTTTTGGGACTACTTTATTTAGGACTCTTAGACCCCCTGTATCACATTGACCCCTTAACAAAGCTCAGTTTCAATGTCTTTGGCATAAGAGCATGAACCCTCCTACAATCTACCAGGTTGGGTTCCCGGTTGTCGCAAGAGAAGACAGAAGCAGGTTATCGCCGATCACATACCTCTCATTGAGCGCTATGCGGTAAATAGAAGTGTCAGCAGTGCCGATGCTGTTATTGGACCAAGCAATTACACTGAACACTATGTTATCTGCCAGGTGCTGGGCTTGGTTTGAACAGTCATTTTGTGTTGACAGACTCCCTTTAGGAAACACTGATGTTGTATTGTGTAGGGTTTGTTTGGGAGCAAAAGACCATTATCTGGATAATAGGATATCTAAGTTGGCATAGCTCAAGTACATGGGAATAAAAAAAAATAATACACATATGGCCCAAGTAAATGCTTAGAAAGCATTTTGATTGATTTCTTATTCAGGATTTTTTTTTGTTTAGTCTGATTTTTCATTCCCCCTTCCAGTACAAATCAAATTTTGAGCAAAATCTTGCATGTCTGTTTTAACAGAGGGCAGTGTACATGAGTTAGCCTCTGTAGGACGTGTAAGTCGAAGCATATCCCGATGTGTATCTCTGAATGAAGGCTGAGACATATAGCAAGGCATAGCATAAGCATACAGCGGAATATAATGCTGCCAATCTACATTTTTCCTGGACCACTTAACATAAAATGACAGACATCTAACTTTTTTATGCAAAGCAAAGAGTGCCCCATTTTCAAGTTCATATACTCAATGTTTGCATATATCTTGGCGCACACAGAGTTCTATTGCACTTTTTCATATGTCTATATCACAGCAGGTAGCACAGGTTCACATTTGTTTAATTCTGCTGATAAAAAAATAATCAATACAGCCATTCTAATCTATAATTTACCAAAATGTTATATACTTGTTATATGGCAGCTATATACCATCTTTACACAATCATGGTTTGTTTTAGCTACTAGAAACCAAGGCTAAGCCTGCGGATATTGTTACAATGTTCTGTAAGAAAATGTCCTCTAGAAAAGATGTATTCACAGAAACGCAGATGTCTCAAAGTATTTTGAGACATAACGATCCTTGAAAACTAAGGATTGTATTTTTCTTATGTATTGTTTGATTATAACTGGTGTGCAATGTTTTTTCCTTGGGCATGTGCAGACAATTCATGGCTGTAAACCATGAGGAGTAACATGACTACACTTATAATCACAATAATTTAAGCTGAAAAACGATCACAGACACATCCAGTATTTTTTCACAGACACTGAAAAACTTCCCCTAGAGTTAAAGGGAACCTGACACAAGGTTTTCCCTGTATAAAGTTCGGCCAGCATCTTTAAGCCCTCTGTTACAGCATATTTCCCCAATCTGCTCCTCAAGGCACAAAAAAGAGCTTTTATTATACTCAAGATACGATGGACGTCACTGGTCTTGATCCGGTACCTCCTCTCTTCTTACAATGGCCGTCCTCCTTTCCTGTTTTGTGTGGATGACGTGTCCTACGTCATCCACACAGTGTCCCCCATCTCGCTCCTGCACAGGCGTACTTCTCGCTGCCTTCTGAGGGCAGAGCAAAGTACTGTAGTACGCATATGTGGGGAAAAGCTAAAGAGTGCCGATGACCCATAGGTAAAGCCAGCGCAGGCGCACCACAGTGCTTTGTTCTGCCATTTTAAGCAGGGAAGGAGGATAACGATCGTAAGAAGAGAGCCAGATCAAGACCAGAACTGGAGCTCTATGAATATATTTGCTATATAGTTTGGGAGCTTTTCCTGGTGTGTAGACCAAACGTAAGCTCCAAACATGATGTTAACATGATGTAAGGAGTACCAAACAGTACTGTTTCTCTCTAGCTCCTATGTCCCAAATGAAAACTAATGTATTTATAAATCTTAATTTGAGGCCGGACTCACACATCATCCTAAGCACAGACTTGGCGTGGGTCTCTTGACCCACACTTGGCAGCTTGACATGGAGCAGCGAAACTGGCCTTACAATGAGTTTAATTTCTCAACTGAAAGAAATTATTCTAAAACATTTTATCATGTTGTCACTTTCAGAGTTTGTTGTTTGTCTGTTTTCTTCGCTTATAGTGCACGATTTCTAGTAATTAAAGGTATTTTCCTGGAGTAGCATCCCCAGCTAAACACAATATGTCACATTAAAGCAGTTTCCATTTTGTGGTTTCTCTGTTATTTATCTGTTCTCAGGCAAGTAGTTGAGCTCATATCCTGGAAAAAAGCCATTTTTCTATTAATTATAAATTTTATATATTTCAGGCAACAAAATGTCCATTTGGCTGGACTCCACATGACAGCAGATGCTACAAACATATCACTGAGCAGAAGGCCACATGGATCATGGCAGCTCGGTTATGTCAGGAACAGTAAGACGACTATTTTCTGATTCACATATAATACATGTACCCTGTGCAAAAATATGCTCAAATATACCAATTCTATGATCGTAAAGGGGGTTATAGTTTCAGTATTTCTTAAATATTGTTGAGATAAAAAATTAACCATTTTTACCATATTATGTCTACTAATTAATTATATTTGTTTGCATTAAATGTGGGAGGTAAAATGAATAAACACTATATTTTATAGTTGTTTATAGGACAGTATCAGCACATGGGATGACTGAAGATACAACTAAAAGGTGGTGGTTAAAAGGGGTTGTCCAGTCTAAAACCACAAGTCTGTAGTCACTCTATGTGAATGCCAAATTGTGAATCCTCACACTGTGTGCACTGTACACAGGGCTGCCATCAGGGCATTACTGCCCTGACTGGCGCATGGGGCCCGGTGGGCAGAGGGGGCTGACGGTACAGTAACTGAACCTGCGTCCGAGACACAGGTTCAGTTACTCTATTGCCTTGTGGGCCTGTGTGGACCCGCAAGGCAGTAGTTAAAGCCGCCAGCCAATCAGAGGCTGGCAGCTGACGTCAGCGTGCATGGCGCCGGCGTATGACGTCATTGTCATTCGCCGGTGAGTCCGTGCTGAAATGCCTGGGATGGACGTCGGTGCTGGAGCGTGGCCAGGTATGGAAAAAGGTGTTTTTTTTATTTTTACTGAATGCAGCAAGCTGGGGCAGAATGGAGACACGGAGGCAGGGTGGGAGATACGGGGGGAAATGTGGGACACGGGGGGCAGAATGTGAGACACAGGGGGCAGAATGGGAGACACGGGGGCAAGAATGGAAACACAGGGGGCAGGAATGAAAACAAAGGGTCAGGAATGGAGACAAAGGAGGCTGGAATGGAAACAACACAGGGCAGGAATGGAAACACAGGAGGCAGGAATGGAAACAACACGGGGCAGGAATGGAAACAACACGGGGCAGGAATGGAAACACAGGAGGCAGGAATGGAAACAACAGACAGGGGCAGGAATGGAAACACAGGAGGCAGGAATGGAAACAACACGGGGCAGGAATGGAAACAACACGGGGCAGGAATGGAAACACAGGAGGCAGGAATGGAAACAACACAGAGCAGGAATGGAAACAACACGGGGCAGGAATGGAAACACAGGAGGCAGGAATGGAAACAACAGACAGGGGCAGGAATGGAAACACAGGCGGCAGGAATGGAAACAACACGGGGCAGGAATGGAAACAACACGGGGCAGGAATGGAAACACAGGAGGCAGGAATGGAAACAACAGACAGGGGCAGGAATGGAAACCATACAGGGTAGGATGGAGACACTGGGCAGAATGTGAGACACTGGGCAGAATGTGAGACACGTGGAAGAATGTGAGACACAGGGGGCAGAATGTGAGACATGGGGAAAAGTGTGACACGGGGCAGAATGTGAGACACGGGGCAGAATGTGAGACGCGGGGAAGACTGTGAAACACAGGGCAGAATGTGAGACACTGGGGGCAGAATGTGAGACACGGGGGAAGAATGTGAGACACAGGGGGCAGAATATGAGACACAGGGGGGCAGGATGTGAGACATGGTGGGCAGGATGTGAGACACGGGGGCAGGATGTGAGACACGGGGGGCAGGATGTGAGACATGGGGGCAGAATGTGACACAGGGGGCAGAATACAAAAAAACCCTGTTTGGGAGAGAAGAACAGACAAATCGTGGCGCCCTAAGTGTGTAAACACAATATTATAGTCTTTAAAGGGTGCACAATTTTATGTACTCACCTGATAAAAGACTAAAATGGCTTTAGATCGTGTATCCTCCAAATTCCCTCTGAGATACTTTTCAATATACAGGGCTTGCAGCTTGCCTCGGGTGGATCCAAGTGAGAGAGCCAGAGTAAGGCTCACACAGGAAGAGTAGTTCAAGAAAAGCACATCCAGCCCATGAATGGCAGCGCTTCCCAGGACTCACATTCAAAGATGATATTTCATATTTTTTTATTTCATAACTTAAAATAGAAGAGATACAACGCATTTCGGATACAGTATATATCCTTCTTCAGGTATCATAAAAACACAGTACAAATCCTACTAGTATAAAATTCAATTACACTTATATATAGTATTAAACCTTTTATCCCAGTCTCAGAAACTTGATTTGGGGTGTGGACCAAGTTCAGGAAAACACCCACTGATTGATACAGCCTTGTTAGCATTGATGCAAGAAAGAGAGAAAAAAAAAAATATATATATATATATGTATATATATATATATATATATCAAAGAAAAAAAACCACGAGAAAAAAAGAATAAAAAAATAAAAATAAAATATCCTGGAGTTGCAAACAGGAATGCTCTTTTAAACAGGAAAGAAACGTTTTGGATATATCGTTTGGGAACATTATTTCCAAATGGATTGAATGATATCATAGAGAGAGTTTAAAGGATATTTTATATTTATTTTATTTATTTTTTCTTGTGTTTTTTTTTCTTTGATATATATATATTTTTTCTCTCTTTCTTGCATCAATGTTAACAAGGCTGTATCAATCAGTGGGTTTTTTCCTGAACTTGGTCCACACCCCAAATCAAGTTTCTGAGACTGGGATAAAAGGTTTGATACTATATATAAGTGTAATTGAATTTTATACTAGTAGGATTTGTACTGTGTTTTTATGATACCTGAAGAAGGATATATACTGTATCCGAAACGCGTTGTATCTCTTCTATTTTAAGTTATGAAATAAAAAAATATGAAATATCATCTTTGAACAGGGGGCAGAATATGAGACACAGGGGGCAGAATGTGAGACACAGGGGGCAGAATGTGAGACACAGGGGGACAGGATGTGAGACACGGGGAGCAGGATGTGAGACACGGGGGACATGATGTGAGACACGGGGCAGGATGTGAGACACGGGCAAGATGGAGACAGATGGGGCAGGAAGGAGACAGATGGGGCAGGATCATGGTGAAGGATGGATACGATGGAGGCAGATGGGGCGGTAGGATCATGGGACAGATGGATCAGGATCATGGGACATACGGGTCAGGATCATGGGACAGATGGGGCAGGAACATGGGGACAGATGGGTCAGGATCATAGGGACAGATAGGGCAGGATCATGGGGACAGATGGGGCAGGATCATGGGGACAGATGGGGCAGGATCATGGGGACAGATGGGGCAGGATCATGGGACAGATGGGGCAGGATGGATACTCATGAGGGCAGAATGGGAAAACATATGGCTGGAGCCAGGAATGAGATACACGGGGCCAGGATGGGGGATATTATTACCATAGGGACTATTTAAGGGATATTATTACTGCAGTTATGTATTTAATTTATTTTTTGAGGATACTGTTTTAAATGGGGGGGCGGTCCTTTTACTGTGCAGAGCGACACTATGTCGCCTTTTTTCTTCAACTGGTGTAGTGTAGAAGTTGGGAAAAATAATGTGTTCTGCAAGCGGACCTCTAGGTAACTCTGTTATTTCCTGCAGAGACGAGTCCTGGCTGGAAGACGTGATGGGGGTCTGTGCTGGATTAAGATGAAAAGCGAAGCTGAAGGTCTTCACCTAGAGATGTCACTGATGAGTCAGTGTGTCACCTATACACTATATACAGAGTTCCTATGTACAATGTCACCAGTGATCACTGTATTACCTGTACACTGGCACTATATACAGAGCTCCTGTGTATAATGGCACTGGTGATCACTGTATTATTTGTATACTGGCACGATATACAGAGGTCCTGTGTATAATGTCACCAGTGATCACTGTATTACCTGTACACAGACACTACATACTAAGTACAGATCTCCTGTGTATAATGACACTTTTGGTGATAGTATTATGTTTTTTTTAATTAATGATCAGTATTTTAGTATTCAGTCACTATATGGTGGTAATATGTTGTCTGGCCACGGTGTGGCGGTATTTGTCCCTTGTATGTGCTATTATTCGGTCACTGTGGTGGTGGTGGTAATATGTGGTCGGGTCATGGTGTGGTGGTGTTTGTTCCCTGTATGTGGTATTATTCATCACCATGTGGTGGTAACATGTGGTCTGGTCATGGTGTGGCAATATTTGTTCCCTGTATGTGCTATTATTGGTCACCATGTGGTGGTAATATATGATCTTGACATGGTGCGGTGGTATTTGCTCCTTGTATGTGCTATTATTCAGTCACTGTGGTGGTAATATGTGATCTGGACATGGTGTGGTGGTATTTGTTCCTTGCATGTGGTATTATAGGTCACTATGTGATGGTAATATGGTGTCTGGGCATGGTGTGGTGGTATTTGTCCCTTTGGATGTGATATTATTGGTCATTTTTTAAATTGAAAAATAAATAAAAATATACCTAAATTGTATTGCATATTTTAATACATTTTTAATAGGTTAGCGTAGAATAGGGCCCGGCCAAAAGAGTCTACCTTGTGGTGGTGGCAGATTAGAAAAATCTTTTGGCCAAAACAAAAGCTGCTGGCTATATGTGTGATCTGGTGATGGAAACTGTTAATGTGTGATTGGTGAGAAGTGGAGTTTTTCCAAGAGAGAGCAGTGGGACTGTGGACAGTTTGAGGGGTGGAGGTGGCGCAGGGGGAGCCTGGGCGGAGTCTCAAGGGGGCCTCGAAAATTTTGCCAATATGGGGCCCTGAAATTCCTAGTGGCAGCCCTGGATATTCCCATCACAAATTAATCCTGCAGATTTTAAATCAGTTGATTTACGCTATGAGTTTTCTGTTAAGCAAAAAGACTCAAGACCCTGTTGCTGTTACTGTAACTGGGCTTAATAGGAGGATGTAATATTTAGTTTCGAGTGCAATACTTGAGTATTGCAGTACGAATACTCCTCAACATTGAAATTTAAATATCAAGAATGAAAAGTCAAGGAGTTATGGAAATCACTAGATTGATAGATAAAAAAAGGAAACAAAATTTACCAAATACCAACACATACACTCCTTGACATGCTATCCCTGACGTTATTAATGGTTGTCTGATGAATGTTTTACCACACTGATTGCATTTGGGCCTATAAATCATTTAGATCCACTGTTGGCAGCTCCCTTTGCAATTGTTGATGAATGATTTCCCAGATGTGCTGATAGGATACAAGTCCAGAGACACTGCAGGCCACGGTAGCACATTTAGGCCAAGCAGGCTACTCATAATAGCATGAGTATGTTGACATATTCCCTTGTGTTACACACCTGTCTTGGGTCTGGGCTCTGTTCCCTACACCCCGGTCCGCTGAACTTCACAAGTAGCCTGGCGTGCTCCCATGTGTTGATCTTCCTTAGCCTATATAAGCCCACCCAAGACTCATACCTGTGTCTAGGTATCACTACTAGGAGAACCCCTTGTTGATCTGAATGTTTGACCCCATGAAAATAAAAACACTTACACTCACCTATGGTGCCAGCGCTGTTCCAGTTGTGTTGGCACTCGCATTCCAGGGGCTCACGAGCGATTGTTATAACATGTGAGCCCTGCAGTCAATCAGCACTGGCATCACTGTCCCTGTGTTCAGATTTATACGTAATCAAGAAGAACTGAGAGCAGTGAATGGCCGCTCACTTCTTGATTACTAATACATCTAAAGACAGGGACAGCGGGGACAGCGATGTCCGTGCTGATTGAGCGTAGGGCTCACGTGTAATAACAACCACACATGAGCCACTGGAATGCGAGTGCAAACATCACTGGAATGGTGCCAGTATAAGAAGTAAGTATAAGGGTTTTTATTTTCCGGGGGGGGGGGTGGACAACCCCTTTAAGACTTTCTCGTACCACTTTTTTTAGTTTGTCTGTGCACAGTTCCTGTCTTCAGTCTTTAGGGTTGCTGCCTATGGTTTCCAGTCCCTGAGTTACCTGTCTGTGACTTCAGTACCACTGCTACCTGTCTGCGGTCTCGAGGACATCTCCTGTCCTCCTCCAGCTTCCATGGTATTCATATTTTCTAGTCACTCTGGAGTTTTGCAGTGTGTCTGCTTGCGGCTACAAGGATATGTCCTGTCCACCTGTGTCTTCCATTGTATTCTGACTTTCTAGTTACTATGGAGTTTTGTACACAATTTGGCTGCCTGCGGCTTCCATTCCCTCAGTTGCTTGTCTACCTGTGGCCTTTAGTATCTCTGCAGCCTGTCTGTGGTCTCCAGCACGTCTCCTGTCTGCCTGTGGCTTACAGTAACATTGCTATTTGTCTGCGGTCTTCAGGATGTCTCCTGTCTGTTTGCAGCCTTCAGTACCTTTGGTAATGGTATTCTGTCTGCTATGCGGGTCTTGTGTCTGACCCATCTGCTGTACCACAGTACGTGGTCTGTGTGCCCAATGGAACCTTGGGCATAGATTCCACCTCACTTAGTGAGCCCCCTTTTTGTGACAGCTCATAAAGGACTCCTCATGGTGTTAACCACATGGTCTGCAGACCAGTCTCAGGCTGTCATTGCATTTGAGTAAAAAAAAAAGACTCATCACTGAAGAGTATAGACTTTCATGCCAGCTTTCATTCCCGTTTTAGGCTTCTTTCACACTAGCGTCGGAATCTCCCCGTCGCAATGCGTCGGGGAGAGATTCCGATGCTAGCGTTTGCTGCATTGCACAATGGAGGCAGCGGATGCATTTTTCCGGCGCATCCACTGCCCCATTGTAAGGTGCGGGGAGGTGGGGGCGAAGTTCCGGCCGCGCATGCGCGGTCGGAAAAAGCAGTCCGTCGGGAGAAAAAAACGTTACATGTAGGGTTTTTTTCTCCCGACGGTCCGCCAAAGCACGACGCATTCGTCGCAAGACGGATGCGAAGTGTGCAAATCCGTCGCAAATGCGTCGTCAATAGAAGTGTATGGGGAAAAAACGCATCCTGCAAGCACTTTTGCAGGATGCGTTTTTTCTGCAAAACGACGCATTGTGACGGATTTAAAAAAACGCTAGTGTGAAAGTAGCCTTACTCTGCATATTGATAGCCTTTGAGAGTATCGATGTTAGATCAACAGAACACCTGTAGCTGGATGCTTGGCTCATAGTAGCAAACTCCGTCCGATGGTTTATGCTGACTCTGTTTCACACCTCAGACTTTGTATGTGATGACTAATTTTACTTGCAGTACAGTTTGTAGGTGAACTTGCTAAGTTTTTAAGAGAAGAATAAGAAGACACTTGAGGAAAAAACGGTGCCTTTGTGCCTCAAGCATCCGTTTTAGCATTTTTTGTGCATTTCCTGAGTGCCTTTTAATGTTTTTCATTGCCGGCAGGTTTTTTTTTTAGCTTTTTTCCATAGTTTTTGAGGCGCCTTTTTTACTAGTATTTTCTAAACGTTTTAAACTCCGTTGAACAATGAAGAAACCACTAGCAATTTTTAAAGCAAAAACACTTAAAGGCATCTGGATATGTTTTAAGACATCCCATTGACGTTTGCTATAAAGTCCAGAGCCTCTCACCTAGCCAAATTAATTCTCATGCTTTGCATTGACGAGGGCCAACAGCCCGAAACACCGTGTCTGCGAATTGATATACTGATATTGCATGACTCGTTAAAGGGTTGATTGTAACTTGTAGGATCGCTACTTCCAACAGGTGGTGATATAGAGTTTAAGTCCTTTTTCTCTCTGAAGAGGCAATTTGCATACTATTATGCCTAGAGTGTCTTCAGAGTTGGAAAAGCCTGGAGACTGGTCAGTTTTGTTTTTTGACCCCTTCATCCCCGAGCCTGTTTTCACCTTCATGACCAGGCCAAATTTTACAATATTGGCCAGTGTCAATTTATGTGGTAATAAAGCTGGAACGCTTCAAAGGATCTCACCGATTCTGAGACTATTTTTTGTGACATATTCTTCTTCATGATAATGTTAAAAATGTTTAACATGACTTGCATTTATTTGTGAAAAAATCTGAAATTTGGTGAAAATTTTCAAAGTTTTGCAATTTTCAAACTTTTAATTGTTATGCCCTTACATTTTTCCACATGCCTATTTTAAATCAGCACAATTTTTGAAACATAATTTTTATTTAGTTAGCAAACTTAGCAAGTTAGAAGGGAAAGTTACTCCATTCTAAAAACTGCACCCCTCAAGGTGCTGAAAACCACAATCAAGAACTGAAGCAATGTGTAAGAAAAAAATGAACATGTAATTTGCTTTCACAACATTTTTTTTAGACCCAAATTGTTTTATTTTCACATGGGTCATTTTACATTTGAGCCCCTCATGTGCCTATACAGTGGAAACTCTCCACAAGTGACCCTATTTTGGAACCTTGACCCCCCAATGAATTTCTGTAGATGTATGGTGAGGACTTTGAACCCATAGGTGCTTCAAAGAAATTATAACATTGAGATGTGAAAATAAAAAAAAATTACATTTTTTCCACAAAAATGTTCTTTTAGCCCCAATTTTTTTATTTTCACAAGGGTAAAAGGAGAAATGTGTTGTGCAATTACTCCTGAGTATGCTGATACCCCATATGTGGGGGAAAACTACTGTTTGGGCACAAGGCAGGGCTTGGAAAGGAAGGAGTGACATTTGGAAGGCAGACTTTGATGGAATTGTCTTTGGGAGTCATGTCGCATTTAGAGAGTCCCTGATGTGCATATACAGTGCAAACCCCCCCTAGTGACCCTGTATTGGAATTGAGCTACTGTTTTTCTGGTACGTGAATTTTTTTATGTAGTGGCATACGTGTGTCGTGTACAGTGCATCAGGTTGGCATATGAGTTGTATAAGTCAGAAATAAATTTATTAGTCCATAGATGAGTAGTAGACTCTAAAACAATCTTTCATACACACACCATAGATAATATAAATCCGATCCAGTCATGTGACCGAACAATAGCCTGTAGAAAGCCGCATGTTCACGCATGCGCATACACCAGCGTCCCGCCGTTGCCCCCGCTTTTAATTATTTAATCTAATATATTGGTCACTTTATTATTTCATATTTATGCACAGGCCTCTTGTAACCATTTGCAGCTCATTAATATGCACATTTGCACTTTCTATATGCAATTATGCACTTTCACTATATACAGTAGTAATGCTGCTGAATACCACTATTTATATTATTGTTTTACAATGAGTGCATTCCAAAATATTGTTTTGGTTGGATTGTATTACATCACTTTTTTTCCCCTTTACCTTACATGCAGTGGGCATATGCACTTGTGTCCCGTGCCTCTCTTTTTTCTTCCCCGATGTCGTCCAGTTCATATCCACATGGTGAGGGGCTAGGCACCATCCCCGTCGGGTGATTAGATTAAGGACGTTCACCGGGGGCGGAGTGGGGGCGATGGCGGGACGCTGGTGTATGCACATGCGTGAACATGCGGCTTTCTACAGGCTATTGTTCGGTCACATGACCGGGACGGATTTATATTTATATCGGACTGATACCTTACCTAGGCCATGCCCCCTGAGGAAGCAACAATTTGAATGCAAAACGCGCATCGGGATACGTGGTCGAGGTAAAGGCAGGACACATCATCGCCATGGGTAATTAACCCTTTTGTTTGTTACCAAACAGCATTTTCCATGGATGTTGGATGCAGCAGTGACTATAAACATAAGGATGAATGACCTCGGGGAGATCAAAACATCCAACACCGCGGAGACACCATCATGTGTTTCTCAACGCAGTGATCCAGAACACTGCCCCGATCCCTTATGGAAATATGCAAATGCATGTAGAAAAGCCGCGGAGACACCATCACGTGTTTCTCAACGCAAGCAATACATAGCCAGGTCTTTCACCCGGAAGGAACAACCACGGGAAGGGCAGCATCCAAAAAGGAAAACCACCTATGCCAAAACATGGTATCCATCCACAGACAGCTGTTTCGGGGTATTTGCCCCTAATCAGTGTGGAGTAGGAAACGGGCTATTAGGAGCAGTGCCTAGTAAAAGAACTATAAACATAAGGAAGAATGACCTCGGGAGATCAAAACATCCAACACCGCGGAGACACCATCACGTGTTTCTCAACGCAGTGATCCAGAACACTGCTCCCATCCCTTATGGAACATATGCAAATGCCTGTAGAAAAGCCGCGGAGACACCATCACGTGTTTTTCAACACAAGCAATAAATAGCCAGGTCTTTCACCGGGAAGGAACATTTGGCATAGATGGTTTTCCTTTTTGGATGCTGCCCTTCCCGTGGTTGTTCCTTCCCGGTGAAAGACCTGGCTATTTATTGCTTGCATTGAGAAACACATGATGGTGTCTCCGCGGCTTTTCTACATGCGGATGCAGTAGTGAGACATAGCGATTTCTACATTTGTTTGCTAAGGTATGCTCAGCCACACACATGTGATGTACTGTGGCTCATTGCAATAGATTACATGCGCTGCTGTCCTTTCTTAGGCCTCATTTTTTACACCTGTGGATTCAATCACTCAGTGATTTACAACCCATCTATTGTATGAATTGTCGATTTCTTTGGATCTAATTTGTTTTGGTATGCTATTTGTATTTATTACAACAATACATTTTTGGTGAGATTTTATTGGCATATTTAGACTCGATTTTCTCCTTGATTAAGCATTGTTTAGTGAGTTGCCTTTGACATGGCTAAATGCTACTATACTGGTAAATATATGTGGATACATTTGTAACATAATGCTGTCCTCCTTTGTATTACTATCTTACATAGTTTTGTATCATCTGCAAAAATAGATACTTGACAAGGTGACCCCCCATAGCTACTAGGAATGGTGACATAATCTGACAATGTATGAGAGTTTTTCATGCACTAAGCCAGCTACTTACACTTCTACACAAGCACAGAAAGTTATTTGGAATCATCACTGTTTGAATCATCACTGTCAAATCTAGAATTTACATTCTTATAGAAGCTGATGCCTCCTAAACCCATGATGATATGGATTAATACATTTATTTTTATCTCTTAGAAAACATTCAAATATTTTACCCAGATTGTAATACATACATATTATAACTAAATAGAAACGTTGACACAGAGTTCTGCTGAAGCCCTACCTACCAAATTAATCCTACATTTATTTTGTGTTAATACAGATACAGCGGTAGACTTGTAGACATTTTCAGCAAAGAACAAATGGACTGGCTGTGGAACTTTAGTGGGAGGAAATCCTTTTGGATAGGTGAATATTTGACTATGATTGTAATTGAACTATACCATTATTGTCATTTGTCTAGTAATATTTTCATTGAACTATCATCCACTCTGTTAAACTTTTCAACCACTCTGTCTGAAAAAAACAGAGATTCATGTAGGTACCTATAGTTGTAAACTCAGGTGTCTTGGGCCCCACCCTTCATCTTTCTGGAGGATGCACTTGTCAATTTTTAATTCCATCATAAATGTGTCAATGCACATGCAAAAATATAATTGATGAGGTCAAATAGATAAGAAATAGGCTCTAAAAAGCACACGATTGGTTTACAAATCTGCCCTTTTATGGAGCTTCTTTCGGCTGGACCATACTGATCTAGCTTATGTACATTAGCAGAAGTTAGATTTATTTTAATGGAACTGTGATTCATATGCTAAAAGCAGTTGTCACAATTCTTCTTCACAATAATTTAAGCTCATCCGAGAAAGAGATTTGAAAATGAATTTAGAGGATTTACAAAAATGCATGTACTATGTACAAAAGTACTGGGACACCCATACATTACAACTACAGGAGCTTTTTTTTACAGCTTCCAATCTGGGAAATACTTCTACAAGATTATGGAGTGTTTCTGTGGGAATTTTTCCCTGTTTATACAGAACAGGATTTATGAAGCCAGACACTGATGTTGAACAGGAGGGCCTAATTCACAATATCATTCCTAGTAAAGGTGTACAATGGAGTTGAGGTCATGGCTTTGTGCAGTACCAGCCAATTTCTTCCACCCCGTATCATCGCTCAACCATGCCTTTATGAAACTTGCTTTGTCCAATGGGGCAGCCATTCTGGAAAAGGGCCTTCCCCAAACTTTTCCCACAAATTCTCCAAAATTTCTTAGTATGCTAAAGACTTAAAATTCCCTTCACTGGAACGAAGAGGTCTAGACCAATCCCTGAAAACAACATTTCTCCACCAAACTTTACAGTTGGCACAATTCAGTCAGGCAGTTAAGGTTGTCCTGATATTCACCAAACCCAGACTTGTTCATTAGACTTGCAGGTAGAGAAACATGATTCAGTCATGTAAAATCCATGCCATGAAGGTCCTGGTGCACAGTTTTAGAGCTAAGATTAATACTACTGGAGGTTTGGAACTCTCCAGTTATTGATACAGCAGAGAATTGGCGACTTGTATGCCTCAGTATCTGGTGACCCTTCTCTGTAACTTTATGTGGTCCACCACCTTATAACCGAGTTGTCGTTCTTAAATGCTTCCACTTTTTAATAATACCACTCACAGTTGATTGTGTTAATACTTACTTCCTAAATTCCAAGGACTGATTTGTTCTAATGGTGGTAACCTATTACAGCATCAAAATCCAATTCCACGAGCTTCTTAGGATGAACCAATCTTTCACAAATGTTAGCAAAGGTACACTGCATGGCTAGATGCTGGATTTTATACAGCTGTGGCAATAATACCAAGTGAGAAACCTGAAATCAATGTTTAAGAGGTGTGTCTCAATACTTTTTACCATATAGTGTCCCTATCAAAAAACCTATTACACCAAAGCTAACTGTTTATAGTTCCCTTCTGGTATGACCAATTATACCACAACATAACACATGACTGTAGCAGCCAATTGTTGGTTGCAGGATAGCTTGTCCATGGCAAGGGACTACAGAAACTACATGGACATAGGCCAATGTCTGTCTATTCATCATTTTAAAGCAAAAAGGTGGGAAGACCCATAAACCTGTATTGTTATTTTTGTCAACACTACATTAGACAGCACTGATCATGAAAATATTTAATAAAGAGATACTAATATTAGTTGCCCGGTCAATGTATATTATGAAATGACATGTAGTTTTACAATATACCTGGAAAGGTGATATGTTTTGTAGATATATAGCACTACCATGCAGAGACAATAATTACAGGAGCTATTTATAATATGGGAGAAACATATTAACTAATTATTTCTATGTAAAGGCCTCAATGATCGAGTATCCCTTGGCAAATGGGAATGGAGCAAAGGAGAAAAGGCAATGTACACCAACTGGAAAAGAAGTCCGTCTCATCCGTCAAAAAAGGGGAGGAACTGTGCTTCAGTACAAAAGAGAGGAAAATGGCAGGTCAAGAACTGCCGAAAGACTTATCATTATATATGCTCAAAGAATATGTAACAAATCTGACTTTTTACTAAGTGCTGTACATCTCTACATATATTTATTATTTTCATGTTGAATGACTTTATATGGTTATTTGACAATTATATCTTCTACAAATATAAATCAATCTATCTATTTGTATATTATCCATCCAATATTTGAAGACACTGGTAGTAATTTAGGTATTACATCAGAATGGTATTAAGTAGTGTTGACTGAATTTTCATCAGTGTTATTTTACATGCTAAAGCCTAATTGTATTTGCCAGCATGCTTATTGTTTCTCATCTTGTCTAGGAAACAAGTTATAAGTTTTAATTACTATACTTTCAAAAGTACAAAGGACTAATTAGTGAAAGTAAATCAGGCTTTATCTATGTCAAGATCAGCTTCTCAACATATGTCAAGAAATCAAGATAGATAAGTAGTGGTGGACTTGGGCATCTTTATGGGTTCCTATAAATGTGATGTTAAATTCATAGATTATTTTTTTAAAAGTTACATTTACATTTTTACTCCCAGCTTTCCAGACACCACAAATACCAGGACTACAGAATCTTGCATATGCAGCTATTAACAATAAATATTAAACTCACACATTTTCCTATAATATGTATGATAGCCAATGCGCCTTTCAGCATGTTTTTGCATCACGACTGCCCTTTGGGTGCAAGCTGGGGGTGTACCAACTGATATTTACCCTAGGTAACTTTAACTACTTGCTTGTCTGTCGGAAAAGGTTTTTCTTCGGGTTCTATAACCCGTCAGATGTACATCAGGTGTAAGGCTACGTTCACATTAGCGTTGTGCGGCGCAGCGTCGGCGACGCAAAGCACAACGCATGCAAAACGCATGCAAAACGCAGGGTTTGGTGACGCATGCGTTCATTTTTTGCATGATTTTTGGCGCAGAAAAAACTGCATCATGCAGCGTCCTCTGCGCCCTGACAATTGCGCCAAAATGACGCATGCGTCACAAAACGCAAGACAACGCATGTCCATGCGCCCCCCATGTTAAATATAGGGGCGCATGACGCATGCGTCGCCGCGGCTGCGCCCGACACTGCGCCGCACAACGCTAATGTGAACGTAGCCTAAGAGCCTGTTCACACTAAAAATATTTTCCTCTATACTTGTCTGCTAACTGGGCTGTCCATTTCTATGTCAGTTATCATTCATACTATTTATGCAACAATTGTGGTGTTTGCCTTTGTTTTGCATGTTATTGGACTGACAGTGATATTATCAGTGATATATTATAGTAAATATGTTGGCTTGTTTATTTGCTTGGTATTTTTCACACTGATGTCTTATAAAAATTATCTAATCACACAATCTTTATTTTCAGTTTTGTTTTTTGGTTGTAATGAGATTCAGTAAAAATTTAGTTTAATAAAATATTTTGTAATTCTTTGTGTGTTATTTGTTAATCATTGTAAGGATCACTTGCTTTCTGGCAGTGCTTCAGGTATACCCAGACATTGGGTTCTTTAAGGTTTATTAACTGTCCTAAACAATCACAGGATTCAAATGAAAGTAACAAAGGGAAAACAAAACAAAAGCAATCCCTTCTCTGGGTAGACAATGTAAGGTGTCTACCGGACGCATAGTTGATGGGCGGTATGTATCACAGAGATAATAATAATAATTTTATTTATATAGCACCGACATATTCCGCAGCGCTTTACATTTTAGATGTGACTTATTCATACAATAGACATTACAGCATAACAAAAACATAGATCAAAACAGATACCAAGAGGAGTGAGGACCCTGCTCGCAAGCTTACAATCAGAGAAGGTTGTCATCTGTGATGTAATCCTGGAGTATTGCTCTAGTGCAGGGGTCCCCAACTCCAGTCCTCAAGGCCCACCAACAGGTCATGTTTTCAGGATTTCCTTTGCATTGCACAGGTGATGCAATTATTACCTGGGCAAGACTAAGGAAATCCTGAAAACATGACATGTTGGTGGGCCTTGAGGACTGGAGTTGGGGACCCCTGCTCTAGTGCACATAGTACTAAGAGGTATGTTTGGTGCATCTGGGCCAGGTTTTACGGGCAACCTGAGAGATGGGCTGTCGACATACTCTACCTCTTGGTGTGGTTCACATGTTAAAATAGAGTCTGTTGTTTGACTCATGGTCTGTGTGGGGAGGAAGATGTAATCCTGTATGTTATATCCAGACTGAGCTGGTATACTGGATGCTATCCAGCCCGTGGGATCTGGACTGGCTCTAAGAGACATTTGTCAAGAACTGTTTACTTTGTTTTGCCTGCACTGAAGGCAGTTTGTTTTTCCTTTGCTTGTGACTGGTTTATGAAGCACCAATAAACCAGCAGGTACATTTAAATAGAAATGCTTCCTGTGTTGCCTCAAGATGCACCCAAGTGAGTAGCAATCCCACTGCAGGTTAAGCAAATGTTCTTTCATCCTTGCAGTGACACAGGTCTTGCTTCTCACTCACTTGGATCAGCAGCGACATGAGCCATTTTAGGAGCTGCAAATATGGATTGGAGTAATGCTACCAGCCATTCCCACCCAATCTCTTTGTAATGCTTGCGCCCAGACAGGTTAGCGCGACCGTGGATTGTGGCCCCACTGTGCCACAGACCAAACTAGTCATGGAGGGGCATCACTAAGCAACTATCTTCGTGTTCGCTTGAGCTTCTAGTGGTGAGGTCAGGCTTATGCAGCACATAGTGCTAGGTTCTAGTCCAGGTAGGCGCAGTCAAGCAGCAAACTGCAGATGTGGTCAGGCAGGAAGCTGCAGAGGGGGTCAGGCAGGAAGCTACATATGCGGTCAGGCAGGAAGCCGCAGGCACAGTCCAGCATAGGACAATTACAAGGACATGTATACACAGGAGAGACAAAATAGAGTTCACACTAGACCAATACCAGGACAGGTACAAGCAGGACAGAGAGGACCAGATTCAAACAGGGTACTTACAATGAAGTAGTAAGTGTACACAAAGATCACTAACATTGTACAGTGACAACATAGAGATAGGTACTGGTTCAGATACTGCAGAGTTTTTTTTTTATATAAGTGTCAGTACAGACAAGGTATGTCTTTAGAGATAGAAGCAGGTTCAGATACTTCAAGTTTAAGGAATAGGAACAGGGTCAGACACAACATGTTAGGGAAATATCCAGACTTGGATACAAACAGTTCAGTGATAGGTACTAATTCAGACAAGGACAGACATTTACAAGTTCAGGATTCAGGCCTGGGTATTCAGCCCCCAGAGTGGTGGAAACAGGAGAGGTCAGATACAGGTACAGACTCAGAGTACAGGCCTGGGTATACAGCTCCAAGGGTGGCAGAAACAGTAACAGGCAAGATCAGAAACAGGACAGGACCTGGCAACTCTGTAGTTGCACACAGACTGAAAGAGAATATTGATCAAGCACCTTCCCATTAGTTGAGGTGCCTTAAGTACCAAATGCCTCTTAGCAGTAGGCTGGAGGCACATTAGGAATGTGCACACTGTCTCTTTAAGAATCAGGAAGGGCAGGTGCGGTCACCCTAAGCATGCAGCCAGGAAGTATGCACACAGCAAGTAGAGGACTTGGAGCTTACTGCACAGTCTGGAGTGGTGAGTAAGTTGGTATCCCTGCATGGTGGAGGATGGGAAGCCATGCATTGACATTGGCAGGGATGTTACAGTACCCCACGTACAGTCTAGTCCATCAAGACATCCTTAGGGTAGAACAAGGTGGGTGTGATTCCAGGAACCTTAGAGTGCCAAGTCTCTCTCTGCAACAAGATCAGCTATCACCATAGAAGATACAACAACCTGGACTTCTTTCTTTTGGTTGGTTGGAATCAGAGACTTGAAGGCTTTCGTCTTGACATCTTCAACTGCCACATGGGAACTGAAGGCACCTTCAAAGGGTCCATCTTCTGCCCGTTGTCCAGAAAAATACATCTTTGAAGCAGGGAGGTTATTGGGAACTGATCATTGGTACAAGCATTGGAGATGTGTGGAGAAATCGTCACCGTTTTCTTTTCATTGGAGACATCAGCACACCATGACTCGACAACTAGCAGACCAGGTGGAGAAGATGACGACACTGCTGAATGACTTTGACATATGGGGCCTGGAAGCCTCT
The DNA here is from genome assembly GCF_032444005.1 of Ranitomeya imitator. Lineage (NCBI taxonomy): Eukaryota > Metazoa > Chordata > Amphibia > Anura > Dendrobatidae > Ranitomeya > Ranitomeya imitator. The sequence continues at coordinate 465,734,908 of NC_091282.1, read as the reverse complement.
TGTGATTCGCTTGATCCCAACTAAGCACCACACTGGATCTCCAGACCAGAACGGGCACTAGAGTTCTCGACATGTTCCCATGCAGTGATGCCGGGAGGGATGTTACACTCTTTGGCAGCTCCTAAATCCAGAACTCAAAATATGGTCCCAATAAAAACCTCTCAACATTCTAACATTGCTGGAACCTTCATCTCCAGGATCTACATCACCGAGGATAGCCACCTCAGTGATATATATCTCCCATCCAGGACCTTACCACCTCCTACTTTACACCATTTACTGTATATTATTAATGTTTTAGAGAGGTTAGTTATGTGAATTTCTTGTTCGGGTATTGCTGATCAGTTAGGTACTTGACTGTATTACCACTTGCATTATTGTGTAAACTGTGCAGAATTAAAGAGCAAAAGAGTATTTTACCCATAGCATCATTTTTATGCATATTTTCTAACACCAAGATGTATAAACTGGAATGCTTATTGGATAAAACATTTTAGTTGCCGTGTATTTGTGTAATAAGGGTGGGTGTGGCCTAAAGATACCAAATCCCTTTATAAAAGAGTGCAGAATTAATAGGCAGCTTGATTTCCTCATGCAAATTGGGCCAAAAAAAACAAACATTCCCATAAATATTTTAATTTACTAAATCTATGTATATCTGCATGTAATGAATTGTGAATGTGTTTATATACGCACCTACTGGCATTTTTTCTCCAAGATACAGCACCATTCTGCTCCTCTTCTTAGTGATGTCACCACTATCTGTTCACACTGTGCTCTGCGTGACTCGGAAGTCTACAGACCATCAGAAAGAGATTCCATAAGCTTTCAGTGTAAAAGAGACTTCCGACTCACACATAAAGTATAAAGTGGGCTGGATAGTCTGAAGAATGGTGACATCAAAGAGAAGAAATGTGAAATGGCGCTGGATCCTGGAGAGGGCCGCGGTAGGTGTGTATGTTAACACACTCACATCACATAACCTTACATACACATATACACAGGTTTATCTAAAAAAAAAATCTTCATGGGAGTGCTTCTTTTGTTATTGGTCACTGATATTTTTGTGAAATGTCAGAAATGTATCGTTGTACATTTTAAGTTGTTTGGTTATTATTTTTGTTGTAACAGAAGATAATAAACAATTGAGATGGGAAAATTTACAATTTTAATATAGTTGCATAATAATTCTGCACACTAATAGTTACCCAATAAATATGTTCACATAGATCAGGGTTGCCAACCATTCAGAAATTCCAGAACAGTCCATAAAAATAGGCCACTTTTTTGCCCTCTTCATAAAAAATTTTGAGATGTCCGTGATTGTTTTAAGGGTGAAAAAATGTATTCAGAATATTTTGACTGTAATTATCAACTTACAGTTTACAGTGAATGCATCTATAAAAATAATAATAATCTTTATTTTTATATAGCACTAACATATTCCGCAGCGCTTTACAGGTTGCACACATTATCATCACTGTCCCCGTTGGGGCTCACAATCTAAATTCCCTATCAGTATGTCTTTGGAATGACATGAACATCTTGTCACGATTCACACCGTGACCATCACCCCCACGTCACAGATCGGGGTGACTTTAGGCCAACAGACGGCTATCACATGTGCAGGGAGGCATATCTTAGTTATCCCTCCACTGAGACAATGTGATGAAAAAAAAACACACACAAGGCTATTGACCTCTTAGTTTACAGCAGGGGCTTACTTTAATTATCCCACTGCTCTTCAATATACCACGAACTGCAGGGAGTTATGTAAATCCCGCTTTACAGTTCCACTTGAAAACTTGCAGCTCTCTGGCGCCCCCCTCACCCTCAGGTCAGACTAGGTACTGCACCTAGGGTAATTAGTCACCAGAAAAGCTGCCTGCTATGTACTGGCTATTGGTCACGCTGCAGCGAGGTGAAATAACTACTCCCATGCAGGCAGGAACAATAATTATCAACGCCGCAGTCGCTACAACGACTCCCAATGGCACAGCCCACGATATGCTGCCACCAGCTTCGATTAAACGGGTCCGAAGCTAATCCAAAACAGTAGCGTAATTCCCTTCAGAAGACTTAGGGTACGTTTTAGAGCAGGAAGAACGAAGCTAGTAATTTATATATTTTACTCCGAAAGTTGAAGGCAGTGTTTATAAAAAGGCATATAAAGATGTTACAAAAGAGACAATTAAAATATGTAAAAAGTAATTATAAAAGAAAGGGATTAAATGAGAAAAGGTAAAACTCACATGTTCTCAGTTCATGTCATCTTTGCATCTGATGTATTTGTACCGTATATCAGAATTATGGGCTGTGGACATGTACTGCATCTCTTCTAATCACAATGATATATTATGGTTTTCCAACGTGTCCGTAAAAATATTGTCTATCCATGATTTTTGATAAGCTGTCCAGTAGAAAAGAAAAAGTCAAGTTGGCAACCCTAAAAGCGGATAGGGTCAGGCTCAACCACTGTTAGGTGCTCAGGGGTAAAACGGTAAGACAATACAAAAGATCTAACCCCGGCACACTCCAAAAACATGAAGACAGAACTGTTGATTTCAAAATTTTTTTATTATATCTTGTGCAAAAGAGAATGGTTTCCAACGTTTCGGCTTAGGCACGATCCTTCGTCAGGAAGACTGTCTTATGGTAGTTATATCGTATGTAGGTTCCGGGATCTCAGATTGCCCTATGGAAGTCTGTCAAAAGTGGTCTTGATTGGCCAGCAGAATGGAATTAAATTAAACTGTTCACATTCATTGTAGACTATCCTTTGTTGTCAATTGCTAGGAATACAGATGTATTGAGATAGACTTAGCCTTTGTATCTTTAAAAAGTAATGGAATGCGCATAAGGTGTTGTAAGAGGTAGTTAGACCACAATGAGCCTTATTTACTGATCATAAGAAAGGCTGCAGCTGGCATGTGGCTACCACCCTGTGTCCTTGTTAGTGACCGCTTCAGTGTGGAGGCAAGGAGCATACACAGTAGCGTAACTACCGGGGGGCAGAGGATGCGGGTGCCCCGGACCCAGTGCTCTGAGGGGGCCCACTCAGAGCTACGCTACTGTAACTGTTACATTTACATTCTGCGGCAGAGCAGGGGGAATCAATCTCCCTGCTCTGCCACACGGCTGCTATGGGAACCTCAGGGCAGGGGGTACCCGGTGCCAGCAGTTGGTCCCCCGCCATCATCGGAAGATCAGCTATACTGGCATTTAGCCGATACAACTGATCGCATTGATGGGAGAAGGGGCGCTGCGCTCCTTCTCCCTTCATCCCCCTGTCAGTGCGGTGTCTGACATCGCCAACACTGACAGTGGGCGCGATAACGTCAATGCCCGGCACCCGCTGTCAGGAGATCAGTGGGAGCAACGCAGGAACCAGGAAGAAAAGAGGTGAGTATTTATTTTTTTATGGGTGCTGCTGCCTTATTACAGGGTCTGACTATGGGGATGCTGCCTTATTACAGGGTCTGACTATGGGGGCTGCCTTATTACAGGGTCTGCCTATGGGGGTGCTGCCTTATTACAGGGTCTGACTATGGGGGTGCTGCCTTATTACAGGGTCTGACTATGGGGGCTGCCTTATTACAGGGTCTGACTATAGGGGCTGCCTTATTACAGGCTCTGCCGTCATATTACAGGGTCTGCCTATGGGGGTGCTGCCTATTACAGGGTCTGCCTATGGGGGTGCTGCCTTATACTACAGAGTCTGCCTATGAGAGTACTGCCTTATTGCAGGGTCTGCCTTTGGGGGCTGCCTTATGCTATAGAGTCTGCCTATGGGGAGTGCATTATACTATATTGTGGACTATTTGGTGCTTTATGCTACTGCATATGGAGGCTATCTAGGGGGCCATCATACAGTATGGAGATTACAGTGTGGGGGTCATTATACATTGTTGGAGACATCAAACAGTTTGGGGGCTACTAAGGGGTCAGTATACTGTGTGGGTGGTACTATACAGTGAGGGGGCATTATACTGTGTATAAGAGAGCATCATACTGTGTATAGGGGAGCTGTACAGGGGGAGACTAGGGACATTATTAAATGTAAAGTGGGCACTTATTGTTATAGGGGAACTCAGGTTACTGTGTCTATTAAAGGGGCACACAAAGGGCATGATTACTTTCTAGGGGGCAAAATGTGGGCACTGTTTTACGATACGATACGATACGATACACTTTATTGATCCCGTGGGAAATTATGGTATCACAGCAGCACGACTTAAATCATAAAAATCATAAAGGAATTACATAGTTGACATGACAGTTTGTTGACGGAAGAACATTATACATTAGAATAGGACATACACAACAAGTGAACTGAAATGTAGAGAAATAAGTAGACATTCACCTTGGTGGTTTAACCCTAATGTTATTATTGTACATTCCCATGGCAGTTGGCACAAATGATTTCCTATATTTTTCCTTCTTACACCTCAGAAGTATAAGCCGGTTGCTGAAGGTGCTCTTCTGTCTCATGAATAGCTCATATAGTGGATGTGCATTATTGTTCATAATTGCCATACACTTTACATAGTAACATAGTAACATAGTTAGTAAGGCCGAAAAAAGACATTTGTCCATCCAGTTCAGCCTATATTCCATCATAATAAATACCCAGATCTACGTCCTTCTACAGAACCTAATAATTGTATGATACAATATTGTTCTGCTCCAGGAAGACATCCAGGCCTCTCTTGAACCCCTCGACTGAGTTCGCCATCACCACCTCCTCAGGCAAGCAATTCCAGATTCTCACTGCCCTAACAGTAAAGAATCCTCTTCTATGTTGGTGGAAAAACCTTCTCTCCTCCAGACGCAAAGAATGCCCCCTTGTGCCCGTCACCTTCCTTGGTATAAACAGATCCTCAGCGAGATATTTGTATTGTCCCCTTATATACTTATACATGGTTATTAGATCGCCCCTCAGTCGTCTTTTTTCTAGACTAAATAATCCTAATTTCGCTAATCTATCTGGGTATTGTAGTTCTCCCATCCCCTTTATTAATTTTGTTGCCCTCCTTTGTACTCTCTCTAGTTCCATTATATCCTTCCTGAGCACCGGTGCCCAAAACTGGACACAGTACTCCATGTGCGGTCTAACTAGGGATTTGTACAGAGGCAGTATAATGCTCTCATCATGTGTATCCAGACCTCTTTTAATGCACCCCATGATCCTGTTTGCCTTGGCAGCTGCTGCCTGGCACTGGCTGCTCCAGGTAAGTTTATCATTAACTAGGATCCCCAAGTCCTTCTCCCTGTCAGATTTACCCAGTGGTTTCCCGTTCAGTGTGTAATGGTGATATTGATTCCCTCTTCCCATGTGTATAACCTTACATTTATCATTGTTAAACCTCAAACTTTCTCAGAGTTCTTTTCTCCACTACCTCCCCAAAAGAGTCCAGATTGCAGCCGACAGCAGAACTTGCCTTCTTAATAATCTTATTCAGCTTATTAGCATCAGAGGCCCGCACACTACTACGCCAGCACGTGATTGCAAAAAAGATGGCACTTGCCACCACAGATTGGTAGAACATTTCTAACATTTTGCTACACACATTAAAAGACCTCAGTTTCCTTAGGAAATACAATCTGCTAATCCCCTTCTTGTAGACAAACTCTGAGTGGCATCTCCAGTCCAGTTTGCTATCCAAATGGACCCCCAAATATTTGTAACTCTCCACCTGCTCTACCTCCTGACCAGCAATAGTGATCGGTAAGCATTCCATCTTTATCCTGCTATAGTTGGCCACCAACTCCTTAGTTTTCTTAACATTTAGTTGTAGATAGTTACCATTGCACCAATCCACGAAATTCGACACCACCCTTCTATATTCCTCATCCCCCTGATCTCCCCTAATACAACCCACAACTACGGATTCATCCGAAAATTTTTGAAGGTGGCAAAGTTCAGATTTATACTGAAAGTCTGAAGTATACAGTGTGAATAGAAAGGGCACAAGCACCGTTCCCTGGGGGGCACCTACACTGCTCAATAATCTGCTTGACACCACTGCTCCCATCTGTACAAACTGTGGCCGATCTGATAGGTAGTCAGTTATCCAATTTCTCATCCCCTCCTCAACCTTCATATCAGTCATCTTTTTGTGTAGTAAAAGTGGCTGCAGGGAGTTAAATGCACTCGAGAAATCGAAGAACATCGCTCGCACCATGGTTCCGTCAGTCTCCAGAAATGAATGTACCCTATGTAACAGAGAAAGGATAGCATCATCCACCCCCAATCTATGTCGGTAAGCAAACTGAAGGGGATCGATAAAAGCATTGACCCTCGGTCTTAAGTGAGCAAGCACTAATCTTTCCAAGGCCTTCATAGCGTGAGATGTTAAGGCTACAGGACGATAGTCATTTAGGGTTGCAGGAGAAGTCGTCTTGGGTACCGGCACCAGACAGGAAGTTTTCCATAACACAGGTACCCTCTGTGTTTATACACTTCCATTAAATAGGCGCGTAAAGACAGTACACAGCTGGTCTGCACAAACTTTAAGGACACGTGAGCTGAGTCCATCAGGTCCTGCAGCTTTACCAATGACTTAAACTGCCTCCTCACATCATTTTCGGATACTCTAAAATTGGTCTGCTCATCCTCCAATATCGATGTTGCAGAATTTGCACCCAGTTCCCATCCACTATCAGTTGGCATTACACATGTACTGCTAAATCTATTGAAATACTCATTCATCTCATTAGCCTTGTCGATTGTTCCTGGATCATTTTCAGGCCTCAGCTTAAGCCCAGTCAGTAATTTCATTCCTGCCCAAACCTCTCTGGTATTATTGTGGGACAGTTTCTTTTCAAGTTTAATTCTGAAGGCTTCCTGGGCCTCCTTTATTTTATGCTTCAATTCATGCTGTATCATTTTAATTTCCTCTTTGTCACCCAGTTTAAATGCCTTTTTTTTCCTGTTGAGCAGATGCTTCAATTCCTTTGTTATCCATGGCTTGTTGTTTGCAAAACACCTAATCTTTTTAGTCGGCACCAACATATCAGTGCAGAAGTTAATGTAGTCAGTCACTCTACCAACCACTTCATTAACATTTGTATACTCGTCCATTGTCCCAAGCAGCACATCCCAGTCTGTAAGATGAAAGCAATCCTGTAAAGCCTGTTCATTTGTTGGACTCCACATTCTAACTGATTTAATCTTAGCAGGCTGTGTACTAACAACAGGTTGGTAGACTGGTGACAATAGTACAAGATTGTGATCAGACTTCCCCAAGGGCGGCAGGGTAGAGGATGAATAAGCATTCTTGACATTCGCATAGAGTAAGTCCAACGTAATTTTGTCACGTGTTGTACATTTAACAAATTGATAGAATTTAGGTAAGGCAGTAGACATTTTAGCCCGGTTAAAATCCCCAGAGATTACAGTAAGCGAGTTGGGGTGTTTCATCTGGAGCCGGGCAATGACTCCTGACAGCACTTCACCTGCAGCCTCATGGTTTGCAGTTGGTGGTATGTACAACACTATTGCAGTAACAAGCGAGAATTCTCTAGGAATATAGTAAGGTCTGAGGCCAACAGCTAGCAATTCAATGTTCGGACAACAATGGCGCTCCCTTACAGTCACATGCCCCTGATTGCACCAACCATTGTTTATGTAGAGTATAACTCCACCACCCTTTTTTTTGCCGCTCTTCATAGTGTCTCTATCCGCCCGGACCATGTGAAATCCTGGTACTGAAACACTTGAGTCCGGGATCTCGCCACGTAACCATGTTTCAGTAAAACATATCAAACTGCATTCTTTGTATTCCCTCTGGGTCCGTATTAATGCCAGCAGTTCATCCGACTTATTACCCAGTGATTGAACATTCCCCATGATGATGGACGGAACTACAGGTTTAAACCGTCTTCGCCTTGCCTTAAGTTTTTTGCCCGCTCTGCAGCCTCTGTAGGGTCGCCTTACCTCACATGGGACACGTGGTCTACCCACCGCAGGAGAAGGCATTAGCCTGCGCAGCTCCAGAAGTCAGCCCCTTGAGTAATCAACGCGTTTATGAACAGACTTAGGGACATCAATCAAAACCTTGCCCATGTTAGTCGCACTAAGCCTGTCCGTGTAGGGAGGTATACAGTGCACTCCTCCAGACATAGCTGTGCCAATTCCCAGACAGGTAGTGGCCGCCTGGCAGTAGGTGCATATAATACCAGTCCTAGGTTGCAAGGTGATCACAAATACACTGTAAATCCAGATAGCTGCGGGTAGCAGCAAACATCCAAGGGAAACCTTCCAGGGGAGCCTAGGGCACTTGCACCCAGTATTACTATATTATAGAGGGGTGCTTTAGAATTTAGAGGGCACAGAGAACCACACAGCAGGTGCAGTAATAGGGACACATACGGCAGCAGCGGCTCAGTATTGGGGTATCAGGTGGAGTAATTGGGACACATACGGCAGCAGCTCAGTATTTAGGTATCAGGTGCAGTAATAGGGACACATACGGCAGCAGCGGCTCAGTATTGGGGTATCGGGTGCAGTACTAGGGACATATACGGCAGCAGCAGCTCAGTATTGGGGTATCAGGTGCAGTAATAGAGAAACATAGGGCAGCAGCGGCTCAGTATTGGGGTCTCAGGGGCAGTAATGGGGACACATATGGCAGCAGCGGCTCAGTATTGGGGTATCAGGGGCAGTAATAGGGACACATACAGCAGCAGCGGCTCAGTATTGGGGTATCACGTGCAGTAATAGGGACACATATGGTAGCAGTGGCTCAGTATTGGGGTATCAGGGGCAGTAATAGGGACACATATGGCAGCAGCGGCTCAGTATTGGGGTATCAGGGGCAGTAATATGGACACATACGGCAGCAGTGGCTCAGTATCGGGGTATCAGGTGCAGTAATAGGGACACATACGGCAGCAGCAACTCAGTATCAGGGTATCAGGGGCAGTAATAGGGACATATACGACAGCAGCGGCTCAGTATTGGGGTATCAGGGGAAGTAATAGGGACACATACGGCAGCAGAGGCTCAGTATTGGGGTATCAGGTGCAGTAATAGGGACACATATGGCAGCAGCGGCTCAGTATTGGGGTATTAGGGGCAGTAATAGGGACACATATGGCAGCAGCGGCTCAGGATTGGGGTATCAGGGGCAGTAATAGGGACACATATGGCAGCAGTGGCTTAGTATTGGGGTATCAGGGGCAGTAATAGGGACACATACGACAGCAGCGGCTCAGTATTGGGGTATCAGGTGCAGTAATAGGGACACATACGGCAGCAGCGGCTCAGTATTGGGGTATTAGGGACAGTAATAGGGTCACATACGGCAGCAGAGTCTCAGTATTGGAGTATCTGCAGGATGAGGAGTTTGTGCAGGTTGGGAATAGATGGTGATGGGGCTGGAATATGAGAAGTGAGACGTGTCTTTGTTGCTAGCTGGAAGAAGTTGTCATGTCGGTCTGGGCCAGATGGAAAAGACAGGAAAAATGAACAATTCCATCAGAAAGAACGTCAGCGGTAAGTCATTATCTGTAACTGTGCTGTGATCTCTTATATGTTCTGCAGGGCTGGTATCTACCACTGACCATATGGCGGTAATATCCATATTGGTCTTTATATAGGGATTTTCTTCAGTAACAGCGCGGTGATCTGCTGAGGTTTCCCTCTACTACTAGGGTGCGTCACCCAGCTGTAATCAAGGTTACATGGTTAGGGGCCCACTCAGAAATTTTACCCCCCCTGAACCACAACTCTAGCTACGCCTCTGAGCATACATCATACACTTGTACAACCAGTTCTATCTTCATGTTTTTGGAGTGTGCCGAAGTTGGCAACCCTGACATAGATATTCGTCGAAGAGAGATGAAACCTCACTTTTACTTTCTAAAAAATTCAGGTTTATTAACCTTTTGGATTGACTGACAGCACTGTAGTTCAATAATAAAAATGAATCATTAAAAATACAAATTGCCTGATATTTGTGCATACAGTATATTTATGTCTTGTAAAAATTCAATTTAAAATAGTATTAACCAGGAGTACCTAACTTTATGACGTGTGGTAATGTACGAAAAAAAGGATAACTGAGCATTTTGTGTTAAACATATTTTGCGCTGACCATGGCTTTGATGTTTGTTATATTTCCAATGTAGGGACCAGACACTTGTTAGTAGCGTTACAGCTTGATTAAAAGGTATTTCTTTAATTTTTTTAAAGCCTATTGAGCTGTTCTTTTCTAATGTTACATACAGAGCTTTATGCACCTTTATCTGACTCTAGTGGCGAGTTTCTGCCCGTACTCCTGAACTTTATTGACGATTGCAGTGCATGAGTTATGCTAATGTAGTAACTCACTCGGGATAATAGATAAAGCTAAATAGCTGCAACTGACCCTACCGGTTACTACACAGACTACAGTTCCCAACCCCGCAGTCCCTAGTGGTGCCTGAATGAGCTGAGATAGCCATAACCACAGTCTAGACAATGGCAACTTGGACCTATGCTGCCTGAAACGCCGTTGAGCGTTTCATGTTCCTCCTAAAGAACTGGAGGGTAGAGCAAAGTGTAAATTACCTACAAAAAGGGAAAGTGTGCTGAAAAAAAGTAAAGATCCCAGAGAGTAAAATAAACCACTAAATACAAAATAAAGTACTGTATAAAGTATGAACAGCTGGATAATATTCCACCTACGTCCCAGAAAGAAACAGAAGATAGAGGAAGAGTAAAGAATCAGAAGCAGCAAAGGGATAAACCCTAGAAGGAATTTTATTTACTGGCTTTAAACAACAGCAGACTGGCTAAACATCCAAATGAAATGCCGCCAAGAAATGCCAGTAGTGGAAAAGAATATAAAGCCACAACCAAAAAGTGATAGGGTAGACAAATGAAAACTTGTGTTATGCTAAACAGAGTTCAGCCAAGATAACAAAACCTAAACACCAGGTCAGGAGCAGAAAAGTCAAACAAAACAAGTAATGGTAGGCTATGTTCACACATTGCAGATTTTCCAGCTTTTTTTTCTGCACTAAATCCGCAGCTCTTGGCAGAAAACGCAGGTGCGTTTTTGGTGCGTTTTTCAGTGCGGTTTTCAGCACGGTTTTTTATGCAGATTGTCTGCGTTTTTGACCTAAATAAAGCTCTGGAAACTTGACAAACTTCAGTTACAAAAAAAAAAAAAAAAATGATGTAATTTCCTTGTCCAACCCCTTCTTCTTTCATCATCCATTTTGTGCAAACATGAGTGGAAGTATCCAAAACATGCCGCAGATACAGGTCCGCAGGCCGCACCGGATACTTATGCTGGGGTTGCTGCTGCAAATCTTGAATATTCATAGACAGCAGGTAAGCTGAAGTGCATTTTTTTTTTTTTTTTAATGCTAAACATATTCTACAGCGCTTTACCGACATCTTTTTTTATTGATTTTTCTTATTTTTCACAGTGTTGTGTTGTAAAAAATATGTATTTTTTTTTATTTTGGAGGCAGCAGCAGGAGAGAAGACGGTTACGGAAAAGACTGTGGGTGCACCCGCTTGTCGCAGAACGTACACAAAAGGGCCACTTTTATGTGCTTTACAATGATTTGCGGAAGTAAGTAGAAATTCATGAAAATACAAAGTGATGTTTTTCCACAAATGTTCTGATATGTTATGTAACCATTTTTTTTTCTTTTTGCATTTTCAGATACCCGGAAAAGTTCTTTTCATTTTGTCGTCTGCCAATCCTGGCGTTCGACCGACTTCTGACAATAGTTTCCCCCCATCTCACACTGCAAGACACTTTTATGAGGAAGGCCATCTCTGCTGAGGAAAGGCTGCTCATCACCTTGCGGTAAGTAAATAATTTTTGGGTTGAATGTTATTAGGGCTCTTTCACATGTCAGTGTGTCCGGTATGTGTGATGAAAGTTTTCACATGTCCCGGAGACACTGACAAACTAATAAAGGTACCGTCACATTTAGCGACGCTGCAGCGATCTAGACAACGATCCCGATCGCTGCAGCGTCGCTGTGTGGTCGTTGGAGAGCTGTCACACAGACAGCTCTCCAGCGACCAACTATGCGAAGTCCCCTGGTAACCAGGGTAAACATCGGGTTACTAAGCGCAGGGCCGCGCTTAGTAACCTGATGTTTACACTGGTTACCATTGTATAATTAAAAAAAAAAACATACTTACATTCCTGTCGCGTCCCGCAGCGTCAGCTTCCCTGCAGTAAGCGCGCTGACCGGAAAGCAGAGCGGTGACGTCACCGCTGTGCTCTGCTTTACGGGCGGCCGGCGCTGACACTGGGAGACACAGGGAAGCTGACGCTGAGGAACGTGACAGGAATGTAAGTATGTTTTTTTTTTTTTTTTTTAAATTATACAATGGTAAAATGGTCGCTGTCACGCATAAGGATTTTGTTAAAAATATCGTTGCTACGTCACAAAAAGCAACGATATCGTTAATGATATCGTTATGTGTGACGCTACCCTAGACACAGTCATCTATGCACACGTCAGTGTGTTTACATCTGCTGTATGACTGCGGGCAAAACATGCTGACATGCCCTTTTTTCTCATTTGCATGTTCAACAAAGTGTCCCGCACACATGCACATGGAGAACACACATTGATGTCCTCTGTGTGACACGCATCGCACAGGTGAAGCGCTACAGGAAGCGCTGTTCTCTGGCGGCAGGTGATGAAGATGTTGTCATCATGCTTCCTTGCTCTGCAAGATTTCTGCGCCATCAGGGAAGGATGGGATTTGTCTTCATCACCTGTCGCCGCTAACTGCGGTTACTGTATTGCTTTTATCCTTGATAGCCATCCTTGTGGGAAGGATTCAGCACACGGGCCACACACACACAATAGACATGGATATCTCTGTTACTGCGTGTTATACGGTACCGGAAATATCATGTTTATAACATGCCAGGAAACTGTAAACCTTTTTTTGTGCTACCAGATGTGCCCACTGTATTTTATGCCTTATCTACAGAATTCTATAATTAGGGCCCTGGGTCAGTGGAGATACATCATACCCGTGTGTGTGTTTTGTAATGTTATCCCATCTTGCTGTGTCCAGGTCGTGCGCCTCCCTTCTTGCGATACCACTCTTCTGCGCAGACGTACTTTCTGGTCCTGATGAGGATAGAGCAAAGTGCGCAGATGTGCATGCGCTGGGCCTCTCTCCTTTTCTTGCCTTTGCTCACTGCAGGACTTACTTCTGCCTTCAACAGGCCGGATTAGTGCGTTGAAGCAAGCAGGAGGGCGGCGTCGTTGGCTAAACATTGGAGTGGCTGGACACGGACCTGCAAGTCCCTTCTGATGTGACTGGTGGTTTATTTATTCATACCCTTTGTGTTGTGCCGTGTTGCTAAGGGCAGCATTATAGAATACTTTAGATAAAACATGAAAGGTGCTGGACACATATTGTAGCGCCCATAACCGCTGACATGTTTTATTGTATTGTTGTGTGACATTTCTAATATTCATTTTTGTTTAATTGCAGATTTTTGGCCACAGGAGAGAGCTATACATCCTTGCACCTCCAATTTAGGGTTGGTAAATCCACCATCTCTAACATTGTGAGGTGCACATGTACCGTCATCTGGCAGAAGTTGCAGCCTATAGTGATGCCTTCCCCAACCGAGGAGACTTGGCTGCAGGTTGCAGCAGGCTTTCAGTCTGTGGCCAATTTCCCAAACTGCATAGGTGCAGTCGATGGTAAACATGTAAGGGTTCAGCAGCCCCTACGATCAGGATCACGCTTCTTTAATTATAAGAAGTATTTTTCAGTGGTCCTGATGGCGGTGGCTGATGCACATTACAAATTTGTTGCCATTGACGTTGGTGCCTATGGTAGTACTGGGGATTCTCGAGTGTTGCGAACGTCACAGATTGGGATGCAAATTCTTCAAGATGGCGGAATGCTCCCAGCCCCAAGACCTTTGCCGGGTTCCACACATCCAGTACCCTTTGTGATGGTATCGGATGAGGCGTTTCCCTTAACGACAACCCTGCTGCGCCCATACCCACGAAGGGGACTGAATGCCCGGCGAAGGATTTTTAATTATCGGCTGAGTCGTGCACGCAGATATGTGGAATGCACCTTTGGGATCATGACTAGTCAGTGGAGGATCTTTCACACACCCATCCAGTTGGACACAGACACCGTTGACACTGTGATTAAGGCTTGCTGTGTACTCCACAACTATGCTCGTGAGTACAACACTGACGTAGATGTGGAGTACCAGCAGCCAGTATTTAATCCAGTGGTCAACGTGGGTCTGGGAAGGCCGTCCAAGTCGGGTGTGCGTGTGAGAGAATCCTTCACTGACTACTTCATGAGTCCAGATGGTGCCGTGCACTGGCAATACTCCTGTGCTGGTGTTGGGCAGCCTGAGCAGCAGAGAAGGATGGAAGAACATTGACTGACCAAGATGGGAAGATCTATACCAAAAGATAGAAGATGTCAAGATCCTTATTAATCAAATTCAACATCGATATTCAATTTTGTTTGTTGTATTTTTTTGGGGAACAAAATAATTTGTAATTTTTATTTATGGTTAATAAAAAAAAATTCTTACTTTAATTTGGTTATTTTTTGATCCAATAAGTATTGTATATATAACATTTTTAATTAATGATTCTTCTCCATCCCATTGTTCAGTGCCCATACAGCCATCACACTATGTCCATCCCATAGTCCAGCGCCCATATAGCCATGACACCGTACAACATAGAGGCCTTGTCCGCTAAGTACGTAAAGTATATAAAAATCAGAGATGACATTTGATCAACAGTAATTTATTTAACAAGCAACTAAATTTTTACAAACAGTTGTAAAGTTTTTTTCAATATGAAAAACTGAATTTGGCAGCAACTTGCCCATTGAAACTAATATGAAAAACTGAATTTGGCCAACTTGCCCATTGAAAATATAATTTTTTCACAAACGATTGCATCTTAATGCAAGTAGGTGTATTCCTGGGAATACCCATAGGAGCTACTTGTGTCAGTGATGAAATTTTGACTTGCAGATGTTACCAGGCTTGTGTTTCCTCCTCCCGAAAAATTCAGTGCCGGTTGGGTGTAGGAAGACGCTCTAGAGTGCGGTTCACTGGGTTTCGGTCGTGGGTGAAAGAGTCCGAAAACCCCCGTCAATACATCCTCATATGACTGAATTGGAGCAGGGTCCTCCAGAGCGGTGAGGGATGTTTGGCACAGAGACATGAAGAGAGACTGCCTATCCGGTGGCAGTGAGCGTGCCTTTCGGGCAATGGTCAACGCAAAAAATCACACTGGTCCTCACTTGAGGATTGTTTTAGTAAATCGAGTGTGTCACTTGCGATCTTCTCAGTTTTATCCTCATTCTTTTTTTTTTTTTAATGGACTCTCCTGCCACCGGATAGGGAGCTCTCTTCTCCGTTACCACAGCTTCTGCCGTACCAGATGATCCAACAGCTGCTGCAGTTGATGTGCCTGCAGCAGCTGCTGGACATACGGCACCAGCAGAAGCTGTAGTAAGAGATGGAGAAATTGTCCCTCCCGCTCCTGATGAAGTGCCTGCTCCATCAGTGCCTGCTCCATGTTCGGAGTGGTCATCCACAGGAGGCGGGGTGGAAAGGTTTCCCTCAGTCCTGTGTGAGAAAAGGAAAAAAATTATTAATCATGACCGCTGCGGAGGAGCAACATTTTTGGAACAGCATAAAGGCCGCTTACTCCAAAACGCTGTTCATTTTTTTGCATGTGTGCTGATAATGCATGTTTTGATTTAACACATGCGTTATCACCACATGCTATCCAAACAATGTGCTAGTTATCTTGCGCAGTCAAAGTGCCAACACAAGATAAATAGACACGGTGTGGTGCCATACCTCTCACAACTCCATCTTTGGAATCATAGCGCAGACAGGATTTCGGAAAATGCTCTCTTCACTATGGTATAACATCTGGATGCTGTGTATTGAACGCAGAGGCAGGACACAGTGTTCAATACGCAGTCAACTGTACTACACCACATGGCAACATTGATGAGGCTACATATACAGTGGGGCAAAAAAGTATTTAGTCAGTTAGCAATAGTGCAAGTTCCACCACTTAAAAAGATGAGAGGCGTCTGTAATTTACATCATAGGTAGACCTCAACTATGGGAGACAAACTGAGAAAAAAAAATCCAGAAAATCACATTGTCTGTTTTTTTTAACATTTTATTTGCATATTATGGTGGAAAATAAGTATTTGGTCAGAAACAAACAATCAAGATTTCAGGCTCTCACAGACCTGTAACTTCTTCTTTAAGAGTCTCCTCTTTCCTCCACTCATTACCTGTAGTAATGGCACCTGTTTAAACTTGTTATCAGTATAAAAAGACACCTGTGCACACCCTCAAACAGTCTGACTCCAAACTCCACTATGGTGAAGACCAAAGAGCTGTCAAAGGACACCAGAAACAAAATTGTAGCCCTGCACCAGGCTGGGAAGACTGAATCTGCAATAGCCAACCAGCTTGGAGTGAAGAAATCAACAGTGGGAGCAATAATTAGAAAATGGAAGACATACAAGACCACTGATAATCTCCCTCGATCTGGGGCTCCACGCAAAATCCCACCCCGTGGGGTCAGAATGATCACAAGAACGGTGAGCAAAAATCCCAGAACCACGCGGGGGGACCTAGTGAATGAACTGTAGAGAGCTGGGACCAATGTAACAAGGCCTACCATAAGTAACACACTACGCCACCATGGACTCAGTTTCCTGCAGTGCCAGACGTGTCCCACTGCTTAAGCCAGTACATGTCCGGACCCGTCTGAAGTTTGCTAGAGAGCATTTGGATGATCCAGAGGAGTTTTGGGAGAATGTCCTATGGTCTGATGAAACCAAACTGGAACTGTTTGGTAGAAACACAACTTGTTGTGTTTGGAGGAAAAAGAATACTGAGTTGCATCCATCAAACACCATACCTACTGTAAAGCATGGTGGTGGAAACATCATGCTTTGGGGCTGTTTCTCTGCAAAGGGGCCAGGACGACTGATCTGGGTACATGAAAGAATGAATGGGGCCATGTATCGTGAGATTTTGAGTGCAAACCTCCTTCCATCAGCAAGGGCATTGAAGATGAAACGTGGCTGGGTCTTTCAACATGACAATGATCCAAAGCACACCGCCAGGGCAATGAAGGAGTGGCTTCGTAAGAAGCATTTCAAGGTCCTGGAGTGGCCTAGCCAGTCTCCAGATCTCAACCCTATAGAAAACCTTTGGAGGGAGTTGAAAGTCCGTGTTGCCAAGCGAAAAGCCAAAAACATCACTGCTCTAGAGGAGATCTGCATGGAGGAATGGGCCAACATACCAACAACAGTGTGTGGCAACCTTGTGAAGACTTACAGAAAACGTTTGACCTCTGTCATTGCCAACAAAGGATATATTACAAAGTATTGAGATGAAATTTTGTTTCTGACCAAATACTTATTTTCCACCATAATATGCAAATAAAATGTTAAAAAAACAGACAATGTGATTTTCTGGATTTTTTTTTCTCAGTTTGTCTCCCATAGTTGAGGTCTACCTATGATGTAAATTACAGACGCCTCTCATCTTTTTAAGTGGTGGAACTTGCACTATTGCTGACTGACTAAATACTTTTTTGCCCCACTGTATATTAGTGGTTTATAACCTACCTCCGCAAAGTCTGGCTTGTGAGCAGGAACTGCAGCTCATCGTAAAATGGAAAGGTTATTCGGCTTGGTGAAGATCCACTCCGGTCACATGTATCTATGAATTTGTTGAACCGGTCCCGAACTGACCTCCATCTCTGCTTGACATGTTTTTCTAAGAAAAAAAACATATATATATATATATATATATATATATATATTGTCAAAGTAAATTTATCATAAACTCTAATAATTGGTAACAATATAATTACGAATTTCCAATTGGTTTGCAATGGACAGGGAATCCCACTCCGGATAGAGGTCCCTCACAATCTTGGTCCAGCAATGGTCTCGGAAATATTTGTCCTTGTAGGACACATCAGCGGCATCCCATATACAAGGTATATCGCGAACCTACAATGAATAGAATAGTGTCATTACATACTATATCCAACTGATAAGTAATCTAAAAGGGAACCTGTCACCCCCAAAATGGAAGATGACCTAAGCCTACCGTCATCAGGAGCTTATCTACAGCATTCTGTAATACTGTAGATAAGCCCTCGATGTTTCCTCAAAGATGATCAAAAGAGGTTAGATTATACTGACACAGGGGCGGTAACGGACCGATGGGCGTTGCGGTCCGGTCCAGCGTCTCCCATCTTGTTGTGATGACGTCCTCTTGTATTCACGCTGCGGCTCCAGCGCAGGCATACTTTGTCTGTCCTGTTGAGGGCAGTACGTTGCATTACTGCAGTACGTTGCTGTGCCCTGACCAGGGAGATAAGCCGCATTGTGAATACAAGAGGACGTCATCATAACAAGATGGGAGGGGCTGTACAAGACCGCCACGCTCATTGGACCGGTACCGACCCTGGGTGAGTATAATCTAACCTCTTTTAGTCATCTTTGAGGATACATCGGGGGCTTATCTACAGTATACCAGAATGGGTAGATAAGCCACTGATGCCGGTGGGCTTAGTTCTACTTCCATGTTGGAGTTAAGAGGTTTCCTTACAGCACAAATGTTTAAAAATTTGGATATATATTAACATCACCCCTACCCTAACCCAAAGTCAAACAAACAAGGCAAACACCAAATTATGTCAGTTTCACACGTCAGTGGCTCGGGTACGTGAGGTGACAGTTTCCTCACGTACCGGAGACACTGACTCACGTAGACGCATTAAAATCAATGTGTCTCTACAGATGTCAGCGTGTTTTCAAGGACCGTGTGTCCATTTTCAAAACACAGAGACATGCCAGTGTTTGTGGGAGCGCACAGATTACACGGACCCATTAAAGTCAATGGGTCCATGTAAACACGTACCGCACACGGATGTTGTCTGTGTGCCATCCGTGTGCATTTTTTCTGTCATAGTGTTAACATTGAAAAAATTGTTGCAATGCAAGGACACAGACACAAAAGCAGACACACGGACATCACACGAATCCCTCAAACGGGACCCCACCCAAAAAAAATGACATAGGGTACCCCTATATTTTTAGGCCAGAAAGGCTACGCAGACAGCTGTGGGCCAATATTTGGGGCCCGGGAAGGGGTTAAAATACCCCTGGCTGTTCCCAGGCCATGAATATAAGCCCACAGCTGTCTGCGTAGCCTTTCTGGCACTAAAATATAGGGGGCCCCTAAAAAAAAAAGTGTTGGGGTCCCCCTTTATTTTTAGGCCAGAAAGGCTACGCAGACAGCCGTGGGCTTATATTCATAGCCTAGGAAAGGGGCCATGGATATTTGCCCCTCCCCCTGGCTACAAATAGAAGCCCGCAGCCGCCCCAGAAAAGGCACTTAGCCCCTCTCTTCCCACTCCCGTGTAGCGGTGGGATATGGGGTAATGAGGGGTTAATGCTACCTTGCTATTGTAAGGTGGCATTAAGCCCGGTTAATAATGGAGAGGCGTCAATAAGACGCCTATCCATCATTAATCCTTTGAAAGGGTTAAAATATATATATATATATATATATATATATATATATATATTTTTAATGAAATAAAGACACACACTTTTTTGCCATAGCTCCTGTCGGTGAGTAACTGCGCATGCGCAAGCGAGTTTACCGGCGTTCATTGACCCCGGTACTCTAGCTTAACGGCAGTGCTGCGTGGGAAAGTTCAACGCAGCTGTACTGCCGTTAACCGAGACGCCGGAGCCATTGAACTCCGGAACAGTACACGATACACTGCTAGGAGCTTCGCTCCTGGCAGTGTATCGCCGGAGAGCAGGAGATCGGCGTGGGACACTCGTTTTAAGGGATTCTGCGGACAGGGAGTATGGATTTGCTTTTTAATTTTGGGATTTTTTTCTAGGGGCGAGGGTTTCGCGTACCAGTGTGCTGTTGGTGAGTATATACTCTATGTTATATGTACTGTGTGTCATGTATGTTACGTTTTTATTGTATGTGTATTGTGTGTGATGTGTTTTGTGTTACCGTACTTACAATTGTGCTAAGTCGCCAGACACAGGGACAACTCTCCCATCCTAATACCGGATGGGAGCAGTAGTCCCATACGGTGATTAGCACAATTGGGTGGCACTATTGTCGCATGGGGACACACACACACACACACACACACACATATACACACACACACATATACACACAGACTTCACACACATATACACATACATACCAAATCGATCAAGCGACCGACATCGATCCCCATGCGACGATATGCCTCCATCATGACAGCCACACTCCGCCCACGCACTTCCGCCCACGCACTTCCTCCCGCTTCCCCGCACTTCCGGCTGCAGCGGTTTCTGCACCACAAACCGCAGAAAACCCGCAGATATTTTTTCATCTGCGGGTTTTACTGCGGGTTTGACCCTCACAATGGAGGTCTATGGGTGCAGAACCGCTGCAGTTCCGCAAAAAGAAGTGACATGCTGCGGAATGTAAACCGCTGCGTTTCTGCGTGTTTTTTTCTGCAGCATGTGCACAGCGGTTTGCGGTTTCCATAGGTTTACATGTAAATGTAAATGCTGTGGAAACTGCAGCGGACCCGCAGCGGCAAAATCGCTGCGGTTCCGCGGTAAAAACCGCAACGTGTGAATATAGCCTAAAGCTGCTAGAATTGCCCAGCCAATCACCTGACCCGAATCCAATAGAAAATTTATGGAAGGAACTAAAGCTCAGAGTTCAGAACCTTCAAAATTTGAAGAGTGTTTGTGTAGAAAATGGGCTAAAATCACACCTGAGCTGTGCATGCAACTCGTTTCACCACACAGGACGTGGGATGAAGCTGTCATCATCAACAAAGGCTTTTGTACGAAGTATTAAGTACATTTCAGTAAGTGTGTTCAATACTTTTCCCTGTGTCATTTCTTATAATTACACATAACTTAATTTATGGATATATATGGTTTGTTTCTTTGCCTGTGTGGATTGCATTAATTGTTACCGACATCTGCTGATATTTTCATGTCAATAGCATCATTAGAAAAGTATTTACTTACAAAATTGGTGATGTGTTCAATATTTATTCCACCAGCTTTACATGTATACTAGCTGAAGAGCCCGGCATTGCCTGGGCATACTTAATATCTGTGGTTAGTTATAGCACCTCACTTCTCTTATTTTCCCATCACGCCTCTCATTTCCCCCCTCACATCTTTCATTTTCCCCCTCACATCTCTCATTTTCTCCCTCACACCTCTCATTTTCCCCCTCACACCTTTTATTTTCCCCCTCACTCCTCTCATTCCCCCCTCACGCCTCTCATTCCCCCCTAACACTTGTCATTTCAACCTCACATCTGTCATTTTCCGATCAATCCACTATTTTCCCTCACTCCTCTCATTTTGCACTCACACCTTTTCATTTTCACCTCACACTTCTCATTTTCACCTCACAACTCTCATTTTCCCCTCAGTATATACATGTTTGTCATCTCCCTTATATATAGTATACACCTGTATGTCATCTCCTGTATATAGTATATACCTGTATGTCATCTCCCCTGTATATAGTATATACCTGTATGTCATCTCCCCTGTAAATAGTATATACCTGCTGTATGTCATCTCCTCCTGTATATTGTATATACCTATGTGTCATCTCCTCCTGTATATAGTATATACCTGTATGTCATCTCCCCTGTATATAGTATATACCTGTATGTCATCTCCACTGTAAATAGTATATACCTGCTGTAAGTCATCTCCTCCTGTATATAGTATATACCTGTGTGCCATCTGCTCCTGAATATAGTATATACCTGTGTGTCATCTCCCCTGTATATAGTATATATCTGTGTGTCATCTCCTCCTGTATTACACCTCGTTCACATGTTATTTGGTCAGTATTTTTACCTCAGTATTTGTAAGCTAAATTGGCAGCCTGATAAATCCCCAGCCAACAGGAAGCCCTCCCCCCTGGCAGTATATATTAGCTCACACATACACATAATAGACAGGTCATGTGACTGACAGCTGCCGTATTTCCTATATGGTACATTTGTTGCGCTTGTAGTTTGTCTGCTTATTAATCAGAATTTTATTTTTGAAGGATTATATCACACTTGTGTGTGTTTTAGGGCGAGTTTCATGTGTCAAGTTGTGTGTGTTGAGTTGCGTGTGGCGACATGCATGTAGCGACTTTTGTGAGATGAGTTTTGTGTGGCGACACGCGTGTAGCAACTTTTTGTGTGTCGAGTTGCATGTGACAGGTTAGTGTAGCAAGTTGTGGCTAGTTTTGCGTGAGTCTAGTTTTGCATGTAGCGAATTTTGCGCGTGGTGAGTTTTGAGTGGCGACTTTTGTGTTTTGACTTTTATGTGGCGAGGTTGGTGTATGTGTGGTGAAATGTGTGCTGAGGGTGGTATATGTGTTCAAGCACGTGTTAGTGTGTGGCGCATTTTGTGTGTGTGTTCATATCCCCGTGTGTGGTGAGTATCCCATGTCGGGGCCCCACCTTAGCAACTGTACGGTATATACTCTTTGGCGCCATCGCTCTCATTCTTTAACCCCTTCATGACCCAACCTATTTTGACCTTAATGACCTGACCATTTTTTGCAATTCTGACCAGTGTCCCTTTATGAGGTAATAACTCAGGAACGCTTCAACGGATCCTAGCGGTTCTGAGAATGTTTTTTCGTGACATATTGGGCTTCATGTTAGTGGTAAATTTAGGTCAATAAATTCTGCATTTATTTGTGATAAAAACGGAAATTTGGCGAAAATGTTGAAAATTTCGCAATTTTCACATTTTGAATTTTTATTCTGTTAAACCAGAGAGTTATGTGACACAAAATAGTTAATAAATAACATTTCCCACATGTATACTTTACATCAGCACAATTTTGGAAACAATTTTTTTTTTTTGCTAGGAAGTTATAAGGGTTAAAATTTGACCAGCGATTTCTCATTTTTACAACGAAATTTACAAAACCATTTTTTTTAGGGACCACCTCACATTTGAAGTCAGTTTGAGGGGTCTATATGGCTGAAAATACCCAAAAGTGACACCATTCTAAAAACTGCACCCCTCAAGGTGCACAAAACCACATTCAAGAAGTTTATTAACCCTTTAGGTGCTTCACAGCAGCAGAAGCAACATGGAAGGAAAAAAATGAACATTTAACTTTTTAGTCACAAAAATTATCTTTTAGCAACAATTTTTTATTTTCCCAATGGTAAAAGGAGAAACGGAACCATGGAAGTTGTTGTCCAATTTGTCCTGAGTACGCTGATACCTCATATGTGGGGGTAAACCACTGTTTGGGCGCACGGCAGGGCTTGGAAGGGAAGGAGCGCCATTTGACTTTTTCAATAAAAAATTGGCACCACTCTTTAGCGGACACCATGTCACGTTTGGAGAGCCCCCGTGTGCCTAAAAATTGGAGCTCCCCCACAAGTGACCCCATTTTGGAAACTAGACGCCCCAAGGAGCTTATCTAGATGCATAGTGAGCACTTTGAACCCCCAGGTGCTTCACAAATTGATCCATAAAAATGAAAAAGTACTTTTTTTTCACAAAAAAATTATTTTCGCCTCAATTTTTTCATTTTCAGATGAGCAACAGGATAAAATGGATACTAAAATTTGTTGGGCAATTTCTCCTGAGTACACCGATACCTCACATGTGGGGGTAAACCACTGTTTGTGCACATGGTAAGGCTCGGACGGGAAGGAGCACCATTTGACTTTTTGAATGAAAAATTATCTCCATCGTTAGCAGACACCATGTCGCGTTTGGAGAGCCCCTGTGTGGCTAAACATTGGAGCTCCCCCATAAGTGACCCCATTTTGGAAACTAGACCCCCCAAGGAACTTATCTAGATGCCTAGTGAGCACTTTAAACCCTCAGGTGCTTCACAAATTGATCTGTAAAAATGAAAAAGTACTTTTTTTTTTCACAAAAAATTTCTTTTCGCCTCAGTTTTTTCATTTTCACATGGGCAATAGGATAAAATGGATCATAAAATTTGTTGGGCAATTTCTCCTTAGTATGAGGATACCTCATATGTGGGGTAAACTACTGTTTGGGCACACGGCAGGGCTCGGAAGGGAAGGCGCGCCATTTGACTTTTTGAATGGAAAATTAGCTCCAATTTTTAGCGGACACCATGTCGCGTTTGGAGAGCCCCTGTGTGCCTAAACATTGGAGCTCCCCCACAAGTGACCCCATTTTGGAAACTAGACCCCCAAGGAACTCATCTAGATGCAAATTGAGCACTTTAAACCCCCAGGTGCTTCACAGAAGTTTATAACGCAGAGCCATGAAAATAAAACATAATTTTTCTTTCCTCAAAAATGATTTTTTAGCCTGGAATTTCCTATTTTGCCAAGAGTAATAGGAGAAATTGGACCCCAAATGTTGTTGTCCAGTTTGTCCTGAGTACGCTGATACCCCATATGTGGGGGTAAACCACTGTTTGGGCGCACGGCAGGGCTCGGAAGGGAAGGCACGCCATTTGGCTTTTTAAATGGAAAATTAGCTCCAATCATTAGCGGACACCATGTCGCGTTTGGAGAGCCCCTGTGTGCCTAAACATTGAAGATCCCCCACAAATGACCCCATTTTGGAAACTAGACCCCCAAAGGAACTAATCTAGATGTGTGGTGAGGACTTTGAACCCCCAAGTGCTTCACAGAAGTTTATAACGCAGAGCCATGAAAATAAAAAAAAAAAATTATTTTCTCAAAAATGATCTTTTAGCCTGCAATTTTTTATTTTCCCAAGGGTAACAGGAGAAATTTGACCCCAAAAGTTGTTGTCCAGTTTCTCCTGAGTACGCTGATACCCCATATATGGGGGTAAACCACTGTTTGGGCACATGCCGGGGCTCGGAAGTGAAGTAGTGACGTTTTGAAATGCAGACTTTGATGGAATGCTCTGCGGGCGTCACATTGCGTTTGCAGAGCCCCTGATGTAGCTAAACAATAGGAACCCCCCACAAGTGACCCCATTTTGGAAACTAGACCCCGATAGGAACTTATCTAGATGTGTGGTGAGCACTTTGAACCCCCAAGTGCTTCACAGAAATTTATAACGCAGAGCCGTGAAAATAATAAATATATTTTCTTTCCTCAAAAATAATTATTAAGCCCAGAATTTTTTATTTTCCCAAGGGTTACAGGAGAAATTGGCCCACAAAAGTTGTTGTCCAGTTTCTTCTGAGTACGCTGATACCCCATGTGTGGGGGTAAACCACTGTTTGGGCACACGTCGGGGCTCAGAAGGGAAGTAGTGACTTTTGAAATGCAGACTTTGATGGAATGGTCTGCGGGTGTCACTTTGCGTTTGCAGAGCCCCTGGTGTGCCTAAACAGTAGAAACCCCCCACAAGTGACCCCATTTTAGAAACTAGACCCCCCAAGGAACTTATCTAGATATGTGTTGAGCACTTTGAACCCCCAAGTGCTTCACAGACGTTTACAACGCAGAGCCGTGAAAATAAAAAATCATTTTTCTTTCCTCAAAAATGATGTTTTAGCAAGCATTTTTTTATTTTCACAAGGGTAACAGGAGAAATTGGACCCCAGTAATTGTTGCGCAGTTTGTCCTGAGTATGCTGATACCCCATATGTGGGGGTAAACCACTGTTTGGGCACACATCGGGGCTCGGAATTGAGGGAGCACCATTTGACTTTTTGAATACAAGATTGGCTGGAATCAATGGTGGCGCCATGTTGCGTTTGGAGACCCCTGATGTGCCTAAACAGTGGAAACCCCTCAATTCTACCTCCAACACTAACCCCCCCCCCCACACCCCTAACCCTAATCCCAACTGTAGCCATAACCCTAATCACAACCCTAACCACAACCCTAATTCCAACCCTAACCCTAAGGCTATGCGCCCACGTTGCGGATTCGTGTGAGATTTTTCAGCACCATTTTTGGAAAATCCGCAGGTAAAAGGCACTGCATTTTACCTGCAGATTTACTGCGGATTTCCAGTGTTTTTTGTGCGGATTTCACCTGCGGATTCCTATTGAGGAACAGGTGTAAAACGCTGCGGAATCCGCACAAAGAATTGACATGCTGCGGAAAATACAACGCAGCGTTTCCGCGCTGTATTTTACGCACCATGGGCACGGCGGATTTGGTTTTCCAAATGGTACTGTAAATCTGATGGAACACTGCAGCGAATCCGCAGCCAATCCGCTGCGGATCCGCAGCCAAATCCGCACCGTGTGCACATAGCCTAATTCTAAAGGTATGTGCACACACTTTGGAAAACGCTGCGGATCCGCAGCAGTTTCCCATGAGTTTACAGGTCAATGTAAACCTATGGGAAACAAAAATCGCTGTACACATGCTGCAGAAAAACTGCACGGAAACGCAGCGGTTTACATTCCGCAGCATGTCACTTCTTTCTGCGGATTCCGCAGCGGTTTTACAACTGCTCCAATAGAAAATCGCAGTTGTAAAACTGCAATGAAATGCGCAGAAAAACCGTGGTAAATCCGCCATAAATCCGCAGCGGTTTAGCACTGCGGATTTATCAAATCCGCAGCGGAAAAATCCGCAGAGGACCAGAATACGTGTGCACATACCCTAACCCTAACCCTATTCTAACCTTAGTGGAAAAAAAAAAATTCTTTATTTTATTATTGTCCCCACCTATGGGGGTGGCAAAGGGGAGGGGGGTCATTTACTATTTTTTTTTATTTTGACCACTGTGATAGGTTACATCACAGTGATCAAAATGCATTTTGGAACGAATCTGCCGGGAGGCAGATTCGGCGGGCGCACTGCGCATTGGAAGATGGCGGCGCCCATGGAGAAGATGGACGGACCCCGGGAGGATCAGTAAGTATGATGGGGTGGGGGGGGAACATGGGGGGAATCGGAGCATGGGGGGATGGATCGGAGTGCGGGGGGTAGATCAGAGCACGGGGGGATCGGAGCACAGGGGGGTGGATCGGAGCACGGGGGTGGATTGGAGCACGGGGGGTGGATCGGAGTGCAGGGGGTTGGATCGGAGCACGGGGGGTGATTGGAGCACGGGGGAGCGGACAAGAGCACGGGGGAGCGGGGCACAGGACGGAGTGGTGCATAGGACTGATCGGAGGACTGGGGGGGCGATCGGTGGGGTGGGGGCACATCAGTGTTTCCAGCCATGGCCGATGATATTGCAGCATCGGCCATGGCTAGATTGTAATATTTCACCAGTTTTAATAAGTGAAATATTACAAATCGCTCTGATTGGCAGTTTCACTTTCAACAGCCAATCAGAGCGATCGTAGCCACGGGGGGGTGAAGCCAGCCCCCTGGGCTGTACTACCACTCCCCCTGTCCCTGCAGATCGGGTGAAATTGGAGTTAACCCTTTCACCCGATCTGCAGGGACGCGATCTTTCCATGACGCCACATAGGCGTCATGGGTCGGATTGGCACCGACTTTCATGACGCCTACGTGGCGTCAAAGGTCGGGAAGGGGTTAAGTACCCCTTGTTCACATCTGGCAACTGTCAATTTGCCTCCAACACTTTTCCTTTCACTTTTTCCCCATTATGTAGATAGGGGCAAAATTGTTTGGTGAATTGGAAAGCGCAGGGTTAAAATTTCGCCTCAGAACATAGCCTATTACGCCCTTGGGGTCCAGACGTGTGACTGTGCAAAATTTTGTGTCTGTAGCTGCGACGGTGCAGATGCCAATCCCAGACATACATACTGTACATACATACACACACACACACACATTCAGCTTTATATATTAGATTGTCGTAATGCTATTCAGTCGGCTGGTCACAGAAGTACACACTGGAACATTTCTTCTGCTGACTTATTTAAAGCACGGTATAAACCAGTGTAAAATTCAATATAAAATATGGCCTTTCTCGCAAAACAGGAAAAGAAACCAAATATATAGCACAGTCCATATGCCTGCGGGGATCTGCCCTCTCAGGGTACAACAACAGAGTAGATCGTCTCACTCTGCTGCTTGACAAAGTAGTCACAGGAATGCTTTCCATTTAAATTTTCAAATCGTTTATTAAAACAGGCTTGATAAACCAGTGCAAACAAAATAAATAGACATATTCAGTCTACTTGACATAAACTAAACAGCACTCACTATATTCTTTGTCAGGGGTGAATACTGACAGCTTGGGTCCCCTGTACAAGAAATGTGCCTGGGTCCCCCTCCTTTTATGGCGACAAAGCTATATATATATATATATATATATATATATATATATATATATATATATATGTACATATATTGCCACACACACACATGTATACTGTATATATTACATAGTCTTCCTTATTATGTACAGTGGGGCAAAAAAGTATTTAGTCAGTCAGCAATAGTGCAAGTTCCACCACTTAAAAAGATGAGAGGCGTCTGTAATTTACATCATAGGTAGACCTCAACTATGGGAGACAAACTGAGAAAAAAAAATCCAGAAAATCACATTGTCTGTTTTTTTAACATTTTATTTGCATATTATGGTGGAAAATAAGTATTTGGTCAGAAACAAACAATCAAGATTTCTGGCTCTCACAGACCTGTAACTTCTTCTTTAAGAGTCTCCTCTTTCCTCCACTCATTACCTGTAGTAATGGCACCTGTTTAAACTTGTTATCAGTATAAAAAGACACCAGTGCACACCCTCAAACAGTCTGACTCCAAACTCCACTATGGTGAAGACCAAAGAGCTGTCAAAGGACACCAGAAACAAAATTGTAGCCCTGCACCAGGCTGGGAAGACTGAATCTGCAATAGCCAACCAGCTTGGAGTGAAGAAATCAACAGTGGGAGCAATAATTAGAAAATGGAAGACATACAAGACCACTGATAATCTCCCTCGATCTGGGGCTCCACGCAAAATCCCACCCTGTGGGGTCAGAATGATCACAAGAACGGTGAGCAAAAATCCCAGAACCACGCGGGGGGACCTAGTGAATGAACTGCAGAGAGCTGGGACCAATGTAACAAGGCCTACCATAAGAAACACACTACGCCACCATGGACTCAGATCCTGCAGTGCCAGACGTGACCCACTGCTTAAGCCAGTACATGTCCGGGCCCGTCTGAAGTTTGCTAGAGAGCATTTGGATGATCCAGAGGAGTTTGGGGAGAATGTCCTATGGTCTGATGAAACCAAACTGGAACTGTTTGGTGGAAACACAACTTGTCGTGTTTGGAGGAAAAAGAATACTGAGTTGCATCCATCAAACACCATACCTACTGTAAAGCATGGTGGTGGAAACATCATGCTTTGGGGCTGTTTCTCTGCAAAGGGGCCAGGACGACTGATCCGGGTACATGAAAGAATGAATGGGGCCATGTATCGTGAGATTTTGAGTGCAAACCTCCTTCCATCAGCAAGGGCATTGAAGATGAAACGTGGCTGGGTCTTTCAACATGACAATGATCCAAAGCACACCGCCAGGGCAACGAAGGAGTGGCTTCGTAAGAAGCATTTCAAGGTCCTGGAGTGGCCTAGCCAGTCTCCAGATCTCAACCCTATAGAAAACCTTTGGAGGCAGTTGAAAGTCCGTGTTGCCAAGCGAAAAGCCAAAAACATCACTGCTCTAGAGGAGATCTGCATGGAGGAATGGGCCAACAGTGTGTGGCAACCTTGTGAAGACTTACAGAAAACGTCTGACCTCTGTCATTGCCAACAAAGGATATATTACAACGTATTGAGATGAAATTTTGTTTCTGACCAAATACTTATTTTCCACCATAATATGCAAATAAAATGTTAAAAAAGCAGACAATGTGATTTTCTGGATTTTTTTTTCTCAGTTTGTCTCCCATAGTTGAGGTCTACCTATGATGTAAATTACAGACGCCTCTCATCTTTTTAAGTGGTGGAATTTGCACTATTGCTGACTGACTAAATACTTTTTTGCCCCACTGTATATTGCCATCCCTTATTATACAGTGCCCTCTCTTTTTATGTACAACACCGTCCCTTACATATTGGATTATATAGGGCCCTTTTTTTATTACATACCGTCCTGTCTTGTTAGCTGTATAATGCAATGATGGCTGATGGAGCATGGGAAAGCTTCTTTTCTAATGGAGAAGCTGATGGACTGGTAGTATGGTCTCCGGCTCCTCCATCAGGACTATATAATAAAAGAAGGCGCTGGGAATAACAAAAATAACACTATGTAAGAGACACCACTTTACATAACAGCAGAGGAAGCTATATAATAAGGCACAGCATAATATGTAACTAGAGAGGATGGTACTTAATAAGGGACAGTGTTATACATAACAAGAGATCAAAGTATGTAACTAAGGATGGTGTTATACATAATAAGTGAGTACACTCTATACTAAGGGACTGTGTTATACATAATAAATAAGTAAACTACATACTAAGGGACTGTGTTAGACATAATACGTGAGTACACTATATACTAAGGGACTGTGATATACATAAGTGAGTACACTATATAATAAGGGGCTGTGCTATACATAAAAAGTGACTACATTATATACTGAGGCATGGCGCTATACATAACAAGCGATTACACTATATACTAAGGGATTGTGTTAGACATAAGTGAGTACACTATACTATATACTAAGGGACTGTGCTATACATAGAAAGTGACTACACTATATACTGATGGATGACGCTATGCATACCATATTTTTCGGACCATAAGAAGCACCTAGGTTTTTAGAGGAGGAAATTAGGAAAAAAAAAGCAAGAAATGTGGTCAATTCTGTACTTAAGATTCCCTATCCTGGTAAATATGGTCCCCTCATCCCTATTCTGGTATGCATGGCCCCATCCTTATTCTGGTATGCATGGCCCCATCCTTATTCTGGTATAATTGGCGCCATCTCAGTCCTGGTATGCATGGTCGCATTCTTATTCTGATATGATTGATTGGCCCCATCCTGTTCCTAATATGAATGATTGGCCCCATCCTGTTCCTGGTATGATTGATTGGCCCTATCCCATTCCTGGTATGATTGATTGCCTTCATCCATCCAGTTCCTGGCATAATTGATTGGCCCCATCCAGTTCCTGGTGTGATCGACTGGTCCCATTCAGTTCCTAGTATGATTGATTGGCCCCATCCAGCATCCAGTTCCTGGTATGATTGATTGGCCCCATCCAGTTCCTGGTATGATTGATTGGCCCCATCCCCTTGCTGGTATGATTGATTGGCCCTATGCAGTTACTGGTATGATTGATTGGCCTCATCCAGTTCCTGGTATGATTGATTGGCCTCATCACCTTGCTGGTATGATTTGCCCCATCCCAGTTGTAACAACTCTGCTGGCATCACAGCATGGCCTCACATCTTTCACACAATCTTACCCACTGCTCCAGGTCATGTTGTAGTTTCTGTTTAATGCCAGCTCCATGTTCTGTGTCTCTGCTCTCTGCATGCCTCATGGCTATGTGTATAGGGGGCCGGCGCCTGAACTCTCTGGTTCTTATAGGAATCAAATGCATCTGTCTAATCAGTTCCTGACCAATTATCAAGAGGCCTCCTGTATATAGTGCAGCTCCACCCTGTGGTCTGGGCCTGTGCAATGTGTTAGCTCAGTTAGTGTTTAGCTGCTGAGTTTGCCTGGCCTTGCTCTGAGTTACTCCCTCTCTGGAGGCTTTTCTCTGTGCTATTGCCTTGATCTTGTAGTCCACCCTCCAGGAGGCAGAATATCCTGGTCCCTGTGTCTTTGTCCCTGTGTCTTGTTCTATTGCCTTGTCTGTACTTTGTCTTTTCTCGGTCTCCTTGTCTGTGGCTTTCTTCCCTGCTTTCTTTCCTTGTGTTTTCTGTCTGCTTACACTCCGCACTCTTGCGGCTCTGCACTCAGACCTTGCTTCGCACTCTCTGGCTTTGCTCTGTGGCTCCGCTCTTTGCGGTTCTATCTGGCTCCGCTCTTGGCGTTACCTCCAGCGTCTCCGCTCTTGGCTCCGCCTCCTGCGTCTCCGCTCTTGGCTCCGCCTCCAGCGTCTCCGCTCTTGGGTCCGCCTCCAGCGTCTCCGCTCTTGGCTCCGCCTCCAGCGTCTCCGCTCTTGGCTCCGCCTCTAGCGTCTCCGCTCTTGGCTCCGCCTCCAGCGTCTCCGCTTTTGGCTCCGCCTCTAGCGTCTCCACTCTTGGCTCCGCCTCCAGCGTCTCCGCCTCCAGCGTCTCTGCTCTTGGCTCCGCCTCTAGCGTCTCTGCTCTTGGCTCCGCCTCTAGCGTCTCCGCTCTTGGCTCCGCCTCCAGCATCTCCGCTCTTGGCTCCGCCTCCAGCGTCTCCGCTCTTGGCTCCGCCTCCAGCGTCTCCGCCCTTGGCTCCGCCTCTTGCGGCTCCGCCCTTGGCTCTGCCTTCTCCTTCTCTTCTCTTTGTTCCACCTTCTACTTGTTACTTGGTCCTCCTGTCTGAACAGGTTCCAACCTGTTTCTCATACCTGCCTGCAGACCGGTCCCTACCGGTTCTTCCTATGTTCCAGCCGTACCCGCCTGCCTACCAGAGAGCCAGCTGTGTCCGCCTGCCCGCCAGTGTCTCTGTTGTACCCGTCTGCCTGCCTGTGTCCCAGCCGTGCCCGCCTGTCAGCCAGAGTGCCAGCCGTGCCCGCTCCGTTCCTTAGTGGGATCAGCAGCCACAGCCAGACATCACCCTGGAGTGGCACCTGGTAGCTTCCTATTGCACAAGTCTGACCTCACCATCAGAGGCTCCAGCGAACACCTAGGAAGCTACTTAGTTACGCCCCTTCCAGGGAAGTTTGGTCTGTGGTCCAGTGGGGCCACACCCCCGTATGCCCGCGCCAACCAGTCTGGGCGCGTTCGTGACACCAGTCCTGGTATCCATGGTCCCATCAGAAAAGATTATAAAAAACAAACCTTTACTCTTACCTTCTTCCGCTCCCTCGCAGTGGCAGCATCAAGCTCCAGTGAGAGCAGCTGATCAATGCTTGTAAGCAGCGCATGGCAGGGACATCATGCGCTGCTCACAAGCAGAGTACAGCTGCCGGAATACTCACCGGATGTTCATCGGTGATCACGATGAGTATCCATTCCTCTTCAGTAGCGCGCACTGTCAGCTGCCTGCTTCCTGCTGCGTCCAGTGGTCACGTGTGCCGATACTTAAGAGAAATGAATATTCAGAATATTACACCCCGGCGTACAAGGTGGTGATGATAAAGTTAATTTGCAGGTACTGATAGTTACTTATTTGTATAAGCATTGGTGGTGCAGCGCACTTGCACGCAGCATGGAGGGAATTTGAGCTGGTTAGCTCACAGTATTAGGTGCCTGCAATGTGCACAGAAAGTGCTGCAAGGGTAACGCCTAATAGGGCAGTGCTGCTCAATCGTCCGCACCTGGGTGCAGGACAGCCGACACTTACCTCAAGCGCTCCGGCCGGTAGTGACACTGAGGATTCGGCAGGGTTTGATAGGGGTGGAGCTGGTTGTGATGTCACAGAGCTGCCGGGATGGGTGCACAGAGAGATTGTCCCCTCTTCATCAGGGCTGTGTCTTTAGTCAGTGGCCCATCCTTTCATGATGATAGCTTGCCTCCCTAATTAGCCAATCAAAGTGCACACATCTATAATTGATATAGGTATTGATTCTTCGCCGGCGGCTGTTCATGTGGTACTGATGCAGCACATGGGTTGCACACGGTTGCCACACGTAGTACACACGGTCACACGGATATCTCCGGTACCAATTTGTCTGGTATGGGAAATATCAGGATGTGTGAAACCGGCCTTAAAGATGGTTTTTCCATCACCGTATTTGGAGAGCTATAATTTTTCCATATTTTGGTCCACAGAATCATGTGAGGTCTCGTATTTTGCAGGACGAGTTGGTGTTTTTATTGGCACCATTTTCGGGCACATGACATTTTTTGATCGCTTTCTATTCTGATTTTTGGGAGGCAGAATGAACAAAAGCCAGCAATTCATGAAGTTCTTTTGAGGGGGCGTTTATACCGGTCCATGTGTGGTAAAATTGATAAAGCAGTTTTATTCTTCGGGTTAGTATGATTACAGCAATACCTAATTTATATCATTTTTTTAAGGTTTTGGTGCTTTCATACAATAAAAGCTATTTTATATAAAAAGTAATTATTTTTGCATCCCTTTATTCTGAGAGCTATAACTTTTTTATTTTTCCAGTGATGGACCTGTATGGGGGTTGGATTTTTGCTGGACCAGATGATGTTTTCAGCGGTACCATGTTTATTTAAATCCGTCTTTTTGATCGCGTGTTATTCCATTTATTGTTCGGCGGCATGATGAGAAAGCATTGTTTTTTGCCTTGTTTTTTATGGTGTTCACTAGAGGGCTTAACTGGTGGGACAATTTTATAGGTCGGGTCATTACGGATGCAGCGATACCAAATATGTGTACTTTTATTGTTTAGATTTTTTTTCTTTAAAATATATATTTAGAGATAGAATATTGATTTTTTTATTATTTTTTATTTAAAAAACATTTTTCCAATTATTTTTTAAAAAAAATATACACTTTTTTCTAACTTTTTTACTTTGCTCCAGTATGGGACAATCATTTATTGCAGGCTGATCCCTTCTATAGTTTGTAGATGAAGCAGCATCTGCATGCTATAGAAGCTGTCAGCGCTGCACCGACAGGGAGACTTGGTGATCATGCACTGCGCATGATCACCAAGTTTCCTAGTTCTGGTGACCTGGATGTCATCATGACATTGGGTTACCATGGCAACGATCGGGAGCCCACGTCACGCCACAGGGTCTCCGATCCAAAGGCAGAGGGGCTGTCAGCCACTGTACCGGCTTCCGGAATGCTGCAATCATGTTTGATCGCAGTATTTCTGGGGTTAAGATGTCAGGAGAGGGCTGTGAATCAGCTGACACCTGGCGGCGATCGGCCACGCACCCCCCGATCGCTCAGACGTACTATTCTGTCCATGGTCAAATTGGCCCATGTCACATGGACTGAATAGCACATCTGATGTCTGAAAGGGGTTAAAATGGTGTCAATTTGGTTTATTTTCTGTCATATAGGCCTCTCAAAGTAATTTCAGATGTGATGTGGTCCCTACAAAATTTGGTTTTAATAAATTTTGTTGGATCAACTTACAACACTTCTAACTTCCTAACAATAAAAAAAAAAATGATTAAAAAATGATGCAGATGTTAAGTAGACTTATGGGAAATGTTATTTATGAACTATTTTGTGCGATATAACCAGCTACTTCAAGGCCATAGAATGTAAAAGTTTGAAAATGGAGAAATTTCCAAAATTTCACCAAAACTCGGATATTTTCACAAACAAAAGCAAAAAATATCAACCTAAATTTACAACTAACATGAAGTACAATATGTCACAAAATAAACTGTTTTAGAATCACTGGGATATGTTGAAGCGTTCCAGAGTTATCACTTCAGAAAGTGAAACTGTCCAGAAATGTAAAAATTTGCCTGGTCAGGAAGCTGAAAACAGGCTTCGGGGTGAAGGGATTAAGTTCAGAAATATAAACCTATTTAATAAAAAACAATTGTATGCAAGAATGGGTAACCACTCTCTGGTGTCTATTTCTACAGATGTATAGGTTAAACCCATTCTTTAGAATAATCCTACAATACCCCCAGCCAGTACCATTTAACTGAAGCCTATTGGCTAATTTAGCTAAAATGTTTAATAAACAGATGGAGGATAATGATTTCCATTATAGAAACAATGTTGATTTGCTTTATCCATATAAATTGGATGACAGATGATTAAAAATTAGAATGACATGGGCAGCAATTTTTAGTATGAGGCTATAGCATCATTTTTTACTAATTCTGACACAGGCGGCGCATTTCTCCACATTTTAAATACTAATATAACCTGGAATGAAAACAATGTGTAGAAACACTGCACTTACTCTTACACTAAAAAGTGTCCTGGCCCTTGTTTTTTGTATACTGCAGAACAGTACGAACAGACATAACAATGTGAAGAATAATTTAGACTATTGGGAGCTGAATTCTTCAACTAAGCTCTGTGCATTTCCCTAACTAAATTAGGATTAGTAAGTGATGGTATTGCGGTCTGTATTTTTAGAAAACAATGGGTGAATTTCTTTCAGTGCCTTGTGTTAGGTAATCGCTGAGCCATAATTATCGGCATTTTACACAGCTTATGGTGACACGTTAAAGAGAACATGAATGAAATGAGTATTGTGTGTTTGAGTCTGTCTAAAGGCATGCCTTCCCGAAAGGCACTCAAAGAGCACATAATAACAGGTGATGTCATGTTTCTGTACTTCCCTTGTAACATAATTACATGCTTTGATGCAGCATGCTTACACAGAGGCTTCAGTAATTGTAGTAAGACAATGGTCACAGAATATTGTGTGATCCGTAAACATTTTACCTATGAGAAAGTAGTTTATGGCAAACTATTGATATTTGAAAGAACTATTTGCATTATTCAGGTACACTAGAGCCACATTACTAGGACTTGTGGTTTAGGAGCCAAGTGGTTTCAAATAGAGATGACATTTGTAAAGAATTTTATGAAATCCTCAAGTTTAGGCAAATTCGAACAATTTACGATTGAACACATAGTATAAAACTGCCACAAAAGGCTCACATGATCTCAGACATGGCCTTCCCCATAATTCCTTGCCGATATTACATCACATGGTTTAGTGTAGCCAATCCGAAGCGACTAATAGAGTGGAGCCTATAGAATATTCGAAATGGATAATTTATTATATCCCAAGACAGTAAACGTTTCGGTCACACAAGGGGACCTTCATCAGTAATGTACACTGGGATAGAGAGTAAATACTGGTGGCTATATAGCCTGCCGAAAAATGCCTCAAGAGTCATGCTGGATATCAAAGGAAGAGAGGTTACAGCCTGTAGGGTAGCTGACATCGCGGTGTCCACATTACAGCGGTGGACACCGCAAAGTCAGCTACCCTACAGGCTGTAACCTCTCTTTTTTTGATATCCAGCGTGACTCGAGGCATTTTTCGGCAGGCTATATAGCCACCAGTATCTACTCTCTATCCCAGTGTACGTTACTGATGAAGGTCCCCTTGTGTGACCGAAACGTTTACTGTCTTGGGATATAATAAATTATCCATTTGTTCTCACCACAAAGTTGAGTGCCGGGTTTTGTATTACTTGTGATTATGGTTTGGGAACCTACCCGTGCACCTTCTCGGGTTGTGCACACGTTGATTTGTTATATAGAATATTCGAGACAGGGAATTCAGCAGCCATTTTATGGTGATTCAGGATAGAAAACCTTAAAACATTGGACAAATACTTTAAACACTCATTACTCATTATGCAGTGTTATGGAACTGCAACACTTAAATTGAACCTGACAGGTCCCCTATTCCCCCAGAACCACCAGGAGTTGTGTCTGCATTTATGATATGTAAATGGGGGCTTAGACTAGTCGATGGGGCGTTAGTGTCCCTCAGTCTGGGTGTATGCCTTCTGTAGGTGTACACTCCCGAAAAAGTGCACTGCAAAGCTCATGTTCACTGTGCCGTTACCAGTACAGTCTATTGGCCCGGTCGGCGTATGCATCCAGACCCTTTATTGAGGATTTCAGACTTATGCCCCGCGGCAACAAAGAACACAATGTTAAAGCACCCTTAGTGGTAGGGGTTTGGTAATGGCAGCCAAGCTCATACTGGCACTCTGGGTCAGCACAAATCTAGGGGTGGGCATAAGGAGGAGCACAAAAACCTCAGGGCATTTCAAACACTAAAGAAACTGTTGTGGGGTCAAGGTTAATGCTGACAGCGATGATGAATATGTGGTGGACAAGACCCCGGAATCGTGTTGGGGTTCTGAAGAGGTGATATTATCAGTGGAGGAGGGTTTTGACACCAGTGATAAATAGTGCTGCTGATGTCCTGCCAAAAGATCTTCTAGTGGCAAATCTACTTCTTTTATTGTCAATTCAGGAGCAGGTGATGCTGCAAGTCCTGTTAGAGGAGGAACCTCAACAGGTCGTGATTGTGGCAAGTCGTACATGTGGGCATCTCAGAATTAGTGGTTCTTTTGCTAACCTATGAATATTTTGGAGTGTGCAGGCTTTACATTAGGAAAGTAAGCCATGGATGTCTAGACTCTTATAGAATAGGAACTACAGCTTTCCATCTGAAAATGAAGCAACATCATCAGCCCATTCGGAAAAAACTCTATTATCTCAGCAATGAGCTGACGAAACAAGTAAAGCAGCAACTATGGACAGGATAAAGGTACCGTCACACTGACCAACTTCACAACGATATCGCTAGCGATCCGTGATGTTGCAGCGTCCTGGATAGCGATATCATTGTGTTTGACACGCAGCAGCAATCTGGATCCTGCTGTGACATCGTTGGTTGGAGCAGAAAGTCCAGAACTTTATTTCGTCGCTGAATCTCCCGCAGACATCGCTGAATCGGCGTGTGTGACGCCGATCCAGCGATGTCTTCACTGGTAACCAGGGTAAATATCGGGTTACTAAGCGCAGGGCCGAGCTTAGTAACCCGATGTTTACCCTGGTTATCAGTGTAAATGTAAAAAAAAACAAACACTACATACTTACATTTCGGTGTCTGTGGCGTCCCCCCGGCGTTCTGCTTCCCTGCACTCCTCCTGCATCCTGTGTCAGCGCCGGCCAGCCGTAAAGCAATTACAGCGGTGACGTCACCGCTCTGCTTTTACGGCCAGCACTTACACAGTGCAGGGAAGCAGAAAGCCGGGGGGACGCGACAGGAATGTAAGTATGTACTGTTTGTTTTTTTTACATTTACACTGGTAACCAGGGTAAACATCGGGTTACTAAGCGAGGCCCTGCGCTTAGTAACCCGATGTTTACCCTGGTTACCCGGGGACTTCGGGATCGTTGGTCGCTGGAGAGCTGTCTGTGTGACAGCTCTCCAACGACCACACAGCGACGCTGCAGCGATCGGCATCGTTGTCAGTATCGCTGCAGCGTCGCTAAATGTGACGATACCTTAAGTCTTGGACAGACCACTGTTTAAATATCTTGAGTAGCAGCAATGTATCAATGCAGCCAGGACATATGGTGAAGTATACGATAGGTCGCTAGATCTGGATGCACTGTTAAGCATCAGTTATCTACCTACTCCTACACCTCCTCCACACCTCCTAAAAGGACATGACCCCTGTCAACTGCAGCTTGGCATTGTCATAAATGGCAATGCCTGGAACATTGTGGCTGCCTTGCATTTGGGAAAAGTAACTCATGTTGCCTGTATGGCACACATGCCTAATTAAATGGTGCTGATGTGACAGAAAAATGACTGGCACATCCAAACTAGTGTGAATAGGTGCATACCAGGAGCAGCTACCTCCATATATAATATACAAAAAAAGGTTGCACTCTATCGTGCCAAAACACGTCAAATATGAAATACATGAAATATGAATAGCAAAATGGCTTTTTGAACATTAGGAAAAAATTTTTTGAGACGCTTAGCACAGAATTTGGCCAAATAGTGTGAGCCCATCAACCATAGTCAATGTGGTCTCATTAAACTGATGGGTACCTGACCTCCCTGTCCAAATGTGAACACTTACCGAAGGCTGTCTGTATGCTTGGGTGAATATGGACACCTCTGTCAGCAAAGCCTACATATGGGTTGGCCGGAACCAAGTGTGATTAGATGTAATTAAGAACCAGATGGTGAAGGGAGGAGTGCTCAGTCAGTAAGCTATTCATATTTCATGTATTTCATATTTGGCGTGTTTTGGCACGATAGAGTGCAACCTTTTTTTGTATAGTGTATAATTAAATGGTGCAACATTCCTTAAAGAAATATACAGGCTTGAAGAAGGTGGCGGCCATTATGAGCAGAATGTTTGGGCATTTCAACCACACTTAAGTAGTGAAACACACCGACTGTGCTTTGCAAAAACAGAACAATCTAATTGAGCACGGCTTGATTTGCGATTTTACAACACACTCAAGTTCAACACTACATAGATTGGAGCATCAGTATGAGCAGTGCAAAGCGATTTTATTGTGCAGAGTGCAAATTGGAGCTTTGGTTACTTTGATATCTGCCATTGGTAGCTGATGAGGGAAGTGTGTCACCTACTGAGACCCTTTGAAGAGACTGGTCAATTTGTCAGTAGGGAGAATGGTGGAATCAACAATTGTAGCAGGATAAGGTGCAGGGGGAGGGGGAAGAGCAGCAGCAGCAGGTGGATGTGGATGACCATATTGAGTTATCCCAGTACTCACTGTTGTAGCTCAAGGAGGGGTCTCTGTAGATGTTTATCACAGGAGAGTTGTTAAGTATAGAGATGTAATCGGGACTGCATCTTTGATCATCTATCCACACCAGGATGTGTTGAGCAGCTGTCCCTAATTTACAACTAACCAGCTCCCATA
Organism: Ranitomeya imitator; assembly: GCF_032444005.1. Classification (NCBI taxonomy): domain Eukaryota; kingdom Metazoa; phylum Chordata; class Amphibia; order Anura; family Dendrobatidae; genus Ranitomeya; species Ranitomeya imitator. The sequence goes on along the minus strand of NC_091282.1, from coordinate 465,694,504 downwards.
ATCCCGCTGTCCTCTCCCTGCACTGGGGGCCTATAAATTTAGACTCATTCTTAGGGGTGTACGCATGTGTGGGGTCGCACGCATTCAGCAAAGCATTGCATTAGCTAAGCATCAATTTATAGGGCAGTTATTCCATGGCAGTTAGTCAGTGCAGGAGTCAGGTAACCCACACTCTGCTCTCCCTTCTATCCATGTGCTATATTCCTATCCTCCTATGTACCCTTACCATCCACATCCACCGCCCAATCATCCCTCCATCACCACTCATATACATCAGCTCCTCTCTCTTTCCCTCTCCCATGTACAGCTCCCACCTTCCTGAAAAACCTCAGCCCGTCCTGCCCAAGCACACTGCACAAAAAACTTCTTACAATTTCAAAAACTTCTTGCTTTTTATCTTCCTACTGATTTCGGGAGACATCTCCCCCAACCATGGTCCACCATCCCACAACCTCAACTGCTACCCTACCTCACATCAAAACCATTCTAACCTTAGTAATATTACTTGCACTCCTTCATCTCCTACTTTTAATTGTGCCCTTTGGAATCCACGGTCTGTATGTAACAAGCTTCTTTTCCTGCACAACTACTTTCTGAACAACTCTCTAAATCTATTGGCCCTCACTGAAACCTGGATCCAGGATTCTGACACTGTCTCCCCTGCTGCCATTTCCCATGGTGGCCTACAATTCTCCCTTTCTCTGAGACCCACAAACAGACCTGGTGGTGGAGTCGGCATACACCTGTCTCCACAATGCACCTTCCAGGTCATCCCTCCAGCTCCATCACTCTCATTCCCTTCTTTTGAGGTCCACACCATCAGGCTCTTCTGTCCCCTCTCCCTCAGAGTAGCGGTCATATACCAGCCCCCAGGCTCACCCACCCACTTCCTGGACCATTTCTCTGCCTGGCTTCAGCACTTCATGTCCTCAGAACTCCCAACCCTTACCCTGGGAGACTTCAACATCCCCATAAACAGCCCCACTTCTACATCTGCATCCCAGCTTTTATCACTAACCACTTCGCTCGGCCTATCACAGCTCTCAACCTCCTAGACACACAAGGACGGTAACACCCTTGACCTGGTCTTTGTCTGGCTGTGTTCAATCTCCTACCTAAATAACTCACCTGTTGTGAATTCTGTTGTCGGGCTCCCTCCTGTGGTCATGAATGGTACTTCGGCTGGTTCTGTCCATGGACTTCCTCTGGTGGGTGTTTCTGAGTTTCCTTCCACAGGTGACCAGGTTAATTCGTTAGCTAGCTGCTCTATTTAACTCCACTTAGATCTTTGCTCCATGCCACCTGTCAATGTTCCAGTATTGGTCTAGTTCACTCCTGGATCGTTCTTGTGACCTGTCTTCCCAGCAGAAGCTAAGTTCCTGCTAGTATTTTCTTTGGTTTGCTATTTTTCTGTCCAGCTTGCTATTTTTATTGTTGTCTTGCTTGCTGGAAGCTCTGGGACGCAGAGGGAGCGCCTCCGCATCGTGAGTCGGTGCGGAGGGTCTTTTTGCGCCCTCTGCGTGGTCTTTTTGTAGGTTTTTGTGCTGACCGCAAAGCAACCTTTCCTATCCTCAGTCTGTTCAGTAAGTCGGGCCTCCCTTTGCTAAATCTATTTCATCTCTGTATATGTATTTTCATCTTTACTCACAGTCATTATATGTGGGGGGCTGCCTTTTCCTTTGGGGAATTTCTCTGAGGCAAGGTAGGCTTTATTTTTCTATCTTCAGGGCTAGCTAGTTCCTTAGGCTGTGCCGAGTTGCATAGGGAGCGTTAGGAGCAATCCACGGCTATTTCTAGTGTGTGTGATAGGATTAGGGATTGCGGTCAGCAGAGTTCCCACGTCCCAGAGCTCGTCCTTTATTATCAGTAACTATCAGATCATTCCGTGTGCTCTTAACCAGGTCCATTATTGTCCTGACCACCAGGTCATAACATTCACCGCTTCCTCTCTCTGACCACAACATTCTCTCCTTCATGCTCACAAATCCTTGCTCACCCCAGCACCCTCCTACCTATCATTCAGTCAGAAACCTACAAGCTATTAACCCTCATACACTTTCAGACTCCTTACACTCATCACTGTCCCCAATCTCCTCTTTTTCCTGCCCTCATCTGGCGGTACATCACTACAATGACACTCTTAAAAGCACCCTGGACCAAGTAGCTCCCCTCACCATCAGAACCTCCAAACAGAGTAAAACAGCCCTGGCTCACATCGCAAACCCGATTTCTCCAGTGATGCTCTAGGAGTGCTGAACGCTTATGGAGAAAAACTCACACATCAGAAGACTTCATACACTTCAACTTTATGTTAAGGACCTATAACTCTGCCCTCCTCACCAAACAGACCTACTACACCACCCTGATCTCACAATCCAACAACCCCAAGAAACTTCTTAACACCTTTCACTCCCTCCTCAGGCCAAAAGTACAAGACCCTATCACAGACATTTGTGCTGATGACCTGGTTTCCCACTTTATAGAGAAAGTAGACAATATCCGTCAGGAAATCCGCTCCCAGGCACCAAATGCAATGACTCCCATCACTCCCTGCATCTCCCCTAGCTCACCCTCCACATTCGATCCCATCACAGAAGAAGAAGTCTCCAAGCTCCTCTCCTCTTCTCGTCCAACTACATGCACCACCGACCACATTCCCTCACACCTCCTCCAGTCTCTCTCTCCAGTCGTCACAAGTCACCTAACTACAATTTTTAATCTCTCCCTCTCCTCTGGCATTTTCCCCTCATCCTTCAAACACTCTATCATTACTCCATTACTCAAAAAACCTACCCTCGACCCATCCTGCACAAACAACTAGAGACCGGTCTCCAATCTCCCCTTCATCTCAAAACTCTTGGAGCGCTTGATCTACTCCCGCCTTACCCGTTACCTCTCCACTCATTCCCTTCTAGATACTTCACTGTCCGGTTTCCGCCCCCTACATTCAACAGAAATTGCACTCATCAAGGTGACCAATGACCTTCTGACAGCAAAATGTAACGGTGACCACTCTCTGCTCATTCTCCTCGACCATTCTGCAGCTTTCGACACTGTTGACCACCCTCTCCTATTCTCTAGGCTCCAGTCACTAGGCATTAAGGACACTGCTCTCTCCTGGTTCTCCTCCTACCTTTCTGACCGCTCCTTCAGTGTTCTGTTCTCTGGCTCCATTTCATCTCCTCTTCCTCTCACTGTTGGGGTACCTCAGGGCTCAGTCCTTGGCCCCCTTCTCCCTCTACACAGCCCCAATTGGACAGACCATCAGCAGATTTGGCTTTCAGTACCATCTTTATGCTGATGACACTCAACTATACACGTCATCGCCTGACCTTACCCCCGCTGTACTACAGAACGCCACTGACTGTCTGTCTCCATTCTCCAACATCATGTCTGCTCTCTATCTGAAACTCAACCTCTCCAAAACTGAACTTCTTCTGCTCCCGCCTTCTACTAACCTCCCTAAATCTGACATTTCCCTCTCTGTGGGTGGCACCATAATAACACCCCGGCAGCAGGCACGCTGTCTGGGTGTTATGTTTGACTCCGATCTCTCCTTCACCTCCCACATACAATCTCTTGCCCGCTCGTGCCGCTTACACCTAAAGGACATCTCTAGAATCCTCCCTTTTCTCACCATGGAGACAACAAAAACCCTCACTGTTGCCCTGATCCACTCCTGCCTGGACTACTGCAATGCTCTACTAATTGGCCTCTCCCTCACTCAACCCTCCCCCAGGGTTATCCATCTGGCTAATCGTTACTCAGATACATCCGCTCTTCGCCAGTCATTACACTGGCTGCCCATTCATTACAGGATACAATTCAAAGTACTTGCTCTCACCCACAAGGCTCTCCACAGTGCGGCACCCCCAAACATCTCCTCCCTCATTTCGGTCTATCGGCCTAGCCGACCGCTGAGCTCTGCAAATGTCTTTCGGCTAACCTCTGCACTGATACGTACCTCTCACTCCCGACTCCAAGACTTTTCCCGCGCTGCGCCAATCCTCTACCCCGAGATATTCGGACCATCCACAAGTTGCATAGTTTTAGGCGCTTGCTCAAAACACATTTGTTCAGAGCAGCCTACCATGTTAACTAATCAAAGTCATTTCATGTTTGTGTGTGCAGCCCATTCACTATCTCCATCTACCCCCCACCCCCTGAAGATGGCTGGACCATCATTGTAAATACATCATTGTAAATACACACCTGTGCGTTGTATCTCCCCCACCTCATTGTAGATTTTAAGCTCTCACGAGCTATGACTGTTGTGTTTGAAACTGTTAAACTGTAAAGCGCTGCGGAATATGTTGGCGCTATATAAAGATTATTATTATTATTATTATTATCTGAAATATTTAAGTGTGACAAACATACAAAAGAAAAGGAAATCAGGAAGGGGGCAAACACTTGTTCACAAAACTGTATATTGTATTTGGAATTTACAGTACAGACCAAAAGTTTGGACACACCTTCTCATTTAAAGATTTTTCTGTATTTTCGTGACTATGAAAATTGTACATTAACACTGAAGGCATCAAAACTATGAATTAACACATGTGGAATTATATACTTAACAAAAAAGTGTGAAACAACTGAAATTATGTCTTATATTCTAGGTTCTTCAAAGTAGCCACCTTTTGCTTTGATGACTGCTTTGCACACTCTTGGCATTCTCTTAATGAGCTTCAAGAGGTAGTCACCGGGAATGGTCTTCCAACAATCTTGAAGGAGTTCCCAGAGATGCTTAGCACTTGTTGGCCCTTTTGCAGTCACTCTGCGGTCCAGCTCACCCCAAACCAGATGACTGTGGAGGCCAGGTCATCTGGCGTAGCACCCCATCACTCTCCGTCTTGGTCAAATAGCCCTTACACAGCCTGGAGGTGTGTTTGGGGTCATTGTCCTGTTGAAAAATAAATGATGGTCCAACTAAACGCAAACCGGATGGAATAGCATGCCGCTGCAAGATGCTGTGGTAGCCATGCTGGTTCAGTATGCCTTCAATTTTGAATAAATCCCCAACAGTGTAACCAGCAAAGCACCCCCATATCATCACACGTCCTCCTCCATGCTTCACGGTGGGAACCAGGCATGTAGAGTCCATCCGTTCACCTTTTCTGCATCGCACAAAGGCTGGTTGGAACCAAAGATCTCACATTTGGACTCATCAGACCAAAGCACAGATTTCCACTGGTCTAATGTTTAGTCCTTGTGTTCTTTAGCCCAAACAAGTCCCTTCTGCTTGTTGCCTGTCTTTATCAGTGGTTTCCTAGCAGCTATTTTACCATGAAGGCCTGCTGCACAAAGCCTCCTCTTAACAGTTGTTGTAGAGATGTGTCAGCTGCTAGAACTCTGTGTGGCATTGACCTGGTCTCTAATCTGAGCTGCTGTTAACCTGTGATTTCTGAGGCTGGTGACTCGGATAAACTTATCCTCAGAAGCAGAGGTGACTCTTGGTCTTCCTTTCCTGGGGCGGTCCTCATGTGAGCCAGTTTCTTTGTAGCGCTTGATGGTTTTTGCCACTGCACTTGCGGACACTTTCAAAGTTTTCCCAATTTTCAGACTGACTGACCTTCATTTCTTAAAGTAGTGATGGCCACTCATTTTTCTTTACTTAGCTGCTTTTTTTCTTGCCATAATACAAATTCTAACAGTCTATTCAATAGGACTATTAGCTGTTATGAAAGGCAATTCAGTACTACAATGGACATAGCGGTCAGAGCACATACAGTGATCTGACAATAACCCAAAATCATAGAACGAGCTCTGAGACGTGGGAACTCTGCAGACCGCAATCCCTAATCCTCTCCAAACAACACTAGAGGCAGCCGTGGATTGCGCCTAACTCTGCCTATGCAACTCGGCACAGCCTGAGAAACTAACTAGCCTGAAGATAGAAAATAAGCCTACCTTGCCTCAGGGAAATACCCCAAAGGAAAAGGCAGCCCCCCACATATAATAAAAAACAAAAGGAAAAAAAAATGGAGAGAAACCAGCTCACCTACTAGGCATTTGTTGTGGGGGAAGCCCGGATGCCGTGCAGTCTTCACGTGAAACAATAGAACAAAATAGAAGAGAAAATCCAGCTTCCAAAAATATCCAATTTATTAAAGTTAAAATCCAAGGTCCAAAAACATGGTTCACAGGAGAGGAGATAGCAGCATGCTACGCGTTTCGAACACTAGGTTCTTTTTCAAAGCTGCCTACTATGCACCAGAATGAGGTTTAAATAGCAACTGTGACCAATCACAGTGAATTAATCCACACCTGATACATCAGTAATTATATACAATAAAAACGCAATGATATTGCAAAAGAGAAAAACAAAGAAAATATATAATACATACATATAAAAAACATATAATATAACTAAACAGCATTGATCTCTCAGTAATGAAACATGATTTCCTTGCGAGCATTTAAACCCATGGGATAGCAAGTGTTAAGGCAAAACATCCAGTAGGCTTCACGCGTCATTAAGCGTCTTTTCAGATCTCCTCCTCTGGCTGTTATCAGAAGCTTTTCAATGCCGACAACCCGAAGGAATGCAGTATCTCTTTGATGACTGGTAATAAAATGCTTAGAGGCGTGAGACATAGAGCGATTATTATTAGTGGAAACAATAATGTCAGTGATATGTTCAGAAATATGCGTCTTTAACATGCGAGTAGTGCAACCTATATAGCTTAAATTACATTTAATGCATGTTATCATATAAACTACATTCTTACTATTGCAGTTAATAAATTGCTGAATTTTGTGTTCTTGTCTGTTACTACTATCAGTAAAGGAATGCATAACAATGGAATGCGCACATGTGCGACATTTAGAAGCACCACAATGATAAAAGCCTTTATGATGTAACCATGTGTGGGAGACCTTGCTAGATTTAAATAGGCTGGGTGAAAGAATATCAGACAAAGTGGTAGCCTTTTTTGCAATCACCTGACAGCCTGAAGACAGAATTTTGGAGAGAATCTCATCCTCATAAAGAATAGGAATGTTTTTCAAAATAAGAGATTTGATGTTATTGTATTGAGGACTGTATTTAATGGAGCAGAAATTTTTTTGGTTTTGATGCAATTTACTCTTATTTTTAGATAACAGCATGTCACTGCGTTTTCTATGTTGTACTATATTTTTGGCTCTATCCAGAGACCAATTAGAGTAGCCTCTTTTTTCTAATTTTTTACAACACAAATCAGTCTCTTGCTTTAAAATGCTAGCATCACTACAATGACATATAATGACTGTGAGTTAAGATGAAAAGACAAACGTAGAGATGAAATAGATTCAGCAAAGTGAGGCCCGACTTTCTTAACAGATCGAGGATAGAAAAGGTAACTTTGCGGTCTACACAAAACCCTAAAGAAAACCACGCAAAGGGGGCAAAAAGACCCTCCGTACCGAACTAACGGCACGGAGGTACACCCTTTGCGTCCCAGAGCTTCCAGCAACAAATTAGAAAAGCTGGACAGAAAAAATAGCAAACAAATAGCAAAGAAGAACTTAGCTATGCAGAGCAGCAGGCCACAGGAATGATCCAGGGAAAAGCAAGTCCAACACTGGAACATAGACAGGAAGCCAGGATCAAGGCATTAGGTGGAGTTAAGTAGAGAAGCACCTAACGACCTCACCAGATCACCTGAGGGAGGAAACTCAGAAGCCGCAGTACCACTTCCCTCCACCAACAGAAGCTCACAGAGAGAATCAGCCGAAGTACCACTTGTGACCACAGGAGGGAGCTCTGCCACAGAATTCACAACAGTACCCCCCCCTTGAGGAGGGGTCACCGAACCCTCACCAGAGCCCCCAGGCCGACCAGGATGAGCCACATGAAAGGCACGAACAAGATCGGGAGCATGGACATCAGAGGCAAAAACCCAGGAATTATCTTCCTGAGCATAACCCTTCCATTTAACCAGATACTGGAGTTTCCGTCTAGAAACACGAGAATCCAAAATCTTCTCCACAATATACTCCAATTCCCCCTCCACCAAAACCGGGGCAGGAGGATCAACAGATGGAACCATAGGTGCCACGTATCTCCGCAACAATGACCTATGGAATACGTTATGTATGGAAAAAGAATCTGGAAGGGTCAGACGAAAAGACACAGGATTAAGAACCTCAGAAATCCTATACGGACCAATGAAACGAGGTTTAAACTTAGGAGAGGAAACCTTCATAGGAATATGACGAGAAGATAACCAAACCAGATCCCCAACACGAAGTCGGGGACCCACACGGCGTCTGCGATTAGCGAAACGTTGAGCCTTCTCCTGGGACAAGGTCAAATTGTCCACTACATGAGTCCAAATCTGCTGCAACCTGTCCACCACAGTATCCACACCAGGACAGTCCGAAGACTCAACCTGTCCTGAAGAGAAACGAGGATGGAACCCAGAATTGCAGAAAAATGGCGAAACCAAGGTAGCCGAGCTGGCCCGATTATTAAGGGCGAACTCAGCCAAAGGCAAAAAGGACACCCAGTCATCCTGATCGGCAGAAACAAAGCATCTCAGATATGTTTCCAAGGTCTGATTGGTTCGTTCGGTCTGGCCATTAGTCTGAGGATGGAAAGCCGAGGAAAAAGACAAGTCAATGCCCATCCTACCACAAAAGGCTCGCCAAAACCTTGAAACAAACTGGGAACCTCTGTCAGAAACGATATTCTCTGGAATGCCATGTAAACGAACCACATGCTGGAAGAACAATGGCACCAAATCAGAGGAGGAAGGCAATTTAGACAAGGGTACCAGATGGACCATCTTAGAAAAGCGATCACAGACCACCCAAATGACTGACATCTTTTGAGAAACGGGAAGATCAGAAATAAAATCCATAGAGATATGTGTCCAAGGCCTCTTCGGGACCGGCAAGGGCAAAAGCAACCCACTGGCACGAGAACAGCAGGGCTTAGCCCGAGCACAAATCCCACAGGACTGCACAAAAACACGCACATCCCGCGACAGAGACGGCCACCAAAAGGATCTAGCCACCAACTCTCTGGTACCAAAGATTCCAGGATGACCAGCCAACACCGAACAATGAACCTCAGAGATAACTTTATTGGTCCACCTATCAGGGACAAACAGTCTCTCCGCTGGACAACGATCAGGTTTATTAGCCTGAAATTTTTGCAGCACCCGCCGCAAATCAGGGGAGATGGCAGACACAATTACTCCCTCTTTGAGAATACCCGCCGGCTCAGGCAAACCCGGAGAGTCGGGCACAAAACTCCTAGACAGGGCATCCGCCTTTACATTTTTAGAACCCGGAAGGTACGAAATCACGAAATCACAAAGTCAAAACGGGCAAAAAACAGCGACCATCGAGCCTGTCTTCCTGACTTCCTGGAAAAGAAGGCGCATGGCTTCATCACCGAGCAATCAGCACCTCTTTGCGACAAAACAGCCCCCGCTCCAATTTCAGAAGCATCAACCTCGACCTGGAACGGAAGAGAAACATCTGGTTGACACAACACAGGGGCAGAAGAAAAACGACGCTTCAAGTCTTGAAAAGCTTCCACAGCAGCAGAAGACCAACTGACCAAATCAGCACCCTTCTTGGTCAAATCGGTCAATGGTTTGGCAATACTAGAAAAATTGCAGATGAAGCGACGATAAAAATTAGCAAAGCCCAGGAACTTTTGCAGACTTTTCAGATATGTCGGCTGAGTCCAATCATGGATGGCTTGGACCTTAACAGGATCCATCTCGATAGTAGAAGGGGAAAAGATGAACCCCAAAAATGAAACCTTCTGCACACCAAAGAGACACTTTGATCCCTTCACAAACAAAGAATTAGCACGCAGGACCTGAAAAACTGTTCTGACCTGCTTCACATGAGACTCCCAATCATCCGAGAAGATCAAAATGTCATCCAAGTACACAATCAGGAATTTATCCAGGTACTCTCTGAAGATGTCATGCATAAAGGACTGAAACACTGATGGAGCATTGGCAAGTCCGAATGGCATCACTAGATACTCAAAATGACCCTCGGGCGTATTAAATGCAGTTTTCCATTCATCTCCTCGCCTGATTCGCACCAGATTATACGCACCATGAAGATCTATCTTGGTGAACCAACTAGCCCCCTTAATCCGAGCAAACAAATCAGATAACAATGGCAAGGGGTACTGAAATTTAACCGTGATCTTATTTAGAAGGCGGTAATCTATACAAGGTCTCAGCGAACCATCCTTCTTGGCTACAAAAAAGAACCCTGCTCCTAATGGTGACGATGACGGGCGAATATGCCCCTTCTCCAGGGATTCCTTCACATAACTGCGCATAGCGGCGTGCTCAGGCACTGATAAATTAAACAGTTGACCTTTTGGGAATTTACTACCAGGAATCAAATTGATAGCACAATCACAATCCCTATGCGGAGGTAGGGCATCGGACTTGGGCTCATCAAATACATCCCGGTAATCAGACAAGAACTCTGGAACCTCAGAAGGGGTGGATGACGAAATTGACAGAAATGGAACATCACCATGTACCCCCTGACAACCCCAGCTGGACACCGACATGGATTTCCAATCTAATACTGGATTATGGGCTTGTAGCCATGGCAACCCCAACACGACCACATCATGCAGATTATGCAACACCAGAAAGCGAATAACCTCCTGATGTGCAGGAGCCATGCACATGGTCAGCTGGGTCCAGTATTGAGGCTTATTCTTGGCCAAAGGCGTGGCATCAATTCCTCTCAATGGAATAGGACACTGCAAGGGCTCTAAGAGAAACCCACAACGCTTAGCATACTCCAAGTCCATCAAATTCAGGGCAGCGCCTGAATCCACAAATGCCATGACAGAATACGATGACAAAGAGCAGATCAAGGTAACGGACAGAAGAAATTTTGACTGTACCGTACCAATGGTGGCAGACCTAGCGAACCGCTTAGTGTGCTTAGGACAATTAGAGATAGCATGAGTGGAATCACCACAGTAGAAACACAGCCCATTCAGACGTCTGTGTTCTTGCCGTTTAACTCTGGTCAAAGTCCTATCGCACTGCATAGGCTCAGGTTTAAGCTCAGGTAATACCGCCAAATGGTGCACAGATTTACGCTCACGCAAGCGTCGACCGATCTGAATGGCCAAAGACATAGACTCATTCAAACCAGCAGGCATAGGAAATCCCACCATGACATCCTTAAGGGCTTCAGAGAGACCCTTTGTGAACATAGCTGCCAGCGCAGATTCATTCCATTGAGTGAGCACGGACCACTTTCTAAATTTCTGACAATATACCTCTATCTCATCCTGACCCTGACAAAGAGCCAGCAAATTTTTCTCTGCCTGATCCACTGAATTAGGTTCATCGTACAGCAATCCGAGCGCCAGGAAAAACGCATTGATATTACTCAATGCAGGATCTCCTGGCGCAAGAGAAAATGCCCAGTCCTGAGGGTCGTCGCGCAAAAAAGAAATAACAATCAAAACCTGTTGAACTGGATCACCAGAGGAGCGAGGTTTCAAGGCCAGAAATAATTTACAATTATTTTTGAAACTCTGAAACTTAGTTCTATCTCCAAAAAACAAATCAGGAATAGGAATTCTTGGTTCCAACATAGCTTTCTGATCAATAGTGTCTTGAATCTTTTGTACTCTTGCCGAGAGCTGATCCACAAATGAAGACAGACTTCTAATGTCCATCGCTACACCTGTGTACTGAACCACCCAAATGTCTAGGGGAAAAAAAAGGCAAAACACAGTGCAAAGAAAAAAAAATGGTCTCAGAACTTCTTTTTTCCCTCTATTGAGAATCATTAGTACTTTTGGCTTCCTGTACTGTTATGAAAGGCAATTCAGTACTACAATGGACATAGCGGTCAGAGCACATACAGTGATCTGACAATAACCCAAAATCATAGAACGAGCTCTGAGACATGGGAACTCTGCAAACCGCAATCCCTAATCCTCTCCAAACAACACTAGAGGCAGCCGTGGATTGCGCCTAACTCTGCCTATGCAACTCGGCACAGCCTGAGAAACTAACTAGCCTGAAGATAGAAAATAAGCCTACCTTGCCTCAGAGAAATACCCCAAAGGAAAAGGCAGCCCCCCACATATAATGACTGTGAGTTAAGATGAAAAGACAAACGTAGAGATGAAATAGATTCAGCAAAGTGAGGCCCGACTTTCTTAACAGATCGAGGATAGAAAAGGTAACTTTGCGGTCTACACAAAACCCTAAAGAAAACCACGCAAAGGGGGCAAAAAGACCCTCCGTACCGAACTAACGGCACGGAGGTACACCCTTTGCGTCCCAGAGCTTCCAGCAACAAATTAGACAAGCTGGACAGAAAAAATAGCAAACAAATAGCAAAGAAGAACTTAGCTATGCAGAGCAGCAGGCCACAGGAATGATCCAGGGAAAAGCAAGTCCAACACTGGAACATAGACAGGAAGCCAGGATCAAAGCATTAGGTGGAGTTAAGTAGAGAAGCACCTAACGACCTCACCAGATCACCTGAGGGAGGAAACTCAGAAGCCGCAGTACCACTTCCCTCCACCAACAGAAGCTCACAGAGAGAATCAGCCGAAGTACCACTTGTGACCACAGGAGGGAGCTCTGCCACAGAATTCACAACAATTAGCTGTGTATCCACCAGACTTCTGCACAACACAACTGATGGTCCCAACACCATTTATAAGGCAAGAAATCCCACTTATTAAACCTGACAGGGCACACCTGTGAAGTGAAAACCATTCCCGGTGACTATCTCTTGAAGCTCAGCAAGAGAATTCCAAGAGTGTGCAAAGCAGTCATCAAAGGAAAAGGTGGCTACATTGAAGAACTTAGAATATAAGACATAATTTCAGTTGCTTCACACTTTTTTGTTAAGTATATAATTCTGCATGTGTTAATTCATAGTTTTGATGCCTTCAGTGTGAATGTTCAATTTTCATAGTCATGAAAATACAGAAAAATCATTAAATGGGATGGGATGAGATAATCGGATATGTTGAGGCGTGGAATTCCAGAGGATGGGGGATATTTCGGAGAAATCTTTGGGCGGTTGTGTGGGGAACGAATAAGTGTGGAGGAAAGTAGGAGGTCTTGGGAGGATTGAATATTATGTGAGGGATGAGAGTGGGAGAATAGTTCAGAGATATAGGGAGGCGACAGGTTGTGGATAGCTTTGTAGATCAGTGTTAGTAGTTTGAACTGGATTCGTTAGAGAATTGGGAGCCAGTGGAGGGATCTGCAGAGGGGAGAAGCAGGGGAGTAGCAAGGAGAGAAGTGGATTAGCCGAGCAGCAGAGTTGAGGACAGACTGGAGTGGTGCAAGGGAGTTAGCGGGGAGGCCACAGAGGAGGGTGTTGCAGTAATCGAGGCGGGAGATGATGAGGGCATGCACAAGAGTTTTAGTAGATTGTGGGCTGAGGAAGGGACGGATTCTGGCAATATTTTTGAGTTGGAGGTGACAGGAGGTGGCGAGAGTTTGGACATGTGGTTTGAAGGACTGGGCAGAGTTGAGAGTTACCCCGATGCAGCGGATTTCAGGTGCGGGAGAGAGCGTGATGCCGTTTATCATAATAGATAGATCAGGTAAGGGGGATATGCGAGATGGGTAAAGATGATGAGTTCGGTTTGTCTACATTGAGTTTTAGGAAGCGAGAGTTGAAGAAGGAGGATATGGCTGACAGACACTCCGGGATTCTGGACAGAAGAGAGGCAACATCTGAGCCAGACAGGTAGATCTGAGATATAAAAACAAACTTTACCCAATGAAGCAATAGCTTGTAGAAAACCCCTTAGAATCAATACTAATCCAAAAAGGAGAGACACCCAAACACATTTCATAGAAAAGACAAATATCTTTATTTAGTATTAACAGACAAAGATCATTACAAGTTTATAAAAAAAAAATAGGCATAATGTGTGAAAGACAATAAAAAAACAACAACAGAGAACTGAATGTTAGGGCTCAAGTTCCCGCCTCTGCACAGGGGGAATCTCGGGCCATCTCCGCTGCGGTCTCCCATTCTTCTCCTGCCGCAGTGGAGCCTGCTCAGCGGAGACATCAGTCCCAGCGTCTTGCTCAGTCTGATTCTGTACAAAGAGTTACTGCTACTTTTCCTGCTTCTGCCATTGAAGCAAGTGCTGGGCAGCGGTGAGCAGACGCTTCTAGGACTAAGTCCTGCTTTTCTCGTTCTGAGCATGCCCAGAGTAAGATCTCTCAGTGGAGATCGAGGGTCACATGTTCAGATACTGCAGCTAAATCCATTGGTCCTTCAGGAAGGTCCTGTAGGTGCTCAGGCTCTGTGGCAGCCTCTCATTGGTCCTTCTAGGAAGGTCATGTACTTGCTGCAACTATTTAAAGCTCGCATGGCTGCACGGCCATGCGCTAGTATCTTTCTAAGTTATGTGCTTTGTGCCAGTGTGGTCATGTAAGATTGTGTTCAGGGACCCGGCTGAAATAAGCCCCTAGAAAGCTGGCACCTCCGGCGAGGAGATTGTGTTTGTGTGTATTCAGGGACCTGGCTGAAATGAGCCCCTAGAATGCTGGCACCTCCGGCGAGGAGTTTTGTGTGCATGCATGACCACTGACTGCTCTCAGTTGGGTAGTTAGCCTGTGCCTCTGTGAAGTCTAACAGGGCGCAGTGCTTTGCTTCACGGCTACTCTGTGAAATAACAGAGCTAGTTCATACCGCCATATAGTGCTGCCGTTTGCTAGCAGCAGGTTCTCCGGCACGGTGGACCCCGGGCTGCGAACACATCTATAACAATAAAACATCTATATTTACTCGGTGCGTTCCGCTAGCCCTAACACTGGATATTTGTCTTTTCTATTAAATCTGTTTGGGGGTTTCTCCTTTTCGGATTAGTGTATATATATGACCTACCACATGTTTATGGCCTTTTAGGCACTTTAGAATCAATAACTTGATGTAATTATCTTCTTTAAGACTTTAACAGTATCTCATATACAGTCATGGCCAAAAGTATTTACACCCCTGCAATTCTGTCAGATAATACTCAGTTTCTTACTGAAAATGATTGCAAACACAAATTCTTTGGTATTATTATCTTCATTTAATTTGTCTTAAATGAAAAAACACAAAAGAGAATGAAGCAAAAAGCAAACCATTGATCATTTCACACAAAACTCCAAAAATGGGCCAGACAAAAATATAGGCACTCTCAGCCTAATACTTGGTTGCACAACCTTTAGCCAAAATAACTGCGACCAACAGCTTTCGGTAACCATCAATACGTTTCTTACAATGCTCTGCTGGAATTTTAGACCATTCTTCTTTGGCAAACTGCTCCAGGTCCCTGATATTTGAAGGGTGCCGGCTCCAAACTGCCATTTTTAGATCTCTCCACAGGTGTTCTATGGGATTCAGGTCTGGACTCATTGCTGGCCACCTTAGAAGTGTCCAGTGCTTTCTCTCAAACCATTTTCTAGTTCTTTTTGAAGTGTGTTTTGGGTCATTGTCTAGAAGACCCATGACCTCTGAGGGAGACCCAGCTTTCTCACACTGGGCCCTACATTATGCTGCAAAATTTGTTGGTAGTCTTCACACTTTATAAAGCCATGCACACGGTCAAGCAGTCCAGTGCCAGAGGCAGCAAAGCAACCCCAAAACATCAGGGAATCTCCGCCATGTTTGACTGTAGGGACCGTGTTCTTTTCTTTGAATGCCTCTTTTTTTCTCCTGTAAACTCTATGTTGATGCCTTTGCCCAAAAAGCTCTACTTCTGTCTCATCTGACCAGAGAACATTCTTCCAAAACGTTGTAGGCTTTTTCAGGTAAGTTTTGGCAAACTCCAGCCTGGCTTTTTTATGTCTCAGGGTAAGAAGTAGGGTCTTCCTGGGTCTCCTAACATACAGTCCCTTTTCATTCAGACGCCGACGGATAGTACGGGTTGACACTGTTGTACCCTCGGACTGCAGGGCAGCTTGAACTTGTTTGGATGTTAGTCGAGGTTCTTTATCGAACATCCGCACAATCTTGCGTTGAAATCTCTTGTCAATTTTTATTTTCCGTCCACATCTAGCGAGGTTAGCCTCAGTGCCATGGGCTTTAAACTTCTTGATGACACTGCGCACGGTAGACACAGGAACATTCAGGTCTTTAGAGATGGACTTGTAGCCTTGAGATTGCTCATGCTTCCTCACAATTTGGTTTCTCAAGTCCTCAGACAGTTCTTTGGTCTTCTTTCTTTTCTCCATGCTCAAAGTGGTACACACAAGGACACAGGACAGAGGTTAAGTCAACTTTAATCCATGTCAACTGGCTGCAAGTGTGATTTAGTTATTGCCAACGCCTGTTAGGTGCCACAGGTAAGTTACAGGTGCTGTTAATTACACAAATTAGAGATCGGATGCCATGTCCCGTTTGGAGAGCCCCTGATGTGCCTAAACAGTGGAAACCCCCCCAATTATAACTCTAACCCTTACCCCAACACACCCCTAACCCTAATCCCAACCCTAACCACAACACACCCCTAACAATAACCCTAACCACAAATCTAACCCTGACACACCCCTAACCCTAGCCCCAACCTTAACCCTAACTTTAGCCCCAACCCTTTCCCTAACTTTAACCCTAACTTTAGCCCCAACCCTAACTTTAGCCCAACTCTAATCCTAATAGAAAAATGGAGATAAAATATATTTTTTATTTCATTATTGTTACCTAACTGAGAGGGTGATAAAGGGGGGTTTTATTTACTATATTTTTGATCACTGTGATAGGGTCTATCACAGTGATCAGAAAGAACCAATAGGAAAAATCTTCTAGTGTTGCCGGGTGTTGGCCAGCAGAACTCGGCGGGCGCACTGCGCATGCACTTGCCGTTTTCTTCCGGTAAAATATGCTGGTGGCTGTGGGGGGAAGCAGGAGGACCCAGGGACACCCCCGGCAGCTGAGACCTCGCAGATATTCCGACTCTGGGAGGGTGCTATACACTTTTTCCACAGCGCCGTTAAAAAGCAGCGCTGTGGTTTAAGTACCCTTAAATGCCACAGTGAAAAGGCGTATCGGCTGTTAAGGGGTTAAATCTACAGTATGCAGAGCTATTATTGTGTGTAAGTGTAAGCAAATTGTACACGCTTTCTCCTGAAAGCATTCAATCAGCTATTTACATGCAAGTACTGAATGATATGATAGAAAACCACATTCCCAAGTTTGACATCTTCCCCTTGAGCTCTTCTGTCTTAGGCCGGGGTCACACTTGCAGGTTCAATGCGAGAAACTCGCGCATCAAGTCCTGGCACTGTCACTGGCACTAGGGACCGAGTGTGCGGCTGCATGTATTTCTATGCAGCTAAAAGCTCCGTTCTCCGAGTTTCTCACATTAAACTCGCAAGTGTGACCCCGGCCTTAGATTGAGTAGCATTGGACTTTTGCTTCATACTATTGCTAGCATCCAAGTTGAAATAATAGAAGGTCCTTTTGCTCATTTGGTAACACCTGGGAGGCTTTTAACCCCTTAGGGACTGAGCCAATTTTGATCTTAATGACCAAGCCAGTTTTTACAATTCTGACCACTGTCACTTTATGAGGTTATAGTTCTTCAACGGAATACACTGATTCTGAGATTTTTTTTTCATGTCATATTGTACTTCATGTTAGTGGTAAAATTTATTCTATATGACTTGCATTTATTTTTTAAAAAGTGGAAATTTGGCAAAAAATGTAGAGAGTCTTGCAATTTTCAAACTTTTAATTTTTGTGCCCTTAAAGTGAGTCATGTCACACAAAATAGTTAATAAATAACAATTCCCACATGTGAACTTTACATCAGCACAATTTTGGAAACATAATTTTTTTTAGGACGTTATAAGGGTTAAAAGTTGACTAGCGATTTCACATTTTTCCAACAAAATTTACAAAACCATTTTTTTTTAGGGACCATCTCACATTTGAAGTGACTTGGGGGGTCAACAGGACAGAAAATACCCCAAATTACATCATTTTAAAAACCACAGCCCTCAAGGTGCACAAAACCACATTGAAGAATTTTATTCATTCTTCGGGTACTTCATGAGAACTAAAGCAATGTGGAAGGAAAAAATGAACATTTTACTTTTTTTTCACAAAAAATTTACTTTAGACCCAAACTTTTTTATTTTCACAAGGGTATCAGGAAAAACTGGACCACAACATTTGTTGTGCAATGTCTCCTGAGTACACTGATACCCCGGCAGGACTCAGAAGGGAGGTAGCAACGTTTGACTTTTTGAAATCAAAATTGGCTGGAATCTATGGTGGGCACCATGTCATGTTTGGAGACCCCCCTGATGTGCCTACACAGTGTTAAAAACAAAATTCTAGCTCCAACTCTAACAAAGTCCTAACTCCAACACACCACTAGGGCTAGGTTCACATCGCATTAGTACCATCTGTTTAATGGATCTGTTAAACGGATGTGCTAATGCTGATGTACAAAATCTCTTTTTTACTACAATCACGCTAACGCATGCGCTAATGCATGGTACCATTACGTTGGCATGCATTGGCATGCGTTAGCAATAGAGGTCTATGCAAAGTGAACTCGTCCGCTAGCTGTGTGTTAGACCTAACGTACCCAAAAACGCGGTAGACCACGTTCGAGGGTGCATCACAAAGTAACGCATCATTGCTAATGCATGCGAATTTTGACATGCGCTAGGATGCGTTATGCTATTGAAGTCTATGGGTGCGTTAATGGATCCATTACATAGCGTTAGTGCCGCTAAGTAACGGATCCGTCAAATGGATCACCCAAACGCAATGTGAACCAAGCCTAACCCTAATCCCAACACCACCCTAAACCCTTCACCTAGATCATATCAGACGAGAGAAATTAATGGAAAATTGGACTTTTTTTGTGATTGCTGTTATTCATCAATCACGTGACTGGGGACGGTAAAAACCAACCTGAATCAAGTCCTCCAGAGATTTTCCGATGCTGGGGGGGCACTGGGGGTATCCAAGCATTTGTAAACGTGTTTTCTAGTGTACACTGATGTGACTTAATATTGGATAAAAGTTATGCAAAATGAATTGTTTTGATTGATGGAGTAAAAATTCAATTAAATCTTTTGCACAGGATTTAGATGGGATCAGAGGTGTAACATAGTTGCAATTCAAATTTATGTATGAGATAGCCAAGATGATCTATGAAATCATAGTAGTCTCACGTTCGATGCAGTAGTGGATGGTGAGATATTGAGCCTGCAAGTCAAAAGTTCAAAACATTGTTACCCTTTTGCTTATCAGTGTATATGGAGGACTATGGGGGTGCATTACACTATCTGGAAGACTATTATACTACAGGGAGCACTATGGGCTGTGCGTTATACTATATGGAGGACTGTTGGGAGTGCGTTATACTTCTGCTATGTGGCCCCGTCACTTCTATGTAAACCCCTGGTGAGTAAAATGTTTTATTTTTTTCTATACATTAAAGAAGTGTGGCAGAATGGGGGAAACGTACCAGGATGGGGGATATATATACCAAAATGGGGCCCCATGATAGGGGACATATACCAGGATTGGGGATATACACTGCTCAAAAAATAAAGGGAACACTAAAATCCCACATCCTAGATATCACTGAATTAAATATTTCAGTTGCAAATCTTTATTCATTACATAGTGGAATGTGTTGAGAACAATAAAACCTAAAAATGATCAATGTACATCAAAATGAATATTCCATGGAGGTCTGGATTTGGAATGATACTCAAAATCAAAGTGGAAAATCAGATTACAGGCTGATCCAACTTACGTGGAAATGACTCAAGAGAAGGAAATGATGTTCAGTTGTGTGTGTGTTGCCTCCATGTGCCTGCATGAACTCCTTTCAACGCCTGGGCATGCTCCTGATGAGGCGGCGGATGGAGTCCTGAGGGATCTCCTCCCAGACTTGGACCAAAGAATCTGCCAACTCCTGGACAGTCTGTGGTGCAATGTGATGTTGGTGGATGGTGTGAGACATGATGTCCCAGATGTGTTCAATCGGATTCAGGTCTGGAGAGCGGGCAGGTCAGTCCATAGCTTCAATGCCTTCATCTTGCAGGAACCGTTGACACCCTCCAGCCACATGAGGTCTGGCATTGTCCTGCATTAGGAGGAACCCAGGGCCAACCGCACCAGCATATGGTCTCACAAGGGGTCTGAGGATCTCATCTTGGTACCTAATGGCAGTCAGGCTACCTCTGGCGAGCACATGGAGGGCTGTGCGGACCTCCAAAAAAATGCCACCCCACACCATTACTGACCCACTGCCAAACCAGTCATGATGAAGGATGTTTTAGGCAGATCGCTCTCCACAGCATCTCCAGACTCTGTCGCATCTGTCACATGTGCTCAGTGTGAACCTGCTTTCATCTGTGAAGAGCACAGGGCGCCAGTGGCAAATTTGCCAATCCTGGTGTTATGTGGCAAATGCCAATCATCCTGCATGGTATTGGGCTGTGAGCACAGCCCCCATCTGTGGACGTTGGGCACACAGACCATCCTCATGGAGTCGGTTTCTAACCATTTGTGCAGACACATGCACATTTGTGGCCTGCTGGAGGTCATTTTGCAGGGCTCTGGCAGTGCTCCTCCTGTTCCTCCTTGCACAAAGGCTAAGGTAGTGGTCCTGCTGCTGGGTTGCTGCCCCCCTAGGGCCCCCTCCACATCTCCTGGTGTACTGGCCTGTCTCCTGGTAGTGCATCCAGCCTCTGGACACTATGCTGACAGACACAGCAAACCATCTTTCCACAGCTCGCATTGATGTGCCATCCTGGATGAGCTGCACTACCTGAGCCTTTTGTGTGTGTTGCAGAGTCCGTCTCATGCTACCACGAGTGTGAAAGCACAACCAACATTCAAAAGTGACCAAAACATCAGCCAGAAAGCATTGGTACTGAGATGTGGTCTGTGGTACCCACCTGCAGAACCACTCCTTTATTGAGTGTGTCTTGATAAATTCCATCTGTTGTCTATTCCATTTGCACAATAGCATGTGAAATTGATTGTCAAACAGTGTTGCTTTCTAACTGGACAGTTTGATTTCACAGAAGTTTGATTTACTTGGAGTTATATTCCGTAGTTTAAGTGCTCCCTTAATTTTTTTGAGCAATGTATACACACACATATATATATATATATATATATTCACACAGGCACACACCAGGATGAGGGACACATAAACCAGGATGAGGGACATAAATTTTGGGATGGATGGCGTATATATGTCTATTGAAGATGGGAGGCAAACGTGCCATTATTCTACCAACTGATCACTGCTTGCCAGAAACAGAGGTGGAGTGGGAGGAGTAAGGGATGACCAAAGCAATAACAACATGTAGAAATCAAATATTGTCTTGCCTTTGAAGGTTAAATTGCAATCCATTTTCTTTTTCTAAAACTTCCAAGACAAGAAGTTTATTCTTTGGGAAGATGGAGCACAAAGTGAGGTAAACCCTGTGATGATAATTTGCAATGTAAAAAACCCCACCAGCAAGAGGTAAGGCTTGAGATTTAAATATCTGCATGTACAATGATAGATACGCAGCCTGCAAATTTGTGTCCTGTGTCACAATAGTAAGTGGCACTTGGTTCAGCCAAATTAGCAGGTAATAAAATGTATCCCTTTGAAGTAAGATGCAAATAATGACAAACGTATTTAGCACAGATCAACATGACAATAATTAGCAGTAATCATCACACTGTTTTGAAGCAAATGGCTGCCAACCTAATTGTTGATTGAAATTTCCAATTGAATCAAGCGGTGTGTGGATTACAAATCTTGGCACTGAGCTAGCAATTATTGTCAAACCCGGCCTCGGAAATAGGTGTTTCTTTTTATCTTGCTGTCAGGATTTGTGAAGCTATAGTTAAACCTTCAAGTCCTTTCTTCGAATAAACAGGATATTTAAAATGTTGTCAGCTAAGATTTTTAAAGGAAATGTTTAGTTAGTAAAATGTTTTTGCAATGCAACTACTCAACATTGTCTGCCTTTTTTCTATTTAATTTGAGTATTTTTTTCCAGAGCCACCCATATTTACAACTACATAAATTTATATAATTTGCACAATGTGATTTTTCTGGATTTTATTTTTGATATTCTATCTCTCAATGTTAAAATTAACCTAACCTTAAAATTATAGACTGTTCATGTCTTTGTCAGTGGGCAAACATACAAAATCAGTAAGGGATCAAATACTTATTTCCTGCATCGTATGTCTGTCTTCATGCTAATATTTTTTGTGTTGTGTAATCCAGATTTTTACAAACTAGATATCAATCATTCAACCTTTCTTTTACTTCTGAATAATTCTTATTATTAACAAACAAGGTATACCCAAAACAGTTTTCAGTCTGAAAAAAGCTCTTTATTTTAAAGTTTGTTTAGGAATAGAAAAGAGTTCCAGCTTCTCTAGAAAGAACACGATTTCTGTTTGTGGGCTGTGTCTGGTATTGCAGCAAATGATGCAAATCCTTATTTATGTGAATGATTTTGGACTGCTGTTTCTAGAAAGTAAATAGCAGGTCCTCTTTTCTAGCCCTTTAAGACCTCTATATTATTCACCGACATAACGCACTATATACAAAAAATAAACTAAATAAACACAATAAGACTTAGCATTTAATAAATCATATAACAAAATAACAACCACATCACACACACGGCCATAAAACAAAGTCCATTGTTTGGCTGAAAGATAAAGGGTGCACAATATCCCTGGTTAACAAACTATCTGTACCCTACCTTGCCGCAGAGGTTGGCACCCTAAGTCCTGCGCACTGGCACCCCCGCTCAGCGTAGGCTCTCCCTAATTCACACTAATGAGCCCTGTCATGATGGAGAGGACAGAAATTCAAACAACAGACCATACAATTCAGACAATAAATAAATGGAATTGTCAACAATAATAATCAATAACGTGTGCTTAGATATATTGCACACTTCCCAGTGCAATATCGTGTGCTCAGATATATTGCACACTTTCTGTTATTACCTTCAACAATATAATAATGAGCAATGGGGAATATAACTGTTTACTAATACACTATACCTAGGTTTTCCCTACTTGCCTGCTGAGGTTGGCATCCTATGAACCTGCGCAAGTGGCGCCCCCGCTCGTCGTCTAACCCTTAGGGACATTCAAAAACCGACATCAATACAGTATGGCCTTAATCAAATAGCAAAGGTAGATATTTATATATCATGTCTGGTACCACCCAGATTAACAGTGCACAAAATAATCAAACTAATATTACTCACAATTCCCTTTCATAATGCATGATATATCTTAATTAACATGATGAGATATATATCGGTCACAGCCATAAAGCATTAAGCATGTTCATCTCAACATGTTTCCCTGATGTCGGTTCATCAGGAGGCATACTCAATATCAGTTCACAAAGACTTATCTGAATAATGAGTCAGAAGGGTGATAGTCACACTAAATTAGAGGAGTGTACCCTGGATTGCAGTGGGGAACGATATCCATCCAAAACCGCAGATCTCCAACAGCCTTGCACACCATGTGCTTTCTTAAACTTATACACACACAGCTCCTCGTGGTTTCTGACGTACCTGTGCACCGTGACGCCCGCTGACTTTACCCCTTCTGGGTGATTTGAGAGTAGTGATGATACAGTCTTTAGCACATGCATGATAGTTAATCACTTCCGGTATGTGGAACGCAAATGCGTTTCACAGTGCGCAGGCGCATTACAAATACCCATTCTCTCCTTCCCTGGAACGCCTATACCCTCCATATTGCACAGCTAGAAGGAGCTAATGTCAAAAAACCAATGCTGAATGCTTAGGCCATAATGATATGAATTTACACAATAGAGGTAAAATATAATAAAGAATACATAATACTGACCTAAACCCATTAGGGGCAATGGGTCAATGGATTTAGATCCATAAGGGACTTTCTAAGGTAATGGGCTTAAAAATATCTACACTAAGCAACCAAATTGCAATTGGTCATTCAAGCCCTGTGGTTTAATGCTCTTCATGCGAAAAATCCATTTTGCTTCTTTCTGGAGAATTAGGCGATCCCAATCCCCACCTCGCACTGATGGTGTCATCACTTCCATCACAGAAAAACTGAAACAGCTCAAGTCACCTCCGTGTATACCCCTAACATGATTTGATATAGGGGTATCGCGTCCATTTTGTATGTCCCCTATGTGCTCCCCCACCCTTCTACGTAGATCCCGTTTTGTCTTGCCCACATAATCCTTAGGGCAGCTACACTGGAACAGGTAAATAACCCCCTCCGTCTTACAGTTAGCAAAGTGTCTGATATCATACACCTTTCTCTTGTGGAAACTAGTAAAAGTGTGGCCTCTGGAGACATACTTGCAAAACTTACATTTTCCACATTTGAAAGTACTATTCTGTCTATTCTCCAACCAGGTAGGAGACTTATTAGAGGAGAAAATCAGAAATCAGAGCAGGAATAAAACTGAAACAAACACACAGCAGTGTGCCACAGATACAAAAACCAAACACTTATCTTTGCTGAATTTGGCAGCAAGCAGGAGAAGCCAGAAAGTGATCCAACACTTCACAAGGAACATTGACAACTGGCAAGGGCTAAAGGATCCTGCACACCTAAATATCCCAGACAGAATTGTAATCATCCGACACACCTGGCCAGGACTGCGAGTCAGAGACAACTGCATTCCCACCTACAACCACTGGAGGGAACCCAAGAGCAGAATTCACAACAGCGGTACCCCTGAGTTGGTGGAAGAACCTGCTGCCAAACACAAAAAAGTTATACTTAGGCACAAATTCAAGTAGCCCAATAACAAATTGATTATGTCGGGACAGATGTGCTCCCCTTGACCTAAGAAAAAAAATTGACTGCCTGCAATCCCTTATCATGTGGGATATTACTGTATAGGGCCTCCACATCAATGGAGGCCAAATGTGCATCATCACGCAGAACAATGTCGTCCTGCTTGAGGAGGAGTTCCGATGAATCTCTAATGTACGAAGGCAACGAGGTGACAAAAGGCCTAAGTACCTTATCAATGTAAACACTTGAATTCAGGGTAATAGAGTCAATCCAAGCCACTATTGGGCAACCTTTTAAAGGGCTGAGGCATTTATGGACCTTTGATAGTGAATAAAAAACAGCCAGCACTGGAAACTTAGGGTACATAAAGTCATACTTATTCTTAGATATTAACCCAATATCATTTGCTTCAGTCAATAATATTTTGAAAGCATTCATAAACTCTACTGTAGGATCCTTTTTCTGTGGTTTATAAGTTAATACATCTTTAAGAATGTTCTCACACATAGCCTGATATTGACTGAGGTCCAAAATCACCAAGTTTCCCCCTTTGTCAGAGGGTTTAAACACGCATTCTTTCTTGGTGGCAAGTCCATTGAGTGCTTCCCTTTCCACTCTTGTCAGATTAGAATAATATTTGCCTCCCATAGTGACTATCCTCTCTAACTCCTCCACTACTAATCTCAAAAATATCTCAATACTATCATGGCCCTCCTGAGGGGGAATTCTTTTACTTTGGAGTTTGAGGTCAGTAAACGGGCCCAAATCCATTGGTCTCTCATTTTCTCTCAAAAGGTCAGCCAATACTCTCACACTTGGTAGGTCTTCTTCAGTCACCCCCAAGGATTCACAATGAGCTAGATCATGGTTTTTAAAGAATTTTCTCCATCTAATCTTTCTCACAAATAAATTGATATCCTTAACCCATCCAAACTCATCCAAACGATTTGTGGGAACAAATGAGAGATTCCTGGATAGGACAGATTTTTCCAGATCGCTTAGGGGGTTAGAGGAAAGGTTAATAATCCTATCCATTACTTTTTGGTTTTGTTGTCCTCTTTCTCTTTCAGAGGATCCGAACCCATAGCCTTTTTTTCTCTAAAAAAAGACAGGGAAGATGAT
Organism: Ranitomeya imitator; assembly: GCF_032444005.1. Taxonomy (NCBI): domain Eukaryota; kingdom Metazoa; phylum Chordata; class Amphibia; order Anura; family Dendrobatidae; genus Ranitomeya; species Ranitomeya imitator. The sequence goes on along the minus strand of NC_091282.1, from coordinate 465,668,596 downwards.
GAAGATGGTCCTGAAAGGGACAAATCCATCCTGTAGCTGTTTCTCGTGACCTTATACCCCCTGCGTTCCTGTCTTTCCCATTTTTGCCTATTATCCCTTCTACGTGATCCTCTAAAAATCCCCCTTCCTTCAAGGAAACCAGACGACCCGCTATCCGTGTCTGATGAATCAATGTCCGAAGATGATATATCAGTCGTAGCCTGCACTCTCCTATCCTCCTGCAAAAAAGTATAATTCCTTTTCTCTTGAAATTCATGAATGTCCAGAGTGAACTATTTGTGTTTCCAAGCTTTAGTCTCAATCTGAAACTGCTCGATAGTTGTTTGAAGAGTAGCTTCCCTTCTAGTGAAATCCGAGTGTGTCTTGAATTTAAGAACCTCCTCCACTAGATCCGCTAGTTTCTTAGAGGTGGTCTCCAAGGTTTTCTTTTCTTCTTCCAAAAAGATTGTCATAAATCATAACCCCTTCATGACTCCAGCTTTTTTTTCGGTTTTGCATTTTTGTTTTTTTCTCTTCTTCTTCCCAGAGCCATAACTTTTATATTTTTCTTCAATATGGCCATGTGAGGGCTTATTTTTTGCGATTGCCTTGTGCAGGCGTGTACTACGGAGGACATAGAATGAACTTTAATCCAATATTGCGGCCAGCATGCAGCCAGCGGGTAAGGAAAGGGTGAATCAAACACCCGAAAACTCCGCCCATATGACCGAAAGCCGGTCCCGCCAAATTCAGGTGACAGGTTCCCTTTAATGGGTAAACAGTATGGGGTACCAACTTCATAATAATGGGAACATTGCTTTCACGTGGCCATCCTGTATGTCTGTTCAAATGGTTGTTGGGGTGCGTCCACATGGACAGGGCAGGACTTGCTTTCACTTCATGGGAAAACAGTATGGGAGTACTAACTTCCTAATAATGGGAACATTGCTTTCAGGTGACCATCCTGTACATATGTTCAAAGAGTTATTGGGGTGGTGCGTCAAAATTTGGGGCAGGGCAGGCCTTGCATTCACTTCATGGGCAAACATTATGGGAATACCAACTTCCTAATAATGGGAACATTTCTTTCAGGTGGCCATTCTATACGTCTGTTCAAAGGGTTATTGAGGTATGTCCACATTTGGGGCAGGGCAGGCCTTGCATTCACTTAATGGGCAAACAGTATGAAAGTACCAATTTCATAATAATGAGAACATTGCATTCAGGTGGCTATCCTGTATGTCTGTGCAAAGGGTTATTGGGGTGCGTCCACATTTGGGGCAGGCCTTGCATTCACTTAATGGGTAAACAGTATGGGAGTACCAACTTCGTAATATTGTGAACATTGCTTTCAGGTGGCCATTCTGTACGTCTGTTCACAGGATTATTGGGGTGTATCCACATTTGGGACAGGGCAGGCCTTGCATTCACTTTATGGGCAAACAGTATGTGAGTACCAACTTTGTAAACATTGCTTTCAGGTGGCCATCCTGTACATCTGTTCAAATGGTTATTGGGATGTGTCCACATTTGGGGCAGGCCTTGCATTCACTTAATGGGCAAACAGTATGGGAGTACCAAGTTTGTAATAATGAGAACATTGTTTTCATGAGGCCCTCCTGTACGTCTGTTCAAAGGGTTATTGGGGTGCATCCAAATTTTTGGCAGCCCTGCCAATCACTGCATAGGCAATAACAGTATTTGAGACTCATTGTTTAATAATGGGAACAAAGCATAGCCGGCTGATGGATGAATAGTAAATGCCGCCTGATGGCCCTATAAAAATAGGCTTTGTGACTTAGAGTCCCTTTTTCATAAATGAAACAGGATGTTTCTGATGATGTATCACACACCACATGGCCAGATAAGGTTGTGAAATGTCAAAATGACATTTCCCAGTGAATGCATTTATCTTGGTTGAAAGCAATGCCAAAGTTCAAAAACGCAACAAAAATGCTACTTGTGAACATAGCCTGAGGTGTGGAGGAGCATTTTTGTTTTTGGTCATTTATTTAGCCTTATATATAAGTCATTACCCTGGAAAGGAGGTTCTTTACCATATTTCACAAGAAAATCCATTTTGTTTTTGAATGTTTTATTTTGAGTCTGTAAAATGGCGTAAGACTCTGACAACATTGATCACAGCAGTGACCTGAGAGTCAGAAATGCTTCCAGAGGTCTTCCCCATAATGTTCCCATGACATTTGAGCACTGTTGCCTATTTCCGCAATTTATAGTCACTCTAGGGTTATCCGGGGGGAGGGGAGGGGGCTGCAGTAAAAATGCTCGAGTTTCCCATAGACTTACATTGGGCTCGTTGCTCTGGCACTCACAGTGCTAGCGGGGATCTCATCATTGCTCAGTCCGGCTAGGAAAGGAGCCCAGTGACTGGAGGTAACCTCTATAATGTCACCCCCGGTCACTGACGCTGCGTTCTTAGCAGCTCATTCACCAGTGGGTCTCAGCCTGGACGGTCGCATCTTGACACCGTCCAGGTTGAAAACTAATTATCCCCCAGACATGGATTACGACGTGGGACAGAACAACGGACAGGTATGGTATATTGATGTTTTTTATTTTTATTACAGGAGATCGGGGGCTTCGGTGGAATTAGGTGAGGTCGTAAGTATGGTTCAATTGAGAACATTAAAGGAGTCTGTGTAATTTTTTCAATTAAAGGGAACCTGTCACCCCGTTTTTTGAGATTGAGATATAAATACTGTTAAATAGGGCCTGCGCTGTGCGTTACTATAGTGTATGTAGTGTACCCTGATTCCCCATGTATGCCGAGAAATACATTACCAAAGTCGGCGTTTTAGCCTGTCAATCAGGCTGGTCTGGTCAGGTGGGCGTGTTCACAGCGTTCTTTTCTTCCCCAGGTTTCCGTTGGTGGCGTAGTGGTGTGCGCATGTCCAAGGTCCGGATTCCCTGTGCCCACGTGAAGACACAGCGCGCGATCTGCGCTGTCATTCCTTTCATCGGTGCGGGCGGCCATCTTCCTGGGGCCGCGCGTGCGCAGATGTAGTGCTCTGCTGCACGGGGCTTCAGGAAAATGGCCGCGGGATGCCGCGCGTGCGCAGAAGAGATCGCGGCGGCCATTTTCCCAAAGCCGAGTTTGCATCTCGGCTTTGGGAAAATGGCCGCCGCGATCTCTTCTGCGCACGCGCGGCATCCCGCGGCCATTTTCCTGAAGCCCCGTGCAGCAGAGCACTACATCTGCGCACGCGCGGCCCCAGGAAGATGGCCGCCCGCACCGATGAAAGGAATGACAGCGCAGATCGCGCGCTGTGTCTTCACGTGGGCACAGGGAATCCGGACCTTGGACATGCGCACACCACTACGCCACCAACGGAAACCTGGGGAAGAAAAGAACGCTGTGAACACGCCCACCTGACCAGACCAGCCTGATTGACAGGCGAAAACGGCGACTTTGGTAATGTATTTCTCGGCATACATGGGGAATCAGGGTACACTACATACACCATAGTAACGCACAGCACAGGCCCTATTTAACAGTATTTATATCTCAATCTCAAAAAACGGGGTGACAGGTTCCCTTTAAAGGACTTTATTCTGGCTGTGTCTTTATTTTGGGCAGGTAAGCATCTCTGCCTTTTGCTTGTGTTTTTTATTAATTTTTGGAAGATCTCTGAATCCTCATTTTGTGCTATATTTGTTTAGTGTAGGAATCGCAAGTGTGGGGATCCTTGATGCAGGTTTCGAACTTGCGGATTTTGTCCAAAATATTAACTAATAACTCACATATTTTTATGCATGTTATTTGCACTTTATTCTTCGGGGTGCAGTTGGGCCCCTTCGGTCTTGTAAACTGTGGTGTCTGTTCGCATGGGATGCAGCTGGATAGAGAAGCAGCCTGCCTGATAACAATCTAATGATTTTTTATTTTTATATAGAGCTAACATATTTCGCAGTGCATTACAGTTTGCACACATTATTATCGCTATCCCCAAGGGGGCTCACAATCTAAATTCCCTATCAGTATGTCTTAGTGGGAAGAAACCGGAGCACCCAGAGGAAACCCATGCAAACACGGGGAGAACATACAAAGTCCTTGCAGATGTTGTCCTTGGCGAGATTTGAACCCAAGACTCCAGCACTGCAAGGCTGCAGTGCTAACCACTCAGCCACCGTGCTGCCTGATCCAATAGTATGGGTATAACTAATAGGCTGTTAACGTGGATTCTGTGCATTTCCAATGTGTGAACAGTGCCACATACAAGTCTTCTTTGTGCAAGTACATACCAAGCAACCACCCCCCATTGGGATTGGCAGGCTGTGAGTGGTTGTCTCTTCGGTAATTCTGCACCTGTATTGCCGCCATCTTAACTACATGGGTCCACTGCATTTGTTTGGAGGCCTGGGCAGGTAAGCAGCTCTGCCTTTTGGTAGTGTTTTTTGCTGTTTTTATTTACCATATAACTATAGGATTACTAATGGATAGATGGGCTTGGTGTCATCAGACATCATCCCCACAAATATGAACCCCATTTGCCACCGCTAAAGGGCAAGTGGGAAGAGGCGGGCAAAGCACCAAAATTGGCGAATCTAATGGACGTTCCTTGTCTGGGCAGTTGCAGGCTATTTTTAGGCTTGGGGGGGGGGGGGGGGGCAATATCCATGGCCCCTTACCAGCCTGAGAATACCAACCCCGAGCTGTGAGCTTTGGCAAGGCTGGTTGTCAAAAATGGGGGGAACCCCATGCCATTTTTTTCAATTATTTACTTAAATAATTAAAACAAAACAGCATGGGGACCCCTCTATTCTTGATAACAACCTTGCTGAAGCTGACAGCTGAGGATTGCATCCCCCAGCTGTGAGTTTTGCCTGGCTGGTTATAGAAAATACAGTGGAACCCACACTGTATGTTTTTTGCATTTATTTATAGCGCAGGCGGCGGCTGATGAATACCCCATCAGCTGCTCCTGCTGTCACTGTTAAAAGCAGCAGGGATAGGCTGATGGGAGCAATAGTGCTATCAGCCACCACCTGCTGTCTCTTTTATCACTTAAATGTAACGCTCATCATTCTCCCCTGCTCGCGCCAATCGCCAGCAGAGCAGGAAAGAATGATGAGAGCCGTGTTCAGCACCTGGTGCAGGGGAACAGTGCTTACTGTAAGGGTACCGTCACACTATACGATTTACCTACGATCACGACCAGCGATATGACCTGGCCGTGATCGTAGGTAAATCGTAGTGTGGTCGCTGGGGAGCTGTCACACAGACAGCTCTCCAGCGACCAACGATGCCGAGGTCCCTGGGTAACCAGGGTGAACATCGGGTAACTAAGCGCAGGACCGCGCTTAGTTACCCGATGTTTACCCTGGTTACAAGCGTTAAACTAAAAAAAAACAAACAGCACATACTTACATTCTGGTGTCCGTCAGGTCCCTTGCAGTCTGCTTCCCGCACTCAGTGACTGCCGGACGTAAAGTGAAAGTGAAAGCACAGCCGCTGTGCTCTGCTTTCACTTTACGGCCGGCAGTCACAGTGCGGGAAGCAGAGACCAGCGGCGATCACTGTGTGCGCGGCCAATTGCAATTACGTAATATTCCGTCCATGGTCACATAGGTCCAGGTCACATGGACGGAATATTACGTCTGATGTCATAAAGGGGTTAATAAAGTTAGTTTTTGATTATCACTATTAGTAATATAAAACATTACACAGATCTGAGATTTTCAATTTTGATAGAATTCAAATTTTCTTGTATGTGCACAAGTCTCTGCCAGTGATGGAGTGCAGCCAACAGAATCACCAGAATCTACAGTACATCACAAAAGTTATGAAAATTACACCACAAATGTTCTCTGGTGACCCTAGACATTCCTATAATAATTCATATCACCACTGTGTTGTATATTATCATGACTGTCGGTTGTGTTCTTTTATGATGACTGTCAGTGGTGCTCTGTTATGATGACGGTTGCGCTCTCTTTTCTGATGATTGTCAGGGGCATTCTGTCATGATGACTGTCGATTGCATTCTGTTATGATGACTTTCGGTGGCGGTGACGTCACCGCTGTGCTCTGCTTTACGGCCAGCCGTCGCTGACACAGTGCAGGGAAGCTGATGCCGGGGACAGACACCGGAATGTAAGTATGTACTGTTTTTTTTTTTTTTACTTTTACAATGGTAACCAGGGTAAACATCGGGTTACTAATCGCGGCCCTGCGCTTAGTAACCCGATATTTACCCTGGTTACCAGTGAAGACATCGCTGGATCGGCGTCACACATGCCGATTCAGCGATGTCAGCGGGTGATCAGCGACCAAAAAAAGGTCCTGATCATTCCCAGCGACCAACGATCTCACAGCAGGGGCCTGATCGTTGGTCGCTGTCATGCATAACGATTTCGTTAACGATATCATTGCTACGTCACAAAAAGCAACGATATCGTTAACTAAATCGTTATGTGTGAAGGTACCTTAAGAAGAGGATTCACAGGTTCCCATTCAGATGAAGACGTTTATTCTCAGCAAGGAAAGTTTAGGACCTGGTATACGAGAGATTCCTTAATGTGGCTAACAGGTACACATGAATTGGCCAATTCATGCGCTAAACGCTCTAATTGTTTCATATTTCTAGTGCAGTAATGCAGTTCAATTTTCATGTTACACCGATGCCTCTACCTTGTGCCAGTCATTACACTGGCTACCCATCCACTCCAGAATCCAGTACAAAACTACTACCCTCATCCACAAAGCACTCCATGGCTCTGCACCACCCTACATCTCCTCTCTGGTCTCAGTCTACCACCCTTCCCGTGCCCTCCGCTCCGCTGACCTCAGGTTAGCATCCTCAATAATCAGAACCTCCCACTCCCGTCTCCAAGACTTTACACGTGCTGCGCCGATTCTTTGGAATGCACTACCTAGGTTAATACGATTAATCCCCAATCCCCACAGTTTTAAGCGTACCCTAAAAACTCACTTGTTCAGACTGTCCTACCGCCTCAATGCATTAACCTAACGATCCCTGTGTGGCCTATTTATATAAAAAAATAAATAAAAAAAAAACCCAGGTTCCTCGCATCATGTTCTCATTCACTTTATGCAGTTAATAGCCCTCTGTGTCTGTACTGCTACATACTTAGGCAGTTAACTGGTTCATGCAGCTTTACATGAACACCCGAGCCTTACACTATGGCCGGTCCGAATAACTATAGCAATTGTTACCATCCACCTCTCGTGTCTCCCCTTTTCCTCATAGTCTGTAAGCTTGTGAGCAGGGCCCTCATTCCCCCTGGTATCTGTTTTGAACTGTATTTCTGTTATGCTGTAATGTCTATTGTCTGTACAAGTCCCCTCTATAGTTTGTAAAGCGCTGCGGAATATGTTGGCGCTATATAAATAAAAAAAATATTATTATTATGTTTCATGTTTGAATGTTTTAACGCTGCAGTGTGCTGCCTTATTTGACTGTTATGATAACTGTCAGTTGCGCTCTGTTATGATGACTGTCAGTTGCGCTGTTATGATGACTGTCAGTTGCGCTGTTATGATGACTGTCAGTTGCGCTGTTATGAGGACTGTCAGTTGCACTCTGTTATGATGACTGTCGGTTGCGCTTTGTTATGATGACTGTTATGCGCTGTTATGAGGTCTTTCGGTTGCACTCTGTTATGGTGACAGTCAGTTGCGCTCTGTTGTGATGACTGTCGGTTGTGCTGTTGTTATGAGGACTGTCGGTTGCGCTGTTGTTATGACGACTGTCGGTTGCACTATTGTTATGATCACTGTCGGTTGCGCTCTGTTATGATGACTGTCGGTTGCGCGCTATCATGACGACTGTCAGTTACGTTCTTACGCCTCTCCCCGTGAAGCTCCGCCCACTTCTCACAATGTCACAGCTGCAGACAAGACCGGTGACAGACGGGATAAGTGACATTTTAGTGACACTGAACAATCAGCACTGTGAGCAATTATTTATATTACAAAAAGTGAAAATAAAAATGTAAGTTTTATAAATCAGGAAAAAAAAAGAATTTTGCCCAAATCCATAAAATATAAAAATGTGTAAAAAAAAATCTTCCTGCTGTCTGACTTGTGCTGTCTGCGCCATTAACACCTTGAGAAATTCCATAGAAAGCCTAATAGCCAGAAAAGCGGACTAGAATGGATCTGTGACTGGATCTGTGACTGGATCTGTGACTGGATCTGTACGGGGAGCTCCAGGAATCCGCTCCTATAGACGCCTCAGTGCTGAGCTGTGTAGCGGACGTGTTATCTGAGGACTGCAGACTACTGAGCCGCCGAGAACGGAGGGGCTACGGTGAGGTCCTCCCAAACCAACCGCTCAGCCTGTGTGGCGGGCGGCGTCCAGTCAGGGTGACGGTCTCCATAGTGAAGCGTGCGTCCTGAGTCATAGGCGCTGCTATTGGAGCAGTGAGCAGGAAGAGGAAGCCATGCTGCCTGGCCCTGCGTTGTTGTGGTCGGTGTGGGGCGGTGCACGCTGTGTGCAGCAGGAACAGGAAGCTGAGGGCGGAACATACCGAGCAGCCTAGCCGGTGACTGCATTAGGCGGGAGCGTCCAGCGGGCAGATGTGAGGCAGCCGATACACGGGGTCTCCTAGTCCCTGCTGGCTGGGTGAGTGTGCACTGTGGGGACAGCTCTGCAGGGAGGCTGCCATACTTTGCCTTGGTTTTACTCCCTGCATAGTGTAGGGCAGCTGAAGGGCTCAGGTAGCAGTGTTATCGCCCTGTGTTGGTCTATTGCCCACATCCCCACACTGACTATATACAGTGGGCACCTAAAGTGTAGAGTGCTGCTCCTTCTGTAAGGTCAGTGGGTAAATGTGTCTACAATGGTGTGAGCTGAGGTAAAACATTGCCAGAAGCTAAGGGAGACCGTGCTTTCTTCTGTCTAGCCTCTGACACGTCAATACACAGGCATTAATGCCCTCACACGTCCACCAGTATGTACAGCCGTGTGTGTCTTATCACTCCTGTCCGCCATACTTCCTTGAGGCGGGACGGGAGTTGACGTGTTCTAGTATTGAACTCCCATTTCTCATCTCTGGAAATGCACACCATACGGTTGGAGAAATGGGAGCATTACTGGTCAGGATGTGACTTTCCTCACCAGGTGAGGCACTCTTCCATTTATAAGGGGTCGTCCCTGTCAGGCTGGGTTTACAGGAGCGTATTTCACACAATGCCGTAGACATGAGGGTGTGAGTTTGGATCGGGATACCGTCCGCGAGGCTGGAGGTTGCGACCCATATGCAGACCGTGAACTTCACTCTTGTGAACCTGGCCTACAACTATTTCTATAACGAGGCATGTATTACGCAGACGACGTTTGCCCATGTCGCCATTTTAGTGGCACATCCTTGTAATTCAGTAAAAATGTACAGTGACTCTCCATATGTTTGATTCTACAATGAAGGAAAGCATGTGAAGCCTGTCAGACCAGCTGAAACAATGTACACCGTACAAATATACGCAGGTCGGAGCCCAAGCACTCTTGTTACCAAGCTACATGTACCTGGGCTTTCAATAACTGAAAGGAAAGTGTGACATTTGATACATTGCTGAAGAGGGCAAGTACCGTATATACTCGAGTATAAGCCGACCCGAGTATAAGCCGACCCCCCTAATTTTGCCACAAAAAACTGGGAAAACTTATTGACTCGAGTATAAGCCTAGGGTGGAAATGCAGCATTTACCGGTGAATTTCAAAAATAAAAATAGATCATTATTTCCCCATAGCTGTGCCATATAGTGCTCTGCACCGTTCATATTTCCCCATAGGTGTGAACCATATAGTGCTCTGCACCGTTCATTGTGCCCCCTAGCTGTGCCATATACGGTGCTCTGCACCGTTCATTGTGCCCCCTAGATGTGCCATATACGGTGCTCTGCACCGTTCACTGTGCCCCATAGCTGTGCTGTGCCATATACGGTGCTCTGCACCGTTCACTGTGCCCCATAGCTGTGCCATATACGGTGCTCTGCACCGTTCACTGTGCCCCATAGCTGTGCTGTGCCATATACGGTGCTCTGCACCGTTCACTGTACCCCATAGCTGTGCTGTGCCATATACGGTGCTCTGCACCGTTCACTGTGCCCCATACATAGCTGTGCTGTGCCATATACGGTGCTCTGCACCGTTCACTGTGCCCCATAGCTGTGCTGTGCCATATACGGTGCTCTGCACCGTTCACTGTGCCCCATAGCTGTGCTGTGCCATATACGGTGCTCTGCACCGTTCACTGTGCCCCATAGCTGTGCTGTGCCATATACGGTGCTCTGCACCGTTCACTGTGCCCCATAGCTGTGCTGTGCCATATACGGTGCTCTGCACCGTTCACTGTGCCCCATAGCTGTGCTGTGCCATATACGGTGCTCTGCACCGTTCACTGTGCCCCATAGCTGTGCTGTGCCATATACGGTGCTCTGCACCGTTCACTGTGCCCCATAGCTGTGCTGTGCCATATACGGTGCTCTGCACCGTTCACTGTGCCCCATAGCTGTGCTGTGCCATATACGGTGCTCTGCACCGTTCACTGTGCCCCATAGATGTTCCACATAAATTTGTGCCGCCGCTGCCGCAATAAAGAAAAAAAAACACATACTCACCTCCCTTGATTGCAGCTCCCGGCGTCTCGTTCCGGCGCCTCCATCTTCCCGGCGTCTCTGCTCTGACTGATCAGGCAGAGGGCGCCGCGCACACTATATGCGTCATCGCGCCCTCTGCCTGAACAGTCAGCAGAGACGCCGGGAAGATGGAGGCGCCGGCCGGGAAGATGGATCGGCGCCCGGCGGCTGGAACGAGGACAGGTGAATATGCTATACTCACCTAGTCCTGGCGATCCTCGCGCTGTCCCCTCCTGTCTTCGGTGCCGCAGCTTCTTTCTCTATCAGCGGTCACCGGCACCGCTGATTAGAGAAATGAATAAGCGGCTCCACCCCTATGGGAGGTGGAGCCGCTTATTCATTTCTGTAATGAGCGGTCCCACGTGACCGCTGAAGAGAGGAAGAAACTGCAGCGCCGAAGCCCGTGGGACGGCAGGGACAGCGCGAGGATCGCTGGGACTAGGTAAGTATACCTCAGCGCCCTCACCCCCTCACCTGCCGACCCCACCGCTACCGTGACTCGAGTATAAGCCGAGGGGGGCACTTTCAGCCCAAAAATTTGGGCTGAAAATCTCGGCTTATACTCGAGTATATACGGTATGTGTTATGTAATCAGAATTAAGCTTTGTTAATAGTGCATCAGCTTCTGCTATAAATTAAAGCCACAGCTCAGTAGCGGATCTGTTGCAAGACCAATATCTGCTCCACAGGATGGACCTCATTGTCAATCTCACTACCAATTTCTGGTTTTGATTAAAAAAATGGAGCTGCATGCACCCCCATTTTTTCCCATCCAAATGTGGTCTATACAATGGTGACATCTAGTCGCAGGTACATTATTACTCTACTTTTAAAAGGACTGTCCTTCAGTGACCTGCCCAGTTTAAGACCTGCAATTACAAGCACTACAAGAAACGGTGTCCTTGCCTAGGAGACTGACCACCGTTGATAAACTGTATGGGTATCTGGTAACTTAGGCAACAAGAAATAGACAGTAAAAATCCTTCCATTGTAGACACTGGTGAGGATTTTTAATAGCACGAGTTTCTTTGTTTTGTTTTGGTTGTTTACATTCTCTTTCTGTTTTAACTATTTATGATACTGTGAAAAACACTTTCACACATTTAAAACATCTGCCAGAAATGTAGGTCACTTATCAGGTGCGGCCAACAGTATACTCACATATGCTGGCTGTGTTACACTGGTATCTGTCTTTAAGGGAAGTCTGTTAGCTGACACATCCTGGCATTGCGATGGCTAGCTTGTATCAGACATTGGCTGTATGATCTCGGCCAGGTATGCTTGACTCTGAAACGCTACAGCACTTTAAAACCCTCCAAGACCAAGCTGCATGGGTGACAAGTTGGAAAGGCAGGTTGCCCGGAGGCTTCTCATTGCTCATTCCAGTGGAGTGCCACATCTTTCCCTATACATGCACTTATGCTAAAGAGACCTGTCACTCAAGGGCAGCGGGTGGGGAGAAGCCACCGGAGAACTCGCTTGTCCAATCAGTCTAATGTGCAGCTCTGTCCCAAGCAGCTTTTAAAGTTTGCTTTTCCCTGAAACAGGTCAGTGCTTGAGTCAAACATATCACAACCAGTGCCTTATACATGCTGCCTGTGGTTCAGGCCGCATGTATAAGCCAACAGGTTCCTTTTAACAGCAGCAATCTTGACTACGCTAAGCTCCAATCACTGTTAATGCATGTAAAGAAGCTGCGGAGACACCATCACGTGTTTCTCGACGCAAGCAGTGAATAGCCAGGCCTTTCCCCGGGAAGGAACAACCACGGGAAGGGCAGCATCCTATGAAGGAAAGCCACCTATGCCAAGCATGGTATCCATCCACAGACAGCTGTTTCAGGGTTTTTGCCCAATCACTGTTAACACCTTTAAAAGCTGTCATTCTTTGGCAGTGGCATTTACGGTGAATGTGCCAACCTCCACTCACCCCCCCCCCCCCACACCTTTCCCGCGACTGTGATATACTAGCACTAGACAATGTGAGGGTTGTAGTAAGGTGATGACGGGGCTGTATGCAACATTGGCAAAAGAATTCTATTCACTATGTCCGGATTCACCATGACTGACGTTCACATCGGTCTTGATGAGGGAGCGTGCTGGCGTCAAACTTTCCTGATTCATAAGGCCAGTCTCACACGTCCCGATAATTCCGGTACCGGAAAAAATCGGTACCGGAATTGTCCGTGTGCCCCAACATTTCTGTGGCACATCAGTGTGGCAGCAGTGTGGCACACGGGCGGCACACGTGTGCCGCCCGTGTGCCCACTGGGTACCACACGCACCGTGCTGGGTACCACACGTACCAGCATCTGGTGCTGAAGCCGCGATTCATATCTTCCTTGCAGCAGCGTTTGCTGTAGAGAAGATATGAATAATTGTGTTTAAAATAAAGATCTATGTGCCCCCTGCTGTTCTGAAAATACTCACCCGGCTCGCTCCCTCGCTGGCGCTGCTTCCTGTTTTGGCCGCATCTTCTCCTATATGCAGTCACGTGGGGCCGCTCATTTACAGTAATGAATATGCGGCTCCACCCCTATGGGAGGTGGAGCCGCATATTTATGACTGTAATCGGTGGCACCACGTGACCGCTGATACAGTAGAAGATGCGGCCAGAACAGGAAGCGGCGCCAGCCAGCGAGGGAGCCGGTGAGTATTTTCAGAACAGCGGGGGGGGGGGGGGGGGGGGGGAGAGGGTGCACAGTTGGCACATAGATCTTTATTTTAAACACAATTATTCATATCTTCTCTGCTGCAGGGAAGATATGAATCGCGGCTTCAGCACCAGTGGGGGGGACAGCGCTTAATGTAGCGCTGTCTCCTGCACGACATACGGACTGCACACGGACAACTTCCGTGTGCGGTACGTGTTTTACATGGACCCATTGACTTTAATGGGTCCGTGTAATACGTGCGCTCCCACGAACACTGACATGTCTCCGTGTTTGGCACACGGAGACACGGTCCGCAAAAAATCAATGACATCTGAACAGATGCATTGATTTTAATGTGTCTACGTGTGTCAGTGGCTCCGGTACGTGAGGAAACTGACACCTCACGTACCGGAGCTACTGACGTGTGAAACCGGCCTAAAGGGGTGCACGCCTCTTCATGAATCTGCAGCATATGATGAGTGGTGTGCGCCTTCTTGTGCTGTGGCAGAGATCTTACTTTATCAGGTACTGGAGTTAAATTTCTGGTGTAGGGAACGACACAGCTTGTCATGAATTAGGCCTCTTTCACACGTCACTGTGTCAGGTACGTGTGGTGACAGGTTTCACACATACTGGAGACACACACACACACAGACCCACTCAAATGAATGGGTCTGTGCACATGTCAGTGTGTTTCCAGGGACCATGTGTCCATGTGCTCCACATGTAGACAAGTCCATTTTTTACCATCAGCACGGACGGCAAAACGTCCCGCACACGTGCACATGGAGAACACACATTAATGTCCTCTATGTGTCTATGTGACATGCATCGGCAAAGAAGTGCTACAGTAAGCACTGTTCCCCAGCGGCAGGTGTTGAAGCCAGCTCTCCTCATTCTACCCTTCTCTGCCGGTGATCGGCGCAAGCAGAAGAGAATGATGAGAGTTATAATAAAGTCCGAATGCTGACAGCTGATGGGGGCTTTTGGGACTCTTACTCCCATCATCTGCCACCTTCTGCCGCTAATAACAGTGACAGCAGGAGCGGATGATCGGGGTATTACACAGCCGCCGCCTGCGATCTAATGAAATAAATGAATGAAAAACCTGACATGGGTTTCCCCCTATTTTCTTGAAAAATACCAGGCAAAACTTACAGCTGGGGGCTGCAGCCCTCAGGGTAAGTTCCCACGGTCAGGAATGGCTCAGGATTTGACGCATGTGAAATCTGCACCAAATCTGCATCTAAGGTCACTGACAGGTCACCTGCATTTTAATGCGTTTTTTACAAGCGTTTTTAAGGGTGCGTGTCCACAGGCCGGATTGTCGGCGCTTTGGACGGAGCAGAATACCCGCTCCGCTCAAAGCGCCGCCCCCTTCTGTACGCTCTGTGATTCCGGATGTGTTCATTGAACACATCCGGCATCGCCGCACCCTATGCATAGGACTGTGCTATTTACCTTGCGGCGACAGAGTGTCGCCGCAAGGTAAACAGACATGCTGCGTTCTAAAAAGACGCGCCGCATGTCTGTAAACGCAGGCTGCCGGATGCGAGTTTGCGCGCATAGTGGAGACGGGATTTCATAAAATCCTCTCCACTATGCTGTAACATCTGGATGCTGTGGCTGTTCAATCCGCAGTTAATAAGGATGTAATCTGGCCAGTGGACACCTACCATAATGCGTTTTTTACATGTGTTTTGATGCATTTTTTCCCGCATGTGTTTTTTTATGTCACTTGAAATAAAACTAACTGAAAGTTGGCTTCTGGGAAGGAAAAAAAAAAGTGATTTCCTGTCTGCAAATATATTGGGGTATGTTCGGACGGTCAGTAAACGCTGTGGGTTGGATGCTGCATCTGCAGCATCCAACCCCCAGCATCCAGATGTTACAGCATAGTGGATGGGATTTCAAGAAATCTCATTCCCACTATGCGTGCACCTATGCCTGCGGCTCACCCGCAGAGACGGACATGCGGTGCATCTTTCCAGACTGCAGCCTGTCAATTTATGTAGTGGAGACGCTCAGTCTCCGCTGCGTAAATTACACTTACATTAGATGCGGTAAAACCGCATTATCTTCCTAATCACATGCGTATTAAGTTCGGGAATGCAGCTTACTATGCATGTAAACTAATTTACATAATGGTGAATCTTGTGACACAGCCAGAAATACATGACACAGGAAGTGGAGGCCCCCTCTATTTTTTTTAAAACATTGTGTGCGGTCCCCCTATAGTTGTTAACCAGCAGGATCCAATATCCATGAACCTTACCAGCCTGATAATGCCAGGCTGTAGCAGTCTTCTTACCTTGAATGGTTAGCAAAAATAGTTTGATCCTTTCCAAAAAAAATAGTGTGGGGTCCCCCTATATTTGTTAACCAGCCTAAAAATAGCAGCCCGCAGCCTCCCCACAATTGGCACATCAAAAGATGCACAAATTGTGGCACTTTACCCGGCTCTTCCCCCTTGCCCTGTAGCGGTGGCAAGCGGGGTAATATTTGTGGGGTTGATGTCACCTTTGTCTGGTGACATCAAGCCCATGGCTTAGTAATGGAGAGACGTCTATAAGACTTCTATATACATTACTAATCCTATAGCTACATGGTAAATAAAGACACAGCCAGAATAAAGTCCTTTACTTGAAATAATGACAGACTCCTTTTAATATTCTAAATTAAACCATACTTGTGACCTCGCCTAATTTCCCGAAACCCTTGATCTTCTGATTTCTTGAAATCCCATCCACTATGCTGTAACATCTAGTCGCTGCGGATGTAAGCAGCGTCCAACCCGCAGCATTGACTGACCATGGGAACATACACTCAGCTGTCAGCGTCAGCAAGGTTGGTTATCAAGAATAGAGGGGTCCCCACGCTGTTTTTTAAATTATCTAAATAATTAAAAACAGCAGCCTGCAGCTGCTCAGAAAAGGAACATCTATTAGATGCACCTATTCTGGCGCTTTGCCCGGCTCTTCCCACTTACCCTGTAGTGGTGGCAAGTGGGGTTCATATTTGTGTGGTTAATGTCACCTTTGTATTGTCAGGTGACAAGAAGACCACAGATTAATAATGGAGAGGTGTCTAGAAGACACCTCTCCATTACTAATCCTATAGTTATATGTTAAATAAAGACAAAGCCAGAATAAAATCCTTTATTTTTATTAAAATTACACAGACTCCTTTAATATTCTAAATTAACCCCTTTACCGCCAAGGGTGGTTTGCATGTTAATGATCAGGCCAATTTTTACAATTCTGACCACTGTCCGTTTGAGGTAATAAATCAGGAATGCTTCCATGGATCCTGGTGATTCTGACACTGTTTTCTTGTGACATATTGTACTTCATGATAGTGGTAACATTTCTTTGATATGACTTGCATTTACTTGTGAAAAAAATAGAAATTTGGCAAATATTTCACAATTTCCCAACTTTGAGTTTTCATGCCCTTAACCCCTTTCTGCCATTGGACGTACTATTCCGTCCATGTGGGGTGGGCCCTACTTCCCAATGACGGAATAGTACGTCCAGCGCGATCAGCCGCGCTCGCGGGGGGAGCGTGGCCGGATGTCAGCTGACTATCGCAGCTCACATTCGGCGCTATGTGCCAGGAGCGGTCACGGACCGCCCCCGGCAAATTAACCCCCGGCACACTGCGATCAAACATGATCGCAGTGTTCCGGCGGTATAGGGAAGCATCGCTCAGGGAGGGGGCTCCCTGCGTGCTTCCCTGAGACCCTCGGAGCAAGGCGATGTGATCGTGATGCTGCGAGGGTCTCTTACCTCCTCCCTGCAGCAGGCCCAGATCCAAAATGGCCGCGGGGATGCATCCGGATCCTGCAGGGAGGTGGCTTCACAGCGCCTGCTCAGAGCAGGCGTCGGGAAGCCTCCAGGAATGCACGTCAGGTAGCTGATCTGACACACTGCACAGCAACCTAAGTGTCAGATCAGCGATCTGTCACTCTACTGTGATGTCCCCCTGGGGCAAAGTAAAAAAGTTAAAAAAAAAAAATAATTAAAAAATTCCTAAATAAATAATAAAAAAATATTGTTGCCATAAATACATTTTCTCAACAAAAAAACAGTAAAAGTACGCATATTTAGTATCGCTGCGTCCGTAACGACCCGACCTATAAAACTGTCCCACTAGTTAACCCCTTCAGTGAACAGCGTAAAAAAAACAGGCAAAAAACAACGCTTTATTATCATACCGCCGAACAAAAGGTGGATTAACACGCGATCAAAAAGACGGATATAAATAACCATGGTACCGCTGAAAACGTCATCTTGTCCCGCAAAAAATGAGCCGCCATACACCATCATTAGCAAAAAATTAAAGTTATAGTCCTCAGAATAAAGCGATGCAAAAATAATTATTTTTTTCTATAAAATAGTCTTTATCGTATAAAAGCGCCAAAACATAAAAAAATTATATAAATGAGATATCGCTGTAATCGTACTGACCCGAAGAATAAAACTGCTTTATCCATTTTACCAAACGCGGAACGGTATAAGCACCCCCCCAAAAGAAATTCATGAATAGCTGGTTTTTGGTCATTCTGCCTCACAAATCAGAATAAAAAGCGATTATAAAAAATGTCACATGCCCGAAAATGTTACCAATAAAAACGTCAACTCGTCCCTCAAAAACAAGACCTCACATGACTCTGTGGACCAAAATATGGAAAAATTATAGCTCTCAAAATGTGGTAACGCAAAAATATTTTTTGCAATAAAAAGCGTCTTTTAGTGTGTGACGGCTGCCAATCATAAAAATCCGCTAGAAAACCCGCTATAAATAGTAAATCAAACCCCCCTTCATCACCCCCTTAGTTCGGGAAAAATTAAAAAAAAGTATTTATTTCCATTTTCCCGCTAGGGTTAGGGTTGGGGCTAAAGTTAGGGTTAGGGTTTGGATTACATTTACGGTTGGGATTAGGGTTAGGGGTTTGTCAGGGTTAGGGGTGTGGTTAGGGTTACCATTGAGATTAGGGTTAGGGGTGTGTTTGGATTAGGGGTTCAGTTATAATTGAGGGGGGGGGGGTTTCCACTGTTTAGGCACATCAGGGGAGCTCGAAACGCGACATGGCGTCCGATCTCAATTTCAGCCAATTCTGCGTTGAAAAAGTAAAACGGTACTCCTTCCCTTCCGAGCTCTCTCGTGCGCCCAGACAGGGGTTTACCCCAACATATGGGGTATCAGCGTACTCAGGACAAATTGGACAACAACTTTTGGGGTCCAATTTCTCCTTTTACTTTTGGGAAAATACAAAACTTGGGGCTAAAAAATAATTTTTCTATGAAAATTTTTTATTTTTATTTTCACGGCTCTGCGTTATAAATTGTAGTGAAACACTTGGGGGTTCAAAGCTCTCATAACACATCTAGATGAGTTCCTTAGGGGGTCTACTTTCCAAAATGGTGTCACTTGTGGGGGGTTTCAATGTTTAGGCACATCAGGGGCTCTCCAAACGCAACATGGCATCCCATCTCAATTCCAGTCAATTTTGCATTGAAAAGTCAAATGGCGCTCCTTCGCTTCCGATCTCTGCCATGCGCCCAAACAGTGGTTTACCCCCACATATGGGGTATCGGCGTACTCAGGAAAAATTGTGCAACAACTTTTGGGGTCCATTTTCTCCTGTTACCCTTGGTAAAATAAAACAAATTGGAGATGAAGTAAATTTTTTGTGAAATTTGTGAAAGAAAGTTAAATGTTCATTTTTATTTAAACATTCCAAAAATTCCTGTGAAACACCTGAAGGGTTAATAAACTTCTTGAATGTGGTTTTGAGCACCTTGAGGGGTGCAGTTTTTAGAATGGTGTCACACTTGGGTATTTTCTATCATATAGACCCCTCAAAATGACTCCAAATGAGATGTGGTCCCTAAAAAAAAAAAAAAAAATGGTGTAAAAATGAGAAATTGCTGGTCAACTTTTAACCCTTAACTCCCTGACAAAAATAATTTTGGTTCCAAAATTGTGCTGATGTAAAGTAGACATGTGGGAAATGTGTGTGACATATCTCTGTGATTTAATTGCATAAAAATTCAAAGTTGGAAAATTGCGAAAATTTTCAAAATTTTTGCCAAATTTCCATTTTTTTCACAAATAAACACAGGTAATATCAAAGAAATTTTACCACTATCATGAAGTACAATATGTCATGAGAAAACATTGTCAGAATCACTGGGATCCGTTGAAGCGTTCCAGAGTTATAACCTCATAAAGGGACAGTGGTCAGAATTGTAAAAATTGGCCCGGTCATTAACGTGCAAACCACCTTGGGGGTAAAGGGGTTAAATCACACAGATATGTCACACAAAATCTACTATATA
Source organism: Ranitomeya imitator (assembly GCF_032444005.1). Taxonomy (NCBI): domain Eukaryota; kingdom Metazoa; phylum Chordata; class Amphibia; order Anura; family Dendrobatidae; genus Ranitomeya; species Ranitomeya imitator. Next base: position 465,648,999 of record NC_091282.1, on the reverse strand, counting down.
ATTGTCTAAGGGTCACTTCCGTCTGTCGGTCTGTCTGTCACGGTTATTTATTCGCTGATTGGTCTCGGCAGCTGCCTGTCATGGCTGCCGCAACCAATCAGCGACGGCCACAGTCCGATTAGTTCCTCCCCTACTCCCCTGCACTCACTGCCCGGCGCCCGCTCCATAATCCCCTCCACTCACCGCTCACACAGGGTTAATGGCAGCGGTAACAGGCTGCGGTGTAACGCACTCCGTTACCGCTGCTATTAACCGTGTGTCGCCAACTATTTACTAATGATGCTGCCTGTGCAGCATCAATAGTAAAAATGTCATGTTAAAAATAATAATAAAAAAAAAAAATAAAACTGCTATACTCACCCTTTGCCGCTCCCGGGACCGCTCCATTGCAAGTGGCAGCTTCCTGTCCCAGGGCTGGTGTGCGACAAGGACCTGCCGTGACGTCACGGTCATGTGACCACGACGTCATCATAGGTCCTGCTCACACCAGCCCTGGGACCGCAAGCTGCCGCTTGCAATGGAGCGGTCCCGGGAGCGTGGCAAGGAGCGGCAAAGGCGGCGGAGGGTGAGTATAGCAGGACTTCAACGGGCCTTCGGAAGGTGAGTATATGTTTTTTTTTTTTTTTTTTTTTTTTTAAGTCTATATACTATGTGGCTCTGTGCTGGCCAATATACTACGTGACTGGGCAATATACTATGTGGCTGGGCAATATACTATGTGGCTGGGCAATATACTATGTGGCTGGGCAATATACTATGTGGCTGGGCAATATACTATGTGGCTGGGCAATATACTATGTGGCTGGGCAATATACTATGTGGCTGGGCAATATACTATGTGGCTGGGCAATATACTATGTGGCTGGGCAATATACTATGTGGCTGGGCAATATACTATGTGGCTGGGCAATATACTATGTGGCTGGGCAATATACTATGTGGCTGGGCAATATACTATGTGGCTGGGCAATATACTATGTGGCTGGGCAATATACTATGTGGCTGGGCAATATACTATGTGGCTGGGCAATATACTATGTGGCTGGGCAATATACTATGTGGCTGGGCAATATACTATGTGGCTGGGCAATATACTATGTGGCTGGGCAATATACTATGTGGCTGGGCAATATACTATGTGGCTGGGCAATATACTATGTGGCTGGGCAATATACTATGTGGCTGGGCAATATACTATGTGGCTGGGCAATATACTATGTGGCTGGGCAATATACTATGTGGCTGGGCAATATACTATGTGGCTGGGCAATATACTATGTGGCTGGGCAATATACTATGTGGCTGGGCAATATACTACGTGGCTGGGCAATATACTACGTGGCTGGGCAATATACTACGTGACTGGGCAATATACTACGTGACTGGGCAATATACTACGTGGCTGGGCAATATACTACGTGGCTGGGCAATATACTACGAGGACATGCATATTCTAGAATACCCGATGCGTTAGAATCGGGCCACCATCTAGTGCTTAATAAGTACCATTTCCCGTATGTCTACTTTACATCAGCACAATTTTGGAACCAAATTTTTTTTTGTTAGGAAGTAATAAGGGTTAACGTTGACCAGCCATTTCTCATTTTTACAACACCATATTTTTTTTTTAGGGACCACATCTCATTTGAAGTCACTTTGAGGGGTTTATATGACAGAAAATGCCAAAAAGTGCCACCATTCTAAAAACTGCAACTGAAGTTTATTAACCCTTCAGGTAATTCACAGGAATTTTTGAAATGTTTAAAAAAAAAATGAACATTTTAACTTTTTTTTCACAAAAAATGTACTTCAGATCCAACTCTTTATTTTACGAAGGGTAACAGGAGAGAATTTGGACACCAAAAGTTGTTGTCCAATTTGTCCTGAGTACGCTGATATCCCATATGTGGGGGTAAACCACTGTTTGGGCGCATGGCAGAGCTCGGAAGGGAAGGAGCGCCGTTTAACTTTTTCAAACTAAAATTGGCTGGACTTGAGATCTGACGCCATGTCGCGTTTGGAGAGCGCCTGATGTGCCTATACAGGGGTAACCCCCCATTTTGGAAACTAAGGAACTTATCTAGATGTGTGGTGAGCACTTTGAACCCCCAAGAGCTTCACAGAAGTTTATAAAGTAGAGCCATAAAAATAAAAAAATCATATTTTTTTCACAAAAATTATCTTTTTGCCCCCAATTTTTTATTTTCACATTGGAGAAATTGGACCCCAAAAGTTGTTGTCCAATTTGTCCCAAGTATGCTAATATCTTTATATGTGTGGGTAAATCACTGTTTGGGCGCACAGCAGAGCTCGGAAGGGAAGGAGCATTGTTTGACTTTTTCAATGCAGAATTGGCTGGAATTGAGATGGGACGCCATGTGGCGTTTGGAGAGCACTGCGGATTACCTGCAGATTTACCGCGGTTTTTGTGCGGGTTCCACCTGCGGTTTTACACCTGCGGATTCCTATTATGGAGCAGGTGTAAACCACTGCAGAATCTGCACAAAGAATGAACATACTGCGGAATAAACAATGCAGCATTTCCACGCGTTTTTTTCCGCAGCATGTGCACTGTAGATTTTGTTTTCCATAGGTTTACATGGTACTGTAAACTCATGGAAAAGAGCTGCAGATCCGCAGCGTCAAAACCGCTGTGGATCCGCAGCAAAATCCGCAACGTCTGCACATACCCTAAACAGAGGAAGCCCCCCAATTCTAAGTCCATCCCTAACCCCAACACACTCCTAACCCTAATCCCAGCCCTATCCGTAACTCTAACCACAAACCTAACTCTAAGGGTATGTGCGCACGTTGCGGATTTTGCTGCGGATCCGCAGCGGTTTTGACGTTGCGGATCTGCAGCTGTTTTCCATGAGTTTACAGTACCATGTAAACCTATGGAAAACAAAATCCGCAGTGCACGTGCTGCGGAAAAAAACGCGCAGAAACGTTGCGTTGTTTATTCCGCAGCATTTTCATTCTTTGTGCGGATTCCGTAGCGGTTTACACCTGCTCCATAATAGGAATCCGCAGGTGTAAAACTGCAGGTGGAATCCGCAGGGTATGTGCAGGTGGGATGTCTGCGAATTCTTCCGCACCTGTTTTTGTAAATCCGCAGGTAAACCGCACTGCGGATTACCTGTGGAATTACCGTGGATGTACCATGGTTTTTGTGCGGATTCCACCTGCGATTTTACACCTGCGGATTCCTATTATGGAGCAGGTGTAAACCGCACAAAGAATGAACATGCTGCGGAATTAACAACGCAGCATTTCCGCGCGTTTGTTTCCGCAGCATGTGCACTGCAGATTTGGCTTTCCATAGGTTTACATGGTACTGTAAACTTATGGAAAACAGCTGCAGATCCGCAGCGTCAAAACCGCTGCGGATCTGCAGCAAAATACGCAACGTGTGCACATACCCACACAAAAAAACCTGCGGATTTACAAAAACGGCTGCGTAAAAATCCACAGACATTCCGCCTACGTGTACACATACCCTAACTTTAGCCACAACCCTAACCCTAATGGGAAAATGGAAATAAATACATTTTTTTATTTTATTATTTTTCCCTAACTAAGAGGGTGATAAAGGGGGTTTGATTTACTATTTATAGCGGGTTTTTATGTTTGGCTGCCGTCACACGCTTTTTAAAAAGACGCTTTTTATTGCAAAAATAGTTTATGCATCACCACATTTTGAGAGCTATAATTTTTCCATATTTTGGCCCACAGAGTCATGTGAGGTTTTTTTTTTTGCGGATGAGTTGACGTTTTTATTGGTACCATTTTCTCTAGTCACCTTCCACGACAGCATAGGAGGTTGTCTTCTGAGTCTTCTGAAAGCGAATGTGATTTCCCCAGTGCCAGATCAAGAACTAGGAGAAGGTCATTATTCCCGTCTTTTTATAGTCAAGAAGCCGTCCGGAGATGCACGAATAATAATAAATCTGAAGAGTATAAATCGTCACGTTCATAGTAACATAGTAACATAGTTAGTAAGGCCGAAAAAAGACATTTGTCCATCCAGTTCAGCCTATATTCCATCATAATAAATCCCCAGGTCTACGTCCTTCTACAGAACCTAATTGTATGATACAATATTGTTCTGCTCCAGGAAGACATCCAGGCCTCTCTTGAACCCCTCGACTGAGTTCGCCATCACCACCTCCTCAGGCAAGCAATTCCAGATTCTCACTGCCCTAACAGTAAAGAATCCTCTTCTATGTTGGTGGAAATACCTTCTCTCCTCCAGACGCAAAGAATGCCCCCTTGTGCCCGTCACCTTCCTTGGTATAAACAGATCCTCAGCGAGATATTTGTATTGTCCCCTTATATACTTATACATGGTTATTAGATCGCCCCTCAGTCGTCTTTTTTCTAGACTAAATAATCCTAATTTCGCTAATCTATCTGGGTATTGTAGTTCTCCCATCCCCTTTATTAATTTTGTTGCCCTCCTTTGTACTCTCTCTAGTTCCATTATATCCTTCCTGAGCATCGGTGCCCAAAACTTCGATACAGAAGATTCAAAATGGAATCTGTAAAAACGGCGATTCCTCTAATAGGCCCACAATATGTCGTGGTAACAATCGATCTAAAAGATGCCTATTTTCTCCTTTGCCTCATTGGGGGACACAGACCGTGGGTGTATGCTGCTGCCACTAGGAGGCTGACACTAAGTGATACAAAGAAAGTGATCTCCTCCCCTGCAGTATATACCCTCCTGCTGGCTCTCAGCTAACCAGTTCTTGCTTAGTGTCTGTAGGAGGCACATGGGTCTGTTTCAGACCCCAACGTTTTTATTTTATTGTTTAATTTTCTGTAAATTTTTATTTTTTAATTAACGGAGTGAAGGGGGCGACGGTTCCTGTCAAGGTTCCGATCTCCCCCGAACCATCAACAGGCGAGTATACCTCCCCGTACCCTCTCCTGCGACGTGGGAAGCCATGCCTGAGCTCACTTCAGGGGCGACGGTTCCTTTCATGGTCCCGATCTCCCCACACCAGCAGCAGGCGACCACATGGAGTGTCGCCTCCTTGTATCCTCTCCTGGAGCCAGGCCTAATGCCGGACAACTGACCCTGTCCACCCGGGGGCTGAACTCTGTGGATGTACAGAGGCCCCTCTCTATGGCGTCCGAGCAGCCCCCACTGTCCCACCACTGTGAAAGCGGATGGCACAAGGAGGCGGACGGTTCCTCTCCACCTCCCTAACAAAGGTATGATGGATTGAGGTTTATCCCTGCATTGTCCATGCTGCACAGAAGAGCGCTGAAACCCACATCTGCGGCGGCTCCATGCCGGGACGCGCACCAATGGTGAGTGGATCCATCTTCAGTGGGATATTCACATGCTGACAGGCAGCCTCAGCCACTTCCCTGTGGCCCACCTCACTGAGGTAACGCTCTGGATGGCTGCAAAAATTTAGCCCCTGGCTTTGGCCGATTTGTAGACCGCATCCTGGAAATCTTGCCTGGAACGACCCACTGGTGACGTCCGCCGGCTACAGAAATTTAGGCCCCGGCTTGGGCCTATTCAACATCGTGTCTGTGGCTCCGCCCCCCAAATTGGCGCTTCTCGCTCACTGCGAGATTTTATCAACTCTGCAACTCCCGATGGCCATCTTGGTCCACCTGGCCAGCTCACACTTGGGTGACAGTTTTTTTGCATTAAAGGGGCACATCGACTCTACATCAGTACCCGGGTAAGGAAGTACCTGGTCTTAAAGGCATATGATTAGTAGTCCCTGGTCTTAAAGGCACATGACCAGTATTTCCTGGTCTTAAAAGCACGTGAACAGTATTCCCTGGTCTTAAAGGCATATGGCCAGTATTCCCAGTCTTAAAGGCGTATGACATGTATTCCTTGATCTTTTAAAGCGCATGTCCAGTATTCTCTGGTCTTAAAGGTGCATGACCAGTATTCTCCGGTCTTAAAGGTGCATGACCAGTATTCTCTGGTCTTAAAGGGGCATGACCAGTATTCCCTGGTCTTAAAGGTGCATGACCAGTATTCTCTGGTCTTAAAGGTGCATGACCAGTATTCCCTGGTCTTAAAGGCGCATGACCAGTATTCTCTGTTCTTAAAGGTGCATGACCAGTATTCTCTGGTCTTAAAGGCGCATGACCAGTATTCCCTGGTCTTAAAGGCGCATGACCAGTATTCTCTGTTCTTAAAGGCGCATGACCAGTATTCCCTGTTCTTAAAGGTGCATGACCAGTATTCCCTGGTCTTAAAGGCGCATGACCAGTATTCTCTGGTCTTAAAGGCGCTTGATCAAACCGATGAGCCCTCCGCCGCCGACCCCAGCTTTATCCTCTAGTTTCCCTCAGTGGACTTCTTCACTGACCACAATCCATGGTTCTCTGACCAAGAGATTGAATCCCTCTGTGTACCCTCTGTGTTTGGAGTGCTCGCAGGACCAATATACATGGTCCCTATCCTACATGGGAGCCGTCGGCTAGCAGGGGCCGCAAGTATTCTAGAAATGTGCAGGCGTCTAGAAACATACAGGCATCTAGAAAACGGAAGTTTTTTGTTTCCTGCTCCCTCGCCAATGATTTGATGACAACAAGGCTCTGAATATGGATTGGATATTGCCTGAACTTGCCAGAGCTTCAGAGACTAAACTCCCTCTAGAGCATTTGCCATTCAATTCGGATAAGCGATTCACTGGACAGAAGCCTCTACGTGGGATGCGATGCCTGGACTGTTTTTTTAAGGGCGACGGGTCCTTTAAAGCAGAGGTCCCCAAGTCCAGTCCTCAAGGCCCACCAACAGGTCATGTTTTCAGGATTTCCTTAGTCTTGCCCAGGTAATAATTGCATCACCTGTGCAATGCAAAGGAAATCCTGAAAACATGACCTGTTGGTGGGCCTTGAGGACTGGAGTTGGGGACCTCTGCTTTAAAGGGCACCGATCTCCCCACACCATCAACAGACGAGCACACGGAGTGTCGCCTCCATGTTTCCTCTTCTGCATCCAGACCTAACACCAGACAACCTGTCCTGTCCACCCGGAGACCTGGACTCTGTGGACATACAGAGGCACCCTTTTTGGTGTACGAGCACCCCCCTCTGCATCACCACTATTTAGCGGAAGATGCAAGAAGGCGGACAATTCTCCACTTCCCTGTTAAGAGGTTGATGGATCGAGGGTTCCTAATTTTTATCTCTGCACCGTGAAAAGAGAGCGGCGATGGCAAGAGACTATGACCTGCTGGATGCAGCCGCACATTCTGCCATGGGGCAGATTAACCGGGTAGAATCTCCTGTGGTATACCTACCAGTATCCCTACCCGATGTGTCATCACTTAAAAATACCACGGACTGTCAGATAGAAAATCTGGTTCATTCCGTCTTCGGGTTCGGCGCTCTATCCTCCCTAGCGGCCGCATGGATTGCTAGAGCAATGGTCTCCTGGCTGGAGACCTTAACTACCTTGATTCACACCAGCAACAACTGGCCAATGAAATCCTTTGAGCGGGAGACTGACAAAGGATTGCATAAGGATTGTCCAGCACAGTCTAGATCTAAGGGATCTGGGTTCCAAACAGGGGAACGAAAAGTAAGATCGACCCTGGACCTCAAACTTCTAACAACCTTTGACATGGTCCTCCTTCTTTGGATCAGCCATTACTTCAACAGAAAAAGGTGCAATTTCCGGCATCCATCGATATTCGGGGTGCTTACCCTCTGCAAAAATTCCTTCGCCTTTCCATTCGTCAACAGCATTTTCAAGTCACAACCTTGTCCTTTGGCCTTGCTTCCACACCCAGAGTGTTCGCACGGGTCATGGCAGATGTCATGTTTCTCTTGCACTCTAGAGGCGTGCTCGTCCTGCCCTGTGTGGTCGACTGTCTAGCCGCCCTTCCAAGACTACGCAGAGTCGTCTATATCACTTGCGATACCTTCTCTCCTGGGCTGGCAGCTACACTTAGACAAGTTCTCCTCATTTCCAGCCCAGCAGATATCCTTTTTGAGGATGATCCTGCACACTTCTAGAAGGATGGTAATTCTTCCTCGAGACAAGGTCATGGCCCTTCAACAGGGAGCTCGCACAAGGAGAGTTCTGAGGACTTGATTACTCACCCCCTCATTTCATTTGATTTACTTGGAGAGTTCTGAGGAAAAATGGTGACAATGGAAGCGGTTTCCTTCGCTCCGCTCGTTTTCAGCAAGTCAAACAGACTTTCAGACAATAGTCTCTGAGCTCCTTCTTCATCCAGGGCCTTTCTCCCGGTTCAATGGTTATTAGTAACTACCAATGCCAGTCTTTTTCTCCCTATCATTGTTCTGGAGATCCGAACGGTAGTCCTACAGCAGGTCCACTGCCTTCTGGCGGGTCACCCTATCCGAATTCAATTGGATAATGCCACGGCGGTGCCATACGTCAGTCATCTAGCAGGTACCCACGGTCAGGCGCCATGACCGAGGTACCTCACTTTCTCTGATGGGTCAAAGTCTATTATTCGGTGATCTCGGTAGTATATATCCCAGGAGTAGAACTCTGAACGGCAAACAAATTCAGCCGTCAGGGTTCCGCCTCAAGTCAGTGGGAACTTCACCCCGAAGTCTTCCATCAGATCTGCCCTTACTGGAGCTCTCCAGTTGTAGGTGGGATGACATCCAGATTGAAGGCCAATGTACTCGAGTTCGTGGTTCGGCTTCGAGATCCAAGAGCCATTGCACTCCATGCTCTGGTTCTGCCGTGGTACCAGTTTCCATAACTCCCCTTCCACTACTTCCGAAAGCCTTTCGGAAGCAAAAAGGGGCCCCAGTGATCCTCAGAGATCCGCACTGACCACGTCCGTTTTTTGTTTGCGGAGCTAGTATCTTCTCGCCTTATCGCATCAAAACTGCAAGTTGCGACTTTCTCACAGGGAGTTTTCACACGTAGTCCTTCTCTATCGCATACCATTAGCTCATTGGGACCTTATTATTCCTAGGAGCCTTACAGTAGGCTCCTTTTCATCCGGGCAGACTTTACTATCAGGGAAAGTCGCACCTTTTTCCTCTGCAATATTCTCACTCTGACGAGTCTTCGGAACTAGCTGTTCTGCTCTTTCAGACTTTTTTCCCTTATTACCTTTGAGGCAAGGTTGTCCTCAGGCCATCCCCATCCCTTGTTACCAAGGTGGTACTGTATTACCACTGTTATGAGGGCATAGTTCTTCCCTCATCTCTTTTGGCACCAGTCCACAAAATGGAATGAGTTCCCCCATATTCTGGACGAAGTGAGTGCTCTGAGTAGGTACGTCTTGAGGACGGCGTCCTTCCGAAGGTTGGACGCTTTATTTGGGCTTCCTGACGGTAGAGGAAGGCTTTCTGACATTTTCAGGAAGGGTTTAGCCGTTTCATCGACCACGATAACATGGTGAATTCGTTCCACCATCCAGGAGTCCTTCCGTGCTAGATGTCAGCCTATCTCCCTGTCTATCAAGGGTTCTAGGCACCAGGCGTCGGCAAGGCACGCCTGCAAGCTTGCGGATTTGTCCAGTCCGCATGCATTCTTGAAGCACTATAATTCCAACACTTCCACAGATGTGAGTCTGGGCAGGCGGACTATGCAGGCCGCAGTGGCGCACTTGTAAGTAGCGGTTACACAGGGCCTGATCTATTGTTGTCCCCACCCAGGGACTGCTTTGGGACGTCCCACGGTCTGTGTCCCCCAATGAGGCGAAGGAGAAATAGGGATTTTTGTGTACTCACCGTAAAATCCTTTTCTCCGAGCCATTCATTGGGGGACACAGCTCCCATCCTGTTATTAGCTTATGATTGTTTTTTATAATCTGACATGCTATACTCTCATATATTGTTATTGATCTCCTCCTGCTTTTTCACCGAACTGGTTAGCTGAGAGCCAGCAGGAGGGTGTATACTGCAGGGGAGGAGCTAACTTTCTTTGTATTACTTAGTGTCAGCCTCCTAGTGGCAGCAGCATACACCCACGGTCTGTGTCCCCCAATGAATGGCTCGGATTAAAGGATTTTACGGTGAGTACACAAAAATCCCTATTTCATATTCCCATCCATCCTCATCACAGAAAATATCTAAGATTCGCGATCCTTCAAAATCAACAGATAAAACACTATCAATACAATGTGCTTCCGTTCGGAATATCTTAAGCTCCGAGAGTTTTTTCCAAAATTATGGCAGAGACGGTGACACACATTCGCAAACAGGGCATCTGTATAGTTCCTTATCTAGACGGCCTGCTTATTATAGCCCCGGCCTCTCACATACTCGGGTTTAAAAAGTATTAGATATCTTCCAGTCGTTGGGGTGGATTCCAAATTTGAAAAAATCAGAGCTCCAGTCCTCCATGATAAGGAAATTCCTAGGAGTGGTCCGAAATTCCAAACAACAAATGTCTTTTCTTCCGGAGGATCATCAGGACAACCTGATATCAAAGATAATGAATTTCAGGGCAATTCGAGAGGCAATGTCTGTTTTGGGCTCAATGACGGCCTGTATTCAGACTGTTCCCTGGGCCCAAGCACACTCCAGAACCCTACAAACTCGCATATAAAAAAATTGGAACGGAAATCCCAATTCCCTAAACAAGAGTTCAGACCCCTGGCAGAGTAAAGGCGTCTTTGGTTTGGTGGCTAAAATGAGCAAATCTCTGGAAGGGAGTGGCATGGTATCAGTCTCCCCTTATCATGGTAACCACAGATGCCAGCCAGAGGGGTTGGGGGGATATGGTCCTGCATACTCCCTTTCAGGGTCTATGGAGTCCGGAAATGGCTGCCAGGTCATCCAATACCAGGGAGCTGAAGGCGGTGGAAGAAACCTTTGTGGCAGTGAGTGGGATCATTACAGGTCATCACATAAAAGTTTACTCAGACAATGTCACCAATGTAGCCCACCTCAATCATCAAGGGGGCACAAAATTCGACAATCTAAGAGCTATATCAAGTCGAATACTTTGCTGGGCAGAGAAACATCTACTATCCCTAACAGCAGTACACCTAAAAGGTTCCTCCAACATGCAGGCAGATTTTTTGAGCAGTCAGGATATAAATCCAGGGGAGTGGAAACTGAATCGAGAAGTCTTTTCAATGTTAGTTTCCAGATGGGGTCTACCGGAAATCGACCTATTTGCCTCAGCCCAGAATGCGCAGATCAACAATTATTTCTCCCTAAATCCCAGAGACAGTTTTGAAGGGATAGACGCATTCGCCCAGCAGTGGAGGTTTCATCTATCTTATGCTTTTCCCTCAATACCGATGATAGCCAGAACCCTCCAGAAAATCAGAGAGGATCAGGTTCCAACTATATTTATAGCTCCAATGTGGCCAAAACGAAGTTTGTTCAGCCTAATAATAAATCTTCAGGTAGACAGTCCCATGCTTCTAACCGTCAAAACAAACCTTCTATCCCAGAGACCAATATACCATCCGGGTCCTGGGAAACTGAAGTTGGCTGCCTGGCTCCTGAGGCCCGAGTACTAAAAGTAAAAGGGCTGTCGGATAAAGTAATAGCAACGCTTCAAATGTCTAGAAAGCCAGTCACTTATAAGATATACAACAAGGTGTGGAAAAAATGTTCATCTTTTTGTAGGCCTAACCTGTCTGACCCTCTACATCCCAATATATCTCAAATACTGGATTTTTTACCGAAGGGCCTGGAGCTAGGCCTCAGGCCTAGTACTTTGAAATTTCAGGTCCCGGCCCTCAGCTCTGTTTTTGATTTTGACCTAGCTGGCCACAGGTGGATCAAAAGATTCATAGCGTCAGCCGTGAGGAAAAGTCCTAGGAGACAACCCAATATTCCTACATGGGATCTGAATGTGGTGCTTAAGGGGCTCACACAACATCCATTTGAGCCGCTATCATCTTGTACTTCTTGGAAAGCAGCTTTTCTAGTGGCTATCACCACGGCAAGACGTGTGGGAGAACTTCAAGCTCTGTCAGTAAGAGAACCCTACTTCACCATTAGAGATGATAGTTTAGCTCTACGTCTTGATCCATCATTTCTACCTAAGGTCGTATCAGAATTCCATCGCTCTCAGGATATATTGCTTCCCTCCTTCTGTTAAAATCCGAAAAATGCAGGTGAAAGAGAGTTCCATACTCATGATGTCCGCAGAACAATTCTATACTACCTAGAACAGTCTAAATCTTGGAGAATTGATCCTAATCTACAGGTCCTTCTCAAAATATTAGCATATAGTGTTAAATTTGATTATTTACCATAATGTAATGATTACAATTAAACTTTCATATATTATAGATTCATTATCCACCAACTGAAATGTGTCAGGTCTTTTATTGTTTTAATACTGATGATTTTGGCATACAACTCCTGATAACCCAAAAAACCTGTCTCAATAAATTAGCATATTTCACCCATCCAATCAAATAAAAGTGTTTTTTAATAACAAACAAAAAAACCATCAAATAATAATGTTCAGTTATGCACTCAATACTTGGTCGGGAATCCTTTGGCAGAAATGACTGCTTCAATGCGGCGTGGCATGGAGGCAATCAGCCTGTGACACTGCTGAGATGTTATGGAGGCCCAGGATGCTTCAATAGCGGCCTTAAGCTCATCCAGAGTGTTGGGTCTTGCGTCTCTCAACTTTCTCTTCACAATATCCCACAGATTCTCTATGGGGTTCAGGTCAGGAGAGTTGGCAGGCCAATTGAGCACAGTAATACCATGGTCAGTAAACCATTTACCAGTGGTTTTGGCACTGTGAGCAGGTGCCAGGTCGTGCTGAAAAATGAAATCTTCATCTCCATAAAGCATTTCAGCCGATGGAAGCATGAAGTGCTCCAAAATCTCCAGATAGCTAGCTGCATTGACCCTGCCCTTGATGAAACACAGTGGACCAACACCAGCAGCTGACATGGCACCCCACACCATCACTGACTGTGGGTACTTGACACTGGACTTCAGGCATTTTGGCATTTCCTTCTCCCCAGTCTTCCTCCAGACTCTGGCACCTTGATTTCCGAATGACATGCAAAATTTGCTTTCATCAGAAAAAAGTACTTGGGACCACTTAGCAACAGTCCAGTGCTGCTTCTCTGTAGCCCATTTCGGCACCTGTAGCCCATTTCCTGCACACGCCTGTGCACGGTGGCTCTGGATGTTTCCACACCAGACTCAGTCCACTGCTTCCTCAGGTTCCCCAAGGTCTGGAATCGGTCCTTCTCCACAATCTTCCTCAGGGTCCAGTCTCCTCTTCTCGTTGTACAGCGTTTTCTGCCACATTGTTTCCTTCCAACAGACTTACCATTGAGGTGCCTTGATACAGCACTCTGGGAACAGCCTATTTGTTGAGAAATTTCTGTCTGGGTCTTACCCTCTTGCTTGAGGGTGTCAATGATGGCCTTCTTGACATCTGTCAGGTCGCTAGTCTTACCCATGATGGGGGTTTTGAGTAATGAACCAGGCAGGGAGTTTATAAAAGCCTCAGGTATCTTTTGCATGTGTTTGGAGTTAATTAGTTGATTCAGAAGATTAGGGTAATAGGTCGTTTAGAGAACCTTTTCTTGATATGCTAATTTATTGAGACAGGTTTTTTGGGTTATCAGGAGTTGTATGCCAAAATCATCAGTATTAAAACAATAAAAGACGTGACAAATTTCAGTTGGTGGATAATGAATCTATAATATATGAAAGTTTAATTGTAATCATTACATTATGGTAAATAATGAAATTTAACACTATATGCTAATTTTTTGAGAAGGACCTGTATTTATCAACCCGGTGGGGAAAAATAAGGGTAAAAAGGTGTCAGAGTACCATCGCAAGATGGATTAGAAAAGCAAGTTCTGAATCTTACCTTTCTCAGGGTATGACTCCTCCTGAGTGCATTAAAGCCCATTCTACAAGATCTACCTCGACATCCTGGGCAGAAAAAGCGGGCACGTCTACAGAGCAGATTTGTAGAGCCGCCACATGGTCTTCTATCCATACATTTACGAAACATTATAGGTTGGATTCTCTATCCAACCGGGGCTTAGCCTTTTGCCGTAAAGTGCTTCAGGCTGTTGTCCCCCCCCCCAACTACAAAATAGCTTGGTATTCCTCCTATGCTGTCGTGGAAGGTGACTAGAGAAAATAGAATTAGACTTACTGGTAATTCGGTTTCTAGGAACCCTCCACGACAGCTCTAATTTCCCTCCCTTTATTCCTTGATCAGTTCTTGGAGTTTTAATAGTAACCAGTGCTATGGGATTCGTTATAAGATACTGAGGATTAGGAGGTGGGAGGGTCTTTTAACCTCTTGTGCTTCCTGTCCCCCATTAGGGTGTGGAGACAACCTCCTATGCTGTTGTGGAAGGTTCCTAGAAACTGAATTATCGGTAAGTCTAATTCTATTTTCAGGCACATGACATTTTTAATCGCTTTTTATTAAGATTTTTGGGATGCAGAATGAACAAAAGCCAGCAATTCATGAATTTATTTTGGGTGGGGCATTTATACCGTTCTGGGTGTGGTAAAATTGATAAGGCAGTTTTATTCTACTAGTCAGTAAAATTACAGTGATACCCCATTTATTTTTTTTTTTATGTTTTGGCGCTTTATACAATAAAAACTATTTTATATAAAAAATAATTGTTTTTGCATCGCTTTCTGACAACTCTAACTTTTTAATCTTTTCGCTGATGACGCTGTAGGGCGGCTCATTTTTTGTGGGACAAGATGACATTTTCAGCGATACCATGGTTATTTATATCGGTCTTTTTGATCGTGTGGTGTTTGGCTGTATGATGATAAACCATTGTTTTTTGCCTTTTTTTTTTTTTTTTTTTAACGGTGTTCACTGAAAGGGTTGTTAACTAGTCGGAAAGTTTTATAGGTCGGGTTGGTACAAACGTGGCGATACTAAATATGTGTACTTTTATCGTTTTTTTTTTTTTTATTTACATTTTTTTTCCCTTTATTTAGGAATTTAAAAAATATATATTTTTACACAGTATAATTAATAAATATATATATATATATATATATATATATATATATATATATATATATATATCTATATATATTTTTTTACCTTTTTATTGTCACTTTGCACAGCACTGTATCAGATCAGCGATCTGACAGGCAGTGAATGAGGCTGGCCAATGCCTGCTCTCACCAGGCACTGAGAAGCCACCTCCCTGCAGGACCTGGAAGGACCTACGGCCATCTTGGATCCGGGGTTCTGCAGGCAGGGAGAACCTCAGAACAACGCGATCACATCGCGTTGTTCTGAGGGTCTGAAGAAAGCACCCAGGGAGCCCCCTTCCTGCTTGATTCTTCTCTATGCCACCGGAATGCTGCGATCATGTTTGATCGCAGTGTTCCAGGGGTTAAAGTGCCGGGAGCAGTCTCTGACCGCTCCTGGCACTTAGTACCGTGTGTCAGCTGTGATAATCCCCCCCCCGTGGGCACAGCTGATCCCATGTGACGTACTATGCCGTCCATGGGAATTAGGGCCCAGGTTACATGGATGGAAGGGGTTGAACAATACTTACTGCAACGTCTAATTCAAGCAAAGCTCTTGATCTCCTGTAATAAAAATAAAATAAAAATACAACAATATACCATACCTGTCCGTTGTTCTGTCTCGCGCCGTAATCCATGACTGGGGGCTAAATAGTTTTCAACCTGGACGGCGGTAAGATGCGATCTTCCCGGCTGAAAACCACTGGTGAATAAGATGCTGAGAGCGCAGCATCATTCACCAGCGGTGACATCATCGAGGCCGGGTTGAACTGCCGTGACCTCAGGACTAGGGTTGAGCAAAACGGGTCGGTCATTTTCAGAAGTCGCCGACTTTTGGCAAAGTCGGGTTTCATGAAACCCGACCCGACCCCTTTGTGGGGTCGGCCATGAGGTCGGCGATCTTCTGAATCTGGTATCGGAATTCCGATACCGAGTTCCGATATGTTTGCAATATCGGAAATCGGTATCGGAAATCGGTATCGGAATCAATATTTAAGTGTAAAATAAAGAATTAAAATAAAAAATATCGCTATACTTACCCTCTGACGCGCCCTGGTACTAACCGGCAGCCTTCCTTCCTTAGAATCAGCGCGTGAAGGACCTTAGATGACGTCTCGGTTTGTGATTGGTCACGCGACCGCCCATGTGACCGCTCACGCGACCAATCACAAGCCGCAACGTCACCGAAGGTCTTTCAAGCGCTGATTCTTAAGGTACCTTCACACATAACGATATTGTTAACGATATCGTTGCTTTTTGTGACGTAGCAACGATATCGTTAATGAAATCGTTATGTGTGACAGCGACCAACGATCAGGCCCCTGCTGGGAGATCGTTGGTCGCTGAATAAAGTCCAGAACTTTATTTCGTCGCTGGACTCCTGCTGACATCGCTGGATCGGCATGTGTGACACCGATCCAGCGATGTCTTCACTGGTAACCAGGGTAAACATCGGGTAACTAAGCGCAGGGCCGCGCTTAGTAACCCGATGTTTACCCTGGTTACCATCCTAAAAGTAAAAAAAAACAAACACTACATACTTACCTACCGCTGTCTGTCCCCGGCGCTGTGCTCTGCTCTCCTCCTGTACTGGCTGTGAGCGTCGGGCAGCCGGAAAGCAGAGCGGTGACGTCACCGCTCTTCTTTCCGGCCGCTGTGCTCACAGCCAGTACAGGAGGAGTGCAGAGCACAGCGCCGGAGGACAGACGGCTGTAGGTAAGTATGTAGTGTTTGTTTTTTATTTACTTTTAGGATGGTAACCAGGGTAAACATCGGGTTACGAAGCACGGCCCTGCGCTTAGTTACCCGATGTTTACCCTGGTTACCGGCATCGTTGGTCGCTGGAGAGCGGTCTGTGTGACAGCTCTCCAGCGACCAAACAGCGACGCTGCAGCGATCCGGATCGTTGTCGGTATCGCTGCAGCGTCGCTTAATGTGAAGGGGCCTTTAGGAAGGAAGGCTGCCGGAAAGAAGCAGGGTGCGTCCGAGGGTGAGTATATACCTAATACCTACCTAATAGGAATATACTCACCGTCGGACTCGCCATGCTTCTTTCCGGCAGCCTTCCTTCCTAAGAATCAGCGCTTGAAAGACCTTCGGTGACGTCGCGGCTTGTGATTGGTCGCGTGAGCGGTCACATGGGCGGTCGCGCGACCAATCACAAGCCGCGACGTCATCTAAGGTCCTTCACGCGCTGATTCTAAGGAAGGAATGCTGCCGGTTAGTACCAGGGCGCGTCAGAGGGTAAGTATAGCGATTTTTTATTTTAATTCTTTATTTTACACTTAAATATGGATCCCAGGGCCTGAAGGAGAGTTTCCTCTCCTTCAGACCCTGTGAACCATTAGAAACCCAATGCACTGCATTGGGTTTCGAGTTTCGGCCGACCCCGACTTTTCTATAGGATCGGCCGATTTCACTCGACCCGACTTTTGAGAAAGTCGGGTTTCGTGAAACCCGACCTGATCCTATAAAAGTAAAAGTCGCTCAACCCTACTCAGGACCATGGAAAAATGCCAGTGGAAAAACCAGTTCTGGAAATATCAGGACGTGTGCGTGGTATTATGCCCGTTTTGTTGGAGGTGGGAGAAACTCCTGAAAACAAGAAACAAGTTGCGGCTAAATTTAACGACTTTTCATAGCTTGTAAACCAGAATTCTAGAGTGGAAGCTTTGGTGAATCAGGTCCTACACATTACAAAAGATTTAAAGTTAAAAGTTAAAGGGAACCTGTCACCCCCAAAATCGACGATGAGCTAAGCCCACCAGCATCCAGGGGCTTATCTACAGCATTCTGTAATGCAGTAGATAAGCCCCCGATGTATCCTGAATGATGAGAAAAAGAGGTTAGATTATACTCACCCAGGGGCGGTCCCGCTGTGGTTCGGGTCCAATGGGCGTTGCGGTCCGGGGCCTCCCATCTTCTTACGATGACATCCTCTTCTTGTCTTCACGCCGCGGCTCTGGCGCAGGCGTACTTTGCCGTGTTGAGGGCAGAGCAAAGTACTGCAGTGCGCAGGCGCCGGGAAAGGTCAGAGAGGCCCAGCGCCTGTGCACTGCAGTACTTTGCTCTGCCCTCAACAGGGCAAAGTACGCCAAAGTACGTCATCCTGTGAAGATAGGAGGCCGCGGCCCGGACCGCCCCCCCAGGTAAGTATAATCTAACCTTTTTTCAGTATACATCTGGGGCTTATCTACAGCATTCCAGTATGCTGTAGATAAGCCCCTGATGCTTGTGGGCTTAGCTCATCGTCGATTTTGGGGGTGACAGGTTCCCATTAAAGGTGTTCTTAGTCAAGAAAAAAAACCATGGCTTTAACCCCTTCCCGACCCATGACGCCACGTAGGCGTCATGAAAGTCGGTGCCAATCCGACCCATGACGCCTATGTGGCGTCATGGAAAGATCGCGTCCCTGCAGATCGGGTGAAAGGGTTAACTCCCATTTCACCCGATCTGCAGGGACAGGGGGAGTGGTAGTTTAGCCCAGGGGGGGTGGCTTCACCCCCTCGTGGCTACGATCGCTCTGATTGGCTGTTGAAAGTGAAACTGCCAATCAGAGCGATTTGTAATATTTCACCTATTATAACGGGTGAAATATTACAATCCAGCCATGGCCGATGCTGCAATATCATCGGCCATGGCTGGAAATACTAATGTGCCCCCACCCCACCGATCGCTCCCCCAGCCCCCCGATCTGGCCGGTACACTGCTCCGGCTCCCCTCCGTCCAGTGCTCCGCTCCCCCCCATGCTCTTGTCCGCTCCCCCCGTGCTCCAATCACCCCCGCGTGCTCCAATCACCCCCCCTGCACTCCGATCCACCCCCCCGGTGCTCCGTTCCACCCCCCGTACTCTATTCCAGCCCCCCCGTGCTCCGTTCCACGCCCTCCGTGCTCCGTTCCACCCCTCCCGCGCTCCGATTCCCCCCCCGTACTCCGATCCCCCCCCGTGGTCCCCCCCCACCCCATCATACTTACCGATCCAGCCGGGGTCCCGTCCGTCTTCTCCCTGGGCGCCGCCATCTTCCAAAATGGCATGCGCAGTGCGCCCGCCGAATCTGCCGGCCGGCAGATTCGTTCCAAAGTGCATTTTGATCACTGAGAGAGATTATATCTCAGTGATCAAAATAAAAAAAATAATAAATGACCCCCCCCCCCCCCTTTGTCACCCCCATAGGTAGGGACAATAAAAAAAATAAAGAAATTTTTTTTTTTCCACTAATGTTAGGTTAGGGTTAGGGGTAGGGTTAGGGTTAGGGTTAGGGCTAGGGTTAGGGTTTCGGTATGTGCACACGTATTCTGGTCCTCTGTGGATTTTTCCGCTGCGGATTTGATAAATCCGCAGTGCTAAACCGCTGCGGATTTATGGCGGATTTACCGCGTTTTTTTCTGCGCATTTCACTGCGGTTTTACAACTGCGATTTTCTATTGGAGCAGTTGTAAAACCGCTGCGGAATCCGCACAAAGAAGTGACATGCTGCGGAATGTAAACCGCTGCGTTTCCGTGCAGTTTTTCTGCAGCATGTGTACATTGATTTTTGTATCCCGTAGGTTTACATTGAACTGTAAACTCATGGGAAACTGCTGCGGATCTGCAGCGTTTTCCGCAGTGTGCACATACAGTGGGGCAAAAAAGTATTTAGTCAGTCAGCAATAGTGCAAGTTCCACCACTTAAAAAGATGAGAGGCGTCTGTAATTTACATCATAGGTAGACCTCAACTATGGGAGACAAACTGAGAAAAAAAAATCCAGAAAATCATATTGTCTGTTTTTTTAACAATTTATTTGCATATTATGGTGGAAAATAAGTATTTGGTCAGAAACAAAATTTCATCTCAATACTTTGTAATATATCCTTTGTTGGCAATGACAGAGGTCAAACGTTTTCTGTAAGTCTTCACAAGGTTGCCACACACTGTTGTTGGTATGTTGGCCCATTCCTCCATGCAGATCTCCTCTAGAGCAGTGATGTTTTTGGCTTTTCGCTTGGCAACACGGACTTTCAACTCCCTCCAAAGGTTTTCTATAGGGTCGAGATCTGGAGACTGGCTAGGCCACTCCAGGACCTTGAAATGCTTCTTACGAAGCCACTCCTTCGTTGCCCTGGCGGTGTGCTTTGGATCATTGTCATGTTGAAAGACCCAGCCACGTTTCATCTTCAATGCCCTTGCTGATGGAAGGAGGTTTGCACTCAAAATCTCACGATACATGGCCCCATTCATTCTTTCATGTACCCGGATCAGTCGTCCTGGCCCCTTTGCAGAGAAACAGCCCCAAAGCATGATGTTTCCACCACCATGCTTTACAGTAGGTATGGTGTTTGATGGATGCAACTCAGTATTCTTTTTCCTCCAAACACGACAAGTTGTGTTTCTACCAAACAGTTCCAGTTTGGTTTCATCAGACCATAGGACATTCTCCCAAAACTCCTCTGGATCATCCAAATGCTCTCTAGCAAACTTCAGACGGGCCCAGACATGTACTGGCTTAAGCAGTGGGACACGTCTGGCACTGCAGGATCTGAGTCCATGGTGGCGTAGTGTGTTACTTATGGTAGGCCTTGTTACATTGGTCCCAGCTCTCTGCAGTTCATTCACTAGGTCCCCCCACGTGGTTCTGGGATTTTTGTTCACCGTTCTTGTGATCATTCTGACCCCACGGGGTGGGATTTTGCGTGGAGCCCCAGATCGAGGGAGATTATCAGTGGTCTCGTATGTCTTCCATTTTCTAATTATTGCTCCCACTGTTGATTTCTTCACTCCAAGCTGGTTGGCTATTGCAGATTCAGTCTTCCCAGCCTGGTGCAGGGCTACAATTTTGTTTCTGGTGTCCTTTGACAGATCTTTGGTCTTCACCATAGTGGAGTTTGGAGTCAGACTGTTTGAGGGTGTGCACAGGTGTCTTTTTATACTGATAACAAGTTTAAACAGGTGCCATTACTACAGGTAATGAGTGGAGGAAAGAGGAGACTCTTAAAGAAGAAGTTACAGGTCTGTGAGAGCCAGAAATCTTGATTGTTTGTTTCTGACCAAATACTTATTTTCCACCATAATATGCAAATAAATTGTTAAAAAAACAGACAATGTGATTTTCTGGATTTTTTTTTCTCAGTTTGTCTCCCATAGTTGAGGTCTACCTATGATGTAAATTACAGACGCCTCTCATCTTTTTAAGTGGTGGAACTTGCACTATTGCTGACTGACTAAATACTTTTTTGCCCCACTGTACCTTTAGAATTAGGCTATGTGCACACGGTGCGGATTTGGCTGCGGATTGGCCGCTGCGGATTCGCAGCAGTGTTCCATCAGGTTTACAGTACCATGTAAACATATGAAAAACCAAATCCGCTGTGCCCATGGTGCGGAAAATACCGCGCGGAAACGCTGCGTTGTATTTTCCGCAGCATGTCAATTTGTGCGGATTCCGCAGCGTTTTACACCTGTTCCTCAATAGGAATCCGCAGGTGAAATCCGCACAAAAAACACTTGAAATCCGTGGAAAATCCGCAGGTAAAACGCAGTGCCTTTTACCCGCGGATTTTTCAAAAATGGTGCGGAAATATCTCACACGAATCCGCAACGTGGGCACATAGTCTTAGGGTTAGGGTTGGAATTGGGGTTGTGGTTAGGGTTGTGATTAGGGTTATGGCTACAGTTGGGATTAGGGTTAGGGGTGTGGGGGGGTTAGTGTTGGAGTTAGAATTGAGGGGTTACCACTGTTTAGGCACATCAGGGGTCTCCAAACGCAACATGGCGCCACCATTGATTCCAGCCAATCTCGTATTCAAAAAGTCAAATGGTGCTCCCTCACTTCCGAGCCCTGACGTGTGCCCAAACAGTGGTTTACCCCCACATATGGGGTACCAGCATACTCGGGACAAACTGCGCAACAATTACTGGGGTCCAATTTCTCCTGTTACCCTTGTGAATCTAAAAAAATGCTTGCTAAAACATAATTTTTGAGGAAAGAAAAATGATTTTTTATTTTCACGGCTCTGCGTTGTAAACGTCTGTGAAGCACTTGGGGGTTCAAAGTGCTCACCACATATCTAGATAAGTTCCTTGGGGGGTCTAGTTTCTAAAATGGGGTCACTTGTGGGGGTTTCTACTGTTTAGGCACACCAGGGGCTCTGCAAACGCAACGTGACACCCGCAGAGCATTCCATCAAAGTCTGCATTTCAAAACGTCACTACTTCAATTCCAAGCCCCGGCATGTGCCCAAACAGTAGTTTACCCCACATATGGGGTATCACCGTACTCAGGAGAAACTGGACAACAAATATTGGGGTCAAATTTCTCCTGTTACCCTTGGGAAAATTAAAAAATTCTGGGCTAAATAATTATTTTTGAGGAAAGAAAACGTATTTATTATTTTCACGGCTCTGCATTATAAACTTCTATGAAGCGCTTGGGGGTTCAAAGTGCTCACCACACATCTAGATAAGTTCCTTTCGGGGTCTAGTTTCCAAAATGGGGTCACTTGTGGGGGGTTTCTACTGTTCAGCCACATCAGGGGCTCTGCAAACGCAACGTGACGCCCACAGAGCATTCCATCAAAGTCTGCATTTCAAAACGTCACTACTTCACTTCCGAGCCTCGGCATGTGCCCAAACAGTGGTTTACCCCCACATATGGGGTATCAGCGTACTCAGGAGAAACTGGACAACTTTTGGGGTCAAATTTCTCCTGTTACCTTTGGGAAAATAAAAAATTGCAGGCTAAAAGATCATTTTTGAGAAAATAATTTTTTTTTTTTATTTTCATGGCTCTGCGTTATAAACTTCTGTGAAGCACTTGGGGGTTCAAAGTCCTCACCACACATCTAGATTAGTTCCTTTGGGGGTCTAGTTTCCAAAATGGTGTCATTTCTGGGGGATCTCCAATGTTTAGGCACACAGGGGCTCTCCAAACGTGACATGGTGTCCGCTAATGATTGGAGCTAATTTTCCATTTAAAAAGCCAAATGGCATGCCATCCCTTCCGAGCCCTGCCGTGCGCCCAAACAGTGGTTTACCCCCACATATGGGGTATCAGCGTACTCAGGACAAACTGGACAACAATATTTGGGGTCCAATTTCTCCTATTATCCTTGGCAAAATAGGAAATTCCAGGCTAAAATATCATTTTTGAGGAAAGAAAAATTATTTTTTATTTTCATGGCTCTGCGTTATAAACTTCTGTGAAGCACCTGAGGGTTTAAAGTGCTCACTAGGCATCTAAATAAGTTCCTTGGGGGGTCTAGTTTCCAAAATGGGGTCACTTGTGGGGGAGCGCCAATGTTTAGGCACACAGGAGCTATCCAAACGCGACATGGTGTCTGCTAACGATGGAAATAATTTTTCAGTCAAATGGCGCTCCTTCCCTTCCGAGCCTTACCATGTGCCCAAACAGTGGTTTACCCCCACATGTGAGGTATTGGTGTACTCAGGAGAAATTGCCCAACACATTTTAGGATCCATTTTATCCTGTTGCCCATGTGAAAATGAAAAAATTGAGGCTAAAAGAATTTTTTTGTGAAAAAAAAAAAAAAGTACTTTTTCATTTTTACGGATCAATTTGTGAAGCACCTGGGGGTTCAAAGTGCTCACTATGCATCTAGATAAGTTCCTTGGGGCGTCTAGTTTCCAAAATGGGGTCACTTGTGGGGGAGCTCCAATTTTTAGGCACACGGGGGCTCTCCAAACGTGACATGGTGTCCGCTAAAGAGTGGAGCCAATTTTTGATTCAAAAAGTCAAATGGCGCTCCTTCCCTTCCAAGCCCTGCCGTGCGCCCAAACAGTGGTTTACCCCCACATATGAGGTATCGGCGTACTCAGGACAAATTGGACAACAACTTTCGTGGTTCAGTTTCTCCTTTTACCATTGGGAAAATAAAAAAATTGTTGCTAAAAGATAATTTTTGTGACTAAAAAGTTAAATGTTCATTTTTTCCTTCCATGTTGCTTCTGCTGCTGTGAAGCACCTGAAGGGTTAATAAACTTCTTGAATGTGGTTTTGAGTACCTTGAGGGGTGCAGTTTTTAGAATGGTGTCACTTTTGGGTATTTTCAGCCATATAGACCCCTCAAACTGACTTCAAATGTGAGGTGGTCCCTAAAAAAAATGGTTTTGTAAATTTCGTTGTAAAAATGACAAATCGCTGGTCAAATTTTAACCCTTATAACTTCCTAACAAAAAAAAATTTTGTTTCCAAAATTGTGCTGATGTAAAGTAAACATGTGGGAAATGTTATTTATTAACTATTTTGTGTCACATATCTCTCTGGTTTAACAGAATAAAAATTCAAAATGTGAAAATTGCGAAATTTTCAAAATTTTCGCCAAATTTCCGTTTTTATCACAAATAAACGCAGAATTTATTGACCTAAATTTACCACTAACATGAAGCCCAATATGTCAGGAAAAAACAATCTCAGAACCGCTAGGATCCGTTGAAGCGTTCCTGAGTTATTACCTCATAAAGGGACACTGGTCAGAATTGCAAAAAACGGCAAGGTCTTTAAGGTCAAAATAGGCTGGGTCATGAAGGGGTTAATGTACTGTAGTGATTTACAAAACAAGTGTGAAATGCTAATTACAATTACTTTGGAATTTATTCATAATGACCTTTCCAATTGTCTATTATTTTTCTATTCCTGGAAAACTCCTTTAATTATAAGGGCTCATACTCACTTGCGTGAAATACGGCCGAGTCTCGCATGGTAACACCTGGCTCTGCCACCGGCACTTGGGAGCGGAGCGTGCAACTCCATGTATTGCTATGCAGCCGCATGCTCCGCTCTGGAGTGCCAGCGGCAGAGCTGGGTTTTAACATGCGAGACTCGGTCGTATTTCACGCAAGTGAGTATGAACCCTAAAGGTGAAATATATGGGTTGTTTAGCCATTTCAGAAAGGAGAAAATGGCATTTATTAACACTGTGTTATTCAGCATTCAGAATTTGCATATACCCTTGTCACATTGGTAATGGGAAGTTAATTTTCATTTCCTCGTACTTGGAGTCACTTGAATACCTAGATTTTTGTTTCTAGATATTTAAAGGAAACCTGTCTTCATGAAACTGCATTCCAATCTACATATAGAGCAGGAGTAGCAAGAGGAGATTCATATATAGTTTTCTGAGAAAAGATTCAGTATGACTTGTATTTTAAAGGGAATCTGTCAGCTTGTTTTTTTTGACTAGCTGGTCCCCAGCCCTTTTCCAGCAAAGCCTTTTCCTGTGGTAAGCAAAAACACACACACACAAAAACACACACACACACACAAAAACACACACACACACACACACACACACACAAAAACACACACACACACACACACACAAAAACACACACACACACACAAAAACACACACACACACACACACACACACACAAAAACACACACACACACACTCAAAAACACACACACACACACACACACACAAACACACACACACACACAAACACACACACACACACAAAAACACACACACACAAAAACACACACACACAAAAACACACACACACAAAAACACACACACACAAAAACACACACACACAAAAACACACACACACACACACACAAAAACACACACACACAAAAACACACACACACAAAAACACACACACACAAAAACACACACACACAAAAACACACACACACAAAAACACACACACACACAAAAACACACACACACACAAAAACACACACACACACACAAAAACACACACACACACACAAAAACACACACACACACACAAAAACACACACACACAAAAACACACACACACACAAAAACACACACACACAAAAACACACACACATTGAGAGAGAGACTGGTGTGGGCGGGGTTAGCTTCCTAAGCTCTGTTGCATTGCTAAATCTAAGGCTGAGTCACACCAGCATGTGGCATCCGATGAGAGATATCGCACCGCACTCGGATGATAAACGAATGTTGTGCGTTGTCACTCGCACTCATAGACTTACATGGTTGTGAGTGAGCCGAGACTCGTCTGACTCATACTGATTCTTTTTTCACAAAACTTTATTTTCATCTGCTGCCCTCGATTATGTATCAGTTAGCTTCCATGTTGTATAACACTGTGCTTGCAGATTGAACTGCATTTTCATAATGAAAGTTTCCCTTTACAACGAACCTGTCACCGGGTTTGATCGAGATGCGTTACAGCCACCACCCTTAGGCCTGATATGCAGCATTTTATAATGCTGTATATATGTCCCCGCTGCGGCCTGCAACAAAAGCTGGACCTTTTGTTATACTCGCCTGCGGTGTGGTACGGTCCGGTCCGAGGGGTGTCGCTGGTCTTGATCCGGCACCTCCATTCTTCTTGTGATGCTATTCTCCTTCTTTCTACGTGTGGCTGATGCGTACCTATGTCATCCACACAGTCTCCCTGGCATCGCGGTCCTGCTCGGGCATACTTCTTTGCCTTGACAAGGGGCTCTTTGACCTTTATTGGCACCTGCGCACTGCAGTACTTCACTCTGCCATAGTCAGGACAGACAAGTACGCCTTCACAGGAGCACGATGACGGGGAAATTGTGTAGATGGTGTATGGACGTGGCATCCACATGAAGCAAAAAGGACGACAGCATTGCAAGAAGCGACACCCCTCTGACCTTACCGCCTCACAGGGGAGTATAACAAAAGGTCTTTTTCTTTTGTTGCAGGTAGGATTGGGATATATATACAGGTCCTTCTCAAAAAATTAGCATATAGTGTTAAATTTCATTATTTACCATAATGTAATGATTACAATTAAACTTTCATATATTATAGATTCATTATCCACCAACTGAAATTTGTCAGGTCTTTTATTGTTTTAATACTGATGATTTTGGCATACAACTCCTGATAACCCAAAAAACCTGTCTCAATAAATTAGCATATCAAGAAAAGGTTCTCTAAACGACCTATTACCCTAATCTTCTGAATCAACTAATTAACTCTAAACACATGCAAAAGATACCTGAGGCTTTTATAAACTCCCTGCCTGGTTCATTACTCAAAACCCCCATCATGGGTAAGACTAGCGACCTGACAGATGTCAAGAAGGCCATCATTGACACCCTCAAGCAAGAGGGTAAGACCCAGAAAGAAATTTCTCAACAAATAGGCTGTTCCCAGAGTGCTGTATCAAGGCACCTCAATGGTAAGTCTGTTGGAAGGAAACAATGTGGCAGAAAACGCTGTACAACGAGAAGAGGAGACCGGACCCTGAGGAAGATTGTGGAGAAGGACCGATTCCAGACCTTGGGGAACCTGAGGAAGCAGTGGACTGAGTCTGGGGTGGAAACATCCAGAGCCACCGTGCACAGGCGTGTGCAGGAAATGGGCTACAGGTGCCGCATTCCCCAGGTAAAGCCACTTTTGAACCATAAACAGCGGCAGAGGCGCCTGACCTGGGCTACAGAGAAGCAGCACTGGACTGTTGCTAAGTGTTCCCAAGTACTTTTTTCTGATGAAAGCAAATTTTGCATGTCATTCGGAAATCAAGGTGCCAGAGTCTGGAGGAAGACTGGGGAGAAGGAAATGCCAAAATGCCTGAAGTCCAGTGTCAAGTACCCACAGTCAGTGATGGTGTGAGGTGCCATGTCAGCTGCTGGTGTTGGTCCACTGTGTTTCATCAAGGGCAGGGTCAATGCAGCTAGCTATCAGGAGATTTTGGAGCACTTCATGCTTCCATCGGCTGAAATGCTTTATGGAGATGAAGATTTCATTTTTCAGCACGACCTGGCACCTGCTCACAGTGCCAAAACCACTGGTAAATGGTTTACTGACCATGGTATTACTGTGCTCAATTGGCCTGCCAACTCTCCTGACCTGAACCCCATAGAGAATCTGTGGGATATTGTGAAGAGAAAGTTGAGAGACGCAAGACCCAACACTCTGGATGAGCTTAAGGCCGCTATTGAAGCATCCTGGGCCTCCATAACATCTCAGCAGTGTCACAGGCTGATTGCCTCCATGCCACGCCGCATTGAAGCAGTCATTTCTGCCAAAGGATTCCCGACCAAGTATTGAGTGCATAACTGAACATTATTATTTGATGGTTTTTTTGTTTGTTATTAAAAAACACTTTTATTTGATTGGATGGGTGAAATATGCTAATTTATTGAGACAGGTTTTTTGGGTTATCAGGAGTTGTATGCCAAAATCATCAGTATTAAAACAATAAAAGACCTGACACATTTCAGTTGGTGGATAATGAATCTATAATATATGAAAGTTTAATTGTAATCATTACATTATGGTAAATAATGAAATTTAACACTATATGCTAATTTTTTGAGAAGGACCTGTACAGCATTACAGAATGCTGTATATCAGGCCTGAAAGGTGGTTGCCGTTGTCACGATTCACACCGTGAGGGTCAACAGTACGTCCCGATCGGGGTGACCTTAGGCCAGCCCACGGCGATCACATGTGCAGGGGGCTTATCTTAGTTATCCCTCCTGCTCCAATGTGATGAAAACACAAACAAGGCTATTGACCTCTCAATTTACCGCAGGGGCTAATTTTAGTGATCCCACTGCTCTGCAATATAACACGAACAGCAGGGATTTATGTATATCCCGCTTTGCAGTTCCGCTTGACAACTTGCAGCTCTCTGGCGCCCCCCCTTACCCTCAGGTCAGATTGGATACTGTACCTAGGGTAATTAGTCGCCAGAAATGCTGCCTGCTATGTACTGGCTGTTGGGCACACTGCAGCGAGGGCGATATAATTACTCCCACTCAGGCAGGAACAATAATTATCAACGCCGCAGTCGCTACAATGACTCCCAAAAGCGCAGGACAAGGTATGCCGCCACCAGCTTCAATTAACGGGTCCGAAGCTAACCCAAAACAGTAGCGTAATTCCCTTCAGAAGTCTTAGGGTACGTTTTAGAGCAGGAGAACGAAGCTAGTATTCTAAATATTTTACTCCATAAGGCTATGTGCACACGTTGCGGATTGGGGTGCAGAATTTTCCGCACAATATCCGCAGCTCCTGGCAGAAATCGCAGGTGCGGATTTTGTGCGTATTTTACCACTGCGGATTTCTGTAATGGAAGGGTGCAGAAATGCAGTTCTGCACAAAAGAAGTGACATGCACTTCTTTTCAATCCGCAGCGGATTCAGTGCGGATTTTTCCGCACCATTAGCACAGCTTTTTTTCCCTATTGATTTACATTGTACTGTAAATCACTGTGCGGAACTGCGGCGTTTCTGCGCGGAAAAATCCGCTGCGAATCTGCACAAATTCCGCATCGTGTGCACACAGCCTAAAGATCAGACAGTGTTTATAAAAAGGTATATAAAGATGTTACAATATGAGACAAAGTATGTACAAAGCAATTATAAAATAACAAGGATTAAAACTCACATGTGCTCAGATCATTGCAGGCAAAACCATGCTGGTAGGCGGAGCCAAATATCCCAATTCAAGAGAGTATTTCTATAGTGAGATCCCAGGCGAGAATGAATGCTGGGTGAAGTGCAGAAACTTATAACTGCAGCCTTGAGACATCACTAAAGGGGTTGAGTTAACATCGCCCTCCCCTCTCCTCAGCTGTACAGTTTTTTCCAACAATTCTTATAACTCTCATTTCCAGGACGTCCCTCCTGAGAGCACCACCAGGAGGTTGTCCTTCATATCCTTGATAGGGACAGGAACACAGAATAGGTTAAATAGCCCCTCCACCCTTCAGTGTTTTTCGTGTCCATATCCGGGACAGACGCAGGAGAGTGATCTCCAGAAGATAATGGATTTACATAATGCCGGATGACAGGCTCGGTCGAGCAGGTGCTCCCGAGGGCAGTCTTCTCCTGGAGGTGGCTCTGGGCTGCGGGAGTCTCGATGGAGGGACTCCTCATGCGATAAGGTAGAGCTGTGTACTCCCATCAGCTGCCTCATCCCTTCACAAAGGGCTCTGAGGCAGCGGCTGCTGCAGCGGTGTCCGGCGCTGTTCCCCTGACCGTGCTATCTCCATATGGAGCCGGCACCGGCGGCATCTCCCCAGACTTCCGGCGCTTCGCTTCGGAGGGGAGCGCGCCGGTGATGACTTCCGGGGGGCGTAGCGAAATTCCCGGAGTCTGCGGCGGTGTTTTGGAAGAATGGGAAGATGTGGGAAAATTAGCTAGTAGTCCCGAGGGACTTCAAGTACCGTCTTCCCTTCGATCCGGAAGAAACTAAAGTCTGGGAATCTGTGCCAAAGATCGACATTCCAGTAGCTAAAGTCTCAAGGAAAACCTCTATTCCTTTGGAAGACTCATCTGGTTTAAAAGACCCGATGGATAAAAGGTCGGAAGATCTCCTTAAAAAAAGCCTGGAAGACGTCAGCTGCCATTATGAAAACAAACATAGCGGCCACCTCTGTAGCAAGATCCATGAGCCTCTGGGTAGACGAGCTGGAAGGTCACATTGAAGACAGAACTCCCAGGGAAGAAATTCTGAAGTTTCTGTCAATACTAAGAATGGCAATGGGGCACTCCACAGACTTATTTTTCTCAAGGCGAAATACAAAGACGAGTTCTTTTCATTAAATCCAAGAGACAATCCAACCGGGGTGGATGCCTTGGCACAAAGCTAGAACATGGAACTTGCTTACGCATTCTCTCCATTTGCTCTAATTCTGAGAGTTTTGAGGAAAATTCAGGAAAGTCTTGCAGCAGTAATCCTAATAGTGCCATATTGGCCCAAGAGGAGCTGGTTTCCCCTTCTGAAGTGGATGGTGTTGGAAGGTTTAATTCTACTACCACCAAGGTGGGACCTTCCGACGCAGCGACTGCTGGCCCATCAAAATCTAGACATGCTATAACTTTCAGCGTGGATCTTTGAAAAGGAGTTCCTAAGATCAAAAGGTCTATCAGATTCGGTTATCTCAACCATGCAAAAAAGCAGGAAGCCAGTGACCTCGGCTATATACAGTACAGACCAAAAGTTTGGACACACCTTCTCATTTAAAGATTTTTCTGTATTTTCATGACTATGAAAATTGCACTTTCACACTGAAGGCATCAAAACTATGAATTAACACATGTGGAATTATATACTTTACAAAAAAGTATGAAACAATTGAAAATATGTCTTAAATTCTAGGTTCTTCAAAGTAGCCACCTTTTGCTTTGATGGCTTCTTTGCACACTCTTGGCATTCTCTTGATGAGCTTCAAGAGGTAGTCGCTGGAAATGGTCTTCCAACAATCTTGAAGGAGTTCCCAAAGATGCTTAGCACTTGTTGGCCCTTTTGCCTTCACTCTACGGTCCAGCTCACCCCAAACCATCTCGATTGGGTTCAGGTCTGGTGACTGTGGAGGCCAGGTCATCTGACGTAGCACCCCATCACTCTCCTTCTTGGTCAAATAGCCCTTACACAGCCTGGAGGTGTGTTTGCGGTCATTGTCCTGTTGAAAAATAAATGATGGTCCAACTAAATGCAAACCGGATGGAATAGAATGCCGCTGCAAGATGCTGTGGTAGCCATGCTGGTTCAGTATACCTTCAATTTTTAATAAATCCCCAACAGTGTCACCAGCAAAGCACCCCCACACTATCACACCTCCTCATCCATGCTTCACGGTGGGATCCAGGCATGTAGAGTCCATCCGTTCACCTTTTCTGCGTTGCACAAAGACACGGTGGTTGGAACCAAAGATCTCAAATTTGGACTCATCAGACCAAAGCACAGATTTCCACTGGTCTAATGTCCATTTCTTGTGTTCTTTAGCCCAAACAAGTCTCTTCTGCTTGTTACCTGTCCTTAAGCAGTGGTTTCCTAGCAGCTATTTTACCATGAAGGCCTGCTGCACAAAGTCTCCTCTTAACAGTTGTTGTAGAGATGTGTCTGCTGCTAGAACTCTGTGTGGCATTGACGTGGTCTCTAATCTGAGCTGCTGTTAACCTGCGATTTCTGAGGCTGGTGACTTGGATAAACTTATCCTCAGAAGCAGAGGTGTGACTCTTGGTCTTCCTTGGGCGGTCCTCATGTGAGCCAGGTTCTTTGTAACGCTTGATGTTTTTTGCAACTGCACTTGGGGACACTTTCAAAGTTTTCTCAATTTTTTTGGACTGACTAACCTTCATTTCTTAAAGTAATGATGGCCACTCGTTTTTCTTTACTTGGCTGCTTTTTTCTTGCCATAATACAAATTCTAACAGTCTATTCAATAGGACTATTGGCTGTGTATCCACCAAACGTTTGCTCAACACAACTGATGGTCCCAACTCCATTTATAAGGCAATAAATCCCACTTATTAAACCTGACAGGGCACATCTGTGAAGTGAAAACCATTCCCGGTGACTACCTCTTGAAGCTCATCAAGAGAATGCCAAGAGTGGGCAAAGCCGTCATCAAAGCAAAAGGTGGCTAGTTTGAAGAACCTAGAATATAAGACATAATTTCAGTTTTTTCACACTTTTTTGTTAAGTATATAATTCCACATGTGTTAATTCATAGTTTTGATGCCTTCAGTGTGAATGTACAATTTTCATAGTCACGAAAATACAGAAAAATCTTTAAATGAGGTGTGTCCAAACTTTTGGTTTGTACTGTATCGAAAAATCTGGAAGGAATTTTGCGCACAGAGCAAAACTCCAATATCCATCTTTCAAGGACCAAATATTCTTTAGGAGTTAAATTTCCTTCAAGTAGGCTTCGATATGGGTTTGAGACCAAGTACAAATTTCCGCTTTAAGCGCCTTTTATGACTATCCACTAGTCGATCACCCCTGGGTAGTAAGGTTCATTAAAGCTACGCCACGTATTAGGCCAACAATACGTAGTTCTGTACCCCCCTGGAATCTCAGCTTGGTACTAAACGAATTACGGAAAGCTCCATACAAACCTCTAGATCAAGCAGACCTAAAATCTGTAACGTTCAAAACCGCCTTCATAGTCGCAATAACGTCAGCAAGGCGAATAGGCGAGATCCAA
Source organism: Ranitomeya imitator (assembly GCF_032444005.1). Classification (NCBI taxonomy): domain Eukaryota; kingdom Metazoa; phylum Chordata; class Amphibia; order Anura; family Dendrobatidae; genus Ranitomeya; species Ranitomeya imitator. The sequence continues at coordinate 465,616,134 of NC_091282.1, read as the reverse complement.
GCCCTGTCCATAACTGACCCATACTTAAAAATACAGGAAGATTGTATTATCTTAAAATTGGGTCCTACGTTTCGCCCTAAAGTAGTGACTGACTTTCACAGAAACCAGGAAATTATATGGAATGAAGTGGTAGTTCCAGCTCCTTAAAATTCAAAGTCTTTATTTTCCAAGTTAAAACTTCATAGTCATCAAAGAATCCTTGTACATCATGGATGCATGGGCAGCGAAAAAGAAAGATATAAGCAATGCGTTTCCATCAACTAGGATCTTTATCACAGCTTAATCCTACATCAGGTGTAGGATTAAGCTGTGATAAAGATCTTAGTTGATCAAAACGCGTTGTTGCTTATACCTTTCTTTTTCGCTTCCCATGCATCCATGATGTACAAGGATTCTTTGATGACTATGAAGTTTTAACTTGGAAAATAAAGACTTTGAATTTTAAGGAGCTGGATCTACCACTTCATTCCATATATTGTATCCACTACACTTCGGGTCAGAACGAGTTCCACGCACCTGTGGTATCGGTGAGCTGGCAGAGGCTTAGCCTCTTTTTCTTTTGTTTTACTATACCAGGAAATTATATTACCTACGTTCTGCCAGAACTACAACGATGACAAAGAATGTTCTGTCCATTCTTTGTATGTTAAAAGGACAGTATTGCAATACTTAAAACTTACAGACAGCTGGAGAATTGACTCAAACCTCTTTATCCAGATGTCCGGGAAGCACAGAGGGAAAAAAGCCTCAAAGGCTACTCTAGCCAGATGAATTAAATCTACCATTTGTGCTGCGTATATTTCGGCCGGTGAATCTCCTCCAGAAAATCTAAAGGCTCACTTACTGAGAGCAATCTCTGCTTCGTGGGCAGAGAGAGCAGGTGCATCCATGGACCAAATTTGCCGGGCGGCAACTTGGTCTAACTCAAATACCTTTTGCAAACATTACAAGCTGGACATTCTGTCAAATCAACAGACGGTCTTTGGAAGGAAAGTCCTCCAAGCTGTAATCCCACCCTAAATAGGAGTTATTTGGTATTTCTCCTGGTGGTTCTGTTAAAAGGGACGTCCTGGAAAGTAGGAATTAATCCTACCGGTAATAGTGTTTCCAGGAGTCCATCATAACCGCACCCCTTTTTTACCCTCCCTTGAATTCCTGTCTGATGTGTGATATGAGCATGTATAGAGAGGAAGTTGAATAAAACTGCGTTGCATCCATCCTGGTGTGGTACTTTGTAAAATCACTGAAGGGTGGAGGTGGGGAGGGGCTATTTTAACCTCTTCTGTGTTCCTGTCCCTATCAAGGATATGAAGGACAACCTCCACTATTACCAGTAGGACTAATTCCTACTATCTTCGTTCGAGAATCTGGCAGAGTCATAACACACACCTCACCCATTTTGTATTAAAATTAGCTTTCTATTGGTACCAAATTTGTCCTAGTTGTTCCACGCGGTTTCTGGAGAAATCGCACTTTGTACTTGTAGTGTTTAGCTGCTCGCACTTAGTGTTAGACAGATCTACCGATGGAAGTTAGCAATATATACTTATTATTTTTCCAGCCCAAATCGGTGGCCCAATATCTTACTATAATAGAATAAAGAACCTCATGTCTTGAGAGGGATATCAGACCAGTTTCAGCTGGAGGGAGATTTGTGCAGCTACAAGCGCAATAAAAAATCCTGGCTTGGAGGAAGGGCAGAGCATAGAGGAATAGCTTCACACACAGCAGAAGCATAGAGGGGGGTGGGGGTCGGAGCCCACAGTGGTGTGCTAACAGGGAATATGAAAAATCCTGCTCCGTTTTATACATTATCGTGACAGCCGGATCTCATCTCGGTCAAACCTGGTGACAGGTTCCCTTTAAGCAGTTTAATGTTTGTATCAGTCAGTCAGCAGTGGTATCATTTCTGCAGTACTTTTGACCTCCATGATGCTAACCCAAAGCTAAATGTTCAATGTATCGTTCAAAAAGGCCAATGTAATGCTGCTTTTTGCCACATTACATTCTTGCTATGGACTAGCTTTGCAAATGGTTGATCCTTACATAATTTATTCCAAAATACAAAACATAAGTGGCAAAAACATTGGAATAGAAAAAATAAGCTTTTTTTTTTTTTTTAAGTGATTGCTGGTAATGTTGTGCTAGTGAGTCCTAGCTAGTTTTCCTACTCTCAATTCCATGCTCATTCACCTAACTTGAAATTCCTGGTGGGGTTACAAAATCCTTTAAGGCATGGGTGTGTAATTAATTTTCTTAAGGGCCCCATGTGAGCATGTGACTATTGTGATGAGGTTCTAGGGTGACTTTAACTCTGCCCAATATGTTATCGCTTAATAATGAAGGGATTAAAGGGAACATGTCATGTACAGACACGCTCTTTACCTGCAGTAATCTGAGTACATTGCTCTTAAAGGTGTGGTCCAAAACTATTTATTTTAATCTTAAATGTCTAATGTAATAATGTAATCTTTTATAATATACTTTAATTTAAAAAAAATCCCTATCGTACCCTCACTACGCTGTCTAACTGCTTTACTTTTATTTTTTGATTATGCTTAGTTTGATAACCCCCAGTGCATGCTGGGATACTCAAAAAAGACTCTCTTATGGCTCTGAGGTGCCAGTAACTGCCACAGCCTCTGCCCTCATCATGAAATGGAGCGTTGTTTCGGGGACTGGGCTAGTCACTGCTCTACTGAGCATGCGTCAGTTGTCAATTCTGACATATGCTCATATTCTTTTTAACGCACAGTGACAATGCGCTTCGTCACCGACTCTGATGAGAAATGACGAGCCAGCAAGAGAGTGCAGTTTCTGTGTGCATTGTAAGGAGAAAACCTGCTAAGCAGAGACTAGCGTCGCCCCTGCAAGTAACATCACTTTCTTTCTTTTTCAAATTTTCTTTTTGCGCACTTGGCTGTAGTTTTTCAGATTCAACGATCTTATATTCACTTTACAGTAGTACGTACTTGATTCTAGTAGATGAAGCACAGTATAAATCTTACTACAGCATTATCTACAGATTGGCTTTTATCTACTGGTTTTGGTTACTGGAGTTCTCAAAGCCTTAGGGTACCGTCACACAGTGGCATTTTGATCGCTACGACGGCACGATCCGTGACGCTCCAGCATCGTAACAATATCGCTCCAGCGTCGTAGACTGCTGTCACACTTTGCAATGTACGACGCTGGAGCGATAATTTCATGACGTATGTGCGATGTAGAAGCCGTTGGTTACTATGCGCACATCGTATACAATATCGTGCACACCTTTGTTACACCATGCGATCATGCCGCCACAGCGGGACACTAGACGACGAAAGAAAGTTTCAAACGATCTGCTACGACGTACGATTCTCAGCGGGGTCCCTGATCGCAGGAGCGTGTCAGACACTGCGAGATCGTAACTATATCGCTGGAACGTCACGAATCGTGCCGTCGTAGCGATCAAAATGCCACTGTGTGACGGTACCCTTAGAATGTCAGAGCCTTGGGGCAGAGGGCAGCCACTGTTTGACAGTGGATAAATGCACCCCTATAATTGGGTAATGGTGCTGTTGAGGAAGTTTCACACTCAGTATAGCTACTATAATGTCCAGTTCCACAATTCCCCACAGCTGGTCTCCAGTGTGTGTGGTAAGCCATTAACCTTTTCGTAACATTTTAACTAAATTTCGATAATTCACTTTTCGCCATTTTTTGTTTCTCACAGCCCACTGTGTATAATTTTAAAATTCTTATGTTTTTACAGATTGGTGCTGTGACACAGATTTTCTCCAAGAAAAAAAAATCATACTATGAACAATGGGGCTGCCTATACATTTTGTTGCTGACCCGCAGGGATGGTGCTGTGTCGGTATTATATTTTTCGTATGGCTCTACAACACACTGTTTATTCCAAAACTCATCCTCTTCCCGCGCTTTGAAGAAGGACATGTAACAGCTGCTGCTATTTGTGGTAGGTTGCTTTTTCTATATTTTTGCCCCCTATAACTGTAAGCTTATTGTGTAAATACACTATATGGGTAAAATGATTGAGAAATGCCTATTAATCCTTGAATTCAGGTTTTTAACTTGGATTTATTACCACAGGTAAATAAAAAAAAAAAAAGCACTATTACGTCATTTAGTCTGCCATCATAAACATTCTTTTCAAAGATCTTGCTGTATGCAGGCATGGTACTATAGCAGAATTCCACTGTTGTTACAAGCCAGTTCGTGAAATTTCTTCCCTCCTAAAATATTCTACAATCAACTTTGACTTGGATAATGGAAAAATGGAAGCATTTAGGAACCACATAAACTCAGCCACAACGTAACTCAGATCTTGTAAAGGTATAAAGTGGGGTTGCATATTGCATGTAATCTCCCCATCGCAATGCGTCGGGGAGAGATTCCGACGCTAGCGTTTGCTGCATTGCACAATGGGTGCAGCGGATGCATTTTTCTGGCGCATCCGCTGCCCCATTGTAAGGTGCGGGGAGGTGGGGGCGGAGTTCCGGCCGCGCATGCGCGGTCGGAAAAAGCGGTCCGTCGGGAGAAAAAAACGTTACATGTAGGGTTTTTTTCTCCCGACGGTCCGCCAAAGCACGACGCATCCGTCGCAAGACGGATGCGAAGTGTGCCAATCCGTCGCAAATGCGTCGTCAATAGAAGTCTATGGGGAAAAAACGCATCCTGCAAGCACTTTTGCAGGATGAGTTTTTTTCTGCAAAACGACGCATTGTGACGGATTTAAAAAAACGCTAGTGTGAAAGTACCCTAAGTCACCATCGCTCTCTTGACTCCACTGCAGAGTTACAAACATTCTCTAGCGGTAAAGGGAACCTGTCACCCCCCCAGGCATTTGTAACTAAAAGAGCGATCTTGTGCAGCACTAATGCTGCATTCTGACAAGGTCGCTCTTTTAGTTATTGTTCGTTGCACTGCAGAAATGATCGCTTTTTAAATTTGTCCCTCATACCTTCAAATCGTCCGGGGGGCAGGTCTTTCCCCCCTAATCCAGATGCACTACATCCGTCACTCTGCGAGCCGGGCGCCGCCTCCTCGGTGTTATTAAATTCTCCAGGCGCCTGCGCTGTCATATTCTGCCTTGGGCATGTGTAGTTCGCACTGCCTGACCACTGACATCACTTGATGTCTTGCTTACAGGCGCCAACTGCTCATGCCCAAGGCAGAATATGACAGCGCAGGCGCCTGGAGAATTCAATAACACTGAGGAGGCGGCGCCCGGCTCACAGAGTGACGGATGTGGTGCGTCTGGATTAGAGGGGAAAGACCTGAAGCCCCCACCCCCCCCCCCCGGACGATTTGAAGGTATGAGGGACCACCTTCTGCAGTGCAACGAATAATAACTAAAAGAGCCACCTTGTCAGAATGCAGCATTAGTGCTGCACAAGGTGGCTCTTTACAAACACCTGGGGGGGTGACAGGTTCCCTTTAACATCAGTACAACGACCGCACTCTGGGAGCTCGGTGGTATGTGTTTCGATGGCCTAGCAGCTGCATTCAAGCCTCACATCACCAAGCACAGTGCCAGGTGTTGAATGTAATTGTGTAAATCTGCCACAATTGGAGCAGTGGATTGCAGTCTGATGGACAAATTTGGGTCTGCAAATGCCAGGAGAATGATACCTGCCTGACTTCTTTGTGTCAATTGAAATGTTTTGTGGAGGAGGGATAATGCTTCAAAGTTATATTTGAAGGATTGCCCTAGGCCCTTCAGTTCCAGTGAAGGTATGGCCTCCTTTCAAAAATCTACAATAGGAGGGTAATTACCACTAATGTATAAAATTTACCACTTCTTCCCCACACCTATGCCAATCTATAGTGTTAATCTAGCCATTTTATATGACTTGCTAGGTGTCTGATAGCATTGATGGATTACGGTATATACATTTGGAATAGCATGTTATTCAATTCCTGGGTAAACATATTGTGGGGAGGTCAATCCCTTAAGGTACCTTCACACTGAACAACTTAACAACAATAATGATAGCGATCCGTGACGTTGCAGCATCCTGGATAGCGAAATCGTTGTGTTTGACACGCAGCAGCGATCAGGATCCTGCTGTGACATTGCTGGTCGGAGCTAGAAGGCCAGAACTTTAATTCGTCGCTGGATCACCCGCTGAATCGGCGTGTGACGCCGATCCAGCGATGTCTTCACTGGTAACCAGGGTAAACATCGGGTTACTAAGCGCAGGGCCGCACTTAGTAACCCGATATTTACCCTGGTTACCATTGTAAATGTAAAAAAAAAAACAAACACTACATACTTACATTCCGGTGTCTGTCGCGTCCCTCGCCGTCAGCTTCCCTGCACTGTGTCAGCGCCGGCCGGCCGTAAAGCAGAGCACAGCGGTGACGTCACCGCTCTGCTTTACGGCCGGCGCTGACACAGTGCAGGGAAGCTGACGCCGGGGGACGCGACAGACACCGGAATGTAAGTATGTAGTGTTTGTTTTTTTTTACATTTACAATGGTAACCAGGGTAAACATCGGGTTACTAAGCGCGGCCCTGCTCTTAGTAACCCGATGTTTACCCTGGTTACCCGGGGACTTCGGCATCGTTGGTCGCTGGAGAGCTGTCTGTGTGACAGCTCTCCAGCGACCACACAACGACTAAACAGCGACGCTGCAGCGATCGACATCGTTGTCTATATCGCTGCAGCGTCGCTTAATGTGACGGTACCCTTAAGGTACCTTCACACATAACGATATCGTTGCTTTTTGTGACGTAGCAACGATATCGTTAAGGAAATCGTTCTGTGTGACAGCGACCAACGATCAGGCCCCTGCTGCGAGATCGTTGGTCGCTGAGGAAAGTCCAGAACTTTATTTCGTCGCTGGACTCCCTGCAGACATCGCTGGATCGGCGTGTGTGACACCGATCCAGCGATGTCTTCACTGGTAACCAGGGTAAACATCGGGTTACTAAGCGCAGGGCGGCGCTTAGTAAACCGATGTTTACCCTGGTTACCAGCGTAAAAGTAAAAAAAACAAACACTACATACTTACCTACCGCTGTCTGTCCCCGGCGCTCAGCTTCTCTGCACTCCTCCTGCACTGGCTGTGAGCGTCGGTCAGCCGGAAAGCAGAGCGGTGACGTCACCGCTCTGCTTTCCGGCCGCTGTGCTCACAGTCAGTGAGCAGGGCTCCGCGGTGAGCCCGCATCAAAGCCGGGACATGTCAGCTGTTTTGAACAGCTGACATGTGCCCGTAATAGGCGCGGGCAGAATCGCGATCTGCCCGCACCTATTAACTAGTTAAATGCCGCTGTCAAACGCAGACAGCGGCATTTAACTACCGCTTCCGGCCGAGCGGCCGGAAATGACGTCATCGCCGACCCCCGTCACATGATCGGGGCTCGGCGATGCGTCCGGATGGTAACCATAGAGGTCCTAGAGACCTCTATGGTTACTGATCACCGGTGGCTGAGAGCGCCACCTTGTGGTCGGCGCTCACAGCACACCTCCATTTCTGCTACATAGCAGCGATCAGCAGATCGCTGCTATGTAGCAGAGGCGATCGAGTTGTGCCTGCTTCTAGCCTCCCATGGAGGCTATTGAAGCATGGCAAAAGTAAAAAAAAAAAAAAAAAGTGAAAAAAAGTGAAAAAAATAAAAAAATATAAAAGTTTAAATCACCCCCCTTTTGCCCCAATCAAAATAAATCAATAAAAAAAAATCAAATCTACACATATTTGGTATAGCCGCGCTCAGAATCGCCCGATCTATCAATTAAAAAAAAGCATTAACCTGATCGCTAAACGGCATAGCGAGAAAAAAATTTGAAACTCCAGAATTACGTTTTTTAGGTCGCCGCGACATTGCATTAAAATGCAATAACGGGCGATCAAAAGAACGTATCTGCACCAAAATGCTATCATTAAAAAGTCATCTCGGCACGCAAAAAATAAGCCCTCAACCGACCCCAGATCACGAAAAATGGAGACGCTACGAGTATTGGAAAATGGTGCAATTTTTTTTTTTTTTTTGTTAGCAAAGTTTGGAATTTTTTTTCACCACTTAGATAAAAAATAACCTAGTCATGTTAGGTGTCTATGAACTCGTACTGACCTGGAGAATCATAATGGCAGGTCATTTTTAGCTTTTAGTGAACCTAGCAAAAAAGCCAAACAAAAAACAAGTGTGGGATTGCACTTTTTTTGCAATTTCACCACACTTGGAATTTTTTTCCCGTTTTCTAGTACACGACATGCTAAAACCAATGATGTCGTTCAAAAGTACAACTCGTCCCGCAAAAAATAAGCCCTCACATGGCCAAATTGACAGAAAAATAAAAAAGTTATGGCTCTGGGAAGGAGGGGAGTGAAAAACGAACACGGAAAAATGAAAAATCCCAAGGTCATGAAGGGGTTAATAACTGGGTATATATAAAGTAAATAAACCCCTTGGCTCCGTAGAATCCCAATTAGGGGCTATGAAGATGAGAGCATTTCTAATGTCTGAAAACTGGGTATTTAGGGCATGTCTTGGGCTACTTTCACACTAGCGTCGGAATCTTCCCGTCGCAATGCGTCGGGCTGAGATTCCGATGCTAGTGTTTGATGCGCCGCACAACGGGTGCAGCGGATGCATTTCTCTGGCGCATCCGCTGCCCCATTGTGAGGTGCGGGGAGGTGGGGGCGGAGTTCCGGCCGCGCATGCGCAGTCGGAAAAAGCGGTCCGTCGGCAGCAAAAAAAAACGTTACATTTAACGCTTTTTGCTCCCGGCGGTCCGCCACAACACTGCGCAACCGTCGCACGACGGTTGCGACGTGTGGCAATGCGTCGCTAATGTTAATCTATGGGGCAAAAACGCATCCTGCAAACAACTTTGCAGGATGCGTTTTTTTGCCATAAACGACGCATTGCGACGTATTGCAAAAAACGCCAGTGTGAAAGTAGCCTTAGAGGCAGGTACTTAAAGAAAATGTGTCTGGGAGCTTGATACAGCAGTTGACATTGATCAAAGGATCAAGAACACCCTGGATATATTCCTGTGCCAGTGTCTTGACCACTAAGTTCATCCAAAACCGAGCATCTTGGGAATGTAGCAATTCTGGAAAAGCACTGTTATGCCATAAGGAGGACGCATCTATTGTGTCTTTCTGGTGGCTCTCCACACTTTAACCACAAGTCTGTGAATTGGCAAGAAAGAGCCTGAGTATTGCTCCAGTGCCTCCAAGAACCCCCATGAACTCTGAAGACTCCAACAGTGCGCAAGGTGGTGTTCACTATCGGGCAATTAATTATCGGCTATCCAGGGCTGTAAAAAGTGAAGTTTTCCTGATAAGTTGTATGAGAAGTAGTTTGTGAGTGCTCCAGCTTCCAGAAAGACATGTTTGGAGAACAGTGTGAGCAGTCTCTTCTTACCTCAGTACTACTAGTATCTTCAATATTAGATTATGTAGACCAGGGGTGTCAAACTGCATTCCTCGTGGGCTGCAAACAGGTCATGTTTTCAGGATTTCCTTGTACTGCACAGGTGATAATTTAATCACCTACACAAATAATGAGTTGGTGATTAAATTATCACCTGTGCAGTACAAGGAAATCCTGAAAACATGACCTGTTTGCAGCCCTCGAGGAATGCAGTTTGACACCCCTGATGTAAACAATGGGCAGTGGTGAATGCAGCTTATGATTCCCACCGGGACCACAGTATTTCCAATATTGGATTAGAAAGACAGGGTGGACCGCATTGTGAGCAGACTATTCCTACCTCAGCACCACTGGTATCTCCAACATTAGTGAAAATATATAACCTGGAAGCACTGCTTTGTGCCAAAGAAGGGAGGAGGCGGAGCTTTCTACTGCACATGCTCACATGCATTTGTCCTATTAATATTCTGTAATGGGTATTTGTCAGTGTAAGAAGACAACGCCCATCTTAATTTCATAGTCCTTGCATAATGAGTATGATTTGGTAAATTAAGTTATTTAGGAATTTATTTATAAAGGGGCTGTCTAGGTTTGGCACGAAATGCTGCAGTCACTCTACACTGTGAGGATTCACATGTCTGCAGTCACATAAGAAATGGCATTGTGGGTTATAAATAATCCTTCTATAATATTTCAAAACACTCTTTTTCAGTGATTCCTTGTTTCTCCGTTCATACTGCACCCACATACACAAATGATACACCATCTGAAAGGTAAACTTGCCATTATACAAGGGTGTAAATACGCTCAGTTATGGGGTCAGTTCTTCATCATTTTTTCTGTCAAAATGGCACTGCTGTACAGGGAGCTGCTCCGTTCACATACATAGGGCTGTGTTGCACTTCCCTACACTGCAGATAGATGGCAGTGCTGCTGTTGAGGGGAAAAAAATGCTGCTGCCCCTGTTCTTTTGCAAGGTCCTGACAATCAGACCCTTCTGATCAGTAAGTAAAATACTGTAATGTTTAATGTTGGGGGATCTCCTTTAGGCTGGAGTCACATGCAACGTATAAACAATTGGTCCGTTTTACACGGACGAGAATCGCAGAAATGTTCCCTGAACAGTGATCCATACGTCACCCGTGAGCAGTGCGAGGATGCGATTTTCTCGCATGTAAGCATCCATGTGACATCCGTATGGCAAGATTTTCTTGCCAGCTTGCAAAATGGACATATAATGGATCCGTGGGCTCAAATATTCGTGAAAGAAAAAAAAAAAAAAAAAAAAAAAAATATATATATATATATATATATATATATATATATATATATATATATATATATATATATATATATATATATATATATATATATATATATATATATATATATATATATATCAGTGACACACATACCTCTCTGTGTTTATCATCTTATTAAGTACATTTAACAGCTTTATATTCCTGAAATTGCCTGTGCCTCTGACATCCAATGTGGGAAAATTTCGCACAGGCCAACTAGTCTATCAATAATGGAATTTTTGAAGAAAGCTTGATCTTAAAGGGAACCAGTCACCACCCCCCCCCCCCACTCCCAGGCATTTGAAACTAAAAGAGCCACCTTGTGCAGCAGTAATGCTGCATTCTGACAAGGTGGCTCTTTTAGTTATTGGTGGTGTAAATGCAGAAATAATCCGTTTTTTAATTTGTCCGAAATACCTGTCTTTAGTCCTGGAGGCAGGTCTTTCCCCCCTTGCTGCAGACGGAACACAGCCGTCACTCAAGTCTTCTTGGCGCCGGGTGCCGCCTCCTCAGCACTATTTGTTTTGAAATCTGCCGGCGCCTGCGCTCTTTTGTCTTGCCTGGGGCAGGCGCAATGAGCGCTGCCCATCTGTCCTCATATGCAGTCTCGCTGACTGCGCCTGTGCGGCCGCTCTGCTTGTGAATCCCAGCTCCTCAGTGTCTTATCATTTATTCACAATGCGGGGCTGGGATTCCTGGGCATGCGCACTGCGACCTGGGTGAGTGGCTTAGACACGCAGTGCGCATGCCCAGGTATCCCAGCCCCGCAGTGTGAATAAATCATAAGACACTGAGGAGCTGGGAATCACAGGCAGGGCCGCCGCACAGGCGGTCAGCCCGATCTATCAAAAAAAAGGATTAACCTTATCGCTAAACGGCGTAGCGATAAAAAATTCAAAACGTCAGAATTGCCTTTTTTTGGTCGCTGCAATGTTGCATTAACCCCTTTACCACCAAGGGTGGTTTGCACGTCAATGACCAGGCCAATTTTTACAATTCTGACCACTGTCCCTTTATGAGGTTATAACTCTGGAACTCTTCAATGGATCCTGGTGATTCTGACATTGTTTTCTCGTGACATATTGTACTTCATGATAGTGGTAAAATTTCTTTGATAATACCTGCATTTATTTGTGAAAAAAAACGGAAATTTGGTGAAAATTTTGAAAATTTCGCAATTTTCCAACTTTGAATTTTTATGGAATTAAATCACAGAGATATGTCACACAAAATACTTAATAACTAACATTTCCCACATGTCTACTTTACATCAGCACAATTTTGTAACCAAAATTCTTTTTGTTAGGGAGTTATAAGGGTTAAAAGTTGACCAGCAATTTCTCATTTTTACAACACCATTTTTTTTTTTTTTTTAGGGACCACATCTCATTTGAAGTCATTTTGAGGGGTCTATATGATAGAAAATAACCAAGTGTGACACCATTCTTAAAACTGCACCCCTCAAGGTGCTCAAAACCACATTCAAGAAGAAATTTATTAATCCTTCAGGTGTTTCACAGGAATTTTTGGAATGTTGAAATAAAAATGAACATGTAACTTTTTTTCACAAAAAATTTACTTCAGCTCCAATTTGTTTTATTTTACCAAGGGTAACAGGAGAAAATGGACCCCAAAAGTTGTTGTACAATTTGTCCTGAGTACGCCGATACCCCATATGTGGAGGTAAACCACTGTTTGGGCGCATGACAGAGCTCGGAAGCGAAGGAGGGCAATTTGACTTTTCAATGCAAAATTGACAGGAATTGAGATGGGACGCCATGTTGCGTTTGGAGAGCCACTGATGTGCCTAAATATTGAAACCCCCCACAAGTGACACCATTTTTGAAAGTAGACCCCCTAAGGAACTTATCTGGATGTGTGGTGAGCACTTTGACCCACCAAGTGCTTCACAGAAGTTTATAATGCAGAACTGTAAAAATAGAAAATATTTTTTCACAAAAATTATTTTTTTGCCCCCAATTTTTTATTTTCCGAAAGGTAACAGAAGAAATTGGACTGCAAAAGTTGTTGTACAATTTGTCCTGAGCACGCTGATACCCCATATGTGGCGGTAAACCACTGTTTGGGCGCATGGGAGAGCTCGGAAGGGAAGGAGCGCCGTTTGACTTTTCAATGCAAATTTGACAGGAATTGAGATGGGACGCCATGTTGCATTTGGAGAGCCACTGATGTGCCTAAACATTGAAACCTCCCACAAGTGACACCATTTTGGAAAGTAGACCCCTAAGGAACTTATCTAGATGTGTGGTGAGCACTTTGACCCACCAAGGGCTTCACAGAAGTTTATAATGCAGAGCCATAAAAATAAAACAAAATTTTTTTTCCCACAAAAATTATTTTTTAGCCCCCAGTTTTGTATTTTCCCTATGGTAACAGAAGAAATTGGACCCCAAAAGTTGTTGTCCAATTTGTCCTGAGTACGCTGATACCCCATATGTGGGGGGAACCACCGTTTGAGCGCATGGGAGAGCTCGGAAGGGAAGGAGCGCCATTTGGAATGCAGACTTAGATGGAATGGTCTGCAGGCATCACATTGCGTTTGCAGAGCCCCTAATGTACCTAAACAGTAGAAACCCCCCACAAGTGACCCCATATTGGAACCTAGACACCCCAAGGAACTTATCTAGATGTGTTGTGAGAACTTTGAACCCCCAAGTGTTTCACTACAGTTTATAACGCAGAGCCGTGAAAATAAAAAATCCATTTTTTCCCACAAAAATTATTTTTTAGCCCCCAGTTTTGTATTTTCTTAAGGGTAACAGGAGAAATTGGACCCCAAAATTTGTTGTCCAATTTGTCCTGAGTACGCTGATACCCGATATGTTGGGGTAAACCCCTGTTTGGGCACACAGGAGAGCTCGGAAGGGAAGGAGCACTGTTTTACTTTTTCAACGCAGAATTGGCTGGAATTGAGATCGGACGCCATGTCACGTTTGGAGAGCCCCTGATGTGCCTAAACAGTGGAAACTCCCCAATTATAACTGAAACCCTAATCCAAACACATCCCTAGCCCTAATCCCAACGGTAACCCTAACCACACCTCTAACCCTAATGCCAACCCTATTCCCAACCGTAAATGTAATCCAAACCCTAACCCTAACTTTAGGCCCAGCCCTAACTGTAGCCTTAACCCTAGCCTTAACCCTAGCCCTAACCCTAGCCCTAACCCTAATGGGAAAATGGAAATAAATACATTTTTTTAATTTTTCCCTAACTAAGGGGGTGATGAAGGGGGGTTTGATTTACTTTATAGCGGGTTTTTTAGCGGATTTTTGATTGGCAGCCGTCACACACTGGAAGACGCTTTTTATTGCAAAAAATATTTTTTGTGTTACCACATTTTGAGAGCTATAATTTTTCCATATTTGAGTCCACAGAGTCATGTGAGGTCTTGTTTTTTGCGGGACGAGTTGAAGTTTTTATTGGTAACATTTTCGGGCACGTGACATTTTTTGATCACTTTTTATTCCAATTTTTGTGAGGCAGAATGACCGAAAACCAGCTATTCATGACTTTTTTTGGGGGGGAGGCGTTTATACCGTTCCGCGTTTGGTAAAATGGATAAAGCAGTTTTATTCTTTGGGTCAGTACGATTACAGCGACACCTCATATTATTTTTTTATGTTTTGGCGATTTTTTGGTGATCATGCTGTATGGCGGCTCGTTTTTTGCGGGACAAGATGATGTTTTCAGCGGTACCATGGTTATTTATATCTGTCTTTTTGATCGCGTGTTATTCCACTTTTTGTTCGACAGTATGATAATAAAGCGTTGTTTTTTGCCTCGTTTTTTTTTTTTTTTTCTTACTGTGTTTAGTGAAGGGGTTAACTAGTGGGCCAGTTTTATAGGTTGGGTCGTTACGGACGCGGCGATACTAAATATGTGTACTTTTATTGTTTATTTTTTTTTTTATTTAGATAAATGTATTTATGGGAATAATAATTTTTTTTCCATTATTTAGGAATTATTTTTTTTTATTTTTTTTTTTTTACACATTTGGAAATTTTTTTTTTTACTTTGTCCCGGGGGGGACATCACAGATCGGTGATCTGACAGTTTGCACAGCACTCTGTCAGATCACCGATCTGACTTACAGCACTGCAGGCTTCACAGTGCCTGCTCTGAGCAGGCTCTGTGAAGCCACCTCCCTCCCTGCAGGACCCGGATGCCGCGGCCATCTTGGATCCGGGGCCTGCAGCGAGGAAGGAGGTAGGAGACCCTCGCAGCAACGCGATCACATCGCGTTGCTGCGGGGGTCTCAGGGAAGCCCGCAGGGAGCCCCCTCCCTGCGCGATGCTTCCCTGTACTGCCGGCACACCGCGATCATGTTTGATCGCGGTGTGCCAGGGCTCAGTGTGCCGGGGGCGGTCCGTGACCGCTCCTGGCACATTGTGCCGGATGTCAGCTGCGATAGGCAGCTGACACTCGGCCGCGCTACCCCCCTGAGCGCGGCCGATCGCTATGACGTACTATCCCGTCGAGGGTCAGATAGGCCCAGGGCACCTCGACGGGACAGTACGTCTAAGGTCAGAGAGGGCTTAAAATGCTATAACGGACAATCAAAGGAACATATCTGCACCAAAATGCTATCATTAAAAATGTCAGCTCGGCACACAAAAAATAAGCCCTCAACCAACTCCAGATCACGAAAATTGGAGACGCTACGGGTATCGGGAAGTTGCCCAATTTTTTTTTTTTTAATTTTAGCAAAGTTTGGAATTTTTTTTCACCACTTAGATAGAAAAAGAACCTAGACATGTTTAGTGTCTATGAACTCGAAGTGACCTGGAGAATCATAATGGCAGGTCAGTTTTACCATTTAGTGAACCTAGCAAAAAGCCAAACAAAAAACCAAGTGTGGTACTGCACTTTTTTTTGCAATTTCACTGCACTTGGAACTTTTTTTTTTCCTGTTTTCTAGTACACGACACAGTAAAACCAATAGTGTCGTTCAAAACTACAATTCGTCCCACAAAAATAAGCCCTCACATGGCCATATTGACGGAAAAATAACGTTATGGCTCTGGGAAGGAGGGGAGCGAAAAATGAAAACCCAAAACTGAAAAAACGCTGGGGGTTAAGGGGTTAATATAGCATACTTGCCTGGCAGACACAGGGGTCATTTTTGACCTTTGGTAGTGTTTTTCTTAATGGAGCATTATAGGGACTAGTTACTTCTTGCGCTTTAGGAAAATATTGCAGGTAGGAGGCAATGCATGCCGCCGACGTCTATCTGTACATGGTACAGGAATTGCACACAGCAGGGCTTTGAAACTTGAGGGTTCCTTCATGTGTGTGTTTAAAACCCCTTAATGACAGCCAATACGCCTTTTAACTGACCTTACATTTGAGAGAATAGCCTCCCCATACAGGTAACAATCCAGCATCTGTCGGTTGTATACTATAGCTGACAACTTTCTGCATCAGCCACGATCAGTGTTTGCACCGTCCAAATCTGTTTAACCCCCTTAGATGCTGCTGTAAAAGTGACTACATCATTATATATGGTTAACAGAGTGTGAGAGCTTCCTCTTTATCCAAATTGGTGCCCTCAGATCATGATTGTGTGGTCCTGAAGTTTGCCATGGCAATTCATGACCAAATAGCGGCCTTAGAGTCTGACGGCTGTAGTAATCTGTTCAGAAGTTAGAGGCATTTAGGTGGTAAAAATACACATTTTCATTTCTGTCATGCCACTTTGCATTAATTCTTGTAAAGCACCTGAAGGGTTAATAAACTACCGGACAGCAGTTTTTGATATGTCAGGGTTGCTGTTTTTAAAATGGTATCACGTTTGGGGGTTTCCCAATATGAGACCCCTAAAGTCACTTCAGACATGGATAAGTCCCTAAAAAATATATTTAGTAAATTTCCTTGAAAAAATGAAAAATTGCTGGTACAATTTTAAACCTCCTAAAATGCTAAAAAAAATAAAATAACATTTTACAAATGATGCTGATGTAAAGCTGACATGTGGGAAATGTTATTTATTAATGTTTTGCTGTGGTATGGCTATCTGAATTAAAGGGATAATCATTCAAATTTTGAAAATTGCTAATTTTTTAAAATTTTTCTCAAATTTTTGATATTTTTTATAAATAAACACAAAACATATTGACCTAAATTTACCATTATCATAAAGTATAATATGTCACGAAAAAACTCTCAAAATCACTGGGATTTGTTGAAGCGTTGCAGAGTTACCACATAAAGTGACACTGGTCAGATTTCAAAAATTTGGCTCCTTCACTAAGGGGTTAAAAAACCTTTTAACTCCTATCTATGGGATAAAAGATAACTTGCTGATGAGGTGGCCTGACTGCTGAGTTGCCCAGTGATCCTAAGAGCAGGGCTGTGCAGCCTAGCCTTTAATGGATTGGAGGTGCACATGCTTGACTTCCGCTCAGGGTTGTAAAACCAATGGAGGCCGATCACGTGGTCGATATGGGGCCCAGTGCACTGGCACTATTGAACTGAATGATGTAACAGGGAGCTGTCTGCTCCCTGCTGTACCATTCAGACTGAACATTTGTCTCCACGCAGCAGGTGACATTAATAACTCACATCGGGTGCCCAGATCTGAGCAGAGCATTGATATGAGAAGGTTTTATTTATTTGTTTTTTAATGTCTTTAATTGTTGGGGGCTATAGAGGCCATTAAAGTATGGGTGGGTGGAAGGAGAGTGGCTTTAGGGGGGATCTGTGGATACTGTGTGTGGGGATATCATTATGTGGGGCATATTATGAACCTCTCCCTTCCCCTTATCTGACCACCATCTACTCACCTTCTCTTCCTTGTCCTCCTCACCTGCCCCCCACGTCCAGCCAGTACCACATCATCGCAGAAACCTTGCATACCTAGACATTCTCAGACTCTCTTCTACCCCTGTCCTCCATATCTTCACTCCATGACATGGATAGCGCCACCGCTTTCTATAACTCCACCCTCACATCAGTCATAGACCCAGTCAACCCTCTCATGCATGGCAAAGTGCGACAAATCAATAGGCAACCCTGGCATAACAACCTCACCAAAAAACTCCGACAAGCATCCAGGGTCGCTGAGCCGCGTTGGAAAAAAAACACGCCTGTCAGACAACTTCAACACTTTCAAACAAGCTACACTTGCCTGTAAACTAGCCCTCACTTCTGCTAAACAGACTTATTTCACTAACCCTGTATCTTCACTATCCTACAACCCAAAACAACTGTTCAGCACATTTAACTTTCTCCTCCGCCCACCACTGCCACCTCCAACTCCCCTAATCTCTTCTGAGGACTTTGCCACCTACTTCAAAAACAAGATCGACCAAACAAGGCAAACTTTTTTCCACCACCCCAACCACTCCATATACCAGACCTCTGCCCTTCCCCCAACAACTTCCCTCTCCAACATCACTGAAGGAGAACTTACTCGCCCCCATCCCTTCCCACTTGCTCCCCAACTTCACTAACACGCTCATTCCAGCCCTAACCCAGCTCTTCAACCTATCGCTATCTTCTGGTACTTTCCGCTCTGCCTTCAAACATGCCACCATCACACCCATCCTCAAAAAGCTAACCTTGACCCAACCGCTATGCCCAGCTATCACCCCATATCACTGCTCCCGTTTGCTTCCAAACTCCTTGAGCAGCATGTCCATGGTCAACTTTCCTCTCACCTCTCATCTAAAGGTACAGTCACATTTAGCGACGCTGCAGCGATCTAGACGACGATGCCGATCGCTGCAGCGTCGCTGTTTGGTCACTGGAGAGCGGTCACACAGACAGCTCTCCAGCGACCAACGATCCCGAAGTCCCCGGGTAACCAGGGTAAACATCGGGTTACTAAGCGCAAGGCCGCGCTTAGTAACCCGATGTTTACCCTGGTTACCATTTTAAATGTAAAAAAAACAAACAGTACATACTTACATTCTGGTGTCTTGGGACGTCCCTCTCCTTCAGCTTCCCGCACTGACTGAGCGCCGGCCGTAAAGCACAGCGGTAACGACACCGCTGTGCTCTGCTTTACGGCGGCCGGCGCTCACAGTCAGTGCGGGAAGATGAAGGCAAGGGACGTGACCAGACACCGGAATGTGAGTATGTAGTGCTTGTTTTTTTTACATTTACAATGGTAACCAGGGTAAACATCAGGTTACTAAGCGTGGCCCTGCTTACCAGTGAAGACTGGTTACCAGTAAAGACTGGTTACCAGTAAAGACTGGTTACCAGTAAAGACTGGTTACCAGTAAAGACTGGTTACCAGTAAAGACTGGTTACCAGTAAAGACTGGTTACCAGTAAAGACTGGTTACCAGTAAAGACTGGTTACCAGTAAAGACTGGTTACCAGTAAAGACTGGTTACCAGTAAAGACTGGTTACCAGTAAAGACTGGTTACCAGTAAAGACTGGTTACCAGTAAAGACTGGTTACCAGTAAAGACTGGTTACCAGTAAAGACTGGTTACCAGTAAAGACTGGTTACCAGTAAAGACTGGTTACCAGTAAAGACTGGTTACCAGTAAAGACTGGTTACCAGTAAAGACTGGTTACCAGTAAAGACTGGTTACCAGTAAAGACTGGTTACCAGTAAAGACTGGTTACCAGTAAAGACTGGTTACCAGTAAAGACTGGTTACCAGTAAAGACTGGTTACCAGTAAAGACTGGTTACCAGTAAAGACTGGTTACCAGTAAAGACTGGTTACCAGTGAAGACATCGCTGAATCGGCGTCACACACGCCGATCCAGCGATGTCAGCGGGTGATCCAGTGACAAAATAAAGTCCTGGACTTTCCCCAGCTACCAACGATCTCCCAGCAGGGGCCTGATCGTTGGTCGCTGTCACACATAATGATTTCGTTAACGATATCGTTATGTGTGACGGTACCTTAACTCTCTCCTTGACAACCTCCAATCTGGCTTCTGCCCCCACCACTCCACCGAAACTGCTCTGACCAAAATTACTAATGAGTTACTCACAGCCAAAGCTAACAGACAGTTCTCCATCCTCTTCCTTCTCGATCTGTCCTCTGCTTTTGACACAGTCGACCACCTCTTACTGCTACAGATTCTTTCTTCCCTCGGCATCAAAGACTTTGCCCTGTCCTGGATTGCCTCATACCTTTCCAACTGCACATTTAGCGTTTCCCACTCACACACTACCTCCTCACCCCACCCAATCTCTGTTGGAGTCCCTCAAGGCTCTTTCCTAGGGCCTCTATTTTTTTCCATCTATACCCTTGGCCTAGGACAACTCATAAAGTCCCATGGCTTCCAGTACCACCTATATGCGGACGACACTCAGACCTACCTCTCTGGCTCAGATGTCGCCTCTTATGTCCAGAATCCCGGAGTGTCTGTCAGACATATCCTCCTTCTTCAACTCTCGCTTTCTAAAACTCGATGTAGACAAAACCGAACTCATCATCTTTCCCCCATCTCGCGTATCCCACCTACCTGAACTATCTATTTATAGTAAACGGCATCACGCTCTATCCCGCACCAGAAATCCGCTGCCTCGGGGTAACTCTCAATTCTGCCCTGTCCTTCAAACCGCACGTCCAAACCCTTGCCACCTCCTGTCGCCTCCAACTCAAAAATATTGCCAGAATCCGTCCCTTCAATCTACTAAAACTCTTGTGCATGCTCTCATCATCTCCTGCCTCGATTACTGCAACACCCTCCTCTGTGACCTCCCCGCTAACTCCCTTGCACCACTCTAGTCTGTCCTCAACTCTGCTGCTCGGCTAATCCACCTCTCTCCTCGCTACTCCCCTGCTTCACCCCTCTGCAAATCCCTCCACTGGCTCCTAATTCCCCAACTAATCCAGTTTAAACTACTAACACTGATCTACAAAGCCATCCACAACCTGTCCCCTCCTTATATCTCTGAACTAATCTCTCAATATCTTCCCTCACGTAATCTTCGATCCTCCCAAGACCTCCTCCTCTCCTCCACACTTATTCGGTCCTCACACAACCTCCTCCAAGATTTCTCCCGAATATCCCCCATCGTCTGGAATTCCATGCCTCAACACGTCCGATTATCCACCACCCTCGGATCCTTCAGATGGAACCTGAAAACCCATCTCTTCAGGAAAGCCTACAGCCTGCAATAACCATTCTGCCACGTCACCGACCGCCCGAGCTGCCGCCACGTCACCGACCGCCCGAGCTGCCGCCATGTCACCGACCGCCCGAGCTGCCGCCACGTCACCGACCACCCGAGCTTCCGCCACGTCACCGACCACCCGAGCTGCAGCCTCACCACCACCAGTGCTGCAGCACACCAACCTCCTGTCTCTTCCCCACTATCCTGAAGAATGTAAGTCCGCAAGGACAGGGTCCTCTCCCCTCTGTACCAGTCTCACTGTAAATTTGTTTACTGTTAACGATATCTATAACTCTGTATGTAAGCCCTTTTCACATGTACAGCACCATGGAATTAATGGTGCTATATAAATAAATAATAATATTATGCTGTTGAGGGTCTGTGGCCGAAAAATATATTTTCTGGGAGCACTGTGGCAGCACAATACTTTGCATGTGTTTGGGGGATTGATTAGGGGAATATATTGTCTTTGGGGGTGCATAACACTTTACTGGGGTCATGAAAGGGGTATTGTAGTGGGTGATAACACTAAGGGGTTATATTAAGGGCATAATTACTTGTGCATGTGTCGCAATGCATATCCCTCTCCTTGTGTTTAAATGATTTTTATTTTTTATTTTTTGCTTCGAGGTATGGAGAAAGGGTGGAGGGTCTAGGACTTTTACTACATGGCTATGTGATGTATGCCCCTCTGCGCCAGTCAACCTTTTACGGGGCTGCCGGGGAAAGCAAAGCGCTGTACTCTATTTTTCGTCCAGTCATCACTGTAACTGACACCTGTGCCATGTGCACCATTGCTGCATTTAAAGGGAACCTGTCATGTCATTTGTAGCATCTAAAGTGCCCCCAGTGGGGTGTTAGTGATGCAAGGCGCAGGACTAACATGTTTTTTCCATTAAAATCGACCCTGTAATTCTTATAAAAAGCACTTTTTATAGTTATATCTTACTTCCTCGTTTAGTCATAGGGTTGTGCTTCATTGCGTTGAGTCTGGCTTGTCCGTGCCCACCCAATTTTGATTCATGTTCCTGGAGTTGCGCTGCTCGTCACAGCACATGCGCGGATCACCAATAAACAATGCGCAAGTGCGACTCCTCCAATAGACACTGCGTGAGCACTGCAAAACAACGCTGCTCAAGTGCAGGATTTACAGTGACATCAGCACAACCCTGGGAACTTAATTTGAATTGCATGGTTGGGAACAACCCTGACTCAAGGCTTTGAAGCACATCCCTAAGACTAAACAAGCAGGTAAGATATAACTATCAAAAGTTTTTTGGGTTTTTTTATGGGAAAATGTGTCAGTGACACACATTACATCACTAACACCACACTGGGGACACTTTAGATGCTACAAATTACATGATTGGTTTGTCTTTTAATATGCAAATGCAGAGCCCTGATCTTTGAATCATTGGGGGACCCGGCAGTCCAACTCTCCATGATCAGCAAGTAATCCTGTATCCTGTAGATGGCAGATAACCTGTGATTTTGGGAAAAGCCAAAATAATCATATAGTAATTTAGTAAAAATATTACCGTAGTTTTGGTAATGTGTGCTATATTTTGTCTTTCAGCTTATTATGTAACTTCCATCTTTTGTGTGATTTCGCTTTTAAGAGCATCAACTGCAGATCCTGGTAAACTGCAAGATAGTCCAAAAATCCCCATTACAGGTAATGGTTGTAACAGTCATAGTTTACTACTATATTAGGCTACTTTTTAGTAATGCTTGTAACCTCCAAATATTGCCGTTATTTGATCACTGAAGTGGAGTAACTTACTCCGGCTAGCCCACATTCACTATCAGACAGGCCTGATTCACTAAGCAGTGTATGCCATTTAAGGAATCCGGTAAGTGAACTCCAGCAAGCGATTTTGTGAACATCCGTGTGCGCTGCACCAGTCTTAATGAATCGCTCCTTTTGTATCCATGTGTGAGTGGTGTTCAGCATAGACAATAGCCAAACCCAACTTTTGGATGTTTAATGGAACATGTCTGAACGCCATTTAGAAATAATCCAGAGAAAATAAACCAATAACTTCTGAATGACCGCAATATTTGTTTTACTTTTTTTATTTTTTCTACCTTGACTAGAGAAAGAATTTTGGGAGCTATGCAACAAATGTAATCTGATGAGACCAAAACGTTCTCACCACTGCAGTCGATGTGGACACTGTGTCAGAAAGATGGATCACCACTGTCCTTGGTAAATGCCATACCATTTGTTACCCATATTTCCACTTGGTACTACTTAACATTAAACGCGCATTACAAAACATTAACCCCTTGGTGACTAAGGCCCCTTTCACACATCAGTTTTTTGCCATCAGTCACAATCTGTCGAATTTTGAAAAAAAACTGATCCGGCGACAGATGCCGCCGGATCCTTTTTTTTCTCATAAGCTTGTATTAGCGACGGATGGCCTCACGTTTCATCCGTCGTTCGCCAGATCCGTCGAAAATTGTTTGTCCGGCGGCCGGAGACAACAGACGTAACATTTTCTGTATTTATACATATTAGTCCTTAGAACCTCTATTAGAACACATTCAAACAACTGATCTTACCCACAGGCCCACAAGAATCTCATTCAGGGGACAGAATGTTTAGTTCAGAAATATAAACTTTATTAATATATTTTATAAAAACATAAAATACAAAAACTTATGCAAGTACCTCTATTCCAAAAAAGACCTTGATGTGTGCTTAGTAATTGAACCCAACATTGCATAAAAATGCTATATATGTTTTAGGTATCATATTGTATGGTGACTGCTTGAATGTGAGCTCTCTAAAGTGCAAATGTGCTAATAATTTGCGTGCTAGAGTTTAGCTGCAAAAGAACTATCATAGTGCCATGCATAAATATACAAGAACCGGTACATACCGCAACTTCTGTGGCACCTGCCTCAACAGAATATACCCATATAATGCGCACGTACTAAACTTAACAAGATGGTAAGTGTAGAGCACAGAAAAGCATATTCACCTCACTACAGCACGCTCAAGGAAACCCCTACGCGCGTTTCGATCGTATCTTCATCCGGGGGCGTGTGTCATGGAGAGGAGGCTTGGTCTATTTAAATCCACCACCACCCAATCATCGCTATACCACTATCAACCAATGGCTATTCTTATATTTCAAGCCACACTCCATTTCCGGTATATTGTATCTATCTCGCCGGGACTAGAATCACAGGACAATAAAACAATCCTTATCTAAGAATTGGCCCAATATTTATGGACGTAACTGTTTATCACCCATGGTAATTCTGCTTCATGTCACCTGGCTTATCCATGGTTTTTTTTTTTTCCCTTTTTTTTTTTCCCTATACTATGTTGTGCATAAATATGTGATTCTTCAGAATTTGTTTTAGTCTTTGCCTGATGAAGAGACCTGTGTAGTCTCGAAAGCTTGCAATTTGTTACCATCTTTTCAGTTAGCCATTAAAAGGTATCAACCACTGAGGACTCTCAATTCTAAATATTTTTCTAAACATATAACAGTGATTTGACAGTTGTTTTTTTTTTCATGACTCATTGTACTTGATGATAGTGTTTAATTTATTTTGATATGTTTTGCGTTTATTTATGAAAATACTAGATGGTGGCCCGATTCTAACGCATCGGGTATTCTAGAATATGCATGTCCACGTAGTATATTGCCCAGCCACGTAGTTTATTGCCCAGTCACGTAGTATATTGCCCATTCACGTAGTATATTACGTCATCATCTCGCGAGACCGCAATGCATGCAGCGGTCACCGGGGCGTCGCGCGGAACGGGAAAGGCCGGTTCTTGATCCGTGGGGCCACCGGAGCGTGAGTATGTAACTATTTTTTATTTTTTTTATTTCTGCATAGGCAGCATGAATAGTAAAAAGTTGGTCACACAGGGTTAATAGCAGCGTTAACCGAGTGCGTTACACCGCGGTCAACGCTGCCATTAACCCTGTGTAAGCGCTGACTGGAGGGGAGTATGCGGGCGCCGGGCACTGACTGCGGGGAGGAAGGAGCGGCCATTTTCTTCCGGACTGTGGCCGTCGCTGATTGGTCGCGGCAGCCATGACAGGCAGCTGCCGAGACCAATCAGCGAATGAATAACCGTGACAGAAAGAAAGAATGACAGACGGAAGTGACCCTTAGACAATTATGTAGTAGATCTCAGCACATTTTATTTAAACACTCCAACTGTGGAACTGCGATCCATTGATTTAAAATGAACTATTGTTCTTGGGGAACACCCCTTTTAACCCCTTCACTCCGAAGCCTGTATGATGTCATACTCTGTAACGCATCAATGGATCTAACTGAGTGGTTTTTTTTGTGACATATTGTACTTCATGATAGTGGTAAAATTTATTCAACATGACTAACGTTTATTTGTGAAAATTTTGAAAATGTTTGCATTTTTCAAACTTTTCATTTTTATGTCCTTAACCTCTCTCTGACCTTAGACGTACTATCCCGTCGAGGTGCCCTGGGCCTATCTGACCCTCGACGGGATAGTACGTCATAGCGATCGGCCGCGCTCATGGGGGGAGCGCGGCCGGGTGTCAGCTGACTATCGCAGCTGACATCCGGCACAATGTGCCAGGAGCGGTCACGGACCACCCCTGGCACACCGCGATCAAACATGATCGCGGTGTGCCGGCGGTATAGGGAAGCATAGCGCAGGGAGGGGGCTCCCTGCGGGCTTCCCTGAGCCCCCCGCAGCAACGCGATGTGATCGCGTGCTGCGAGGGTCTCCCTACCTCCCTCCCTGTAGCAGGCCCAGATCCAAAATGGCCGCGGCATCCGGGTCCTGCAGGGAGGGAGGTGGCTTACCAAGTGCCTGCTCAGAGCAGGCGCTTGGTAAGCCTGCAGCACTGTAAGTCAGATCGGTGATCTGACAGAGTGCTGTGCAAACTGTCAGATCACCGATCTGTGATGTCCCACCCCTGGGACAAAGTAAAAAAGTTTAAAAAAAAAAAATTCCTAAATAATGAAAAAAAAATATTATTCCCATAAATACATTTCTTTATCTAAATAAAAAAAAAAAACAACAATAAAAGTACACATATTTAGTATCGCCGCGTCCGTAACGACCCCACCTATAAAACTATATCACTAGTTAACCCCTTCAGTGAACACCGTAAAAAAAGGCAAAAAACGCTTTATCATACCGCCGAACAAAAAGTGGCATAACACGCGATCAAAATGACAGATATAAATAACCATGGTACCGTTGAAAACGTCATCTTGTCCCGCAAAAAATGAGCCACCATACAGCATCATCAGCAAAAAAATAAAAAAGTTATAGTCCTGAGAATAAAGCGATGCAAAAATAATTATTTTTTCTGTAAAATAGTTTTTATCGTATAAAAGCGCCGAAACATAAAAAAATGATATAAATGAGGTATCGCTGTAATCGTACTGACCCGAAGAATAAAACTGCTTTATCAATTTTACCAAACGCGGAATGGTATAAACGCCTCCCCCAAAAGAAGTTCATGAATAGCTGGTTTTCGGTCAGTCTGCCTCGGAATAAAAAGCGATCAAAAAATGTCACGTCCCCGAAAATGTTACCAATGAAAACGTCAACTCGTCCCGCAAAAAACAAGACCGCACATGACTCTGTGAACTCAAATATGGCAAAATTATAGCTCTCAAAATGTGGTAATGCAAAAAATATTTTTTGCAATAAAAAGCGTCTTTCAGTGTGTGACGACTGCCAATCATAAAAATCCGCTAAAAACCCACTATAAAAGTAAATCAAACCCCCCTTCATCACCCCCTTAGTTTGGAAATAAATACATTTTTTAAATTTTTTAATTTTTCCCTTTTTCCCATTAGGGCTAGGGTTAGGGCTAGGTTTAGGGTTAGGGCTAGGGTTAGGGCTAGGGTTAGGGCTAGGGTTAGGGCTAGGGTTAGGGCTAGGGTTAGGGCTAGGGTTAGGGTTAAGGCTACAGTTAGGGTTGGGGCTAAAGTTAGGGTTGGGGCTAAAGTTAGGGTTGGGGCTAAAGTTAGGGTTAGGATTACATTTACGGTTGGGAATAGGGTTGGGATTAGGGTTAGGGGTGTGGTTAGGGTTACCATTGGGATTAGGGTTAGGTGTGTGTTTGGATTAGGGTTTAAGTTATAATTGGGGGGTTTCCACTGTTTAGGCACATCAGGGGCTCTCCAAACGTGACATGGCGTCCGATCTCAATTCTAGCCAATTCTGCGTTGAAAAAGTAAAACAGTGCTCCTTCCCTTCCGAGCTCTCCCATGTGCCCAAACAGGGGTTTACCCCAACATATGGGATATCAGCGTACTCAGGACAAATAGGACAACAACTTTTGGGGTCCAATTTCTTCTGTTACCCTTGGGAAAATACAAAACTGGGGGCCAAAAAATTATTTTTGTGGGGAAAAAAATGGATTTTTTATTTTCTCGGCTCTGCGTTATAAACTGTAGTGAAACACTTGGGAGTTCAAAGTTCTCACAACACATCTAGATAAGTTCCTTGGGGGGGTCTAGTTTCCAATATGGGGTCACTTGTGGGGGGTTTCTACTGTTTAGGTACATTAGGGCCTCTGCAAACGCAATGTGACGCCTGCAGACCAATCCATCTAAGTCTGCATTCCAAATGATGCTCCTTCCCTTCCGAGCTCTGCCATGCGCTCAAACGGTGGTTCTCCCCCCACATATGGGGTATCGGGGTATTCCGAACAAATTGGACAACAACTTTTGGGGTCCAATTTCACCTGTTACCCTCGGAAAAATACAAAACTGGGGGCCAAAAAATAATTTTTGTGGAAAAAATTTTTGTTTTATTTTTACGGCTCTGCATTATAAATTATATTCCGAGCTCTCCCATGCGCCCAAACAGTGGTTTACCCCCACATATTGGGTATCAGCGTACTCAGGACAAATTGTACAACTTTTGGGGTCCAATTTCTTCACTTACCCTTGGGAAAATAAAACATTGGGGGCAAAAAGATGATTTTCGTTTGATTTTTTATTTTTACGGTTCTGCATTATAAACTTCTGTGAAGCACTTGGTGGGTTAAAGTGCTCACCACACCCCTAGATAAGTTCCTTAGGGGGTCTACTTTCCAAAATGGTGTCACTTGTGGGGGGTTTCCACTGTTTTGGCAGATCAGGGGCTCTCCAAATGCAACATGGCGTCCCATCTCAATTCCTGTCAATTTTGCATTGAAAAGTCAAATTTCCCTCCTTCGCTTCCGAGCTCTGTCATGCGCCGAAACAGTGGTTTACCCCCACATATGGGGTATCGGCGTACTCAGGAGAAATTGTACAACAACTTTTGGGGTCCATTTTCTCCTGTTACCCTTGGTAAAATAAAACAAATTGGAGCTGAAGTAAATTTTTTGTGAAAAAGTTACATGTTCATTTTTATTTAAACATTCCAAAAATTCCTGTGAAACACCTGAAGGGTTAATAAACTTCTTGAATGTGGTTTTGAGCACCTTGAGGGGTGTAGTTTTTAGAATGGTGTCACACTTGGGTATTTTCTATCATATAGACCCCTCAAAATGACTTCAAATGAGATGTGGTCCCTAAAAAAAAAATGGTGTTGTAAAAATGAGAAATTGCTGGTCAACTTTTAACCCTTATAACTCCCTAACAAAAAAAAATGTTGGTTCCAAAATTGTGCTGATGTAAAGTAGACATGTGGGATATGTTACTTATTAAGTATTTTGTGTGACATATCTCTGTGATTTAATTGCATAAAAATTCAAAGTTGGAAAATTGCGAAATTTTCCAAATTTTTGCCAAATTTCCGTTTTTTTTTCACATATAAACGCAGGTAATATCAAAGAAATGTTACCACTATCATGAAGTACAATATGTCACGAGAAAACAATATCAGAATCACTGGGATCCGTTGAAGCGTTCCAGAGTTATAACCTCGTAAAGGGACAGTGGTCAGAATTGTAAAAATTGGCCTGGTCATTGACGTGCAAACCACCCTTGGGGTAAAGGGGTTAAATCACGAAGTCCTGTCACCCAAAATATCTAATACATAACATTTCCCACATGTCTACTTAACATCTGCACAATTTTTGAAACCTATTTTTTTTGTTAGGAAAAAGTTGACCAACAATGTCTCATTTTTACAACACAGTTTATAAAATCATTTTTTTAACGACCACATCACATTTGAAGTTACTTTGAGGGGTCTGTATGACAGAAATACCGAAATGTGACACCCTTCAGGTGCTTCACAGGAATTAATGGAATGTGGAAGGAGAAAAATAAACATTAATTTTTTTTTCACAAAAAGTTTCCTTTAGACCCAATTTTTTTTTACTTTCATAAGGGTAACAGAAGAAAATGGACCATACAAATTGTTGTGCAAGTTCTCCTGAGCATGCCAATACCCCATATGTGGGGAAAACTACTGTTCAGGTTCACGGCAGGGCTTGGAAGGTAAGGAGCGCCATATAACTTTTTGAATGTAAAAATTGGCATAATTAGCGGACGCCATGTCGCATTTGGAGAGCCTCTGAAGTGCCTAAACATTGGCAACCCGCCACAAGTGACACCATTTTGGAAACTAGATCCTTCAGGGAACTTATCTAGATGTGTATTGAGAACCTTAAAACCCCAAGTGCTTCACAGACGTTTATAACGTTGAGCCGTGAAAATGAAAACAATCACATTTTTTCCACACACATGTTTTCTCTTACTCCCATGACGGCACCACGGAGAGAGAGGGATCCGACCTCAGGGACAGGAAACCCACAGGTTAAAAAGGCGGGACCTCTCCTCCACCTCAGTTCGGTTTCCTGTCCCTGACGGGGAACCCACAGTTACCTGACGTCGCGGGATACCGGGGACCATCTGGCCGAATTCAGGCAGTGGGGGGCCCTGCCGCGGTCGTAGGTGGAGGTTCTCCCTGAAGGCACAATCCGGGGTCGGCGGGCCTTGTACGAATGTGCAGGGAAGAGGCAGTGAAGAGGACACCAGTCTGCCTCTTTCCTTCAGCAGCAGCAGCTGGTAATAGGTAGCGGCGGCTACCTGGTATGTTACCGCCGGCTTAGGGCCCCGGGAGGAGGTGGCGGCGGTCACCAGCAGGAAGCGCCAACAGGAGACAGCAGCGGCGGCTGCTGCAAGGCTTCCGTCCCTCCTGGGAGCCGGCAGGAGCACGCGCGCGCGTTGGGCTGGCGGCGCATGTGCGGTGGTCATTTCCGGGTCGGCGCAGGGCACCTCTGGGAATCTGGATGCTGCTTTGCGCTAGGGGCGAAGCCGCTGATCAACAAGTTTCAAAAAAAAAAAAAAAAAAAAAACGGCTAGCAGAGGAAACTGCAATCCCCGCAGAGAGAAACGCCCGCAGCAGCGCCATCACCCGCAGCGGAGACCGCAACAGCAGGGCGGACCTGTGCAATGCCACAACTCGGGATCTCAATGCAGCAGAGGCTCCAGCGGATCCGGGAGAAAATCAACGGTTCAAATGGAGGAGGCTTCCCCAAACACCAGAACCGGTATCTCCCCCACATTAGGAGGGTAAGTGACCTCCGTGAATGTATATATTCCAAATAGGGATTCATTGTGGAAAGGCACATCGAAAATTAAACATAAAGTGTGCCCACTTTGCTCCACAAATTTACCCGCTACCTGGGTAAAGAAACTCTATGCGACATGCTTAGAGAACACCATAAGTGAAGAAACCCCAAGATTCACTTCTGATCTTAAGGACTTAATTAAGTCTCAAGTGAAAGATGCGCTGAAAAGCGTAAAAAACCGTAAAAGAAACGCAAGGCCAGACATAAATCCCAGGAGTCTAGCGTTAACTATAATTCAGATAGCTCTACGTCCTCCTTTGCATCCTCAAAGGGTGGAATCTTATGTTTGACGGACTAGAACAAAGGAATCGCAGGGCGTTCCTGTTAAATAAAAAATTCGGGCCCTAATAAAAAAGGAGTGGTAAAGACCAGATAAAAAAGTCTGTTAACACCTAAGAGAAAATACCCATTCTACCAAAATTAGATGTCGCAATTGCGAAGACCTCTAAAGAAAAAAAAAAAATTTTTTGCATTGCCCTTTGAAAGCATAGGAACTCTCAAAGACCCTATGAATAAAAGGGCCGACATCTTCTTAGAAAAGGCTCCTGGGAAGCAGCTAGCGGGGGTTTAAATCCCGGGATAGCTGCTACATGTACTGCCAGAGCATGACTAGATCACCTGGAGACCCAATTAAAAGATAAGACTTCAAGAGAATCTATACTAGTCTCGGTGTCAGTAATGAGGGGGCCGCAGCATGTATAGCGAACTCCTCCATAAATTCAGTGAGACTGACAGCAAGATCAGCCTCATTCTCAAACGCAGCAAAAAGAGCGCTATGACTGAAGTGCTGGCCAGATGATCTACAAACTAAGGCCAAGCTTTGCTCCATACCATGTCAGGGCGAATTTTTATTCAGGCCTCCCTGGATGATATTCTTGGGAAAGCTGTGGACAAAGTAAAAAAAAAACAAAAAAAAAAAAAAACAAACCTTCCTAGGTTTTCCCAATCAGTCTCATAGACTGCCCTTTTCAAGGTTGAGGATGGGAGGACGAGATTTAAAGGCAGAGGCTTCATGTTTAACAAACAGGATAATAAGCGGCCCCAATGAAAGTGCGCCTCAGGTAGGAGGGAGACCGACATACTTTCTCAAAGTCGAAAAAAAAAATAAAAAATCAGTAAACATAATCAAGACGGGTCTGAAGTTGAATTTCCATACGATGCCACATCATCAATTTGTCGCAACACCACAGAGGGAATCAGAGATCAAATAGCTGGCCATTCAAAAGTAAGTCTACAGTCTCCTTTTTGAAGAACGTCCTACAGCAGGAGGGGACAACAGGGTTCTACTCCCCTTTTTTTCTATGGACAAAGCCAGATGGAATTTTCAGGACAATAATAAACCTGAAGAACTTAAACAAATACCTTATGATAGACAGCTTCAAGATGGAAACAATAAAATCATGTGTCAGAACCCTTCATCCGTCTTGCTTTATGACTGTAATAGACCTAAAGGACGCATACTACCATGTGCCGATCCATCCGGATCACCGAAAATATCTGAGTGGCGGTAGTGATTCAAGGGGAATTGAGGCATTATCAGTTCAAAGCTCTCCCCTTTGGTCTTGCCATAGGCCCGAGGGTGTTTAAAAAATTAATGGCAGAAGTGATAACTCACATAAGGGAACAAGAGGGGTTAATTGTTCCTTATCTGGACGACCTCCCAGTGATGGGCAGATCCTCTCTCCATTGCAGTTAGCAGTCGGACAAAGTGACGACAGCCCTATCAAATCTGGGTTGGGTTTTGAACCTAGAGATATCCAAAATTATCCCAACACAAGTACAGCAGTACTGGGGGACAATAATAGACTAAAAAAAAAAAAAAAAAAAGTCGTCTAACAGAGTTAAAAATTTCCAACATGACACAATTGGTGGAGCACTTATAACATTCTCCAGTCTTTTCTTTAAGGAAAGTAATGTCTATATTAGGATCGATGACAGCCTGCATCCCGACGATCCAGGGGGCTCAGTATCATTCCAGAGATCTCCAGTGGGAAATCCCACCTAGAGGGAGATTTAGGAAAGCGCTTGGAAAACTCCTCGCAGACAATGACTTCCCTAGCCTGGTGGATAGACTCGACCAATCTCGCCAGGGGGGTTCCATGGATATGGCCGGTCTCAGTAACCCTCACCACGGATGCAATTCCATGGGGTTGGGGAGCTCACTTAAAAGATCAAATTGCCCAGGGGCCATGGTCAGAGGGGAAAAGCTCTTCACTTCAAGCATGAAAGAGTTTTTTGGCAGTAAATACGCGCTAGACCATTTCTTAGTTCCCCTCCATTCCCATCACGTAAGGGTACTGACAGACAACAGGACGGTAGTGGCGTATTTGAATCACCAGGGGGGTACGAGGTCCCAATCCCTGATGGAAGTAACGAAATCCATTCTTTTTCAAGCAGAATCCAACCTATCCTCCCTAACAGCCCTACTTATCAAAGGGTCAGAAAATCAGACAGCAGATTTCTTAGCAGAACACAGCTAAAACAGGGAATTAAACCAGCAAATATTCAATCACATAGTGGACCGTTGGGGACCCCGGATATAGATCTATTCGAGAGCAGTCAACACCAGAAAACAGAGAAATTCTGTCCAATAAATCCACGGGGGAATCCAGAGACCGTAGACGCCTTTCTAATTCCCTGTAATTTCCAAATAACATACGCCTTTCCCCCGATAGCATTGATTCCATTAGTCCTGGGGAAATTCCAGGACGACAGAGCAAAGATGATCATGATAGCCCCTTTTTTGGCCAAAAAGAACGCGGTTCCCAAGGCTACGCCTAATGTCGGTAACAGACCCTTGGGTCCTCCCTGAATCTTCTGCGCCAGGGGCCAATAAACCATCCACAAGTATAAAAAAAAAAAAAAAAAAAAAAAAAAAACTTGCATATGGCAGCCTGGAATTTGAGAGGGAACTTTTGACCAGGAAGGGTTTTCTCCAAATTTAGTCTGAACTCTGTTAACCAGTAGGAACCGAGTAACTACCAGTGCGTATGGCAAAGTCTGGAAAAGATTCCTCTCTAATTCAGGTATCAGCTTATCGGGAGAGACCCCAGTTCAGGAAATACTAGAATTCCTCCAAAAAGGATTAGAGAAAGGCTTGGCAACGAGAACTCTAAAAGTTCAAGTCGCAGCATTGGGCGCCCTTTATAACTGTGACTGGGAAGGGAACACTAGATTAAAAGGTTCGATAAAGCTTTAACTAGATCTAGGCCAGTGGTACATCATACTACGCTTCCTGGGATCTGAACGTAGTTCCTTCTGCACTAACCAAAGCGCCTTTTGAACCCTTATCAGGCTTCCTTAAAAATAGTTTCCCTGAAAACCTTCCTTCTGGTAGCACTAACCTCGGCTTGCAGGATCAGTGACTTACAGGCTCTATCAGCTTATCTGCCTCTAAACCAGATATAAAAGGACCATGTAGTCTTTAAAACTGATCCATCCTCCCTTCCTAAAGTGGCATCACGCTTCCATAGACCCCAGGAGATATCCTTACCATGGTTTTGTCCAAACCCCAAAAAATAAAAAGGGGAAAAACCTTGCACACACTGGATGCGAAGAGATGTCTCACCCAATATATATATCAGCCATGAGGGAGTGTAGGAAAGGGAGGTCTCTGTTTGTCTATTTTCAGGGGCCAAACAAAGGACACAAAGCATCAACAGCCACGTTGGCAAGATGGATATGGGACGCCATTGCCCTGTCATACGCCTCATCCAAGGAAGCCACTCCAGAAGGAATTAAGGCTCATTCAACAAGATTGGTGGCGACCTCTTGGGCAGAGCGAGCTGGAGCATCACTTGACCAGATATGTAGAGCATCCACTTGGTCCTCTTCCTCTACTTTCTTTAAGCACTACCAGCTTGACCTATCTTCCTCTTCAGACTTAACCTTCGGGGGAAGGGTTCTGGAGGCAGTAATCCCACCCTAAAACTCACATCCTATGAAATTCTCTCCGTGGTGCCGTCATGGGAGTAAGAGAATATCGTAGTTACTCACCGATAACGGTATTTCTCTGATCCCATGACGGCACCCGTATATTCCCTCCCTTCACATATGGGTGTGCACACTTCTAGTTAGCCATTAATGCTTAGCCACGCGGTGGGGGAAAAAAAAAAATAAATAAAAATTTTAATAACAATATAATGATGATAAACGATGACTTGAAAGACTTTCTGTGTGTGTAAATAACTACTTAAGTTACAGATGAAGTCCTGTCAAGGATCTATAAAACAAACTGAGGTGGAGGAGAGGTCCCGCCTTTTTAACCTGTGGGTTTCCTGTCCCTGAGGGCGGATCCCTCTCTCTCCGTGGTGCCGTCATGGGATCAGAGAAATACCGTTATCGGTGAGTAACTACGATATTTTTAGTCAAAAGTTTTGTATTTTCACAAGATTAACACTAGAAAATGGACCACAAAATTTGTTGTGCAATTTCTCCTGAGTTCACCGTTACCCCATATGTGGTCGAAAACTACTTTTAAGGCACAGTGCAAAGCTCAGAAGGGAAGTAGCGCTATATTACAGTGCACATTTTGCTGCACTGATTTGGGGGTCACATTAGCAGAGCCCCTGAGATGGCAGAACAGCCGAACCCCTCCCTCCCCCCATAAGTGACCTTATTTTACAAACTAAACCTCTCTATGAATTCATCTAGGGGTGCAGTGATCATATTGACACCACAGGTGGGTCACCAAATTTTATACCATTGGGCAGTGAAGAAAAAATTATTCAAATTTTTACCATCTAAATTGTGTTCGCCCCAAACTTTACATTTTCATACTGGGAAATGGGTAAAAATGGCACCAGAATCTGTCCCACAATTTCTGCTAAATGTGGAAATCCCCCTTATGTGGCTGTACAATGCAGTTTAGCCGTATAGAGAGACTCTGGAGGAATGGAGTGCTATTTGCCTCCTGGAGCGCAGATTTTCCTAGAATAGTTTGTGGACTCCATGTGCAGAGCCCCTAAGTGCTAGAAAAACAGATTCCTCCCTCAAGCGACCCCATTTTGGAAATTATTTACAGGTGGTGTGATGATTTTGACTCAATGTGTGTTTTCCAGAAACCAGCAGCTGTGGATGTTGCTGAGTGATAATTGCAAACTGCCATTGTAGTGACCAGTATGTTGAAGTGACCAGTACGTTATACACAGCTTATGCTTTTGGAGACACGCACTCATTAGTTAGGCGGGCTCTCAACACTACAGAAATGCCAAACATGTGGGTGCTATATATGGTTTAGACACACTGGGGCTCAGAAAGGAGGAGGGTATTTGGAATTGGGACCTCAGAATTTGCTGAATTTCTTTTGGGTGGCGAGGAGCCATTTAGGTTTCTCAGAGCCTTTGTGCTACCTGTAACATGAAAGCCCCCTATGTTTCTGTTAATAGATGACAGACCTGAGTGGGGACTTGCTTTTTTTTGTGGATTTGAGCCCATGTGTTTGCGACGTCGTACATATACTACTTAGCGTGAACGCAGCTCCTGCAGAGCAGTATATGTACGACGCATGTCAGGAAAGGGTGTTTTTTTGTTTGTTTGTTTTTTTCCCCCCATATTCACAAGCCAACATTTTGCTTCAGATATTTTTGCCCCAAAAAAGTGTCACTTTAGCAAGACCCT
This sequence comes from Ranitomeya imitator, assembly GCF_032444005.1. NCBI lineage: Eukaryota > Metazoa > Chordata > Amphibia > Anura > Dendrobatidae > Ranitomeya > Ranitomeya imitator. The sequence continues at coordinate 465,580,158 of NC_091282.1, read as the reverse complement.
ATACACCTGATTCATCAAGATCGTCGTTGTTTATATGCTAGAGTCAGACGATCGATCCTGATTCATGTAGAGGCTTATGCATCTTCATGAATCGGGAGCTTTGACAAGCAGTGTACACCTGTGCCCCGCCACAAATCCTACTCTAGGCCCAGCTGGAGTAAGATTTGTGGGTAGAAAACGCCAGTGGTCGGCCTGAATTTAACAAGCGGCGGTCACCACGCCCCATCCTGTCTCAACTTCATTCATTTCAGCAGAGGTAGGAGAAACTGGCATAAAGATGCTAATAGTTGTAAAATGTGGGCATAACTCTGGTTTACGCCAAAATTTTGAGACTTTACACCACATTTCTTGCGTGAAAGCTTTGATGAATCTGGCCTTATGGGTCCTATTCATTATTGCATTTGCGTCATTTTTTTTTTTCTTTGTCTAGTTTTTCGCCAACTCTGCACCTTTTTTTACTTTAAATTTGCTCCTTTTTTAAAGTCTATTTTAGGTGTTTGGTTGTTTTTAAATGTTCACCATTGTAGGTGGAGTTTATCTTCAGAAGTTTTCGGCTGATTTTTAAAAAGTCGCAAAATTCATGGACCGTTGTACTCCAGTGCCCATTTGCAGTGATTTTATGTACTTTTGATTTTTTTTTTCCTGCACATTTTGACAATTTACCAGAATATGCAGCTCTTCGTGGTAAACAATCACTAAAATTTCTTTGGACAAAAATGGGCATTTTCATGAACATTAAAAATGGTTAAAGAATTTGGAACAAAATAAATCAGCGAATACCACTAAACCAAATGAGTGCCAATAAAGAATCTGGCCCTTTGTATACCATATTACAAAATAAGGTGGAACCCAGTTAAGGTTTTGAGATGATTCAGGGCTTTAACCCCTTAACCACCATTGATACGCCTTTTAATGGCGTCAGACATTCCTCACTGCAGCTTTTTAACGGCGCTGAGAAATAAGGGTATAGCGCCCCAGCATCAGAAAATTTCTAGTAGTAGTAGTACCGGGAGTAGCTGAGATCCCGAAGAACATGACTAGGGCGGGATTTTACAGTCTCTTGTCATGTGATTGCCGTTATTCACCGAATAATGGCGATCACATAAAAAAAATCCAATTTAAAATCCTTTTCTCTCCCCTCTGATATCACCTAACATATCAGTGAAGAGAGAAATGGGATCCGACAAGCCTCCCACGGTACCTTAGGTACTGGATCAGTGATCCCCGGCCCAGTTCCTTCCTTCCGTGGAAATAAAATGACGTGTGCATGCACAGTGCTCCTGCCATGATCTGCCTGCACCAGGCAACCTCTGGGAATTTTCTTATTGGCTGCTGCCTTTTACTGTGATTGACCCTATCACAGTGATCAAAAGCCCCCAATATTCGTAAATATGGCAGCATTTGGGCTGTTCTCTCCTTGTAGTTGTTCTGGGAGAGAATAGAGATACACTACACCCAAGTGCTTCCATGTCAAATAAAAAAAGTGACAAAAAAAGGTCACATGTCTACGTCCGCGTCTGCAAACCCCCTTTAACCTTATTGATTACCCCTCCGCCCCTTTCTCTGTCATCCCCTTTATCAGATTAGATTTTTTTTATTTTTGTCATGATTTTGCAGTTAGGGTTATGATTATTAGGGTTAGGCAGTAAAAAAAAAATAGTTTAGGGTTAGTTCTTGTTAGGCAGGCGAATAAAGCAATGGCAATCAGAACATTTAGCGCAGAGCAAGGCGTACACCCATACTGCATCTGCCTCTGAAGTAAAGCAATTTTCAGTGAGTGACAACTACTCTTCCTCAACGAGATCCCACATCCCAATGGTAGAGGAGTCTGTCATCACTGCTAAAGCATTAGAGGCAGGACCAAGTACCGCAGTCCCCCCACCACTGTGGTATCATGACAGTTCATTTTCCCCTCAAATTCCCCCTTTTTTAGCAGCCCCTGGAATAAAATTAAATGTCACCAATTTTATCCCCTTAGATTTTTTCAAAATTTTCGTTAACCAAGAAGTCCTACAATTGAAAATCTGTCCACCGCACCATTGTATTTGCAGCCGTCATGTCCCGAGCCGGTTATGAAGCCCTAATGAGATTCATCCACTTTAGTGATAATTCCCAAGCCCCCTCAAGAGCTGACCCAAACTATGAACGGCTAAATGAATTGAGACCCCTAATTTCCCTTCCTACGACATTCATTTCTTAATTCCTATACTCCAGAGCAAAATGTGGCAGTGGACGAGTCTTTGATGAATTTCAAGGGCTGTCTTTCATTCCGCCAATTCATCCCTTCCAAGCAAGCCAAATACAGCGTCAAACTGTACAAAATGTGTGAGAGCACACATCCATTTAACTATGTGAAGGTAGGAACTGCCAAATCAGCCCCCCAAACTGCCTCAGACAATTGGCATCCGAAGCAAAATTGTCTGGGAGCTAATGACACCCTTTCTCCATCAAGGGTGCTACGTCTACACAGACAATTACTACATGAGCATCCACCTATACAAATTTCCCACGCTGCAAATACAGGGACCTGTGGAACAGTCAGGAAAAACAGAGTGGGGTTTCCGTCACAGTTGGTGTCCAGACGTTTGGAGAAGGAGCGTCATTCTCACTCGCAAGTGACTAACTTCTTGCAGTGAAGTGGTATGACAGGACATCTACTTGCTAATCACTCTGCATGTGGATACCGCTGTGACAGTCAGATACAGGGATGCCACCAGGGACAAGCAAAAAACAATCTACGTCACAGATTGCAATAAATTGTCGCCCACGTGCCCACATCTGTACACTCCAGAGTGTGGAAAGGTTCTAGAAAGTCAGGTCATCTGACAATTCTAGGACTTGATTACTCACAAACTTTTTTGACCATTTATCTTAGTTTGACTGTTTTTACAACTGTCTTGCTATACAAAACTTTTGTTTCCATTTATATTGTATATTTACGTGGATGATCATTTTATTGGAGCATCTATAACAATGAGGATGTTCTGTACTTATACATTATGGGCTGTTGCCGAAACACCTGTACTAGACAATGCTTTGCATTCTGTAGGGGATTGGTTATTTTGTTCATATATCGGTTCCTACCTTGGCAGATGGGAGCTTGCTATTATGTGCCACGTCTGTTGGCATATTCATCTCTCATATAGGGATTGATGGAGCTAAATGGATGTTGTACGACCAGTCTTTGAAAGCCTCTGTCATTCTAGTCCTGCTGATGCTCTTTCATCTTTGGAACAAACTCCACTTTGCCACATAGTTGGCTACATTTTCCTCCACATTTTGCACTTACCTCCATTACAGTTGATTCTTCCTGCCATAATATATGCAAGTGCAGGACAACTGTTTTGTTTATATATAGCATAAAGAGAGAATTTGAAGTATCAAACATTAAAATATAACTTTTACTATACCTATTAAAAATAAGCAAAACAAAAAGGTGTCACCTCTGAACTGAGGAGGGGGGGTTACTTCTGGCCGAATCAGCTCAAAATATCATCCAGGGGTCAAAACCTCCCTAGGATAAAAAACTGATTCTTCCTGCAACGGCAGGAGCAGGATCCGTAAAAATATAAGACCTTCTGTCGTGTGATAAAATCTTGAACTCAAATAAATCTAAGCCCAGTCACCAATGCATGGCAGTATGACCCTGTTTGCATATAGACAGAGTGGTATACCATCTATGGCAACAATGTGTCACCACTAGTAGTTAATGGACCCATAATAGTCAAGTTTGAGAGTATAAGAAAAGGAATGTTCTCACCAAATCAGACGTATGCTTTCAGAGGGGAGTGAATCTTGTGTGCGGATGGATCATCGGAAGATTCTTGAGACGGACAATACCCTGTCTGTTCCTATGGGGCTAGCAGTAACCTATCTCCAAAACTCCCGCCCTGACAAGGGCAGTCCACAACTACTCCTGTGCTGAAGAAAAGCCCTGCACGCTCCCTTAGATGGTGCCCCAATGCGTTTCATTCAAGCCTAATCATCAGGGGACTCAAATGGCTGCAATGAGACAGAGTGAAAAATGTAAAGGTGTCTGAATACTTTCCATACCCACTATATGACGCTTCCGGTTCCTGGAACGCACGCCAAGGCGGTCTCCGAGTTGTTGACCCTTAATGATACTGCCCCTCCTGTGAAATGACAGCGCGTCTGCGCCTCTGTACCAGACACCCAACTGGAACTTCCAGTCGCTGGAGTTGAGGCTGAGCAGCTTCTAGGCTATTGGAATGCAGCTAGCAAAGCCATTTCCTCCGTTAACATAACGCCTCTGTCTCTATGCGACCGCTGGCGCTTCTGGTTGCTGGACTGCAAACCAGGTAACTGATGGGCCCTTGGTACCCAGCTGGTAACACCTCTTTTTAATTTCATTACTTAAGGACGGAAGAGCCCAAAGATGACTAATGTCTCCCAAACGTGTGTGTACCAAGCCCTATTGCACGGACCAATCAGTGGTATGCTTAGAAAAGGAACCAAATTAAAGTAACAGGAGGGGTTACAATGTGTGTCACTTGCTGTTTTGTTAGCAAAACCAAGTTTTATATCAGCCAATTTTACCCTAAAGACCAAACTGTGTGTCCAGAACTCACATTGGAGCCATATTGGATGTACTTTTGAACACTGAAAAACTAGTGCAATAAAATTTGAGGTGTGTTCCTCAGAATGTACAAAATAATAATAAAAGAAACAGTGCAAAAAATGCAAATTGTAAATTATCAAATTTGTGTTGCATTAACTACATAAAAAATAGTGACACCAAACTACTCACTACCTTGCTGGTTAAATACATTACATGGGGGAAATGTAAAAAAAATACATTTATAGGGGATTTCTGTTGCTCTTGAACCACACAGGCTCTGCAAATATGTCCACCTATTTCAAATCAAGCCAAATTTGTGTCCCAAAATTCATATTGTCGTACACGTGGATTCAAAATGCTCAATAAACCCCTGGATAAAAATCCTTGATGGGTCTAGTTTTCAAAATGGGGTTATTTATGGGGGTTTCTGCTGTTTAGGCACATCAGAAACATGGCATGATGTCCGCTCTCGGTTCGGCCAATTTAACAATCAAAAAGTCACTTCCCTTCCGAGCTCTGCCATGTGCCCAAAACAGTGTTTGTTTCTTTTTCCCCACATATGGGGTATCTGCATACTCAGGAGAAATTGCACAACAAATATTGTGGTTCATTTTCTTTTTTTAGCCTTGTTAAAATAAAAAAAATTTAGTTAAATGTTCATTATTTTTCCTTCCACTTTGCTTCTGTTCCTTTGAAGCACGTGAAGGGCTAATAAACTTCTTGAATGTGTTTTTGAGCACCTTGAGGGTGCAGTCTTTACAATGGTGTCACTTTTGGCTATTGGTTTTGTAAATTTTTGTTGGAAAAATGAGAAATCGCTGGTCGACTTTTAACCCTTATAACTTCCACAAAAAAAAAGTTTCAAAAATTGTGCAGATGCAAAGTAGACAAGAATTTGAAAAAGAAGGGGCGCACCAATATCATACCACAAATAACCATAGAGGGGTGCAATACCTAGTCTATATATAGAGACATGTCAAACAAGAAAAAGATAGACTGATATGGTATGCACACCCACAAATATTAAAACAATATATAACTGTAAATATATCAAAGCACCTTTATTAACACTTCAATAAACACATTTAAAAGCATTTAAAACAGAATATCAAAATCAATACACACACCATACCCTGCAATGGATGATAATCCCATAATTATACCAACAGTCCCATATAAACATATAATGCCCTTTGTGCACCAAATGACCCTGCAGGCAATGCCCAAGAAGGCTGCATAAGCCTGACCCAAATATCTCAGTACCTAAAGCCTAAAGCACCAGACATGTGTCCATCCTGCATATAATCCCCAGGTCAAATGTCATACTGAACAGTAGCAGTAGATACAACCTGTCGTTAGTCAAGTAGGTCAGCAGCAGGCAGCAGAGGGGATACGTGGCATAGTGCTTCACCACAAGGGTAAAATACCCATAAAGCAGGGGGCAGCCAGGCGCACAAATAGCCCACAGATCGAGAAGGGTATGGTGGGAGCAGGCCCCACGCGTATCGCTGCCGCAGCAGCTTCGTCAGGGGAAGTGATTAAAGGTACACATAACCGGTTTAAATAGCAGGTAAATAGCCATGATTACATACCGCTGTGTGGGGAGCGTCATGTAGGGGAGGAGAGCGGAGGCCGGGAAGCGCCCACTGCGTCATAGCAACGGCATGGTGGCCGGCACAAAAAAAGCGTCCATTGGGTATCCATTGCGCGTGCGCAACGCGAACCTATCAGGTGTCGCGGTGTGCGCACGCGCACTTTACCCAATGGACGCTTTGTTTGTATTTTACCCTTGTGGTGAAGCACTATGCCACCTATCCCCTCTGCTGCCTGCTGCTGACCTACTTGACTAACGACAGGTTGTATCTACTGCTACTGTTCAGTATGACATTTGACCTGGGGATTATATGCAGGATGGACACTTATGTCTGGTGCTTTAGGTACTGAGATATTTGGGTCAGGCTTATGCAGCCTTCTTGGGCATTGCCTGCAGGGTCATTTGGTGCACAAAGGGCATTATATGTTTATATGGGACTGTTGGTATAATTATGGGATTATCATCCATTGCAGGGTATGGTGTGTGTATTGATTTTGATATTCTGTTTTAAATGCTTTTAAATGTGTTTTTTGAAGTGTTAATAAAGGTGCTTTGATATATTTACAGTTATATATTGTTTTAATATTTGTGGGTGTGTATACCATATCAGTCTATCTTTTTCTTGTTTGACAGATGTAAAGTAGACGTCACATATCTCTCTGATTTTAAAGGGAACCTGTCACCCCCAAAATCGAAGGTGAGCTAAGCTCACCGGCATCAGGGGCTTATTTACAGAATTCTGAAAGATGAGAAAAAAAGATGAGAAAAGATGTATCCTGAAAGATGAGAAAAAGAGGTTAGATTATACTCACCTGGGTGGGCTGTCCCGGTATGATGGGCGTCGTGGTCCGGGGCCTCCCATCTTCTTACGATGACGTCATCTTCTTGTCTTCCTGCCGCAAAGTACTGCAGTGCGCAGGCGCTGGGCCTCTCTGACCTTTCCCAGCGCCTGCGCACTGCAGTACTTTGCTCTGCCCTCAACAGGGCAGACAAAGTACGCCTGCGCCAGAGCCGCAGCGTGAAGACAAGAAGAGGATGCCATCGTAAGAAGAATGCTGTAGATAAGCCCCTGATGCTGGTGGGCTTGGCTCACCTTCGATTTTGGGGGTGACAGGTTCCCTTTAAGGGCATAAGAATTCAAACTTTGAAAATTGCTACATTTTCGCCAAAATTTCCATATTTTTTTTTCACAAATAAAGGCAAGTTGTTTAGAAGAAATTTTACCACTATCACGAAGTACAATATGCCATGAAAAAACAATGTCAGAATCAGTGGGATCCATTGACGCGTTACAGAGTTAGAATCACTTAAAGTGCCAGAATTGTAAAATGTGGCTTGGTCATTAAGGTGAAAATTTACTCTGTCACTAAGAGGTTAAGAAATCGTCATTGGAAAAATATAAACAAATGCAATCACATCTGCTTGAATACCTTTTGTATTTTGCTAAAAAAAAAAGTACTAAGAATTGACGGATCCTGTTAATCAATGGATGTGCATAAAAATTAAAATGGAGATGAAAAGGAGGTTTTGCTAAAATGATGATGAGATGCTTTTGTTTTTTTTCATGTTACTGATTGTTAACTCTTCCTGCAGGATAAACAACTGTGTTGGAGAAGATAACCACTGGCTGTTTCTGCAGCTTTGTTTTTATACACAGCTCCTTAGTGGCTATACTCTCATTCTAGATTTCTGCCACTACTATTACTTTTTACCACTAAAAGCCATCAACTGGGTATGTGTTTTATTTTTTAATTTCCTATGTCTGAATACACTTTAAAAAAAAAAAAGTAGTTATTTTGAAATTTAGAAAACAAGACATAAGTGTGTAATAGAGGCCATTCCAAAAAGCTGACAAGTCTCCCGCTGGGAGATCGTTGGTCGCTGGGAATGATCAGGACCTTTTTTTTGGTCGCTGATCACCCGCTGTCATCGCTGAATCGGCATGTGTGACGCCGATCCAGCGATGTGTTCACTGGTAACCAGGGTAAACATCGGGTTACTAAGCGCAGGGCAGCGCTTAGTAACCCGATATTTACCCTGGTTACCATTGTAAAAGAAAAAAAAAAAACCGTACATACTCACATTCCTGTCACATCCCCCGGCGTCAGCTTCCCACACTGCCTGTCAGCGCCGGCCGGCCGTAAAGCAGAGCACAGCGGTGACGTCACCGCTCTGCTTTACAGCCGGCACTGACACAGTGCAGGGAAGCTGATGCTGGAGGACGTGACAGGAATGTGAGTATGTAGTGTTTTGTTTTTTTGTTTTTTTTTACTTTTACAATGGTAATCAGGGTAAACATCGGGTTACTAAGCGCAGCCCTGCGCTTAGTAACCCGATGTTTACCCTGGTTACCCGGGGACTTCGACATCGTTGGTCGCTGGAGAGAGCTGTGTGACAGCTCTCCAGCGACCACACAACGACTTACCAACAATCACGGCCAGGTCGTATTGCTGGTCGTGATCATTGGTAAATCGTTTAGTGTAACGGTACCTTAAGAGTATGCAGATACTAACCATGTATAGTGTGTTTTTTAAATTTAGGTGGTGACATTTTTTTTGAAAATTTGTGCAACTATTTTTAATTTTTGTCGCCATTTTCCAAGATTCATAAAGTTTTGTTTTTTGTTTTTTTTCGTTATCTGGGGATTATTTTTTGTGCCCTGAGTTTATTTTTATTGATACCATTTTTGGGTAGATACAATATTTTGATTGCTCCTTATTGCATTTTATTGCAATGTTGCGATGGCCCCAAAAAATAATTTTGGCAATCCAATATTTTTATTTCTGTTTCTCATTATGCTGTTTACCGATTAGATTAATTTTATTTTATATTGTGATCTGAAACTTCTAAACACAGCAATGCCAAATGTGTGGGGTTTTTTTTGTTTTTTTTAATGGTGCAAAAGGGGTGATTTGACTTTTTTTCATATTTTTAAAAACTTTTTTTTACTGTGTTCAATAGTTTCCTCAGGAGACTTGAAGCTGCGATCGTCCAGTCTCTCGTGCTATACACAGCAGGGCATCAGCACTGCTATGTATACCAGAAATTGCGATCTCCTATGAGGATCGTAATGACAGGTACGGGGGTTGTCAGCAGACTCCCATGTTGGCGCATGTTAAATCCTGCTGTCGGTCATTGACAATGGGATTTAGCTGATTAACAGTCGTGGGCAGAGCACCACTCCATTTATTATCGGCTCATTCAGGCACTTGATGGCTGATTACGTCAGCCATCAAGTGCCGACAAAGATGTGGGCTTGGCGTGCAAGCCCACAGCATAGGCAGGGACACTGCGTTTGATGTACATGTACATCACAGGTAGTGACAGGGTTAAAGGGATTGCATCAGCATAGAGTAACTGTTCAAACTAAGTACCGCCGCACGGTGTGATAAATAAGGTAAGGGAACCTGTCACCAGTTTTTTGGCTTATAAACTATTCCCATCACTTTTTAAGATCATAAAAATGGTATTTCTGCAACCCCTTTTATGTTCTTAGATATGCCCCTGCATACATCAGAAAGTGTTTTCTACTTGCCCTGTGCTGCATGTAAATTGCGCCATCCTGTCCGATGGGTGTTTACAAATTGCGATCAATGTCACCTCGGTCCCTTCAAACGTCACCTCTTTTAACTGCATGTACGTGGATGACGTTGGTCATCCACATAGTGCTGAAGTCTCATGCCTGTGCAATGGAATCACTGGCTGTTCAATAGGTCACAGTGAGACGCGCTTGCTCAGTGCTCTGATTCCATTGCGCAGGCGCAAGCCTACAGCACTACGTGGATAACGGAGAGACGTCACACACATGCAGTTAAGAGGCGGCACTTGAAGGTGCTATGGCGGCGCAGATTATAATCTGGAAATGCCATTGGACTCTGCTGCACTATTTACACCTGCTTGTCTACCTTCCTTCTACTTTGAATGTTTTGGCTTCATAGAGCCAGACAAAGGTGGAGATAGATGCAAACCGAGCAGGTGCATAGCTGCCTTTTATTATTTTTGGTTTGAACAGTCAATCTTTGCTGACTGTTCCATCCTGCTATATGTGGCCCCCATCCACCATCCTGCTATATGTGGCCCCCATCCACCATCCTGCTATATGTGGCCCCATCCACCATCCTGCTATATGTGGCCCCATCCACCATCCTGCTATGTGTTGCCCCCATCCACTATCCTGCTATATGTGGCCCCCATCCATTTTGTTATATGTGGCCACCATACACCATTTTGCTATATGTGGCGCCCATCGACCACTATGCTATATGTGGCGCCCATCGACCACTATGCTATATGTGGCGCCCATCGACCATTATGCTATATGTGGCCCCCATACACCATCCTCCTATATGTGGCCCCCATCCACCATCCTGCTATATGTGGCCCCCACCCACCATCCACCTATGTGTCCTCCATCCATCATTCTGCTATATGTGGCCCTCATCCACTATTCTGCTATATGTGGCCCCATCCACCATTTTGCTGTATGTGGCGCCCATTGACCATTATGCTATATGTGGTTCCATCCACCATTATGCTGTATGCGGCCCCCATCCACCATCCTGGTATACGTGGCCCCCATCCACCATCGTGGTATACGTGGCCCCCATCCACCATCGTGGTATACGTGGCCCCCATCCACCATCCTGGTATACGTGGCCCCATCCACCATCCTGGTATACGTGGCCCCCATCCACCATCCTGGTATAATGTGGTCCCCTTCCACCATCCTGGTATATAGGGCCGCCATCCTGGTATACGGGGCCCCAATCAAGCTGTACACATAAAAAGAATAATCAATTCTACTTATCTTTTGTCCACTCCCTCGCAGCAGCGTCTTGTTCTAATGCAGGCAGCGCATTTTAGCATGTAACAGCGCATGACGTCACTGCCGTGCATCCTCACGCTGAGGTCACCTGCCGGGATACTTAATGCTCCCCACGCTCGGGATTATAGGCGTGGGGAGCAGTGAATATTAATTTTCTTTAATAGCAGGCACACTGTTCTAGCCGCAGACGCGGGCTTCCTGCAGCATCTTGGAGATCACGTGTGCCCACTATTAAAGAGAATTAATATTCACTGCTCTCCACTCCCATGAATGTGGAGATAAGTGAATATTCTTTCTCTTTAATAGCGGGCACCATGATCGCCCAGCCACTGCAGGAAGCCGGCGGCTGCAGTTAACACTGCTCGCTATTAAACAGAATGAATATTCACTTCTCTCCACACCAATGGCAGTGTAGAGCAGTGAATATTCCTTCTGTTTAATAGCAGGCACACGTGATCACCCAGAGGCTGCAGCTAACACTATGCTATAAAAAAAAAAAATAAAAATGATATATATATTTATTCACTGCTCTACACGCCCATAGTCCCTCCCACCTCTCGGCTTCAGTGCATAGAGGTGGGCGAGACTATGGGCATGGATAGCAGTTAATATTAATTTTCTTTAACGGCCAGAACAGTGTTAGCAGCAGCAGCAGCAGTCGGCTGCTGCCAGTTGTGACCCTGGCATACTACTTCAAATGGGCCCATAATGTAGGATCCAAATACCGAGGATATCATGAGGGTGTAAATGAAGCTGTAGAGCAGCTTCCTCAGGGGAAATCAAAAAAATATTATTTATGTGAAGGTGTGCTTAGCTACTGTAATGCTCTTTTGTTTGTTGTATATCATATTGCTTACTGATATAGCACCCCTCATGTTTGGCTGTGGATCTAAATCTTTATCTGTTCTATACAACGAAGCTGCACTCATGAGATTTAATCTCTCTATAGCTTGTGTTTAGTTCTCAGTCATACAAAGTCACATGTGAACTTTGAACTTTGAATTGAATTCTGAACTTTGAATTGAACTTTGTTTCAATTATTTTCTAAAGAAGACTAAAATGACAGATGCCATGCCACTTGTAGCCTTTCTCCTAATGGGGAACAATTGAAGTTTGCAACATCTATTGCTGCTCATTGACTACTTTGGTTTCATTGAAGTGTACTCCCAGGTAAAACCAGGACTGAACCATGAAACGAAGTGAGATAAGAAACCAACATTTCAACAGGCGTAATGCTCCCACAGCATTATTATGCATTTGCTTTAATTTCATCTTATCTGGTCCTTGCAGGATTTATTTGTATTTAGACATGAACTGGCACTTCTTCGAATATCAACGTTTATGGGCATTGTCATGTTTGGAGGAATGTGTAGTTTGTTCTACACCCAGGTTGTTGGCATACTAACGGTAAGAACCTGTGTGTTTTCTACTCTTTTTTTTGTCACGTCCCTGTTTTCATGTTACTTATTTAGAGTGTAAGACTATACAGTAACATCTTTCACTACCTTTCCTTTTGACTTGGGACATCCTGAGATGAGTGACACAAGATATCCTAAAATTGGTGTGCATGTACAAGATGGCAAACGTTAATGAACAAAAGTACAATTAAAAAAAATTTGGAGAGGGGTGGGAGGTGGAGTGCATTTTATAATCCGAAAAATGCAGTACTTGCTTGTTAAAGGCAAGATTATTTGTGGTAAAAAACAAGTGTAGAGTCTGGGTAATTCGATCATGATTCGAGTGATGATCCTTCCCCTTCTCCTCTAATGCTTGTGTATGCAGTTTGCCTAAGCAGATTATCCATGACCCAGATAAAGTAATTAGACTTTACCCAGATACTTGTATAGGATGGATTTGGAAATCCTATTTCCTAAAGTTTAAAAATGTCTCTTTCATCTTAATGTGACCAGATGTTTCAGCTGGGCTACATCCTTCACCCAGACTAATCTAGGGCCTAATTTTCAAGGCTTATCATGATTTGTTATACAGGCATGTAGAGAAGGAATATATGGCACTCCTGGTGAGTGATTCAGGTGCCCAAGTAAAGCCCCCGTCACACACAGCGACATCGCTAACGAGATCGCTGCTGAGTCACAAGTTTTGTGACGCAACAGCGACCTCAGTAGCGATCTCGCTATGTGTGACACGTAGCAGCGACCAGGCCCCTGCTGTGAGATCGCTGGTCGTGTCGGAATGGCCTGGACCGTTTTTTGATCGTTGAGGTCCCGCTGGGTAGCACACATCGCTGTGTTTGACACCTTACCAACGACCTCGTTGACAGGACGTCCCATTGAATCGTCATGAAATAGCATCGTTGTACAGGTCGCTATAGGTCGCCGCATCGCTGCTGCGTCGTTGGGGAGATCTCACTGTTTGACATCTCACCAGCGACCACATAGCGACGCCGCAACGATCCCTGACAGGTCGTATCGTTGTCTGGATCGCTTAAGCGTCGCTATGTGTGACGGGGCCTTAAGGTTCCAACCTGTAATCCAGTAGTAGCAATAAATCTGTTTAAAAGTTTATAAATTTCTGAGTGCCAAGTTTATTGCTACTATTGTTATACAGATAATATACATTATTTTATTAACCATTAACAAACTTCAAGAGGAAAAACCTATATCTGTTTGTCTATACAGTATATTTTTTTTTCCTTCAAAAACATCAGGTTCAGGAATTAGGCTGTGTTTTGTCTTGGTCGTTAAATCTATAAAATGTAAAGCCTCATTCTCTAAAATAGTATGTGTTTTAAACATCCCTTACCTCATCATAAATTGTTTAATTTAAGGTTGGAACTTCAGGGAGATTTTTGGACACGCCAATTAAAAAAAACAATTTGGTTTCCCAAACCCCATTTTTTAAAAATATTTACATCCTGCATATCCTACTAATTCTCCCTCTCTACCTCTAGACCACATTTCCCAAGAGACAGTTGTATGTGTCTGACAGCTCACACACTCTCTGTGCCCGTCCACTCCACCAGCAAAGCCCAGTCTACAGACTCCTATACTGTCTTAGACCTCCTTCACAAAAAAAACTGTGCTGGTGAGATCCATATGTGTGCCATCCATATGTATGTATTTGACATCCATGTGTCCGTTTGCTGTCTTCACATCAGTGTGACATCCATGTGCAGTCTGTGTGTCCGTATGACACTTACTTATCAGCGCGAACTGTACTGCTTTTCCCAGCCGTCACCTGCTGAAGGCAGCTCTCTTTATTGTCGCTTGGTCTCCCTGAGATCAGCGCAACCAGGCGACAATGATGGGAATTGTATTCAGGTGCAGCTATGTCCCTCCTGTGTAAAATAAACAATTAAATTAAAAACATTGTGTGGGCTCCCGCGCAATTTTCGTAACCAGCAGAGGGAAAGCCTGGCTGGGAGCTGATGTTAATAATCTGGGAAAAGGGGCAATATCCCAAAAGGTTCCCAGTTGATTAACAGCTCACAGCTGTTTTCTTAGCCTTTCCTGGTAAATTTACGGGGACCTAAAAAACAAAACAAAAAAAAACGTAGAGTCCCCCTATAAATTCAAACCAGCAAAGGCTTAGACAGTGGGATGATATTAATAGCCTGGGAGGGAGCCAGAGGTCTTGCCACCCCTTCCAAGGCTACTAACATCAGCCCTCAGCCGCCCCAGAAATGGCGCGTCAATAAGATGCTCCAAATCTGGCCCTTAGCCTCTCTTGTCCCACTTGCCCTGTGACGGTGGCAAGTGGGGTAATAGGGTTGGGGGTTACCTTTGTATTGTCAGGTGATATCAATCCCAACAGTTGGTAATAAAGATGCGTCTATAAGACGCCCACATTACTATCGCCATAGTATTGAAATAAAAACACAGCAAACATTTAATCCTTTATTTTAAATTAAACAAAACACCTGGTTTTGCACATTTAAAAATAAAAAAAGTTATACTCCTCTTATGCCTAATCCATTGAAGCCCTTGTCCCCCGTAAAAACTTAAATAATAAACCACCATATCCTTCACCTTTCAGACGTGAAGATAATCCTCTGAAGCCCATATCCCCTGTAAAAAACAAAAATAATGATCATATTTCTCACCTGTTCGATGTGAAGATAATCCATACTGTCCCACGCCGTAATCCATCTCTGATATCTGATATTCAACATGATCGGTGCCGTCATGCGACAGTCCATGCTGAAAAGCAGGACACAATGAGCTTCTGTGAGTGAGCTGCCCAATTAACTGTGGTGACCTCAATGAGATCACTGTGAGAAAATTCTCACGGTGCTAGTGGTGAGCTCATTGAGGTCACCGCAGTTCATTGTCCCGGGTCAAGTGAAGTTTGCCGGGGAACGCACCTTCAGTGACCTGCTGTAACCTCTTTGACGTCACCACTCGTCATTGAAGCTGCGCTCGCCACACCTCATTGTCTCATGGTTTTCAACCTGGAAGGTAGCATCATTCCACTGCTCACGTTGTAAACCAGATATCTGAGATGGATTACGGCATGTGACAGTATGGCTTATCTTCACTTTGGACACGTGAGCGATATGGTTGTTTATTTGAAATAAAGGATTTTTTTCTTGCTGTGTGTTTATTTCCAAGCTTACTATGGGGTTAATATTGGGGGTGTCTTATAGACACCTCTCCATTACTAACCCCTGGGCTTGATGTCACCTGACAATGCAAGGCTGACAATGCAAGGCTGACAATACAAGGCTGACAACACCACAAATATTACCCTACTTGCCACCGCACCAGGTCAAGTGGAAAGAGCGAGGCTAAGTGCCAGATTTGGCACATCTTATGGATGCGCGATTTCTGGGGCGGCTGACGGCTGATGTTGATAGCCTGGGGTGGGCAATATCTATGATCCCTTTCAAGGCTATTAATATCAACCCACAGCTGTCTGTTTAGCCTTTGCTGATTTGTATTTATAGGTGGACCCTACGTAATTTTTTTTTCTTCCTGGGATAGCCATAAATTCACTAGTAATGGCTAAGCAAATAGCTGTGAGATGTTATTAAAGGGAACCTGTCACCCCCAAAATCGAAGGTGAGCTAAGCCCACCGGCATCAGGGGCTTATCTACAGCATTCTGAAATGCTGTAGATAAACCCCCGATGTATCCTGAAAGATGAGAAAAAGAGGTTAGATTATACTCACCCAGGGGCGGTCCCGGTATGATGGGCGTCGCAGTCCGGTCCAGGGCCTCCCATCTTCTTACGATGACGTTTTCTTCTTCTATTCATGCTCCGGCGCAGGCGTACTTTGTCTGCTGTGTTGAGGGCAGAGCAAAGTACTGCAGTGCGCAGGTTCCGGGCCTCTCTAACCTTTCCCAGCGCCTGCACACTGCAGTACTTTTGCTCTGCCCTCAACAGGGCAGACAAAGTACGCTGGAGCCGCAGAGTGACTACAAGAAGAGGATGTCATCATAAGAAGATGGGACGCCCCGGACCGCGATGCCTATCGGACCGGACCGCAGCAGGAACGCCCCTTGGGGGTGACAGGTTACCTGTAATAGCCTGGGAACTTTATGGGGTATTATCCCTTTTTCAAAATTATGAACATCAGTCCCCAGCTGTGGGTTTTCCTTTTCTGGTTGTGAAAATAGTTCGGCAGCCCATGCAGTTTTACCGTATATACTCGAGTATAAGCCGAGATTTTGAGCCCATTTTTTTTTTAGACTGAAAGTGCCCCTCTCTGCTTATACTCGAGTTATTGTCCATAGGGGAGGAGCCGCATATTCATTACTTTAATAAGCGCTAACGGTGACCGCTCAATACAGGAAGAAGCTGTCAGAGACCGGAGATGCAAGGACCGCGCCAGGAGCAGGTGAGTATAATGGGGAGCGGGAGCACTGCGCGATATTCACCTTTACTCGCTCCGGGCGCCGCTCCGTCTTCCGCGTCCTCTACAGTGACGCTCAGGTCAGAGGTTGCGATGACGTGGTTACTGCGCGCCCTCTGCCTGAACGTTAGTGCAGAGGAGGAGGAAGACACAGCGGCGCCGGAACGAGGACCAGTGAGTATTGTAAGTGCCGGGGCCTGAGCCACGAGAGGGGAGTGTGTCATTTTTTCTTTTTAATTGCAGCAACAGCATATGGGGCAAATATCTCTATGGAGCATCTTATGGGGCCATACTCAATGTTTGTGCAGCACTATATGGGGCAAATATCTGTATGGAGCATCTTATGGGGCCATAATCAACGTTTGTGCAGCATTATATGGGGCAAATATCTTTATGGAGCATCTTATGGGGCCATAATCAACATTTGTGCAGCATTATATGGGGGCAAATATCTCTGGAGCATCTTATGGGGCCATAATCAACATTTGTGCAGCATTATATTGGGCAAATGTGTCTATGGAGCATCTTATGGGGCCCTTATTAACCTTTATTCAGTACTGTATGGGGAAAATGTGTCTATGGGGCATCTTATGTGGCCATTATTAACCTTTGTGCAGCATTATATGGGGAATATTTTAATATGGAGCATCTTATGGGGTCCATCATGAACTGTATGGAGCATCTTATGGGGCCCATCATGAACTGATATCTCAATTAATTTTACTTTTATTGGTGTCTATTTTTATTTTTTAAATTTACCGGTAGCTGCTGCATTTTCCACCCTAGGCTTATACTCGAGTCATTAAGTTTTCCCAGTTTTTTGTGGCAAAATTAGGGGGGTCGGCTTATACTCGGGTTGGCTTATACTCGAGTATTTAGGGTATTAAATTTAATTCTTTATTTTACACAGAAGGTACACAGCTACTGCTGAATACAACTACCATCATTTTCTCATTGTCGCGCTGATCTCAGTGCGAGCAGGAGACAATGATGTGAGCTGCCTTCAGCCGCCTGCGCCTGTGAACAGTGCGAACTGTACTGCTTCCCATGCGCCGGTACGTGTCACACTGATAACAAACGGATGTCATCACTGTGCAGCACGTATTTTGTCAGTGCTGTGCAAAAATAAAACTGATTTGTCTGCGTGTTTCTCACACGTTACACAGTCCATGTGAAAAACCTGACATGTGCGCACCACCATTGAATAGAATGCGGCGTCCATATTTGCAGCCCTTAAAAAATGGACCGCATATGGACATGAAAAACGGACGTGTGAAGAAGCCCTCAAGATGGATAAATTGCTGCACACAGTTAGTTTCTCCTTCCTAGAATTCCATCCACTCCACCTAGTATGTGCTATCCTGACACTCTCCTGCAGTCAGCAATATTACAAATGCTGGCACTGACACCACACTGCCTCCATGTATTATAGGGAAGCAATGAGTCAAATAATGTATTAATTTATTATGATGTAATCTAGCAGTCTGGAACAGCAAGCACCAACCTCTCTGGCTAAAGTCACAAGCTTATAAGATTACTTTCTTTGTGTGTAGCCTGCAATATGCTCTCCCTCCCTGTGAAACTTGTGGAGGATCACAGGCCATTTCCACCATGAAATCACCATTCAGAGCACACTGTAGAGCTGCTGGCTGGGCCTTTTAATTAAAGCACAGACAGGAAATCTCTGCCTTAAATTGACTGTAGCAGGACATAAGAAGCTGGAGGTCGCATCACCACCTGGGACAGCTCTGAACAAAACCGGACTTTTTCTGCAGGAAATCCGCATGCGTTTTTTGCACTTTTTTTGTGGATTTTTCAGGTTTTTTTCCAGAGCTTCCCAATGCAATAAATAACGGCAAAAACGAAAAAAAATCAGCAAAATGAATGAACATGCTGCGTTTTTTACTGCAATGTGTTTTTTTCATGGAAAAAAGCGCAGCATGTGCAGAAAAATTGCAGAATGCATTAAAAATGATGGGATGCTTATGTATACTTTTTTTAGCGTTTTTTTTCAGCGGCTAACGGATGAAAAAACGTGAAAAAAAATCCTGAAAGTGTGCACATAGCCTACAGTGCTTTAACCCCTTAGCGACCGCCGATACGCCTTTTAACGGCGGCCGCTAAGGGTACTTAAACCACAGCGCCGTTAATTAACGGCACTGTGGAAAAAGTGTATAGCGCCCCCCAGAGGCCGAATTTCTCCGGGGTCTCGGCTGCCGGGGGTAGCCGAGACCCCAGAGAACATGATTCGGGGGGTTTTTTACCCACCCCGCATTTGCGATCGCCGGTAATTAACCGTTTACCGGCGATCGCAAAAAAAAAAAAAAAAAAGCGCGATTTGCGTTGTGTTTCTCTTCCCTCTAATGTGATCGGACATTAGAGGGGAGAGAAATAGGGTCCCCCGAGCCCCCCACGGTACCTAATGTACCGGTGAAGGTGCCCCCCCCCGGTCCCCCGACCCTCCTCCTTCCGGTGCGGGCTCTAAAATGGCGGGCGCAAGTGCAGATGCGCCCGCCAAAACCTAGCTTCCCCCGGTGTATTGGGGTCGGTTTTTACCGACCCCTGGAGCGATCGCAATCCCGGGGGTCTTTACAGACCCCCGGGGTTGCGATCGCTGCAAATAGTTTGTGAAAAAAAAATGCTTTGCATTTCTCTCCCCTCTGATGTGATCGCACATCAGAAGGGAGAGAAATAGAGCCCCCGAGCCCCCCACCATACCGCCTGCACATCAGTGCTCCTGTCCCCGGTCCTCAGCCCACGGCTCCTGGCCCCCCTTCTTCTTCTCTGCTGGAAGAAAATGGCGGGCGCATGCGCAGTGCGCCTGCCATGATCTGCCAGCAGAGACCCAGCAACCTATGAGAATTTTCTCATTGGCTGCTGGGTTTTGATTACTGTAATATGTCCAATTACAGTGATCAAAACCCCTGATATTTGATAAACATGGCAGCACTTGGGCTGTACCTTTCTCTTCTCTCCTTGTAGTTGTTCTAGGAGAGAAGAGAGAGAGACTACAGTTCAAGTGCTGCCCTGTCGGTTACAAAAAACATAATATCTGCCTCCGCCAGCATCCAATTTACCCACCCCCGTTCTCCGTAATCCCTGCATCATCAGCAGAGGATTATAAAAAAAAAAAAGAAAAATTATAATTTTTTTTTTAAATTTTTTGTTAGGGTTAGGGGAGGAATTAGATAAAATGGCCCGCAGAACTTTTAGCGCGGAGCAAGCTTACAGCCTGCTTTGCTCCGGCAGCGAAACAGATTCTGCCCCTGAAGTTGAGCAGTTTTCAGACAGTGATGACGACTCTTCCTCCACGGGATCCCCCAGCCCGGTGGTAGCGGAGTCGGTCGTCACTGCTGAAGCTTCAGAGGCAGGACCAAGTACCGCAGTCCCCCCACCGCTGTGGTATAATGACACCTCATTTTCCCCTCAAATTCCCCCTTTTTCTGCAGTCCCTGGAATAAAAGTAGATGTCGCCAATTTTACCCCCATTGATTTTTTTGAAATTTTCATTAGCCCCGAAGTCCTGCAATTAATCGTCCACCAAACAAATCTATATGCCCGGCAATATATTTCCCAAAAACCCACTGCCTTTCATTCCCGTTCCTGGATCCCCACAAATGTCCCTGAAATAAAAAAATTCTTAGGCCTCACCCTGAATATGGGTATAGTAAAAAAAAAACCACTCTCCGCTCTTACTGGGCAACAAAAGCTGTCCACTGCACCCCTGTATTTGCAGCCATCATGTCCCGAGCCCGTTACGAAGCCCTGATGAGATTCCTCCACTTCAATGACAATTCCCAAGCTCTCCCAAGAACTGACCCCAACTACGATCGGCTAAATAAATTAAGACCCCTAATTTCCCTCCTAAAAACTTCCTTTCTAAATTCCTATACCCCAGAGCAAAATATGGCAGTCGACGAGTCCTTGATGAGCTACAAGGGCCGTCGGTTATTCCGCCAATTTATTCCCTCCAAGAGAGCCAAATACGGCGTAATATTATATAAAGCTTGCGAGAGCTCATCAGGGTACACGTCCACCTTCCTAATTTATGAAGGTAGGGACCGCCAAATAAACTCCCCAAACTGCCCCCAGACAATTGGTATCCCAGGCAAAATTGTCTTGGAGCTAATGACGCCCTTTCTCAATCAAGGGTACCACGTGTATACCGATAACTATTACACGAGTATCCCCCTATACAAATCCCTCCATGCTGCAAATACAGGGGCCTGTGGGACAGTGAGGAAAAACAGAGTGGGGTTTCCGTGTCCAGACGTTTGGAGAGGGGGGCGTCATTTTCACTTGCAAGCGACCAACTTCTTGCAGTGAAGTGGAAAGACAGGAAGGACGTCTATATGCTTTCCACACTGCATACGGACACCACTGTGACGGTCAGAGAGAGGGGTGCCACCAGGGACAAAGAAAAACCAGTCTGCGTCACAGACTATAACAGACATATGGGTGGCGTAGACCTGTCAGACCAGGTTCTGCAACCATACCTGGTCAAGAGGAAGACCAGGGCGTGGTATAAAAAGGTGGGAATCTATCTAATTCAGACTGCCACCTACAACAGCTTTGTCCTATATAAAAAATCTCAAGGACCGCTAACTTTCCTGCACTTTCAGGAAAAAGTAGTAGAGAGCCTCATATTTGAGTCCATGGCACCGGGGGAAGCCTTCGACTCTGAGGATTCCCGGAGACTGTCAGAACGCCATTTTCCTCACCCTGTCCCTGTCACTCCCACCCAAAGGTATCCTCAAAAAAGGTGCCGAGTTTGCAGAAAGCATGGCAGGCGGAGTGATTCCCGATTCTATTGCCCCACATGCCCATCCCAACCAGGCCTTTGTATCTCCCACTGTTTTGAGACCTACCACACCACCTACAATTATTAGTTTGCTTTTTTTCAATAATTTTTATTTTCTGCTTAGTGGCCCCAGTAGTACAATTTGGAACAATTGATAAATAATATTTTAACCCCTTCATGACCCAGCCTATTTTGACCTTAAAGACCTTGCCGTTTTTTGCAATTCTGACCAGTGTCCCTTTATGAGGTAATAACTCGGGAACGCTTCAACGGATCCTAGCGGTTCTGAGATTGTTTTTTCGTGACATATTGGACTTCATGTTAGTGGTAAATTTAGGTCAATAAATTCTGTGTTTATTTGTGATAAAAACGGAAATTTGGCGAAAATTTTGAAAATTTCGCAATTTGCACATTTTGAATTTTTATTCTGTTAAACCAGAGAGTTATGTGACACAAAATAGTTAATAAATAACATTTCCCACACGTCTACTTTACATCAGCACAATTTTGGAAACAAAATTTTTTTTTGCTAGGAAGTTATAAGGGTTAAAATTTGACCAGCGATTTCTCATTTTTACAACGAAATTTACAAAACCATTTTTTTTAGGGACCACCTCACATTTGAAGTCAGTTTGAGGGGTCTATATGGCTGAAAATACCCAAAAGTGACACCATTCTAAAAACTGCACCCCTCAAGGTGCACAAAATCACATTCCAGAAGTTTATTAACCCTTCAGGTGCTTCACAGCAGCAGAAGCAACATGGAAGGAAAAAATGAACATTTAACTTTTTAGTCACAAAAATGATCTTTCAGCAACAATTTTTTTATTTTCCGAATGGTAAAAAGAGAAACTGAACCACGAAAGTTGTTGTCCAATTTGTCCTGAGTACGCTGATACCTCATATGTGGGGGTAAACCACTGTTTGGGCGCACGGCAGGGCTTGGAAGGGAAGGAGCGCCATTTGACTTTTTGAATGAAAAATTGGCTCCACTCTTTAGCGGACACCATGTCACGTTTGAAGAGCCCCCGTGTGCCTAAAAATTGGAGCTCCCCCACCAGTGACCCCATTTTGGAAACTAGACGCCCCAAGGAACTTATCTAGATGCATAGTGAGCACTTTAAACCCCCAGGTGCTTCACAAATTGATCCGTAAAAATGAAAAAGTACTTTTTTTTCACAAAAAAATTATTTTAGCCTCAATTTTTTCATTTTCACATGGACAACAGGATAAAATGGATTCTAAAATTTGTTTGGCAATTTCTCCTGAGTACACCGATACCTCACATGTGGGGGTAAACCACTGTTTGGGCACATGGTAAGGCTCAGAAGGGAAGGAGCGCCATTTGACTTTTTGAATGGAAAATTAGCTCCAATTGTTAGCGGACACCATGTCGCATTTGGAGCGCCCCTGTGTGCCTATGCAATGGAGCTCCCCCACAAGTGACCCCATTTTGGAAACTAGACCCCCCAAGGAACTTATCTAGATGCATACTGAGCACTTTAAACCCCCAGGTGCTTCACAGAAGTTTATGATGCAGAGCTATGAAAATAAAAAATAATTTTTCTTATCTCAAAAATGATTTTTTAGCCTGGAATTTCCTATTTTGCCAATGGTAATAGGAGAAATTGGACCACAAATGTTGTTGTCCAGTTTGTCCTGAGTACGCAGATACCCCATATGTGGGGGTAAACCACTGTTTGGGCGCACGGCAGGGCTCAGAAGGGAAGGCACGCCATTTGGCTTTTTAAATGGAAAATTAGCTCCAATCATTAGCGGACACCATGTTGCGTTTGGAGAGCCCCTGTGTGCCTAAACATTGGAGATCCCCCACAAATGACCCCATTTTGGAAACTAGACCCCCAAAGGAACTAATCTAGATGTGTGGTGAGCACTTTGAACCCTCAAGTGCTTCACAGAAGTTTATAACGCAGAGCCATGAAAATAAAAAATTTCTTTTCTCAAAAATGATTTTTTAGCCCGCAATTTTTTATTTTCCCAAGGGTAACAGGAGAAATTTGACCCCAAAAGTTGTTGTCCAGTTTCTCCTGAGTAAGCTGATACCCCTTGTGTGGGGGTAAACCACTGTTTGGGCACACGTCGGGGCTCAGAAGGGAAGAAGTGACTTTTGAAATGCAGACTTTGATGGAATGGTCTGCGGGCGTCACGTTGCGTTTGCAGAGCCCCTGGTGTGCCTAAACAGTAGAAACCCCCCACAAGTGACCCCATTTTGGAAACTAGATCCCCAAAGGAACTTATCTAGATATGTGGTGAGCACTTTGAACCCCCAAGTGCTTTACAGAAGCTTATAACGCAGAGCCGTGAAAATAATAAATACGTTTTCTTTCCTGAAAAATAATTTTTTAGCCCAGAATTTTTTATTTTCCCAAGGGTTACAGGAGAAATTGGACCCCAAAAGTTGTTGTCCAGTTTCTCCTGAGTACGCCGATACCCCATATGTGGGGGTAAACCACTGTTTGGGCGCACGTCGGTGCTCAGAAGGGAAGTAGTGACTTTTGAAATGCAGACTTTGATGGAATGGTCTGCGGACGTCACGTTGCGTTTGCAGAGCCCCTGGTGTGCCTAAACAGTAGAAACCCCCCACAAGTGACCCCATTTTGGAAACTAGACCCCCCAAGGAACTTATCTAGATATGTGCTGAGCACTTTGAACCCCCAAGTGCTTCACAGACGTTTACAACGCAGAGCCGTGAAAATAAAAAATCATTTTTCTTTCCTCAAAAATGATGTTTTAGCAAGCAATTTTTTATTTTCTCAAGGGTAACAGGAGAAATTGGACCCCAGTAATTGTTGCGCAGTTTGTCCTGAGTATGCTGGTACCCCATATGTGGGGGTAAACCACTGTTTGGGCACACGTCGGGGCTCGGAAGTGAGGGAGCACCATTTGACTTTTTGAATACAAGATTGGCTGGAATCAATGGTGGCGCCATGTTGCGTTTGGAGACCCCCTGATGTGCCTAAACAGTGGAAACCCCTCAATTCTAACTCCAACACACCCCTAAACCTTATCCCAACTGTAGCCATAACCCTAATCACAACCCTAACCCCAACACACCCCTAACCACAACCCTAATTCCAACCCAACCCTAACCCTAAGGCTATGTGCCAACGTTGCGGATTCGTATGAGATTTTTCAGCACCATTTTTGAAAAATCCGCGGGTAAAAGGCACTGCGTTTTACCTGCGGATTTTCCGTGGATTTCCAGTGTTTTTTGTGCGGATTTCACCTGTGGATTCCTATTGAGGAACAAGTGTAAAACGCTGCGGAATCCGCACAAAGAATTGACATGCTGCGGAAAATACAACACAGCGTTTCCGCGCGGTATTTTCCGCACCATGGGCACAGCGGATTAGGTTTTCCATATGTTTACATGGTACTGTAAACCTGAAGGAACACTGCTGCGAATCCGCAGCCAAATCCGCACCGTGTGCACATAGCCTAATTCTAAAGGTATGTGCACACGCTGCGGAAAACGCTGCGGATCCGCAGCAGTTTCCCATGAGTTTACAGTTCAATGCAAACCTATGGGAAACAAAAATCGCTGTACACATGCTGCAGAAAAACTGCACGGAAACGCAGCGGTTTACATTCCGCAGCATGTCGCTTCTTTCTGCGGATTCCGCAGTGGTTTTACAACTGCTCCAATAGAAAATCGCAGTTGTAAAACCGCAGTGAAATGCGCAGAAAAACCGTGGTAAATCCACAGCGGTTTAGCACTGCGGATTTATCAAATCCTCTGCGGAAAAATCCGCAGAGGACCAGAATACGTGTGCACATCCCGAACCCTAACCCTACCCCTAACCCTAACCCTAGTTCTTACCCCAACCTTAGTGGGGAAAAATTTTTTTTTTTTTTTTATTGTCCCTACCTATGGGGGTGACAAAGGGGGGGGTCATTTACTATTTTTTTTATTTTGATCACTGAGATAGGTTATATCTCAGTGATCAAAATTCACTCTGGAATGAATCTGCCGGCCGGCAGATTCGGCGGGCGCACTGCGCATGCGCCCGCCATTTTGGAAGATGGCGGCGCCCGGGAAAGAAGACGGACACCGGCAGGCTCGGTAAGTATAAGGGGGGGGGGGGGGGGAGATCAGGGCACGGGGGGGGCGTCGGAGCACGGGGGGAGGCGTCGGAGCATGGATGAGGATCGGTGTGCGGGTGGATTGGAGCACGGGGTGGGGGATCGCTGTGCAGGGGGGTGGATCGGAGCACGGAGGGGGGGATCGCTGTGCGGGGGGGGATCGGAGCACGGGGGGGTTTCATTGGAGCACGGGGGGTGTGATTGGAGCACGGGGGGAGCGGACAGGAGGATGGGGGAGCGGAGCACTGGACGGAGGGGAGCGCTGCACAGATCGGGGGCTGGGGGGGGGCGATCGGTGGGGTGGGTGCACATTAGTATTTCCAGCCATGGCCGATGATATTGCAGCATCGGCCATGGCTGGATTGTAATATTTCACCAGTTTTTTAGGTGAAATATTACAAATCGCTCTGATTGGCAGTTTCACTTTCAACAGCCAATCAGAGCGATCGTAGCCACGAGGGGGTGAAGCCACCCCCCCTGGGCTAAACTACCACTCCCCCTGTCCCTGCAGATCGGGTGAAATGGGAGTTAACCCTTTCACCCGATCTGCAGGGACGCGATCTTTCTGTGACACAGCATATGCGTCACAGGTTGGATTGGCACCGACTTTCATGACGCATACGCTGTGTCACAGGTCGGGAAGGGGTTAATTAGTAGATCCCATTTTACCCCATTTCACAATTAATTCCAGAACTTGATCAATCCCATACCAAACTACTATCCCAACAAATTCTCGTCCACGTACCCACGTCTGTACGCTCTAGAGTGTGGACCCCACAAATGTTCTTGCAAAGTCAGGTCATCTGAAAATTCTACGACTCGATCAATCCCATACCAAACTACTATCCCAACAAATTCTCATCCACGTACCCACGTCTGTACGCTCTAGAGTGTGGACCCCACAAATGTTCTTGCAAAGTCAGGTCATCTGAAAATTCTACGACTCGATCAATCCCATACCAAACTACTATTCCAACAAATTCTCGTCCACGTACCTATGTCAATAAGCGTTAGAATGTGGACCCCAGAAATGATCTTGAAAAGTGAAATCATCTGAAAATGAATTCTAGGACTTGATTACTCACAAACATTTTTGACCATTTATCTAACTTTGACTGCTTTATGACTCTTGCTACACAAAACTTTGGCTTCCATTTATATTACTTATATTTATGTTGATGATACGGGCATGATCATTTTATTGTAGGATTTCTAAAAAAAATTAGGAAGTTCCGTACTTATACACTATGGGCTTTACTTTATGGTTCTTGCCGAACCTCTGGTACCGGACAATACTTTCTATAGAGAACTGGTTGTTTTGTGCATATAGCGGTTCTGACCTTGGCGGGTGGGAGCTTGCTATGGTGTACCACGTCTATTGGCACATTCGTCTCTCATATAGGGATTGATGGAGCTAAAAGGACGTTGTACGACCAGTCTCTGAAAGTGTCTGCCATTCTAGCCCTGATGGTGTTCTTTCATCTTTGGAACAAACTCCGCTTTGCCACTTAGTTGGCTGCATTTTCCTACACATTTTGCCCTTCATTCCAGTACAGTTTATTCTTCCTGCTACAATATACGCAAATGCAGGACAACTGTTTTGTTAGCAAGACCAATTTTATAGTCAGCCATTGTGTTTTAGGAGCATGCCTCCCTCTGTGAGTAATAATTCCTGGAAGGATTTTCTTTTTTGCTCAATGTCTCTAGAAGCTTTGAATGGGTCCTGGATCTTCAATTTCAAATAAAGCCAAATTTGTCACATTGTGCCCCTTTCTGTCCAAGCCCTGCCATTTGTCCAAACAGAACTTTTTGACTACATATGGGATATCGCTGCGCTCATAATAAAGTGGGTAACGAATTGTGGGGTCCACTTTTTGATGTTATTTCTGAAAAAGTGAGACATTCAGGTCTAAAACAAGATTCTCGTGGAAAAAAATGAATTTTTTCAATATGACGACCTAATGTTATCAAACTCTGTGTCATACATGTGGGTTCAAATTGCTCAATATACCCCTGATTAAAATCTTTGAGGGGTGTAGTTTCCAAAACGGGGTCAGTTGTGGGGGGTTTCTGCTGTTAGGCACATCTACAAACCCAAAATGGCGTCCGCTCTCACAATTAAGAGATTAAAAATTCAAACGGCGCTCCTTCCCTTCCAAGCTCCGCAGTGCGCCCAAACAGAGGTTTACCCCCACATACGGGGTATCGACATACTCAGGACAAATTGCACAACAACTTTTGGGAACCAATTTCTCTTGCTACCCTTAGGAAAATAAAAAATTGGGGGTGAAAAGATCATTTTTGTGAAAAAAAAAAATGATTTTTAATTTTTTCGGCTCTACGTTATAAACTTGTGTGAAGCACTTGGGTGTTCAAAGTGTTGACCACACACCTAAATAAGTTCCTTAGGGGGTCTAGTTTCCAAAATGGTGTCACTTGTGGGGGGTTTCCACTGTTTAGGCACATCAGCGGCTCTCCAAATGCGACATGGTGTCCGATCTCAATTCCAGAGAATTCTATGTTGAAAAAGTCAAATGGCGCTCCTTCCCTTCTGAGCTCTACTGTGCACCCAAACAGAGGTTTACCCTCACATATGGGGTATCGACATACTCAGGACAAATTGCACAACAACTTTTGGGGTCCAATTTGTCTTGCTACCCTTGGGAAAATAAAAAATTGGGGGTGAAAAGATCATTTTTGTGAAAAAAAAAATGATTTTTAATTTTTTCGGCTCTACGTTATAAACTTGTGTGAAGCACTTGGGTGTTCAGTGTTGACCACACACCTAGATAAGTTCCTTAGGGGGTCTAGTTTCCAAAATGGTGTCACTTGTGGGGGGTTTCCACTGTTTAGGCACATCAGCGGCTCTCCAAACGCGACATGGTGTCCGATCTCAATTCCAGGGAATTCTATGTTGAAAAAGCCAAATGGCGCTCCTTCCCTTCTGAGCTCTACTGTGCACCCAAACAGTGGTCCTTCCCCACATATGGGGTATCGGCATTCTCCGGACAAATTGCACAACAAATTATGTGGTTCATTTTCTTTTTTTACACTTGTGAAAATAAAAAAAATTGGTTCTGAAGTAAAATGTTTGTGAAAAAAAGTAAAATGTTCATTTTTTCCTTCCACATTGCTTCAGTTCCTGTGCAGCAACTGAAGGGTTAATAAACTTCTTGAATGTGGTTTTGCGCACCTTGAGGGGTGCAGTTTTTAGAATGGTGTCAATTTTGGGCATTTTCTGCCACATAGACCCCTCAAACTGACTTCAAATGTGAGGTGGTCCCTAAAAAAATGGTTTTGTAAATTTTGCTGTAAAAATAAAAAATTGCTGGTCAAATTTTAACCCTTATAACTCCCTAATAAAAAAAAAATGTATTCCAAAATTGTGCTGATGTAAAGTAGACATATGGGAAATGTTATTTATTGACCATTTTGTGTGACATATCTCTTTGATGTAAGGGAATAAAAATTCAAATTTTGAAAATTGCTAAATTTTCAAAATTTTCGCCATATTTCCGTTTTTTTAATAAATAATCGCAAGTAATATCGAAGAAATGTTACCACTAACATGAAGTACAATATGTCACGAAAAAACAATCTCAGAATCAGCGGGATCCGTTGAAGCGTTCCAGAGTTATAACCTCATATAGTGACAGTGGTCAGAATTGCAAAAATCGGCTTGGTCATTAACCCCTTCCCGACCTTTGACGCATACGCTGCGTCATGAAAGTCGGTGCCATTCCGACCCATGACGCAGCATATGCGTCATGGAAAGATCGCGTCCCTGCAGATCGGGTGAAAGGGTTAACTCCCATTTCACCCGATCTGCAGGGACAGGGGGAGTGGTAGTTTAGCCCAGGGGGGGTGGCTTCACCCCCTCATGGCTACGATCGCTCTGATTGGCTGTTGAAAGTGAAACTGCCAATCAGAGCGATTTGTAATATTTCACCTAAAAAAACTCCACTCCTCCGATCGCCCCCCCAGCCCCCCGATCTGTGGTCTGCTCCCATCGGTCCTGTGCTCCGCTCCCCCGTCCTCCTGCCCGCTCCCCCCGTGCTCCAATCACACCCCCCGTGCTCCAATCACACACCCCCGCACTCCGATCCCCCCCCCCCGCACAGCGGTCCCCCCCGCACAGCGATTTCCCCCCCCCCCCCCCCCCCCCGTGCTCCGATCCACCCGCCCGCACAGCGATCCCCCACTCCGTGCTCCAATCCACCCCCCCGTGTTCCGGTCCACCCTCCCCCCGTGCTCCGACGCCCCCCCCCCCCGTGCCCTGATCTCCCCCCCTTATACTTACCTGGCCTCCCGGGGACCGTCCGTCTTCTTTCCTGGGCGCCGCCATCTTCCAAAATGGCATGCGCATGTGCAGTGCGCCCGCCGAATCTGCCGGCCGGCAGAGTCGTTCCAGAGTGAATTTTGATCACTGAGATATAACCTCTCAGTGATCAAAATAAAAAAAAAAAAAAGTAAATGACCCCCCCCCCCCCCCCCCTCTTTGTCACCCCCATAGGTAGGGACAATAAAAAATTTTTTTTTTTTTTCCACTAAGGTTGGGGTAGGGTTAGGGGTAGGGTTAGGGTTTCGGTATGTGCACACGTATTCTGTTCCTCTGCGGATTTTTCCGCTGCGGATTTGATAAATCCGCAGTGCTAAACCGCTGCGTATTTATGGCGGATTTACCATGTTTTTTCTGCGCATTTCAATGCGGTTTTACAACTGCGATTTTCTATTTGAGCAGTTGTAAAACCGCTGCGGAATCCGCAGAAAGAAGTGACATGCTGCGGAATGTAAACCGCTGCGTTTCCGTGCAGTTTTTCTGCAGCATGTGTACAGCGATTTTTGTTTCCCATAGGTTTGCATTGAACTGTAAACTCATGGGAAACTGCTGCGGATCCGCAGCGTTTTCCGCAGCGTGTGCACATACCTTTAGAATTAGGCTATGTGCACACGGTGCGGATTGGCCGCTGCGGATCCGCAGCAGAGTTCCATCAGGTTTACAGTACCATGTAAACATATGGAAAGCCAAATCCGCTGTGCCCATGGTGCGGAAAATACCGCGCGGGAACGCTGCGTTGTATTTTCCGCAGCATGTCAATTCTTTGTGCGGATTCCGCAGCGTTTTACACCTGTTCCTCAATAGGAATCCGCAGGTGAAATCCGGACAAAAAACACTGGAAATCCGCGGTAAATCCGCAGGTAAAACGCAGTGCCTTTTACCCGCGGATTTTTCAAAAATGGTGCTGAAAAATCTCATACGAATCCGCAACGTTGGCACATAGCCTTAGGGCTAGGGTTGGGTTGGAATTAGGGTTGTGGTTAGGGTTAGGGGTGTGTTGGGGTTACGGGTGTGTTGGGGTTAGGGTTGTGATTAGGGTTACGGCTACAGTTGGGATAAGGGTTAGGGGTGTGTTGGAGTTAGAATTGAGGGGTTTCCACTGTTTAGGCACATCAGGGGGTCTCCAAACGCAACATGGCGCCACCATTGATTCCAGCCAATCTTGTATTCAAAAAGTCAAATGGTGCTCCCTCACTTCCGAGCCCCGACGTGCACCCAAACAGTGGTTTACCCCCACATATGGGGTACCAGCATACTCAGGACAAACTGCGCAACAATTACTGGGGTCCAATTTCTCCTGTTACCCTTGTGAAAATAAAGAAATGCTTGCTAAAACATCATTTTTGAGGAAAGAAAAATGATTTTTTATTTTCACGGCTCTGCGTTGTAAACGTTGGTGAAGCACTTGGGGGTTCAAAGTGCTCACCACATATCTAGATAAGTTCCTTGGGCGTCTAGTTTCTAAAATGGGGTCACTTGTGGGGGGTTTCTACTGGTTAGGCACATCAGGGGCTCTGCAAATGCAAAGAGCATTCCATCAAAGTCTGCATTTCAAAACGTTACTACTTCAATTCCGAGCCCCGGCATGTGCCCAAACAGTAGTTTACCCCCACATATGGGGTATCACCGTACTCAGGAGAAACTGGACAACAAATATTGGGGTCAAATTTCTCCTGTTACCCTTGGGAAAATTAAAACATTCTGGGCTAAATAATTATTTTTGAGGAAAGAAAACGTATTTATTATTTTCACGGCTCTGCATTATAAACTTCTATGAAGCACTTGGGGGTTCAAAGTGCTCACCACACATCTAGATAAGTTCCTTTCGGAGTCTAGTTTCCAAAATGGGGTCACTTGTGGGGGGTTTCTACTGTTAAGCCACATCAGGGGCTCTGCAAACGCAACGTGACGCCCGCAGAGCATTCCATCAAAGTCTGCATTTCAAAATGTCACTACTTCACTTCCGAGCCCCGGCATGTGCCCAAACAGTGGTTTACCCCCACATATGGGGTATCAGCGTACTCAGGAGAAACTGGACAACAACTTTTGGGGTCAAATTTCTCCTGTTACCCTTTGTAAAATAAAAAATTGCAGGCTAAAATATCATTTTTGAGAAAATAATTTTTTTTTTTTTTTTTTCATGGCTCTGCGTTAACTTCTGTGAAGCACCTGGGGGTTTAAAGTGCTCAATATGCATCTAGATAAGTTCCTTGGGGGGTCTAGTTTCCAAAATGGGGTCTCTTGTGGGGGAGCTCCAATGCATAGGCACACAGGGGCTCTCCAAACGCGACATGGTGTCCGCTAACAATTGGAGCTAATTTTCCATTCAAAAAGTCAAATGGCGCGCCTTCCCTTCCGAGCCCTGCCGTGTGCCCAAACATATGAGGTATCGGCGTACTCGGGAGAAATTGCCCAACAAATTTTATGATCCATTTTATCCTACTGCCCATGTGAAAATGAAAAAATTGAGGCGAAAAGAATTTTTTTGTGAAAAAAAAGTACTTTTTCATTTTTACAGATCAATTTGTGAAGCACCTGAGGGTTTAAAGTGCTCATTAGGCATCTAAATAAGTTCCTTGGGGGGTCTAGTTTCCAAAATGGGGTCACTTGTGGGGGAGCGCCAATGTTTAGGCACACAGGAGCTCTCCAAACGCGACATGGTGTCCGCTAACGATGGAAATAATTTTTCATTCAAAAAGTCAAATGGCGCTCCTTCCCTTCCGAGCCTTACCATGTGCCCAAACAGTGGTTTACCCCCCCCCATGTGAGGTATTGTTGTACTCAGGAGAAATTGCCCAACAAATTTTAGGATCCATTTTATCCTGTTTCCCATGTGAAAATGAAAAAATTGAGGCTAAAAGAATTTTTTTGTGAAAAAAAAGTACTTTTTCATTTTTACGGATCAATTTGTGAAGCCCCTGGGGGTTCAAAGTGCTCACTATGCAACTAGATAAGTTCCTTGGGGCGTCTCGTTTCCAAAATGGGGTCACTTGTGGGGGAGCTCCAATTTTTAGGCACACGGGGGCTCTCCAAACGTGACATGGTGTCCGCTAAAGAGTGGTGCCAATTTTTGATTCAAAAAGTCAAATGGCGCTCCTTCCCTTCCAAGCCCTGCCGTGCGCCCAAACAGTGGTTTACCCCCACATATGAGGTATCCGCGTACTCAGGACAAATTGGACAACAACTTTCGTGGTTCAGTTTCTCCTTTTACCATTGGGAAAATAAAAAAATTGTTGCTAAAAGATAATTTTTGTGACTAAAAAGTTAAATGTTCATTTTTTCCTTCCATGTTGCTTCTGCTGCTGTGAAGCACCTGAAGGGTTAATAAACTTCTTGAATGTGGTTTTGAGTACCTTGAGGGGTGCAGTTTTTAGAATGGTGTCACTTTTGGGTATTTTCAGCCATATAGACCCCTCAAACTGACTTCAAATGTGAGGTGGTCCCTAAAAAAGATGGTTTTGTAAATTTCGTTGTAAAAATGACAAATCGCTGGTCAAATTTTAACCCTTATAACTTCCTAACAAAAAAAAATTTTGTTTCCAAAATTGTGCTGATGGAAAGTAAACATGTGGGAAATGTTATTTATTAACTATTTTGTGTCGCATATCTCTCTGGTTTAACAGAATAAAAATTCAAAATGTGAAAATTGCGAAATTTTCAAAATTTTCGCCAAATTTCCGTTTTTATCACAAATAAACGCAGAATTTATTGACCTAAATTTACCACTAACATGAAGCCCAATATGTCACGAAAAAACAATCTCAGAACCGCTAGGATCCGTTGAAGCGTTCCTGAGTTATTACCTCATAAAGGGACACTGGTCAGAATTGCAAAAAACGGCAAGGTCTTTAAGGTCAAAATAGGCTGGGTCATGAAGGGGTTAAGTACCAAATTGGCTCTGTCACTAAGGGATTAATAATCTGTCTGGAAAACCCTTTGGAAGTAAACCTGGTACTTGATTTTCTTCCTTTTCATCTGCAGCATTGTTAATCTGTTCAATAGCCTTATCAACATTCCCCTGTATAAAGTATTTAACGTGTGAAGAAAATTACTAGGGTTGATCGAATAGCTTTGGATAAGTGCTTATATCCGAATATGTATAGCGCTTCCTGAATAGCTGCCTCTGTAACCTGGATACCTGGAGCTGTTCGGTGCTGCAGCTGAATGTGTCGCGGCTGTGTGACAATCATAACACATGTTTGTTGTGACTGTCATACAGCCACGACGCATGCAGCCGTGGGTCCGACCTGCTGATTATCAGGAGCGCTCCAGGTTACCGAGGCAGCAATTCGGTAAGCGAAATAGCTATTTGGATAAGCACTCATCCGAAGCTATTCGATCAACCCTAAAAATTACCTCTTACATTGCTTATGCTCCTGTAGGACCTGGCAATTACCTGAATGCCTTGTCCAGCACAGAGATGATCTAGGTTTGCTTTGCTGCTCTTGTTATGTGGCACTGCAGGGGTCAGTTTCCCATGTAACCAAGGCTCTTATTTTAGTCTATGGAGTGTGTGTATATACTGTTACATGTATGTGTGCAGACACACACACGTAACCTCTTAATGACCGCCAATATGCCTTTTTAACAGCAGCAGTTAAGGGCCTTATTCCTCTGCGCTTTTTAACGGCGCTGAGAAATAAGTGTACAGCGAAAGGAGTCAGAACATGATTCTGGTCGGTTTTTACCATACCCAGTCTTGTGATTGCCGTTATTCATCGAATAAAGGCGATTGCAAAAAAAAAGTCTGAATTTCAATTCATTTCTCTCTCCTCTGATATGATCTAGCATACCAGAGGAGAGAGCAACTGGGTCCCCTGGTACTTCTGCCATTCCCGGACCCTCCTGTTCTGTCCGGCGGTACACCACATCATCTCCATGGAAGTAAATGGTGAGCCCATGCGCAGTGTGCCTGCCGAAATCTGCCGGACGGTGCCCGGCAACAACAGATTTTTCCTATTGGTTCATTTTGACCACGGTTGTAGACCCTATCACAGTGCTCAAAAGAAAAAAAAATAGTAAATTAACCCCCCCCCCCGGTCATCCCCTTAGGTAAAAATAATAAAACCTGAAAATTAGCGTTAGGGTTGTGGTGTTGGGGTTAGGGTTGTGGTGTTGGGGTTAGGGTTGTGGTGTTGGGGTTAGGGTTGTGGTGTTGGGGTTAGGGTTGTGGTGTTGGGGTTAGGGTTGTGGTGTTGGGGTTGTGAGGTTAGGGCTGTGTTGGGGTTGGAGTTAAAGGGGGGTTCCACTGTTTAGGCACATTAGGGAGTCTCTGAACGCGACAAATGTTTTGTGAAAAACGTTAAATGTTAATTTTTTCCTTCCACATTGCTTTAGTTCTCGTGAAGCACCTGAAGAGTTAATAAACTTCTTGAATGTAGTTTTGAGAATGGTGTCACTTTTGGGCATTTTCTGTCATATTAACACCCCAAAGTCACTTCAAATATGAGGTGGTCCCTAAAAAAAAATGGTTTTGTCAATTTTGTTGGAAAAATTAGAAATCGCTAGTCAACTTTTAACCCTTATAATGTCCTAACAAAAAAAATTGTTTCCAAAATTGTGCTGATGTAAAGTAGACATGTGGGAAATGTTATTTATGAACTATTTTCTGTGACACGATTCTCTCATTTAAGGGCACAAAAATTAAGTTTGAAAATTGCCAAATTTTTAAAATTTTTGCCAAATTTTCATTTTTTTTTTTTCATAAACGCAAGTCATATTAAAATTTTTTTACTACTAACATGAAGTGCAATATGTCACGAAAAACAATCTCAGAAGCAGTGGGATCCGTTGAAGCGTTCTAGAGTTATTACCACATAAAGTGACATGGTCAGAATTGAAAAAATTGGCTTGGTCACAAAAGGGGTTAAGTAAAGGCAATTTTTTTTAATAACTAGTACTACAAGTCCTCATATAGTTATGTTGATGGGGAAAAATCAAATTTATGATTATTGAAAGGAGGATGGGAGAAGGGTAGAGTTCCAAAAATGAAAACTGTCCTAATCAAGAGGGATCCATGTAGGAAAGTGCTTTATTTTCTTTCTAGGTTTGTTGATTTTTGCTGTGGATCTACTTTGTATTTTTTTTATCTTGTGTTTTGGCATCCAATTGAAGTCAGTGAAGAAAATCTGGAATAAATTGGCTATAGAATGTGACATTACACTAAGGCTGGTTTCACATTTGCGGTTGTGTCTGCAGCGTTTCTGACGCATACATCCACATGCGTCTTGATTTCCTATCTTTAACATTGTAGACGCAGGTGCAAGCGGTCACCCGCATTTGCTTATGCATGCGGTTTTTTCGCGGTGTGCGGCGGGGCGCGGCTAACGCACCATGTTGAAATTTTTGAGGCGGCAAATTTCTGTCAAATATACGCAGGCATGCAGATGAGTTAAAAGAACGCACTACTGTCTATGGGAACGCATACATACGCATGTCTTTGCGCACACATGCGTTCGATGCTCTTGCATACTTTGGACTGTGCATGTCCAGTAACTGATTTAGGCATGCCCATTGAGACACGCCCTCCTGGGAATATAAAATGCATGCGCATAAAAAGCGCAAACGCATGTAAAAACGCATGCAAGCGCTGCGGTTATTTTGCCGTCATGCGTAAGCTGATGCAGATAAACGCTGCGTTATCTTGCGGTTGCGGACGATACGCTGCGGTCTCAAATTCAGATGTGAACCTAACCTAATGTAAAGATCTGTTCTTCCCCAAGGAAAATACTGTGAACAGTGTGTGCATGAGATTTGCTAAAACAAGCTATTGTCTTGTGAACAAGCACCATCTTAATTTGTTTCCCTCTTCTTTTATTTTTATTTTTTTCTAGGATATGACTACTATAGAGAAGATGTCCACCTGTTGTGATGAAATGTATGTAACATTTATCTACAAATGTACCTATTTGTGTGTAGATAATAGATTTTGCATTTTATACAATTACATTTTATCTATTTTAATGTTTAAATAAAATATACGGTAATATACAAACACATATTGGAAGAAAAGTGTTCAGTTTCCCAAGCAGATATCCTAATTTCAGAGCACACGTGTATGTAATTTGTTCTACCTGATCATGATAGTGAGGGAAAATGATGTTTGATTTTTCAAATGACTGACATCTATTGTTTCTTCTAATTTCCATTACTTTGGCATCCTTTCATGGGAGGGGAAGCAACATTTTCATCTTTTTCAATTCTGTTTTTGTTCTTATGAGGGGTGTTTTTGATAAGACACAATAGTATTTTCAAGGTTCAAAGAGGTATGAAAGGACTTGCCACTGTTCAGCTGACATGAATTCTTGTCATCCCAGGATTGTCTACAACTTCAGAAGTTGCCCTCCGTTGATTGACAATAAAGTTTCAGCCCCTGCTAGGTGGTGGTAAAACGCAGCTGCATGTCACAAAGAAAGGAAAGCTACATTTGTGATGCTAGGGAGCACAATTCATCTAAGCCCTCTAATAGATCCCCAGCCAACCCTGTATTGTCTACACTGACTGAAATGCACCATGGGAATGCTGTCTTTCACTAATAATGCTGTCTTCTGTAGATCGAGAGCTCGAAAACCATGGCAGCAGACCTTCTCAGAAGTTTTTGGCACTCGCTGGAAGATCCTGTGGTTCATTCCTTTCAGGCGGAGGCGACCACTGCGAATCTCCTACTACTTTGCCAATCATGTCTAAACAGATGGATGGTGGGCACAGATGGGTCCACCATGCTGGAAGCAAGTTACAGGTTTTATCATAACAGTGCTATGACAGTCTTCAAGTCAATTATAATCCACCCACCAATCTTATACATCACAAAGTGCCCCAGGCTTTGTTTTAATAGTGATCTCAATGCAGTTGTGGGAACAGTACAAGATATGTATTTATGTGCTGAACATAGTATCCTTTCAAGATGTCCTTTTACCCTCAGGACACATTGAGCTCCCTCAGGCTAAGAACTAAAACCATGGATTAAGATTTCTGTCAGCCGAAAGTTTTCAGCTACTTTTTTTTATTATTATTATTTTCTTTGCTTTTATCTGTGCACTGATGTTCTATTAAATTTTTTTTAATTATTATTCTTAACAAACAAAATAGTATTTATTTTTGTATAATGTAAAACATAATGTCTTTTGTGAACCATTATTGTTTTTAATATTTTATTTTTCTGGACTAATTCTACATATAAAGTATAAGAAAATAGCTCTGACTGTAAGTCAATTTCCTTTTAGCTTGAACAGTCAGATTTTATAACACTCCACTATACAACACTATTCTAATGTAAATGTTGCTACTACCTTTTCTTTGACTGATTATATGGTACTCTGTGGTGGCTGTTTCATCTGGTAATTTAGTTAGCCTTTGAGTTTACTGCCCTCTATTGAAAATGTCATAATGAATATTCACGGTGTATGTTTTTTCTTATATACTTGTGTTGTCTTTGCAAATACAGGTCTTAAAATGAAAGTGGTTCTAATTCTAGCAATTCTTATTAAAGCATCTAGTATTTTCTTATATAATACAATCTCTCATACAGCAGAAAAAAAGTTATGAATGACTTTTAAAGCCAGTCAATCATATCAAGAAAGTCTGATCTTTCAGGGTCTGACAACTAGGATACCAAAGTACCATAATGGGCAAGTGCAAACAATCATTGCATTAGTGGCAGTGTATGAAAGCTGTAATGAGGTGATGTGTGGGTTTTTCAGATCAGGTTCCCATTAATTAGAACTGAGGCGTGTCCTATAGATGTGACATAAAGGTTTTTTGTTTACTGATGCATGAAAACTGGGTTTTTTTGTTTTGGTTTTTTTTGTGTTTTTTTTCATGTCATTCTTGATGAGGAGCCATGCTGGAATCAGATCTCCTTAATTTAATGTGAGGCACATGCCTCTTAATATGTTAGGAGCGCCTAACAAGTGGTGTGCACCTGGCTACAAATCTTACTCTAGTCAGGGACTGGAGTAAGGAGTGATGCAGCTCGTCATTAATTAGTTGAGTTGTGGGGTTTTGGCGGAGCTGGGGGAAACTGGTGAGAAAATGGCAAAAGTCGCTAAATTTTTGCTCACCTCTGAGTTGAGCAAAAACGTTGGATCTTTTTGGAGCCATTTACATCAGAAGTCTTGCACAATCACTTTGCTGAATCGGAGCCTTCATCTTACGGGCGTGGGGACAATTTTCACACTTTTGAAATGCACAAATATAACTTGAACAAATAAAAATAATGGGAAAAATTTGATTGCTTATAGTCAACTATTTTTGGAACGTAACACCTGGCACCTTACAGAAGTGCTACTTAGCACTTGACATTTTGGAGTAATATTCTGTAAAAATTGCATAAAGTGTCATGTTTGGCAAAATGTCTAGCCCAGTAATTAGCAAACGTCCTATAAATGTTCAAGGTGTACAGAATTTGTGCATGCTCAGGACAGCATGAAGACATCTTTCCTATATCATTAAAACTGAAAGCACCAAAAAAAATCTCCAGGATCCTAATGCTCAGAAATCTTTTCAGGCACTGAATGGCCTATTGGTTAATGAGAAACAGGTTTTTTATTTTATTTATTTTTATTAAAAAAAGGGAATACATCGCAGACTGTTCCTATTAACGCCTCAGCTCCTGCCTATCTACCTCATATCTATTTTTCAATGTGTATGTGTATCTCCCTCTTCTGTGTTCTCCCCTTGTTACATCTACCTTACACATGGTAGTCCTCTCAAAGAATCAGCCTCTCTGCGGACCGATCACTACACTGAATGGGCAGGAACAGAGCCAGGAAACGACTGAGCATGACTGTCCACTACTGAAGATGGAAATGCACAGGAGAAATGGCATGGGACACTTACAAATGAAAATGTAATATAGTTACAAAACCACACACCATTATTCGTAGATTCATTGCTAATACATGTTTTTCACCACCTATTGAGCTTTGAATGATACTATCTTGAGACAACCCATTTAAGTGTTTGTTGGGTGTCATGTTTCAGTGAAGTGTCTGTAATTATTTTGTAACAACTCCCCCCACCTTTTAAAGGGAACCTGTCACCCCGTTTTTTCAGATTGAGATAAAAATACTGTTAAATAGGGCCTGCGCTGTGCGTTTCAATAGTGTATGTAGTGTACCCTGATTCCCCACCTATGCTGCGAAATACATTACCAAAGTCGCCGTTTTCGCCTGTCAATCAGGCTGGTTAGGTCAGGTGGGCGTGGTGACATCGCTGGTTCTTCCCCAGCTTTCCGTTGGTGGCGTAGTGGTGTGCGCATGTCCAAGTGACGAATCCACTGCGCGCACGTGAAGAAACAGCGCGCGATCTGCGCTATTACCCCTGTCATCGGTGGGGGCGGCCATCTTCCTGGGGCCGCGCGTGCGCAGATGGAGTGCTCTGCTGCACGGGGCTTCAGGAAAACGGCCGCGGGATGCCGCGCGTGCGCAGATGGAGATCGCGGCGGCCATTTTCCCAAAGCCGAGTTTGCATCTCCCAAACTTTTTTATTTTCAGAAGAGTACACTGATACCCCATATGTGGGGCAAAATCCACTGTTTGGGTGCATGGCAGGGCTCAGAAGAAAGGGAGCACAGTTTGACTTTTTGGCTGGGATCAATGGGAGCACGATGTAGACCCCCTGATGTGCCTAAATAGTGGAAACCCCTGGCAAGTGACCCCATTCTGGAAACCACACCCCTCAAGGTTTTTATTCAGGGGTATTAGTGAGCATTTTGAACCCACAGGTACAACACAGAATTTGATAACATTAGGTCATCATATTGATTATGTCATTGGTGTTGAGCGAAAGTGCTCTCCAGTTTGCATCAGGCGCTTGGGTATGCACCGAGTATCGTGGGTGCTCGAGTGACTTGCTTTAATCCCTTCCCCACATGTTTCGTGGCTGTATGGTACCCCCGAAACAACAAACTCGGGAATCCACGATACTCCGGGCGTACCCTAGCAACTGATGTATACTCGATGATGTATACTGATGTATACTTTCGCTCAACACTAGCTGTCATATCGTCGTCATAATTTTTTTTTTTTTTTTTTACTTTTGAAAAAAACCTAACCCCAAGCCTAACTGCAAAGAATGGAAAAAAAAATTAAAAAGATGTATTTTTATTTTTTTTTATTTTTTTGGATCACTGTGATAGGGTTTTTCACAGTGATCAAAAGGAATAACTCGTAAAAATTTCCAATTGTTGCCGGTTACCGCCTTCAGATCTTGGCGGGTGCACCTCGCATGCTCCAGCCATTTTCTTCCAGGAAGATGATGCGGAGGCCCGGGGGACAGAGCAGGAGGGGCTCTGGGATGGCTGAGGTATCGGGGGTCCATGGGTGGGCCCCATTTCTCTTCTCTGATATGCTAGAGCATATCAGAGGAGAGAGAAATGAATTGCAAATCTGACTTTTTTTTTGTGATTGCTGTTATTCCCTTTAACTGGTTTACAAGCTTCATTCAAACATTGGCAAGTAATTTTAGACTTGTTGGTAAGAAACCACACCCATTTAAGACAGTACAAATCCGGTGCAGGACATCATTTAGTTAAATACATAATTTAAGAGCATACCGCAATGATTATAACTTCTGATGATTGGTGTACTGATTAATCTTGTATAGGGTCATGGTAATCTGCTTCTAAAATATTTTGGTTTGAATCTTAGATAGCTTGACTGCTTCTACATAGCTTGTAAAATATTTAGACTAAGATTGTTTGCAAATGCAATCGAAAGGCAACATCTCTATATAAAAGCCAAATAGGAAGCTTGTGTCAGATAGCTTTGCTATAGTAATAGCAGAAACAAGACTTTTACGTTTGTCTTGGCTCCATAGTTTACATCAGAACACGATCTGTATATGCAATGTTACCTTATTGATAGCACATGGCAAAATGTACGTATGCCTAAGGAAGTTGTAAAATGTTATTATGTAATACAGGCTATGAATAAGACCATTTCACAGGTCTATTGCGACATTTTAATGCATATTGTACACATGCATTTATGCTGAGCGTTACATATTTTGTATGCCTAAAATTACCATTAATTATCCAATAACCATATCTAATGTGTACATATACATAGTGCATGCAGTGAGTGGCATTACAATTGGTCTACATGTATAAGAGGTGTATAAATTTAGGCTTGCACAGTGTAAAATGTGACATTGCACTGATGTCATTTTGAGTCTCTGCGGGGAGACATTTATTGTGGGGAAAAATGCCAACTTTACGATCAGTGGCTTCTCCTGTTAATAGCTAAAAGCTGGTTGTAAGAGAATCGGCATGTGTGACTTCTTTTGCCCTGGTTATCTGCTGTCTCTGGGGAAATTCAGGTCTAGTTATTATGTGGCATTATATTCCAGCCATTGAAAATAACAGACAACCATTTAATGTATAGACAGGCTGCTTCCACCAGAGGGATAGCTGCTTTTACAGACTTGCTCTCTGTTGGCGGTCTTGAGCTTTGAGAAAACCAACTTTAAGGAATTCTCCAGGAATGTAACAAATTGCCATCATCAAATAAGTCAAATGTCAGACCCTCCTAGTCGCGTGTTAGAACAGTTTTAAGAAACATAGCTTCCGAGTCCAGCGTTGCAACTGAAAAAAACCAAGACAGAAACAAAATTAACAGATACCCTAATGCAAGTAAATAAGTAAAAGTAATAGTGCTTATAAACAACATTGTTTACTTGGTAAACACCGTTTTTGGTTAAAAAAAACAAACATAAGGCCATCCCACGGGCATCAAGGTGTACCCAAATTTGGGATGATCCAAACCTCTAGTATTAAAATCTTACCTTGCATCAACTGACAGAGTATTTGTTCATAAGCGCACATAGCGGATTTTTTTCTTCTGGTGTTACCGCCCTTCTCACTGAGTGAGTTTTGTCTACTTGCGATACTACAGTAAAGGTACCGTCACACTAGACGATATCGCTGGCGATCCGTGACGTTGCAGCGTCCTGGCTAGCGATATCGTCCAGTGTGACACGCAGCAGCGATCAGGCCCCTGCTGTGATGTCGCTGGTCGGGGAAGAAAGGCCAGAACTTTATTTCGTCGCTGGCTCTCCCGCTGACATCGCTGAATCGGTGTGTGTGACCAATTCAGCGATGTCTTCGCTGGTAACCAGGGTAAACATCGGGTTACTAAGCGCGGCCCTGCGCTTAGTAACCCGATGTTTACCCTGGTTACCATCGTTAAAGTAAAAAAACAACCACTACATACTTACCTACCGCTGTCTGTCCCCGGCGCTGGGCTTCTCTGCTCTGGCTGTGAGCGCCGGGCAGCCAGAAAGCACAGCGGTGACGTCACCGCTCTGCTTTCCGGCC
This sequence comes from Ranitomeya imitator, assembly GCF_032444005.1. Classification (NCBI taxonomy): domain Eukaryota; kingdom Metazoa; phylum Chordata; class Amphibia; order Anura; family Dendrobatidae; genus Ranitomeya; species Ranitomeya imitator. Next base: position 465,536,786 of record NC_091282.1, on the reverse strand, counting down.
GCTCTGCTCACAGCCAGAGCAGAGAAGCCCAGCGCCGGGGAAAGACAGCGGTAGGTAAGTATGTAGTGGTTGTTTTTTTACTTTAACGATGGTAACCAGGGTAAACATCGGGTCACTAAGCGCGGCCCTGCGCTTAGTAACCTGATGTTTACCCTGGTTACCGGCATCGTTGGTCGCTGGAGAGCGGTCTGTGTGACAGCTCTCCAGCGACCAAACAGCGACGCTGCAGCGATCCGGATCGTTGTCTGTATCGCTGCAGCGTCGCTTAGTGTGACGGTACCTTAACTAGTGTTCTGTTATTTGAGACACAGGTTTAGGGAGCTGTGTTTCTTCAGACAGCAGTCCATCTTAAGACGTGACTAGGATAGCCTACCATTTGAACTACATGATGGGGGGGCCATGTCATTACATTCTTGAAGAACCTCTTTAATGCATTACTTTTATTGTATCAGTGACCAGAAGCAATGATTATTTTTATTTTTACCTAGATCGTTCTACCCAGTATCTACCAGCAATTTAATAGCAAACCGACCGCTAATAAAGGTAATTCTCAGCAACTCAATTACATGCGGATATTGTTGCTAAAATAAATTTCTTAGCAAGCTTCCCTTTCCCCCTACACACCGACTATTTAGTGTTAGTCTCGATAAATTACTGCTCAGTGAATTTTGAGGTTACTTTAATTTTTGCAGTAACTGGGTACAATTACAAGTCATTTAAAATACAATTTAGTTGGAAGCTCTCCTCTAATTGTGTCCTACCTGACCTAGAGCAGCTATAAAATGAAAAATATCTCCTGAAATGTTCAGCATTTTGTAAATCTCATGTGTTTGACTATGCTTTGTGTGTAGAGTTTAACGTATATGAAATACATATATTATACAGGGTTACCTATCTATTTTGTATTTTTAGCCTCACTGGTGTCATGATTGTATGGTAGGTTAATAAGTCGTGTAAATTAATCAGTTTTGAATGCCTTAAAACAAGAAAAACTTCAATGCAGCTCATGCTGCATTATTTAAAGCACCATATTGTTTCATTAAAGGAGCGGATCAAGGATTTAAAATATCCTTTATCTACTCATTCTACATGAGCTTTTACTATCTAATCTAGGGATTTATATTCTCCCAACTGCCTCTGATCTGCCTTGTTGGTCACACTTGATGATCAAGTTGTTATGCCATAAATCGCATATTGTCGCATTGTTTGCCTAAATTCTGGAGCAAAATGTTCCATTGTATATATGATTAAATAACAAAGATCCTAGTTTTTATCCTATTTTCTGTCATGTTTCTAATGTAAACTATATTTGCTTACTTATTAAAATTATTGAAAGAAAGAGAGAATGAGTTGTCAAAGAAGTGACTGGATCCTGATTCAGGGGAGATATCAATTTGGTAAACAGGCCATCATTAAGGCTAGCTTTAAAAAATACATTGGGGTAATCTCTCCTTTAGTCATTTCTGGCATATATTCTGTAGATGTCTGATGCGGATCCTCATCTCCAGGACCGGTCGCTACCTTCACGATGGGGGTCCCCTTGACCTGGTGACACAGCCGCTGTTAAGGAATGGTAGGCCTGACATAAAAGAACAAACTAGGCAAGGACAGTTTCATCATTCTCGTGGTGCTATGAAGAGGACACACAGGCTATTTTTGTATATAGATTGTAAATCCTATTTCTCATTTAAAGGGAATTAATACAGAAAGATTGTTGTCCTGGTCTATAATATATGTGCCTTTTCAGTTTATCGTTAAGTATTTTTTTATATATAAATATAGCTTTGTTGCAGTATATATGTAATTATGATATTTTGTATCCCTCATGTTATTCACTCGACAAATACGTTAATTAATCTGGACATGTAGCGTACTATAAGCAGCATACTATCAGCAGATCGCTGCTATGTAGCAGAGCCGATCGTGCTATGCCTGCTTCTAGCCTCTCATGGAGGCTATTGAAGCATGGCAAAAGTTAAAAAAAAAAAAGTTTAAAAAAATGTGAAAAAAATAAAAAAACATAAAAGTTTAAATCACCCCCCTTTCGCCCCAATCAAAATAAATCAATAAAAAAAATATCAAATCTACGCATATTTGGTATCGCCGCGCTCAGAATCGCCCGATCTATCAAATAAAAAAAAGTATTAACCTGATCGCTAAACAGCGTAGCGGGAAAAAAACTCGAAACGCCAGAATTACGTTTTTTTGGTCGCCGCGACATTGCATTAAAATGCAATAACGGGCGATCAAAAGAACGTATCTGCACCGAAATGCTATCATTAAAAACGTCATCTCGGCACGCAAAAAATAAGCCCTCAACCGTCCCCAGATGATGAAAAATGGAGACGCTACGAGTATCGGAAAATGGCGCAATTATTTTTTTTTTTTTTTTTTTAACCCCTCTGTGACCTTAGACGTACTATCCCGTCGAGGTGCCCTGGGCTTATCTGACCCTGGACGGGATAGTACGTCATAGCCGATCGGCCGCGCTCACGGGGGGAGCGCGGCCGATCGCGGCCGGGTGTCAGCTGCTTATCGCAGCTGACATCCGGCACTATGTGCCAGGAGCGGTCACGGACCGCCCCCGGCACATTAACCCCTGGCACACCGCGATCAAAGATGATCGCGATGTGCCGGCGGTACAGGGAAGCACCGCGCAGGGAGGGGGCTCCCTGCGGGCTTCCCTGAGCCCCCCGCAGCAACGCGATGTGATCGCGTTGCTGCGAGGGTCTCCTCACCTCCCTCCCTGCTCGAGCCCCGGATCCAAGATGGCCGCGGATCCGGGTCCTGCAGGGAGGGAGGTGGCTTCACAGAGCCTGCTCAGAGCAGGCACTGTGAAGCAGCCTGCACTCCTATCAGATCAGTGATCTGACAGAGTGCTGTGCAAACTGTCAGATCACTGATCTGTGATGTCCCCCCCTGGGACAAAGTAAAAAAAAAAATTTCCAAATGTGTAAAAAAAATAAAAAAAAATATTCCAAAATAATGAAAAAAAAAAAAAAAATATTATTCCCATAAATACATTTCTTCATCTAAATAAAAAAAAAAAACCAATAAAAGTACACATATTTAGTATCGCCGCGTCCGTAACGGCCCGACCTATAAAACTGGCCCACTAGTTAACCCCTTCAGTAAACACCGTAAGAAAAAAAAAAAAAAAACGAGGCAAAAAACAACGCTTTATTATCATACCGCCGAACAAAAAGTGGAATAACACGCGATCAAAAGGACAGATATAAATAACCATGGTACCGCTGAAAGCGTCATATTGTCCCGCAAAAAAAGAGCCGCCATACAGCATCATCAGCAAAAAAATAAAAAAGTTATAGTCCTGAGAATAAAGCGATGCAAAAATAATTATTTTTTCTGTAAAATAGTTTTTATCGTATAAAAGCACCAAACCATAAAAAAATGATATAAATGAGGTATCGCTGTAATCGTACTGACCCGAAGAATAAAACTGATTTATCAATTTTACCAAACGCGGAACGGTATAAACGCCTCCCCCAATAGAAATTCATGAATAGCTGGCTTTTGGTCATTCTTCCTCACAAAAATCGGAATAAAAAGCGATAAAAAAATGTCACGTGCCCAAAAATGTTTTCAATAAAAACGTCAACTCGTCCCGCAAAAAACAAGACCTCACATGACTCTGTGGACCAAAATATGGAAAAATTATAGCTCTCAAAATGTGGTATTGCAAAAAATATTTTTTGCAATAAAAAGGGTCTTTCAGTGTGTGACGGCTGCCAATCATAAAAATCCGCTAAAAAACTCGCTATAAAAGTAAATCAAACCCCCCTTCATCACCCCCTTAGTTAGGGAAAAATAAAAAAAAATGTATTTATTTCCATTTTCCCATTAGGGCTAGGGTTAGGGCTAGGGTTAGGGCTAGGGCTAGGGTTAGGGCTAGGGTTAGGGCTAGGGTTAGGGTTAGGGTTAGGGCTAGGGTTAGGGCTAGGGTTAGGGCTAGGGTTAGGGCTAGGGTTAGGGCTAGGGTTAGGGCTAGGGTTAGGGCTAGGGTTAGGGTTAGGGCTAGGGTTAGGGCTAGGATTAGGGTTAGGGTTAGGGTTGGGGCTACAGTTAGGGTTGGGGCTAAAGTTAGGGTTAGGGTTTAGATTACATTTACAGTTGGGAATAGGGTTGGGATTAGGGTTAGGGGTGTGTCAGGGTTAGAGGTGTGGTTAGGGTTACCGTTGGAATTAGGGTTAGGGGTGTGTTTAGATTAGGGTTTCAGTTATAATTGGGGGGTTTCCACTGTTTCGGCACATCAGGGGCTCTCCAAACACGACATGGCGTCCGATCTCAATTCCAGCCAATTCTGCGTTGAAAAAGTAAAACAGTGCTCCTTCCCTTCCGAGCTCTCCTGTGTGCCCAAACAGGGGTTTACCCCAACATATGGGGTATCAGCGTACTCAGGACAAATTGGACAACAACTTTTGTGGACCAATTTCTCCTGTTACCCTTGGGAAAATACAAAACTGGGGGCTAAAAAATAATTTTTGTGGGAAAACAAAAAGATTTTTTATTTTCACGGCTCTGCGTTATAAACTGTAGTGAAACACTTGGGGGTTCAAAGTTCTCACAACACATCTAGATAAGTTCATTGAGGGGTCTAGTTTCCAATATGGGGTCACTTGTGGGGGGTTTCTACTGTTTAGGTACATTAGGGGCTCTGCAAACGCAATGTGACGCCTGCAGACCAATCCATCTAAGTCTGCATTCCAAATGATGCTCCTTCCCTTCCGAGCCCTCCCATGCGCCCAAACGGTGGTTCCCCCCCACATATCGGGTATCAGCGTACTCAGGACAAATTGGACAACAACATTTAGGGTCCAATTTCTCCTGCTAACCTTGGAAAAATACAAAACTGGGGGCTAAAATATAATTTTTGTGGAAAAAAAAATATTTTTTATTTGCATGGCTCTGCGTTATAAACTGTAGTGAAATACTTGGGGGTTCAAAGCTCTCACAACACATCAAGATGAGTTCCTTAGGGGGTCTACTTTCCAAAATGGTGTCACTTGTGGGGGGTTTCTACTGTTTAGGTACATTAGGGGCTCTGCAAACGCAATGTGATGCCTGCAGACCATTCCATCTAAGTCTGCATTCCAAATGGCGCTCCTTCCCTTCCGAACCCTCCCATGCGCCCAAACGGTGGTTCCCCCCCACATATGGGGTATCAGCGTACTCAGGACAAATTGGACAACAACTTTTGTGGTCCAATTTCTCCTCTTACCCTAGGGAAAATACAAAACTGGGGGCTAAAAAATAATTTTTGTGGGAAAAAAATTTTGTTTTATTTTTATGGCTCTGCATTATAAACTTCTGTGAAGCCCTTGGTGGGTCAAAGTGCTCACCACACATCCAGATAAGTTCCTTAGGGGGTCTACTTTCCAAAATGGTGTCACTTGTGGGGGGTTTCAATGTTTAGGCACATCAGTGGCTCTCCAAACGCAACATGGCGTCCCATCTCAATTCCTGTCAATTTTGCATTGAAAAGTCAAACGGCGCTCCTTCCCTTCCGAGCTCTCCCATGCGCCCAAACAGTGGTTTACTGCCACATATGGGGTATCAGCGTACTCGGGACAAATTGGACAACAACTTTTGAGGTCCAATTTCTTCTCTTACCCTTGGAAAAATAAAAAATTGGGGGCAAAAATATAATTTTTGTGAAAAAATATGATTTTTTATTTTTACGGTTCTGCATTATAAACTTCTGTGAAGCACTTGGTGGGTCAAAGTGCTCACCACACCTCTAGATAAGTTCCTTAGGGGGTCTACTTTCCAAAATGGTGTCACTTGTGGGGGGTTTCAATGTTTAGGCACATCAGTGGCTCTCCAAACGCAACATGGCGTCCCATCTCAATTTCTGTCAATTTTGCATTGAAAAGTCAAACTGCGCTCCTTCCCTTCCGAGCTCTCCCATGCGCCCAAACAGTGGTTTACTGCCACATATGGGGTATCAGCGTACTCAGGACAAATTGGACAACAACTTTTGAGGTCCAATTTCTTCTCTTACCCTTGGAAAAATAAAAAATTGGGGGCAAAAATATAATTTTTGTGAAAAAATATGATTTTTTATTTTTACGGTTCTGCATTATAAACTTCTGTGAAGCACTTGGTGGGTCAAAGTGCTCACCACACATCCAGATAAGTTCCTTAGGGGGTCTACTTTCCAAAATGGTGTCACTTGTGGGGGGTTTCAATGTTTAGGCACATCAGTGGCTCTCCAAACGCAACATGGCGTCCCATCTCAATTCCTGTCAAGTTTGCATTGAAAAGTCAAATAGCGCTCCTTCCCTTCCGAGCTCTCCCATGCGCCCAAACAGTGGTTTACTGCCACATATGGGGTATCAGCGTACTCAGGACAAATTGGACAACAACTTTTTGGGTCCAATTTCTCCTGTTACCCTTGGTAAAATAAAACAAATTGGAGCTGAAGTAAATTTTTTGTGTAAAAAAGTTAAATGTTCATTTTTATTTAAACATTCCAAAAATTCCTATTAAACACCTGAAGGGTTAATAAACTTCTTGAATGTGGTTTTGAGCACCTTGAGGGGTGCAGTTTTTAGAATGGTGTCACACTTGGGCATTTTCTATCATATAGACCCCTCAAAATGACTTCAAATGAGACGTGGTCCCTAAAAAAAAATGGTGTTGTAAAAATGAGAAATTGCTGGTCAACTTTTAACCCTTATAACTCCCTAACAAAAAAAAAAATTGGTTCCAAAATTATGCTGATGTAAAGGAGACATGTGGGAAATGTTACTTATTAAGTATTTTGTGTGACATATCTCTGTGATTTAATTGCATAAAAATTCAAAGTTTGAAAATTGCGAAATTTTCAAAATTTTCGCCAAATTTCCGTTTTTTTCACAAATAAACGCAGGTACTATCAAAGAAATTTTACCACTATCATGAAGTACAATATGTCACGAGAAAACAATGTCAGAATCACCAGGATCCGTTGAAGCGTTTCGGAGTTATAACCTCATAAAGGGACAGTGGTCAGAATTGTAAAAATTGGCCTGGTCATTAACGTGCAAACCACCCTTGGGGGTAAAGGGGTTAAGCAAAGTTTGGAATTTTTTTTCACCACTTAGATAAAAAATAACTTAGTCATGTTTGGTGTCTATGAACTCGTAATGACCTGGAGAATCATAATGGCAGGTCATTTTTAGCATTTAGTGAACCTAGCAAAAAAGCCAAACAAAAAACCAATGTGGGATTGCACTTTTTTTGCAATTTCACCGCACTTGGAATTTTTTTCCCGTTTTCTAGTACACGACATGCTAAAACCAATGATGTCGTTCAAAAGTACAACTCGTCCCGCAAAAAATAAGCCCTCACATGGCCAAATTGACGGAAAAATAAAAAAGTTATGGCTCTGGGAAGGAGGGGAGCGAAAAACGAACACGGAAAAACGAAAAATCCCCCGGTCATGAAGGGGTTAATTAAATAGAGCAAGAACAACGTTTCACAAAGGACGCTAGTGTGGCTACGTTGTTTAAGGACAATTGCCAAAATGCCTAAAAAATCTTCAGAATATCACTCTTGTAGTTAAAGGCTTGATAGAAAAATATGTAGAGTTGCGCGAACTTGTTTTGATTCGGTCACCGAATCTGAATTTGCCATATTCGTGCAATATTGGTACCCTATTCGTGCCGAATGCATGTTTGATGATCGGTTCCGATCATATTCGGTAATTCCTACTCGCATTGAATCTAATGACGTTCGGCTGTGTTCGATCAATATTGCAAAAACAATATTCGCTGCCGATTGTATTCGGAACAGAATCCGAACAAATTCGGTCAACTCTAAATAAGGTGCGTTTTGGTGTTTAATATAGGCACTCTACACAGAAAGGGGTCATAAAATAGAGGATTTTTTATATATATATATATATATATATATATATATATATATATAATGCAAACTAAGAAGCAATGTTTAACCCCTTTCTGACCTCGGACGGGATAGTACGTCCGAGGTCAGAAGCCCCGCTTTGATGCGGGCTCCGGCGGTGAGCCCGCACCAAAGCCGAGTGAAGTCAGCTGTTTTGAACAGCTGACATGTGCCCATAATAGGCGCGAGCAGAATCGCGATCTGCCCGTGCCTATTAACTAGTTAAATGCCGCTGTCAAACGCAGACAGCGGCATTTAACTACCGCATCCAGCCGGGCGGCCGGAAATGACTGCATCGCCGACCCCCGTCACATGATCGGAGGTCGGCGATGCTTCTCCATTGTAACCATAGAGGTCCTTGAGACCTCTATGGTTACTGATCGCCGGTAGCTGTGAGCGCCACCCTGTGGTCGGCGCTCACAGCACACCTGATTTTCTACTACATAGCAGCGAACAGCAGATCGCTGCTATGTAGCAGAGGCGATCGTGCTGTGCCTGCTTCTAGCCTCCCATGGAGGCTATTGAAGCATGGCAAAAGTAAAAAAAAAAAAAAAAAAAAAGTTAAAATCACCCCCCTTTCGCCCCAATCAAAATAAATCAATAAAAAAATCAAATCTACACATTTTGTATCGCCGTGCTCAGAATAGCCCGATCTATCATTTAAAAAAAAGCATTAGCGAGAAAAAAATTCGAAACGCCAGAATTACTTTTTTTGGTCGCCGCGACATTGCATTAAAATGCAATAACGGGCGATCAAAAGAACGTATCTGCACCAAAATGCTATCATTAAAAACGTCATCTCGGCACGCAAAAAATAAGCCCTCAACCGATCCCAGATCATGAAAAATGGAGACGCTACGCTAGAGTGCTGTAGTGGCTGGTCCACACGTGCGTCCCCTCACTCCGCGAGTCTTGCAAATTAATCAGTTTTGAATGCCATAAAACAAGGAAAATTTCAATGAGGGGGCACACATGTGGACCACCAACTACAGCACTCTACTCAGGTATTCCTAACGGTATATACTTTACACCACCTCTCAAGGGCTTTCATATGGGGGAATGAGAATGCGTCAATTCTTCTCATTTACTATATCGCATATGTTGTGTTTACCATTGATTCTGTAGGGAACTGAACTTAATAGCATTTCGCTCCGATATAAATTAGATCCCTGCTGAATCAAACATTGCTTCTTAGTTTGCAATATATATACAGTTAGGTCCATATATATTTGGACAGAGACAACATTTTTCTAATTTTGGTTATAGACATTACCACATTGAATTTTAAACAAAACAATTCAGATGCAGTTGAAGTTCACACTTTCAGCTTTCATTTGAGGGTATCCACATTAAAATTGGATGAAGGGTTTAGGAGTTTCAGCTCCTTAACATGTGCCACCCTGTTGGTAAAGGGACCAAAAGTAATTGGACAGATTAAATAATTTTGTTCATTTCTAGTACTTGGTTGAAAACTCTTTGTTGACAATGACTGCCTGAAGTCTTGAACTCATGGACATCACCAGATGCTGTTTACTCCTATTTGATGCTCTGCCTGGCCTTCACTTCGGTAGTTTTCAGTTACTGCTTGTTTGTGGGCATCTCTGTCTGAAGTTTAGTCTTTAACAAGTGAAATTCATGCTCAATTGGGTTGAGACCAGGTGATTGACTTGGCCATTCAAGAATATTCCACTTCTTTGCTTTAATAAACTCCTGGGTTGCTTTGGCTTTATGTTTTGGGTCATTGTCCATCTGTAGTATTAAACGACGACCAATCAGTTTGGCTGCATTTGGCTGGATCTGAGCACACAGTATGTCTCTGAATACCTCAGAATTCATTCGGCTGCTTCTGTCCTGTGTCACTTCATCAATATACACTAGTGACCCAGTGCCACTGGCAGCCATGCATGCCCAAGCCATCACACTGCCTCCGCCGTGTTTTACAGATGATGTGGTATGCTTTGGATCATGAGCTGTACCACGCCTTCGCCATACTTTTCTCTTTCCATCATTCTGGTAGAGGTTAATCTTGGTTTCATCTGTCCAAAGAATGTTCTTCCAGAACTGTGCTGACTTTTTTAGATGTTTTTTAGCAAAGTCCAGTCTAGCCTTTTTATTCTTGATGCTTATGAGTGGCTTGCACCGTGCAGTGAACCCTCTGTATTTACTTTCATGCAGTCTTCTCTTTATGGTAGATTTGGATATTGATACGCCTACCTCCTGGAGAGTGTTGTTCACTTGGTTGGCTGTTGTGAAGGGGTTTCTCTTCATCATGAAGATTATTCTGCGATCATCCACCACTGTTGTCTTCCGTTGGTGCCCAGGTCTTTTTGCATTGATGAGTTCACCAGTGCTTTCTTTCATTCTCAGGATGTACCAAACTGTAGATTTTGCTACTCATAATATTGTAGCCATTTCTCGGATGGGTTTTTTCTGTTTTCGCAGCTTAAGGATGGCTTCTTTCACCTGCATGGAGAGCTCCTTTGACCGCATGTTTACTTCACAGCAAAACATTCCAAATGCAAGCACCGCACCTCAAATCATCTCCTGGCCTTTTATCTGGTTATTTGAGAATGACATAAGGAAGGGATTGCCCACACCGGTCCATGAAATAGCCTTGGAGTCAATAGTCCCATTACTTTTGGTCCCTTTAAAGACAGGGTGGCACATGTTAAGGAGCTGAAACTCCTAAACCTTTCATCCAATTTTAATGTGGATACGCTCAAATAAAAAGTGAAAGTATGAACTTCAACTGCATCTGAATTGTTTTGTTTAAAATTCATGTTGGTAATTTCTATAACCAAAATAAGAAAAATGTTGTCTCTGTCTTAATATATATGGACCTAACTGTGTGTATATGTATGTATGTATATATATATATATATATATATATATATATATATATATATATATGTATGTATAGAAAATCCTCTATTTTTTTACCCCTTTCTGTATAGAGTGCCTATATTATATACCAAAATGCACCTTATTTATCTATCAAGCCTTACCCAAACGACAAGAGTGATATCCTCACCCACCCCCTGCAGACTGTGAGCCCTCGCGGGCAGGGTCCTCCCTCCTTATGTACTCGTGTGCCTTGTTATCTGCTCATGTTTAATGTATTTGTCTATATTTGCCCCGTATTCACATGTAAAGCGCCATGGAATAAATGGCGCTATAAAAATGTATAATAATAAGTAATAATAATATTTTGAAATATTTTTATGCATTTTGGCAATTGTCCTTGAACAATGTGGCCACACTAGCGTCCACTGTGAAACATTTTTGCTTTTTTAATGTCTTTTTAACTTGTTCTATATAATTTAATACCATATATACTCAAGGATAAGCCGAGATTTTCAGCCCATCATACATCATACTCACCCACTCCCCGCGCGATCATAGCAAGTCCTCCCTGCATCATTCTGATGTCCCTGTGCAGCAGCTCTTCCTGTGCTCAGCGGTCATATGGTACCGCTCATTAAAGTAATGAGTATGGACGTGTTTCCACTCCCATAGGTGGAGCACATATTCATTACTTTAATGAGCGGTACCATGTGACAGCTGAACACAGGAAGAGCTGCAAGCGCCAGAGACCATCTGAGAAGCAGAAACCGCGCCAGGAGGGGGTGAGTATGACTGGGGAGGGCGAGCCATGCAATATTCACCTGTCCCCGTTCAACCACCGCGCTGTGTCTTCCGGGTCCTTTTGCTTTGATGTTCAGGTCACTTGTTTAGTGCATGCCCTCTGCCTTAACAGTCACTTCAGAGACCTGGAAGACACAGCGGCATGCGGCGGCGGAACGGGGACAGGTGAATATCGCAAGTCCCGGGGCCTGAGGCAGCGATGACTTGGGCACCTGGCCCCCATAGCGCATCGGTGTCCCCGCCTGCTCAGGACACTGGTACCTGGCCCCCAGTGACGAGAAGTGAGTGTGTAATTTTTTTTTTTTTATCGCAGCAGCATATGGGGCATATTATTCTATGGAGCATCTTAAGGGGACATCAACCTTTATGGAGCATTATATGGGGCATTTTTTTAATATGGAGCATCTTATGGGGCCATCAACTTTTTATGGAGCATTATATGGGGCATATTTTAATATGGAGCATCTTATGGGGCCATCATTAACCTCTGTGCAGCATTACATGGGGCATATTTTAATATGGAGCATCTTATGGGGGTCATCATGAACTGCATGGATCATTATATGGGGATCCTGATTCAATATGGATATTCAAAAACACTTAACCTACTGATGTCTCAATTAATTTTACTTTTATTGGTATCTATTTTTATTTTTGAAATTTTCCAGTAGCTGCTGCATTTCCCACCATAGGCTTATACTTGAGTCAATAAGTTTTCTCAGTTTTTTGTGGCAAAATTAGGGGCCTCGGCTTATACTCGGGTCGTTTTTATACTCGAGTATATACGGTAGTTATTTTTCAATGGATCTCTTCTGAACTCTAGCTTATTTAAGTCTGAGGGTGTTGTTTTACATCTAGCACACTGTATGAGGTAATATTTTTTTTCCTTTTTTTGTTAATTTCCTGGTATCCATCATTTTGTATAAAATTAATTTTATATTATACCATTGGTTTTTATTTTGTTTTTGTTTTTTTTTTTTGTAAAACAAGAAGCCATGAGGTTACAACTTCCTTCTCCAATTGTTTTTGTGGGATTTTGTTGGCATTGCAAAATCACAATGTCTTATCCTTAATATCCACTTTAAAGATAGATTTCTGCAGTATTCGTGCATTATTATTCCACAGCAATAATTTATTGGTGCACATTTAACAATTCTGTCAAGTATAATGGCTTGTTGCCTATAACAACTGTTCAGTTTCTTTTAATTTTCAACATCAATTTGAAAAGAAAGGCTGATCATCAATTTGTTGTACAAAACGCCCATTTTTTTCTGTTAGGTTTTTTTTAATTAGATCTGTAGCTTTGTACTTCTGCTTCCAGATTTTTGATTGTCTAATGAAAATGTATTTTTCATGTTTACAATTGATTTTTTTAAAAATATTTTTATTTTGCGCTGCTCAATATTATACTGTTCAAGCTCTTGCAATGTGAGGTTTATGTGAATGTTTTCCTTTTTTGTAAAAAGTGTGCTTTTTACATTTGTCCCCTTTAATATGTCATGCCTAAGAAGAATAAAACATAATTTTATTTAAAAAAAACGAAAATGGCGTTCTTATTTTATTCATGTTTCAGATAGTTAGCCATGCTTACATCTCCTTCGTCACAGAATATTTATAATAGAAAAAAATAGCACAGCATACTGGACTGTTTTGATTTTCCTAATCCATAAAATGACGTACCTCAGTATGGAAACAAGCTGGACTCTTACAGTAAATGTTATTTTGTCTGTCATGTGACTGATGTTTTCTCTGCAAGAATTTAATTTTTTCTTTTTGCAAAAAATAGCACAAAAAATGGAATTCTTAATTTACACAGACCCATAATCATATGACTTGTCTGATGGTGTTACTTTGTATGTGTAAAAATAAATCCTCCGCGAATGCTAGAACAAAGCTTTTATTTACCGTTCAGTCACATCCGTTCTAATTCCTCATGTGATAATCTGAAATTGTGTTAAATTAGAAGGTGAAAGGAAGTGGGGTAAGAGCACACTTTCCAGCAGTAGCCACTATGAGCTGGAGAATAGGTCAAAGAGTGGTTCATGTGTTTGCTTGTGACAATTCAGCAGAGAGAAAATGGAATTGAACATCTGGACACTTGGGCTACAGTGCTGCATCTTAAATTATTTATGGACTGGTTTGTTTTGTATTCTCTCTGTACTCACTCTGTAAAATTGGATTTCATGGGAGTCGGATCAATTTCTATGAAGACATCTACTCTTGCACCCACCGGATTTTATTGGCAAATTTGACTGCAATGGGCTTTGTTGATTACCACTCATTTTAGGTGCAGTGGGAGGTATATTTGCACAGAATACATCCGGTTAGGAAAGATAAAGAGTCTTCATAAGCTTTAGGAGGGAAGTGACAGGCGAAATGCTGTATGATTATGTTCCTGTTTATCCGATGAACACTATCTATAAACCGTCCACATTTGTTCCCTAATGTATTCTTATAAAAATGACAGTCTTTTGAGATGTGGAATTGCATAAAGACTGTCAATCCCATTCCTTTCTTCTTTTAACTTTCTTCCTGTAAAGACTAGGCTTGTGCTCAGTTTACTATTGTGGTAATTCACTTAGAAAAACCATCAAAAACTATCAGTATACAGATTTTACATTTTTTTTATGGGGTTAAGGCATTAATGCAAGTGGCAGACTCCTCTGCCACTGTATTATGTGGTGTCGATGCAGTATCTACAGAGCTAGCTAGTTTTATAATTTCTCTGAATAGCAATAGATTCTCTAGGATCATTTTAGCCATACGTCCACCTAAGCCACATTAAGCTACTCCAAAGAATTATATGTAGCAAAAAGCCAGAAAGGAGTTTTTGGCAGAAGAAATATACACTTTATTAACAATTATATAAAATACACAAACATGATAAAACAAAAAGGACAACAACCAAAAACCATTACCTGAGTGACGGATGCATGAAAAGTTTATATAATGTGACAAAATTGTAGGTCCCACTGGGAAGTGCAGAAAAAATATTATAGAAAAAAAATGTATAATGGGCATGGTCTATAACATGAATCTAACTATCGCTATGGATACACAGGTACCATGTCCAAAAAAGTACGCTATAATTATCAGTGAGTCATATCCCTAATATTGCACTCTTACCCAAATGGAGCCAAATAGTCACCAGGACAAAATTCTAGAGCCCCAAAGTGCTTTTCGCGTGTTGTTTAGAGCTTCTTCGAGGGGGATAGTAACCCCCTTAGTGACCACCAATACGTCTTTTTACTGACCTCACAAATCAGACAATAGCATCCCCCGACTGGTGAAAATGCAGCAGCTGTCGGCTGTACACCTTGCTGCATCAACCTTGAATGGTGTTTTCACCAACCATTAACCTCTTAGATGTTGCTGTCAATAGTGACTATGGCATCTAAATGGTTAACGGAGTATGCGGTCTCACTCTTTAACCCCATCGGCATACTGAGATTATGATTGTGTGGTACTGATTTCTGCTCTGGCAATAAAATGCCAAATAACGGCCTTAGAGTCTGCCCTCTATAGAGGCCTATTCAAAAGTTAACATTTAAGTGGTAAAAAAAGCCAGATTACTTACGAGTAATGCTCTTTTTAATAAGTCCACGACCGCACCCACTGCAGAGAGGGATCCGCCCCATAGGAACTGGAAACTTACAGGATGAATAAAAGGGGGTGGTCCGCCTCTCCTCCTCAGTTGGGTTTGAGTACCAGGAGGACCGCCAGTATTAGGCAAAATACTTATTATTTTATGTTTAAACTTATTTACTCTATAAAAGGAGTAATCCAATTAGTATGTACTATATTAATCTTTAGGGAGGGAAGTGACTGGGTGTTGTCGTGGACTCATTAAAGGGACACTGTCACCTGAATTTGGAGGGAACAATCTTCAGCCATGGAGGCGGGGTTTGGGGGTTTTTGATTCACCCTTTCCTTACCCGCTGGCTGCATGCTGGCTGCAATATTGGATTGAAGTTCATTCTCTGTCCTCCATAGTAAATGCCTGCGCAAGGCAAGATTGCACCTTGTGCAGGCATGTACTATGGAGGACAGAGAATGAACTTCAATCCAATATTACAGCTAGCATGCAGCCAGCGGGTAAGGAAAGGGTGAATCAAAAACCCCAAAACCCCGCCTCCATGGCTGAAGATGGTTCCCTCCAAATTCAGGTGACAGTGTCCCTTTAAAAGAGCATTACCGGTAAGTAATCTGGCTTTTTACTCTTCGCCACGACAACACCCACTGGAGAGATTTCCAGAGACCATCACCTAGGGGGACCACCGTGCTGAGGACAGTCCTGCCAAAGTCCAGGTCAGAAGTCGACTAGAGGTCAAGCCTATAGTGGTTATAGAAGGTAGAAGGAGCCGACCACGTTGCCGCCTTACATATGTCCTCAATTGGAACGTTTCCCCTTTTGGCCCAGGAAGATGCCATAGCTCTGGTGGAATGTGCTTTAATGCCCTCCGGAGGATCTTTATTTTTCACAAAGTAAGCCAGCTGGATAGCGTCTCTAATCCACCGGGATAAGGTGCCCTTCGTGATTCCATACCCCTTATTTTGGCCCTGGAAGGATATGAACAGAGCCCTACACTGCCTCCAACTCCAAGTTCTTTCAATGTATGGTAATACTATTCTCCTGACGTCCAGGGTGTGAAACGTTTGTTTCTCAGGAGTGGAGGTGTCCCTAATGAAAGTCGGGAGAAGTATTTCTTGTGATCTATGAAATTTTCCCGCTACCTTAGGGAGGTATGGGGGGTATGGTTTTAAAACTAACCTATCCTGAAATTTCAGATGGAAGGGTGGATGTATAGACAGGGCCTGAATGTCGCTGACTCTCCTAGCCGATGTTAGTGCTACTAAGAAGGCTGTTTTTAGCAACAGGTGTTTTAGAGATGCTGTATCTGTAGGCTCAAATGGAGGTTCTGTTAGAGCGCCTAGGACTAGGCTTAAATCCCAAGGAGGAACCCTAGGTATGTGAACAGGGCTAATTCGTTCACAAGCTGTGATGAATCAGGACTCCCATTTATTGTTTGCAACATTATAGCCATAGAGGGCACCTAGTGCAGACACGTGGACTTTTAATGTATTTACAGAAAGACCTAACTGTTTTCCCTTTTGTATGAATTCTAAGATGGGTCCTATCGGGACTTCTGTAGAATCGGAAGTTGAATGGAACTGAAGAAACTTCCTCCATATTTTAGCGTAAATCTTTGTAGTGGACTGTTTCCTGATGTGCAGGAGTGTATTATTATTATTTATTATAGCGCCATTTATTCCATGGCGCTTTACATGTGAGGAGGAGTATACATAATAAAAATAGGTACAATAATCTTGAACAATACAAGTCACAACTGGTACAGGAGGAGAGAGGACCCTGCCCATAAGGGCTCACAATCTACAAGTGTATCAATTAACCCTTCTGAGAATCCTCTAGATCTTAGTATCTGCCTTTCAAATTCCAGGCCGTCAAGTGGAGGCTGTCTACTTGAGGGTGAAAGAAAGGTCCCTGAGAGAGTAGGTCTGGGACTGAGGGAAGGACCCAGGGGTCTGACACTGACATTGTTTGTAGGCACAAGAACCATGGTCTCATGGGCCAAAATGGTGCTATTAAAATTATCCTGGCCTCCTCGTCTCTGATTTTCTGAATGACTTGTGGCAGTAGAATTATCGGAGGTAAGGCATATGCTAGATTGAATCGCCAAGGTATTTGAAGAGCATCTAGAATGTCCGTCCGGATGGTCTGCCAAATATAGGGAGGCAAATTTCCGTACTTGTTTGTTTTCTCTCATAGCAAAAAGGTCTGTCTAAGGATGACCCCATAGTAATGCTCTTTTTTGGAAGATCTAATAATTTAGGCACCATTCTCCTTGTCGTAGAATGTATCGACTTAGGAAGTCCGCCTGTTGGTTGTTCTCTCCCTTGATGTGAAGGGCAGAAAGGGATAGAAGATGTCTTTCGGCCAAGTTCAAGATCTTTTCTGCGGAAGACATTGGAGCGTCTGATAGAGTACCCCCTTGTTTGTTTAGATATGCCACTGTCGTGTTGTCTGACAAAATGCTGATGTGTTTTCCTCGAAGCTGTGGAAGAAAATGATGTAATGCATGGTTTACTGCATTTAGTTCTTTTAGGTTAGATGAATGTTGGATTTCTTCTTTATTCCATATCCCTTGGCAGAAACTATTTCCCATATGGACTACCCATCCGCGGGGACTAGCATCAGTAGTTTAAAGTATGGGATTGTGTTATTACCCAAGGGACACCACCCGCCAAATGTTTACTATCTAACCACCATACTAGAGAAGCAGGGACTTAAGGTTATCTCGAAGGATTTGATGTTGCAGCATCCGGGTATGGTATTGTGCCCACTGGACAGCTGGGGTACAGGAAAAAAGGGATCCTAACAAGGACATTGCTTCCCTTAGAGACATTCGTGGTTTGTCTATTGCGGCTGTCACCTTATTTTTAGTGAGCAATTTTTTTTACCTGAAGGAGTAGACACCTTTGGCTTGTGGAATCTAGATGGAACCCTAAAAACATCTGGAGGGAATGTGGGATAAGTCTGGATTTCTTGAAGTTGATGATCCAGCCTAGAATCTTAAAAGATGAGACCGTGTAAGCTAAATGGTTAGCACACTGGACAGCTGAATTCCCGACGACTAAAAATTCATCCAGGTAAGCGACAATTAAGGTGTCTTTTTGACGAAGATAAGCCATCACCTCTAACATCACTTTGAAGATCCTTGGTGCTGTGGAGAGGCCAAAGGGCATGGCCATGTACTGAAAGTGACGGATTTGGCCTTCGAATGTCACTGCGACCCTGAAGTATCTTTGGTATCTGTCATGGATAGGGAAATGGTAATATGCATCTTTTAGATCAGTGCCCCCCATCATGCAATTTGGGAAAAGGAGCTTAATGGTGGATCTGATGGATTCCATTTTAAATTTATGATTTCTAGTAAATGTATTAAGCCTTTTTAGATTAATACTAAAAAATATTCCAAATTAACCATCGGGCTTAGGGATTAGAAATAAAGGAGAGTAAAAACCCCTACCTTCTTGCCCCTCTGGAACTTTAACTAAGACTCTTTTGTTTAATAGGCTTTGAATTTCTATTTCAAGGGCTTATTGTTGTATTGGCGAGCTGAGGGATGTTATGATGGAGTCGTGGGTAATTTGGAGGAATTCTATTTTAATTCCTTCCTTAATAATATTCAAGATCCACGAACTAGCTGTTATTTTTGTCCACTGTGGGAAGAATAATTTTAGCCTACCCCCTACTGGAGTGACCAGTACTTTAGTATTTGTCTTTGCGGCAGGTAGGTCCTCTAAACATAGTACCCCTCTGTTTTTCTTCTTTTGTGCCCCAATGCGTTGTTCTTTCTCCTTGCTTCCTTTTTCCGAATGGCCTCCTTTCAAATGTTCTATAGAAAGGAATTGATGGTTCAGGGAAAGCCTTCTTTCTTTTGCCTTTTTAAGGATGTCATCTAGGGCTTTCCCAAAGAGAAACGCACCCTCACATGGGATAGCGCAGATACTTGTTTTCGACTGCATGTCTCCTTTCCAACTCTTCACCCGCTGCCCGGGAACTTACATTAGGTGATGTAAGGATATTGCAATTGTGTGTTGCAGAGGCCCCAGATCCTGTCCCGCAGTGTGAATACATCATAACCCACTGTGGCCTCCGCTACACGCAGGCGCGATATCCTTACATCACCTGATGTAAGTTCCCGGGCAGCGCGCACGGCTCATACCTGAGAACTGATTGCAGAGCGCAGGCACCCGGAGGCCTGAGGGGGATGATGGACGGCTGCGAGGCGGAGTCAGGGGTAGAAAACATACCTCCCTGACTCAGTAGAGGTATGGTGGCAAGTTTATAAAACTCATTATTTCAGCGTTCCTAGGGATAATAAACAAAAGCCACCTTCACAGAATGCAGCCTTAGTGCTGCTGAAGGTGGCTCTTTTACTTTAATAGGCCCTGGGGGGCGACAGGTTCCCTTTAAATTGGTTAACGTGATGGGCCCTTGAGACAATAACGCCCCCACTCCCATCTCCAAGGCATCCATTGCCATGATAAATGGCTTAGACAGATCAGGTTGAATCAGTAGAGGGGCAGTCATAAAACATTATTTTAAAGAAGAGAATGTCACTAAAGCTGGAGCTGACCAATTTTTGATATCAGCTTCCTTGCGAGTTAAATCAGTGAGGGGTTTAACCACCTGTGAAAACCCCTTGATGATTTTTCTATAGTAATTGGCAAAACCCAAAAATCGCTGAAGACCCTTGAGATCTTTGGGTTGCACCTACTCAAGAATAGCCTGTACCTTTCCAGGGTCCATGTGAAAACAAAAAATGAACAATTCTCCAGTTTAGCAAAGAGAGAGTTCTCCCTGAGCCTCTGGAGGACATGACGGAGATGACCCATATGTTTCATTTTATCAGCAGACTATAAGGATATCATCCAGATACACCACCTTGAAGCGCCTAATGAAATCCGAAAAAACATGATTAATGAAATTCTGAAGTACAGCTGGCGCGTTGGTCAGACCATCTTAATAGGCCAAGTTGCATTTTATCATAGGACCAGCATCAGACTGGAGCACCTTGAGCCCACCAGAGAAAATTGTTCTTGGGGCCCACTGTGTAGCTACATAAAAATAAATACAAGACCACTGATTGTGCGGTAAAACATGCTAATATCAGGGTATAATATAAGGTTGTACACGTCTTAATTATGTAGAAGGTGTTGGTGTAGCCCCCTCATAGAATATAACACAGCCCTCACATAGTATAATGCAGAACCCTGATAAAATATAATGAAGCCCCTTCATAGAATATAATGTAGCACTCCTCATAACCCGCTCCACCACCTCCATCATTGTTCTCCACCCCATCATTGTCCTCATCACCGCCCCCATCATTGCCTTCTCTCCCACTACCCCATCATTGCCCTTTCCACCACCTTCATCACTGCCTTCCCCACCACCCCATCATTGCCCTTTCTATCTCCTCCATCATTGCCTTCTTCCCCACCACCCCCATCATTGCCCTTTCCACCATCTCTGATTGTTTTCTCCCCCAATACCACATTGCCAATTCCACCACCTCCATCATTGCCTCCTGCCCCACCACCCCATCGTCCTTTCCACCACCACCATCATTGCCTTCTCCCCCACCCAGCCATCATTGCTTTCTCCCCTGCCAATCCCATCATTGCCCTCTCCAT
Organism: Ranitomeya imitator; assembly: GCF_032444005.1. Lineage (NCBI taxonomy): Eukaryota > Metazoa > Chordata > Amphibia > Anura > Dendrobatidae > Ranitomeya > Ranitomeya imitator. The sequence goes on along the minus strand of NC_091282.1, from coordinate 465,516,011 downwards.
CTCCTCCATCATTGCCTTCTCCCCCCATCATTGCACTTCCCACCACCACCATCGTCCTTTCCATCACCCACATTTCCCTCCACCATCTACACACACACCTCTGCATGTTCTTCCACAGACACACACACAGCACCACTAACAGCTGTCCGTTCCCCAGCAGCATTTTCGTCTCTGGCAGCTTCCTCTCCAGCACAGCCGTGCACTGAATGATATCATCCAGCTGCGCTGCTGTGTCAGACCGGAAGCGCTGGGCAGGAAGCAGGACAGATCGCTGCCATTTTCTCCTGTAGGCAGCGGAGCTGCAGGCATCGCTCCCTGCCTGCCACACATGAGGGCAATCTGGCCAGGGGCCCCCCGGAGACTCGATGTCAGATAAACTGGCCAGATTACCCTCAATGTTAGCCGCCTGGAGGGGCCTCCCTCCACCTCCGGGCCCCCACCAGCCGCACATGCGGTATTCTAGCCTGCGGCTAACACTGCCAGCTATTACAGTGAAATATATATTCACTCCTCTCCATGCCCATAGGGGCATGGGGAAGAGTAAATATTCATTTCTCTTTAGCAGCGGGGACAGGCTTCTGCCTCCTGTCTCCCAATGCTGCTCTGCTGGCATCGGGTGGGCCCCCTGACTCATGGGCCCCATAGCCGCTGCATGGTGTGCCACTATTAGCGACATGCCACTGGCTGGCGGCCCCTGGAGCAATGGGGGCCCTAGGCAGCTGCCAGCCCTGTATGCCAGCAGGTTTCAGTGCCTGGGCCCACCGGAGAATCCTCTGGTTCTCCGGTGGGCCAGTCTGACCCTGCACATTCATTGGACAGGGAATATCTGTATTCCAAAATCTACGAGAAATAGTCAAAAACAATTATCCCCCTCCTGTGCATTCACAATTTGGCTTCCCTGTAATGCTAAATACATTTACAAGAGTTAAATGTCTCAATTTAACAACAAGAGGAGGCTCTACTTCCCGTATATGTGTTTCAGCACGTGACCATCATATGTCACAAGGGTAACACACTTTATTTGACCCAGGTTGCTGAATGATGTGTGGAACTGAGACCGTGCGACCCAGAAGTGCCATCCAATACTTTCTTGCATGACATACGGTACTAAGACCGTGTCAATTCCGGTCAAGCGCATACAGTGCAGACCGTACTACATTTGGTCACGAATGCATGCGACCTGGAAGCGCCGTCCAATACTTTCTTGTGTTCCTGCTTGGAACGCACTGGAAACAGGTGATTCATCAAACAGGAAATTGTGTGATTTTTGGAGTGTGTTTATTGAGAAAGCGGCCATACAAATGGATGCGATCTTCGGAGAACACATACACATCAATCAGCATTCAGATGCAACATGGGATATCGGGCCTCCTGAAGAGTCAGCATGGCAAAACGCGTTGAGGCAGAGGCAATGATCTGGTGGCATACCGTTATGGATGAGTACCAATCTGATTATTCTATATATTTGCTGAATGACTGTATACCCCCCCAAAAAATTGGGATCAATATTTGGAATGCATTTTCTTTGCTGACTTTTCATTTATCAGTCCAATGATTTATCCAGTATAAATTTGGTGGTTGCTCATACCTTACATGAGATTTATGTGTCCTAACAAAATCCTAGTGCTAGTTGTTGCATTACTATAGACGGGGACACACTGGCAGATACAGGGGATGTCAGGACCCCTTAGGGTCAGCTGCCGAAGAGCGGGGGTGCCACAACGCTTCCCTTAAGGTGCCAACATCCGCTGGTAGGCAGGGGTTAAGCACAGGAGCAGCACAGGGCTAATAGTTACCCACATACAATTCTCCATGGTTTGTTAATATTTTATGTTTGCGATTTGTGTTGTGTGTTTTCAGGCCATTGTATGCCATAATGTAGCATTTTTAAAGGTGTTTAATTAAAGGTTATACTTTTAAGTACACTAGGTCCTTATATGATTTAGTATGTAAGAATAGCCTCCAGAGTTGCTATTTTGATTTGAACTGCCTGCTACCCTGATAAATGTTTAGCTTGAGGATACTCCAAAGGTTCTCAATAGGGTTGAGGTCAGGGGAGGATGGTGGTAACACCATGAGTTTCTCTCCTTTTATGCCCATAGCAGCAAACTTAGAGGTATTTTTTACAGCATGAGATGGTACATTCTCATGAATGAAGATCATTTTGTTGTGGATGGCATGGTTCTTGTTTTTGTACCATAGAAGAAAGTGGTCAGTCAGAAACTATGTACTTTGCTGAGGTCATTTTATATCATTAGGGACCCTACAGTGGCCTACCAGCTCTCTCCCCATGATTCCCTCCCAAAACATGATTGTTGGGATATGGTGACCATCCATCTGGACCATCCAGGGTTGCATGGTACTCATCAGTTAAGAAGACTGTGTCAAATTTGTCTTTACCTACACTGACAAGCAAAATGGTAACAATTTTTTGAACTTTTGACTTTCAGGCTCCATATCTCACCATCCAATACTGCTTTGAACGTGAGAATATCATCATTTTATAGACAATCATCTTGGCTATCTCATACATAAATTACCGTATATACTCGTGTATAAGCCGACCCCCCCCAATTTTGACACAAAAAAACTGGGAAAACTTAATGACTCGAGTATAAGCCTAGGGTGGGAAATGCAGCAGCTACCGGTAAATGTCAAAAGTAAAAATTGATACCAATAAAAGTAAAATTAATTGAGACATCAGTAGGTTAAGTGTTTTTGAATATCCATATTGAATCAGGAGCTCCATATAATGCTCCATAAAGTTCATTATGGCCCCATAAGATGCTCCATATTAAAATATGCCCCATATAATCCTGCATAAAGGTTATTAATGGCCCCATAAGATGCTCCATAGACATATTTGCCCAATATTATGCTGCGCAAATACTGATTATGGCCCCATAAGATGCTCCATAAAGATATTTGCCCCATATAGTGCTGCACAAACATTGATTATGGCCCCATACAGACACTTGCTCCATATAGTGCTGCACAAACATGGCCCCTTATAGTGCTGCACAAACGTTATGGCCCCATATAATGCTGCACAAACATTATGGCCCCATATAGTGCTGCACAAACGTTATGGCCCCTTATAGTGCTGCACAAACGTTATGGCCCCATAGATGCTCCATACAGACAAAAAATCACATACTCGCCTCTCCGTCGCTCAGGCCCCCGGCACTTTCAATATTCACGTGCTGATCGTTGTGGTGCCGCTCCATCTTCAGCACTGGTGTTCAGGCTGAGGGCACACACTAACCACGTCACCGCGCCCTCTGACCTTAGCGCCACTGCTGAAGATGGAGCGGCGCCGAAACGAGGAGCAGGTGAGGATCACGCAGCGCTCCCCCTCCCCGTTATAACTTACCTGCTCCTGGCACTGTGCAGTCCCTGCTTCCCCGGCGCTGCAGCTTCTTCCTGTAGTGAGCGGTCACCGTTACTGCTCATTACAGTAATGAATATGCTACATAAATAGTTAAATAAAGACACACACACAAAATCTGCATGCAATCTTTAAAGGGAACCGATCACCTGAATTTGGCGGGACCGGTTTTCGGTCATATGGGCGGAGTTTTCAGGTGTTTGATTCACCCTTTCCTTACCCGGAAAGTGACATTAAGCCCGTTTAGTAATGGAGAGGGGTCAATAAGACACCTATGCATTACTAATCCTATAGTAATGATAGAGTTAAATAAAGACATCCAAAAAAAAGTATTTTACTATTCTTAATTTCACCATACTTACAACCACGCCTAATTCTCTGAAGCCATCAATCACCTGCAAAAAATAAAAAATGAACCAACAGTATACTCCCTGGTCCGATGCCATCCAATTAATAATGAATGTCCCACGACGATGTCCCCTATAGAGCAGTCACATCAGGAGATGTGACAGCTGTATAGCCCTCCAGTGACACACTGACAGGAGACAATGGTACCTGCAGTGTTATCACTGAGGGTTCAATGGCCTCTCTTTACTGCACTGCTGCTTGAGAATTTTCCCACGCAGCGGTGCTGCAAGTGACAATATGAACTATACTGTACTCACAGCGGCGGAGGGATGCAGTGCGGAAGGATACCTTCTGTCATTGTATCCCGAATCCCCTGGAGAGCGGTCGCATCTGCCAATATGACAGCTCTCCTTGGGAGATCGTTGTGGGACACTCTTTATTAAATGGATTACATCGGATCAGGCAGTATACTGTTGGTTTATTAATTTTAAATTTTTGCCAGGTGATCGAGAGCTAGGTGATTGGTGAGTATGTTGTATGTCTATGTGTGTACTGTGTATGTTTTTTTTTCTTTTTTTTACACTTGAACACAGTAGCTGGATGATGGGACTACTACTGTCCTATCATCCGGCTACATGTCACTGTAGAAGGCATAGCCGAATAGGACTAGTAGGCCCATCGGACAATGCCTGCCTACACACGGCCGCATTTCTCACAGGCACATTCGCAGCAAATACGCAGATCTTTTTTAAACCTGCGGTTTTGCTGCGGAGTGGCCTGACACAATGGATGTCAATGGGTGCAGAAACACTGCAGATCCACAAAAAGAATTGACATGCTGCGGGGGAAAAAAAGCTGCGATTCTGTGTGTTTTTTTTCTGCAGCATGTGCACATCAAATGTCAGTTTCCCATTGACTAACATTGCTTGTGCACTATAGTGTGTATTTGATGCAACTCTGCGTGTCGCAAAACGCTGCCGATCTGCAGCTAAATCTGCAACATGTGCACATAGCCTTAAGGAGAAGACGAAATGTCAGCACTCACCCAATCTATAGGTAAATCAGTCCATTTTTAGTTTCTTAACATCCAGGACAATATCATAAAGTGCGGTAGTGCTAATATTGTAAATGCAGGTGCAGGGATTTCAGAAAAAAAGACATGGTGGGCAATGACCGTTTCGCACTTCACTTGTGCTTCTACAGGTCCATAATGATTATGTCTGTAAGATGCGTCCAAGTTGAGGACCACTGGTGACTCAACTTCTGTGAGCACAGCCTCAGTGACGAGCAGTGACGTCATCGAGGTTACCTCCGGTGACTGAGGTTGCTTTCCCAGCCGGGCTGAACTGCAGGGACCTTGTTGAGGTCCCCGCTATTACCGTGAGATACTGTCCAGGTTGAAAAATGTTTATTCCCCAGACATGGATTACGGCGTGAGACAGAACGACGTATTGGTCAGGGATATTGTTGTTTTTTTTTTATTTATTTATTTTTTTACAGGAGATGATGGATTCAGTGAAATTAGGTGTTAGGTGAGTATAACTGTGTTATTTTTAAATTAAAAAGTAAAAATGTGTTTTGTTATATTTCAAATAAAATACTTTATTCTGGCTGTGTCTTTTTTTTACCATACAACTATAGGATTAATAATGGATTGGCATCTTATAGACGCCTCTCCATTTCTAAGCCATGGGCTTGATGTCAACGGACAATACAAAAGTGACATCAACCCCACAAATATGAACCCCACTTGCCACTGCTACAGGGCAAATGGGAAGAGCAGGGCGAAGCGCCAGAATTGGTGCATCTAATAGATACGCCTTTTCTGGGTGGCTGAGGGCTGCTATTTTAAGGCTGGGAGGTCAATATCCTTGGCCCATTACCAGCCTGAGAATACCAGCCCCCAGCTGGGAGCTTTAGCAAGGCTGGTTGTCAAAAATGAAGGGGGGGGAGGGGCCACGCCGTTATTCTGAATTATTTAAGCGATTAAAAAATATGGTGGGATGACACCTCTATTCTTGATAACCAGCCTTGCTGAAGCTGACAGCTGTGAGTTTTGCCTGGATGGTTATCAAAAATACGGGGAAACCCACACCGGGTTTTTTTAAAATTATTTACAGCGCAGGAGTCGGCTAATGAATACTCCCATCAGCTGCTCCTGCTCTCACTTATTAGTGGCAGCAGGATTTCCCATAGCTGATGGGAGCGGTAGTCTCATCAGCGGACACCAGTGACTGGAGGTGAACTTTATACCTTTAATCACAGCTGCGGGATCACGCTGTCTTTTGACAGCAAGGGAACCGCAGGTCTCTGACCAGCGGTGATTTCACCGCTGATCAGAATCGGTTTGCCGCGCTGTCATGTACATGACAGCGTGGCAAACACTGGACGTTCGGGCCCCTATTCAAGTGAATGGGGTCCGAATTTGGGTCCGCATACTGTTCTGGTACCTGACCCCCAACTTTTTGTAACTGTTTGGCCGTACCCGCTGGACCCGAACATCCAGGTGTCTGCCCATCTCTATTGAGGAGCAGTCATGAAGATGATTTCCCAAGAATAGAGAAATAGCATCATCAAGCTCATTGATAGCATTCTCTGGGCCAAGAAAATTGCAAAACTATATCATGTGAGTACCATGACATTTAGAAGAATACAAAATTAGGTCCATGCAAAAGCCAAAAGGTGGACATCCTGGCAAAATATTGGACTCAACAAGTTGGTTCATCACAAGATCTATCAGTTCTGGTCCGGCAAACACGGCAGTGGAGGTGGCTTGTATGCTTCATAATAGTGAGATTACTAATGTCCATGCAAGGTGCAGAGACATAGGGTTAGTGGGTCCTCTCATCCGCTGGCCCTGCTGTCTTTAGAAAGACTGCATGGACTAGGGCTCATACCACTTAACGCCCGCGCTCTCTTTCTGTGGACAGAACACTACTCAGACAACACAGGGTGAGGGTAAAACAGTGTGACAATAATTTATTGAACCACCAATACACAATAGCATATAGAAGTGTCCCAGCATAATACCGAAGATGGTGTAAAATTACAGTCTCACCCTTCCACTGACTCGCCAGGATAAGAGCAGCTGTGACTTCAAAGCTTCCTGGACCGACTACCCCACCTGTGTCATTCACAGAGATGAAGTAACGACAAGATTGGGAAGAAAACAGTCCATTGACGTACACGGCCAGTTGACCGGAGGGTCACAACCTTGCTTCTCTGAACAAATTCATAGAGCCAGGCTTGCATCCTATAGAATGACAAATCTGTATCATTCATGATGGAGCCGTGATGTCTTGGCTGCTCTCCTGGATAAAGTCACTGGTCCTTTGAATGTTTGGATCTCATGGCTGAATGCCTGTCTCATGTTACAGAGGCATATAACCTCTTTTTATAGCTAACAAATGTCCTTCATCCAGCATTCAGATTTAAAGGGAAAGAATGGTGACAAGATCAATAGATTTAATCTATTTGCATAATTTTTTCCTACTCTGTTTTGCAAGTCAACAAACTGGCTGGCCTGCACAATGTGTAATCAACATACCAGAAAACATCATTGTTCCATGACCCTGTATCACTAGTCATCCAGGATAAGAGCACAATATGTTGCAACAAATTGTCAAGTTACAAGTCAATATTACAGCTTACACAAACAAAAGTCTGTTTTCTTGACCAACCAGAAAGAAACACACAAAAAGTCAACATGTAGATAATAGTCTATTCTTCTTGGCATACAGAAAATAGTCATCTGGTTAATTAATATAACACCAGGCGACACACGTTGCACCAGTGGAGAAGCTTCCACTTCAATATTGTTACAAGTGTTGGCCATTGACCTTGTTTGCAACAAAGTACAAAAAGTGGACAGTAGAATTTGGAAACAGGCGATTTGGAGCAATGAGATAAAAATCAATACACTAGACTCTGAAAACTCTCCAACTACAGCCAACCCAGCAGATGGGAGACCCAATCAGGACTCTCCATATTTCCAAAAATTTGTGGCAGACACCAACAAAGTGGTATCAATTTCACCACAGTAGAAATAGTGAAATAGGGATCGACACATCTTCCACTACAGCCTACCCAGCAGATGGAGACTCAATCAGGAGTCTCCAAATTAACATAAGTACGGGCAGACACCACCAAAGTTACATCAATTTCACCAGAGTAGAAATAATATAATGGGGAGCAACATCTCTTCCACTACAGCCAACCCAGCAGATGGAGTGACCCAATCAGGACTCTCCATATTTCCAAAAATTAATGTCAGACACAAACAAAGTGGCGTCCATTTCACCACAGTAGAAATCGTATAATAGGGAACGAGATCTCTTCCACTACCGCCAACCCAGCAGATGGAGTCCTAATCAGAAGTGTTCACATTTAAAATAAGTAGGGGCAGACCCCAACAAAGTGGCATCAATTTCACCACAGTAGAAATCGAACGAGATCTCTTCCACTACAGCCAACCCAGCAGATGTAGACACAACCAGGAGTGTACATATTTCAAACAATTAGCGGCAGACACCACCAAAGTTGAATCCATTTCACCAGAGTAGAAATAGAATAAGGGGGAGTGATATCTCTTGCACTACAGCCAACCCAGCAGATGGAGAGACCTAATCAGGACTTTCCACCTTTCCAAAAATTAGTGGCAGATACCAACAAAGTGGCATCATTTTCACCACAGAAATAGTATTATAGGGACCTACCCGTCTTCCACTACAGCCAACCCAGCAGATGGAGATCCAAGATCTAAGATGGAGATCAGGAGTCTTCAAATTTAAAATAAGTAGGGGCAGACACCACTAAAGTGGCATCAATTTCACCACAGTAGAAATAGTGTATTGGGGAGCGACATCTCTTCCACTACAGCCAACCCAGCAAATGGAGAGACCCAGTCAGAACTCTCCACATTTCCAAAAATTATTTGCAGACACCAACAAATTATTCCACTACAGCCAACCCAGCAGATATAGACCCAACCAGGAGTGTTCAGATTTCAACAATTAGTGGAAGACACCAAAAAGTGGCATTAATTTCATGAGAGTAGAAATAGAATAATAGGTACTGACACGTCTTCCACAACAGCCAACCTAGCAGATGGAGACCCAACCAGGACACATCTTCTACAACAGCCCACCCAGCAGATGGAGATCCAACATTTCCACAAATTAGGCCAGGATCACACATACGCGTGATACGGCCAAGTCTCGCAGGTGAAATCCCTCCTCTGGTGCCGGCACTCCGAAGCGGAGCGTGCAGCCACACAGCAACACATGGAGCTGCACGCTCCACTCCCAAGTGCCGGCGTCAGAGGAGGGATTTCACCTGCGAGACTCGGCCGTATCTCGCGTATGTGTGATCTCGGCCTTAGTGTTAACTTCTGCAGCAACAGCAGGCACAAAAGCCCCACTAAAGATATTATAGACTGCAATTACACAAGATCAATGTAGCACACTAAAAACTGCAACATCACCTAGTCTGTACAGTCTGCGATTGGGGTGCAAAAGTCCTTGGGATCCATGACTTGTTCATCTTGATGAAAGTTAGGTGGTCTACACTTTCAGAAGACAGCCGGCTTCACTTATCTATCAGGACTCCACCAACAGCGCTGAAGGCATGTCCTGAGAGAATGCTGGCTGCCTGGCATGATAAACCCTTCAAGTTGTGAGAGGCGAGCTCAGGCCACTCATCCATTTTTGAAGTCCAAAATGTGAAAGGGTCCAATCCTCCCTGATGGTATTGATATTGAGTTGATCCTCTGCAGTCATTCACGTGTCAGACTTGGACTTCCTTGTGCTGGTGCACAAGCTGGTTTAAAAAATGTGTAACAGTTTCTTCTCCCACTTACACTACTGCTGCTGCTCAGGTTTTGACAATGACAAATTAATGTGCTGGAGGTTGGAAGTCTAGAGCTGCAATGCACACTGTGCTTCGCTACTATCTTGAGGAAAACCTCTCTTAAGTGTGTAAAAAAGTGTTTCGATACGCCAGCATTCGCTGGTCAATTTCCAGGGCAGGAAGCATCTGGCAAAATTTACTCTTTTAATGTGCATCTAACAGAGTGGCAACCTATTTCAAATCATAACTATACGGAGATCATGTTGCAGATATTGCAGCAAGAAGGTACTCATATCTCGGGCTTCTCCAAGAGGTCCAAGCACATGCTGTGTTGGTGGCTGGGTAACACTGATGCTTGTTTCCTCCATCCCCTCCCGCCAACCACAAAAAACAGAGTTTACTATACTGTGCCTCCTGTGCCAGGGGAAGATGCTCCTTCACGATAGGCATTACTTTTGCCATCCTCTCTTTCAGCTGGGCAACATGCTCTATGATGCTCCGATGTGGCGCGACCTCGGCAGATAGTTCCAGTCTTGACTGTCCTTCTCAATGACCTTCTTGAGCATGGCCTTTAAGGTTTTATTTTAACGCTCTACTAGGTTGTCGCTCTGGGCAATCTGGATGACCCTACACAGCTCTTTCATTGCCTTGTTCATGAAGGGGGTTCCCTGGTCTGTCAAAATCTCCTTCGGTGGGCCCATCCTAGCAAAAATATGGACAAGTTCCTGAGCAATACTCTTGGCCGAAGAGTTCCTTAGTGGTATTGCTTCAGGGTTCTGGGTCACATAGTCCATGACCACTAGGATATATTGGTGCCCTTGTGAAGACTAACTAGAGGACCTACTAAGTCCATGGCAATTCACTCAAATGGGACCTCTATTACTGGTAACAGGACTTGGGGACTTTGGAAGTGAGAGGAGGGCGTGGTTATCTGGCAGGTGGGGCAGGACATACAATAATTCAGGATGTCCTGGTAAAATTCCAGCCAATAGAACTTCTGCATTATTCTCTCATGAATTTTCTCTACCCCCAGATGTCCCCCCAAAACATGAGGGCCATGTCTAAAACCCTCTGCTGGTAGGGTCCTGGAACCAACAGCTGCTCTACTATCTCATCTCCCCTCAGTGTGGTCAGCCGATACAATAATTCGATTGACAGCAAAATGTGGGTACCTGGTGTCAACCCCGGCTCTTGAGCAACCCCATAGATCACAGACACATTTTCAAATGCCCCTATTAGGGTAATATTCTGCATTTGAGCAGTCCCAAAATTTTCCCCATAACCCCCAGTACAGGAACCTCAGCCTAAATGGTCAGCATTTTGTCCTCATCACCTCTAGGACACACAAGGGGAACTCCTCCGACTGCGACAGGGATTCATCAGGATTAAGCTAGCTCCTGTCTACCTGTCTGACTACCCCGACCTCATGGGACTCCATACCGCAGCTCGTTTTTATCAACACTCTGGGAATACGGTAGTCCTTGGCGTCTCCATGAATACAGCGGACACCCATATTTCCCTGGGATCAACAGGTGGGAAAGTGTGGCCCTTATCAGGGTCACCAAACTCCAGTCCAAGAGTCCTGACACCAGTACTGTACTCCATTTTTTGTCACGGGACATGGCTGCGGCCCCTCTCTGGGCTGATAGTCCACACTGCAGGCGTGATAGACATAGTACGAAGAGCACGTCCATAGGCTGCAGTCCATCTGCTCAGAGGACATAAGATAATGGGCGGCTATGTGTCCAGGCCCGTGGCATCTCCAGCAGATTTAGGTTTTTACCAGCACCCTTTGGCAATCCCTCAGTGACTCTTTAGGATCTCGGACTCCCCCCAATTGTGACTCTACTACCCCTCTTTTGGGACTCGTGCTCCCGCTGAGTACCCCAGTATTGAGATGCCCCACACCTCGGCTCCCTTGGGGACTTCTTGACCATCTGGTACCTTTTTACGAGGCCCACCAGGTCATCGGCATTCTGGGAGTTTCCCTGGACAACCCAGGTCTGCACCGGACTGTTAGTGGAGGACTCTGGCTGCAACCATTTCTGGTCCAAATGCAACAAGTCAAACATATGAGACAGGGGAGGTTTGTCACCATAATACGCCCAGTGATGAACCCTTTGGGCTATGACAGACATAGTGACAATATCTCCGTTTTTAACTTGGCATATTCCCAGACATCCTGTAAGGCCAAGTCAAAACAACCTTTCGAGAGTTCGCAAGTCAGATAGGGGACCAGCACCTCCACCCACTGCTCTGGGGGCAGCCTCTCCCGCTCTGAAACTCATTTGAACACAGTCAAAAACACCTCTATATCATCTCCTGGGGTTATCTTTTACATGTCTCGTCTTACCGCTTTCCAGGTATACGAGTCATCACCTTAATGTGGGGGAGGGGCGGTTTATCTGCTATGGACATCTCCCACCAGGAGTTCAATCTGCTTTTGCTGCTGTTGAATCTGTTGCATCAGGAGTTTTTGTCTCCTACTGTATCTGCTGGTGCTCACAGTACTGTTACTCTTGGAGCTGCTGCTGCTGCTGTCGATGCAGCCGGAGTTGCTGCTGTTGGCTCAGAATCAGATGCTTGATCAACTTCTCCATTTTGTCCAACCGTTGTTCTATCCCTGTAGCCGCCTTCACCCAAGACATATGATTTGTCCACAACTGCTGCCAGTGCCCTTGGAACGTTGCTCACATCCAAAGCACTTGTGAAGGTCGGCTCACTCAGCTGCTTCCCGAGGTAGACACAGGAACACATTGTATTCAAGTCTCTGGGTGGTTTATTGCTTCATAAACCACAAAGCGAAAATAGTAACACAAAACAGCCTTTCTGGCACAAAATAAAATAAAAAGTTCATACAAAAGTCTACCACAGTATGGCTCCAGCCTCAGGACAGCTCTCCCTGGAGCTTCAGCCTGGAGGCTCCTTTCCTCCAAACAGACAAGAGAGATAAAAACAGTGGCTTGACATTTAACTCCATCCAACCACACCCTTGAGTTGAAGATATGGTGAGTAGGCATCCTGCCCATCTCTTACACTTACTCACCATGAACACCAGACTCAGGTAACGACTATTTTGCTCTCCGCACATATCATGCTGGAGGAAAACTTATGGGTTTCACATCATGCAGGATAACAACCTTTGCGACACATATCTTCCCTCTTGCGGGACAAACCTCTGAATGTAACACTTCTTCCACTGTTTCTGGCTCCTCCACCTCCTCTAGACCCTCCATCTGCACCCTCAACCTCTCCCTTAATGAAACACGCGTTACAACAGTGCAGAGAGAATCACCCCACCTCTGTACAGCACTGCCAAGGGCTCACCGCAATCAGGCAGTGTTTAAGTTAATATGCCTTTGGAGATCGCAGTCCCACAGCTCTAGAGCTGTTGACAGCTAGCCAGGCTGAATTATGGCTGTCTCCACTGAACTTGGAACCAGGGAAGGCCATGTGCAATAATGGCACAAACCTGATGGTGGCCCTATGCTGGGGCAACCTCACACATGTGCCTTGCATGGTTCACGTCTTCAAATTGATAGTACAGCAATTTCTACTTCACTATCCCAGCCTGGATGCACCTCTACAGAAAGCACTGTCACTGTGTGCTCACTTACGACAATCGCACCCTGCAGGTCATCAACTTGCATCGCTACAGAGGTCTTTCGGCCTACTGGTTAACCATGTGATTTGCGATGTTCTGACATGGTGGAATTCCATTGTGCACATGTTGCAGCGACTGTGGCAGCAGTGAACCATGATGTAGTATGTTCTTTTGCATAGCCTGGGCCAACTCAATATGGATGTGTTGTGCAAATCACGATTGTGGAGTGGGCACAGATGAAGGACCTTCTCCACCCCTCTGCACAGTTTTGAAATGGCTACTAAGATGATTAGCGTTGACGATGCCATCATCAGCATCTACATACTGGAGCACACTTTGAATAGTCTGTGTGAGAAGGTGGTGGTCCCAGAGGAAAAGGGGGAAGCAGAGGAGGATGTGAAAGGGATGACAATATCTCTAAGTTCCGGACTGTCGTCGTACACGCGGGTGCCATTTGAAGGTGGATTACAGCGATTGAGGGGGCTTATGGCACCAGATAAACTGTTGGTGAAGGTGCAGGAGCCGAGAAACAAATGGAGGAGGACAAGGAGGAATAAGTGATGGGCACGCAACAGTCAGGAGCTGAAGAGAATAATGATCTCCTCTCTGTTGTACATGGTCGGTGGGAGGGGACGGAGGAAACAAGCTTAAGGGTTACTTGCCACAACACACCATGGACTTTGACCTCATGGAACTGCCTGACACATGAGCGCCTAAACATGATGATTCTTAGGGTTAGAAATAGTGCTGACTATTGGGTTGCCACTCTGCAGATCCACGGTACAAGAGCAAATTTTGTTAGATGATTCCACCCCTGGAAAGGAACACGTGCATACTGGAGTATTGAAACATGCTTGTACACAATCTTAAGAGTGGTTTTCCCCCTAGACAGCAGTGAGGCACACAGTGTGCATCGCAGTTCTAGACTTTCAACCCCAACGATCGTCAAGGCGTCACCGTAAAAACATTAGCAGCAGCAGTGTAAGGGGCATAAACAATTTCTGTGAGTCATTTCACACATTTGTTAGACCAGCCCGTGCACCAACAGAACAGAGTACAAACCTGACACATTGTGAACGGCACGAGAGGATGGTGCAGGAGTGTCTTGAGTTCAATATCAATGTGAATACTTTTCTGCCCAATGATGACAAAAGTATTCTAGGAGTGATACCTTTATTGGCTAACCAGAAAATAATATGTTTGCAAGCTTTCAGAGCACAGTGGCTCCTTCTTGAGGCGAAACTACAAATAGATTAATAAGAAAAAAGCACAACATTTAAAGAATACTACAGTAGGACATTTGTTCAGGGGGTGGGAAGTGTGTGCCCAAACAGGTGCCTTCTACATGTTGCCTAAAATACATAAAGAAGGTAATCCTGGGAGGCCTATCGTCTATGTTATTGGGAATTTAACTGAGAATATCTCAGGCTGGGTGGAGAACATTCTGAAACCCTTGGTGAGGCACACACCCAGCTATATCCAGGACACCACGGATATTCTTTGCAAATTGTCAGCGCTGGGCCCACTTCCAGAGGACACGATACTAGCCACCATGGATGTAGAGTCTCTCTGTTCCAACATTCCTCATGAGGATGGAATTGCAGAATGCAAATATTTCTTTCAAAAGAATAATCTAGCCACAGAACCAACACTGCAATTTATTAGGTTTGCGCTCCATCTCAACTATTTTTCTTTTGGGAACAATTTATATCAACAGTGTATGGGCAGCGCCATGGGAAGCAAAATGTCCCCACAATATGCTAACTTATTTATGGCGAAACTGGAGGAAGAATTTTTTTCATCTTGCTCTGTTAAACCTCTTGCATACTACTGCTACATTGATGATTTGCTAATTATATGGACAGACTCAAAAGATGATCTACTCACCTTCCACAATAACTTCAACAAGTTCCACCCAACCATCAAGCTCACCTTCAACTTTTCAAAGACCCAAATAAATTTTCTGGACAAGACCATATACATCAAGAACAACGCCATACAAACATCAATTTACCATAAGCCAACAGGACGTCCTGCATATCTTAAGGTACCTTCACACATAACGATATTGTTAACGATATCGTTGCTTTTTGTGATGTAGCAACGATATCGTTAATAAAATCGTTATGTGTGACAGCGACCAACGATCAGGCCCCTGCTGGGAGATCGTTGGTCGCTGAAGAAAGTCCAGAACTTTATTTCGTCGCTGGATCTCCCGTGGACATCGCTGGATCGGCGTGTGTGACACCGATCCAGCGATGTCTTCACTGGTAACCAGGGTAAACATCGGGTAACTAAGCGCAGGGCCGCGCTTAGTAACCCGATGTTTACCCTGGTTACCATCCTAAAAGTAAAAAAACCAAACAGTACATACTTACCTAACGCTGTCTGTCCCCGGCGCTGTGCTCTGCACTCCTCCTGTACTGGCTGTGAGCGTCGGTCAGCCGGAAAGCAGAGTGGTGACGTCACCGCTCTGCTTTCCGGCCGCTGTGCTCACACAGCCAGTACAGGAGGAGTGCAGAGCACAGCGCTGGAGGACAGACAGCGGTAGGTAAGTATGTACTGTTTGTTTTTTTTACTTTTAGGATTGTAACCAGGGTAAACATCGGGTTACTAAGCGCGGCCCTGCGCTTAGTTACCCGATGTTTACCCTGGTTACCGGCATCGTTGGTCGCTGGAGAGCGGTCTGTGTGACAGCTCTCCAGCGACCAAACAGCGACGCTGCAGCGATCCGGATCGTTGTCGGTATCGCTGCAGCGTCGCTTAATGTGAAGGGGCCTTTAGACGAAACAGCTTTCATCCAAGACGCACAAAAAAATCCATCATCTACAGTCAAGCTCTGATGTATATTCGGATCTGTTCAAACAGTAAAGACAGGTAACTACAGCGGTAATCACTGAGGAATACATTCCTACAACAAGGATACCATGCACTGGTAATAGATGAACAGATCCACAGGTCTACAAGGATCCCAAGAAACAGCCTCCTGGATTACAAACAGAGAGGATAACAACATAGTGCCTCTTGTAGTCACATACAACCCCCACATGAGCATCCTAAGGAAAATTGGTGCTGATCTCCAACCCATATTCCACAGAGAACACAAATTGAAGACATATTCCCAGAACTACCACTTCTCTCCTATAAACAGCCCCCTAACTTAAGGAATCTCCTTGTTAGAAGTGTCCTCTCATCACCATCAGTGACTGGCACATTCCCTTGTAACAATAAAAAATGCAAAACGTGTACCCACATATTACCAACAAATATAGTCCGTGTACCAAACACAAATCAGGACTATAAGGTCACAGGTTCCTTTTCATGTATGTACATCCTCCAACGTGGTGTACATGATACAATGTACGAGGTGCCCTGGAAGTATCTATATTGGGGAAACCATGCAAAAACTACAAACTAGGATGAATCTATGCAGACACAAAATCAGGAATTAAATGGACACGCCGGTGGGAAAACATTTCTTTGGACCTGGAAACAGTATGACAGATTTAAAAGTCTTAATACTAAAAGGTCATTTTAAGGATGACAGGGAAAGAAAAATTAGGGAATTCAAACTAATGAAGATGTTCAATTCTTTGACACTAGGACTCAATTTAACACCTGGATTTATGAGTCACTACATGGATACAATTCACACCTCCACCAGAAGGACTCCAGATAACTAAGAACATTATTCGCACTGCCTCTCCATTTGTAAGAAAATGCCCAATTTGATTTCATTGGCTTATCTTTAGGAGGCATCACACTTCCCACCTCCTGAGCAAATGTCCTACTGTAGTATTCTTTAAATATTGTGCTTTTTTCTTATTAATCTATTTGTAATCTTGCCTGAAGAAGGAGCCACTGTGCCCTGAAAGCTTGCAAACATATTATTTTCTGGTTAGCCAATAAAGGTATCACTCATAGAATACTTTTATCATCATTGGGCAGAAAAGTATTCACATCGATTTTTCTGGCTAACATGGTACTAAAATAAAATTTGTTATTGTACACCTTGATTTCAATATCAATGTCATGAGGGGAAATTTGGACTCTTTGCATTTTGGTCTTCAAAAATGGAAGAGTGGCCTGAAGTTGCCTATCATGCCTTTGAGGTTTTGTCATGCCCGGCAGCCAGGATTCTCTCAGAACGGGTGTTCAGCGCTGCTGGTGGTGTTCTGATGGATAAGCACATCCGGCTGTCCCCTGAACTTGTAGACCACCTAACTTTCATCAAATTGAACAAGTTATGGATCTCCAATGACTTTTGCACCCCAGTTGCAGACTGGAAAGACTAGTGGAAGGTGTTTTAGAGGCCTATAATACTGTTTTTACTCTGTGGAAATTGATGCCACTTTAGTGGTGTGTGACAATAATATTTTGAAACTTCAAACTCAGTCTACTATGTGTGTTACTTTCCTTACATTTTTCTACCAATAGTTCTCTATGAAACTGATGTTTGTGCCACCTGAGAGTGGCTGGGAAAAAAATTGAAGTGTTGCATGAGGTATCAAGGCTCCCAGCAAAGAAGGCTTACACCACTCCCTTGCCCATCATGTCTTAATTGAAACTTCAGTTCAAAGCTCTAAATGTTGGCCCAAACCCTGATACCTCATACATGGCCCATGGCTGACTGCTTCTGTGCCATTATAAAATATTCTACTGTGGGTCAATTGATCAGTCAACTACTTGTATTACTTTTCTTACATTTTTCTACCAAGAGTACGACCCATGGCAAAAATTATGTAATCACCGGTCTTGGAGGATATTCATTCAGTTGTTTAATTTTATAGAAAAAAAGCAGATCACAGACACTGCACAAAACTAAAAGTCATTTCAAATGGCAACTTTCTGGCTTTAAGAAACTCTAAAAGAAATAAAGAAAATTAAACAACTGAATGAACATCCTCCAAGGCTGGTGATTCCATAATTTTTGCCAGGATATGTACTCTATGACACTGTTGTTTGTGCCACCTGAATGTAGCTAGGAAAAAACACAAATTGAGCTGTTGCATGAGGTACCAGGGCTCCCAGCAAAGAAGGCTTACACCACTCCCATACCCACCACATCTTAATTGAATCTTCAATTCATGGCACATTGCTGACTTCTGCTGTGCCATTAGCAAATTTCTACTTTGGGTCAATTGATGCCACTTTTCATGGTGTCTTCCCTTAGTTTTAGCTGTGTGGGAAGCTTTAAGATGTTGTGTATACGTATGGTTTTGCCTCCCTTTGAATTTAATGGGAATAACATAATATAATATGTACCGTAATATTATATATATATATATATATATATATATATATATATATATATATATATATATAATATAATATATATATTTGAATTTAATGGGGTTAATGTGTGGGACCTGGCTTATTTCACTTGCCATGCACATCTAGTCACAATGTGGCCAGGAGTGTGCATATTGTATTCTTTCAGTTCCATGAGAGTACTGTGGTATTGCTGTAAAGGGGGGGGGGGGGGCACATCCCTATCCCCTTAAAGGTGTATAGATGTATAGTACTGTAAGTCATGCTGCTATGTACATAGTATGTCGCTTTGTGTAACAAATGTATTTATTCCACTTGGTTCAGCATTGATAGGGTAAGCGTAGTTAGTCAGACACTAGATGGGGACAATATTATACATACAGTAGTTATGTAGGAGGGGCTGACTGTGCAAGAGAAAAGTATCTTCCTTTTTAGAGTTAGTGGGGGGCCTAGTGCCCGTGCTGGGCAGACAGCTCTGCAACATTCAAGCAAGATACCCAGCCATTCAGAGTCCAGATGGACAGAAGTACAGTTGAGGCAGCAGTGTAACCACAGTTCGGGACAGAAGCTAGAGACGTGGTCCTTGACCAGTACAGGGACACAGGTCGCTCATCATGTGGCAGATCATTGCTTGAGCTGGCGCCCTCCGTGCCGGTGCCAAAAATGGACGAGGGAACACTCAGGTGTTGTGAGCTCGCACAGGGAGGACACTTTTTTTTATCGCAGGAGGCGATACGTCCCTGTAATGTACTGCAGGACTTAGGAGAAAGCGTAGGAGAGCAGAGAACAGGAACTGTGTGGAACCTAATGTTTATGATGTAATTGTACAAAATGTGCTGCGACAAGCAAGTAGTAAAGTTCATCATTTTAAGTTTGAAAAGGACTCTGCCTCTTATTGTGCAACGGAAGTAGTGGAACTCCAGCCAGCCTGATGGGACCCATAGGGTGAAGCGAAAGGTATGCTGCACAAGGGACATTGTATACATGTAAATGGGGGCCAGGCAACGCATAACCAGTTGTTCTCAGCCACGACTACAGCCCTGGCTCAGCCTTTTACATTGCTGTGTATAGTACAAGTGATCAGACAGTCGCAGGTTCAGGTCCCTTAAGGAACTAACAAATATAAAGTAAAAAAAATCAAATATATATATTTTGATTTTCTTTCTTTTCACCCATTAAACATAAAGAAATAAAAAAAATACACATGTGGTAGGGCAGAGTCTGTAAAAGACAGATCTATCAAAATATAAATTGAAGTAACCCGTTCAATAGATGGTCCAATGCAAAAGAAGTCAAAATGTCAGAATTACAGTTTTTTGGCAGTCGAAACACTTCAAAAATGCAATGAGAGGTGATTAAAACATTGTATCTACCCCAAAATGAAATCAACAAAAACATCAGTTCAGGGTGCAAGAACCAAGCCCTCACACAGCCCCATCAACAAAAATTAAATATGTCGACACTAGCATTGACGACAATAGCAAGTTTGTTTTGTTTTTGCTTTCAATTTCCAATTTTTTTCAACACTTAAATAAAAAGGAATTAAACTAAGCTTTTTTGGTATCGTACTGATGTGAAAAATAACATTTCCAGGCCACTTTTGCTGAATAATGAACACTGGAAAAAAAATTGTGGAATGGTGCTTTTTTCACAATTTTGGCTGCACTTAGGAATTTTTTCCTGCTGCCCATTCCAGTACATGATAATATGGTTGGTGTCAAAGGTGGAACTCATTTTGCAAAAAAACATCCTCTCATACAGCAAACTGTGTCAATAAAATGTTATGGGCCTGGAAAACAGGAGGTAAAAGCTAAAGAGCAAAATCGAAATATAGACATGTCAGGAAAGGGGTTGAAAAGAAATGTAAGGTGACAATGAACTTACTTGCTTTATCCTAATAGCCCAAAATGGGCAAGTCTTTAAAGGAATTGTGTCACCGGGTTTTCGCCATCTAACCAGGGAGATGCTTAAGGGTATGTGCACACGTATTCTGGAGGACTGCGGATTTTTCCGCAGCGGATTTGGAAAAACCGCAGTGCAAAACCGCTGCGGTTTTTCCTGCGGATTGATCGCGGTTTCTACTGTGGATTCCGCTGCGGCTTTACACCTGCAGTTTTCTATTGGAGCAGGTGTAAAACCGCAGCGGAATCCACACAAAGAATTGACATGCTGCGGAATATAAACCACTGCATTTCCGCGCGTTTTTTTCTGCAGCATGTGCACTGTGGATTTCGTTTCCCATAGGTTAACATGGTACTGTAAACTCATGGGAAACCGCTGCGGATCCGCAGCTGCGGAAACGCTGCAGATCCGCAGCAAAATCCACAGCTTGTGCACATACCCTAACACAGAGACCTTGATTCCAGTGATCTGTATCTTATGGGATTGCTTTCTATAGTTTTAATAATCTCCTGCCGATAAAACTAATTTTAGAAGGACTAGTAATCCTGCTTCCAAGTAATCCGGCATATTCATGAGCTCAGGGTAACTCCGCCCCCACTACTTACAGCTCTCTGCCTACTAATGGTGCATACAGAAAGCTGCCAATCAGTGGTGTTGGCGGGGTTATAGTGAGCTTAGCTATCACAGAACTGGCAGGTCTGCAGCAGATAAAACAGTGATTTTAGCAATAAGTGATACATCACTGGAATTGAGTTCCCTGCCCCTACATCCTGCTGCTCCCAGATGGGGTGACTGATTCCTTTTAAGGGGTTAAATATACATGCGTATTTATTTTATCCAACTTGTTACGCTATGTGAATCTTGAAGACAAAATATGAGCGGAGAGTAAACAGAATAAAAATAACACACAGCCAGTAGCCAGTGACTGATGTCGGCGAGCAAATGGCCTGCATGTTTAGATTTGTGAATGTCATTTAATGATATACTGTGCAAGTGGAAACATGGTAAAGGTTTAGTTTGCAGGTCCAAGGAAGGTAAATTCAACTGCTTCCCTTAACAAAAGCCAAACAGTAGGTTTTCCTTTCAATGTTCAATGTACTGGTGTGGAAGGTCCTCCAAAAAGATATGCATGATATACAAATTGCATCTGGAGTCATCGCAGGACAAATAAATGGTAGAAAACGAGGACCTCTGCATGAGCAAAAAAGGAGAGGAGAGGTCCTCTGAGCATTTCCTGCTTTTGTAGAGTAATGCTGTTCACCCCACATGGACATCCACTAATCTGAACGACCACCATACATTACTTATATGTACAGGGCTCGGCGAAGCCTACCTGGAAAATTCATCTAAATTGACACTGCTTTAGTGACCTAAAATATGAAAGAAATGTACACCAGTCGCTGATTGTAGTATCATTTCTGGTGGATTTACAGTAAAATATATAGATAAATATAGATATATCTATATATATATATAAATATATATATATATATATATATATATATATATATATATATATATATATATAGATATATAACTTTGAAACCCCTTTTTTCCCCATTAAAACTATAAAAACCTATATATTTTTTTTATAAAATACACAAATGTGGTATTGCTAAATCTGTAAAAGTCCAGTCAATCAAGATATAACATTAGTTGACCTTATTGGTAAATGGAAGAAAAATCAAACTGCCAGAATTACATTTTTTCGGCTGCCACAACGCCTTAAAACATACAAGAAGAGGCGATCATAACATCATTTCTAGCACAAAATGCTATCAATAAAAAAATTGTCTCAGGACACAAAAAGAAACAAGCCTGCACACAGCTCCATCATCTGAAAATTGAAAATATTACAGCTATCGGAATATCGCAAGCAAAAACATTTTTTCATACCAATTTCCAAATTTTTTTTCACCACTTAAAAAAAAAAATGTTTGGTATCCCTGTAATCGTGCTAACCAGGAGAATCATATTGCCAAGTAATTGTTACCGTTTATTTATCGTTGTAAAAAGAACAGTTGTGGCTGTTAGTTTTCGCAATTTTGCTGGAATTTTTGGGGAATTTTATTCTCGCTTTCCAGTACATCACACGATACAATGTATGGTGTCATTCAAAACTAGAACTCGTTCTGCAGTAAGCAAGCTTTCATTCAGCTATGTGAACGGAAAAAGTTATGAGAGGAAAAACTGAAAGCGCAAAAGAATCGAAAAAAGAAATGTCAGGAAGGGGTTAAAGTAGCAATTCACATTTCATTTTCTTCCAAGCAGTAAATCGTAAAGCCTTCTAGTTAACATATATTAGCTGTATATTATGGAGAACGGACATCTTTCATGTAGTAAATCATAATGCCTTCTCTATCAGCTGTACAATATGTTGCAGTACAGTCATCTGTCCACTAGGAGGGGCTCAATGCTTATGGTAGCCACACAACTTCGCGGTCTTCCAGTAGTCTGTGTACCCTATTAGTAAATAAAATGTTGACATTTGTCATGAAGGCTTTCCGCTGCTCACATCTGTTCCTAGCTGTTCTCATTATAGGATCTAATTGTAAAATCAACTATTATGCAAATCTTCTTTATAAAGTAATACGTTTCCAAGCACATCACTGAAAACTATTAAATATTAGGCCACAAAAATGCAGATACTACAAGCTAACCCTAATAATCCAATATGTATAGCATTGTTTCTTGCAAATGTCAAGTTACAAAATGTACACATCGACGCCACTTTCTGACGAGGGTTGGGCCGTGGGACTAAGGATCATAGCGTTTAACAGCTTTGTGGATCCCTATGAAGCTGTAGATTCCAGTTCTTAATCATTTCCTTTAATGGAGTGGAACTTCCAATAAAGCATGTACTAGAGCAAGTTTAGAAGAACTCTTACACATAAGCATGTCATAGATTGAATGTTGTGTTGCCTGCCAGAAAATAACTTTGTTTGAAGTCTTTGAGCTTAAAATCAATAGTATTTTCCAAAATCGTGCTAGAGGTTCTATAGTGACTGTAACTATTGTGCAGTACTAGATGACTTTACAGAATATGGTTAGAATATAGAGTGAGGCTAGTTACACTTCTGTATGCTGCACTGGTTTTCTGTCAAAGCAACAAACACCTTATTGGCACCCAATGGTGACCCCATTATAAATGAGTAGATGCTGCAGATGTGCAGAATATGAGGGTGCTATATAAAGTAAGCAGAGCATAATAGATATGAACAAAGCCTAAGAAAATGTACCTAGGTAGAATGCCACTTAATTCTACAAGACAAAATGCATCACTTTTAATATAAAATACACAGCATTGATGATCAAAGTCATCTATCAATGTAAAAATTATAGCATTCCAAACATTTTCATAGATAGTCTTTTAAGTTGGGATCCCACTGATGTTAGGGGAATATTGGCGTTCTCTGTCCTTTGAGGTTTCAGTTGAGAGCTGTGTTAAATGATACTAATACTTAAAGAGCATGATCCTACAACCCTATATGGCTTCCATCACTGGCAAAGCACGAGCTCTTGTTTATCATAGTGAGATCTAATGCTTTTAATGAAAACAGAACTGCCGCATTATGAACAGAACAATTACTGAATAGGGATGAACGAATATGTTGAAAAAACGATCGCTAAACATAAATTCGGCACAAATATGGCACATTCGGATTCGTGATTGGAAACACGTTCAAATGTTCATAAAATCAATAAAAATTGGTAACATTGGGTAAAAGTGAGAGAAAATATTTGCCTTGCCACTAAAGTATTTTGACTTTGGCTAGGATAGTGGTGATGTATGCTGAGCGTGGGGCATGTGTTTGATGAGGGAAAGGGGTGGGGAGAGTTCAGAGGAGCTGCGTGCTTGTACATTTTTTTTCCATCTTCAGGTGTGCACATTGTGGCTAGCCAATCAGGGTGCAGGAAGCATCCACAATGTCCAGACACAACGGCTTGTGTCTTTGGTGGCTTCTGAAATTATATGTCCCTCTCTATATAAAGAGTAGACATCTTGTTTTAGTGCCAATTTGTCAGTATAACAGGACAGAGAGTCTGCTCCTGATAGTGTGCCTGGGTGCTGATAGATTTTAGCTAGTTAGCTAGGCGGTTGTTTCAAAGTCAGACAGTTTAGCTAGCTAGAGTCTGGTGTGGCTGTGAAATCGACCTTCCAGCAGATTTTTTTTCTTTTGCCATTAGTGAGGTCCACAGACAAATACAGCAGGGCACATTTCATAGAAGTGTGTTGTGCACTGCTTCTATTGTGCTCCATGCACGTGTAGACTTTTCAAAATCTTATTTTTTCAGTTGCTAAATGTGATACAGCACACCATATTCCACCTTGTCATTTAGTGGTGGTGAAATTGATCTGTGTGCAGAGCTCTTGCACAGTAAAAAAAAATATTTTTTGCAGTTGCTAACATGATTCAACATGCCATATCTCACCTTGTCATTTAGTGCCGGTGAAAATATTCGTTCTGCACAGCTGTTGAAGAGTAAAAAAGCAATTTTTTTTTCTGTTGCTAAATGTGACACAGGATACCATATCTAAACTTGTCATTTAGTGGTGGCGAAATTCACCTTTGTGCACAGCTGTTTTAGAGTAAAAAAAAATAACAACATTTTTTTCTGTTGCACACACAGACCTTTCAAAATCTTATTTTTTCAGTTGCTAAATGTGATACAGCACACCATATCCCACCTTGTCATTTAGTGGTGGTGAAATTCATCTTTGTGCACAGCTGTTGCAGAGATCCAAGTCCATAGTGTGTTGGCTGTGGGATAACACTCAAGCTTGCTTCCTCCATCCCCTCCAGGAAACCACAGACACCAGAGAGGGAATCATTATCCTCTTCATATCCTAACTGCTGTGCATCCATCACCTCTTCCTCCTTGTCCTTCTCCTCGTCGATGGCATCATCAGTTCTGACTATTTTAGTAGTCATTTTGAAAACGTGCAGAAGTGCTTCATCTATGTCCACTCCGCAAGTGTGACTTGCACCAAGTCTGTACTGCATTGGGCCAGGCTATGCAAAATGTCATACTGCACCAGGACTCGGCGCTGCTGCTACAGTCGCTGCAACATGTGCAGAGTTGAATTCCATGGTGTTGTCACATCGCATATCAACTGGTCAACTGGTAGGCTGAAAGATCTCTATACCAACTTAAGTGGAATGGTGTAAGTGAGCACACAACGACAGTGGTTACTGCAGCAGTGCATCCAGGCTGGGACAGTGGCCGAGGAATTGCTGTACCATCAGGTTGAGGATGTGAGCTATGCAAGGCACATGTGTGAGGTTGCCCCGGCATAGGGCCCCCACCAGGTTTTTGAAAACAGCCTTCCCTGGCTCCAGGTTCAGTGAAGATGGCCATTGCTCAAACTCGGCATGGATAGCTGTCCACAACTCTTGATCTGTATGATTGCAATCTCCAAGGCATATTAATTTAAATACTACCTGAAAGCCGTGAGCCCTGGCTGCACAGTACGGAGGTGGGGGAATTCTGTCTGCAGTGTTGGAACGTGTGACTCATTTAGGCTACTTTCACACTAGCATCGTACGATGCATGTCGCAATGCGTCATTTTGGAGAAAAACCGCATCCTCCAAAATTGCTTGCAGGATGCATTTTTCTCCATAGACTAACATTAGCGACGCATTGCGACGCTTTGCCATATGTCGCAACCGTCGTGCGATGGTTGCTTAGTGTTGCGTTAGACCGTCGAAACCAAAAAAGTTGCATGTAATGTTTTTTGAGGCATGTCCGCCAATTCCTACCGCGCATGTGCGGCCGGAACTATGCCCCCTCCTTCCCACAGCTCAGAATGGGGCAGCGGATGCGTTGAAAAACTGCATCCACTGCCCCCGTTGTGCGGCGCTTTCACAGTATGCGTTGGTACGTCACAACGTCGCATTGTGACGTGCGTTGTACGACGTTAGTGTGAAAGTAGCCTAAGGCAGAGGTTGAGGTTGTAGGTGGAGGCTCTAGAGGAGGTAGTGGAAGCAGAAGCACAGGAGGAAGTGTTAGAGGGCCTCACTCGACTTTGCCCTCAACAGTCCATCATTAATTTAGCAGCCAGGGCCATCTATCTGGCTAATCGGTACTCGGATGGCTCCGCTCTGTGCCAGTCATTGCACTGGCTGCCAATACATTATGGGATCCTGCTTGTTCTCACTCACAAAGCTCTCCACAGTGCGGCACCCTCCTACATCTCCTCCTTCATTTCTGTTTATCAGCTTACCCACTCATTATGCTCCGCAAGCAACTTTCAACTAACATTCACACTAATCCGTACCTCCTACTCCCGACTCCAAGACTTCTCACGAGTAGCACCAATCCTCTAGAATGCTCTTCCCCAAGAAATTAGAACTAACCACAACTTACACAGTTTTAGGCACTCCCTGAAAACACATCTGTTTAGGGCAGCCTATCAGGTCCCCTAATCAAAGTTATTTGATATGGTGATGGCGAACTCAGTCGAGGGGTTCAAGAGAGGCCTGGATGTCTTCCTGGAGCAGAACAATATTGTATCATACAATTATTAGGTTCTGTAAAAGGACGTAAATCTGGGGATTTATTATGATGGAATATAGGCTGAACTGGATGGACAAATGTCTTTTTTCGGCCATACTAACTATGTTACTATGATATATATATATATATATATATACAAATATTGGCTGGTGACTAGCTCATGCAACCTTTATCTACCCTTCATTTCCTCAAGATGGCTGGACCAGCATTGTAAATAAGCACCTGTACTTTGTCACTCCCACCTCATTGCAGATTGTAATTATTGTATTATCGTTAACTTTGCTATGACTGTTGTATATGAACTGTTGAATTGTAAAGCACTGCAGAATATGTTGATGCTATAAAGAAAGATCATTATTGTTAGTGTTATTAGATACAGAAGTTTGTCCCGCAAGCCCAGGGAATTCCACGACTTGGTGTCTAGTGACACCTTGGTGTCTAGTTGTCGTGGGGTTTCTGCAAGAGAGATTAGCTAGAATACTGCAGCATCTGATTGCTCCCACTCCTGCACTGAGAAGAAGCACTTCACCTTTATTTTTAATGGTGTTTATTTATTCTGCCAGAGCAGGGGTTAATCAGCCATGTTGGAGAGCTCTGAGCTTGCAGCTGAGCACAGTTAGTCATTCCCATTCCCTTTATAATCTGGGCTCTGATGCAAATCCTTGTCAGAGTAGCATTTGCTGCATGGCTGTCAGGCTGCTGCATTGCAGTACAGCATAACTTCCACCAGGGGGAGCTTGAGAGGAAAGTGAGACTGCACACACAGGACAGCAGAACAGACGCCACCAAGTGGCGAGAGAGTGGTCAGACAGGCTGAGTCAAAAGCACGAGATAGCACGACAGTATAATAGGATTAGACAGACGGATAGTCAGGACATAGCCACAGATCAGTAAACCAGAACGGGCAATATACGGTACAATAGGGACAAACAGTAACGAAGTCAATAGCCAAGCCAGGAGATCAGAACCGGAGAATCAAGCAGACAAACTGACAGAAATACTGGGAAAAGGGCAGACAGAGGGAGTTAACAGACACAGGACAAGTCAGGGTTCACAGCAGGGCAAATCAAGAGCTACCAGCAGGGATAGGTTAACATGCCGAAAGCAGAACTATAGCTGACACTGCCAGCAAGATTCATGAGAGCTAAATAGCAAACCTGAACCCAGAATGAGACAGAGCAAAGTTAACCATTGACATGATCCGTCCAAAAAAAAGGACAGGCACTAATAAACCCTGGAACGGATCATGACAATGGCTTCAGGAGGGAGAGGTGTTCATATAAGAAGGAATGTTGGAGGAATTATCTGTGACTGTTGCGTGGTTTGTAAGTGTGGCAATTCTCTTCCTTTCTCTATTTTTGTTTGTTCCCCTATCTCCACTCCTCGATGCATTCCTCTGTTATATGTGAGTGAATATTTTGCATGACTGGAGTTTTCTGTTAACCGTTGTTTGTTTAGCCTTGTTTGTCGAGTTGGTGTACTGCAGTGCACAATAGCGTCCCTCTTCCATGGGTGGGGGAAGAGAACAGACAGAAGGCTAACTCAGGAGACAGGGCAAGGGTCGAGGCCCCAGCATCTTCAACTTTGGAAGTATCCCGGAGAATAGGGCAAGTTAGCGTGCGCCCTAGAGATAGGGGCAGGGAAGGAGCCCCTGCCCTAGAACACCCGACAGCAGTGTTGTGGCACTAGTGCTTTAGTTCTCCATCCCCTGGTTCTCCAACTCAAGGTGTTTAGTAGTTTAGTTCTCCTACCTCTGTTGTCTATTACTTTAGTTCTTCATACTTTGGTGTGTATTTGTTTCATTCTCCAACCCTAGCTTTTTAGTGGTTAAGTTTTCCAACCCCTGTTGTCTAGTTGTTTAGTTCTCCATCTTATGGTGTGTAATGCTTTAGTTAGCCAGCTTTGGGTATTTAGTAGTTTTTTTCACCAAGCCCTGTTGTGTGGTAGTTTAGTTCTCCTTCTAATGGTGTGTAGTGGTTTAGTTTTCCATCCCCAAGCGCCCTGCAAGCCTCGGGGATTCTAAGATTTGTAGTGCAGCCCCTTCCCAGCCTGCTCCCACAACCACTAGAGTCACCAAGTGACCAGACCGTAACGCCCCTGTCAATGCATACTCATCCAGGTGACAGTGTTAAAATTCACCCTGGCAGACATAACATTTTCAGGTAACGGGTGATATTGTCTGTGACATGCTGACGTAGCGCAGGCACATCTTCCTTAGAGAAGTAATAGTGACTGAGCAACTGGCACTGGGAGACTGCGACGGCCAACAGCTTTCGGAAACCATCTGTATCCATAAGGCAGAAAGGCTGCATTTCCATGGTCATCAGATTGTTTTGGCTGTACAATAATCACAGAGATCATAGGCCATGAGTCACGCAGAACCACCCGCTATTGTGAAGATAATTACATGATTGGGTGATGATCAACCGAGGAGGCCGTAGGTTGTTCACAATAATTAGTTATCGGAAATCTAATAGTGAGCGTATGGCATATCCACCTACGGATTACAACACATGGAATACGTGTATATACAGTTGTGATCAAAAGTTTACATACCCTGGCAGAATTTTTGCTTTCTTGGCCTTTTTTCAGAGAGTATGAATGATAACACCAAAACTTTTTCTCCACTTATGGTTAGTGGTTGGGTAAAGCCATTTATTGTCAAACTACTGTGTTTTCTTTTTTTAAATTATAATGACAACCCAAAACATCCAAATGACCCTGATCAAAAGTTCAAATAGCCTGGTGATTTTGGCCTGCTAAAATCCAGGGCAAGGACAGTCCTGTTTCTCTTTTCTGCATAATCTGCACTTGTCCTTGCCCGCACAACCTTGTCCATGCAATTCTTAGTAAAATAAAGGACTAAGGATTTTTTTCACCAACATTTGGAGTGTTGCTGCTATCTTTCTTCATTTTGGGATTTCTTCATGTGGCTTTCCAGCAAGCACCTTCAACATCGTGATACAACCACTGTATTGTGTCCATGATTCCTCGTCTACTCTGCGATAAAAGTAAGTAAAGTGCGCTACTCGGTGCCATTCGCTTTTTACTGACAGAGTTATGGCTGAGGATGCATTGCTTGTCATGGCTGCATAACTCTGTGTGGGAAGCCGCAACGTAACCTCCTCGTCTTCCTCTTTCACCTCCTCTGCTGAGCTATTCAACTGCATGCCTCTTGGTTTGCACCAAGTGAGATATGCTGCCCCATTGTCATCATTTCTGTTCTCCCACTCCTCTCCCTGAGAGTTACCCTCATAATCTTCCTGCTCTGACTGCACAGTACTGTCAATGTGAGCCTCAAGTATCTGAGTCTCATTAGGATCACCTTCACCCCTGGGATTTAACATCCATTGACGAGGGTATTCTGCTCGGACCCAACTTCTTTCGGCCCTGGATCAAACTGAAAAAAATTTGAGCATCGGTGCAGATGATTTCCTCCTCTTGAAAGGAGGAATCTTTGGAGTCCACTTCCACTGCCCATGGCATAGAATGTGTGAACAGATCTGCAGACTCAGCCATCTATGGTTCTCTACAGTCAGTTGGGCAGTTAGGGAGTTGTGACATGAGGGAAAACAAGGATAATTGGGGTGCCACCTCTGAGGACTGTACAGTTTGTGATGTTAAGTCGGAGGAAGAGGAGCAGAGGCCACTTGATGAAGCACTTGTCATCTACTGAAGCACGTTTTCTTTCTGACCCTCATCTTCAAAGTGTACCGCTGTGCGGCTGCCAAAGACAGGGAGTGGAGTAGCCCGTCTAGTAACAGAAGCTGTAAAAATGCTGCGCAATTGCTCCCTTAAGCAAAACAAACTTATTTTTCATCTCTCATATTATACCTGTCTCACAACCCTAAAGAGCTATTCATTACTTTCAGTTCTCTCCTCTGTCCACCAGCTCCCATTGCCTGTCCTCTCATCTCACCTGAAGACTTTTTCTTATTCTTCAAGGAGAAGATTTACAATGTAAGGTAAAAACTTTGCTTAAAGTATCTGCAGCCTCTCCTCATAAGTACTCAACTTCCTCCTCCAAAACCAACTTCATCATTACGGAAGATCAACTTTCCTCTTTACTCTCCAAATCACATCTCACCACCTGTGAACTAGACCCAATAATGTCTCACCTCATTCCAAACCTTACCACAGTCTTCATCCTAAGCCGAACCCACCTACCTCTTGAACCTATCACTAACAGCTGGTGTCTTCCCCTCATGATTGAAACGTATCTCGATCACACCTCGAGCCCTCCCTTGAACCATCCTCTGTGTCTAACTGTCGTCCAATCTCACTTATCCCCTATGCCTCCAAACTACTGGAACAACATGTCCATTTTGAACTGTCCTCCCACTTCTCCTCTTCCTCCCTCTTTGCCCACTTATAATCTGGATTCCGACTGCACCATTCCACTGAAACTGCCATGACTGAAGTCACCAATGACCTACTAAACATCACATCAAAGCGTCGCTAGTTTGTCCTCCTCCTTCCCCTGGACCTGGCACTTGCCTTTGACAGGGTGGACCATTCCCTATTACTACAGACTTTCTGATCTCTTGGCATCATAGTCTTGGCCCTTTGTTAGATCTCTTCGTACCTAAAAGACAGGACATTCAGTATCTTCTACTCACACACCACCTCCTAATCTTGCTCCCTATGTGTCGATGTCCCCCAAGGTTCACTTGTAGGCCCAGGCACTATGCTTAGAGCATGTGCTCCCTCCCTCTTAAAGGGATTGAGCGTGTCACCCTAAGGTATCCCTAGCCAATAGCTTGGTAACGCCTTCTATTTAAGTCTACTCCAATATGGAGGTGCCTGAACAATGTTGTTAGTTTGCCTTCTCTGCTTGCTAGTTGTCAGGTTCCCCAGGTCCGCCCATATGATTGTCTACCCTGTACCCGTCTGCTCATCTGTCTATGCTCTTCTGTCCATCAGCCTATCCAGCCTACACTTGCCAGTGCTCCTCTGTATAACACCCGGTACAGCCTAAACTTGTCAGTGTCCATCTGTGTAATACCTTGTCCAGTCCGCACCTGACAACGTTTTCATGTTCCTCAGCTGGTCCAGCCCACACCTGCCAGTGCTCTCCTATTCTTCAGCCTGTCCAGCCCCCACCTTCCAGTGCCCATCTGTCTAAGGCTAGGTTCATACCCGATCTGCGATAGCGAGGAACGGACCTCGGAGGCTGCAAGCAGCGTCCGCGGTCCGTCCGAAACTAACGGGACATCGCTAGTGCGTGCCGAAATTGGCATGCGCTAGCGATGCGCTAGAGATCCATTAGCACATTGCCGTCAATGGGTGCGCTAACAGATCCATTGCATGGCGGTAGTTGCGACAATTTCGCCAAGTAACGGAGTCCGCTAGCGTTAACCCATTAACGCAATGTGAACCTAGCCTAACACCCATCCAGTCCGCACCTGCCAGTGCTCTCCTGTTCCTCAGCCGGTCCAGCCCTCACCTTCCAGGGCCCATCTGTCTAATACCCAGTCCAGTCCCCACCTGCGAGTGCTCTCCTGTTCCTCAGCTGGTTCAGCTCACACCTGCCAGTTCGCATTTGTCCAACAGCCAGTATAGTCTGCATCTGCAAATGCTTTTCTGTTCCTCATTAGGTCGCATCTGCACCTGTGGTTTCAGTGTCCCTATAGTGCCTACCTGCATTCTTCATCCCTCCTTTGGGCTGTACCAGCCTAGCCACTCTAGGGGGTCAGCTGTCACCCTCTGTAGGTCAGCGCTCGAGTAGCACCTGGTGACAACTCCTTGTCCCTCTTTGGGTCTCAGTTTTCACCTGCTGCTGCTTATCCGAGGTCGGATTTAGTAGGCCAGCTAGATACAGTTACGCCGCTCCAGGCTTTCTGAGGGCTATGGCACAGAGGTTCCACAACCTTGCCAGTTACAGTCTCCATCTGCTGGGTTGGCTGTAGTGGAAGAGGTGTCAGTCCCCATTATACTATTTCTACTCTAGTGAAATTGATGAAACTTTGGTGTCTGCCACTAATTTTTGGAAATGTATAGACTCTTGGTTGGGTCTCCTTCATGTGCGTTGCCTGTAGCAGTAGGCCTCTGAGAACAGCAGGCCTCCACTTCGTTTGAGTCAACTACCCATGTTACTATCCTTAGATTTTTCTGACAATCGTAATCTACGAAAATGATATATGTGCCACATGAGTGTGGCTGAGCATCAAAGCAGGTTGAGCTGCTGCATGTGATATTAGGGCTACCAGCACAGCAGGCCTACACGGATCCCTCACCCACCTCATCTTAATTTGAAGTTCAATTGATAGCTGTAAATGCTGGCCCAGACCCTGATACCTCATGCATGGCTGTTTGCTGCTGTGCCATTCTAAAATTTGTACTGTGGGTGAATTGAGGCCAATTTCCTTGTGTCTGCCCCTAATTTCATGTGTTTTGTCAGCTTTTGGGCCTGTTTGATGGTGTGTATGCATTTATTTTTGCCTCCCATTGACTCCAATAGCTTCCGGCTATGTTCGGCGAATATTCGACCAATAAATCGTTGACTATTGCAAAATAGGCGATCGCAATCCGTACTGAACATTGAAATATTCACTCATCTCAATTACTTATCTTAACTCTCGGCACCCCCTAATTAGCAAAGCGAGAGATCTTGTGTGTTACCTTTAGATCTTGCACTTTTAATTAGAACAGCACTAATGCATTATTCATACAGAAGTCACAGATCAGCCCTGTTTCAGATTTTAGTTAACAGCGCAATATATACAGGTGCTTCTCTCAAAATTAGAATATCATCAAAAAGTTAATTTATTTCAGTTCTTCAATACAAAAAGTGAAACTCATATATTATAAAGAGTCATTACGAACAGAGGGTCCGCAAACTGACCTGCCCATAACCCCATAGAGAATCTATGGGGTATTGTAAAGAGGAAGATGAGAGACACCAAATCAACAATTTTATTATAACACCACACATAAACACTACAAAAATCATAAAAACAGTTAAAATTGCACAACAAAGTACAAAGATGAATGAAAACCAGACCCAAAATAAGGTCAACCACGGTGCCCCCCTATATATATATATGCAAGAAGCTGCCTAATCTATCGATGCATGCAAGGGATACAAAAAAAGGGATGGTGACTCCCTCATACAACCAGACCCCTATGGAGCCCTATGGAGAACAACCTGAACAAGGTGAGGTAACCCATACAACCTGATAGAATAAGGCAGGTGTCCAAGGCAGCATTCCTGGCAATAATAACAGGGTGATAATGGCAGATGGCAATAGAGAAGGGGGAATGACACCGGGCACAGAAGCCCAAGTAAAAACTGGCTTCTTCAGGGGCAGTACTATTAGTGAGTATAGTGTGTGGTTAAATACCTTCATGTAAATGAGCAGAGTCGTGACAGCTGGAGACCAGGGGTGATCAGGAGAACTGCACATGCCGCCCGGCCGGAAGTAACCAGGACGCCGGCGGCTGCGCAGTGCGGGGGCTCCAACAGCGCTGTGCCTGCACAAGGCAAGTGCGCACGCGCCGAACCGATGCGCGCACAACGAGCACAGCAGGCCCAGCACAGCAGGGGACACCTCGCATAAAGCCCCGCCCACCGCTACCTACGTAGTAAGCTAAAGGGAGAGGGAACCTCCCGTCCCAAGGAGACCGCCCGTGGCCCAACGCGCATGCCCAGGCCGGCAACATGGGCCAGGGGCGGACGCCGAGAAGACAGGAGAGACAGTATACAACAAGTGGAAGCAGGGGGAGGCTGGGCACTAAAAGGACAGGGGAACTGCACACAGGGCCATGCTGAAGTACATTTACTAGGGAACAAGGGCAGTGGTCAAACATATACATATATACAAGGAAGTCACCACTGCCCAGACAAAGAAATATACATATATATATATATGACAATAATAAAGAACAAGTGCCACAAGAACTGATTACACTTTAGTCAAAAGACGATCACAACACAGTTAACATACAGTCTAAGGCAGGTATAGATGAAGAAGAGCATACGAACAAATATATACATATACATATTTACACTCAAAGAGTGTCGCAAGGGTCAGCATAGAAGAACATATATATATATACATCCATATTTCCTTCCCCTAACTACCAAAGAGAATATGCGGTGCAAACCCCTTGTACAATATTTGTTAGATATGGACCTATCATTGTATAAAGAAAAACCATGGTTTTCCACGGATAGAAACTAGTTCATCCGTATACTACATCTAAAACCAATAGGTATTTGTTCCTAGACCGGAAAGGAAGGAATGGTCACATGAATACAGAAAATACAAAACAATATACAAACGATAAGACATGCAAGAAGTCATTGCAAGCATATTAGTCAACAACCAGAATATTAAAGTTGTTTATAATAACCAGTGAAAAGTAGTTCCTCATTTAGTCCATGTGGGGTAAGAGAGTTCAAATTGTGAATCCATTTGGATTCACATCTCAACAAACTCCTGACCATATCTCCGCCACGGATGTTTTGTGAGATAGCCTCCAGTCCAATGACCCTAAGTCCCCTTGTCCGTCCCTCATGAAAATCCAAAAAATGAGCAGCTACCGATGTGATTCCCCTGTCCCTCTCACGATCCCTTGCTGCCATAGCGATATTTGAAAGATGCTGCTGCGTTCTTCTTCGCAACATCTGCGTAGTCTGTCCCACATAGATCTTCGGACACTCGCAAATTAGAGCATAAACGAGTGAACGGGTCTTGCAGTTGTAAAAGGCTTTTTTCGGCGTAATCTGAAAGGGAGAAGCAGTTAGCGAGAGGCCATCCTGTGCCACCATGAACTGGCAAACGTTGCACCCACCACATGGAAAAGTTCCAAAAATTCTTATTCCCCTATTTAGTCTTGATGTGGGGCGTGTATAGTGACTATGGCAGAGCAGATCTTTAAGGTTTTTTGCCCGTCGGGCTATCAATTTGGGGGTAGCAGAAATATAAGGAACCAATTTTGGTTCACTCAATAAGGTACCCCAACTGCAGTCCAAAACCCTATAAATGTCCTGCCATTGATTATTAAAGGTGGTTACAATACCAAGAGGTGCATTTGACTCACGTGTCCGTCTCTGAAGTAAATCCGGGTGTGGACTGATACGAGCCCTCTGAAATGCGGAAGAGATTATCTTTTTCGGGTAACCACGGCGCCTGAAGCGGTCTGTAAGTGTCTTAGCTTCATGATGAAAGTCAGACGTCAAACTACAATTCCTCTTAAGGCGCAAGAATTGGCCAGTGGGGATCCCGTTCTTGAGGTGCCTAGGATGGAAACTAGAAAAGTGTAATAGACTATTCGTCGCAGTTGGCTTACGAAATAAGGTAGTGACGACATTGGAACCTACCAAGCTGATTTTTAGGTCGAGGAACTCCACCGAGGTATAAGATATACATGACGTAAGTCGGATGTTACAAGAGTTGTCATTCAGGTCTGCAATAAACTGGTTGCAGTCCTCCTCGGTGCCTGTCCAAAACATCACAATGTCGTCAATAAATCGAAGCCACTTGAGGCACTTCTCCCCAAAAGCCACATGCTCGTACACAACCGACTCCTCCCACCATCCTAAGAAGAGGTTCGCGTATGAGGGTGCACACCGTGCCCCCATAGCGGTCCCCTTAATTTGTCTATAAAAACACCTGTCAAAGACAAAGTAGTTTTTATCGAGGACAAAGAGCAAAAGGTCAAGTAGAAATTGATCATGCT
This sequence comes from Ranitomeya imitator, assembly GCF_032444005.1. Taxonomy (NCBI): domain Eukaryota; kingdom Metazoa; phylum Chordata; class Amphibia; order Anura; family Dendrobatidae; genus Ranitomeya; species Ranitomeya imitator. The sequence continues at coordinate 465,479,447 of NC_091282.1, read as the reverse complement.
CCCTGTCCCCTGTGGTATTACGATCAAGAAAAAAGGAAACCGCTTTCAATCCCACATCATGATTAATATTGGTGTATAAGGACTCGACATCTAAAGTAATTACTAATGTGCCTGGTGGTACACAAAGATCTTGAAGTAATTGGATAAGATGTGTCGAGTCCCTAAGGTGGGATTTGAGTTTCATGGCAAAAGGTTGTAAAAAGAAGTCCACGTAAATACATGGCTTCTCAAATAGACCATTGATGCCAGAAACTATAGGCCTACCTGGGGGATCTACCAATGATTTGTACACCTTCGGGAGAAGATAGAACGTCGGTATAACAGGGAATTCCGTGGTAAGAAAATCTACCTCTTTTTTACTCAGAGTGCCACTACCCGCTGCCTGTCCAATAAGGTGGTCCAATTTTCTTTTGAAAAAGTCCGTAGGATCCGCTGGGAGGCGTACATAACATGTAGAATCTCCCAATTGGCGTCCAGCCTCCTGTAAATAAAGAGAGTTAGGCCACAAAACAATATTTCCTCCCTTGTCCGCCTCTCGAACAAGGAACTCTTGATTTTTCTGCAAGTCCCAGAGTGCCCTGCGCTCAGATGGATTAAGATTATTATTTCTATTACCATCGGACCGAAGTGCCCGGATCTCCCTGCAGGTTTGATTGAAAAAAATCTGGACTGCCGGAAAAAGGGAGAAGGAAGGCGTGGCCTGTGACGGAAGTCTGCCGCCAAAACGTTTTCTTGTGCATGTCGTTTCATTTTCCTGAAGAAGGTCCATAAGCTCTCTAAGGACCTGCCGTTCGTCGTCCGGGAGCGCATCTACTGATGAGGGATGATGGTACAAAAGTTTAAACGTTAGTTGACGACAAAATAAATAAACGTCCTTCACCAGGGTAAATGTATCCAAGGTGTTCATTGGAGCAAAGGAAAGACCCTTTCTCAAAACTTGTTTTTCTACTGGGGTCAATGTATATGTAGACAAATTAATTATCTGTAAATTACCCGGGTCATCATGTAGATTCTGTTGCTCCAGAGAGGGACAGGGTACTAGGCCTAACGTTTCCTGTAATTGTTTCTCGTCTCCCGCTTGTATGCCGGGGACAAGTTCTTGAATCCCCTGGTGCGTTTCTTTGCCGTTGTGCCTCTTGGTCTTACGTCTGCCCCGCCTACAGCCCCTTCTAGATCGCTTGGATCTGACGATAGAAAATCGCTAGAGGAAACTTCCAATCTATTATTAATATTCGTCTGAGTGGTTCTCTCAGGAGGTGCTGTTCTTTTATTGCCGCGGTGTCCCCATCTATAGGCTCGGCCACTTGAAAAGTCCGTCTTGTCTCTATAGAATTTGCGTCGTTTACCCTCTGTGATTTCTTTCTCAAACTTATCAATTGTATTTTTAAGCTGTTGCTTAAACGTGGCCACTGAGGAAACCTCAAAAGTGGCAAGTGTAGTTTCTCTATTTTTAATATCATCTTTAAGTTTAACTAGAAGGGTTTGGTCATGGGCTATCAACATATCTATTAAAATGGATGAACATTTCACTAAACCTGCCTCCCAAGTACTTTGAAATGATGCATCGACCTCCCATGCAGGAAATATCTGAACTCTAAGGCCACGAGGAACAAGTCCCGTGGCCCTATACTCCTCCAGACTTCTAATGTTCTACCAAACTTTAGTTAAGGTTTTATGCAAATTAGTCAAATCATTGGTGACATTAGAAAAGCCATCATCATTGCTAGCCAATTCAACAGCACAATCACCTCCATTATCAAAAATCCCCTGAGCCCTCTGGCTCCAAGCCGTCTCTCTGGTCTGCAAATCCATAAATAATAATAAGGAAAAATTATCAAGAAAAATATATATATAAGCTAAAGAATAACTATTTAAACACGGCGTGCCACACACCAAGAAACGAGGAACCACCAGGCCCTCAAAAAAGTCTTGTATGAACAACAAAGTAGAGGCAGGCACCGCCGCCCGGGATCACCTTCAACATGCTACAGGAACATAGTATAACCAACAAGAAAAGAATAGCATGCACAAAAGAAGGGATCACCGCAAATAGTAGCAAAACATAACAATTTTATTATAACACCACACATAAACACTACAAAAATCATAAAAACAGTTAAAATTGCACAACAAAGTACAAAGATGAATGAAAACCAGACCCAAAATAAGGTCAACCACGGTGCCCCCCTATATATATATATGCAAGAAGCTGCCTAATCTATCGATGCATGCAAGGGATACAAAAAAAGGGATGGTGACTCCCTCATACAACCAGACCCCTATGGAGCCCTATGGAGAACAACCTGAACAAGGTGAGGTAACCCATACAACCTGATAGAATAAGGCAGGTGTCCAAGGCAGCATTCCTGGCAATAATAACAGGGTGATAATGGCAGATGGCAATAGAGAAGCGGGAATGACACCGGGCACAGAAGCCCAACGCGTGTCGCCAGTAAAACTGGCTTCTTCAGGGGCAGTACTATTAGTGAGTATAGTGTGTGGTTAAATACCTTCATGTAAATGAGCAGAGTCGTGACAGCTGGAGACCAGGGGTGATCAGGAGAACTGCACATGCCGCCCGGCCGGAAGTAACCAGGACGCCGGCAGCTGCGCAGTGCGGGGGCTCCAACAGCGCTGCGCCCGCACAAGGCAAGTGCGCACGCGCCGAACCGACGCGCGCACAATGAGCACAGCAGGCCCAGCACAGCAGGGGACACCTCGCATAAAGCCCCGCCCACCGCTACCTACGTAGTAAGCTAAAGGGAGAGGGAACCTCCCGTCCCAAGGAGACCGCCCGTGGCCCAACGCGCATGCCCAGGCCGGCAACATGGGCCAGGGGCGGACGCCGAGAAGACAGGAGAGACAGTATACAACAAGTGGAAGCAGGGGGAGGCTGGGCACTAAAAGGACAGGGGAACTGCACACAGGGCCATGCTGAAGTACATTTACTAGGGAACAAGGGCAGTGGTCAAACATATACATATATACAAAGAAGTCACCACTGCCCAGACAAAGAAATATACATATATATATATATGACAATAATAAAGAACAAGTGCCACAAGAACTGATTACACTTTAGTCAAAAGACGATCACAACACAGTTAACATACAGTCTAAGGCAGGTATAGATGAAGAAGAGCATACGAACAAATATATACATATACATATTTACACTCAAAGAGTGTCGCAAGGGTCAGCATAGAAGAACATATATATATATACATCCATATTTCCTTCCCCTAACTACCAAAGAGAATATGCGGTGCAAACCCCTTGTACAATATTTGTTAGATATGGACCTATCATTGTATAAAGAAAAACCATGGTTTTCCACGGATAGAAACTAGTTCATCCGTATACTACATCTAAAACCAATAGGTATTTGTTCCTAGACCGGAAAGGAAGGAATGGTCACATGAATACAGAAAATACAAAACAATATACAAACGGGGGCGTGGCTTTGTAGTGGAGCAGGAAAGACGTGCCTGGCTGGAGCTCTGATTACCCTGAACCATAACCCGCAGCTATATTACCCAGAGAGTTCTGGTACCGGTATCGCTGGGCTCACCTGGGCACCTGGAGGCATCCGGCTTCTGAGGAGGTCGGTATCACGGCCGCAGCTGGATTTAATTCAGAGATACCTTGGTGGAGAGCAGTGTCTGCATGAGGCGGCAGCCATTTTCTAACAGTGCACCTGGAAGGAGAGGGACTCGGAGTGCTGGTACTTGGCTCTGGACGGACTAGCTGGAAATCCTGGAGGTATGAGAGGGGGAATGTGCAGTGTGTGCCCTGAGTGCCCTGAGAGACGGGGACCCTTGCTCCCTCATTAACTACATAAACACTGGCCGGCTCCCAGCGTCTGCATTAGTCTGCATTATTGTCTGTGCTCCTCCCATCTGCTCCCTCAGCCTGCACTGAAGATAAACCTGCTAGAGATCCAACTTATCTTTCACCCTGCTGAGTTTCTGTTGTCTCCTATCGCTGGGGCTACTGTTATCTCTCATTACGCTGCAGAGAGGAAGGGAGTGCATTGAACAGAGATACTGTATACTGTATGCTGGACTCTTTTGGTTCTCAGCCTTGCTTCCCTGACCCTCCTCTCCCCTGGGGTCATAATTGCAACAATTTACTGACTTTACAGTGCACTGTTTTGCTGAGCCTGCAGGCTCCATAGCTACATTGAGCTATACAAGTATACTCTGGCACGCTAGGCTAATTCTGTCTGCATTCCACTAAAGTGTCATATACAGTGGGATAAAGAGGGTGCCCTAGAAGAAAGACGTTTGGTGACACCTAGTGCTCAATCTAAGAACTGGTGATACATTCTATAATACACAAAAAAGACTCAGCTGGTCACCAACCGTCTTCACTGATACAATAGCGACACCTAGTGTCCATGTTGAGCTCTAATTCCGTGCACATTATGAGGATTACTTTAAAAATCATCCTCTCGGCTATATACCATCATACCAACCCTCCCATCGCAGTCTCCACCCCAAATAAGCCCAGCTTATAATACACCTTAAGACTTTTGTAATGCCTTAAAGTGCCCCCCCTATATCCGCTAGGGGTCGCTCTGCAATATGCCCTCCTACTGCCCCTCTTTCCTTGAACGGGATAAGCACCACGGAGGCCCTTTCCTACTCAACTCGCCCTCATGCCTAAAGCACGCAGAGCCAGCTCAAAACAACCCAGCAACAGATTTGCCGCTTTAACAGATCTGGACGGCGATATGTCTTCTGGCCCCTTCTCCCAGTCAGAATCCTCTAACTCGTCTATACCTGAGGGTGCGGACTCTGAAATGATTCCAGCTTTAACAACCAAGACCCCTAATACCTCAACCTCAGATCAATCTGCCTTACTATCACAGTTTCAATCAATTTTACACTCAGAATTACTCAAAATGTCAGAAAAATTGACCAAGGATTTAACCAAGGAGATCAGAGAACTCGGTTCCCGTACCTCTGACCTGGAGGACAAAATGGACGCTACCCACACAACCCTTGCTACTCACGAGAAAGACATCGAGATGCTACACGACGAAATTCACACCCTCAACAACAGACTGGAGGATTTCGAAAATCGAGCCCGCAGGTGCAACATCAGAATCAGGGGCATACCCGAAACAATCACCGATCTCCAGTCCACGGCGACGGCTCTCTTTCAAGAACTAATACCAGGAATCCCTATAGAGCGCCTAGAAATGGACCGAATTCATAGAGCCCTGAGCAAACGCAAACCGGAAGGTCCACCAAGGGATATCATCCTTAAATTACATCATTACAAAACCAAGGAACAGCTCTTACAGGCAGCAAGAAATTCGTCACCGCTGGTATTCCAAGGCCACTCATATGAACTGTTCTCCGACTTGGCCCCTACTACCATCGCCAAAAGACGTGCTATGAAACCATACCTGGAGGTCCTACGCTCCAACAACATCAAGTACCGCTGGGGCTTCCCATTTAAACTGATCTTCTCTCATCTCGATATGGTCCATACAGTTCTCTCCCCTGAAGGAGCGAGCCGTTGCTTGTCTAAACTACAACTCATGGACCTCCCATCATCCCCCCCACCTTCTTTCTCGAGGCCCCAACCTGCGACCCTCCGTCCCAGACCACGTGATCCTCCGGCTCCCCCATGACGTGCTGGATATCCACTAACTTTAGTTCGTGCCTATACTACTCCATAGGCTTCTCTTCAGGACAACCTCATAGCGTAGTCCCGGATACAACACGCTAGCCTATACTTTATAATGTTCAATGGAACAAATAGTTCATATGTGTTCTTTTTCAGTTTATTGTTACAGGCGTTCTTGGAGCGTACAGCTCCACTACCTACCCTACAGAAGCCGTTACAGCTTTCGCTTCAACCGAACTTCCAGACTGACAACGCCATTTGACTTGCTCTTCACTTCAGACAAGTGACTATGTTTATTACACGAGTTTTCATAGTGTTTTTTTTTTTTTCTCTTTTCTCCTCTTTATACCGTGTTAAGTTGTAGAATTCTGTCAGGCCTTTTAAATGGGCAGCCAGGTTTCAAATATTTCACTAGACCATATTAAGGCGTTAATTAACTATGTTTAATATAATGGTTATTTTCAGGTCTCGCACTACGCCCTCTATCCCTAATTCCCCCGGCACTATGAAAAGCCCACTCCTAGCCTGTGAAATTGAATTTCCAGTTTAACTTAACCCACTATCTCGTTCTCACTCCCGTTCTTCACGACATTTAAATATGTTTCATTGTGCCCCCTAGCGGACCCTCATGACCCCACAGTGTCCTTGTACACTGATGCTTCGCACTATGTGCTTAGCCAACAACAGTCCCACCCCCCCCTTCCCAACGAGTTCTTCCTACCCTTTCCTAATCATAGTTATTGTTCAACCTGCCCTCCCTTCCATCCCTACTACTCGCCCGAGTACACTCTACCAATTTGGTCCACCTAACAATAATTTCTCTAACTCCGCCAACGACCCAAAACTTACTGCCAACATAAGCAAATTCAACAACCATCTATCATGCCATTAACGATCCTATCACACAATGTGAGGGGCCTAAATTCCCCTCACAAACGCACTAAGGCCTTTCGTTATTATAGATCCCAACAGGCAGATGTGGTTTGCCTCCAAGAGACGCACTTCTCAACCAGCTCCTACCCCAAATTTATGTCCACTTCGTATCCACTTTTCTACATGGCGAACGCCCCAAATAAAACCAAAGGAGTCGCGGTCTGTTTTAAAAAATCTGTCCCCTTCGTTTTTAAGTCGTCAGTGGCTGATAAGGAAGGACGCTATATCATGGTGACAGGTTTGATATCAGATGAACTGGTCACTTTAGTCTCCTATTATGCTCCCAACTCCCACCAAGCTGCCTTCTTTTCCCAGTTATTGGAATTAGTCTCCGAACATGCCCAAGGCACCACAATACTATGTGGAGACTCCAATTGCATACTGAAAGCTAGCCTCGATAAATCCTCAAGTCCCCATTCCTCTAATCCCCCGCAGCCTTACCCTTCTGCGGATTCAACCGCTCTTAATAAGATTCTCGCCCAACACCACTGGGTGGACTTATGGAGGGAGATCCACCCCTCCAATAGAGACTACACGTACTTCTCCGCACGCCACTTAGTGCACACTAGAATCGACCACATATTCGCTAACCCATCCTTCCTCCCAAACATCTCTAATATATCCATTCTTTCTACACCCTGGTCGGATCACTCCCCAAATCTCCTCACATGCTCGACGCTCCACCCACGGCCCCGTTCATTCAACTGGGCTCTGAATGACTCACTGCTCTCTTATCCCGATATTTCTCAAAGGCTGAAAAATCACATTGATGATTATTTCTCCTTGAATCAACATTCAGCTACATCGACAATCTCCCTTTGGGAAGCACATAAAGCAGTGCTTAGAGGTCTCTGCATTCAAGAGGCCTCCCGCAAGAAAAAAGACAGGAACGCGAGGATAGCTGAACTGGAGGGCAGGGTGTCAGCCTTAGAGTCTCAGATGAAAAGCACTCCTTCACCAACTACGTATCGCGACCTTCTCCATGCTCGCACTGAATTAGATCTTAGTCTCACTGAGATCGCAGACCGGGCCATACGATGGTCACAGCAACGCTTCTACGCTCTCAATAATAAAAATAACTCTAATTTAGCTCGACGCTTAAAATGCCTACCCTTACCCAGGCCCCCTATTCGAATACGCACACCTGCTGGTATCACATCTAATCCACAACAAATTTCCCACTTTTTCCAACAAAAACTTAGGCAGCTGTACAAGGCCCCAATTACCTCGAATTCAGAAACGATAGAGACATTTTTAGACTCTATTCCCCTTCCAGCTCTTAGCTCCGATTTGATTGAACTCCTCAACCAAGCCGTAACGCCAAGTGAAATCGAACTAGCCATTCAACACTTGAAAACCAATAAAAAACCAGGCCCCGATGGTTTTACGGCCCTCTACTATAAGAAATATGCTCCAATTCTGATCCCCCACCTCACTAATTACTTTAACTCTTTGAGAGAAGGCAATAAGCCAGGTGCAGCCTCTCTAATTGCTGCAATATCTATGATACCTAAACCCAACACAGACCACCTACTCTGGTCTAATTATAGACCAATATCCCTTATCAACATAGATCTCAAAATTTTAGCCAAAATATTATCCCAAAGACTGAACTCTGGCCTGGGTACCCTAATCCACAAAGATCAAGTGGGTTTTGTCCCTCGGAGACAAGCTTCAGACAATATACGGAGGGTCTCCCATCTGTTGCACCTCTGCAAACACCGTGACATACCAAGTATGCTACTGTCATTAGACTTCAAGAAAGCCTTTGACTCTATCTCATGGCCATATTTGTTTGCGGTGCTGCGGAGATGGAAGTTTCCCGACCACTTTCTCTCTTGGATTTACGCTCTCTATAGCTCCCCTTCGGCCTACGTACGTTATAATGGCTTTTCCTCCACGTATTTCCCTATTAGTAGGGGAACCAGGCAGGGATGTCCCCTTTCACCCCTGTTGTTTCTTTTGGTGCTTGAACCTTTAGCTATTCATATGCGCCTTAATTCTGAAGTTCAGGGAGTGGAAGTGGCGTCAGTTTCTCATAAACTTCTTTTATTTGCTGACGACATGCTTTTGCTTTTGTCGTCCCCTAAGACTTCCTTGCCGGCCCTCTTACATACCCTAGAAAGCTTTGAAACTATATCCGGCCTCCACTTAAACACCAGCAAATCCTACGCTATGAACATATCCCTTTCGCGACCTACTGTTTCACTACTTCAGCACAACTTTCCGTTCCAATGGGCCACTGACCATTTGGACTATTTGGGGATTAAACTAACAGCTAACCTAGACTCCCTTTATGCGGCTAATTATCCTCCTATGCTCCGGAAACTTCGCCTTCTGCTCCAATCATGGGAGAAACTACATCTCTCTTGGTTGGGCCGAGTACGTGCGCTAAAAATGACAATCCTCCCTAAATTGCTCTATCTATTTCGCGTTCTGCCTATACCTATCCCCTCACACTTCCTTAAAATGGCCCAAAGGTCTATAGACACCTTCGTATGGAGAGGAGGCATCCCGAGAGTTAACAAGGCTACTTTATACCGCCATCGCCTAAAAGGGGGTTTGGGAGTCCCCAACCTCTTGAAATATTACCGCGCAGCTCAATTAGGCCAACTGACTTTATACCATGCTTATAACGAACCCCCATTATGGCTATCCCTGGAAGCATTCGAAATGCAACCCAGTACTCTAGACACAGTACTATGGATCCTCCCAACTCAACGCAAACATATCTCGAACCCCATTATAAAGCATTCTCTTACAATCTGGGACACTTTAAAATATTCCTCACAACTGATCTCACCCTTTTTACCCCTCGCTCCCATTTGGGGTAATACCCTATTCCCCCCAGGCGTGGGATCTATCAAAAGTTTTTATAGATGGGTCGAAGCCGGCATAACCAGGGTTCACCAGCTGTTCAATATTGATGGGATAATCCCATTCGCGGCTCTACAGGAAAAGTACCACTTCCCCTCCGGAGAAATCTTTCGATACTTACAATTAAAAAACTTTGCCAACTCCTTATTAAAAAATTCTACCCCTCCTTACTCCATGACCCCTTTTGAACAAAAGTGTCGTCAAAACCCACATGCCTCGGGGATTATTTCTCTCCTCTACTCATACATTAATGCCCCTTCCCATAGGCATTGTTTGAAATATACCGTTCGTTGGGAGTCGGACATCGGATCTACCCTGACAGACTCGGAATGGTCCCAAATTTGGTCCTCATCTACTGGAGGAATGTTAAACACACTTATGTTAGAAACCAACTACAAAGTGTTAACCCGATGGTATCTGACCCCCGCTAGAGTAGCTAAAGCTGTGGCTAACCACTCCCCAAATTGCTTCAGAGGTTGCAATTCAACAGGAGACATGTTCCATATATGGTGGCTTTGCCCGATTGTCAGAAGGTTCTGGATTAGGATATACCATTTGGTTTTTTCCATAGCGAACATTAACCTTAAAAAAAACTCATGGGAGGCACTACTTAACAAGCGCATCCCCAACATCCCTAATCATACCCGATCCCTTATCTCATTTATATTTTTAGCAGCGAAACAAATCATTGCTTTGGCATGGAAAAAACCAAACTTAGACTTTTCCGCAGTCAAAACACGCCTCACCTGGTACATGATCAATGAGAAATTGTCGGCTATACTAATGGACAAAGTTGGAAAATTCGAGAAAATATGGCTCCCCTGGGCGGAATACACCAACCATACCCCTTTTGCCACACCGGTACTATACCCAACTAACTACATTCAGTCGGATTCAGAATAACCTACCAAACCCTTTAGACGTTATACACCTCTTTACTCGGGCTCCCCTCCCCCACTCCCCCTTTCCCTTACTTTGGTTAGGTTGTATGATTGCATGTCAGTTAACCACATGCACTATTGTTCAGATTGTATGTAAAGACTTATCCTGATTTTTTTTTGATTATCTTGATTATCACGTAAATGTAAACCGAAAACTTTCAATAAAAATTTATTGTTTAAAAAAACAATATACAAACGATAAGACATGCAAGAAGTCATTGCAAGCATATTAGTCAACAACCAGAATATTAAAGTTGTTTGTAATAACCAGTGAAAAGTAGTTCCTCATTTAGTCCATGTGGGGTAAGAGAGTTCAAATTGTGAATCCATTTGGATTCACATCTCAACAAACTCCTGACCATATCTCCGCCACGGATGTTTTGTGAGATAGCCTCCAGTCCAATGACCCTAAGTCATGAGGTTTTATGCAAATTAGTCAAATCATTGGTGACCTTAGAAAAGCCATCATCATTGCTAGCCAATTCAACAGCACAATCACCTCCATTATCAAAAATCCCCTGAGCCCTCTGGCTCCAAGCCGTCTCTCTGGTCTGCAAATCCATAAATAATAATAAGGAAAAATTATCAAGAAAAATATATATATAAGCTAAAGAATAACTATTTAAACACGGCGTGCCACACACCAAGAAACGAGGAACCACCAGGCCCTTTCAGATTATGCCGAAAAAAGCCTTTTACAACTGCAAGACCCGTTCACTCGTTTATGCTCTAATTTGCGAGTGTCCGAAGATCTATGTGGGACAGACTACGCAGATGTTGCGAAGAAGAACGCAGCAGCATCTTTCAAATATCGCTATGGCAGCAAGGGATCGTGAGAGGGACAGGGGAATCACATCGGTAGCTGCTCATTTTTTGGATTTTCATGAGGGACGGACAAGGGGACTTAGGGTCATTGGACTGGAGGCTATCTCACAAAACATCCGTGGCGGAGATATGGTCAGGAGTTTGTTGAGATGTGAATCCAAATGGATTCACAATTTGAACTCTCTTACCCCACATGGACTAAATGAGGAACTACTTTTCACTGGTTATTATAAACAACTTTAATATTCTGGTTGTTGACTAATATGCTTGCAATGACTTCTTGCATGTCTTATCGTTTGTATATTGTTTTGTATTTTCTGTATTCATGTGACCATTCCTTCCTTTCCGGTCTAGGAACAAATACCTATTGGTTTTAGATGTAGTATACGGATGAACTAGTTTCTATCCGTGGAAAACCATGGTTTTTCTTTATACAATGATAGGTCCATATCTAACAAATATTGTACAAGGGGTTTGCACCGCATATTCTCTTTGGTAGTTAGGGGAAGGAAATATGGATGTATATATATATATATGTTCTTCTATGCTGACCCTTGCGACACTCTTTGAGTGTAAATATGTATATGTATATATTTGTTCGTATGCTCTTCTTCATCTATACCTGCCTTAGACTGTATGTTAACTGTGTTGTGATCGTCTTTTGACTAAAGTGTAATCAGTTCTTGTGGCACTTGTTCTTTATTATTGTCATATATATATATGTATATTTCTTTGTCTGGGCAGTGGTGACTTCTTTGTATATATGTATATGTTTGACCACTGCCCTTGTTCCCTAGTAAATGTACTTCAGCATGGCCCTGTGTGCAGTTCCCCTGTCCTTTTAGTGCCCAGCCTCCCCCTGCTTCCACTTGTTGTATACTGTCTCTCCTGTCTTCTCGGCGTCCGCCCCTGGCCCATGTTGCCGGCCTGGGCATGCGCGTTGGGCCACGGGCGGTCTCCTTGGGACGGGAGGTTCCCTCTCCCTTGAGCTTACTACGTAGGTAGCGGTGGGCGGGGCTTTATGCGAGGTGTCCCCTGCTGTGCTGGGCCTGCTGTGCTCGTTGTGCGCGCGTCGGTTCGGCGCGTGCGCACTTGCCTTGTGCGGGCGCAGCGCTGTTGGAGCCCCCGCACTGCGCAGCCGCCGGCGTCCTGGTTACTTCCGGCCGGGCGGCATGTGCAGTTCTCCTGATCACCCCTGGTCTCCAGCTGTCACGACTCTGCTCATTTACATGAAGGTATTTAACCACACACTATACTCACTAATAGTACTGCCCCTGAAGAAGCCAGTTTTACTGGCGACACGCGTTGGGCTTCTGTGCCCGGTGTCATTCCCCCTTCTCTATTGCCATCTGCCATTATCACCCTGTTATTATTGCCAGGAATGCTGCCTTGGACACCTGCCTTATTCTATCAGGTTGTATGGGTTACCTCACCTTGTTCAGGTTGTTCTCCATAGGGCTCCATAGGGGTCTGGTTGTATGAGGGAGTCACCATCCCTTTTTTTGTATCCCTTGCATGCATCGATAGATTAGGCAGCTTCTTGCATATATATATATAGGGGGGCACCGTGGTTGACCTTATTTTGGGTCTGGTTTTCATTCATCTTTGTACTTTGTTGTGCAATTTTAACTGTTTTTATGATTTTTGTAGTGTTTATGTGTGGTGTTATAATAAAATTGTTATGTTTTGCTACTATTTGCGGTGATCCCTTCTTTTGTGCATGCTATTCTTTTCTTGTTGGTTATACTATGTTCCTGTAGCATGTTGAAGGTGATCCCGGGCGGCGGTGCCTGCCTCTACTTTGTTGTTCAGACACCAAATCAACAATGCAGACAAGCTGAAGACTGCTATCAAAGCAACCTGGGCCTCCATAACACCTCAGCAGTGCCACAGGCTGATGGCCTCCATGCCACATCACATTGATGCTGTAATTGATATAGAAGGAACCTCAACCAATTATTGAGTGCATTTACTGAACATACATTTCAGTAGGCCAACATTTCGGATTTTAAAATCATTTTTCAAGCTGGTGTTATAAAGTATTCTAATTTACTGAGATAATACTTTTGGGTTTTCATTGGCTGTAAGCCATAAAATCATCAACATTAACAGAAATAAACACTTGAAATGAATTTGTTTTTAATGAGTCTATCTAATATATGAGTTTCACTTCTTGCATTGAAAAACTGAAATAAATTAACTTTTTGATTATATCATTTTGTAAGAAACACCTGCATAATACGTTGTCAATAAGTTATGCCTTGGAGGGTTGTGCAGATACTTTCTGTGTGCATAATGTGTCTATTTCACACTTTGCCAGTGAGTAGCGCAGAGGTTTGTGGGATCCTGCTTTGTATTCTGTATTTTCAACCTGAAAATTTCAGACCTGAATTTTGCTGGGAAATTGGGTCTTTTAGGGGGGCAATAATCATATTTCTGTGTATTTTTTGTAATTAGAGTTTTTTAATTTATGCTTCCCAAATCGCGGGCAGCATGAATCGCAGCATGATTGTAATCAGGTATATACAGGTGCATCTCACAAAATTAGAATATCATCAAAAAGTTAATTTATTTCAGTTCTTCAATACAAAAAGTGAAACTCATATGTTATAAAGAGGCATTACAAGCACAGGGATTTGTTTCAAATGGTTATTGTTGATGATTATGGTTTACAGCCAATAAAAACTCAAAAGTCGTTATCTCAGTAAATTAGAATACTTTATAACACCAGCTTGAAAAAATGATTTTAAAATCCAAAATGTTGGCCTACTGAAATGTATGTTCAGTAAATACACTCAATACTTGGTTGGGGCTAATTTTGCAGCAATTACTGCATCAATGCGGTGTGGCATGGAGGCAATCAGCCTGTGGCACTGCTGAGGTGTTATAGAAGTTGTAACAACTCTGCTGGCATCACGGAATGGCCTTTCATCTCTCACACTATCTTATCCACTGCTCAGGTCATGATGTGGTTTCCGTTTCTTCCCAGCTCTATATTCTGTGCCTCTGCTCTTTGCACGCTTCCTGTCTTTGTGCATAGGGGGGTGGCGCCTGAATGCTCTGGTTCTTATAGGAATCAGGTGCACCTATCTAATCCGTTCCTGACCAATTACCAAGAGGCCTCCAGTATTTAGTGCAGCTCCACCAAAGTGGACTGGGCCTGTGCAATGTGATAGCTCAGTTTGTGTTTAGCTTCTGAGTTTGCCAGACCTTGCTCTGTGTTACTCCCTCTCTAGAGGCTTTTCTCCTTGCCTTGCCTTGATCATGTTTGTCTGCCCTCCAGGAGGCTGTATATCCTGGTCCCTGTGTCTTTGTTCTTGTACCTTGTCTTGCTCCATTATCCTTGTCTGTACTTAGTTAAATCTCTGCCTCCTTGTCTGTGACTTCTATCCCTGCTGTGTCTTTCCTTGTGTTCTCAGTCTGCTAATGCTCCGCACTCTTGCGGCTCTGCCTGCTCTGAACCCTTGTGACATTGCCTGGGCTTCGCTCTCTTGCAGCTTTGCCTCTGCTCCTCACTTCTGCGGTTCTGCTCTGTTCTACTCTGCTCTGCTTCTGCAGAAACCACTTGCTGCAGCTCCTCTCCACATTCCTTGCGGTTCCGCTCTGCTTAGCTTCTGTTGCTGCTCCATCTCCTGCTGCTCTCCCATTCCTATCCGCAGCATTGCGGTTCTCTCCTGTGTGAACAGGTCCCAACCTGTTCCTTCCCACTCCAGTCTTTCCTGCTTGTTTCCGTACCTGCACCTCTCTGTGTTAACAGGTCCCTACCTGTTCCTTCATGCTTCATTCCTTCCTGCTTGTTTTCTTACCTGCACCTCTCTGTGTTAACAGGTCCCTACCTGTTCCTTCATACTACATATCCATGCCTGCACCTCCTGTGTGAACAGGTCTCTACCTGTTCCTTCATACACCACACCAACCTGCCCTGTGTCTCTGCCATTCCTGCCAGTCCTGTGTCTCTGCTGTTCCTGCCAGCCCTGTGTCTCTCCCGTTCTGGCCAGCCCTGTGTCTCTGCCGTTCCTGCCAGCCCTGTGTCTCTGCCGTTCCTGCCAGCCCTGTGTCTCTGCCGTTCCTGCCAGCCCTTTGTCTCTGCCATTCCTGCCAGCCCTGTGTCTCTGCCATGCCTGCCAGCCCTGTGTCTCTGCCGTTCCTGCCAGCCCTGTGTCTCTGCCATTCCTGCCAGCCCTGTGTCTCTGCCATTCCTGCCAGCCCTGTATCTCTGCCATGCCTGCCAGCCCTGTGTCTCTGCCGTTCCTGCCAGCCCTGTGTCTCTGCCATTCCTGCCAACCCTGTGTCTCTGCCATTCATGCCAGCCCTGTGTCTCTGCCGTTCCTGCCAGCCTTGTGTCTCTGCCGTTCCTGCCAGCCTTGTGTCTCTGCCGTCCCTGCCAGCCCTGTGTCACTGCTGTCCCTGCCAGCCCTGTGTCTCTGCTGTTCTTGCCAGTCCTGTCTCTGCCAGCTTTGTGTCTCAGCCGTGCCAGCCTACTCGTCTGAGTTTCATCCATGATCATCTGCTAGTCTTGCCTGATGCCCACACCTGTCCTAGTGTTCCTGTTCTCCAAGTAAGATCAGCAGCCACAGCCAGACACCACCCTGGAGTAGCACCTGGCAGTTGCCTGCCGCACAAGCCTGACCTCACCATCAGAGGCTCCAGTGAAAACCAAGGCAGCTGTCATAGTCACGCCCCTTCCAGGGTAGTCTGGTTCTTGGCACAGTGGGGCCACAAACCCCCCGAGCTCACGCCCACCAGTTGGCATGAGCGTGACAGAAGTCCAGGTTGCTTTGATAGCAGACTACAGCTCATCTGCATTGTTGGGTTTGGTGTCTCTCAATTTCCTCTTAACAATACCCCATAGATTCTCTATGGGATTAAGGTCAGATGAGTTTGCTGGCCAATCAAGCACAGTGATACTGTTGTTTTTAAACCATTGGTACTTTTGGCAGTGTGAACAGGTGCTAAGTCCTGCTGGAGAATTAAACTTCCATCTCCAAAAAGTTTGTAGGTAGAGGGAAGCATGAAGCGCTCTAAAATTCCCTGATAGACGGCTACGCTGACTTTGGTCTTGATAAAGCACAGTGGACCTACACCAGCAGACGACATAACTCCTGAAACCATCATTGATTGTGGATACTTCACACTAGACCTTGGAAATCAAGGCACACAATCCAAGCTGCTTGAGGTCTAGTGTGAAGTTTTCACAATCTGTGATGGTTTGGGGAGCCATGTCATCTGCTGGTATAGGTCCACTGTGTTTTATCAAGACCAAAGTCAGCGCAGCCGTCTACCAGGAAATTGTAGAGCACTTCATGCTTCGCTCTGCATGTGGAAATTTCACTCTCCAGCAGGACTTGGCACCTGTGCACACTGCTAAAAGTACCAATACCTGGTTTAAAAAATAACAGTATCACTGTGCTTTATTGGCCAGCAAACTCGTCTGACCTGAACCCCATAGCTCTATGGGGTATTGTAAAGAGGAATGATGAGAGACACCAGACCCAACAATGCAGACAAGCTGAATGCTGCTATCAAAGGAACCTGGGCTTCCATTATACCTCAGCAGTGCCACAAGCTGATCACCTCCATGCCACGCCACATTGATGCAGTAATTGATACAAAAGGAGCCCTGACCAAGTATTATTATTATTATTCATTTTTATAGCACCATTTATTCCATGGCGCTTTACATGTGAATGGGGCAAATATAGACAAGTACAATAAACATGAGTAAAACAAGGCACACACAAGTACAGGAGAAGAGAGGACCCTGCCCGTGAGGGCTCACAGTCTACAGGGGATGGGTGAGGATACACTAGGTGAGGGTAGAGCTGGTCATGTGGCGCTTCAGCAGACTGGGGATCACTGCAGGTTGTAGGCTTGTCGGAAGAGGTGGGTCTTCAGGTTCCTTTTAAAGGTTTCCGTGGTAGGTGAGAGCCTGATGTGTTGGGGTAGAGAGTTCCAGAGTATGGGGGAAGCACGGGAGATGTCTTGGATGCGGTTGTGGGAGGAAGAGATGAGAGAGGAGTAGAGTAGGAGATCATGAGATGATCGAAGGTTGCATGTAGGTAGGTAGCGGGAGACCATGTCACAGATGTATTCAATAAGGGCAATATTCAAAAAGGGCTCTAAAAGTGAACCTGGAAATTATAGGCCAGTAAGTCTAACCTCTATTGTTGGTAAAATATTTGAAGGGTTTCTGAGGGATGTTATTCTGGATTATCTCAATGAGAATAACTGTTTAACTCCATATCAGCATGGGTTTATGAGAAATCGCTCCTGTCAAACCAATCTAATCAGTTTTTATGAAGAGGTAAGCTATAGACTGGACCACGGTGAGTCATTGGACGTGGTATATCTCGATTTTTCCAAAGCGTTTGATACCGTGCCGCACAAGAGGTTGGTACACAAAATGAGAATGCTTGGTCTGGGGGAAAATGTGTGTAAATGGGTTAGTAACTGGCTTAGTGATAGAAAGCAGAGGGTGGTTATAATAATAATAATAATAATCTTTATTTTTATATAGCGCTAACATATTCCGCAGCGCTTTACATTTTTTCACACATTATCATCACTGTCCCCGATGGGGCTCACAATCTAAATTCCCTATCAGTATGTCTTTGGAATGTGGGAGGAAACCGGAGTGCCCGGAGGAAACCCACGCAAACACGGAGAGAACATACAAACTCTTTGCAGATGTTGTCCTTGGTGGGGTTCGAACCCAGGACTCCAGCGCTGCAAGGCTGCAGTGCTAACCACTAAGCCACCGTGCCGCCCATATAAATGGTATAGTCTCTAACTGGGTCGCTGTGACCAGTGGGGTACCGCAGGGGTCAGTATTGGGACCTGTTCTCTTCAACATATTCATTAATGATCTGGTAGAAGGTTTACACAGTAAAATATCGATATTTGCAGATGATACAAAACTATGTAAAGCAGTTAATACAAGAGAAGATAGTATTCTGCTACAGATGGATCTGGATAAGTTGGAAACTTGGGCTGAAAGGTGGCAGATGAGGTTTAACAATGATAAATGTAAGGTTATACACATGGGAAGAGGGAATCAATATCACCATTACACACTGAACGGGAAACCACTGGGTAAATCTGCCGGTGAGAAGGACTTGGGGATCCTAGTTAATGATAAACTTACCTGGAGCAGCCAGTGCCAGGCAGCAGCTGCCAAGGCAAACAGGATCATGGGGTGCATTAAAAGAGGTCTGGATACACATGATGAGAGCATTATACTGCCTCTGTACAAATCCCTAGTTAGACCGCACATGGAGTACTGTGTCCAGTTTTGGGCACCGGTGCTCAGGAAGGATATAATGGAACTAGAGAGAGTACAAAGGAGGGCAACAAAATTAATAAAGGGGATGGGAGAACTACAATACCCAGATAGATTAGCGAAATTAGGATTATTTAGTCTAGAAAAAAGACGACTGAGGGGCGATCTAATAACCATGTATAAGTATATAAGGGGACAATACAAATATCTCGCTGAGGATCTGTTTATACCAAGGAAGGTGACGGGCACAAGGGGGCATTCTTTGCGTCTGGAGGAGAGAAGGTTTTTCCACCAACATAGAAGAGGATTCTTTACTGTTAGGGCAGTGAGAATCTGGAATTGCTTGCCTGAGGAGGTGGTGATGGCGAACTCAGTCGAGGGGTTCAAGAGAGGCCTGGATGTCTTCCTGGAGCAGAACAATATTGTATCATACAATTATTAGGTTCTGTAGAAGGACGTAGATCTGGGTATTTATTATGATGGAATATAGGCTGAACTGGATGGACAAATGTCTTTTTTCGGCCTTACTAACTATGTTACTATGTTACTATGGAGGAGTCAGATTGTGAATGGCTTTGTATGTCATTGTTAGTGTTTTGAACTGTAGCCTCTGGGCAATAGGAAGCCAGTGAAGGGCCTGGCAGAGAGGAGAGGCAGGGGAATAACGGGGAGACAGGTGGATTAGTCGGGCAGCAGAGTTTAGGATATATTGGAGTGGTGCCAGAGTGCTAGAAGGAAGGCCAGAGAGTAGGAGGTTGCAGTAGTCAAGGCGGGAGATGATAAGGGCATGTACTAGTGTTTTTACTGAACATACATTTCATTAGGCCAACATTTTGGATTTTAAAATCATCTTTTCAAGTGTTACAAAGTATTCTAATTTACTGAGATATTGACTTGTGGGTTTTCATTGGCTGCAAGCCATAATCATCAACATTAGCAGAAATAAACCATTGAAATACATCACTCTGCTTGTAATGAGTCTATCTAATATATGAGTTTCACATTTTGCATTGAAGAACTGAAATAAATTAACTTTTTGATGAAATTCTAATTTTGTGAGATGCACCTGTATATATTCTTGGTTTCTCTGGCCTAGAGCATCAAGAAAAGACCCGCCTAAAGATCTGCCCCAAAGAAAGACGTAGACGTAGATCTGGGGATTTATTATGATGGAATATAGGCTGAACTGGATGGACAAATGTCTTTTTTCGGCCTTACTAACTATGTCAGGGCCGCCATCAGGGCATTACAGCCATTACTGCTGTATGGGGCCCGGTCAGCAGCAGTACACAGAGGGGCCCGCAGATCCGGGGCCCCACTGTTGTGCTTCTACTGATCGGGCCCCATCATGCAGTAAAATACTGTGCACGTCGGCGCTGGGGCCCGGGAGCCTTTTTGGAGCTGTGCACGGCCGTCTCACCTAGTCGGCTGCACAGCTCCTGCTCGGCTGTGGCTAGAATGTATGGGCTCCCTGCAGGTCCTGACTACAGCCCATACATTCTAGCCGTCTCAGTAGTGAATGTGCTAGAATGTAGGGGCTCCTGTCAGGTCCTCTCAGCAGCCCATACATTCTAGCTGCTGCTTCACTGCTGGAAACACTAGACGCCCCGGGAACGACTGAGGTAAGTATAAAAAACATTTTTGTTTTTTTAATAGGTGAGGTGAGGTGGGGGGAGTGATACTGCAGATGATGGGGTGTGTTTTAGGGAGTACTGTACATGATGAAATAATAGGGGGCTGCAAATGATAAAGTGTATTTGAGGGGGTACTACACATGAAATGATTGGGGCTGCAAATGAAGTAAGGGGGACTGCAGATGAAGTGAAGGGGGGATAGGGGACTGCAAATGATGATGTGGGGGTGATGGGGACTGCAAATGATGTGGGGGGACTGCAAATGATGTGGGGGGACTGCAAATGATGATGTGGGGGTGATGGGAACTGCACATGATGTGGGGATGATGGGGACTGCAAATGATGATGTGGGGGTGATGGGGACTGCAAATGATGATGTGGGGTGATGGGGACTGCAAATGATGTGGGGGTGATGGGGACTGCAAATGATGTTGGGGGACTGCAAATGATGTGGGGGTGATGGGGACTGCAAATGATGTTGGGGGACTGCAAATGATGTGGGGGTGATGGGGACTGCAAATGATGTGGGGGTTATGGGGACTGCAAATGATGATGTGTGGGGGATGGGGACTGCAAATGATGTTGGGGGACTGCAAATGATGATGTGGGGTGATGGGGACTGCAAATGATGTGGGGGTGATGGGAACTGCAAATGATGTGGGGGTGATGGGAACTGCAAATGATGTGGGGGTGATGGGGACTGCAAATGATGTTGGGGGACTGCAAATGATGATGTGGGGGTGATGGGGACTGCAAATGATGTTGGGGGACTGCAAATGATGATGTGGGGGTGATGGGGACTGCAAATGATGTGGGGGTGATGGGGACTGCAAATGATGTGGGGGTGATGGAGACTGCAAATGATGATGTGGGGGTGATGGGGACTGCAAATGATGTTGGGGGACTGCAAATGATGATGTGGGGGTGAGGGGGACTGCAAATGATGTGGGGGTGATGGGGACTGCAAATGATGTGGGGGTGATGGGAACTGCAAATGATGTGGGGGTGATGGAGACTGCAAATGATGTGGGGTGATGGAGACTGCAAATGATGATGTGGGGGTGATGGGGACTGCAAATGATGTTGGGGGACTGCAAATGATGATGTGGGGGTGATGGGGACTGCAAATGATGTTGGGGGACTGCAAATGATGATGTGGGGGTGATGGGGACTGCAAATGATGTGGGGGTGATGGGGACTGCAAATGATGTGGGGGTGATGGAGACTGCAAATGATGATGTGGGGGTGATGGGGACTGCAAATGATGTTGGGGGACTGCAAATGATGATGTGGGGGTGATGGGGACTGCAAATGATGTTGGGGGACTGCAAATGATGATGTGGGGGTGATGGGGACTGCAAATGATGATGTGGGGGTGATGGCAACTGCAAATTATGTGGGGGGACTGCAAATGATGATGTGGGGGTGATGGGGACTGCAAATGATGTGGGGGTGATGGGAACTGCAAATGATGTGGGGGTGATGGAGACTGCAAATGATGTGGGGGTGATGGAGACTGCAAATGATGATGTGGGGGTGATGGGGACTGCAAATGATGTTGGGGGACTGCAAATGATGATGTGGGGGTGATGGGGACTGCAAATGATGTGGGGGTGATGGGGACTGCAAATGATGTGGGGGTGATGGGAACTGCAAATGATGTGGGGGTGATGGAGACTGCAAATGATGATGTGGGGGTGATGGGGACTGCAAATGATGTTGGGGGACTGCAAACGATGTGGGGGTGATGGGGACTGCAGATGATGATGGGGGGTGATGGGGACTGCAAATGATGTGGGGGGACTGCAAATGATGATGTGGGGGTGATGGGGACTGCAAATGATGTGGGGGTGATGGGGACTGCAAATGATGATGTGGGAGATGGGGACTGCAAATGATGTGGGGGTGATGGGAATTGCAAATGATGTGGGGGGATGGGGATAGGTAATGATGTGGGAGTGATAGGGACTGCAGATGATGAAGTGTGTTTGAGGGGGTTCTGCACATGATGAAATGATAGGGGGCTGCAAATGATGAAGTAAGGGGGACTGCAGATGAAGTGACGGGGGGGATAGGGGACTAAATGATGATAGGGGACTAAATGATGAAGTGGGGGTGATGGGGACTGCACATGAAGTGAGTGTGAGGGACGTGGACAGCAATTGAATTGAACTTGGGGGTGGGAAGAGCAAATGATGTATTGAAGGTGGGGAGAGCAAATAATGAATTTTGAGGGTGGGGAAGATCAATTGATAATGAATAGAGGGTGGGAGAGAGAGAAGACGTGGCAATGAATTGAGGCAGAAGGGGCATGTAACTATAATGAATTGGGGTAAGGGTTAGAGCGGGAGGTACATAGTGGGTTCGTTGAGGATAAAGTAACTGGTAATAAATTGGAAGAATACAGGTGCTAATTAATTTATATATTAAATGAGGAAAGTGGCTATATACAGATAGTGGGGGCACAGTGGCGGATTATAATTTATATTTGGAATGGTGGGTTGCATAATAACCAATTATATATTAATGGTGGGTGAACGTCTGTAGTCAGATGTGTAGTGTAGAAGAAAGGGAAAAAATGGGGAATGTGCTCTGGAAGCGGTGCTCTAGATAACTGTGTTATTTTATGCAGATGAGACGAGTCCTGGCAGAAAGAAGTGATAGCGGTCTGCGCTGGATTAAAAAGAAACGCAAAGATGAAGGACTTTAGCTAGAGACGTCACTGGTGAGTATGTTACCTGTACACTGACACCATACACTGTATACTGTATACAGTGCTCCTGTGTATAATGTCACTGGTGATCACTATACTATCTGTACACTATACACTATATACAGAGCTCCTTTGTATAATGTCACTAGTGATTGCTGTATTACATGTACACTGTACCCTATATACAGAGCTCCTGTGTATAATGTCACTAGTGATCACTATATTATCTGTACACTATACACTATATACAGAGCTCCTGTGTATAATGTCACTAGTGATCGCTGTATTACATGTACACTATACACTATATACAGAGCTCCTGTGTATAATGTCACTAGTGATCGCTGTATTACATGTACACTGACACTATATGAAGAGCTCCTGTGTATAATGGCATCGGCGACCACTGTATTACCTGTACACACACTGCATACTAAGTACAGATCTCCTGTGTATAATGGCACTTATGGTGATAGTATTTTTTTTTTTATTAATGATCAGTATTGTACTATTCAGTCACAATGTGGTGGTAATATGTTGTCCGGCCATGGTGTAGCGGTATTTGTTCCTTGTATGTGCTATTATTCGGTCACTGTGTGGTGGTAATATGTGGTCTGTTCATGTTGTGTTGGTATTTGTTCCTTGTATGTAGTTGGTCACCATGTGATGGTAATATGTGGTCTGGACATGCTGCGGTGGTATTTGTCCCTTATATGTGATATTGTTCAGTCACTGTGGTGGTAATATGTGGTCTGCACATGGTGTGGCGGTATTTGTTCCTTGTAGATAGTATTATAGGTCACTATGTGGTGATAATATGGTGTCTGGTCATGGTGTTGTGGTATTTGTCCCTTGTATGTGGTATTATTGGTCAATTGAAAAATAAATAAAAATACACCTAAATTGTATTGCATATTTTAACAAATGTTTAATAGATTAGAGTAGAGTAGGGCTCGGCCAAAAGAGTCTACCTTGTTGTCGTCTCAAATTTAAAAAAACCTTTTGGCCAAAACAAAAGCTGCTGGCTATGTGTTTGATCTGGTAATGGGAACTGTTAATGTGTGATTTGTGAGAAGTGGAGTTTTGGCAAGAGACAGCGGTGGGGCTGTTGACAGTTCGAGGGGTGGAGGCGGGGCTGGGGTGGAGCCTGGGCGGAGTCTTAAGGGGCCCTGAAAATTTTGCCAGTATGGGGCCCTGAAATTCCTAGTGGCAGCCCTGAACTATGTTACTATGTTACTATGTAAAGAGAATATCATTAAATGAAAACTTTACACAAACATTACATTGCAAAAGGATGCAACCTGTGGCCATTTACTTACTGTTTTTTATTTGCATGTGAAGGATTGTGTTAAGCTACCTTTTGGCTTTCAATATCTGGTGCCACACTGCTAAAGGTTATTTAAAGGAACTTTGACACAAAACAACAGTATGACACAGTAATAAAAAAAGGGTCTCAACAAACTGAAGAAAAAAGGCCTAAAAATCACTTTAAAATAAATGCTGCTTTTAAAAGTACTCAATAGCATATTCCAAATATCATACAAAAAATATACCGTAAATGAGGTTAAACTGTTGTACCAGATTCACACTCCTAATCAGACAAATGAATACCACACCTTTTATGTATTGGACAATACTACTACACATATATAGATTAATAAGATATATGATAGAAGATACAGATGTGTAGTAAAATGAATATCAACAACAATATGTCATGGCCCATACCAATAGTAAGGCACTGATAAGATTGGAGTCTCAGTATCATGAAGGCCTCTTCATGGTGTTGCTTAAATAGCCTTCAAACCAATCTGCACCTATCTTTGCGTCAAAGACAAAAAGCGTGACTCATCATTGAAGAAGATAGACCTCCAACCTACATTGCTCCAGGCTTCAATCTCTATTTGAAGACATTCATGTAGCTGTTTTTAATCATGTAACCCTGCTTTGCTCTTCTCCAGAACTTTATCCCTGACCTGTCTGGGGTGTTCCTTGGTTTTTATGAAGCTTTTTGATCCCTAATGTTCTGAAACAAACTTCTGAGGCCTACACAGAACAGCTGCAGTTGTACTGAGAATAAATTACACACAAATAATTATAAAATGTATTTATTATGTGACTTCTGGTGGCAAATGGTCACTCAGGATTTTATTAAGATGTATCAAACTACAGAGGGCTTATGCACGTCACATTATTCAGATTTATATTTTTAAATTATTTAGAAAACTATGTACCATTTCCTTTACACTTCAGAAATACTTGCTACTTTATGTTAGTACACACGTGGTCAAAATTGTTGGTACCCCTTGTTTAATGACAGAAAAACCCACAATGGTCACAGAAATAACTTGAATGTGACAAAAGTAATAATACATAAAAGATCTATGAAAAGGAACAAATGAAAGTCAGACATTGCTTTTCAACCATGCTTCTACAGAATAAAAAAAAAATGAAACTCATGAATTAGGCCTGGACAGAAATGATGGTACCCCTGAAAATAATGTGACAAAAGGGACATGTTACAACAAGGTGTGTCCGCTAACTAGCATCACAGGTGTCTACAATCTTGGAATCAGTGACTGGGCCTGTATATAGGGCTACAGATACTAACTGTGCTGTTTGGTGACATGGTGTGTATCCCACTCAACATGGACTAGAGCAAAGGAAAGAGTTGTCTCAGGAGATTAGAAATAAAATTATAGACAAACATGTTAAAGGTAAAAGTTATAAGACCATCTCCAGGCAGATTGATGTTCCTGTGACTACAGTTGCACACATTATTCAGAAATTTAAGATCCATAAGATCCATGGGACTGTAGCCAACCTTCCTGGACATGGCCTCAGGAGGAAAATTGATGACAAACCAAAGAGATGAATAATATGAATGGTAACAAAAGAGCCCAGAAAAACTTCTAAACAGATTAAAGGTGAACTTCAAGCTCAAGGAACATCAGTGTCAGATCGCACCATCCATCGTTGTATGAGCCAAAGTGGACTTCATGGGAGACGACCAAGGAGGACCCCATTGTTGAAAAAAAATCATAAAAAAGCTAGACTGGAATTTGCCAAACTACATGTTGACAAGCAACAAAGCTTCTGGGAGAATGTCCTATGGACAGATGAGACAAAAATGGAACTTTTTGGCAAGGCACATCAGCACTATGTTCACAGACAGAAAAATGAAGCATAGCAAGAAAAGAACACGGTCCCTACTGTGAAACATGGAGGAGGCTCTGTTATGTTCTGGGGCTGCTTTGCTGCATCTGACACAGGGTGTCTAGAATCTGTACATCTATGGAAAGAGCTGAAACATGCTGTCTGGAAAAGGCAACCTTCAAACATAAGAGAACTGGAGCAGTTTGCTCTTGAGGAGTTGGCCAAAATACCTGTCGAGAGGGGCAGAAGTCTCATTGACAGTTACAGGAATCGTTTAATTGCAGTGATTGCCTGAAAAGGTTGTGCCACAAAATATTAAGTTAAGGGTACCATAATTTCTGTCCAGGCCTATTTCATGAGTTTTATTTTTTTTAAATTCTTTGGAAGCATGGTTATATAGCAATGTCTGACTTTCATTTGTTCATTTTCATAGATCTTTTATGTATTATTACTTTTGTCAGATTCAAATTATTTCTGTGACCATTGTGGGTTTTTTTGTCATTAAACGAGGGGTACCAACAATTCTGACCACATGTGTATATCACATAAAATCCCAATACAATACATTTAAAATTGTGGATGTAACGTGAACAACCGTGGAAAAGTTCATAGGGTATGAATACTTTTTTCAAGGCACTGTATATTTGTCCCTGATTCTACCGATTGGAAAATGCATATGCAGAGTCTTTTATAATTCCAAAAATAATATGTTTTCAAACTGACACAAAGAGAAATGTATTTATATTTGTGTGACACTAAATGCTAATGCAATTCAAAGGAAATTAAAGCTGAAATAGCTAAAATATAAATCGTAGATGAAATTAGAGCACAGCATATGTTTTTGTATTCATTGACTCTTTTGCCCTGCTGAAAACACTTACATCATCCAGCTCAGTGAAAATAAGGCACGCTTCATTAGAGAAAGTGGATCTGTATGCATTGTTTTGCCAGTAGCTGTTTGATAATAAACTGCAATATCATTCTTTTAGCAAGACTATATCGTTCTTCTTGGCATCTGCATGTAAGAATTAAAAAAATGAGAAATCATAAAAACAGCAATAGCAAATAAAGACAAACATCAACAAAAGTACATGTTTTGTTTGGTGTTTCCAAAACAGCTATTGTTTTTTATGTTTACCATATAGCTTAGATCAAAAGATTTATTTATCTATGTAATGGAGAAAAAAGATTGCAAAACAAAATCTGGATAAAAGTTCTATTCATATTTTTAGGGAATCATATACTGTAGCAGTTACTGAACCATTCCTTTTATAACTCGCAGTTGTCAAATAAAGCAGGGCAGTAATATTTTTACATTAGTGTCCTAAAAAACTGTCAGCAGAATGAAAATTTGTCTTTACAGCGGTGAATACAACTGTATTTTCCCTATTTTTTGACCTTTAACAAACCAACCTATATGTGCTGATAGGAGGCAGAGAAGAAATTGTTAAGGGGAACATGTCGCCATGAAAATGGATGCTAATCTGCAGACATTATGTTACAGAGGAGTGAGAACTGAGGAGATTTATATATGCCGTTAGTTTCAGAAATATTTGGACAGCGACACAAGTTTTGGCATTTTAGCTGTTTGCCAAAACATATTCCAGAAATAGTTATATAATCCATATGGGCTTAAAGTGCAGGCTGTCAACGTTAATTTGAGGGTAATCACATTCTACTTGGAATAGGGGTTTAGGAATTACAGCTCTTTAATATGTAGCTGCCTCTTTTTAAACTGACCAAAAGTAATTGAACAGCCCTTTATTGGGCTGCATGAGTTATCATCCATCATCAATTAAGCAAGTAAAGGGTCTGGTTCTGATTCTAGGTGTGGCATTTGCATTTGGAAGCTGTTGCTGTGAACCAAAACATGCAGACAAAGAAGCTCTCAATAGAAGAGAAACAGACCATCATTAGACTGAAAAAAAAAAAGAAGAAATCTATCAGAGAGATATCAGAAATTTTAGGAGTGGCCAAATCAGTAGTTTGGCACATTCTGATAAAAAAAAGAGCGCACTGATGAGCTCGGGATCTCAAAAAGGTCTGGACGTCCATGGATGACAATAGTGTTGGATGATCACTGTTATGAAGGCAATCCAGTAACACAGTGTGCCAGTAATCAGAGCACATACAGTGATCTGACAATAACCCAAAAACAATAGAACGAGCTCTGAGACGTGGAATCTCTGTAGACCGCAATACCCGAACCTATCCTAAACACAACTAAAGGCAGCTGTGGATTGCGCCTGACACTACCTATGCAACTCGGCACAGCCTGAGGAACTGACTAGCCTGAAGATAGAAATACAAGCCTGACTTGACTCAGAGAAATACCCCAAAGGAAAAGGCAGCCCCCCACATATAATGACTTGTTAGCAAGATGAAAAGACAAAACGTAGGGATGAAATAGATTCAGCAAAGTGAGGCCCGATATTCTAGATAGAGCGAGGATAGCAAAGAGAACTTTGCAGTCTACAAAAAACCCTAAAGCAAAAACCACGCAAAGGGGGCAAAAAGACCCACCGTTCCGAACTAACGGCACGGCGGTACACCCTCTGCGTCTCAGAGCTTCCAGCAAAAACGAATAGACAAGCTGGACAGAAAAAACAGCAACAAAAGCAAAGAAGCACTTAACTAAGCAGAGCAGCAGGCCACAGGAAAGATCCAGAAGCTCAGATCCAACACTGGAACATTGACAAGGAGCAAGGAAGAAAGAATCAGGTGGAGTTAAATAACAAGGCAGCCAACGAGCTCACCAGAACACCTGAGGGAGGAAGCCCAGAAGCTGCAGTACCACTTGTGACCACAGGAGTGAATTCAGCCACAGAATTCACAACAGTACCCCCCCCTTGAGGAGGGGTCACCGAACCCTCACCAGAGCCCCCAGGCCGACCAGGATGAGCCACATGAAAGGCACGAACAAGATCTGGAGCATGGACATCAGAGGCAAAAACCCAGGAATTATCTTCCTGAGCATAACCCTTCCATTTAACCAGATACTGGAGTTTCCGTCTAGAGACACGAGAATCCAAAATTTTCTCCACAATATACTCCAATTCCCCCTCCACCAAAACAGGGGCAGGAGGCTCAACAGATGGAACCATAGGTGCCACGTATCTCCGCAACAACGACCTATGGAATACATTATGTATGGAAAAGGAGTCCGGGAGGGTCAGACGAAAGGACACAGGATTGAGAATCTCAGAAATCCTATACGGACCAATAAAACGAGGTTTAAATTTAGGAGAGGAAACCTTCATAGGAATATGACGAGTAGATAACCAAACCAGATCCCCAACACGAAGTCGGGGACCCACACGGCGTCTGCGATTAGCGAAAAGTTGAGCCTTCTCCTGGGACAAGGTCAAATTGTCCACTACCTGAGTCCAGATCTGCTGCAACCTGTCCACCACAGAATCCACACCAGGACAGTCCGAAGACTCAACCTGTCCTGAAGAGAAACGAGGATGGAACCCAGAATTGCAGAAAAATGGAGAGACCAAGGTAGCCGAGCTGGCCCGATTATTAAGGGCGAACTCAGCCAACGGCAAAAAGGACACCCAATCATCCTGGTCTGCAGAAACAAAACATCTCAGATATGTTTCCAAGGTCTGATTGGTTCGTTCGGTCTGGCCATTAGTCTGAGGATGGAAAGCCGAGGAAAAAGATAGGTCAATGCCCATCCTACCACAAAAGGCTCGCCAGAACCTTGAAACAAACTGGGAACCTCTGTCAGAAACAATATTCTCAGGAATGCCATGCAAACGAACCACATGCTGGAAGAACAAAGGCACCAAATCAGAGGAGGAAGGCAATTTAACCAAGGGCACCAGATGGACCATTTTAGAAAAGCGATCACAGACCACCCAAATGACTGACATCTTTTGAGAAACGGGAAGGTCAGAAATGAAATCCATCGAAATATGTGTCCAAGGCCTCTTCGGGACCGGCAAGGACAAAAGCAACCCACTGGCACGTGAACAGCAGGGCTTAGCCCTAGCACAAATCCCACAGGACTGCACAAAAGTACGTACATCCCGTGACAGAGATGGCCACCAGAAGGATCTAGCCACTAACTCTCTGGTACCAAAGATTCCTGGATGACCAGCCAACACCGAACAATGAAGTTCAGAGATAACTTTACTAGTCCACCTATCAGGGACGAACAGTTTCTCGGCCGGACAATGATCAGGTTTATTAGCCTGAAATTTTTGCAACACTCGCCGCAAATCAGGGGAGATGGCAGACACAATGACTCCTTCCTTGAGGATACTCGCCGGCTCAGATAAACCCGGAGAGTCGGGCACAAAACTCCTAGACAGAGCATCCGCCTTCACATTTTTAGAGCCCGGAAGGTACGAAATCACAAAATCGAAGCGAGCAAAAAATAACGACCAACGGGTCTGTCTAGGATTCAAGCGCTTGGCAGACTCGAGATAAGTAAGGTTCTTATGATCAGTCAATACCACCATGCGATGCTTAGCTCCTTCAAGCCAATGACGCCACTCCTCGAATGCCCACTTCATGGCCAGCAAATCTCGGTTGCCCACATCATAATTACGCTCAGCAGCAGAAAACTTCCTGGAAAAGAAAGCACATGGTTTCAACACTGAGCAACCAGAACCTCTCTGTGACAAAACCGCCCCTGCTCCAATCTCAGAAGCATCAACCTCGACCTGGAACGGAAGAGAAACATCTGGTTGACACAACACAGGGGCAGAACAAAAACGACGCTTCAACTCCTGAAAAGCTTCCACAGCAGCAGAAGACCAATCAACCAAATCAGCACCCTTCTTGGTCAAATCGGTCAATGGTTTGGCAATGCTAGAAAAATTACAGATGAAGCGACGATAAAAATTAGCAAAGCCCAGGAACTTTTGCAGACTTTTCAGAGATGTCAGCTGAGTCCAATCCTGGATGGCTTGGACCTTAACCGGATCCATCTCGATAGTAGAAGGGGAAAAGATGAACCCCAAAAATGAAACTTTCTGCACACCGAAGAGACACTTTGATCCCTTCACGAACAAAGAATTAGCACGCAGGACCTGGAAAACCATTCTGACCTGCTTCACATGAGACTCCCAATCATCTGAGAAGATCAAAATGTCATCCAAGTAAACAATCAGGAATTTATCCAGATACTCACGGAAGATGTCATGCATAAAAGACTGAAAAACAGATGGAGCACTGGCAAGTCCGAACGGCATCACTAGATACTCAAAATGACCCTCGGGCGTATTAAATGCCGTTTTCCATTCATCTCCTTGCCTGATTCTCACCAGATTATACGCACCACGAAGATCTATCTTAGTGAACCAACTAGCCCCCTTAATCCGAGCAAACAAGTCAGATAACAATGGCAAGGGATACTGAAACTTAACAGTGATCTTATTAAGAAGGCGGTAATCAATTCACGGTCTCAGCGAACCATCCTTCTTGGCTACAAAAAAGAACCCTGCTCCCAGTGGTGATGACGATGGGCGAATATGTCCCTTCTCCAGGGATTCCTTCACATAACTGCGCATAGCGGTGTGTTCAGGCACGGATAAATTAAATAAACAACCTTTAGGGAATTTACTACCAGGAATCAAATTGATAGCACAATCACAATCCCTATGCGGAGGTAGGGCATCGGACTTGGGCTCTTCAAATACATCCTGATAATCAGACAAGAACTCTGGGACCTCAGAAGGAGTGGATGACGAAATAGACAAAAATGGAACATCACCATGTACCCCCTGACAACCCCAGCTGGACACCGGCATAGAGTTCCAATCCAATACTGGATTATGGGTTTGTAGCCATGGCAACCCCAACACGACCACATCATGCAGATTATGTAGCACCAGAAAGCGAATAACTTCCTGATGTGCAGGAGCCATGCACATGGTCAGCTGGGCCCAGTACTGAGGTTTATTCTTGGCCAAAGGTGTAGCATCAATTCCTCTCAACGGAATAGGACACCGCAAAGGCTCCAAGAAAAACCCACAACGTTTAGCATAATCCAAATCCATCAGATTCAGGGCAGCGCCTGAATCCACAAACGCCATGACAGAATACGATGACAAAGAGCATATCAAGGTAATGGACAGAAGGAATTTGAACTGTACAGTACCAATGACGGCAGACCTATCGAACCGCTTAGTGCGCTTAGGACAATCAGAAATAGCATGAGTGGAATCACCACAGTAGAAACACAGCCCATTCAGACGTCTGTGTTCTTGCCGTTCAACTCTGGTCATAGTCCTATCGCACTGCATAGGCTCAGGTTTAATCTCAGACAATACCGCCAGATGGTGCACAGATTTACGCTCGCGCAAGCGACGACCGATCTGAATGGCCAAAGACATAGACTCATTCAAACCAGCAGTCATAGGAAAACCCACCATGACATCCTTAGGAGCCTCAGAGAGACCCTTTCTGAACAAAGCTGCCAGCGCAGATTCATTCCACAGAGTGAGTACTGACCACTTCCTAAATTTCTGACAATATACTTCTATATCATCCTGACCCTGGCACAAAGCCAGCAAATTTTTCTCAGCCTGATCCACTGAATTAGGCTCATCGTACAGCAATCCGAGCGCCAGGAAAAACGCATCGACACCACTCAATGCAGGGTCTCCTGGCGCAAGAGAAAATGCCCAGTCCTGAGGGTCGCCGCGCAAAAAAGAAATAATAATCAAAACCTGTTGAACTGAATTACCAGAAGAATGAGGTTTCAAGGCCAGAAATAGCTTACAATTATTTTTGAAGCTCAGAAACTTAGTTCTATCACCAAAAAACAAATCAGGAATAGGAATTCTTGGTTCTAGCATAGATTTCTGATCAATAGTATCTTGAATCTTTTGTACATTTATAATGAGATTATCCATTGAAGAGCACAGAGCCTGAATATCCATGTCCACAGCTGTGTCCTGAAGCACCCTAATGTCTAGGGGAAAAAAAAGACTGAACACAGAGCTGAGAAAAAAAAATGATGTCAGAACTTCTTTTTTCCCTCTATTGA
Organism: Ranitomeya imitator; assembly: GCF_032444005.1. NCBI lineage: Eukaryota > Metazoa > Chordata > Amphibia > Anura > Dendrobatidae > Ranitomeya > Ranitomeya imitator. The sequence continues at coordinate 465,446,443 of NC_091282.1, read as the reverse complement.
GAATCATTAGTTTGGCTCCTTGTACTGTTATGAAGGCAATCCAGTAACACAGTGTGCCAGTAATCAGAGCACATACAGTGATCTGACAATAACCCAAAAACAATAGAACGAGCTCTGAGACGTGGAATCTCTGTAGACCGCAATACCCGAACCTATCCTAAACACAACTAAAGGCAGCTGTGGATTGCGCCTGACACTACCTATGCAACTCGGCACAGCCTAAGGAACTGACTAGCCTGAAGATAGAAATACAAGCCTGACTTGCCTCAGAGAAATACCCCAAAGGAAAAGGCAGCCCCCCACATATAATGACTGTTAGCAAGATGAAAAGAGAAAACGTAGGGATGAAATAGATTCAGCAAAGTGAGGCCCGATATTCTAGATAGAGCGAGGATAGCAAAGAGAACTTTGCAGTCTACAAAAAACCCTAAAGCAAAAACCACGCAAAGGGGGCAAAAAGACCCACCGTTCCGAACTAACGGCACGGCGGTACACCCTCTGCGTCTCAGAGCTTCCAGCAAAAACGAATAGACAAGCTGGACAGAAAAAACAGCAACAAAAGCAAAGAAGCACTTAACTAAGCAGAGCAGCAGGCCACAGGAAAGATCCAGAAGCTCAGATCCAACACTGGAACATTGACAAGGAGCAAGGAAGAAAGAATCAGGTGGAGTTAAATAACAAGGCAGCCAACGAGCTCACCAGAACACCTGAGGGAGGAAGCCCAGAAGCTGCAGTACCACTTGTGACCACAGGAGTGAATTCAGCCACAGAATTCACAACAGATCACATAATCCTTTCCATGGTGAAGAAAAACACCTTCACAGCATTCACCCTAGTGAAGAACACTCTCCAGGAAGTATCTAAGTCTACCATAAGAAGAAGTCTTTACGAGAGCAAATACAGAGGGAACAACACAAGGTGCAAACCATTAATTAGCCTTAAAAATAGAAAGACCAGATTGGACTTTACTAAAAAAAAATCAAAAGAAGCTAGGCCAGTTCTGGAAAAGCATTCTTAGGACAGATAAAAATAAGATCAACTTGTACCAGAATGATAGGAAAAAAGAAAGAATGGAGAAGGAGTTAAATGGCTACTTATCCAAAGCATACCAAAGTCTCAGTAGAATATGGTGGAGGCAGTGTGATGACTTGGGCATGCATGGCTTCCAATGGCTCTGGGTCACTAGTGTTTATTGATCATGTGACTGAAGACAGACGCAGCCAGATGAATTCTGAAGTGTACAAGGCCAAATTCAATTAAATGCAGCAAGGTTGATTGGACAGCGCTTCACAGTACAGATGAAGAATGACCCAAAACATACTGCAAAATTTGCCCACTTGTTTTCTAAGACAATGAAGTGGAATACTCTGCAATGTTCTGCCATATCCCAAAACCAGTTATGCGTGTCACCAAAATGTTGCATCAAAATGGTGTGTTGTATTACACTTTGAAAATTGCTCCTACCCCCTCCATCTCCATTGTTCTCAAATGTATCGTGTTTGGAAGGTATGTTAGGATCTTCTATGGTACTTATTCATTGTTACCAGGGCAGCATGATGGCTCAGTGAATAGCACAGCAGCCTTGCAGCACTGGAGTCCTGGTTTCAAATCCCACCAAGGACAACATCTGCAAGGTGTTTGTATGTTCTCTCCGTGTTTGCGTGGGTTTCCTCCGGGTAACCCGGTTTCCTCCCACAATCCAAAGACATACTGATAGGGATTCTAGATTGTGAGCCCCATCGGGGACAGCGATGACAATGTGTGCAAACTGTAAAGTGCTGCGGAATATGTTAGCTCTATATAAAAATAAAGATTATTATTATTATTACTACCTAATTGGGGTGAATATTTAGTGTTCTGTTTCACTATATGTTTTTTTTAATTGGAATATGACTATAAAAAGATATTGAAGAAAAATGTATTCTTCAATGTGTGTTTTGCTGTTTATTTTTAAATATGTTTAAAGGGCTTGTAAAAGAATATATAAAGGAGTATGTAGTAGAAATTAACATTATAATGGATAGGCTGCACAGTTTTACAAAGAACAGTTGACAAACCTGATTTGTTGTTGTGCAGAAGCGAGTAGAAACCTGAACAAAAGCATGGCTGGGGATACAGGATTCGATTAATCAAGACCAGCATTATTAATGCCAGTCTTAATGAGAGGGTGTGCTGGAATGCTCAGTGTACACCGTGCTACAAATCCTGCTCAAACTACTGCTGGAGTAACATTTGTTGGTATAGCGAATGCTGCCACTCATCGTGAATTTGACGATGGAGGTCGTCGTCCCCACTGTCCATCCCCAGCTCCACCCATTTCAACGAAGTTTGGAGAAACTGGTGTAAAGACACCAATAGCCACAAAACTCTGAGTAGTGGCTAAATTTAGCAATTTTTCAACATAGATGCCTAATGGGTAAATTATGATTTAAGCTCCACAAGCATAGAAAGTATGGCTTGTAGTGATGAGCGAGTGTACTCGGTACTCGGGTTTTCCGAGCATGCTCGGGTGTTCTCCGAGTATTTTGGGCGTGCTCGGAGATTATTTTTGAGTCACCGCAGCTGCATGATTTGCGGCTGCTAGATGTTAGTTCTAGCGGAATGCACCAAATAATTAGAAAGATTGGGTAAGGTGCATTTGCAGCCCGGGGTCCACCGTGCAGAGACGGAACCTGCTGCTAAGTAATGATGGACTATATGGCAGTACAATATGGATTTACACACGGGTTAATTTCACCCAGTATGAAGAAAGCTAACCCTGTTACGTCACAGGGCCGCGGTACTGCACAAAAGAGCGCAAGCAAGGAATCACAGAACTCTACCCCTAGACTCGGGATTAGAGTACAACAAGACCTCTTGCGCTCAACACCACAACTTGGGTTTCAGCATAACTGAAATAATAATTTAATTGCACGGGAGTGTGTGTGGTGCCGCTCTGGCGGACGCCACTAACCACTCAGGCTTGGGCAAGGAAAGTGCTGTGAAAGCGCACAGCGCCGCACTGGCGGTCACAGCAATTTGACACTGTTTTGTGTGTCATGTGCTGATAGCAAGTCAGGCGCTAGATAGCAATCATCCACCTTACATGAGCAGTCATACACAAGGGAGGGGATAATTAATGAGCAACTTTCACACGTCAACACACACACGTTTACAAGTATACATTAGCGCATGGCCGAGCGGCCATGCAAACCTTTTATAGAGGCAGTGCTATAAGACCTTCCAGATGGTCCAAAAGGAGCCGCAACAGGACCTGAGCATGTGACCCCCGACCTCCAATGGGAGGTCATCCCATGGGCATGCTCAGTAAGGGAAAAGCAGGACTTAGTCCCAGAAAGACCTGCTCGCTACTGAACATTGCTGACTACAAGAACAGAGCCTGGAAGGGCAGTAGTAACCAGTCATCCAGTATCAGCCTGAGCTAGACACTGGGACCGATGTCTCCACTGAGTAGACTCCACTGCGGCTGGAGAAGAATGGGAAACCGCAGCAGAGATAGTTCGAGATTCCCCCTGTGCAGAGGCGGGAACTTGACACCTAACACTAGACAGCCTGAATACATGTGTTGGATACCTGTTTGTTTGGGAATCCCCACATGTGTTGAGGCTGTCTAGCAGCCACAAATCATGCAATATGCAAGATAAATAGACTAAACAGCCACAGCCAGCTCACCGATCCACGCAGGTGCACGGAACTTCATCTCGGACCAGGATGAGTGAATATAGTGGAGAGAATAGAAAAAGGCGTTGCAGCTCCGTAAAACTTCCAAACTTTATTTCTTCATTAAAAATGTGTACAGCAAATCCTTGCCTTGGTGCGAAAGTATGAATGCAGAGTACATGCGACGCGTTTCGATCTAAATGATCTTATTCAATGCATGGTTTTTTGGAGACTGCGGTGATAGTTAAACGCTTGCTGACCAATCCATTTGCTGGTGCAAGTCACGTGACTATTACTACAGGTCCTGTGCGCGCAAACTTCACCGCAGCTGCAAAAGATATACAACAACTTAACCAAGGTAAAGAAATAATACCTAACAGAAAATACTAAAAAAATATACTATAAATATAGCTAAAACATACAGTCAATGATACAATGAGAAACTAGCAATAATGGTACATGATCTCATTTTTGCGATTTAAACCGAGTGGGTGTCTAGTTCTCAGATTGTAGATCCAGAAAGCTTCTCTGGTTAGAAGCTGTCTCTTAACATCTCCACCCCGCTGTGATAAATTGACATGCTCTATACCCTGAATCGTCATCATAGATATATCTCCTCCATGGTGCACATTAAAATGTTTTGCAACGGCTGATATATTTCTACCAAGAGTGTCACTCCTCCCTAGGTCCCTCAGATGCTCAGATATTCTAGTTTTCAACTTTCTAGTTGTACAGCCTATATATGCTACATTGCATTCGGTGCAATCGATTTTATAAACTACGTTCCTAGTGTGGCAGTTAATAAAACTTTTTATATGATGGATTTGAGTTTTATCCCTATCCTGAAACGTGTTTTTTACAAATGCATTCCGACAAGTACTGCAAGCAGCGGCACCACACTTATAGAAGCCCTTACATTCAAGCCATGTTTTTGAAACCGACTGCGATGAAAAACAGCTCGGCGACAGAGAGTTGCCAATAGTCGGCGCTCTTCTCGCCACAACATTGAGACCGTCTTTAAGAATTTCAGAGAGAGAATCATCTTCTTTCAATAAAGGTAACCTTTTTAAAATTATGTTCTTAATTTCCTGAAACTGAGTGCTATATTGAAAGCACACATAGGGTTTTTTCTTTCTAATTTCTTTTTCTCTCTTATTTTCTCTATCCGATGTCAAAAGACTGTCTCTTGGCTTACTTTCAACTATTTTTTGCGCTCTATTAAGGGTCCAATCAGGATACCCTCTTTTTTTTAATTTTGTTTTTAAAAGACAAAACTCCTCTTTACTTGATGTATCTCTGCTGCAGTTCCTCTTTAGCCGCGTGTATTCCCCAACAGGAATCGATTTGACGGTGTGTCTGGGATGGCTACTTTTTGCATGCAGCACAGTGTTCCCACTAATGGGTTTAACATGCGTTTTACTATCGATGATCTCATTGTTCACACCCATCAGATCAAGGTCCAGAAATGAAATTTCATTCTGGTTCCATCTGTGGGTGAATTTGATGCCATAGTCATTTCCATTAATGTACCCCATAAAGTCCGGTATGGCAGACACATCGCCACCCCAAATGATAAGGGTGTCATCGATGTATCTGCCGTACCAGACAAGGAAGTCAGCAAAGGGATTGTCCACACAATAAATATATCTACGTTCCCAATACGACATGGTTAAATTGGCCAATGAAGGTGAATACTTAGCCCCCATCGGAACACCTGTTCTTTGCTCATATACCACATTCTCAAAGGAAAAGATATTGTGTTTGAGAAGAAAGAAAGTGACATCCAAAACATAATTAATAAGGTCCCGCGTATAGATGCTGAAATTCTCCAAATGATAATGCAACGCTTCCATGGCCAATGTATGCGGTATGCACGTGTAAAGTGATATTACATCACAGCATAGCCATGAGTAATTATTGTGCCATACTTTCTTAGAAAAGGTTCAGAGGACCTCCCTAGAGTCTTTAATGTAACCAGGTAATTTGACTACGAGCGGTTGTAAGATGGAGTCAACCCACTCACATAAATGTTCATTCATTGAGCCTATACCTGATACTATAGGTCTCATTGCTGGCAAACCCACCCCTTTGTGTACCTTGGGCAAACCATACAGTATGGGCATTTTCGGATGGGGAACATATAGGTAATCTGCCTGTTTTTTGCTGAGGACACCCAAGCTTAAACCTTCATTTATGATGATGTTAATTTCCTCATTATATTTCTTTGATGGATTTCCCCTTATTCTACCATATGTTACATTATCCATTAACAATTCCAACATTTTGTCTCTATAATCTTTTTCATTCATAATGACAATCATGCCCCCCTTATCACTTTTTTTTATAATAATTTCTTTTCTTTTAATTCGTTGAGGGCTTTCTTTTGTCTATATGTGAGATTATTAGTTTTATTTTTCTGGGGTGCTCTAGAGATATTGTCTTTAAGGTCCTTCAAATCCCTTTCCATCCTCTCCTGAAATCTATCCATACACTCCACCCTAGATTGAATAGGGTAGAAGTATGGGTTCTTAGTACCAAAGTGTGTGGACTGCTTTTTTTGTGTAGATCCCATTTCGCTCTGTGCCGATAAATCTTGCAGACATAAAAGCGCTAATTGCTCACTAAAGTCCATATGTGCAAATTCATTTTCTTCTTGTCTTTTCGTTTCCATTTATTTTATTGCGAATGTTAGTAGTGCAGAGTGTTTGAGGTCACCATGAACATTAATGATAGATCAGCAAAGGCTGCCAAAGTCTTTGGTGACCTCAATAGCACCTCAGCTGAAAACCCTGATTTCTCCTTGCACATGTTGGAGTTAGAAAAACTATCCAAACATGAAATGAGAATCTGGTGGAATAATACCACGTTGCATAATTATCTAGCGAAAGAGATGATTCCACGGGGTCTAAGAATAAAAAAAGTCTCTACCACAATTTATTCGGAAAACTTTCAGAAGGAATGGAATCAAATATTGACAAATTGTTCACTAAACCTGATGAAACTGTTAATAAAAAATGAGGAGCTGAAACTGGGTGAAATACAAAAAAACATTGAGGAACTCAATATCACTATTGACAAATTCAGGGATTCCTCACAGTTTGAATCATCTATAAAAGCAATGAAAGATAATTTTAGTGCGCTAGAAATTGAAATCATGGATCGAAAAAAACGGAAATTTGAGAGAGATTTAAAAGACTATGCCTCAGACAAAGTTTACGAGTGGGGCCAGTGGGATAGAAGTTATAAATCCCCGAGATCCATCTTAAAGTCCAGTTCAGCTCACAGAAGATCGATCAACAAATCGCAGGTGGGCTTTATTTCATCAGATGCTGAATCATCGGACACAAACCTTAGCACATCAGATATGTCCTTGGAAAACAACACATGGGAGAACAGGAGGTCATCCTACAAACCGCCAAAAAACGGAAAAGACGGGGCGGGAGAAAACATAAAAAACACGCCGAGAGTAACCACCAGATACAAGAGCAAACAGAAAAGGAAATGAGATGCAATGTTATCAATCTTTCAACATGCGAATTAACAGAGGATCAATTGGATGTTTTGTCTCTGGGTCTCAATTTCGTGCCGGACATTGAATTCAATTTGTTTATGACCATTATGGATGTGAATAAATTCATTCGTAACCTCACCATAAAAAAACATTTTGTTAAAAGCAAAGATTAAAGAGATTTGGAAACGAAAAGACAAGAAGAAAATGAATTTGCACATATGGACTTTAGTGAGCAATTAGCGCTTTTATGTCTGCAAGATTTATCGGCACAGAGCGAAATGGGATCTACACAAAAAAAGCAGTCCACACACTTTGGTACTAAGAACCCATACTTCTACCCTATTCAATCTAGGGTGGAGTGTATGGATAGATTTCAGGAGAGGATAGAAAGGGATTTGAAGGACCTTAAAGACATTATCTCTAGAGCACCCCAGAAAAATAAAACTAATAATCTCACATATAGACAAAAGAAAGCCCTCAACGAATTAAAAGAAAAGAAAGAAATTATTATAAAAAAAAGTGATAAGGGGGGCATGATAGTCATTATGAATGAAAAAGATTATAGAGACAAAATGTTGGAATTGTTAATGGATAATGTAACATATGGTAGAATAAGGGGAAATCCATCAAAGAAATATAATGAGGAAATTAACATCATCATAAATGAAGGTTTAAGCTTGGGTGTCCTCAGCAAAAAACAGGCAGATTACCTATATGTTCCCCATCCGAAAATGCCCATACTGTATGGTTTGCCCAAGGTACACAAAGGGGTGGGTTTGCCAGCAATGAGACCTATAGTATCAGGTATAGGCTCAATGAATGAACATTTATGTGAGTGGGTTGACTCCATCTTACAACCGCTCGTAGTCAAATTACCTGGTTACATTAAAGACTCTAGGGAGGTCCTCCGAACCTTTTCTAAGAAAGTATGGCACAATAATTACTCATGGCTATGCTGTGATGTAATATCACTTTACACGTGCATACCGCATACATTGGCCATGGAAGCGTTGCATTATCATTTGGAGAATTTCAGCATCTATACGCGGGACCTTATTAATTATGTTTTGGATGTCACTTTCTTTCTTCTCAAACACAATATCTTTTCCTTTGAGAATGTGGTATATGAGCAAAGAACAGGTGTTCCAATGGGGGCTACGTATTCACCTTCATTGGCCAATTTAACCATGTCGTATTGGGAACGTAGATATATTTATTGTGTGGACAATCCCTTTGCTGACTTCCTTGTCTGGTACGGCAGATACATCGATGACACCCTTATCATTTGGGGTGGCGATGTGTCTGCCGTACCGGACTTTATGGGGTACATTAATGGAAATGACTATGGCATCAAATTCACCCACAGATGGAACCAGAATGAAATTTCATTTCTGGACCTTGATCTGATGGGTGTGAACAATGAGATCATCGATAGTAAAACGCATGTTAAACCCATTAGTGGGAACACTGTGCTGCATGCAAAAAGTAGCCATCCCAGACACACCGTCAAATCGATTCCTGTTGGGGAATACACGCGGCTAAAGAGGAACTGCAGCAGAGATACATCAAGTAAAGAGGAGTTTTGTCTCTTAAAAACAAAATTAAAAAAAAGAGGGTATCCTGATTGGACCCTTAATAGAGCGCAAAAAATAGTTGAAAGTAAGCCAAGAGACAGTCTTTTGACATCGGATAGAGAAAATAAGAGAGAAAAATAAATTAGAAAGAAAAAACCCTATGTGTGCTTTCAATATAGCACTCAGTTTCATGAAATTAAGAACATAATTTTAAAAAGGTTACCTTTATTGAAAGAAGATGATTCTCTCTCTGAAATTCTTAAAGACGGTCTCAATGTTGTGGCGAGAAGAGCGCCGACTATTGGCAACTCTCTGTCGCCGAGCTGTTTTTCATCGCAGCCGGTTTCAAAAACATGGCTTGAATGTAAGGGCTTCTATAAGTGTGGTGCCGCTGCTTGCAGTACTTGTCGGAATGCATTTGTAAAAAACACGTTTCAGGATAGGGATAAAACTCAAATCCATCATATAAAAAGTTTTATTAACTGCCACACTAGGAACGTAGTTTATAAAATCGATTGCACCGAATGCAATGTAGCATATATAGGCTGTACAACTAGAAAGTTGAAAACTAGAATATCTGAGCATCTGAGGGACCTAGGGAGGAGTGACACTCTTGGTAGAAATATATCAGCCGTTGCAAAACATTTTAATGTGCACCATGGAGGAGATATATCTATGATGACGATTCAGGGTATAGAGCATGTCAATTTATCACAGCGGGGTGGAGATGTTAAGAGACAGCTTCTAACCAGAGAAGCTTTCTGGATCTACAATCTGAGAACTAGACACCCACTCGGTTTAAATCGCAAAAATGAGATCATGTACCATTATTGCTAGTTTCTCATTGTATCATTGACTGTATGTTTTAGCTATATTTATAGTATATTTTTTTAGTATTTTCTGTTAGGTATTATTTCTTTACCTTGGTTAAGTTGTTGTATATCTTTGGCAGCTGCGGTGAAGTTTGCGCGCACAGGACCTGTAGTAATAGTCACGTGACTTGCACCAGCAAATGGATTGGTCAGCAAGCGTTTAACTATCACCGCAGTCTCCAAAAAACCATGCATTGAGTAAGATCATTTAGATCGAAACGCGTCGCATGTACTCTGCATTCATACTTTCGCACCAAGGCAAGGATTTGCTGTACACATTTTTAATGAAGAAATAAAGTTTGGAAGTTTTACGGAGCTGGAACGCCTTTTTCTATTCTCTCCACAAATCATGCAGCTGCTGCGACACAAGCTAAATCTCTGAGCACTCCCAAAATACTCGGAGACTACTCGAGCATGCTCGGAAATCTCGAGTACCAAGCATGCTCGCTCAAATGGTTTTTAATTTGACCAAAATCTAGCAACATGACTGGACCCAAAAAATTGTAAATGGCTGCTGCTCTGAATGGTCTAAGGTTATAATTGGTGTACCTTAATGGTAATGGGTCTGCCATTATTAAACTCATTTGTTAACCCCTTAAATTATCGCCAATACACCTTAATGACAATCCGTATGTGTACTATAGCTGACATTCTGGTTAACACATTTAGATGGTGCAAAAGGAGAGTGGGTTACCTAATTAAATTAATTGCCTTCTCCATTTCCCCTGATCAAAATCATATTGTCCTGATAGTTATTAAGGCAATACAAAGCCAAATAATGGCCACAGGATCTGTCAACTAAGGTGGTTAGGATGTTTGTGACATTTCAGTGTAAAAATAGGTATTAGTCATACCGGTAATTATGTTTCCAGGAGTCCGTACTGACAGCACCCCGGAGGACGTCCTCCTCCTCCTCGCAGGGACAGGAAACACACGAGAGTTCAAATATCCGGTTCCACCCACCGAACCTCAGTGTTGTAACAAGAACCAAATCATGGAATAATGCAAATAAAATTTTTAATGACATAATCACATCACAAAATAATATATAGGCACAAGTCTGAATACACCTGAGTTTATTACATACATGGGGGGGAACTACTGGTGCTGTCAGTATGGACTCCTGGAAACATAATTACCGGTATGACTAATACCTATTTTCCAGGACGTCCCTCCTGACAGCACCATGGAGTGTACCAAAGGACCTCCTCAGGGTGGGATTACCGCTTGGAGGACTTTCCTCCCAAAAGCCGTGTGCTGACCAGAAGTTACATCAAGTTTATAATGTCTACAGAAAGTGTCAGCCTTGGCCCACGTTGCGGCCTTACAGATCTGTTCTACCGAAGCTCCCGTACGCTCCGCCCAGGAGGCAGAAACACCACGGGTAGAATGAGCTTTTAAGCCTGAAGGGGGGGAAATACCCTCTGACCGATAAGCGTCTGAGATTACATTAGTGATCCAATGTGCAATAGAGGCCTTAGAGGCCTTCTTACCCTTATTCTTTCCCCCGAACAGAATGAAAAGGTTTGGATCTATACGCCAAGAGTCTGTGGCTTTTAAGTAGTCTAATACCCCCTGCCTAACATCCAGAGAATGGAGGGCCCTTTCTTTGTCGTTAGCTGGATTATTACAAAATGAAGGGAGAATAATTTCTTGATTTCTATTTTTAGTAGAGGCTACCTTCGGAATAAAGGCTGGATCTAATTTCAGGATTAGGCAGTTTTCCCTTATCTGTAGGTAAGGATCTCTGATACATAGAGCCTGAATCTCTCCAACCCTCTTAGCCGTAGTGATCGCCACTAAAAAAGCTATTTTACGAGTGAGAATAGAAATAGGCATATTATCCCCCAAAGAGTAAACGCCCTTGCATAGGGCCCTAAGAACCAAGTTAAGGTCCCAAGATGGAGACAGCTGTCTAATGGAGGGACGCATCCTCTGAGTGGCCCGAATAAACCTTATTATCCATGGGTGAGATGCCAAAGGATAGTCTAGGAATGAACTTAGCGCGGACACCTGGACCTTCAATGTGCTGGGACGAAGACCCAAATTAAACCCTTTCGGTAGAAAGTATAAGATACCAGGGATGTCCGGAGAGTCTGATACAACATCAGACCTGCCACCTTCTAGACAAAAGCGTTTCCAGATCTTCCTGTAAATGGCTGAGGTAACTGGTTTTCTACTACCTTGGATAGTAGATATGGTCTGATAGACCTCTTGACTTCAGGATGTCCCTTTCAGGATCCAGGCTGAAAGACGGAGTTTGCTTGGGTCTGGGTGATACACTGGACCCTGGTGAATGACTTTCCCTCTGATGGGCAATTCGACTGGATTGTCGATTGCTAGAGTCCCCAGCACTGGAAACCAGCTCCTTCTTGGCCAATGCGGTACGATTAGGATGACTGCCACCTGATCTTCCTTGATCTTTCGCAGTACAGCTGGAAATAACGCCAGTGGTGGAAATGCATATGACAGAGGTTGATCCCATCGCTGGCTCAGAGCATCTACCCCTTCTGGCAAATCCGAGGGGTTCAGGGAGAAGAATCTTGGGGTCTTCGCATTCCTCCTGCTTGCGAATAAGTCAATGTTGGGAGTTCCCCATCTGAGACATAATCTTCGAAATATGCTCTGCTCCAATTCCCACTCTGTTGGACACAGGTTCCGCCTGCTTAGGTAATCCGCTACCACATTCTGGGATCCTTCTAGATGGATCGCTGTTATGGATAGCACTGTGTCTTCTGCCCAGCTGAAGATCATCTCTGCTAGGTCCTGCAGTGGTTGATATCTTGGTCCTCCCTGATGGTTCAGGAATGAGACTGTTGTTATGTTGTCTAAGAATATTCTTAAGTGACAATCTGAGAGGCTGAGCTGATTGTGTCTTAATGCTTGCCATACGGCGTAGAGTTCTCTGAAATTGGACGATCTGTTTTTTATACTTTCTGGCCACATGCCTTGCAAAATTCTGCCTTGAGGATGAGCTCCCCAGCCCCATGCGCTGGCGTCCGTAGTAATAACTACGTAAGGGAAAGTGATCCACAGAACTCCCACCTTTAGATTTTCTGATCGTATCCACCAGAAGAGAGATCTTCGTGTTAGACCAGTCAGCCTTAATGGAGCCTCTAGTGATGACTGACGTCGATTCCAGCTGGACAAGATCTGCTTTTGTAGCTGTCTTGAATGCGCCTGTGCCCATCTGACGCATGGTATACAAGCTGTCATTAGGCCTAGAACCTTCATAGCCATCCTTATGGTAACTCGATGTTCCAACAGGTATCGGACTCGAGTCTGAATTATCATTCTCTTGATGTCGGGTAGTGAAGATATTCTGCGTCTGGAGTCCAGAAGCACTCCCAGGAAGGTTTTCCTTTGTTCTGGTACAAGATCGGATTTCTGCCAGTTTATCACCCATCCGAGATGTCTCATTAGAGCATTAGTCCGCTCTCTGTGATCTTCCAGAAGCTTTACAGAATCTGCCACGAGAAGAAAATCGTCTAAGTATGGAATTATTATGATGCCTTGTTTCCTTAGGAAGGCCACCATCTCTGATACAAGTTTGGTAAAAATACGAGGAGCAGAAGCCAGACCGAAGGGGAGGCCCTGAAATTGATAGTGGCAGGTCCGAGATGGCAGAGCTACTGCAAATCTCAGCAGGTTCTGAGATAAAGGATGTACTGGGACCTGGTAGTAGGCCCTTTTTAGGTCAATAGTGCACATGACCGCATTTTGATTTATAAGCAGGATTGCTGAACAAATGGATTCCATGCGGAACATTTTGTATCTCACCCAATGGTTTAAAGGCTTTAAGTTTATTATGGTGCGGGTGTCGCCTGATGGCTGTGCGATAGTGAAAAGGGAAGAGTAGTGACCTTTCCCCAACTCTGACTGAGGGACAGGAATTATTACCTCTGTCCTGAGCATGTCCTGTAAGTCTTTTAGTATAGCCGAATCTGCCACGATTAACGTAGGTGTAATGTACCTTTCTGGGGGAGGAGAATAAAGTTCTACACTGTAACCCTCGGATACAGTACTGAGAACCCATTGATTTTGCGTAATTTGCGCCCAATTTCCTGCAAACCTCCGAAGCCTCCCCCCGATACAAGTGGCGTCATAAAGACTTGTTTTTATAGGAAGGGCTAAAGAAAGAACCTCTGTTCCTACTACTCTGTCCCCGGGAGCCTCTGTAGGATCCTCTGCTGGACCGACCCTGACCCCTCTGATCGAACTGCTATCTGGAGAAGAAACCTCTCCGAAAGGACTGAGAACATTTAGGTTTGTCCTCCGGAAATCCCTTCCTTTTATCCGAGGCTGACTCGAGGATGGAGTCTAAAGCTGGTCCAAACACCCTCTGTCCCGAAAACGGAATAGAGCAGAGTTTGTATTTGGAGGCAATGTCACCTGACCATGACCTTAGCCACACCGCCCTCCTAGCCGCATTAGATAGAGAACTATTACGGGCTGAAAATCTAACAGATTCGGCTGTCATATCCAATAAGAAAGCCATTGCTGATTTCATTATGGGAAGGGAATGCAGAATATCTGATCTGGGGGTCTTATTGGACAGTTGCTCTTCCAACTGCCCCATCCATAGGTACATAGATCTGGCCACCGAAGTGGTCGCTATGTTAGTTCCAATCACGGCTGCGGAGGCCTCCCAAGCCCTTTTAAGGAGTATGTCAGCCTTCCTGTCCATAGGATCACGAAGACTAGAGGAGTCATTGAAGGGTATAGCAGTCTTTTTTGTGACTTTTGCGACAGGAACATCAATTTTAGGGATCTCCTCCCATAGCTTGACATCCTCGGGATCGAATGGCAGGCGACTTTTAAAGTCATGAGATAACACTAGTCTGCATTCAGCATCCTTCCATTCCTCCAGGATCATAGCTTTAATATGGTCACGAATGGGAAACACAGTCTGGTTTCGTGCCACAAGACCCCCGAACATTAAGTTTTGTCTGGACTGTGGCTTAGCAGTGTCTTCAATCTGCATCGTATTCCTGACCGCCTGGACCAGTTCATCTGTCTCTTCAGAATGGAAGAGGTACTTCCTGCCCTGGTCCTGGTTTTCTACGGGAATTTCTCCCTCCTCCTCTGATAGTGAGTCCCTGAGCTCGGAACCTTCATCAGAAGAATACTCTGGCTCCCCATGAGCTTCCTCCTTCCTGGCCCGCTTGCAACCAGTTATGGGATTGGCAGGCCGAGAATGTGAGAGGCTGGATATAGAAGCCTGCACATCCTCCCGAATAAGGGATCTCATCTCAGAAAAAAGCAATGACTGCTCGTCCTTCATGATTTTAGACGTGCAGGTGTCACAGAGGGTCTTGCCATGGGAGTATGGTAGTTTAATATGGCATACAGGACATCTGTAGCTCTTCACCGTGACCTTCCCAGACTTTTTAGTCGTGACCGGGGGAGCAGCGGGGTTTCCCTTATCCAAAACAACATAAGATAGGGAGAATAGGCTAGATGGAACGAGGGATCTCCTGGATAAAAGGGGTGTACTGCCCAGGGCAGACTTACCCCCTCCTCGACGTTTCTTTCTTCCATAGCCGGACCTGTAGCAGATGATACGACCCCCTCCTAAGGTGCTGGACGCTAGCACAGTAGCGACCGCTCTGTCGGCGTTCTCCTGCTGGAGCATCTGCTTTACTGCTCATAGAACGCCACCGGAAGTGACGTTTCGCCGGCTCCGATGAAACTGGAAGTGACGCGACTCCCCATACGCGGAAGTGCCGGCCGCTGTAGCGTCTCCAATACTGCGCGCTCTGCCAGATGGAGTCGCTGATGGATCGCCGGCGCATCCTGAACCGAGAGCCTTCCACCGGGAGGAGCGGTTCGATCCCGGAGCCTCGTCCTGCTCCAGGCCTTTGGGGTAGAGGGACTCCCCCCGGGGAGTTTCGACCCTGGGCCGCTTGACAGGGGGAAGGTTTGGATGCCCGCCCGATCCCCCTGAGCCCGGTAAGCCTGCTGCTTCTCTGCGTGTGTCCCTCCGTGCAGGGACAGGAAAAACACTGAGGATCGGTGGGTGGAACCAGATATTTGAACTCTCGTGTGTTTCCTGTCCCTGCGAGGAGGAGGAGGACGTCCTCCGGGGTGCTGTCAGGAGGGACGTCCTGGAAAATGTAATTATTCATTCCACTTTAAATACCTTAAAGAATGTAGTTCTTAAAATTGTATCAGTTTTAGGAGATTTCAAATCTATCGGCTCCTCAAAGTCATTTCAAAACTGAGTAGGTCCCCTAAGAAATAATTGTTAGAAATTTCCATGAAAAAAAATAAATTGCAGCTAAATTTTTAACCCTTTTAACCCCTTCATGACCCAGCCTATTTTGACCTTAATGACCTGGCCGTTTTTTGCAATTCTGACCAGTGTCCCTTTATGAGGTAATAACTCAGGAACGCTTCAACGGATCCTAGCGGTTCTGAGATTGTTTTTTCGTGACATATTGGGCTTCATGTTAGTGGTAAATTTAGGTCAATAAATTCTGCGTTTATTTGTGATAAAAACGGAAATTTGGCGAAAATTTTGAAAATTTCGCAATTTTCACATTTTGAATTTTTATTCTGTTAAACCAGAGAGTTATGTGACACAAAATAGTTAATAAATAACATTTCCCACATGTCTACTTTACACCAGCACAATTTTGGAAACAAAATTTTTTTTTGCTAGGAAGTTATAAGAGTTAAAATTTGACCAGCGATTTCTCATTTTTACAACGAAATTTACAAAACCATTTTTTTTAGGGACCACCTCACATTTGAAGTCAGTTTGAGGGGTCTATATGGCTGAAAATACCCAAAAGTGACACCATTCTAAAAAATGCACCCCTCAAGGTGCTCAAAACCACATTCAAGAAGTTTTTTAACCCTTCAGGTGCTTCACAGCAGCAGAAGCAACATGGAAGGAAAAAATGAACATTTAACTTTTTAGTCACAAAAATTATCTTTTAGCAACATTTTTTTTATTTTCCCAATGGTACAAGGAGAAACTGAACCACGAAAGTTGTTGTCCAATTTGTCCTGAGTACGCTGATACCTCATATGTGGGGGTAAACCACTGTTTGGGCGCACGGCAGGGCTTGGAAGGGAAGGAGCGCCATTTGACTTTTTGAATGAAAAATTGGCTCCACTCTTTAGCGGACACCATGTCACGTTTGGAGAGCCCCCGTGTGCCTAAAAATTGGAGCTCCCCCACACGTGACCCCATTTTGGAAACTAGACGCCCCAAGGAACTTATCTAGATGCATAGTGAGAACTTTGAACCCCCGGGGGCTTCACAAATTGATCCGTAAAAATGAAAAAGTACTTTTTTTTCACAAAAAAATTCTTTTAGCCTCAATTTTTTTCATTTTCACATGGGCAACAGGATAAAATGGATCCTAAAATTTGTTGGGCAATTTCTCATGAGTACACCGATACCTCACATGTGGGGGTAAACCACTGTTTGGGCACATGGTAAGGTTCGGAAGGGAAGGAGCGCCATTTGACTTTTTGAATGAAAAATTATCTCCATCGTTAGCGGACACCATGTCGTGTTTGGAGAGCCCCCGTGTGCCTAAACATTGGAGCTCCCCCACAAATGACCCCATTTTGGAAACTAGACCCCCCAAGGAACTTATCTAGATGCATATTGAGCACTTTAAACCCTCAGGTGCTTCACAAATTGATCTGTAAAAATGAAAAAGTACTTTTTTTTTTCACAAAAAAATTATTTTCGCCTCAGTTTTTCATTTTCACATGGGCAATAGGATAAAATGAATCCTAAAATTTGTTGGGCAATTTCTCCCGAGTACGCCGATACCTCATATGTGGGGGTAAACCACTGTTTGGGCACACGGCAGGGCTCGGAAGGGAAGGCGCGCCATTTGACTTTTTGAATGGAAAATTAGCTCCAATTGTTAGCGGACACCATGTCGCGTTTGGAGAGCCCCTGTGTGCCTATGCATTGGAGCTCCCCCACAAGTGACCCCATTTTGGAAACTAGACCCCCCAAGGAACTTATCTAGATGCATATTGAGCACTTTAAACCCCCAGGTGCTTCACAGAAGTTTATAATGCAGAGCCATGAAAATAAAAAATAATTTTTCTTTCCTCAAAAATGATTTTTAGCCTGGAATTTCCTATTTTGCCAAGGGTAATAGGAGAAATTGGACCGCAAATGTTGTTGTCCAGTTTGTCCTGAGTACGCTGATACCCCATATGTGGGGGTAAACCACTGTTTGGGCGCACGGCAGGGCTCGGAAGGGAAGGCACGCCAATTGGCTTTTTAAATGGAAAATTAGCTCCAATCATTAGCGGACACCATGTCACGTTTGGAGAGCCCCTGTGTGCCTAAACATTGGAGATCCCCCACATATGACCCCATTTTGGAAACTAGACCCCCAAAGGAACTAATCTAGATGTGTGGTGAGGACTTTGAACTTCCAAGTGCTTCACAGAAGTTTATAACGCAGAGCCATGAAAATAAAATAAAAATTTTATTTTCTCTAAAATGATTTTTTAGCCTGCAATTTATTATTTTCCCAAGGGTAACAGGAGAAATTTGACCCCAAAAGTTGTTGTACAGTTTCTCCTGAGTACGCTGATACCCCATATGTGGGGGTAAACCACAGTTTGGGCACATGTCGGGGCTCAGAAGGGAAGTAGTGACTTTTGAAATGCAGACTTTGATGGAATGGTCTGCGGGCGTCACGTTGCGTTTGCAGAGCCCCTGGTGTGCCTAAACAGTAGAAACCCCCCACAAGTGACCCCATTTTGGAAACTAGACCCCGAAAGGAACTTATCTAGATGTGAGGTGAGCACTTTGAACCCCCAAGTGCTTCACAGAAGTTTATAACACAGAGCAGTGAAAATAATAAATACGTTTTCTTTCCTCAAAAATAATTTTTTAGCCCAGAATTTTTTATTTTCCCAAGGGTTACAGGAGAAATTGGACCCCAAAAGTTGTTGTCCAGTTTCTCCTGAGTACGCTGATACCCCATATGTGGGGGTAAACCACTGTTTGGGCACACGTCGGGGCTCAGAAGGGAAGTAGTGACTTTTGAAATGCAGACTTTGATGGAATGGTCTGCGGGCGTCACGTTGCGTTTGCAGAGCCCCTGGTGTGCCTAAACAGTAGAAACCCCCCACAAGTGACCCCATTTTGGAAACTAGACCCCCCAAGGAACTTATCTAGATATGTGGTGAGCACTTTGAACCCCCAAGTGCTTCACAGACGTTTACAACGCAGAGCCGTGAAAATAAAAAATCATTTTTCTTTCCTCAAAAATGATGTTTTAGCAAGCAATTTTTTATTTTCTCAAGGGTAACAGGAGAAATTGGACCCCAGTAATTGTTGCCCAGTTTGTCCTGAGTACACTGATACCCCATATGTGGGGGTAAACCACTGTTTGGGCACACGTCGGGGCTCGGAAGGGAAGGAGCACCATTTGACTTTTTGAATAAAAGATTGGCTGGAATCAATGGTGGCGCCATGTTGCGTTTGGAGACCCCCTGATGTGCCTAAACAGTGGAAACCCCTCAATTCTAACGCCAACACACCCCTAACCCTTATCCCAACTGTAGCCGTAACCCTAACCACAACCCTAACCCCAACACACCCCTAACCCTAACCACAACCCTAATTCCAACCCAACCCTAACCCTAAGGCTATGTACCCACGTTGCGGATTCGTGTGAGATTTTTCCGCACCATTTTTGAAAAATCCGCGGGTAAAAGGCACTGCGTTTTACCTGCGGATTTACTGCGGATTTCACCTGCGGATTCCTATTGAGGAATAGGTGTAAAACGCTGCGGAATCCGCACAAAGAATTGACATGCTGCGGAAAATACAACGCAGCGTTTTCGTGCGGTATTTTCCGCACCATGGGCACAGCGGATTTGGTTTTCCATAGGTTTACATGGTACTGTAAACCTGATGGAACACTGCTGCGGATCCGCAGCGGCCAATCCGCTGCGGATCCGCAGCCAAATCCGCACCGTGTGCACATAGCCTAATTCTAAAGGTATGTGCACACGCTGCGGAAAACGCTGCGGATCCGCAGCAGTTTCCCATGAGTTTACATTTCAATGTAAACCTATGGGAAACAAAAATCGCTGTACACATGCTGCGGAAAAACTGCACGGAAACGCAGCGGTTTACATTCCGCAGCATGTCACTTCTTTCTGCGGATTCCACAGCGGTTTTACAACTGCTCCAATAGAAAATCGCAGTTGTAAAACCGCAGTGAAATGCGCAGAAAAACCGCGGTAAATCTGCCATAAATCCGCAGCGGTTTAGCACTGCGGATTTATCAAATCCGCTGCGGAAAAATCCGCAGAGGACCAGAATACGTGTGCACATATCGAAACCCTAACCCTACCCCTACCCCTAACCCTACCCCTAACCCTACCCCTAACCCTAACCCTACCCCTAACCCTACCCCTACCCCTACCCCTACCCCTAACCCTACCCCTAACCCTACCCCTACCCCTAACCCTACCCCTACCCCTAACCCTACCCCTAACCCTAACCCTAACCCTAGTTCTAACTCCAACCTTAGTGGAAAAAAAAAAAATTCTTTATTTTATTATTGTCCCTATCTATGGGGGACAAATGGGGGGGGGTCATTTACTGTTTTTTTATTTTGACCACTGTGATAGATTATATCACAGTGATCAAAATTCACATTGGAACGAATCTGCCGGCCGGCAGATTCGGCGGGCGCACTGCGCATGCGCCCGCCATTTTGGAACATTGCGGCGCTCGGGGAAGAAGACGGACGGACCCCGCCAGGATCGGTAAGTATAAGGGGGGGAGATCAGGGCACAGGGGGGGGAGATCAGGGCACGGGGGGGCGTCGGAGCACGGGGGGGGAGGGATCGGAGCATGGGGGAGAGTGATCGGTGTTCGGGCGGGTGGATCGGTGTGCAGGGGGGGTGGATCGGTGTGCAGGGGGGGTGGATCGGAGCACGGGGGGGATCGGAGTGCGGGGGGGTTTGATTGGAGCACGGGGGGTGTGATTGGAGCACGGGGGGAGCGGACAGGAGGACGGGGGAGCGGAGCACAGGACGGAGGGGAGCGGGCCACAGATCGGGGGGCTGGGGGGGCGATCGGAGGGGTGGGGTGGGGGCACATTAGTATTTCCAGCCATGGCCGATGATATTGCAGCATCGGCCATGGCTGGATTGTAATATTTCACCATTTTTTTAGGTGAAATATTACAAATCGCTCTGATTGGCAGTTTCACTTTCAACAGCCAATCAGAGCGATCGTAGCCACGAGGGGGTGAAGCCACCCCCCCTGGGCTAAACTACCACTCCCCCTGTCCCTGCAGATCGGGCGAAATGGGAGTTAACCCTTTCACCCGATCTGCAGGGACGCGATCTTTCTGTGACACAGCATATGCGTCACAGGTCGGATTGGCACCGACTTTCATGACGCATACGCTGTGTCACAGGTCGGGAAGGGGTTAACATCTAAAAAAGTAAAAGGATGTTTAAAGAAGGATTCTGCCATAAAGTAGACTATCTTTTTTGAGCAGTATACTATTTGATTTAAAGTTACAAACATTCAAAGATTGAACATTGCAAATACTTCAAAATTGTCATCAAATTTCTATTTGTTTTACGTAAATGCAAAAACACTTTAATCTAAATTTACCACTAACGTAAAGTACAGTGTGTCACGAAAACACAGTCTCATATCCACTGGGATATGTTGAAGTGTTCCAGAGTTATTACCACATAAAGGGGCATATGTCAGATGTAAAAAATTGGACTTAGTCACTAAGTGCTTAATGATCTTGAAGGCAAGGCTAATAGTGTTATTTCTATTTTTAACAATGGCACCAGGCTACGCAGTATTTTGTAGTTAATAGAAGATGTTCATAAGTTACAAACTGACAGGAGCGTGGCCTATCTGCTAAATCTCTCCTGCATCAAGCGCTGGTCATATTAAGAAAGCCAGAACAGGATATCCGCAAGTTAACAACTTTATTTACAGAGACAAAGGGAAAGCCTTGATTTCCCTACTCAGCACCCGAGGTTAGCACACTAGAAGACTGTAGCACTCGGTGGAGACCCTGAAGTCTCATGAAGTTAGGCAAACCCCATTCCCAGTCCATCAAGCAGAAAAGCTTATCGGGAAAACAGCCTAATGCCACCCCCGGGGGCATATCGCTTATATCCGGAAGCTCTGGTCCTGATTCAGATTACAGCTCTTCCCCTTTATCCCCTGACAAGCAGAAAGTCAGGAGTTCCCCCTCCCGCGCCTCAGATGGTGCTATCAATCATCCTGAGTCCCAACAGTCGCATAGATTATATTGGTAGCATTAGAGTCACAGATAAAGAAATTTTCCACCTATACCTAAGGGATGATTCAAGCTCTGGATGCCTCCTTTGAGTAAAAAAGTCCTCTTACCTATTACCTGTTACAAACGGGATTCATCTTACACATCTGTACCAGGTGAGCAAGCACTTCTTATCAGATTATTTATTGCTCACCACCAGATAAGACCCTATACTTCTCTTGCTTCTTAGCTTAAGTCAAAATGAAAAAGGAATAAATGACTTATCTTCTGCCTACAAATCTCTTTCCACCAAACACGAGGCTCACCCGAAAGAGGACAAATTACTCCAACTAAAAACAGCTGACTTATCGGACAGGGGTACAAGAAACAATCCGGGAGTCTGTTCTCCCCCCCCCCCCCCCACACACACACAGTACCTTGCACGTTACATACAGGACCTCATAAGAAAATTCCTTCCAACAACCCACAAGAGGGATTTAATATGTTAGTTTTGTTTACTGTAAGTGATATTTTTATTTTGATGTAACCCCTTCTCGTGTACAGCACCATGGAATTAATGGTGCTATATAAATAAATAATAATAATAATATTTGACAGAACACATAGGATCCCTAAATCTAAGCACATCTCCCATGAGGTTCCTAGAAATGTACTAGTAAACCTCCAGTTAAGGAAGCCCTCCTCTTCTCAAGGCAAAATCTGACCCCAGGTTAGGGGGTTTGAACAGTACATATAAGAGACACACTATGTGGAAAGAAGTTTTAAGCTTCAAAGCAGACATCATCACCTTTCAGGAAACAAAACTGAAAATCAACAGATTTAATTTTTACCATTCTAAATTCCCCCATATCTACCAAGTCAACTCAAATAAAAAAGCAGGTGTACTAACAGCTATAAAAACTCTGTTAAATTTCAACAAATTTCTGAGCATGCAAATCCTCAAGGCAGATGCAGATTCTTAATTCTACTTATCGGGATTAGTGATGGGTGAACCCCTGGATGTTTGGGTTGGCTGAACAGTTAAAAAAGTTCTGCTTGGGTACTAGAACAGTACCCGAACACGGAAACCCATTCACTTGAATGGAGGGTCCTGAACATCAAGTGTTTGCCATGCTGTGCATGACAGTGCAGCAAACACTGCCTCTGATCAGAGGTAAGATCATTACCGCCGCTCAGAGAGACGCCTCTCCCACGCTGTCAGATGAGAACGTGAGCCCACAGCTGTGACCGGAGGTAAAAATTTTACCGAGGTTGGGGGCCAATCTGTTGTGAATTCTGTTTTCGGGCTCCCTCCTGTGGTCATGAATGGTACTTCGGCTGGTTCTGTCCATGGACTTTCTCTGATGCCTGTGGCTGTTTCTGAGTTTCCTTCCACAGGTGACGAGGCTAATTCGTTAGTGGGCTGCTCTATTAAACTCCACTTGGATCCTTGTCCGATGCCAGCTGTCAATGCCTTGAGAAAGGCATTAAGCCGAAACGCGCGTCGGGGGGGACAGGAGTGAGGTGCCAAGTATACGCTGAGATATATTGCCACATTAACCGGTATGTATATTAGTGATCTGTACTGTGCATGTATTGTTAGACATCTTCTGGGTCAGTGTACCTAATATATCTAGGCATACTGTATGTACTTTACACAACTTTTGATCATTGTATAATGCCTATGCAGGTTATTGTGTGGATTCCTTTATTTTGTAAGCACCTATGTCCTGTCCATTTAGGTGCGTGCTGAGTGTAGCATGGGGATTGTCTCCCCCTGTCGTTTTTAATCTGGTTTAACTACTAATAAAGTATTTTTTCTACATTGTACTTGGACTATATGCTGCTTTTTTTCTTCTGTTGGTTTTTGGTTTATGCTTTGCAGTTAGTCCGTTATGGTCCTATTTTTGGTCCCATTTTCATTATATAAAAATGCACCCTACCCGGGTCAAATCATAATGTTGGTGACTTGGTATGCGTCCACTATAGTGTTTTGTTCAGCTGTCAATGTTGTAGCATTGGTCTAGTTCGCTCCTGGATCTTCCTGGTTACCTGTTTTCTCCAGCTGAAGCTAAGTTTTGCTTTGCTTTATTCTTGTTTGCTATTTTTTCTGTCCAGCATGCTTATGTGAATTTTGCCTTGCTTGCTGGAAGCTCTGGAGCGCAGAGGGGCGCCTCCGCTCCGTTAGTCGGTGCGGAAGGTATTTTTCCCTGCACTCTCTGTGTGGCTTTTTAGGGTTTTGTGCTGACTGCAAAGTGACCTTTCCTATCTTCTGTCTGTTTAGTAAGTCGGGCCTCTCTTTGCTAAATCTATTTCATCTCTGTGTTTGTGATTTCATCTTACTCACAGTCAATATATGTGGGGGGCTGCCTTTTCCTTTGGGGAATTTTCTCTGAGGCAAGATAGGCTTATTTTTCCTATCTCTAGGGCTAGCTAGTTCTGAGGCTGTGACGAGGCGCCTAGGTCATGATAGGAGCGCTCCACGGCTATTTCTAGTGTACGTGATAGGATTAGGGATTGCGGTCAGCAGAGGTTCCACTTCCCAGAGCTTGTCCTGTATTAATGTGCTATCAGGTCTTTTCTGGTGCTCTAACTATCAGGTCCACTATTTGTTCTAACCACCAGAACATAACAGTACAGCTGGCCAAAAGTATTGATGCATCTCAATAGAGGGATAAGTGAAGCTCTGAGACCATTTTTTTTCTTTGCAGCGTGTTCTGTCTCACTTTTCCCCTTTACCTCTGGGTGGTTCAGAACACAGGTGTAGACATGGACATTCAAGGTCTGTCCTCTTGGATGGATAATCTCACTACAAGGGTACAAAACATTCAAGATTTTGTGGTTCAGAATCCGATGTCAGAGCCTAGGATTCCAATTCCTGATTTGTTTTTTGGTGATAGATCTAAGTTCTTGAATTTCAAAAATAATTGTAAATTGTTTCTAGCTTTGAAACCTCGCTCCTCAGGTGATCCTGCTCAACAAGTAAGGATCATTATTTCTTTGTTACGTGGTGACCCTCAAGACTGGGCATTTTCCCTTGCGCCAGGAGATCCGGCATTGCGTGATGTGGATGCGTTTTTCCTGGCGCTTGGATTGCTTTATGACGAACCTAATTCAGTGGATCAAGCAGAGAAAATCTTGCTGGCTCTGTGTCAGGGTCAGGATGAAGCAGAGATATATTGTCAGAAGTTTAGAAAGTGGTCTGTGCTCACTCAGTGGAATGAATGTGCCCTGGCAGCAATTTTCAGAAAGGGTCTCTCTGAAGCCCTTAAAGATGTCATGGTGGGATTTCCCATGGTAGACCTTCGATGGGCGTATAATCTTGTGTGTATTAAACGGGGCGATGAATGGAAAACAGCATTTAATACGCCCGAGGGCCATTTTGAGTACCTGGTGATGCCATTCGGGCTTTCAAATGCTCCATCAGTATTTCAGTCCTTTATGCATGACATTTTCCGAGAGTACCTGGATAAATTCCTGATTGTGTATTTGGATGATATTTTGGTCTTTTCGGATGATTGGGAGTCTCATGTGAAGCAGGTCAGAATGGTGTTCCAGGTCCTTCGTGCTAATTCCTTGTTTGTGAAGGGGTCAAAGTGTCTCTTTGGAGTTCAGAAGGTTTCATTTTTGGGGTTAATTTTTTCCCCTTCTACTGTCGAGATGGACCCTGTTAAAGTCCAGGCCATTCATGATTGGACTCAGCCGACATCTGTGAAGAGCCTGCAAAAGTTCCTGGGCTTTGCTAATTTTTATCGTCGCTTCATCGCTAATTTTTCTAGTGTTGCTAAACCGTTGACTGATTTGACCAAGAAGGGTGCTGATGTGGTCAATTGGTCTTCTGCGGCCGTGGATGCTTTTCAGGAATTGAAGCGTCGTTTTTCTTCTGCCCCTGTGTTGTGCCAGCCAGATGTTTCGCTCCCGTTTCAGGTTGAGGTTGATGCCTCTGAGATTGGAGCAGGGGCTGTTTTGTCGCAAAGAAGTTCTGATGGCTCGGGAATGAAGCCATGTGCTTTCTTTTCTAGAAAGTTTTCGCCTGCTGAGCGCAATTATGATGTTGGTAATCGAGAATTGTTGGCCATGAAGTGGGCATTCGAGGAGTGGCGTCATTGGCTTGAAGGAGCCAAGCATCGCGTGGTGGTCTTGACAGATCACAAAAATTTGACTTATCTTGAGTCTGCCAAACGGTTGAATCCGAGACAGGCTCAATGGGCGTTATTTTTCTCCCGTTTTGATTTTGTGGTTTCGTACCTTCCGGGCTCTAAGAATGTGAAGGCTGATGCCCTGTCAAAGAGTTTTGTGCCTGACTCTCCGGGTGTTTCTGAGCCGGCAGGTATTCTCAAAGAGGGGATAATTTTGTCTGCCATCTCCCCTGATTTGCGGCGGGTGCTGCAAAAATTTCAGGCTGATAGACCTGACCGTTGCCCAGCAGAGAAACTGTTTGTCCCTGATAAATGGACTAGCAGAGTTATCTCTGAGCTTCATTGTTCGGTGTTGGCTGGGCATCTTGGAATCTTTGGTACCAGAGATTTGGTGGCTAGATCCTTTTGGTGGCCTTCTTTGTCACGGGATGTGCGTTCTTTTGTGCAGTCCTGTGGGACTTGTGCTCGGGCTAAGCCCTGCTGTTCTCGTGCTAGTGGATTGTGAAGAGCAGAACAAAAATGATTACCTCAATGAACAAAAAAAAAAAAAAAAGAATTTGTGATAAATATTGACCTGTCCATTCAAGGACATTTAGCTATAGTATGAAATCCTGTTTTTCTTGTCTGTGGAATTGCCTTTGTACTGTTTGTTGTGAAACTGCCGCCCACGAAACTGTTTTCTTTTCTTTTCTTTCTTTCCTGTTTTGTCTCTTTGTTTAAACATGCAAAACTTGTATAACCACTAAACCTACTGAAACAACTATATAAAGAAGGGATAGCACCTTGAAGGCAGGCGTGCTTCAGAGACTTCCCAGTGATACACTATACAAGACGTGTCTTGTGTATTATTTCTGGTGATTCCCCACTTCCAAAGGCTGCTCCGACTGAGTGTGATCCCGACATTTCCTGGCGCCTCAACAGGGACCCGAGGTCTGTGTATTCCTTCAAGAACACCGGCAGAATACGAACGAAAAGAGAATCTGGGATAATGGACGGCAGATGAACAAAAACCTGGCCAGGTAAGAGACACTGTTAGATCTCTTATATCTGCCCTGCACTGTCCGTAAGATTTTTTGTGTCGTGTTCTTTAGCGGGTAGTTCTAGTAGAGGAGGATACCTATAGCTCGGGTTCTTGAACTATTTAGGAATTGATCACCTCACGGAGTACGGCATTGAATGAGAGTGAATGTGAATAGAAGGTGTGTGGAAGTTGGGAATAGCCCTATAAGCCGCCCAGGGGGTTGAAACAGAAGAAGTGACTGTCCCACTGGGCAACGTGGTTGCGTCCTTTCGGGGAGACCTCCGCGCCTATGTTCAATCTCTGATCCTGTCTTTGACAAAAACCTGGTGACGGATAAGTGTATGATAGTATGAGCCCAGGACAGATAAATTAGCCTGGGACAAGAATACGTTGTATGTGATAATATAAGCCCAGGACAGATAAATTAGCCTGGGACAAGATACGTTGTACGTTCTTTTTCTTTTTCTGTCTGGTTGCATTTGTGTTGTTTGCTATAGGTGTAGGAATCAGGATTTTCTTACATCAACACAGTTTAAACATCCTAGCTCCTTAGGAAGAAGGTAACGAGGTATTCTCATACCCAAACGTCACCTAGGGCAAGAAAAAGACATCCTAGCTCCTTAGGAAGAAGGTAACGAGGTATTCTCATACCCAAACGCCACCTAGGGCAAGAAAGCTCAGGATAAGAAAATGGGGAATAAGCAAACAAAGTCGGAACCAGAAGAATTAGATATCTATACTATCATAAAGGAGAGAAGTGGTGAAGATGCCACTAAGGGGCTGAAAAAGATTTTTAGTAAGTTTGGAGTTACTAGGGCAGAAGCTTTTAGTAGAAAACTATGGGAAGGAATTCAGGAAAGGAAAAAAGGCATAATCAGAGACAAGAAATGGATAGATCAGATCCAAGCATTGATTGATGTCTCTAAGGTAGCAGAAAATGAGGGATGGACATATAATCAACAGAGTAAAAAGTGGTGTATTAGACCCACAGGCTGTGGAGAAAAACAAAATGTGGAATCTAAAAATACCCCACCCCCATACCTTAACCCACATGCCCCATCTTTTCTCCAAACACCACCTCAAAGTTTAGCCGGACCAGGAGGATGGGTATGTCCGCACTGTGGACAACAAAATCCAGACTGGAGAAATGATTGCCTAGCCTGTGGTACACCTAGACATGGCGCTGTACTTGCCCCTGTTAGGGTAGTACCAAGACCCTTTAGGGAACCTGGTGCTGACGGAGTAATGGGAACTAGATATCACCAAACTCGACAATATTTCCCTTGGTCCCCCGCTGAAGGCATGTCTCTCTTGCATAACGCACCAGATCCCACCCAGTGTCCAGTTAGATTTGCACAATATATACAGCAAATTATGCAGACTCACGCTGGAGTTTGGGCAGATGGAGAAGAATTATGTAGAATGAAAATGACTCCTGGACTCTTCCAGGAGCTATTAGCAAATCTACAGGTACATAGGCCCCAAGCAGGAGATGGTGCCTTACAAACGATAGAATCAGGTACACAATTTGTAGATCACTTAATGGTTTTCATGAGGGAGAGACAGAGGCAGAGAGGAACAACGGGAGTGGTGGCTCAGAAATCTGGACAATCAGTAGACGAATATTATCTAAGTGTAGAAAATAATTTCAGAGATGAAGGCATGGATCTAACCGCTCCAGGAATGATGAGGTTAGTTACAAAAACCTTTATAGATGGATTGTCTCCAAAAGTGAAGGAAAAGCTTAAGGCCGCAACCCCTGATTGGAGAACCTTGGAAGACCCACACCTGGCTAGACAGAAAGCTGTAGGGATAGAAATGGACTTAAGAGAAAATTCTAAGCCAGTAAGAATTGCACAGGCTAATACTGGCTCTGCTAATCAAAAGTTTACTTGTCATTACTGTAAGAAGCCAGGACATTTCCAAAGGGAATGTAGGAAGAGAAAAACAGATATAGATTCAGGAACCTTTGTACCCAAAAATAGGATAAATAACCCAGTGCCTGATCAAACAGACAGCTCAGAATGACTGAAAGTTATGCAGGTCTCTCTTCCTTCTAGAAGACCAATAATACAAGTTGAAGTTGAGGGTAAAAATGTACCTTTTCTGATAGATACGGGAGCAACATCCTCCATTTTAAATCAGGACTTTTTACCATATCCTGACAATATATCCTCAAAGGTTACATATGCAGAAGGGTATGATGGTAAAATTCAGGCGTTGCCCTTTACAAAACCTTTAAATGTGAGCTTTGGCCCTAAAACTTTTGTATCCAAATTTTTATTTGCTAAAGGTGCACCTACCTGCTTGTTGGGTACTGATGTCTTAAGTAAAATGCATGCAAACATCCATTTTAGAGAAGATGGCACAGTTATGCTGACCATCCCTGAAGATGCAGAAACTCTGGAACCATATGTTAGAATACAGGCAATGGAGGATTTTCCCGAAATTTACACTCAACAAGCAAAAATTGACTTGTCTCGGGTTCCTGACAGCCTATGGGCAAAAAGAGACACTGATGTAGGATTTTTATCAGTAGCTCCTATACTGTTAGAAACTGCCCCGGGAACCATATTACCTCAGCTTAGGCAATACCCCATCAGCGCCCAGCAAGAACAGGCGATTTCTCAACAAATTCAGGATTATGTGTTACAAGGTGTTTTGGTAGAAATCAGGTCACCCGCCAATACACCCTTATATCCTGTTAAAAAGAAAGTGTCCTCCAAAGAAACTATGGTGAAATATCGCATGGTGCACGACTTACGGGAAATCAATAAGGTTTTGACACCGGTCACCCCTGTGGTACCGAATCCTCATACCTTACTGTCTCAAATTCCCAGCACTGCTGCATATTTTACGGTAATTGACTTATCAAACGCATTTTTTTCTGTGCCACTACATAAGAACTGTTGGCATTTGTTTGCCTTTACATTCAAGGGTAAACAATTAGCATGGACAAGATTGCCACAAGGTATGGTACACTCACCAACTTTGTACTCTGAAGCAATGCAGACCGTGCTAAAAAATTTCATCCCAGAACCAGGAGTAGTCATTCTACAGTATGTAGATGACTTACTTATTTGTTGCCCTGATGAACAGACGGCAGTTACCTCAACTGTTAATTTCTTAATTTTCCTAGCGCAAGAAGGCTGTAAAGTAAATAGACAGAAACTCCAGGCTTATCAACAAACAGTCGTGTTTTTAGGTCACTGCATATCACAGGGCATCAGACACCTCACACCTCAACGTACGGAAGCCATACGTAACATGCTTGAACCCAGGAATCACAAACAGCTGCGTGCTTTCCTAGGTATTGTTTCACACTGTAGACAGTGGATCATACATGCAAGTCAACTCATGCAGCCTTTATATGACTGTATTGCCAACACACCATATTCACTCAGTGAAGAGGCTAAACAGTCATTTTCCTCTTTGAAAACAGCACTGGTATCAGCTCCGGCTTTGGGACTCCCAGACTACACTAAACCTTTTCAATTGATGGCAGCTGAGATATCCTCACATGCTACAGGGGTGCTCACACAAAAACATGGAAACAAACAGAGACCTGTGGCATACATATCAGCTCATCTGGACCCTGTAGCTCGAGCCGCACCTTCTTGTGTAAGAGTAGTAGCCGCAATTTCACTGTTATTAGATAAAGCTTCTGAGATTGTTCTTGATCACCCACTTCTAGTTCAGACCACTCATGATGTACATGGCATTCTTAACCAGGTCCAACCTAAACATATTTCAATGGCCAGACACCTCCGTCTCCAATGTTCCCTACTACTGCCGCCCAACATTTCCTTTGCCAGGATTCAGACTCTTAATCTCGCGTCTTTGCTCCCTTTAGAGTCTGAGGGGGGTACCATACCTGGGGAAACTGCAACTGCACTCTCCAACTCCTTTGACCCATCAAAGTCAATGCATGATTGTGTACAATTAATGGAACAAGAGACTCAGGGCTTATGTAATGTACGTGACAAGCCACTCTGTAATGCTACATTTGAACTTTTCATAGATGGCAGTAGATATGCAGATATGAATGGACAATTTCATACAGGTTATGCGGTAGTAACTCAGCATGAAGTGCTGAAAGTAGAACCTCTCCCTGCTAATCAGTCTGCACAAGAAGCAGAACTTACGGCATTAGTTGAAGCTCTAAAAATAGCCAAAGATCAGACAGCAAACATATACACTGATTCTAGATATGCACATGGCATTATTTTCGATTTTGGTGTAATATGGAGAGCCAGAGGTTATATGACTGCTTCAGGCCAACCTGTTAAACATGCCTCCCTCATTAGACAGATTCTGGAGGCAGCACAAGAAACTAAAGAAATAGCGGTGATAAAGGTAGCTGCACATGTGAGACTCGACACCGAGGAAGCCAGGGGTAACGATAAAGCCGATAAGGCAGCAAAACAGGCAGCACGTAAACCCTTACATCATGCCCACACACTAGATAGCTCTGAAGATGATGAGGAAAGATTGAAGGAAGCTCAGAAACAGGTAGACGACGAAGAACGAGGGCAGTGGCAGAAAAAAGGGGCAGAAGATCAGCAAGGATTATGGAAAAAAGGAACTTTGTTGTGTTTACCCAGAGCCTGGCACCCCGCAGTGGCAAGTGACCTCCACCTACCCACGCATGTGTCGGCAAATGGTATGACGCTCAAGGTAAAAGAAAGGTGGTTGGCTCCAGGTTTTGGTAATTTTGCTCGGAACATGTGTGCTGCATGCGCTATATGCCTGGCACACAATCCAGGTCAGGCCATTAAAACCCCAACCAAGCATCATGTAAGACCACTGTATCCCTTTCAAAGACTCCAGATCGACTACATCCA
The DNA here is from genome assembly GCF_032444005.1 of Ranitomeya imitator. Lineage (NCBI taxonomy): Eukaryota > Metazoa > Chordata > Amphibia > Anura > Dendrobatidae > Ranitomeya > Ranitomeya imitator. Next base: position 465,414,559 of record NC_091282.1, on the reverse strand, counting down.
ACTTCCTAGGTACAATGGATACGAATATGTGCTTGTGTGTGTGGACATGTTCTCAGGGTGGCCAGAGGCTTATCCAGTTCGTAAAGCCTCAGCAAAAACTACTGCCATTAAAATAGCACATGAACTGATACCCCGTTACGGCATGCCTGAGGTGATCGAGTCAGATAGGGGTACCCATTTTACTGGGGAAATATTCCAGAATGTTATGAAAATGTTGGGAGTAGAAAACCAGTTTCACACTCCATATCATCCACAGAGTTCAGGTAAAGTGGAAAGATTAAATGGGACAATAAAATTAAAAATCCAGAAGGCCATGGCAGAAACAGGAAAGCCTTGGACCGAGTGTCTACCACTTGCCCTGTATTCCATCCGAAACACCCCAAGGGGGAAGGCTAAGCTGTCACCACATGAGATTCTTTTTGGTAGAGCAGCAAATTTGGGTTGTTATTTTCCACAACAACTGATGTTGAATACTGAGACTTTAACTGCTTATGTACAAGAATTACAAAAACGTTTAACTAAAGTGCATTCGCAAGTTTTTGCTTCCCTTCCAGATCCAGAAAATCTCGAAGGAGGCCACAAGTTGGAACCTGGTGATCAAGTCTACGTGAAAAGACACACCAGAAAGACTCTGGAACCGAGATTTGACGGACCTTTCCAAGTCCTGTTAACAACTCCAACAGCAGTCAAGCTTGAAGGAAAGGCATCATGGATACATGCAAGCCATTGCAAAAAAGCAGTATAAGACTCATGATATTGATGTTAATAATGTTAACCTCAACGGAGGCATGGGAAAGACTGAATTCTCTAGCCCCTTTGAACAATAGATTCGTACAACATCATAGAAAATTAGTGCATGACTTGTTAAATAATACGCAACCCCTGGCAGATTGTTGGATCTGTACCCATTCACCAGTATCAGCCACAAGTATACTTTTTCTAGCAGTTCCCATGTCAGCTGAAGAAATATGCGCTTGGCCTAATTGTTCAGACAACCTGGCCAACAACCAACCTGGCAATACTAGACTATGGAATACTACAATCGCCATACCAATTGTGGGATGGGTAGAATTTCCTTGGTGGCAGGGCAATCTTACAGGAAAAATAGACAACTTACAATATTTAGCATTCAAGGGAGGAAAATGGGTACCTAGGAATAAGACTGGATTAACTGATTTAGGACAGGTCCCCACTGAAAATCTACAGCTCAGTTTCAGTACAACCACCCCTTCCTCTGATGCTTTCAAACCTACAGTATTGGAAAGATATATACATAATAGAAAATGGGAACATTCTGAGTTGTTCCCCCAAGGTGATGCAAACAGTTGTACAAGTAAGCCGGGGAACCTGGTTTGTAATGAATCCAATGAGTATGTCAACGGAATGCATGTATGTGGGAATCCCGCAGCCGGGTACTGTAGCCCCTTGGGACAAAAACCCTCTTGGTGTATGCTTCAGAATGTATCTAGTTTTGTGGATTTGGCTCACAGATTGGTATTGCAGCACTCAGCTTTGTGGGATCTGCCTGAGGGTACATTTTGGATATGCGGAGAAGGAGCATATAAATGGCTTCCCGTAGGTATAAAGGGTACTTGTACATTAGGACGCCTAACCCCGGCTACTTTCATAATTTCAAATAAACAAGTGAATATGCAAGCCGTGCCCAAGCACACACTGTATAAAAGAGCTGCAGATAACTCACCACGTCCCTCGGGGAGGCCGCATATAGTACAAATGGGAATTCCCAACAAAATTGCTAGTACCATTTTTATTTATCCTATGTTAACACAGATGTGGGATAAATTAGTTAGAGCCACGGATTATCTAGATGATCAGATTTGGGATATATTGGACATATTAAATACTAGTATAGCGGTACAGAATCAGCTTATAATAGTCACTAACCAACATACCCTGGTATTGGATTACCTAACTGCCTCACAAGGGGGTATGTGTCAAATCATCGGACCCACCTGCTGTCATTATATAGACCGAATAGTACTATGAGTATGAGATTTAAATTAAAAGACGTACAACGACTCAGGGATCAGTATGACAAAGACAATGACCAAAATAAGGATAGCTGGTGGTCAGATACCTTTTCTTTTCTTAACCCGGCCAATTGGTTCAGAGGGATCGGTGGGTGGGTTACCGGGATTATGCAAAGCCTAATACATACAGTTATGGTTATTGTAATTATATATGTATTATTCAAGGTTGTACTCAAGGGTATCTCGGTATGCACAAATAAATTTTGTGTAATGGATGCGAGAATATAAAGTTTTTTTTTGTAATATCACAAAAAGAATGACTAAAATGATCGACAAGGTTTTGAATGGAATATGTCAAAGGGGGGATTGTGAAGAGCAGAACAAAAATGATTACCTCAATGAACAAAAATAAAAAAAAAAGAATTTGTGATAAATATTGACCTGTCCATTCAAGGACATTTTAGCTATAGTATGAAATCCTGTTTTTCTTGTCTGTGGAATTGCCTTTGTACTGTTTGTTGTGAAACTGCCGCCCACGAAACTGTTTTCTTTTCTTTTCTTTCTTTCCTGTTTTGTCTCTTTGTTTAAACATGCAAAACTTGTATAACCACTAAACCTACTGAAACAACTATATAAAGAAGGGATAGCACCTTGAAGGCAGGCGTGCTTCAGAGACTTCCCAGTGATACACTATACAAGACGTGTCTTGTGTATTATTTCTGGTGATTCCCCACTTCCAAAGGCTGCTCCGACTGAGTGTGATCCCGACAGTTGCTTTTGCCCTTGCCGGTCCCGAAGAGACCCTGGACGCATATTTCTATGGATTTTATTTCGGATTTCCCCGTCTCTCAAAAGATGTCGGTCATTTGGGTGGTTTGTGATCGCTTTTCTAAGATGGTCCATTTGGTACCCTTGTCTAAATTGCCTTCCTCCTCTGATTTGGTGCCATTGTTTTTCCAGCATGTGGTTCGTTTACATGGCATTTCGGAGAACATCGTTTCGGACAGAGGTTCTCAGTTTGTTTCGAGGTTTTGGCGATCCTTTTGTGCTAGGATGGGCATTGATTTGTCTTTTTCCTCGGCTTTTCATCCTCAGACAAATGGCCAAACCGAACGAACTAATCAGACGTTGGAAACATATCTGAGATGCTTTGTTTCTGCTGATCAGGATGATTGGGTGTCCTTTTTGCCGTTGGCTGAGTTCGCCCTTAATAATCGGGCCAGCTCGGCTACTTTGGTTTCGCCATTTTTCTGCAATTCTGGTTTCCATCCTCGTTTCTCTTCAGGGCAGGTTGAGTCTTCGGACTGTCTTGGTGTAGATACTGTGGTGAATAGGTTGCAGCAGATTTGGACTCATGTGGTGGACAATTTGACATTGTCCCAGGAGAAGGCTCAACGTTTCGCTAACCGCAGGCGCTGTGTGGGTCCCCGACTTCGTGTTGGGGATTTGGTTTGGTTGTCGTCTCGTTATGTTCCTATGAAGGTTTCCTCTCCTAAGTTTAAGCCTCGTTTAATTGGTCCGTATAAAATTTCTGAGGTTATCAATCCTGTGTCATTTCGTTTGGCCCTTCCAGATTCTTTTGCCATCCATAATGTGTTCCATAGGTCGTTGTTGCGGAGATACGTGGCGCCTGTGGTTCCATCCGTTGACCCTCCTGCTCCGGTGTTGGTTGAGGGGGAGTTGGAGTATGTGGTGGAGAAGATTTTGGATTCTCGTATTTCGAGACGGAAACTCCAGTACTTGGTCAAGTGGAAGGGTTATGGTCAGGAGGATAATTCCTGGGTTTTTGCCTCTGATGTTCATGCGGCCGATCTGGTTCGTGCCTTTCATTTGGCTCATCCTGGTCGGCCTGGGGGCTCTCGTGAGGGTTCGGTGACCCCTCCTCAAGGGGGGGGTACTGTTGTGAATTCTGTTTTCGGGCTCCCTCCTGTGGTCATGAATGGTACTTCGGCTGGTTCTGTCCATGGACTTTCTCTGATGCCTGTGGGTGTTTCTGAGTTTCCTTCCACAGGTGACGAGGCTAATTTGTTAGTGGGCTGCTCTATTTAACTCCACTTGGATCCTTGTCCGATGCCAGCTGTCAATGTTGTAGCATTGGTCTAGTTCGCTCCTGGATCTTCCTGGTTACCTGTTTTCTGAAGCTAAGTTTTGCTTTGCTTTTTTCTTGTTTGCTATTTTTTCTGTCCAGCATGCTTATGTGAATTTTGCCTTGCTTGCTGGAAGCTCTGGAGCGCAGAGGGGCGCCTCCGCTCCGTTAGTCGGTGCGGAAGGTATTTTTCCCTGCACTCTCTGTGTGGCTTTTTAGGGTTTTGTGCTGACTGCAAAGTGACCTTTCCTATCTTCTGTCTGTTTAGTAAGTCGGGCCTCTCTTTGCTAAATCTATTTCATCTCTGTGTTTGTGATTTCATCTTACTCACAGTCAATATATGTGGGGGGCTGCCTTTTCCTTTGGGGAATTTTCTCTGAGGCAAGATAGGCTTATTTTTCCTATCTCTAGGGCTAGCTAGTTCTGAGGCTGTGACGAGGCGCCTAGGTCACGATAGGAGCGCTCCACGGCTATTTCTAGTGTACGTGATAGGATTAGGGATTGCGGTCAGCAGAGGTTCCACTTCCCAGAGCTTGTCCTGTATTAATGTGCTATCAGGTCTTTTCTGGTGCTCTAACTATCAGGTCCACTATTTGTTCTAACCACCAGAACATAACACCAATCATACCAAGAAGCTATTAAAGAGAAATGAATATTTCTTGCCCTCCATGCCCATGGGCATGGAATGTAGTGAATATTCATTTCTCTTTAGCAGCGGGCACCGGAGTTAGCCTCAGCAGCCGGCTACAGCCTCCTGTGACCCACTGCTTTGCCAATGCCGCTCCCCCACCTCCCCACCACAGACAGAGCCGGTACATCCGGACTACAATTTTCCCATTTTCCTCCACATTTTTGGAGGAAAAAAGTGCATCTTATAGTCCAAAAAGTATGGTAATTAAAAAAAAATAACAGCGTGGGGTCCCCCTCATTTTAGACAAACAGCCAAGCTAAGGCAGACATCTGGGGGCTGGTATTCTCAGGCTGGTAAGGAGCCATGGATTTTAACCATATACAGAAAAAGGAGGAGAAAGTCCAGTCACCAGCAAAATGATGTATTAGGTAGAGGAAAATTAGGCTATGATTTTAAAAAAACCTTAGCTATGACTAAGGACCCTGTGTGGTCTGAAACGGTGTGAGCAAGATGCTTTTATGGAATTACAATAAAGGACAAAGATTTTTTTTTTTTAAATCATAGCCTAATTTTCTTCTACTTAATACGTATATGTGAATATGCTTAATACACTTGGGAATCGGCTGAGGATCTCCATGTCAGTGCACTGCATTCTTTTAACTCCTGAGCGACTACAATTGGATGAATCTTTGGTGAGATAAAATACTTTTTTCTGTCTTTTGTATGGATATTGCCCCCCAGCCTAAAAATAGCAGCCCACAGCTGCCTCAGAAAAGGCGCATCTGTTAAATGCGACAATTCTGGCTCTTTGCCTGGCTCATCCCACTTGCCCTGTGGCAGTGGCAAATGGGGTTCATATTTGTGGGATTGATGTCACCTTTGTATTTTCCGGTGACATCAAGCCCACGGCCTAGTAATGGAGAGGCATCTACAAGACGCCTCTCCTTTACTAATCCTATAGTTACAGTGGGGGAAATAAATATTTGATCCCTTGCTGATTTTGTAAGCTTGCCCACTGGCAAAGACATGAACAGTCTATAATTTTAAGGGTAGGTTAATTTTAACATTGAGAGTTAGAATGTCAAAAATAAGATCCAGAAAATAACATTGTATAAATTATATAAATGCATTTGCATTTTGCAGTAAGAAATAAGTAATTGATCCCTCTGGCAAACAAGACTAGAACAAAACAGTTTTGGTGGCAAAACCCTTGTTGGCAAGCACAGCAGTCAGACTTTTTTTGTAGTTGATGATGAGGTTTGCGCACATCAGGAGGCATTTTGGTCCACTCCTCTTTGCAGATCATCTCTAAATCATTAAGATTTTGAGGCTGTCGCTTGGCAACTCGGAGTTTCAACTCTCTCCAAAGGTTTTCTATGGGATTAAGGTCTGGAGACTGGCTAGGCCACTCCATGACCTTAACCTGCTTCTTTTTGAGCCACTCCTTTGTTGCCTTGGCTGTATGTTTTGGGTCATTGTCTTGCAGGAAGACCCAGCCATGACCCATTTTTAATGTTCTGGCAGAGGGAAGGAGGTTGTCACTCAGGATTTTACGGTACATGGCTCCATCCATTCTCCCATTGATGCCGTGAAATAGTCCTGTGCCCTTAGCAGAGAAACACCCCCAAAACATAATGTTTCCACCTCCATGCTTATTGTGAATTGCTGCAATTGTGAACAGTTAGGCAAGTTAAAGATTAAATAATCTTTAAAAGGCCTAAAGTTATAGATGACACACTTCCATTCTATTTTATACACACAAAAAAATATATTGCATTTTTTTCATTTTAAACATGACAAAAAGGAAAATGGGCCAATGCAAAAGTTTGGCCACTCTTGGAGGTTTGTGTGCTCAGACCTTTATTAGCTTGTTAGGCATATGGCTTGTTCAATATCATCGTTATGTGGAAGGTTGGCTCACTTAGCTGCTGCTCGAGGTAGACACAGGCACACGTGTGTTAAAGTTTCTCGGTGGTTTATTGCATCATAAACCCAAAACTGAAACTGGAAACAGAAAAACAGCCTGTCTGGCTCTAATGAAAATAAAAAACTCATATATCTCATATACAGTCCTGCCCAAATCCTCTGGGACAACACCTATGGCAGCTCATGCAGGAGCTTGGAATCGGGAGACTTGCTTTCTTCAGCATACACAGACAGAGAAAAAAAAATAGCTGGGCATTTAACTCCCTCCAGCGACACCCTAGAGGTGAAGATAAGGTGGGTAGACGTCGTGCTCATCTCTGACAAACCCACCATAAAAGCCATGCCCATATAGCGACTGGATTGCTTTCAGCACATATCATGCTGGAGAAAACACTTCTGACTTTCACATCACGCAGGAAAGCAACCTTTGTGACGCATATCTTCCTTCATATACGGCACCATTGACCAGTCACAGTTAGGAAAGGCCAAGTGTAATGTAATTAAGAAATGTCAGTTAATAGTAACAGTGGAGGTCAAGATAAGGTTTGGAAGACCAAGCAAAATTTCAGTGAAAGCTGCCCGTAGGATTGCTAGAGAGAAAAATCAGAGCCCCCACTTGACTGCAAAAGACCTTCAGAAAGATTTAGTCTGGAGTTGTGGTACATTGTTCTACTGTTCAGTGACACCTGCACAAATATGGCCTTCATGGAAGAATCATCAGAATAAAACCTCTTATGTGTCCTCACCATAAAATTTGGCATAAGTATGCAAAAGAAAATCTAAATAGGCCTGATGCATTTTGGAAAAAAGACCTGTGGACCGATGAGGATAAAATGGATCTCTTTGGCCGCAATGATCAAAAGAATGTGTGGAGAAAAATGGGCATAGAATTTCAGGAAAAGAACATCTCAAAAACCATTAAGTATGGGAGTGGATCAATCATGCTTTGGGGTTGTGTTGCAGCCAATGGCACAGGGAACATTTCACGAGTAGAGGGAAGAATGGATTCGATGAAATTTCAACAAATTCTTGATGCAAACATAACACCACTTGAAAAGAGGATGGCTTCTACAAATGGATAATGTCACTAAACGCACATCAAAATCCACAATAGACTACTTCAAAAGGCGCAAGCTGAAGGTTTTACAATGGCCCTCACAGTCCCAATATCTGAATATCATTGAAAATCTGTGGCTAGACCTCAAAAGAGCAATGCATGCAAGACAACCTGGAAATCTCACAGAATAAGAAGAATTTTCCAAAGAGGAATGGATGAAAATCCCTCAAACAAAAATTGAAAGACTGTTGGTTGGCTACAAAAAGCATTTACAAGCTGTGATACTTTCAAAATGGAGTGCTACTAGTGCTAACCATGCAGGGTGCCCAGACTTTTGCATATGCCCATTTTCTTTTTTGTCATTTTTAAAATGTAAAAGATGACAATATATTTTTTTTGTTGCTTAAAATACAAAAAATTGTGTCATCTTTAACTTTAGATCTGCAGAAGTTAGGCGTCCTGGCCTATCCGGGGCCCGCAGGTCCTTTATTATGCAGCTCCTTCCATCACTCTCTGCCCGAACATTGGTTACTACTATTGATTTGTTTGAGCTTGTGTGTTTCTGCTTCTCCTGTTGCTGATCCGGCTTACCTACCTGTCCTGTCTGACCTCTCTGCTCTAGACCATGGCTATGTATCCTGATCCTGTGCTGCCTGCCCTGACCTTGTACCATTTGACCATGTTTTTGTCTTTGCTCTGCTGTAATACATACCTGTGTTTCAGATGCTCCAGTCATCTGCCGCAGTTCAAAGGAATGTCCTGAAGTGGCACCTGGTGTCTACCGGCAGCCCAGCCTATCCTCACTACCATAGGCTTAGTTAAAACCTGGTAGGCAGCTAGTCACATCCCACCAGGATAAGTCTGGCCATGGAGCTATGGGTTCACATTAACCAGCATTACATTTGCCTGCCAGCGTTACATTACGTTCGGGCCATGGACCCCTTGACAAGTCAGCTGAGAGCTGCTGTTTTTTATCCATGGCCCCTTACCAGCCTTAGAATACCAACCCCTATCTGTCAGCTTGTCAGTATCTAGTCCTGGAATCTGTTTCTCTTGCCCTCAGTTAACATGGATCTTGATGTTTTAAGTAGGCCATCTTGTTTCCAGCCAAAGCTGTATATAAAGCCAGCACCTGTTCTGTTTCATTGCTTGTGTATTATGTTTTGGACTTTGTTCCTCTGCAGTCTCAAGCCTGGACTTACGATCCCTGTTGGTCCTTTCCTAATGGCGGAGTCCTCTGCCAACCTGCACGTCTGGATTCCTGCCTGCTGACCGAGTGATTGCTGAACACCTGACTTCAGAAATTTCTGCCTGACCACACCTGTGGTGAAGTAAGAACTCTAGCCAACTTGTGTGTTCCTCTGCTCTGCAAGAGACTGTGTCAGTGTTGGACATTCTTGTGCACTCATTGCTCAGTGACTTTGTATGCTGTATCGCAGAGTATCTGCTACTGCTACTATCGTTTATTGGATTGACTAAAGATTTAGCTGGACTTATATGCTATATTGCATTCAAATCACAAATACAATATTGTTTGTTTAAACCATTGTGTCTGCAGTCTCTTTGACCTAGCCACTGGTGTCCAGTTGTATCCACTAGTATCGTGACACAGCTTTATCTTGGCTGGTTGTCAAAACCAGGTTGAATTTGTTCTGTGTGATTTTTTAGTTTCCAGGCCATACCTCACCTGCTGCCTTGTCTCTATTGAACCTAAGGCAGAACATGGATATAGTGGCACTTACGCTTAATGATTTTGGCTGCAGAACTGGCTTTGTAATGAAGAAGTTCTGGTAGCGACCTACTGGCAGGGTCTGTCCGGTTGTATTAAGGATGAGCTGGCTGAGAATTTCCATCTTTGTTGGATGTCATTATATACCTGGCCACCCGGATTGATCTCCGATTCCATGAGCGAGTTCTGGATCTCCCAAATTGTCTGTGAACTTCCGGGCTCTTTTGCTATGGCAAGTGACACCACCAGTCTCTGAACCAATAGAGGTTGAGCGGACTACACTCTCTGTACAAAATCAACAGTGGAGGAACATGTTTGTATGTATTATTTTGGCAAGGGACATTTTACTAGATTCCTGCTTCGCTAGCAACTTCATTCATCTGGATCCCATCTATCGACTTCAGCTTCCTACACAAAAGCTGGATCATCCCCTGAATGTTGCCTCCATAGACAGACAATTCTGATATGATCCGGTGACCTAGGAGCTGCATGAGAACTTTCACTGGAGAAGGTGTCCACTATACTGACCGCAATCCTGAACTTAACACCACAACTAGAAGTAGCAGTGAGTGTACCTAACACACCTAGACACCTCGTCACAGCCGGAGGACTAAATACCCCTAAAGATGGAAATTGGAATACTATCTTGCCTCAGAGAAAATCCCCAAAGGATAGACAGCCCCCCACAAATATTGGCGGTGAGTCGGAGAGGAAAAAACATACACAGGCAGAAAAACAGGATTTAGCACAGGAGGCCACTCTAGCTAGATAGCACCGGATAGGACAGAGTTCCGTGCGGTCAGTATAAAAACCCTTCAAAACATACACAGCAGAATATACAAAAAACTTCCTACATCTACTAAAAGATGTAGGAGCGTAAATCTGCAACTCCAGTGAATCCTACAATCAGAGCAGGAATAAAACTGAAACAAGCACACAGCAGTGTGCCACAGATACAAAAACCAAAACACTTATCTTTGCTGAATTTGGCAACAACAGGAGAAGCCAGAAAGTGATCCAACACTTCACAAGTGACATTGACAACTGGCAAGGACTAAAGGATCCTGCACACCTAAATATCCCAGTCAGAATTGTAATCATCCGATACACCTGGACAGGACTGCGAGTCAGAGACAACTGCATTCCCACCAACAACCACTGGAGGGAACCAAGAGCAGAATTCACAACAGTACCCCCCCCCTTGAGGAGGGGTCACCGAACCCTCACAAGGGCCCCCAGGACGATCAGGACGAGCCAGATGAAAGGCATGGACCAAATCAGCAGCATGGACATCAGAGGCAAAAACCCAAGAATTATCCTCCTGGCCATAACCCTTCCATTTGACCAGGTACTGAAGCTTCTGCCTCGAAAAACGGGAATCCAAAATCTTCTCAACAACATATTCCAACTCCCCATCAACCAACACAGGGGCCGGAGGATCAACAGAGGGAACAACGAGCTCCACATATTTCCGCAACAAAGATCTATGGAAGACATTATGGATTGCAAAAGAGGCCGGAAGCGCCAGTCGAAAAGACACCGGATTAATAATCTCAGAAAACCTATAAGGACCAATAAACCGAGGCTTAAACTTAGGAGAAGAAACCTTCATAGGAACATGACGGGAAGACAAATAGACCAGATCCCCAACCCGAAGCCGGGAACCAACACACTGACGACGATTAGAAAAACGTTGAGCCTCCTCTTTAGACAACACCAACTTGTCCACCACATGAGCCCAAATCTGCTGCAACCTGTCCACCACAGAATCCATGCCAGGACAGTCAGAAGGCTCAACCTGCCCAGAAGAAAAACGAGGATGAAAACCAAAATTACAAAAGAAAGGCGAAACCAAGGTAGCAGAACTAGCCCGATTATTTAGGGCAAACTCGGCCAGTGGCAAGAAGGCCACCCAATCATCCTGATCAGCAGACACAAAGCATCTCAAATAAGTCTCCAAAGTCTGATTAGTTCGCTCAGTCTGGCCATTTGTCTGAGGATGAAATGCAGAAGAAAAAGACAAATCAATGCCCAGCCTAGCACAAAAGGCCCGCCAAAACCTAGAAACAAACTGGGAACCTCTGTCAGACACAATATTCTCCGGAATACCATGCAAACGAACCACATGCTGAAAGAACAACGGAACCAAATCAGAAGAGGAAGGCAATTTAGGTAAGGGCACCAAATGAACCATCTTAGAGAACCGGTCACAAACAACCCAGATAACAGACATCTTCTGGGAGACCGGAAGATCAGAAATAAAATCCATCGAAATATGCGTCCCGAGCCTCTCAGGGACTGGCAATGGCAAAAGCAACCCACTAGCATGGGAACAACAAGGCTTGGCCCGCGCACAAGTCCCATAGGACTGCACAAAAGAACGCACATCACGTGACAATGAAGGCCACCAAAAGGACCTACCAACCAAGTCTCTGGTACCAAAAATGCCAGGATGACCGGCCAACACGGAACAGTGAACCTCAGAAATCACTCTACTAGTCCATCTGTCAGGAACAACAATTTCCCCACAGGACAGCGGTCAGGTTTGTAAGCCTGAAATTCCTGAAGAACCCGTCGTAAATCAGGGGAAATGGCAGAAAGGACCACCCCCTCTTTCAGAATACCGACCGGCTCTAAGACCTCAGGAGAATCAGGCAAAAAACTCCTAGAGAGGGCATCAGCCTTAATATTCTTAGAACCCGGAAGGTACGAGACCACGAAATCAAAACAGGAAAAAAACAAGGACCATCGAGCCTGTCTAGGATTCAGCCATTTAGCAGACTCGAGGTAAATCAAATTCTTATGATCGGTCAAGACCACAATACGGTGCTTAGCTCCCTCAAGCCAATGTCGCCACTCCTCAAACGCCCACTTCACAGCCAACAACTCCCGATTGCCGACATCATAATTGCGTTCAGCAGGCAAAAACTTACGGGAAAAAAAGGCACACGGTTTCATTAAGGAACCAACAGGATCCCTCTGAGACAAAACGGCCCCTGCCCCAATCTCAGAAGCGTCAACCTCAACCTGAAACGGAAGAGAAACATCCGGTTGGCGCAACACTGGAGCAGAAGTAAATCGACGTTTAAGCTCCTGAAAGGCAGAGACAGCCGCAGAGGACCAATTCGCCACATCAGCGCCTTTCTTCGTCAAATCGGTCAAGGGTTTAACCACGCTGGAAAAATTAGCAATGAAACGGCGATAAAAATTTGCAAAACCCAAAAATTTCTGAAGGCTCTTCACGGATGTGGGCTGAATCCAATCATGAATGGCCTGAACCTTAACCGGATCCATCGCTTTAGACGAAGGAGAAAAAATGAAGCCCAAAAAAGAGACTTTCTGCACCCCAAAGAGACACTTAGACCCTTTCACAAACAGGGCATTGTCACGAAGGATCTGAAATACCATCCTGACCTGTTGCACATGAGACTCCCAATCATCGGAAAAAATCTAAATATCGTCCAAATATACAATCAAGAATTTATCAAGATAAGTCCGGAAGATATCATGCATGAAGGACTGAAAAACAGATGGAGCATTAGAGAGTCCGAATGGCATCACAAGGTATTCAAAATGGCCTTCGGGCATGTTAAACGCAATTTTCCATTCATCACCCTGCTTAATACGAACAAGATTATATGCCCCTCGAAGGTCAATCTTGGTAAACCAACTAGCTCCCTTAATCCTAGCAAACAAATCGGAAAGCAAAGGTAAAGGGTATTGAAACTTGACCGTGATTTTATTCAAGAGGCGATAATCTATACAGGGTCTCAAGGAACCATCTTTTTTAGCAACAAAAAAGAACCCCGCTCCCAACGGTGAAGAAGATGGCCGAATATGCCCTTTCTCCAAAGACTCCTTAATATAGCTCCGCATGGATATGTTCAGGCACAGATAGATTAAAGAGTCGACCCTTAGGAAACTTACAGCCTGGAATCAAGTCAATAGCACAATCGCAGTCCCTGTGTGGTGGAAGGAAACTGGACTTGGGCTCATCGAATACATCCTGAAAATCAGACAAAAACTCTGGAATTTCAGAAGGTGAAGAAGAGGAGATTGACATCAAAGGAACATCATTATGAACCCCCTGACAACCCCAACTAGTCACAGACATGGACTTCCAGTCCAACACAGGATTATGTACCTGCAACCATGGAAAACCCAGCACAATAACATCATGCAAGTTATGCAACACCAGAAATCGACAATCTTCCTGATGAGCTGGCGCCATGCGCATGGTCACCTGTGTCCAAAACTGGGGCTTATTTTTAGCCAAGGGTGTAGCATCAATGCCCCTTAAAGGAATAGGGTTCTGCAAAGGCTGCAAGGGAAAACCACAACGCTTGGCAAACTTAAAATCCATTAAGTTCAAGGCGGTGCCTGATTCCACAAACGCCATGACAGAAAATGATGACAATGAGCAGATCAAGGACACAGATAACAGAAATTTAGGTTGTACAGTACTGATGGTAATTGAACTAGCGATCCTCTTTGTCCGTTTAGGGCAGACAGAAATGACATGAGAAGTGTCGCCACAATAATAACACAACCTATTTTGACGTCTGAAACCTTGTCGTTCCGTTCTAGACAGAATTCTATCACATTGCATAGGCTCAGAAATTTGCTCTGAAGATAACGCCACAGTGCGCACAGTTCTGCGCTCCCGCAGGCGTCGGTCAATCTGAATGGCCAGAGACATAGAATCACTCAGACCGGAAGGCGTGGGAAAATTCTGAAAATTGCCGCCAAAGCATCATTATTCCATTTAGTCAACACAGATCATTTTCTGAATTTCTGACAATACAATTCTGCCGCTGTCATGATATGTACTTTTGCCCTGTCCTGTATTTGAATAATATGCCATTTGATGTATGTAACTGTTCTCTGGTTTCTATTAGCTGTAATTTATGTATTTTTTTGTGCTGGGAGTTCACCTGTAACAATATGTCTCCTTCCCCCAATACTTGCAGCCCTAAGCTATAATGTAATTAAGCTTTGTCAACATCACTAGTGAAGAATAGCCATTCTTCCTCACAGCAGGCGGCTAGTCAAATGTACATACTACATAGACTACGTGGAGCCCACCAGCCTAGAATCTTCTGGTGGACCCAACCATTGAATAGAAGGTGTGACCCCTACCCCCCTTCATGGGCGGATCCCAGGAGCTCAGACAATCCATTCTTATTTTGAGATCAGATGTGAGTTGATCTTTGAAGGAGAAGGAGTGGGGATTCTTAGCTGAGGCAAGACCCCATGTCCATCTGTGACTGCGGAAGCGAACGGGGCGAGACTTGAGCTGAGGACATATCTCGTCGTTCGTGGGATTGTTTTGGGATCCCTTGGACTCGTGTGGACTATTGCTTTGTTAGCTGGCACAAGGATTATCGGGAGGTGCCCCGAATCTGTTCCGTTGGACTAATTGTGGACTCTGTAGATCTACCTGCATGTGTTGTTCCAGCGTTCTTGATAATAGATCTGTTGAATCATCCCTCGGCCTGTTGTCCCTTCCTGCTCTGCCGTACACCCCGTCACAGCCGCCTCTTGACCCTGAAACAGGGCCAACAAGGTCTTCTCAGCTTGATCCACAGAATTAGGTTCATCATATAATAGTCCTAAAGCCTGAAAAAAGGAATCAATATTAAGCAAAGCCAGATTCCCAGATTCCAGGGAAAACGCCCAATCCTGCGGGTCGCCACGCAGCAGGGAGATTACGATCTTTACCCGCTGAATGGAATCACCAGAGGATCGAGGTCTCAGGTCAAAAAACAGTTTACAGTTGTTTTTAAAACTCAAATATTTAGACCTGTCACCAGAAAACAAATCAGGAGTAGGAATCTTCGGTTCTAAAACAGGAGTCTGAACAATATAATCAGAAATACCTTGCACCCTAGCAGCAAGCTGGTCTACACGAGAAGCTAATTCCTGAACATTCATGCTTGCACCAGGCTCTTCAGCCACGCAGATATTAAGAGGGAAGAGAACACAAAACAGACTTGAGAAAAAAAATGGCTCAAGAGCTTCCTTCCCTTCTTCTGAGATGCATTTAACTCATTGCTGGCCAGTTGTACTGTTATGATCCGGTGACTTAGGAGCTTCATGAGAGCTTTCACTGGAGAAGGTGTCCACTATACTGACCGCAATCCTGAACTTAACACCGCAACTAGTAGTGTACCTAACACACCTAGACACCTCGTCACAGCCGGAGGACTAAATACCCTTAAAGATGGAAATTGGAATACTATCTTGCCTCAGAGAAAATCCCCAAAGGATAGACAGCCCCCCACAAATATTGGCGGTGAGTCGGAGAGGAAAAAACATAAACAGGCAGAAAAACAGGATTTAGCACAGGAGGCCACTCTAGCTAGATAGGACTGGATAGGACAGAGTTCTGTGCGGTCAGTATAAAAACCCTTCAAAACATACACAGCAGAATATACAAAAAACTTCCTACATCTACTAAAAGATGTAGGAGCGTAAATCTGCAACTCCAGTGAATCCTACAATCAGAGCAGGAATAAAACTGAAACAAGCACACAGCAGTGTGCCACAGATACAAAAACCAAACACTTATCTTTGCTGAATTTGGCAGCAACAGGAGAAGCCAGAAAGTGATCCAACACTTCACAAGTAACATTGACAACTGGCAAGGGCTAAAGGATCCTGCACACCTAAATATCCCAGTCAGAATTGTAATCATCCGATACACCTGGCCAGGACTGCGAGTCAGAGACAACTGCATTCCCACCAACAACCACTGGAGGGAACCAAGAGCAGAATTCACAACAGTACCCCCCCCCTTGAGGAGGGGTCACCGAACCCTCACAAGGGCCCCCAGGACGATCAGGACGAGCCAGATGAAAGGCATGGACCAAATCAGCAGCATGGACATCAGAGGCAAAAACCCAAGAATTATCCTCCTGGCCATAACCCTTCCATTTGACCAGGTACTGAAGCTTCTGCCTCGAAAAACGGGAATCCAAAATCTTCTCAACAACATATTCCAACTCCCCATCAACCAACACAGAGACAACTGCATTCCCACCAACAACCACTGGAGGGAACCCAAGAGCAGAATTCACAACACAATTCCTGGCTGCACCAGTCTGATTCATTACGCTTCCAGTTACACTGTGAATCAGAGCTCTGCTCACCGAGAAGATCTTCTTCTATGTGCTATCCAGATTAGTGCAGTCTGTTCTCCATAGCAGCGTGCTCCAGTAATTGACTGGTGTTCCGGTCAGGTACTTTATTGTGGATCCAACTGTGCTTCCAACTGCCTAGCCAAGGTCACGCCCAAGACTCCACCTCCTGTCCCTTCAAACCTTTACTTCCATTATCTTGCCTTTGAAGATGTCTTCTGTGAAAAGAAGGCTGAGTTCTACCACCCCACAGACCTTATGACTGTCTTCTCGATCTCCTACTTGGCACTTCTCCTGCCCAAGGGAGGATGTATCCTTTATCTCTACCTGAGATCTGAGCCATCTTTGAATACCTCCAAGAGAATTTAGCCAAGGGATTCATCTGTTGCTGGCACTGACTTCTTTTTTGTGACTAAGAAAGATGGTTCCCTACACCTTTGAATAGACTATCAATGTCTTAACAAAATCACAATTCAGAACAACTATCCATGGCAATTGATTTCTGAGCTAAGATCATAACTAAATTGGATCTCCAAGCGGCTTTCAACTTGATTTGTATCCATAAGGGTGATGAATGGAAAATGACCTTTAATACCTGTTACGGTCACTATGAGTATCTCGTCATGCCCAACGGCTGTGTAATGCACTCGCTGTGTTTCAAAAGTTCACTAATGATATCCTCCTGAATCCTCTCTATGTTTTTACAATATCCTGATATTCTCAAATGATCTTCCTTCCCACAGGGAACACTTCTGTCAAGTGCTGCAGCGCCTCAGGGAGAACAACTTCTTTGCTAAATTGTCCAAATGTGTCTTTCAAAAACCTCCTTGTCCTTTCTCAGCTACATTGTCTTTAATGAAGGTCTAGAATTAGAAAGTGAGAAGGTTTCTGCTGTACTATCCTTGCCCCGTCATCAAGGTCTGCGTGCTATCCAGCACTTCATGGGTTTCGCCAACTTCGACTTGCAATTTTTTGTCCCTTATGGCACCTATCTCCACCTTGACCAAGAAGGGGGCCAAGGTCAGAGACTATTACGAGTCGGCAGTATTTGCCTTCTAAGATCTGAAAGAAGCTTTCGCTAGTTTTCTGGTGCTACATCGCCCTGATCCCAAGAAGCAATTTGTCTTGGAGTTAGATGCCTCATCTGTTGGTGCCGGGGCAGTGATTCCACAAAGAACTTCTTCGGTGAAATCTGTCTCTTGAAAGGGCGAGGGAGGTGGTGCCCAAGGTCCCTACGGGTGATATTATTTGCTGGAGGTGCCACAAGCCAGGACATATAGCTGCTCGTTGTTCCCAGACCACTGAGCAGATGGACTGCAGCATGGGACACCGTAGTTCATACTATGCGTATCCAGCCTGCTGTGTGAACTCTCAGCCCAACGAGGGACCTCAAGTGTGTCCCGCAAAGGTGAACAGTCGAGTGGTAACGGGGCTGTTAGACTCGGGGAGCTTAGTGACCCTGGTGAGGGCCACTTTTCCTCTTCACCTGCTCCCGGGAAAGAAGGTCGGAGTGCGATGCATACATGGTGATGCAAAGGACTATCCTATGGCCAGGGTGGACATTGAAATGGCATGTGGCACTGAGTCCCATATAGTCGGCGTCGTTCAGGACTTGTTGCACCCTATAATTATTGGCCGGGATTTCTGTTTGTTTTGGGATTTGTGGGAAAAAGGTTCTGAGCTCTCTAGCAACCGTAGTGAACCAATGAACCCTGGAAGGGTGTCGCCACACCCAGAGACAGACAGGTTTCCTTTTTGTGTTCTGGTTGGGGATGAGGAGGAAGTGTCTTCTGCATCTGACATTCTGGAGTTAGAGGTAACTGGTGAAAATTTTGGGACTGCCCAGCATAGGGACCCCACTCTGAGGGAAGCCTTTAATAATGTCACAGTTATTAATGGTGTGGTACAGGAGCCGGGGGCAGACACAAGATTTCCCCATTTTCTGATGAGTGGGAAGTTGTTGTACCGGGTCACGAAAATAAGGGAGGAGTTGGTAGAGCAGTTGGTAGTGCCGGGTCCATATAGACAGAAGGTGTTGGACATGGACCATTCATACATCTTGGGTGGACTCCTAGGGGTGGAAAAAACGCAGGAACGGGTTGTGCAGAGATTCTATTGGCCTGGGTGTCACCGGGAAATAGTGAACTATTGCAGGTCCTGCCCTACATGTCAGCTAACTGCTCCCACTCCTCATTTCCGGAACCCCCTTGCGCCATTGCCCATTATTGAGGTGCCGTTTGAGAGAATTGCCATGGACTTGGTCGGTCCCTTAGTTAAATCAGCCCGGGGCCATCAGTATATATTAGTCATCCTGGACTATGCCACACGCTATCCTCAGGCAATTTCCTTGAGAAATTCATCCTCGAAGAGTATAGCCCGCGAGTTGGTCCATGTGTTTTCCCGGACAGGTCTGCCGAAGGAGATCCTGACTGACCAGGGGACACCTTTCATGAGCAAGGTGATGGTGGAGTTATGCAAAGTCCTGAAAATCTCCCAGTAGAGGACCTCGGTGTACCATCCCCAGTCAGATGGCCTTGTTGAGAGATTTAACAAGACACTGAAGAGCAAGCTGAGAAAAACTATAGAGAAAGACGGTAGAGACTGGGATTGTCTCTTACCATATCTGATGTTTTCCATTCGTGAAGTTCCCCAGGCCTCCACAGGGTTCTCACCGTTTGAACTTCTATATGACATCCGCGAGGACTCCTGGATATAGCCAAGGAAACCTGGGAGGCCGAAGTCACGCCCCACAGGAGCGTCATTGAGCATGTGGCCCTGATGCAGCAGAGGATTGCAAAGGTGATGCCTATTGTGAAAGAACACCTCCTCCTGGCACAAGAAGCTCAGGCCAGGGTCTACAACCGGTCTGCAAGAGTTACGCAGTTCAATCCGTGAGACCGAGTTCTTGTGTTAGTTCCGACGGTGGAAACCAAGTTCTTGGCCAAATGGCAATGGCCATATGAGGTCGTCGAGAAACTTGGTGAGGTAAATTTTAAAATTCACCAACCAGGAAGACGGAAACCATTCCAAGTTTATCATGTCAACCTCATCAAGCCATCATAAGATAGAGAGCCGGCAGTAACTTCATCTTTG
The DNA here is from genome assembly GCF_032444005.1 of Ranitomeya imitator. Lineage (NCBI taxonomy): Eukaryota > Metazoa > Chordata > Amphibia > Anura > Dendrobatidae > Ranitomeya > Ranitomeya imitator. The sequence continues at coordinate 465,394,907 of NC_091282.1, read as the reverse complement.
TTAAGCAACCCAGAAGGTGAGGTTGGAGCGGTTACTAAAGCGGAGACGTGTTGTGAATTCTGCTCTTGGGCTCCCTCCGGTGGTTGTTGATGGTAATGCAGTTGTTCCTGAGCAGCAGTCTTGGACAGGTGTTTCTGCTGATTGCAATTCTGACTGGGGTATTTAGCTGTGCGGGACTCATTAGTCCTTGCCAGTGGTCAATGTTCCTTTGGAAGTGTTGGTCCTCTGCCTGGCCTCTCCTGCTTGCTGCCAATTCAGCTAAGATAAGTGTTTGCTTCATTTTTTTAGACACACTGCTGTGTGTTTATTGTCTGTGCTTATCTTGTTCCTATATTTGTTCCTGCTAGACTGTGCCTGATGTTTTTCTCAGTCTAGTTGGACTCGCTGGAGTCGCAGATATACTCTCCACATCTTTAGTTAGGTGGTGGAGTTTTTGTATTTTTCTGCTGTGGATATTTTGTAGTGTTTTATGCTGACCGCATAGTATCCTGTACTCTCCTTTCCTATCTAGGTAGAAGTGGCCTCCTTTGCTTATCCCTGTTTTCTGTCTGCGTGTGTCTTTTCCTCTCCTACTCACAGTCATTATTTGTGGGGGGCTACCTATCCTTTGGGGATCTACTCTGAGGCAAGAGAGTTTTCCTATTTCCATCTTTAGGAATATTTAGTCCTTAGGCTGTGTCGAGGTGTCTAGGTCTGGTTAGGCACACCCCACGGCTACTTCTAGTTGCGGTGATAGGATCAGGGTTTGCGGTCAGTAAAGTTACCACTGCTCCAGCGAAGGTCATTTCATGCTGCTCCAAGGCCACCTGATCATAACAAAGACGCTATCGAAGACCCAGAAACAGTAGTGCCAGGAGTTACTCCAGAAAAACAGGTACCTGTTTTCAGAGTTGCCAGGATACACGAAGATCATAGAGCACGAGGTCCTAACAGAGCCACATGTGCGGGTGAACGTGAAGCCCTATCGTATTCCTGAGGCTCATTGAGAAGTAATCTCCAAGGGGGTGGAGCGTATGTTGAAGCTTGGAGTCATTGAGGAATCCAAGAGCGGTTGGTCGAGTCCAATTGTCCTGGTCCCAAAACCTGATGGAGAAGTGGAGGTTTTGCAATGACTATCGGAAGTTGAATGAGGTCTCCAAGTTCGACGCTTATCCCATGCCCCACATTGATGAGCTCATCGAAAGGCTTGGGCACGCCAGATAGATAACCACCTTGGATTTGACGAAGGGGTATTGGCAGATCCCCATGGCACAGGAAGCCAAGGAGAAGACGGCATTTTCTACACCAGATGGATGCTTCCAGTATGTCTGGATGCCGTTTGGCCTACAGGGAGCTCTGGCGACCTTCCAGAGGGCTATGGATAGAGTCCTTGCACCCCATAATCCATACGCTGCTGCGTACCTGGATGATATCGTCGTCTTTAGCCTGGACTGGGAGAGTCATCTGGAAAAAGTCCAAGCGGTGTTTGATGCTCTAAGAGAGGCGGGGTTTACAATAAACCCGAAGAAATGTGCCTTGGGTAAGGAAGAAGCTAAATACCTAGGCTATATAGTGGGTCGTGGAGAAATAAAGCCTCAAATCAGGAAAGTGGAGGCAATCCAAACATGGCAAAAACAACTCTCCAAAAAGCAAGTTAAAGCCTTTTTGGGGTTCGTGGGATATTATAGGAGGTTCATCCCGAACTTCACCACAGTGGCAGCGTCTCTGACGGATCTGCTAAAGGGGACAAATCAGTGATGGTTAAATGGTCCAAAGAGACAGAGTCAGCCTTCTAAGAATTGAAAGGGGCTCTATGCAAGCAACCCGTTCTGATGGCCCCAGATTTCAAGAAAGAATTTATTCTTCAGACAGATGCCTCAGATGTTGGGGTAGGAGCAGTCCTTTCCCAGGAGCTACATGGGGAGGAGCATCCTATTCTCTATCTGAGTAGAAAGCTGTCTTCGTCTGAGAAGAACTGCTCAGTCGTAGAAAAAGAGTGTTTGGCCATAAAGTGGGCAGTGGACACATTACGGTACTATCTGCTGGGTCGTAAATTCAGACTAATATCCGACTATGCCCCTTTAAGTGGATGAGGGAAACAAAAGGTAGAAATGCTAGGGTCACCCGTTGGTTCTTAGCCCTGCAGGACTTCAGTTTTGATGTGGAACATAGGGCCGGAAAGCTGCACGGTAATGCTGATACCCTATCAAGAATCCCTTGTTTAGTGGGGGAAAGTGCCAAGCCCCACGGCTTTAGGCAGAGGGGGGAGGTATGTAGCATGGCTAAAGAATGTGTAAGCGACGGGAGGTATGTGTCACATAGGTGGCTTGTCGCTGTGATGTAGCCCAGAGTGTTTTCTTTATTTCACATAACCATGTATATATATATGTGTTTCAGGACCTGTGGTGATGTCAGACCACATGTCTAATCATGTGATGGGTTCCTGGGTGTGGTTAGCTCTATATAAGACAGGCTAATGCTTTACACAGCAGATTTGTGTGGAGGTGAAACCCTCCTGAGTGTGTTAAAGCTCCAGGACTGAGCCTGAAGGACTGGACACCTGCTTTTCTTCCCTGAGCCAAAGGCTATTTGGTTTCTGTTATTTTTGCCATGTGGTTTATGAAGCAATAAACCCTGTGAACTTTTAAAGGAACGTGCCTCCTGAGTGTCAGCCGTCGCACTTGAGTGAGTGAAATCCTTACAGTACTTTAAGGTACCTTGAATCATTCACGATTCTCAGGCAAATCAACCCAGTGTCCTATAAGTATCAGCTGCCACCCAATCTTCGGATCCCAAATGCCTTTCTTGCCTCACTGTTGAAACCAGTCGTACTAAATTGGGTTTCCAATGTCAGTATTCCTGCCCCTATATCTTTTGGTGCCCAACTGCCACAGTATGAATGGCATATAATATTTCCCTATTTCCCTGCTCAGAACAAGGATTAAGTGCAAAAAGTATATTATTAGCCCTGAGAAGGGCTTCTGGTGTGAGTTGCAGCAGAAAGCAATCCTATCCTGATCTACACTATCCCTTCATCACAATTTCTCTATGTTGCTATCAGCAGTATGAATATTGATTCTAGTTATCCCTAATAAGGGCTGTTGATGCAGTTGAAAGAAATATAACTGTTGTCTAATCCCAGTCTATATGCAGCTAAACTTCTCTCCCTAATTCAGCAGCACCTCTCCTTGCTCTGCCTATTTACGGTTTACAGTGTGTCGAGCATGGCGTCACGGGTCTTACATGTTCGGCACGTCAAAAAGCTGCACGGGGACGCATCCGCATATAATGCATGTCCCTGCGTACACAATGTTAAAGATAGGTACGCAGGATGGATGCGGATGTATGCGGATCTGAAGGTAAGAAGTACGTAGACCTATGCTGCATACTCAAACGCTAGTGCGAAACCGGCCTAATAGTGGCTTTTCATGTTGCATTTGGAGAAACCACTAGTTATATTAGTCGTGTTGAGTAGGGTTGAGCGAAACTGATTGGACATTTTCATAAATCGTCGACTTTTGGCAAAGTCGGGTTTCGTGGAACCCGACCCGATCCCACAGTGGGATCGGCCATGAGGTCGGCGATCTGCACGCCAAAGTTGCGTTTCGTATGATGCTTTAAGCGCCATTTCTCAGCCAGTGAAGGTGCACGCAGAGTGTGGGCAGCGTGATGACATAGGTCTCGGTCCCCACCATCTTAGAGAAGGGCATAGTAGTGATTGGCTTGCTTTCTGCGGCATCACAGGGGCTATAAAGGGGCGTGCACGCCGACCGCCATCTTACTTCTGCCGATCTGAGCATAGGGAGAGGTTGCTGCTGCTTCGTCAGAAGCAGGGATATACTTAGGCAGGGAATATTAACCCCCAAACCGCTTGTGCTGTAGCGATTTCCACTGTCCAACACCACCTTTTCTTTGCAGGGACAGTGGAGTTTTTTTTTTGGTGCATCAGCTCTGTAGCTTAGGCTGCCTTATAATGCTCCCTGATTGCTGCATTGCTGTGTGTACGCCGCTGTGCAAACCAACTGCTTTTTTCAAAGCAAAAATCCTGTTGCTTCTTTATGCACAGTTCTCTTGTTCCTTTGTCCACACTCTTTTTGTGTGCACCAGTCCTTTTTATTGCTGCCATACTTGTCCTTTGATCATTGTAGGGAGATTGAAATTCTACTACAGCCCTTGTATTTTTTGATATATCTGGCAGCCACATTCTGCCTTGTACATTGTGTGTTGTCATACACTGGGCCTTTCCTGCAGTCTCCCACAAAAACAAAAAAAAGGTGCTATAAATTGCCACTAAGTGGATTAACGTGAGTTCTGTTTGGCGTATATCTGCCACCCACATTCTGCTTTTCACAGTGTGTGTAGTTTAACACAGAGGGCCTGTTGTTACCTGCAGTCTACCACAAAAAAGGGAGCTTTAAATTGCCACTAAGTGGATTAGCGTGAGTTCTGTTTGGCGTATATCTGCCACCCACGTTCTGCTTTTTACAGTGTGTGTAGTTTAACCCACAGGGCCTGTTGTTACCTGCAGTCTCCCACAAAAAAACAAAAAAAAAAGGCTGCTTTAAATTGCCACTGAGTGGATTAACGTGAGTTCTGTTTGGCGTATATCTGCCAGCAACGTTCTGCCTTGTCCATTGTGTGGTCTAATACACAGGGCCTGTTACTTCCTGCAATCTCCCCCCAACAAAAAAAAGGGAGCTTTAAATTGCCACTAAGTGGATCTACGTGAGTTCTGTTTGGCGTATATCTGCCAGCCACGTTCTGCCTTGTACATTGTGTTGTGTAATACACAGGGCCTGTTTGTTCCTGCTGTCTTCCCGCCTAAATTCTCCAATAGTTAATATACACCTTCTACCTTGTTTAACAGTAGCATATAACGGTTGTTATTTTGGTAACATTTCAGCAAAAATGAGGAATTCTGGTGGAAGAGGCCGTGGGCGGTCGTTGCCAACTGGTAATGACGGTGGGGGTGGTAGTGGAGCATCTGGTGGTACTGAGAAAAGCAAGATAGCACCAAAGGTTCTAGGTGTAGAGGCAGCGTCATCGTCTGGCTACACAAGGCCTCGAAGGCTCCCTTATCTGGGAGTAGGAAAATGGCTTTTAAAGCCGGAGCAGCAGGAACAAGTTTTGGCTTTCCTTGCTGACTCAGCCTCCAGCTCTTTCACCTCCTCTTCAGAAGCTTCGAAACCTAAAACCAGCGAGTCGTCAGTGGATGCTCCATGTCCGGAAAAAGTTGCTTCCTTGTGTCCGTCACCCAAAACAAAAATGAAGGATGCGGCAGGCAACACTACACTTTACTCCATGGAGCTCTTTACACATACTGTGCCTGGGTTAGAGAGGGAAATAGTAAAAAGCCCATTACAAGATGAATCGGACATGGAGTGCACAGATGCAAAGCCACAGCTTGATTATTATGCTGTTCCATTGACTCAGATCACAACTTTGCCCTCGCAGTGTACTGAGCCTGAATCTGACCCTGATGAGACTATGGTGCCCAGTCCCGAACGCTATAGCACCTTACACGGTGACACAGAGGACAGTGCCCATGACATTGAAGAGGAGGTGATAGATGACCCAGTTGTTGACCCTGATTGGCAGCCATTGGGGGAAGAGGGTGCCGCAGCCTGTAGCTCAGAATTGGAGGAGGATGATCTGCAGCAGCCATCTACATTGCAAAAGTTGTCATCTGGCAGGCCCACAACAGGCCCAAAACGTGTGTCAAAAACCACAACAGGTGTAGTACAGCGTTGCAATCCGGTTGCAGTAGCACGGCGTGCAAAGCCTGAAAAGGTATTCCATAGTAGGGCGAGTGCAGTGTAGCAATTTTTTTAACCAAGATCCGAATGATCAGTGCAAATTTATATGTAAGAAATGCTCCAAGACCTTTAGCAGAGGGCAGAATGTTCTAAATTTAAATACACCGCGCATGCGTAGACATCTAACCAGCTGGCACTTGGAAGCATGGACTAACTACCAAACGTCCCATACCATTGGTGCACCGGCTCCTATTGAAGCTAGTCAGCAACGCAACATTGCTTCCCTAACTGGAAGCCAACCGGTTATGACACCACCAGTAGCAAATATGTTGTGAATTCTGTGGTCAAGCTCCCTCCTGTGGTCATGAGTGGTACTTCGGCTGGTTCTGTCTATGAGCTTCCTCTGGTGGATGTGAGTGGGGCTGCGGCTTCTGAGTTTCCTTCCTCAGGTGACGAGGTTAAGTCGTTAGGTGCTGCTCTATTTAACTCCACCTAGTTCTTTGTTCCTGGCCTCCAGTCAATGTTCCAGTATTGGTCTTGCTTTCTCCTGGATCGTTCTTGTGGCCTGTCTGCCCTGCATAAGCTAAGTTTTGCTTGTGTTACTTTTGTTTGCTATATTTTCTGTCCAGCTTGCTATGTTGGTTTTTCTTGCTTGCTGGAAGCTCTGAGACGCAGAGGGAGCACCTCCGTACCGTTAGTCGGTGCGGAGGGTCTTTTTGCGCCCTCTGCGTGGTTGTTTGAAGGTTTTTGTGCTGACCACAAAGCTATCTTTCCTATCCTCGGTCTATTCAGTAAGTCGGGCCTCACTTTGCTAAAATCTATTTCATCTCTATGTTTGTATTTTCATCTTTACTCACAGTCATTATATGTGGGGGGCTGCCTTTTCCTTTGGGGAATTTCTCTGAGGCAAGGTAGGCTTATTTTCCTATCTTCAGGGCTAGCTAGTTTCTCAGGCTGTGCCCGAGGCGCCTAGGTCTGGTCAGGAGCGCTCCACGGCTACCTCTAGTGTGGTATGATAGGATTAGGGATTGCGGTCAGCAGAGTTCCCACGTCTCAGAGCTCGTACTATGTTATAGTAACTATCAGGTCACTTTGTGTGCTCTCAACCACTAGGTCCATTGTGGTTCTGAATCACCAGTTCATAACAGTACTGGAGGCCCAAAGTACTAATTCTTCTCAATAGAGGGAAAAGAGAAGTTCTGAGACCATTTTTTTTTCTCTGTACTGTGTTTTGTCTTTCTTTTCCCCTAGACATTTGGATGGTTCAGGACACAGGTGTAGTGATGGACATTAAAGATCTGTCTTCTTGTGTGGATCATCTCACTGCAAGAGTACAAAATATTCAAGACTTTGTGGTTCAGAATTCTATGTTAGAACCAAGAATTCCTATTCCTGATTTGTTTTCTGGAGATAGAGCTAAGTTTCTGAGTTTTAAGAATAATTGTAAACTGTTTCTGGCCTTGAAACCCCGCTCCTCTGGTGACCCAGTTCAACAAGTTAAGATCATTATTTCTTTATTACGTGGCGACCCTCAAGACTGGGCATTTTCCCTTGCGCCAGGAGATCCTGCATTATGTAATATTGATGCGTTTTTTCTCGCGCTCGGATTGCTGTATGATGAACCTAATTCAGTGGATCAGGCAGAGAAAAATTTGCTGGCTCTGTGTCAGGGTCAGGATGAGGTAGAGATATATTGTCAGAAGTTTAGGAAGTGGTCTGTGCTCACTCAATGGAATGAATGTGCGCTGGCAGCAATTTTCAGAAAGGGTCTCTCTGAAGCCCTTAAGGATGTCATGGTGGGATTTCCTATGCCTGCTGGTCTGAATGAGTCTATGTCTTTGGCCATTCAGATCGGTCGACGCTTGCGTGAGCGTAAGTCTGTGCACCATTTGGCGGTATTATCTGAACATGGACCTGAGCCTATGCAGTTCGATAGGACTTTGACCAGAGCTGAACGGCAAGAACACAGACGTCAGAATGGGCTGTGTTTTTACTGTGGTGATTCCACTTATGCTATCTCCGATTGTCCTAAGCACACTAAGTGGTTCGCTAGGTCTGCCACCATTGGTACAGTACAGTCGAAATTTCTTTTGTCCGTTACTTTGATCTGCTCTTTGTCATCCTATTCTGTCATGGCATTTGTGGATTCAGGCGCTGCCCTGAATTTGATGGACTTGGAGTATGCTAGGCGCTGTGGGTTTTTCTTGGAGCCCTTGCAGTATCCTATTCCATTGAGAGGAATTGATGCTACGCCTTTGGCCAAGAATAAGCCTCAGTACTGGACCCAGCTGACCATGTGCATGGCTCCTGCGCATCAGGAGGATATTCGCTTTTTGGTGTTGCATAATCTGCATGATGTGGTTGTGTTGGGGTTGCCATGGCTACAAGTCCATAACCCAGTATTGGAAATCAATATCTGTGTCCAGCTGGGGTTGTCAGGGGGTACATGGTGATGTTCCATTTCTGTCTATTTCATCATCCACCCCTTCTGAGGTCCCAGAGTTCTTGTTGGATTACCGGGATGTATTTGATGAGCCCAAGTCCAGTGCCCTACCTCCGCATAGGGATTGTGATTGTGCTATCGATTTGATTCCTGGTAGTAAGTTTCCTAAAGGTCGATTGTTTAATTTGTCTGTGCCTGAGCACGCCGCTATGCGGAATTACGTAAAGGAATCCTTGGAGAAGGGTCGCATTCGCCCGTCGTCGTCGCCATTGGGAGCAGGGTTCTTTTTTGTGGCCAAGAAGGATGGTTCGCTGAGACCTTGTATTGATTACCGCCTTCTAAATAAAATCACGGTCAAATTTCAGTACCCCTTGCCGCTGCTGTCTGATTTGTTTGCTCGGATTAAGGGTGCTAGTTGGATCACCAAGATAGATCTTCGTGGTGCGTATAATCTTGTGCGTATTAAACAGGGCGATGAATGGAAAACAGCATTTAATACGCCCGAGGGCCATTTTGAGTACCTGGTGATGCCATTCGGGCTTTCTAATGCTCCATCAGTGTTTCAGTCCTTTATGCATGACATCTTCCGAGAGTACCTGGATAAATTCCTGATTGTATACTTGGATGATATTTTGGTCTTCTCGGATGATTGGGAGTCTCACGTGAAGCAGGTCAGAATGGTGTTCCAGGTCCTGCGTGTGAATTCTTTGTTTGTGAAGGGGTCAAAGTGTCTCTTTGGTGTTCAAAAGGTTTCATTTTTGGGTTTCATGTTTTCCCCTTCTACTATCGAGATGGACCCTGTTAAAGTTCAGGCCATTTATGATTGGACTCAGCCGACATCTCTGAAGACTATAAAGGCACAGATGATTGGCCTCGGGGAGACCAAAACATCCAACACCGCGGAGACACCATCACGTGTTTCTCAACGCAGTGATTCCAGAACACTGTCCCCATCCCTTATGGGAAATATGCAGATGCAAGTAAAGAAGCTGCGGAGACACCATCATGTGTTTCTCGACGCAAGCAGTGAATAGCCAGGCCTTTCCCCGGGAAGGAACAACCACGGGAAGGGCAGCATCCTATGAAGGAAAGCCACCTATGCCAAGCATGGTATCCATCCACAGACAGCTGTTTCGGGGTTTTTGCCCCTCATCAGTGTGGAGTAGGAATCTGGCTATTAGGAGCAGTGCCTAGTAAAAAGGCTATAAAGGCACAGATGATTGGCCTCGGGGAGACCAAAACATCCAACACCGCGGAGACACCATCACGTGTTTCTCAACGCAGTGATTCCAGAACACTGCCCCCATCCCTTATGGGAAATATGCAGATGCAAGTAAAGAAGCTGCGGAGACACCATCATGTGTTTCTCGACGCAAGCAGTGAATAGCCAGGCCTTTCCTTCCCGGGGATTTGGTGCCATTGTTCTTCCAGCATGTGGTTCGTTTGCATGGCATTCCGGAGAACATCGTTTCTGACAGAGGTTCCCAATTTGTTTCGAGGTTTTGGCGAGCCTTTTGTGCTAGGATGGGCATTGATTTGTCTTTTTCCTCGGCTTTCCATCCTCAGACAAATGGCCAGACTGAACGAACCAATCAGACCTTGGAAACATATCTGAGATGTTTTGTTTCTGCTGATCAGGATGATTGGGTGTCCTTTTTGCCTTTGGCTGAGTTCGCCCTTAATAATCGGGCTAGCTCGGCTACTTTGGTTTCGCCGTTTTTCTGCAATTCTGGTTTCCATCCTCGTTTCTCTTCAGGGCAGGTTGAGTCTTCAGACTGTCCTGGTGTGGATACTGTGGTGGATAGGTTGCAGCAGATTTGGACTCATGTAGTGGACAATTTGACATTGTCCCAGGAGAAGGCTCAACGTTTCGCTAACCGCAGGCGCTGTGTGGGTCCCCGACTTCGTGTTGGGGATTTGGTTTGGTTGTCATCTCGTTATATTCCTATGAAAGTTTCCTCTCCTAATTTTAAGCCTCGTTTCATTGGTCCGTATAGGATTTCTGAGGTTCTTAATCCTGTGTCTTTTCGTTTGACCCTTCCAGCTTCTTTTTCCATCCATAACGTATTCCATAGGTCATTGTTGCGGAGATACGTGGCACCTCTGGTTCCATCCGTTGATCCTCCTGCCCCGGTTTTGGTTGAGGGGGAGTTGGAGTATATAGTATAGAAGATTTTGGATTCTCGTATTTCGAGACGGAAACTCCAGTACCTGGTTAAGTGGAACGGTTATGGTCAGGAAGATAATTCCTGGGTCTTTGCCTCTGATGTTCATGCTGCCGATCTGGTTTGTGCCTTTCATTTGGCTCATCCTGGTCGGCCTGGGGGCTCTGGTGAGGGTTCGGTGACCCCTCCTCAAGGGGGGGGTACTGTTGTGAATTCTGTGGTCAAGCTCCCTCCTGTGGTCATGAGTGGTATTTCGGCTGGTTCTGTCTATGAGCTTCCTCTGGTGGATGTGAGTGGGGCTGCGGCTTCTGAGTTTCCTTCCTCAGGTGACGAGGTTAAGTCGTTAGGTGCTGCTCTATTTAACTCCACCTAGTTCTTTGTTCCTGGCCTCCAGTCAATGTTCCAGTATTGGTCTTGCTTTTTCCTGGATCGTTCTTGTGGCCTGTCTGCCCTGCATAAGCTAAGTTTTGCTTGTGTTACTTTTGTTTGCTATATTTTCTGTCCAGCTTGCTATGTTGGTTTTTCTTGCTTGCTGGAAGCTCTGAGACGCAGAGGGAGCACCTCCGTACCGTTAGTCGGTGCGGAGGGTCTTTTTGCGCCCTCTGCGTGGTTGTTTGAAGGTTTTTGTGCTGACCGCAAAGCTATCTTTCCTATCCTCGGTCTATTCAGTAAGTCGGGCCTCACTTTGCTAAAATCTATTTCATCTCTATGTTTGTATTTTCATCTTTACTCACAGTCATTATATGTGGGGGGCTGCCTTTTCCTTTGGGGAATTTCTCTGAGGCAAGGTAGGCTTATTTTCCTATCTTCAGGGCTAGCTAGTTTCTCAGGCTGTGCCCGAGGCGCCTAGGTCTGGTCAGGAGCGCTCCACGGCTACCTCTAGTGTGGTATGATAGGATTAGGGATTGCGGTCAGCAGAGTTCCCACGTCTCAGAGCTCGTCCTATGTTATAGTAACTATCAGGCTCTCAACCACTAGGTCCATTGTGGTTCTGAATCACCAGTTCATAACACAAATGTGGAGGTATTGTCGCAAGGCCAAAACAGTCAGGGAATCGCAAGGTTCTTGGTTGGAGTTGGAAACACTGTCGGTAGGCCCACATCAAGAATACCATCGCCAAGCCTCTCTCAATCTGCCATGTCCACCACCACCCCTGCTAGTTCCACCATATGCAGCTCTCCAGTCCAGCTCAGCCTACAAGAGACTCTCGATAGGAAAAGAAAGTACTCTTCCTCTCATCCGCGTACACAGAGTTTGAACGGCTGCATAGCTCCACTAATCTCTTTAGAGATGATGCTCTACCATTTGGTTGAAAGCAAAGCTTTCAAAGCCCTGATGGCCTACGCAGTACCACGCTATGATTTACCCAGTTGATACTTCTTTGCGAGAAAAGCCATCCCAGCACTACACCAACATGTCAAAGAACACACTGTCCATGCACTCAGGCAATCGGTCAGTAGAAAGGCGCACCTCACAACTGATGCATGGACCAGTAGGCATGACCAGGGCCGTTACGTGTCCATTACCGCACACTGGGTTAATGTGGTGGATGCAGGGTCCACAGGGGACAACAATACTGGCACAGTTCTGCCTAGCCCACGGTCTAGGAAACAGTTGGCTGTAGGCGTTTGCTCCTCCTCCTCCAGAAGCGAAAGCTCATCCACAGAGCGCAGTCGCACGACCACTTCATCCGCAGCTGTCAGTGTTGCACCCGTGGTGTCCCATTATGGAACAGCTAGTGGGAAGCGTCAACAGGCTGTGCTGCAAATGAAGTGTTTGGGCGACAACAGACACACCGCGGAAGTACTGGCCGAGTATTTGCAGCAAGAAACTGAGTCATGGCTGGGCAGTGTACATCTTGAGGCAGGCAAGGTAGTCAGTGACAACGGAAGGAATTTTATGGCTGCCATAGCCCTTTCAGAACTGAAACACATACCTTGCCTTGCTCACACATTGAACCTGGTGGTGCAGTGCTTCCTCAAGAATTACCCAGATTTACTAGCCCTGCTCCTGAAGGTGCGCAGACTTTGCTCTCACATCCGCCGGTCGCCCGTACACTCCAGCCGTATGCTTAACCATCAGCGATCACTGAATCTTCCACAGCACCGCCTAATAATCAACGTGGCAACAAGGTGGAACTGCACACTGCACATGCTTCAGAGGCTGTGTGAACAGAGGCGTGCTGTCATGTATTTGTGGAAGGATACACATACACGGGCAGGCAGTTGGATGGCAGACATGGAGTTGTCTGGTGTGCAGTGGTCGAAGCTCCAAGACCTCTGTCAAGTCCTTCAGTGTTTTGAGGAATGCACACGGCTGGTCAGTGCGGAGGACACCATCATAAGCATGAGCATCCCAATAACGCGTCTGCTGATGCAAAGTTTGACGCACATCAAGGAGCAGGCGTCTGCGGTCGAGGAGGAGGGAAGCCTTGATGACAGTCAGCCATTGTCTGCTCACATTTTGGACTGACATTAGCCTACTTTTTTTCTTTTAGGCCTCTGTCTGCCTGTCTGACCGTGCCACACATTACAACTGTCCTCCGCTTTACAAAGCTATGCCGCCTGTGTACTACTCAAACACATTTTGAACTGACATTAGCCTACTTTTTTTATTTTAGGCCTCTGTCTGTCTGTCTGTTCGTGCCACACATTACAACTGTTCTCCGCTTTACAAAGCTATGCCGCCTGTGTACTTCTCAAACACATTTTGAACTGACATTAGCCTCCTTTTTTATTTTAGGCCTCTGTCTGCCTGTCTGACCGTGCCACACATTACAACTGTCCTCCGTTTTACTTAGCTATGCCGCCTGTGTACTAGTCAAACACATTTTGAACTGACATTAGCCTACTTTTTTTATTTTAGGCTTCTGTCTGCCTGTTTGACCGTGCCACACATTACAACTGTCCTCCGCTTTACGAAGCTATGCCGCCTGTGTACTACTCAAACACATTTTGAGCTGACATTAGCCTACTTTTTTTATTTTAGGCCTCTGTCTGCCTGTCTGACCGTGCCACACATTACAACTGTCCTCCACCTTACAAAGCTATGCCGCCTGTGTACTCCACTTACCTATTTTGAACTGCATTTTGCCTACTTACTTATTAAGGCCTACTAACTGTGTCTGCCTCCCATTACTGTTGTCCTCAACTGAACAAAGCTGAGCCTCAATTTTCATCCGGTGTCAGATATTTATCTACATTTGGCCTACTTCTTTGGTTGGGCCTACAAATCGTGTGAGCCGCAGCTTGGTGTTCTCCACAGAATAAAGGTGATCTTAAATTTACAGGCTTTCAGCCTATATCAAATATTACACTGCATTTGGCCTACTTGTTTGGTTGGGCCTACTAGCGGTGTCTGCGGCTGCTTGGTGTTCTCCTCCACTTTACAAAGCTGAGCTTCAATCTTCAGGCTTTCGGCCTACATCACATATTACACTGAATTTGGGCTACTGGTTTGGTTGGGTGTACTAATGGTGTCTGCGGCTGCTTGGTGTTCTCCTCCACTTTACAAAGCTGAGCTTCAATCTTCTGGCTTTCGGGCTATATCAGATATTACACTGCATTTGGGCTACTGGTCTGGTTGGGCGTACTAACGGTGTCTGCCGCTGCTTGTTGTTCTCCACTGAACAAAGCTGTGCTGCCTGTTTACTCCTGTTACCAATTTTAAACTTCATTTGGCCCACTTTATTACTTGGGCCTACTAACCGTGTCTGCCACTCATTACAGTTTTTCGCCACTGAACAAAGCTATGCTGCCTGCTTAGTCCTGTTACCAATTTTGAACTGCATTTAGCCTACTTTATTCTTTGGGACTATATCTGTGTTTCCTCCTCCTCCTGCCCATTGGCCAGCCACAGCTACATGAGTCTGCTGGTACATTGACCCAGACCACTACATTCCCCTTGCACTCTACACAGCCAGAATCTGACCCTGCTGAAAGTCAGGTTCCCCTTCCCGCATACTATACCACCTTACACGGGGACAAAGGAAGGTGCAGATCAAAGTGCAGATTCCTTCATCAGGTGGGGGGCATACTCGTTGGCGACGTCACTGGCACAGGGCCCCTCATAGTACGCAAAAGTGTCTCTGCCGGTGGGAGGCGCCCCCGCCGTCAAACACACTGCCGTACTTTGAGGGGCCCTGTGCCAGTGCCAATGCGAACGAGTGGGCCCCCCCTGCTTGCTCGGGATCACAGCACTTGCAAGGTTTCAATACTTACCTCTCCCTGCTCCACCGACGTGACGTTTCATGGGCCCACTAAAATCTTGAGCCAGCCCTACCCCCCACAACTTTAGCCAAATGACCCCCTGTTTTCAATGCCTAACTATTATTATAAAGTAAATTAAGATTGACAAGCTTAAGAAATAAGAATTGATGTTTTTGGCATAAAAATGGGCACTGTAGGTGTTTTCCTGTCCTCCACTCACTGCCGACTTTGATTCCACATTGACTTGCATTGGGTTTCGCGTTTCGTTCGATCCACGACTTTTCGCATTAATTGGCCGATTTCACCCGACCCGACTTTTGAGAAAGTCAGGTTTCGCGAAACCCGACTCGATCCTAAAAAAGTTATTTAAATTATTATTTCTTCATTGGTAAAATTGCAAACAGCAGAAGCTATGTACATTTGCTGCTTACTTCATTTGCATAGCGGGTGAATAATTTTGTATACTTATACACACATATATTACAGTCCAGATGTGTATTCTTAAAGAGCACATAAAGTTTGACCTTGTACTTAAAGGGAATCTGTCAGCAGGTTGTGCTATGCAATATGAGCACAGCATGAGGTGGGGTTTAAAATACTAAATTTAGAAATGTACTGTTGTTTACTTATGAAAGTTTTATCAATAGGACATTATCAAAGCTGTGACTAGCTGGCTGGTGAGCAGTTATCTGACCACACCCTTTTATTTGATAAGCATCTCACTGCCAATGGAATAAGTACATAGAGAGTATAATGTGGGTGGGATCAGCTTTCTCAGCTCTGCTACATGCTGTATCTACCAAGAAGAGGAAAAAAACAAAACCGTGGTGACAAGAGCGCTGCCAAGGACAGGAACATCTAGAGGTATAGATGAAAGTCTTTAATTAATGCAATGCATTTCATAGTTGGTAGGACTCCTTCATCATGCATTGCATGAATAAATGACTGCTATCTATTCTTCTGGATGTTCCCATCTTTTGTAGCGCTCCTGTCACCACGGTTTTGTTTTTTTCTTCTTGGTATAATGTTTCCTATCTGTGACATCAGGGATCTGTGGAGATACCAGCAGCCTTATGGAGTTTAATCCATACACGCAAATAGTGTTTTGCCTTGCACCACTGCTTCAGGTGAGTTTGCTGTAATCACCTATCTTTCCAACACTGCTGGGGAAACTTCACTTAGGAGCGCTTTCCTTTCATTTCTTTTACATGCTATATCTAAGAACTCTGTGTCTGACCACTGCACCCAGTAAACCAAGTGATACATCATTGGGTTCAGGGTCTATTTTCCTATATCATGCTGCTCTCAGGTGAGGTTGTAAAAAATTGGTGACTGTGATGCTAGTCACTTCTCACGGCCAAGCCGTGAGTCAGAGTGGTCAAGTAGTAGTCTGAGCTCAGAAGCCAGGAGGGGACATCATAAACAGAAGGAAGAGACAAAAGAGTAGTCAGGTAACGTTCCAAGGTCAGAGTACCGGGAGGATAACCGATCAGAGCTGAAGGGGTTAAACAGGTGGATGGTCAGAACGAAGTCCAAGGTCAGGCAACAGATCAAGCAAACAGAACTCAAGGCACAGGAGAGCACAGAGCACAAACCTCACAAGATGAATGTACGTCTGGCAGTGTTCTGGGAAACTCAGCTCAGTTAAGAAGCATGACCATTAACTGGAATAGTAAACACATGAGATGGCCAAAGCCTCACAGTCTCAGATTGGATAGTCGAGCTGTCAATCAAAACACTGACAGCTCAGCACACCCCTGTACCAGATTGGATGGCCAAGCTGTCAGTAACTGCATCCCAGACACGCTGAGGGGTGGAACCGTGACAGGTGACCAATTTCATTTAAATGGCTCTTGTAAGGAAGACGATTATTTGGTCACGTACCCTTATTTTTGCGTTGTTGTCTGTCTAGAGGGACAAATTCACCTTAATCACTGCTCCCAGTAAACATGTTGATCACAGCATGTTACAGAGTTTTGTGAAGCAGATAGATGGAGGAGCATAAAAAAACATTTTTATCTGTTTTTCAAGGAGCTTGACTTGAGACCTACCTCTGATAGGTGATCCCTGGGGTTGCTATGGGCTAGACTCAACCTGAACGAAGGAGTGTTGGTCAGTAGAATCCAATGAAATTATTAATATAATCCAAGATGTGAAGACAAGACAGACTAGAAATAGGCAAACCTAATTTAACACCATAGTCAAGAAGAAAGTAAGCAAACTTCAGAAATGAATACCATTAACAGGATCTTGAAAGATAATTCTCAGGTAGAGAGTGATGGGGTTAGGACTCTTAATGATCCCGGACCAGAAGAATATTGAAAGACCAGTTTAGGGAGAAACAGAGCAGGCCAATCAAGTGGAAGCCATGGGAAAGTGGCAAAGCTTGACCATGCATTATAGACAATTGACTATAGCAACAGCAGTGGCCAGTAAGTATGGCAAAGCTTATGGGATAAAATTGCATAGGTCTTTGTGTAACACAGTGACATTTTGGTAAGTAAAGTGGCAAAGGTACCAGCCCTATAAACAAACACATATTATGTGAATTTTGGATCATTTGAGGTTGGGACTATGCAGAGACCAATATGACCAATAATAGACCCATGATTAAAAAAATGCCAATTTTTCGTAGCATATGGAAACATACGGAGTCAGACTTTCTAAAATATAATTTTACTTGTTTTTATAACTTTGAAGCCAAAACCAAGGCTTCATTGTACTGCTATAATATTATCCGTCTGCCCAAATAAATTGCAAGTTACGTGACAGTAAGAAACACGAAAATGTTTGATTATGTGAGGTTTATGCACTGTGGCTTCAATACAAAATGTTAATAATTGGTGCCAATGTGAAAACTAAGATAGCATTATATTTGCATTTTATAGAATGCTAAAACAATAATGATAAGATTCCCTTTTCTTTATGGCTATGTCACATTGACTGCACATTAGAGGATGTATATACAGTATGTAGAGCCTCTATACAGTGGAGAAAATAAGTAATTGATACACTGCCAATTTAGCAAGTTTTCACATCTGCAAAGAATAGACAGGTCTTTTATCTCTCAACTGTGAGAGACAGAATCTAAAAAAGTCCAGATAATCACATTGTATGATTTTTAAATAATTAAATTGTATTTTATTGCATAAAATAAGTTTCTGATCCACTACCAACCAGCAAGAATTCGGGCTCTCACAGACTTTTTAGTTTTTTCTTTAACAAAGCCCTCCTACTCTGCGCTCATTACCTGTATTAATTACACTTGTTTGAACTCGTTACTAGACATGGGCGAACCCGAACAGTAAAGCTCAGGGTCCATATCGAACACCTACTGTTCGGGAATGCACCCGAACACGGATTTCACCAGGAAATCAGTTTTACTGTTTGGATTCGGCACCTCGAGTACCGGTGGCTCTGATTGGCGATAAGATTAATACCTAGTTCCAAGCTGTCATCTGAGATGTGACCAAAGGTAAAAAGTTTACCTCCGGTCACTGATGTCGGCTAATTGGACTACTACTCCCATCAGAGTACGCCTGCTTACCGCTAATAACAGCAAGAGCAGGCGGTCGGTAATGTACTCATCAGCCAGCGCCTGTGCACTAAATAAATACATTTAAAAAAACAATTCTGGCGCTCTTCCCACTATCAGGTGGTGGCAAGTGGTGCTAATATTTGTGGGGTTGATGTCACCTTTGTTTTGTCCGGTGACATCAAGCCCATGGGTTAGTAAAAGAGAGGCATCTATAAGACACCTACCAATTGCTAATCCTATAGTTATATTTTAAATAAACACACAGTCAGAATAAAGTTCTTTATTTGAAATTAAAAAACACACTTTTACTTATTTATTTCAAAATACGAAACACAGGTGTACTCACCTAACGCCCATTCCATTGAAACCATGGTCTATTGTAATCAAACAAAAATAAAAAACAACTCTATATATACCTCACCTGTCCATCGTTCTGTCCTATGCCATAATCCATATCTGGGATAAATAGTTTTCAACCTGGACTGTGTCAAGATGCGAACATCCAGGTTGAAAACCACTGAAGAATGAGCTGCTGGGACCTCATCCTCAGTGACTCATGGTGATGTCATCGGCCACTTCCAGCCAGGCCCATGAACTGCGGTGACCTCAGTAAGATTACCGTGAGAAAAAGTCTCATGGTGCAGTGCTGAGCTCTGTGAGTCACTGCAGTTCAGGGGCCCGGCAGAGACCGCAGCCTCAGTGACCGGCGGTAACCTCGATTACATCACTGCTAGTCACTGAAGATGAGCTTGCAGCAGCTCATTCTTCAGTGGTTTTCAGCCTGGACAGTCATATCTTGGCACCACCCAGGTTGAAAACTATTTATCCCAGACATGGATTATGGCTTGGGGCACAAAGACGGACAGGTGAGGGATATGATTGTTTTTTATTTTTGCTTTTTTTTTTTACAGGAGACCATGGCTTTATTTCAAAAAATGGGGGGAAACCACACCATTTTTTATATTATTTATTTAAATAACTAAAACAAAAGGCATTGGGACCTCTCTATTCACGATAACCAGCTATGATAAAGCTGACAGCTCAGGGTTACAGCCCTTAGCTGTCAGTTTTGCATGGCAAGTTATCAAAAATACAAGGGAACCCACACTGCTTTTTAAAAATGTATTTATTTAGAGTGCAAGTGCCGGTTAATGAATACTCTCATCAGCCACCGCCTGATCTAGCTGTTATTAGCAGCAGCAGGTGTAGGCTGATGGGAGTCAAAGTCCCATCAGCCAACCCAGTGACCAGAGGTACACTTTTACCTAGAGTCACAGCTGCGGGCTCTTTGACCTGCGGTAATGATTTCACCATTGATCTAAGGCAGTGTTTTCCGCTCTGTCATGCACATGACAGCGTAAAAAACACTGGATGTTCGGGCCCCTCATTCAAGTGAACTTTTTTAACTGTTCAGCCGAACCCAGTAGAACTGAACAAACCGGAGTTTGCCCATCACTACTCATTACCTGCATAATAAACACCGATCCACTTACTCAATCAATTACACTTCAATCTCTGCACCATGGACAAGACCAAAGAGCTGTTTAAGGCTACGTTCAGATTAGCGTTTCCCGACGCTGCGTCGGGCGACGCAGCGGCGACGCACGCGTCATGCGCCCCTATGTTTAACATGGGGGACGCATGCGTTTTTCTTGTTGCGTTTTCCGACACGTGCGTCGTTTTTGACGCTAGCGTCGGACGCAAGAAAATGCAACAAGTTGCATTTTTCTTGCGTCCGATTTTCGTCAAAAAACGACGCACGCGTCGCAAAACGCAGCGTTTTTGCGTGCGTTTGCACACGTTTTTTCGTGCGTCGTGCGTTGCGTCGCCGACGCAGCGGCGCGCAACGCTAATCTGAACGTAGCCTAAGGACACCAAGGACAAAATTGTAGACGTGCACAAGGCTTGGATGGGATACAGGACAATAGGCAAGCAGCTTTGTGAGAAGGAACCAATTGCTGGCACAATTATTAGAAAATGGAAGAAACACAAGGTGACTGTCAACATTCCTCTGTCTCGGGCTCCATGCAAGATCTTGTCTTGTGGGGTAAGGATGATTCTGAGAAACCTCAGGAATGAGCCCAATACTACACAGGAGAACCTGGTCAATGACCTAAAGAGACCTGGGACTGCAGTCTCAAACATTGACATTAGTAGCACACTGCGCCGTCATAGACCAAAATCCTGAAGGGCACACAAGGTTCCACTGCTGACACCAGCTGTCCAAGCTTGTGTGAAGTTTGTCAATAACCATCTGGATGATCCAGAGAAGGCATGGGAGAAAGTCATGTGGTCAGATAATAGAACTTTTTGTTATTAATTCCATCCGCTGTGTTTGGAGGAAGAAGAAGGATGAGTACAACCCCAAGTGTAAGGGGAAGAAACCAACTAGGCATGTCTCCTCTGTAACGGGTCTGGAACCGTCGGGGTTGTCACCTAAATTACAGGGGGAAAGCTTAAAGTGCGGGACCACTCCCTGTACTCGAGAGAAGGGGGCGTGGTCAAGCTCAGAGGACATTCGCACGCTAGGATTCAAACAGTTTGGGTGGGAACATCGAGTGCGCAAGATGCCTTTGAGGTAAAATCAGCTGTGAGGTGAATGGGCAGAGTAGAGCAGAACCTGGGATGGCAAAATGCCTTGATGGGAGACTATCAACTGGGTACCACTAAGACACCGCTGACATCACTGCCCTCGCTGAGACCACTGCCACAGCCGCCCCCACAGACAGCACTGAACATGAGAGACAAGGTCTGTGATTGGGACTTAGGCACACATCGATACAGCACAGCGAACCGGGCTGTCCGTTGTAAACTGTGTTTGGGCAGGACTGCAGGTCTCCGTAGTGTTGGGACACTCATGGCTGAGGATAAGGACGTTTCCCTCTTCATTGCCTCATCTGCTGAACCCAAGACCCGCGTCAGGATCCTGAGGAGTCGCTGCCATCGTCAGGACCACGACAGGAGACCGCCAACATCAGGAGGTACTACCCCATTTTCCTCAGGACTGTGACAGACTCCTACTGCGATGCAATCTAAGGGGCCACAGTCACAGACAGGAGTTCGACCGTGACTGGCGTCTGAGGGATAAGTTATATTTAATTGAATTGTCTGCTTTACTTTTCCTTGTTCCTTAAATTATCCCCATTAGTCATTTGCTGTATTAGGGAATATTATCCCTCTGTTTTCTCCCTGCGTGGAGTCTCTGCTGTATAATAAACCCTTATCACTCTTGGTCTGTGTACAGTCCGTTACTGCATCCTACGTGCCTGCAGTCTCCTCACACAAGAACCAACCATGAAACATGGTGGGGAAAACAACATACTTTGGGGGTGCTTTTCTGCAAAGGAGACAGGACAACTGCATCGTATTGAAGGAAGGATGAATAGAGTCACGTATTATGAGATTTTGGCCAACAATCTCCTTCCCTCAGTAAAAGCATTGGCGATGGGTCATGGCTGGGTCTTCCAGCATGACAATAAACAAAAAAACGTTGACTGCTAAGCATGAATGAATTGGCCAAATTATGTTTCAAGTGTCTCAGTTTTTTCCTAGTATCCAGAAGCAGTATTGCTATTCATATTTCATATATTTCATATTGACATGCTTCAGCACTACAGAGTTTAACTTTTTTGTTTATTGTATATGGAGATGGCTGCTCCTAGTATGCACCTGTTCACACTAGTTTGGAAGTGCCAGTCAGTCTTTTGTCAATTCGAGCATGACAATGACCTGAAACACGCAGCCATGGCATCTAAGGAGTGACTCAGTAAGAAGCATTTCAAGGTCCTGGAGTGGCCTAGCCAGTCTCCTGACCTGAACCCAATGCAGTAGAAAATCTTTGGAGGGAGTTGAAACTCAATGTTGCCCAGCGATAGCCTCGACACCTGAAAGATCCTGAGAAGATCTGTATGGAGGAGTGGGCCAAAATCCCTGCTGCAGTGTGTGCAAACTTGGTCAAGAACTACAGGAAACGTCTTACCTCTGTAATTGCAAACAAAGATTTCTATACCAAATATTAAGTTCTGTTTGTCTATTGTATCAAACACTTATTTCATGCAATAAAATGCAAATTAATGATTCAAAAATCATACAATGTGGTTTTCTCTTGTTTCTTTTTTAGATTCTGTCTCTCACAGTTAAAGTGCACCTACGATCAAAATTACATATCTCTACATTCATTGTAGGCGGGAAAACTTGCAAAATCGGCAGTATATCAAATGCTTATTTTCCAACCTGTATATACATCCTCTAATGTGCAGTCAATGTGACATAGCCATGAAGAAAAGGGAATCTTGTCATTATCATTTTAGCATTCTATAAAATGCAAATAAAATTCCATCATAGTTTTCATATTGGCACCAATGATTAACATTTTGTATCAAAGCCACAGTGTATAAACCTCACATAATCAAACATTTTTTTGCTTCTTACTGTCACGTAACTTGCAATTTATTTCCGCAGACGGATAATATTATAGCAGTACAATGAAGCCTTGGTTTTGGCTTCAAAGTTATAAAAACAAGTAAAATTATATTTTATACAGTCTGACTCCGTATGTCTCCATGTGCTCCAAAAATATTGGCATCTTTTTTAATTACATCTCTATTTCCCTTTTGGATTATATTGTAATAGTTCCTTCGTCATCTCTAAATACCGGAGTTGAATATACATGGAAAAGGAATAAGGAAAAAAGAACAAAGACAGAAATGAGGGAGAGAATGGAAGGATTTAGAGGAGATAAATATGCCTTTGATGAATAGGGAAAAAAAGGCTTTATCTAAAGCAAGCATATTGTACTGCTTCGTCCACATAAACAAAGAAAGCCTTATGCACCTCATTCCTCTGGCAGACCCACAAACTGCACAGCGAATGAGGGCTCAGGAAGATGTCTGTGTATAGGGAAATAAAGAACAATTCATAAGGGACTTGAAGGGTGAGGAGCTGCCCTTAAAACTGTATCAACTCATGGCCAAAAGGTATTCACATTCCATTTTAGCTTGCTGAGGCGCTCACATTTGTTTAGTTTTCAGAATTAACTATTAAACAACTACTTTTAATCAGAGAAATGTGCTTCTTTCTCCTCCAGGACTGATCATTCGTTCTGAAAATTCTCAGTTCATGCTTAAAATTTGTCTTCGTTCAATAGAGATTTCCATTATTGAGATAACAGTTAGTGCTCATAAAATTCTATGGCGAGAAGAGGAAGGAGCTAGAGGCAGACACAAACAGTCCGAGGCAAGTTTTCCTGAAATCACAATTACACTTTAAGGACTTATTTAGATGTCTACAATTTTTCTCAGATGTAAAAACGCGGAACATTGTTCATCAGTGTGTGGTCGTTTTTTACAATGAGTTTTAGCAGTGGATTTTTTTCATATTAAAAAATAAATAAAGCTGGAGTAAAATAAGGAAGTTTCATTTACTGACAGCAGAGAACTAGAAAATTGTAATTAATGAATTGACATTACATTTATAGACCTGTTCCAGAAATGATGACATCCAACCTGATTGGCCAGTAACAGCAGTGGTCAGTTGACTGACGTAAATATTTGCAGTAATTACTTCTGGAAGTGACCACCATATACCAGTGGTACCACTAGAGCAGTGATGCTTGAACAGTTGGGGACTTAAAGGGTAAGTGGTTGTTATTGATTTATTTTAGAATTTTGCTTACTTTAGTAAACCTGGAAAATTCCTTGAAGTTTTAATTGAGGATTGACAGATACATAGATAAACATACATTTCCCTGGAATCTTTCAAACCCAGATTAATGCATCATTGCACCATTTAGTAAAGAGTCATTAATCCCAGGCCCTATCCATATGATTGTTGCTACATGTGCTGTAATTACCAGGGAGGGCCATTGGGTTATGTTACGATCACAGATCAGACATATCTGCTCCCATGGGAACCCTAATATTATCTGTACTGCAGTATTAGTTAGTAATCTATTTCATTTAGATGAGAACATAATTGAGCATTCATAGTGACGCTTATTCCATATGATCGGCCCATCTAAACAGTCCAGCAATTGCCCCATGAACGAGCAAAGTGCTCATTTGTCAGGATTTTTATACAAATCATAGATGACAGCAGCACATTGTCCTGTGTAAAGAGGTGCTGCACCTCCATTAATTTCACATTCTATGGATAGGATTATCATATTAGTGAATGGTCTCTGTGAGTAGAAAAGTGATCATATAAAGCCAGTAGGCCCATCCAAAGGAGCCATTAGATTTCTTTTCTGGTAGATGTATGAAAGTCTTATTTTGACAATGCATGGCATTTTGATAACGAGGCACTCTACCGTATGTTTATTTGTACACTATATGGCAGTGTGTGATTAGTATGGGGGAAAAAAACACCAAAACACAGGCAAAGGTGTTTACTTGTCCAGGCCTCTAAACAAATGTACTATCAGGGTGCTGCGGACCCAAGTAAAGATGGCAACTACACAGGTGCAGTAATACTGATGAGGCAGCCAGCCTACAATCAGGGATTGGCCGCTTGGCAAACCAGTGCAAACAAAAAATAATCTGTATGTGCCGATGTTCACACAGAAAATGCAGAGCATCTGGCTCACAGCCTATTAATGATGCCCTATGGCGGGCTGACCAGTGCTAACTATAATGCATCCCGTGTGAACAGAGGCCACAGTTTACAGAGCCATCTGGGCCCAGCTGCACCCTGAAAAATAAATAAACTACACAAAAACACATCTATAATATAACGCTGGGAGCGTCACTCTGTCCGAAGCCTTTATAGACTGCGCAGGCACAAGCGCCGGCACAGTCTGGGCCTCACAGAGTGACGCTCCCGGGAGATCGCGGTGTGCGTTCACACTGAACGCACACCGCGATCTCCAACAGAGAAGCAGGGACCGCCAGGAGGGTGAGTATCGGCCATATTCACCTGTCCCCGTTCCACCGCTGAGCGCCGCCATCTTCCCGGTCTTCGGCCTGTGACCTTCAGTTTAGAGGGCGCGATGACGCGCTTAATGCGCGCAGGCGCCGCCCTCTGACTGAACAGTCACGGCCAGGAGACCGGGAAGATGGCGGCGCCCAGCGCTGGAACGCAGGACAGGTGAATATAGTAAGTGCTGGGGGGCCTGAGCTGGCGGCGATACCGGCACCTGACCCCCACAGCGCGCCGGTGTCCCCGCCTGCTCAGGCCCCCCAGCACTCGGCGCCGAGCGGGTCACAGGCAGTATGGGGACGCAGGATGAAGCAGCACATAAGGATGGGGACTCAGGATGCAGCAGCACATAAGGATGGGGACGCAGGATGGAGCAGCACATAAGGATGAGGACGCAGGATGGAGCAGCACATAAGGATGGGGACGCAGGATGGAGCAGCACATAAGGATGGGGACGTAGGATGGAGCAGCACATAAGGATGGGGACGCAGGATGGAGCAGCACATAAGGATGGGGACGCAGGATGGAGCAGCACATAAGGATGGGGACGCAGGATGGAGCAGCACATAAGGATGGGGACGCAGGATGGAGCAGCACATAAGGATGGGGACGCAGGATGGAGCAGCGCATAAGGATGGGGACGCAGGATGGGAGCAGCACATAACAGGATGGGGACGCAGGATGGAGCAGCACATAAGGATGGGGACGCAGGATGGGAGCAGCACATAACAGGATGGAGACGTAGGATGGAGCAGCACATGAAAGGATGGGGACGCAGGATGGAGCAGCACATAAGGATGGGGACACAGGATGGAGCAGCACATAAGGATGGGGACGCAGGATGGGAGCAGCACATAACAGGATGGGGACGCAGGATGGAGCAGCACATGACAGGATGGGGACGCAGGATGGAGCAGCACATGACAGGATGGGAACGCAGGATGGAGCAGCACATGACAGGATGGGGACGCAGGATGGGAGCAGCGCATGACAGGATGGGGACGCAGGATGGGAGCAGCACATGACAGGATGGGGATGCAGGATGGAGCAGCACATGACAGGATGGGGACGCAGGATGGAGCAGCACTTGACAGGATGGGGGCGCAGGATGGAGCAGCACATGACAGGATGGGGACGCAGGATGGGAGCAGCACATGACAGGATGTGGACGCAGGATGGAGCAGCACATGACAGGATGGGGACGCAGGATGGGAGCAGCGCATCACAGGATGGGAGCAGCGCATGACAGGATGGGGACGCAGGATGGGAGCAGCGCATGACAGGATGGGGACGCAGGATGGGAGCAGCACATGACAGGATGGGGACGCAGGATGGAGCAGCACATGACAGGATGGGGACGCAGGATGGAGCAGCACATGACAGGATGGGGGCGCAGGATGGAGCAGCACATGACAGGATGGGGACGCAGGATGGGAGCAGCACATGACAGGATGGGGACGCAGTATGGAGCAGCACATGACAGGATGGGGACGCAGGTTGGGAGCAGCGCATCACAGGATGGGAGCAGCGCATCACAGGATGGGGACGCAGGATGGGAGCAGCGCATGACAGGATGGGGACGCAGGATGGAGCAGCGCATGACAGGATGGGGACGCAGGATGGGAGCAGCACATGACAGAATGGAGGCGCAGGATGGAGCAGCACATGACAGGATGGGGATGCAGGATGGAGCAGCGCATGACAGGATGGGGACGCAGGATGGGAGCAGCACATGACAGGATGGGGACGCAGGATGGAGCAGCGCATGACAGGATGGGGACGCAAGATGGGAGCAGCACATGACAGGATGGGGACGCAGGATGGAGCAGCACATGACAGGATGGGGATGCAGGATGGAGCAGCACATGACAGGATGGGGACGCAGGATGGAGCAGCGCATGACAGGATGGGGACGCAGGATGGAGCAGCACATGACAGGATGGGGACGCAGGATGGAGCAGCACATGACAGGATGGGGACGCAGGATGGGAGCAGCGCATCACAGGATGGGAGCAGCGCATCACAGGATGGGGACGCAGGATGGGAGCAGCGCATGACAGGATGGGGACGCAGGATGGAGCAGCACATGACAGGATGGGGACGCAGGATGGAGCAGCACATGACAAGATGGGGACGCAGGATGGGAGCAGCACATCACAGGATGGGAGCAGCGCATCACAGGATGGGGACGCAGGATGGGAGCAGCGCATGACAGGATGGGGACGCAGGATGGAGCAGCACATGACAGGATGGGGACACAGGATGGAGCAGCGCATGACAGGATGGGGACGCAGGATGGAGCAGCACATGACAGGATGGGGACGCAGGATGGAGCAGCGCATGACAGGATGGGGACGCAGGATGGGAGCAGCACATGACAGGATGGGGATGCAGGATGGAGCAGCACATGACAGGATGGGGACGCAGGATGGAGCAGCAATTGACAGGATGGGGGCGCAGGATGGAGCAGCACATGACAGGATGGGGACGCAGGATGGGAGCAGCACATTACAGGATGTGGACGCAGGATGGAGCAGCACATGACAGGATGGGGACGCAGGATGGGAGCAGCGCATCACAGGATGGGAGCAGCGAATGACAGGATGGGGACGCAGGATGGGAGCAGCGCATGACAGGATGGGGACGCATGATGGGAGCAGCACATGACAGGATGGGGACGCAGGATGGAGCAGCGCATGACAGGATGGGGACGCAGGATGGAGCAGCACATGACAGGATGGGGGCGCAGGATAGAGCAGCACATGACAGGATGGGGACGCAGGATGGGAGCAGCACATGACAGGATGGGGACGCAGTATGGAGCAGCACATGACAGGATGGGGACGCAGGATGGGAGCAGCACATGACAGGATGGGGATGCAGGATGGAGCAGCACATGACAGGATGGGGACGCAGGATGGAGCAGCAATTGACAGGATGGGGGCGCAGGATGGAGCAGCACATGACAGGATGGGGACGCAGGATGGGAGCAGCACATTACAGGATGTGGACGCAGGATGGAGCAGCACATGACAGGATGGGGACGCAGGATGGGAGCAGCGCATCACAGGATGGGAGCAGCGCATGACAGGATGGGGACGCAGGATGGGAGCAGCGCATCACAGGATGGGAGCAGCGCATCACAGGATGGGGACGCAGGATGGGAGCAGCGCATGACAGGATGGGGACGCAGGATGGAGCAGCGCATGACAGGATGGGGACGCAGGATGGGAGCAGCACATGACAGGATGGGGACGCAGGATGGAGCAGCGCATGACAGGATGGGGACGCAGGACGGAGCAGCACATGACAGGATGGGGACGCAGGATGGAGCAGCACATGACAGGATGGGGACGCAGGATGGGAGCAGCGCATCACAGGATGGGAGCAGCGCATCACAGGATGGGGACGCAGGATGGGAGCAGCGCATCACAGGATGGGGACGCAGGAAGGAGCAGCACATGACAGGATGGGGACGCAGGATGGAGCAGCACATGACAGGATGGGGACGCAGGATGGAGCAGCGCATGACAGGATGGGGACGCAGGATGGAGCAGCACATGACAGGATGGGGACGCAGGATGGAGCAGCGCATGACAGGATGGGGACGCAGGATGGGAGCAGCACATGACAGGATGGGGATGCAGGATGGAGCAGCACATGACAGGATGGGGACGCAGGATGGAGCAGCACATGACAGGATGGGAACGCAGGATGGGAGCAGCGCATCACAGGATGGGAGCAGCACATCACAGGATGGGGGCGCAGGATGGGAGCAGCGCATGACAGGATGGGGACGCAGGAAGGAGCAGCACATGACAGGATGGGGACGCAGGATGGAGCAACACATGACAGGATGGGGACGCAGGATGGAGCAGCGCATGACAGGATGGGGACGCAGGATGGAGCAGCACATGACAGGATGGGGACGCAGGAAGGAGCAGCACATGACAGGATGGGGACGCAGGATGGAGCAGCACATGACAGGATGGGGACACAGGATGGAGCAGCGCATGACAGGATGGGGACGCAGGATGGAGCAGCACATGACAGGATGGGGACGCAGGATGGAG
This sequence comes from Ranitomeya imitator, assembly GCF_032444005.1. Classification (NCBI taxonomy): domain Eukaryota; kingdom Metazoa; phylum Chordata; class Amphibia; order Anura; family Dendrobatidae; genus Ranitomeya; species Ranitomeya imitator. Next base: position 465,365,830 of record NC_091282.1, on the reverse strand, counting down.
CAGCGCATGACAGGATGGGGACGCAGGATGGGAGCAGCACATGACAGGATGGGGATGCAGGATGGAGCAGCACATGACAGGATGGGGACGCAGGATGGAGCAGCAATTGACAGGATGGGGGCGCAGGATGGAGCAGCACATGACAGGATGGGGACGCAGGATGGGAGCAGCACATTACAGGATGTGGACGCAGGATGGAGCAGCACATGACAGGATGGGGACGCAGGATGGGAGCAGCGCATCACAGGATGGGAGCAGCGCATGACAGGATGGGGACGCAGGATGGGAGCAGCGCATGACAGGATGGGGACGCAGGATGGGAGCAGCACATGACAGGATGGGGACGCAGGATGGAGCAGCGCATGACAGGATGGGGGCGCAGGATGGAGCAGCACATGACAGGATGGGGACGCAGGATGGGAGCAGCACATGACAGGATGGGGACGCAGTATGGAGCAGCACATGACAGGATGGGGACGCAGGATGGGAGCAGCGCATCACAGGATGGGGACACAGGATGGGAGCAGCGCATGACAGGATGGGGACGCAGGATGGAGCAGCGCATGACAGGATGGGGACGCAGGATGGGAGCAGCACATGACAGAATGGGGACGCAGGATGGAGCAGCGCATGACAGGATGGGGGCGCAGGATGGAGCAGCACATGACAGGATGGGGACGCAGGATGGGAGCAGCACATGACAGGATGGGGACGCAGGATGGGAGCAGCACATGACAGGATGGGGACGCAGGATGGGAGCAGCGCATGACAGGATGGGGACGCAGGATGGAGCAGCGCATGACAGGATGGGGACGCAGGATGGGAGCAGCACATGACAGAATGGAGGCGCAGGATGGAGCAGCACATGACAGGATGGGGACGCAGGATGGAGCAGCGCATGACAGGATGGGGACGCAGGATGGGAGCAGCACATGACAGGATGGGGACGCAGGATGGAGCAGCGCATGACAGGATGGGGACGCAGGATGGGAGCAGCACATGACAGGATGGGGACGCAGGATGGAGCAGCACATGACAGAATGGGGACGCAGGATGGAGCAGCACATGACAGAATGGGGACGCAGGATGGAGCAGCGCATGACAGGATGGGGACGCAGGATGGAGCAGCACATGGCAGGATGGGGACGCAGGATGGAGCAGCACATGACAGGATGGGGACGCAGGATGGGAGCAGCGCATCACAGGATGGGAGCAGCGCATCACAGGATGGGGACGCAGGATGGAGCAGCACATGACAGGATGGGGACGCAGGATGGGAGCAGCACATGACAGGATGGGGACGCAGGATGGGAGCAGCACATGACAGGATGGGGACGCAGGATGGGAGCAGCGCATGACAGGATGGGGACGCAGGATGGAGCAGCGCATGACAGGATGGGGACGCAGGATGGGAGCAGCACATGACAGAATGGAGGCGCAGGATGGAGCAGCACATGACAGGATGGGGACGCAGGATGGAGCAGCGCATGACAGGATGGGGACGCAGGATGGGAGCAGCACATGACAGGATGGGGACGCAGGATGGAGCAGCGCATGACAGGATGGGGACGCAGGATGGGAGCAGCACATGACAGGATGGGGACGCAGAATGGAGCAGCACATGACAGAATGGGGACGCAGGATGGAGCAGCACATGACAGAATGGGGACGCAGGATGGAGCAGCGCATGACAGGATGGGGACGCAGGATGGAGCAGCACATGGCAGGATGGGGACGCAGGATGGAGCAGCACATGACAGGATGGGGACGCAGGATGGGAGCAGCGCATCACAGGATGGGAGCAGCGCATCACAGGATGGGGACGCAGGATGGGAGCAGCGCATGACAGGATGGGGACGCAGGAAGGAGCAGCACATGACAGGATGGGGACGCAGGATGGAGCAGCACATGACAGGATTGGGACGCAGGATGGAGCAGCGCATGACAGGATGGGGACGCAGGATGGAGCAGCACATGACATGATGGGGACGCAGGATGGAGCAGCACATGACAGGATGGGGACGCAGGATGGGAGCAGCGCATCACAGGATGGGAGCAGCGCATCACAGGATGGGGACGCAGGATGGAGCAGCACATGACAGGATGGGGGCGCAGGATGGAGCAGCACATGACAGGATGGGGACGCAGGATGGGAGCAGCACATGACAGGATGGGGACGCATTATGGAGCAGCACATGACAGGATGGGGACGCAGGATGGGAGCAGCGCATCACAGGATGGGGACACAGGATGGGAGCAGCGCATGACAGGATGGGGACGCAGGATGGAGCAGCGCATGACAGGATGGGGACGCAGGATGGGAGCAGCACATGACAGAATGGGGACGCAGGATGGAGCAGCGCATGACAGGATGGGGGCGCAGGATGGAGCAGCACATGACAGGATGGGGACGCAGGATGGGAGCAGCACATGACAGGATGGGGACGCAGGATGGGAGCAGCACATGACAGGATGGGGACGCAGGATGGGAGCAGCGCATGACAGGATGGGGACGCAGGATGGAGCAGCGCATGACAGGATGGGGACGCAGGATGGGAGCAGCACATGACAGAATGGAGGCGCAGGATGGAGCAGCACATGACAGGATGGGGACGCAGGATGGAGCAGCGCATGACAGGATGGGGACGCAGGATGGGAGCAGCACATGACAGGATGGGGACGCAGGATGGAGCAGCGCATGACAGGATGGGGATGCAGGATGGGAGCAGCACATGACAGGATGGGGACGCAGGATGGAGCAGCACATGACAGAATGGGGACGCAGGATGGAGCAGCACATGACAGAATGGGGACGCAGGATGGAGCAGCGCATGACAGGATGGGGACGCAGGATGGAGCAGCACATGGCAGGATGGGGACGCAGGATGGAGCAGCACATGACAGGATGGGGACGCAGGATGGGAGCAGCGCATCACAGGATGGGAGCAGCGCATCACAGGATGGGGACGCAGGATGGAGCAGCACATGACAGGATGGGGACGCAGGATGGGAGCAGCACATGACAGGATGGGGACGCAGGATGGGAGCAGCACATGACAGGATGGGGACGCAGGATGGGAGCAGCGCATGACAGGATGGGGACGCAGGATGGAGCAGCGCATGACAGGATGGGGACGCAGGATGGGAGCAGCACATGACAGAATGGAGGCGCAGGATGGAGCAGCACATGACAGGATGGGGACGCAGGATGGAGCAGCGCATGACAGGATGGGGACGCAGGATGGGAGCAGCACATGACAGGATGGGGACGCAGGATGGAGCAGCGCATGACAGGATGGGGACGCAGGATGGGAGCAGCACATGACAGGATGGGGACGCAGAATGGAGCAGCACATGACAGAATGGGGACGCAGGATGGAGCAGCACATGACAGAATGGGGACGCAGGATGGAGCAGCGCATGACAGGATGGGGACGCAGGATGGAGCAGCACATGGCAGGATGGGGACGCAGGATGGAGCAGCACATGACAGGATGGGGACGCAGGATGGGAGCAGCGCATCACAGGATGGGAGCAGCGCATCACAGGATGGGGACGCAGGATGGGAGCAGCGCATGACAGGATGGGGACGCAGGAAGGAGCAGCACATGACAGGATGGGGACGCAGGATGGAGCAGCACATGACAGGATTGGGACGCAGGATGGAGCAGCGCATGACAGGATGGGGACGCAGGATGGAGCAGCACATGACAGGATGGGGACGCAGGATGGAGCAGCACATGACAGGATGGGGACGCAGGATGGGAGCAGCGCATCACAGGATGGGAGCAGCGCATCACAGGATGGGGACGCAGGATGGAGCAGCACATGACAGGATGGGGGCGCAGGATGGAGCAGCACATGACAGGATGGGGACGCAGGATGGGAGCAGCACATGACAGGATGGGGACGCAGTATGGAGCAGCACATGACAGGAAGGGGACGCAGGATGGGAGCAGCGCATCACAGGATGGGGACGCAGGATGGGAGCAGCGCATGACAGGATGGGGACGCAGGATGGAGCAGCGCATGACAGGATGGGGACGCAGGATGGGAGCAGCACATGACAGAATGGAGGCGCAGGATGGAGCAGCACATGACAGGATGGGGACGCAGGATGGAGCAGCGCATGACAGGATGGGGACGCAGGATGGGAGCAGCACATGACAGGATGGGGACGCAGGATGGAGCAGCGCATGACAGGATGGGGACGCAGGATGGGAGCAGCACATGACAGGATGGGGACGCAGGATGGAGCAGCACATGACAGAATGGGGACGCAGGATGGAGCAGCACATGACAGAATGGGGACGCAGGATGGAGCAGCGCATGACAGGATGGGGACGCAGGATGGAGCAGCACATGGCAGGATGGGGACGCAGGATGGAGCAGCACATGACAGGATGGGGACGCAGGATGGGAGCAGCGCATCACAGGATGGGAGCAGCGCATCACAGGATGGGGACGCAGGATGGGAGCAGCGCATGACAGGATGGGGACGCAGGAAGGAGCAGCACATGACAGGATGGGGACGCAGGATGGAGCAGCACATGACAGGATGGGGACGCAGGATGGAGCAGCGCATGACAGGATGGGGACGCAGGATGGAGCAGCACATGACAGGATGGGGACGCAGGATGGAGCAGCACATGACAGGATGGGGACGCAGGATGGGAGCAGCGCATCCTAGGATGGGAGCAGCGCATCACAGGATGGGGACGCAGGATGGGAGCAGTGCATGACAGGATGGGGACGCAGGAAGGAGCAGCACATGACAGGATGGGGATGCAGGATGGAGCAGCACATGACAGGATGGGGATGCAGGATGGGAGCAGCGCATCACAGGATGGGAGCAGCGCACCACAGGATGGGGACGCAGGATGGGAGCAGCGCATGACAGGATGGGGACGCAGGATGGAGCAGCACATCACAGGATGGGGACGCAGGATGGAGCAGGGCATGACAGGATGGGGACGCAGGATGGAGCAGCACATGACAGGATTGGGACGCAGGATGGAGCAGCACATACCAGGATGGAGACCATATACCAATATAAATGCTCGCCACCCGGGCGTAGAACGGGTTCAATAGCTAGTAACAATATATGTGTATGTAAGGTATTAGTTGATATTATGGCCACAATACGTAAGCTGGCAACCCACGTCAAGGGTCCTCACAATTGCCAGTCCTACTCTAACAACAAAAACAGTGCGTGTAGCACTTTTTCTTCTTACAGCTCCATGACTGACAGCCTGTCCTGCGCACACACTGCATAGCTGGATGTCAGTCTGGATGCTGGGGAGTGATTACAGTCACACTCTCCGTGTAGTGAGCCGTGATTGTTACATGACCCTGCACTGCCCCAATGACTGCAAGCGGCTAAATAATAAAACTTCATTTTCTCCCTGTAGCTGCTCTTCCAGCTCGATAGAGGAACACGTTTAAGATAAATACTGTTTTACTTTTTATTTAGTTATTTTTTTTAGCTGACAGGTTCCCTTAAAATGTAGCAATTTTGCCCCAAATTCGACTTATCTATTCGCTTAAAGGGAACCTGTCACCAGAAATAATGCTGTTAACCTGCCGATATGGGGTTAATCTGCAGGTTAACAGCGCTATTATGCTGTCTGGTGCCTGCACGCAGCCGAATTCAGAGAGGAGAAAATTATCTGTATTCTCCATACCAGCATTCAGTATTCAGTCATAGAGGTGGTGGCAGTGCCGTTTCATTCATGCTCTGAGTATAGACAGCGACGGCTGTGACCACGCCCCAGCCCTGACTGATACTGGCTCCACATTGCGGCTGGCTGTCAGTTACAGTGACCGCTCGGTATACTGAGAGTGGTGACTGAACCAGCACCTCCCCCGACTCTGACTATTTCACCTCGCTACATTCGGCTGCGTGCAGGCGCCGGGTAGCATCATAATTCTGTTAACCTGCAGATTAACTACATATCTGCACGTTAACAGCATTATTTCTGACAGGTTCCCTTTAAATGTGTACTATGTAATGTTATATTTATCTTTATCTTTCCACAGTGAATGCAGGGGATTCAGAACCTGGACCCATTGCAATCAGGTGATCATCAGGATGGCTTCACTTTGCTCTTTTATTTGGTTATTATTGAATACATAATAAAGTTACTCTGAAAATGATAACGCATCACTCACCTTTGATTAATCTGGATTTTTAGCTCATTGGTCCAATATTCATATCCGGTTTACAATCACATAAATCAGGTAAAATGAATTTATTTTAATCTACCATGTTTCAAAAATGCAACACATTTAAATTTGCCCTATATGTGGATGGAGTTACTTTCACTTTCTGCCTCATCTCACAATATCCTGATTTTTATTAATATGGTCATTATATTTCCACTTTCCACACAGACTTTCCTCTGCTCCTAGCATTCACATGGTATGTTCATGCACCCAGCTCTCCAGCCTGCTCTCCTGCCTTGTCTGTCTATGAAGTGCACATAGTACATCACCCAACTTTGTACACAGACTTTCCTCTGCTCCTAGCATTCACATGGTATGCCTTTCAGCTAACCCCATCTCTACCCTAGTGTTATTTATGACCTTGTTTACTCAATGCTTGATTGTATGCATCTGGTCCACTCTTAATTCTCTGACCAAGATGAGCAGAGACCACTCCTCTCTGCTTCACACCTGAATGCACTTAGCTGTACATACAGTGGGGCAAAAAAGTATTTAGTCAGTCAGCAATAGTGCAAGTTCCACCACTTAAAAAGATGAGAGGCGTCTGTAATTTACATCATAGGTAGACCTCAACTATGGGAGACAAACTGAGAAAAAAAAATCCAGAAAATCACATTGTCTGTTTTTTTAACATTTTATTTGCATATTATGGTGGAAAATAAGTATTTGGTCAGAAACAAAATTTCATCTCAATACTTTGTAATATATCCTTTGTTGGCAATGACAGAGGTCAAACGTTTTCTGTAAGTCTTCACAAGGTTGCCACACACTGTTGTTGGTATGTTGGCCCATTCCTCCATGCAGATCTCCTCTAGAGCAGTGATGTTTTTGGCTTTTCGCTTGGCAACACGGACTTTCAACTCCCTCCAAAGGTTTTCTATAGGGTTGAGATCTGGAGACTGGCTAGGCCACTCCAGGACCTTGAAATGCTTCTTACGAAGCCACTCCTTCGTTGCCCTGGCGGTGTGCTTTGGATCATTGTCATGTTGAAAGACCCAGCCACGTTTCATCTTCAATGCCCTTGCTGATGGAAGGAGGTTTGCACTCAAAATCTCACGATACATGGCCCCATTCATTCTTTCATGTACCCGGATCAGTCGTCCTGGCCCCTTTGCAGAGAAACAGCCCCAAAGCATGATGTTTCCACCACCATGCTTTACAGTAGGTATGGTGTTTGATGGATGCAACTCAGTATTCTTTTTCCTCCAAACACGACAAGTTGTGTTTCTACCAAACAGTTCCAGTTTGGTTTCATCAGACCATAGGACATTCTCCCAAAACTCCTCTGGATCATCCAAATGCTCTCTAGCAAACTTCAGACAGGCCCGGACATGTACTGGCTTAAGCATTGGGACACGTCTGGCACTGCAGGATCTGAGTCCATGGTGGCATAGTGTGTTACTTATGGTAGGCCTTGTTACATTGGTCCCAGCTCTCTGCAGTTCATTCACTAGGTCCCCCCGCGTGGTTCTGGGATTTTTGCTCACCGTTCTTGTGATCATTCTGACCCCACGGGGTGGGATTTTGCGTGGAGCCCCAGATCGAGGGAGATTATCAGTGGTCTTGTATGTCTTCCATTTTCTAATTATTGCTCCCACTGTTGATTTCTTCACTCCAAGCTGGTTGGCTATTGCAGATTCAGTCTTCCCAGCCTGGTGCAGGGCTACAATTTTGTTTCTGGTGTCCTTTGACAGCTCTTTGGGCTTCACCATAGTGGAGTTTGGAGTCAGACTGTTTGAGGGTGTGCACAGGTGTCTTTTTATACTGATAACAAGTTTAAACAGGTGCCATTACTACAGGTAATGAGTGGAGGAAAGAGGAGACTCTTAAAGAAGAAGTTACAGGTCTGTGAGAGCCAGAAATCTTGATTGTTTGTTTCTGACCAAATACTTATTTTCCACCATAATATGCAAATAAATTGTTAAAAAAACAGACAATGTGATTTTCTGGATTTTTATTTCTCAGTTTGTCTCCCATAGTTGAGGTCTTCCTATGATGTAAATTACAGACGCCTCTCATCTTTTTAAGTGGTGGAACTTGCACTATTGCTGACTGACTAAATACTTTTTTGCCCCACTGTATATTGCATAGAATAAGTCTGCATTGACTTCAGTCTGCAGTGTGATTCCTATAAGTGTGTCCTAGAAGTGTGAAGTTTAATTTAGAATTAAAACCAGAATTGAACCAGAAGGGAACTGAAGGTAACTGGCCAGTCACTGTAAACCACGTTTCTGTTTGTTTTCACTTTCACCCCTATAATTCTTCACTTTCTGCAAACTCCCCTAATCCTTTCTCCTAGTAAAGAACTGTTCATCTCTTCTTCAATCCTCCCCATCCATCTCACCTCCTCCTCAGAACTGTTCCTTAACATACAATCCTCTGTCTCCAAGCACAGACAGCCACCTCATGCCCTCTCCTGCTCCCACCTGCTAACACTTTCTCTGCTCCTTCTCACTGCTGGTGATATCTCTCCAAATCCTGGTCCTCCTCACCACATCCCCACAGTCAGTTCTACCTCCCATCCACGTGCTATCGCAAATTTCCGTAACCTCTCTAACCTTATACCCATTCGCCCAGCCCCCACTTCCCCTGTCCCACTAACAGGAGCTCTGTGGAACACTCGCTCTGTCTGCAACAAACTTTCCTACTGTACATACACGATCTTTTTGTTACTACCAAACTTTCCTTCCTCGCCATCACCGAAACCTGGCTCTCCCCTTGTGACACAGCCTCTCCTGCTGCACTTTCATATGGTGGCTTCCACCTTTCTCACACACCCCACCCCAGCAGCAAGCATGGCGGAGGAGTTGGTTTTCTCCTGTCAGATAACTGCTCCTTCCCCCCAATCCCACTGCCACCCTCTGTTACCCTCTGTTCTTTTGAGGTGCACTCTGTGCGCATCTATGGCCCCACCAACCTCCAACTGGCGGTCATTAACCGCCCCCAGGGCCAGCCACCACCTTCTTTGACCACTTCACCAACTGGCTACTTCATTTCCTTTCTCCGGACATCTCCACTATCATCATGGGCGACTTCAACATACCCATTGACACTTCCCTCTCAGCTGTCACTAAACGTCTTTCTCTCACTTCCTCCTTCGGCCTCACTCAATGGTCTTCTGCAGCCTCTCACAAAGATGGTCACACATTGGACCTCATCTTCACCCGCCTCTGCTCCCTATCTAACCTCACAAACTCACCTCTTCCACTTTCTGACCACAATCTACTCACATTCTCTTCCCTCTCCACTCCTTGTCTACAATCCCCACCCCACAAACTTGTACACCCTCGCAGAAATCTTAAATACCTTGATCTACATTCACTCTCTGAATCCCTCCTCCCTCTCACAGACATAAGTTCCCTACACAATGTGGATGACGCTGCCGCTCTATATAACACCACAATAGCTGTAGCTTTGGAATCTTTTGCCCCTCTCACACATACCAAAGCTTGCAAAATCAACAGACAACCCTGGAACACCAGCCTGACCAAAGAACTGAGGCGAGCTTCCAGGGCTGCAGAGTGGAGATGGAAAAGATCCCACTGCAACGAGCACTTTATTGCATTCAAACAGTCCCTCACTATTTTCAAGACCACACTCGCCACAGCAAAACAAACCTACTTCTCATCTCTCATATCCTTCCTGTCTCACAACCCTAAACAGTTACTCAACACTTTCAACGCTCTCCTCCATCCCCCAGCACCTCCTCCCTCCCCACTAATCTCAGCTGAAGACTTTGCCTCATTTTTCAAGCAGAAGATTGAGAACATCAGAGACAGTTTTAGTTGACAACCCCCAGAGCCCTTCCTCCCAACTACTCAGCCCTTCACCTCCAAAACCAACTTCTCCACCATTAGAGAAGATCGACTCTCCACTCTACTCTCAAGCTCGCATCTCACCACCTGTGCACTTGACCCGATAACTTCCCACTTCATCCCAAACCTCGCCACAGTCTTCATCCCAACCCTAACCCATCTCTTCAACCTATCACTAACAACTGGTGTTTTCCCCTCAAGCTTTAAACATGCCTCAATCACACCTATGCTCAAAAAGCCCTCTCTTGACCCATCATCTGTATCTACCTATCGCCCTATATCACCTCTCCCCTATGCCTCAAAACTACTGAAACAACACGTCCATCTTGAACTGTCCTCCCATCTATCTTCCTGCTCCCTTTTCAACCGCTTACAATCAGGCTTCTGGTCACACCACTCCACTGAAACTGCCCTAACTAAGGTCACCAATGACCTATTAACCACCAAGAGCAAGCGACACTACTCTAACCTCCTCCTCCTGGACCTGTCCTCTGCCTTTGACACAGTGGACCATTCCCTATTACTACAGACCCTCTCACCCCTTGGCATCACAGACTTGGCCCTATCCTGGATCTCATCATAACTAACTGACCGAACATTCAGCGTCTCCCATTCACTCACCACCTCCTCACCTCGCCCCCTATCTGTCGGAGTCCCGCAAGGTTCAGTTCTAGGGCCCCTGCTCTTCTCCATTTACACTTTTGACCTGGGACAGCTTATAGAATCTCACGGTTTTCAGTATTATCTCTATGCTGATGATACACAGATCTACATCTCTGGACCAGATAACACCACCCTGCTAACCAGAATCCCTCAATGTCTATCTTCTATTTCATCCTTCTTCTCCGCTAGATTTCTAAAACATAAGATGGACAAAACAGAATTTATTGTCTTTCCCCCATCTCATGCGACCCCCCCAACGAACCTATCCATTACAGTAAACGGCTGCCAACTCTCCCCAGTCCCACAAGTTCGCTGTCTCGAGGTAATCCTCGACACTGATCTCTCCTTCAAACCGCAGATCCAAGCCCTTTCCACTTCCTGCCACCTTCAAATCAAAAATATTTCACGGATCCGTACATTCCTAAACCAAGAATCTGCAAAAACCCTAGTCCATGCCCTCATCATCTCCCGCCTCAACTACTGTAACCTCCTGCCCTGTGGCCTCCCCCTCTAACACTCTCACACCCCTCCAATCTATTCTAAACTCAGCTGCCCAACTAATCCACCTGTCCCCCGCTATTCCCCGGCCTCTCCCCTCTGTCAATCCCTTCACTGGCTCCCCATTACCCAGAGACTCCAGTACAAAAGCCTAACCATGACATACAAAGCCATCCACAATCTCCACCATACATCTGTGACCTCGTCTCCCGGTACTTTCCTGCACGCAACCTCCGATCCTCACAAGATCTCCTTCTCTACTCCCCTCTTATCTCCTCTTCCCACAATCGCATACAAGATTTCTCTCTCGCATCACCCCTACTCTGGAACTCTCTACCACAACATATTAGACTCTCAGTTACCATCGAAAACTTCAAAAAGGACCTAAAGACCTACCTCTTCCGGCAAGCCTACAACCTGCAGTAACCACCGATCAACCAAACCACTGCACAACCAGCTCTATCCTCACCTACTGTATCCTCACCCATCCCTTGTAGATTTTGAGCCCTCGCAGGCAGGGTCCTCTCTCCTCCTGTACCAGTTGCGACTTGTATTGTTCAAGATTATTGTACCTGTTTTTATTATGTATACCCCTCCTCACATGTAAAGCACCATGTAATAAATGGCACTATAATAATAATAAATAATAATAATAATATCCCAGAGTGACCTGCAAGAGTTAGGCAACAACTATCCTATTGTACACAGACTCCCTTATGACCTAACTATTAAGCAAGTTTATAATTACATCAGATAATTACATCAGATACTTATTATCAAAGCTCCATAAATGAACACATTTACCTTTTATCTTTCTTTCAAAATTTTTCCTATATGGGTGATTTTACATCTTTATAAAAAGGCATCCAAATCCTCTTAAGTTAAGGGTCTTCCTTTTGTATAACTTCATTTTTATATTAGAAAAAGAAAAGAAAAGGAAGTTCAGGCTTAAAATATTGGTGACCTATCTTTGGGATAAGTCATCAATATCAGAATTATGGGGGTACATCACACGGCACCCCCACCAATTAGTTCTGGCAGCTGGATGTAAAGAGATTCCAGGCCTACTATATTGGTGAACCATCACTGAGATATGTTATCAATATCAGAATGATGGAGGGTCCAGCACCCCCACAAATTAGCTCCTGCGCCTTTATGCAAAAGAATTCCAGGCCTACTATATTGGTCACCTATCTTTGGGATAAGTCATTAATATCAGAATTATGGGGGTATATCACCCGACACCCCCACCAATTAGTTCTGGTGGCTGGATGTAAAGGGATTCCATGCCTACTATTTTGGTGACCTATCATTGGGATAGGTCATCAATATCAGGACGGTGTGGGGTCCAACACTCGGTACCACCACTGATTAGCTCTGGTGGATGGATGTAAACAGTGAATGACGCCGAAGAGTGCTGTTCACTGTATAAAGGCCAATCCTATGAACTGCAGTTCAGTTACTGTTGAAATGCTTTGGAGCTGAGCTACAGTATCATGGATTGGCCATTAATCAATATTCATTGTTTATGTCTGGCCATAACCAGAGATGAAAATTGAATAACATTGCTACTAGTGCTGTTCTTGTGATGTTAGTTTTTTCCCTGTACAGCAGTTGGACAAAAAGATAAGGTAATATGAATGTAGCCTTAAGGTACCATCACACTAGACGATATCGCTAGCGATCCGTGACGTTGCAGCGTCCTCGCTAGCGATATCGTCCAGTGTGGCAGGCAGCAGCGATCAGGCCGCTGCTATGCTGTCGCTGGTCGGGGAAGAAAGTCCAGAACTTTATTTGGTCGCTGGACTCCCCGTAGACATCGCTGAATCGGCGTGTGTGACACCGATTCAGCGATGTCTTCGCTGGTAACCAGGGTAAACATCGGGTAACTAAGCGCAGGACCGCGCTTAGTAACCTGATGTTTACCCTGGTTACCATCCTAAAAGTAAAAAAAACAAACACTACATACTTACCTACAGCCGTCTGTCCTCCAGCGCTGTGCTCTGCACTCCTCCTGTACTGGCTGTGAGCGTCGGTCAGCCGGAAAGCAGAGCGGTGACGTCACCGCTCTGCTTTCCGGCCGCTGTGCTCACACAGACAGTACAGGAGGAGAGCAGAGCACAACGCTGGAGGACAGACGGCTGTAGGTAAGTATGTAGTGTTTGTTTTTTTTACTTTTAGGATGGTAACCAGGGTAAACATCGGGTTACTAAGCGCGGCCCTGCGCTTAGTTACCCGATGTTTACTCTGGTTACCGGGGACCTCGGGATCGTTGGTCGCTGGAGAGCTGTCTGTGTGACAGCTCTCCAGCGATCAAACAGCGACGCTGCAGCGATCCGGATCGTTGTCGGTATCGTTGCAGCGTCGCTATGTGTGACGGGGCCTTTAGGGATACTGCAAATAATAGGGAACTGCTGTAAATGCATGCATTAAAGCAAAAAAAAAAAACAGCTAGGCCCCCATACATCAGTTTTCAACAGAATTAAGGTATGTTTGAAAAGTTGTCAAATGTTTGTACAACTCGTAGCGGAATAGTGTTTTTTCACTGCAGGTTTATATTGCACTTCAGGGAGGGGCACTTTTTCAATTTTTACCTCAGCAATCAGGAAAGCTAAAACTGGCCTTGGTTAACAAATGCGTCAAATACATTAACAAGTGCATGCATCTTAAAGTATTTGGGCATTTTTCTCCAGGGAACTAATTATCCAACCAAAGAACAAAAGGTTAATCAAGATCCTAAGTTTCATGATTCACTCATAAGTGCAAAGATGTACCTCAATTTCCTGAAGGCTTTCAATAACTTGAGTGTGGCCAGCTTAGAGCTTTTATCATAGAATTCTACATGTTTTTTGATGTATAGAATATGTGTAAAAGTTTTAGGAAGGTGTGGAACATTGTTGCAAAGTAAGATTGCTTACAAAAATAGAAGTGTTAATAGTTTTTCTTTATCTATAAAATGCAAAGCGAATGAACAAAAGAGAAGTATAAAACAATTTCTATTTGATGTGAACACAGCATCAGTTCTTCTAGGTACATTTGAACAAAGACAGGGATTATAGTAGCGTGTATAAGTCACCAATTATAGCAAATAGGTGATAACAATCACCATGTTCTTCTATAAGGTTGAAACATCATCAATAAATGAAACAACTTTGTAGAAGGTTGTAAATATGATGAGGAACAGGCAAGATCTGTTGTAAAGGTGAAGTTGTGAAAGCCATTTTCATGTCACAGGTCATGTATCATGGCAAAACTAAGCACAGGGACAAGAAACAAGGTACTTATACTGCATCAACAAGGTGCCTCCCGGGCAAAGATTTCAAAGAATTGGGGTGTGCTGTTCATGTGTTGTTCATACTCTTTCAAAGAACCACCAAGAAATGGGTAATATAGAGGTTCATAGATGCAGTGGTCAGCCAAGAAAGCATCAGAAACATCAGAAAATGTCCAGCAGTGCCACCAGCTCAGAACAGGTAGCAACCAGTGGGACCTAGCTACATCTGTTGTGAATTCTGCTCTTGGGCTCCCTCCGATGGTTGTTGATGGTAATGCAGTTATTCCTGAGCAGCAGTCTTGGACAGGTGTTTCTGCTAATTGCAATTCTGACTGGGGTATTTAGCTGTGCAGGACTCATTAGTCCTTGCCAGTAGTCAATGTTCTTTGGAAGTGTTGGTCCTCTGCCTGGCCTCTCCTGCTTGCTGCCAATTCTGCAAAGATAAGTGTTTGCTTTTTTTTTAGACACACTGCTGTGTGTTTATTTTCTGTGCTGATCTTGTTTCTATGTTGTTCCTGCTAGACTGTGCCTGATGTTTTTTTCAGTCTAGTTGGATTCGCTGGAGTCGCAGATATACCCTCCACATCTTTAGTTAGGTGGTGGAGTTTTTGTATTTTTCTGCTGTGGATATTTTGTAGTGTTTTATGCTGACCGCATAGTATCCTGTACTATCCTTTCCTATCTAGGTAGAAGTGGCCTCCTTTGCTTATCCATGTTTTCTGTCTGCGTGTGTCTTTTCCTCTCCTACTCACAGTCATTATTTGTGGGGGGCTACCTATCCTTTGGGGATCTACTCTGTGGCAAAAGAGTTTTCCTATATCCTTCTTTAGGGATATTTAGTTCTCCGGCTGTGTCGAGGTGTCTAGGTCTGGTTAGGCACACCCCACTGCTACTTCTAGTTGCGGTGATAGGATCAGGGTTTGCGGTCAGTAAAGTTACCACTGCTCCAGCGAAGGTCATTTCATGCTGCTCCAAGGCCACCTGATCATAACATCCATCCATCTACTTTTCAGATATGTTTGGCCAGAAGTGTTTGTCATGGAAGAATTGAAGTAAAAAAGCCATACCTTTGTTATGGAAACAAAACTGAGCAACTTAACTATGCAGAAAAACATAGGGACAAAGGTGCAGAAAAATGGTAGCAAGTGCTCTGGACTGTTGAGTCAAAATGTGAAATATTTGGCTATAACAGAAAGCAGTTTGCTGAAGGGCTAACAATGAGTGCCTGCAGGCCAGGGCCGGCGTCAGCACCCGGCACAGCGGGCAAATGCCGGGGCCTTGGGAAGAAAGGGGGGCCCACTAGCAGCTGGGAGAGCAGAGCAGGAGATAACATGCTCTCTCCGCCCACAAAGTCACTGCTGGCTGCGTTCTCTTAACCCCTATGTGCCAGCTCTGACACAAGCATCTTCTCACTCAGTCAGTGCAGCCAGGCAGGCACACATAGGGGTTAACAGAAGGCAGCCAGCGTGACTGTTTGTGGGCGGTGAGAGCAGTTCTCTGCTCTGGCCCCTGGCTGGCTGCAGACAGTGCTGCTGAGCTGAACTTATCAGGAAGATTCCGGAGGAGCTAGTCCTACCAGAGTGCAAAGGTATCCAGCAATAATTGCAGTTGGTCCTGTGGCTCAGTCTGCTGCTGTCTGTCTCTGCTGCCTAAAAATGTGGGTGATGTCTGGAGGAGCAGCTGGTGGGGTGCAGCCTGCAGCCACCCAGCTCTCCCAGAACCCCAGAATACATGCATGCTGCACCAAACCTGCACCAGTGGGGTAGGAAGAAGCTTAACCCCTTCCCATCTGTATGAAGGTTATTGCTAAACCTTAAATATAACAATCCGACCCGCATAAATGGGGTTAACCAGATGCCAGGAGGAAGGGGAGCTGCTGCCATGTGGGCTGTAGGTTGGGGCCCCGTGGCCCCATGCTGGTGACTGGAGGGACTCTGCCCAGTGCTGGCATGTGGGTGATTTCTGCTCCGGAGTCTCAGCTTCTCTCCTCCACATCACACTGTGCAGTCACAGCAACATTGGTTGTGTCTGTCCAGGTCCCAGCAGCTGCCACTGCTCCCACCAAGGACATGGCATCACTTAACCCTTCCCCTGCAGCCACCGGCAACAAATCCACATTATTCCTTGATTAAATCAGGTTCCAACCCAATAGAGGAGCAGACATTTCCTGCTGCCATTAGGGTCCCGGAGGGGGTGACATTGGCTGCCCTGCTACTCTGTAGTGGGGGGTGACAAGTGTAACATGGGGTAATGATGACAGAGAAATGCACAGGATAATAGTGAGAGCGACAGAGGGCAGTGTATGGTATGGAGCAGTCAGGGGGTGGGCTGCAGGATCCCCCCATACTGTACATGATTGCTCGGGACAGGGAGGCGTTTAATGAGCTTCTAATGACGGGGCACTAATTGGGTCATTAGGGTTTGTGGAAAGGATTCAGCATCAGGTCCCTCATTAATGCCCGAGCGATGTTACTTTGTAGCACAGATCTGTTAGGGCCGCAAAACCAAACAACGTTGTTTATGTAGAAAAGTCTTTGTTTCATAGAAAAACTCAAAACAGAAAAGATTTTCTGATACAACAACGCCCTGCTCACGACACTGCACAGCACCTCTCCTGTATATATACACTGCACAGCACCTTTCCCCCTGTATATATACACTGCACAGCACCTTTCCCCCTGTATGTATACATTGCACAGCACCTCTCCTGTATATATACACTGCACAGCACCTTTCCTCCTGTATATATACACTGCACAGTACCACTCCTCCTGTCCTGTATATATACACTGCAGAATTTACAATAGCTGTCACTCATGTAAGAAGTGAAATCTGGCATTGTACTATACATTTCTCTGCCGTATCTGTGCATCATAAATCGGGTATGTGTTAAAGGGGGGGGGGCCCACTGAGACTCTTTCGCCCGGGGCCCTCAAAAACCTGGAGCCGGCCCTGCTGCAGGCAACAGTAAAGCATGGTGGAGATTCTTTTCAAGTTTGATGCTGTATGTCAGTAAATGGAGTTTGGAATTTAGTCAGAATTAATGGTGTCCTCAATGCTGAGAAGTACAGACAGATACTTGTTGTTCATGCAATACCATTAGAGAGACAACTGATTGGCTTCAAATTTATTCTGCAGCAGGACAACAAACCCAAATATGCAGCTAAAGTCATTAAAAACTATGTTCAGCATAAAGAGAAACAAGGAGTAATGGAAGTAATGATATAGCTCCCGCAGAGCCCTGATCTTAACATCATCATGTTTGTCCAGGATTACATGCAGAGATATAGAAGGATTCGCACAAGCCTACATTCACAGTAGATCTGTGTTAAGGTACCTTCACACTGAACAACTTAACAACGATATCGCTAGCGATACGTGATGTTGCAGCGTCCTGGATAGCAATATCGTTGTGTTTGACACTCAGCAGCGATCTGGATCCTGCTGTGACATCGTTGGTCGGAGCAGAAAGGCCAGAACTTTATTTCATCGCTGGATCTCTCGCAGACATCGCTGAATCGGCGTGTGTAACGCCGATTCAGCGATGTCTTCACTGGTAACCATGGTAAACATCGGATTACTAAGCGCAGGGCCGCGCTTAGTAACCCGATGTTTACCCTGGTTACCATTGTAAATGTAGAAAAAAAAAAAACACTACATACTTACATTCTGGTGTCTGTCCCCTCGCCGTCAGCTTCCTGCACTGACTGTGAGCGTCGGCCGGCCGTAAAGCACAGCGGTGACATCACCGCTCTGCTTTACGTCCGGCTGGCGCTGACACAGTGCAGGAAAGCTGAGGCCGGGGGACACGACAGACACCGGAATGTAAGTATGTAATGTTTTTTTTTTTTTTACATTTACGAGTACAATGGTAACCAGGGTAAACATCGGGTTACTAAGCGTGGCCCTGCGCTTAGTAACCTGATGTTTACCCTGGTTACCAGGGGACTTCGGCATCATTGGTCGCTGGAGAGCTGTCTGTGTGACAGCTCTCCAGCGACCACACAGCGACGAAACAGCGACGCTGCAGCGATCGGCATCGTTGCCTATATCGCTGCAGCATCGCTTAATGTGACGGTACCTTTAGTTCTCCAAGATATTTGGAACAACCATCCAGCCAAGTCCCTTCAAAAAACTGTGTGAATGTAGAAGAATTAATCATGTTTTGAAGGTGAAGGATGGTCACATCACATATTGAGTTGATTTAGATGTCTATTTACTTTATTCACTTTGCATTATGTTAATTGATAAAAATAAACTATTTACACTTCTATTTTTTAAATCATTTTTGCTTTGTAGCGTTTCTTCATTTCTTCCACATCTGCCTAATACTTTTGCACAGGACTGGTTATATATATATATATATATATATATATATATATATAGAGTGTTTCTTTAAAACATGGGCTTCGCTTTGACATTTTAGTGATCCTACAAAAAAGCTAAAGGAATTACTGTTTATAGGATTACACAAACAAGATGGAAGAACTAGAAGCAGAAATATCTACAGGTAACTTTGACATAGTGGGAATAACCGAGACATGGTTAGATGAAAGCTATGACTGGGCAGTTAACTTACAGGGCTACAGTCTGTTTAGAAAGGATCGTAAAAATCGGAGAGGAGGAGGGGTTTGTCTCTATGTAAAGTCTTGTCTAAAGTCCACTTTAAGGGAGGATATTAGCGAAGGGAATGAGGATGTCGAGTCCATATGGGTCGAAATTCATGGAGGGAAAAATGGTAACAAAATTCTCATTGGGGTCTGTTACAAACCCCCAAATATAACAGAAACCATGGAAAGTCTACTTGTAAAGCAGATAGATGAAGCTGCAACCCATAATGAGGTCCTGGTTATGGGGGACTTTAACTACCCGGATATTAACTGGGAAACAGAAACCTGTGAAACTCATAAAGGCAACAGGTTTCTGCTAATAACCAAGAAAAATTATCTTTCACAATTGGTGCAGAATCCAACCAGAGGAGCAGCACTTTTAGACCTAATACTATCTAATAGACCTGACAGAATAACAAATCTGCAGGTGGTCGGGCATCTAGGAAATAGCGACCACAATATTGTACAGTTTCACCTGTCTTTCACTAGGGGGACTTGTCAGGGAGTCACAAAAACACTGAACTTTAGGAAGGCAAAGTTTGACCAGCTTAGAGATGCCCTTAATCTGGTAGACTGGGACAATATCCTCAGAAATAAGAATACAGATAATAAATGGAAAATGTTTAAGAACATCCTAAATAGGCACTGTAAGCGGTTTATACCTTGTGGGAATAAAAGGACTAGAAATAGGAAAAACCCAATGTGGCTAAACAAAGAAGTAAGACAGGCAATTAACAGTAAAAAGAAAGCATTTGCACTACTAAAGCAGGATGGCACCATTGAAGCTCTAAAAAACTATAGGGAGAAAAATACTTTATCTAAAAAACTAATTAAAGCTGCCAAAAAGGAAACAGAGAAGCACATTGCTAAGGAGAGTAAAACTAATCCCAAACTGTTCTTCAACTATATCAATAGTAAAAGAATAAAAACTGAAAATGTAGGCCCCTTAAAAAATAGTGAGGAAAGAATGGTTGTAGATGACGAGGAAAAAGCTAACATATTAAACACCTTCTTCTCCACGGTATTCACGGTGGAAAATGAAACGCTAGGTGAAATCCCAAGAAACAATGAAAACCCTATATTAAGGGTCACCAATCTAACCCAAGAAGAGGTGCGAAACCGGCTAAATAAGATTAAAATAGATAAATCTCCGGGTCCGGATGGCATACACCCACGAGTACTAAGAGAACTAAGTAATGTAATAGATAAACCATTATTTCTTATTTTTAGGGACTCTATAGCGACAGGGTCTGTTCCGCAGGACTGGCGCATAGCAAATGTGGTGCCAATATTCAAAAAGGGCTCTAAAAGTGAACCTGGAAATTATAGGCCAGTAAGTCTAACCTCTATTGTTGGTAAAATATTTGAAGGGTTTCTGAGGGATGTTATTCTGGATTATCTCAATGAGAATAACTGTTTAACTCCATATCAGCATGGGTTTATGAAAAATCGCTCCTGTCAAACCAATCTAATCAGTTTTTATGAAGAGGTAAGCTATAGGCTGGACCACGGTGAGTCATTGGACGTGGTATATCTCGATTTTTCCAAAGCGTTTGATACCGTGCCGCACAAGAGGTTGGTACACAAAATGAGAATGCTTGGTCTGGGGGAAAATGTGTGTAAATGGGTTAGTAACTGGCTTAGTGATAGAAAGCAGAGGGTGGTTATAAATGGTATAGTCTCTAACTGGGTCGCTGTGACCAGTGGGGTACCGCAGGGGTCGGTATTGGGACCTGTTCTCTTCAACATATTCATTAATGATCTGGTAGAAGGTTTACACAGTAAAATATCGATATTTGCAGATGATACAAAACTATGTAAAGCAGTTAATACAAGAGAAGATAGTATTCTGCTACAGATGGATCTGGATAAGTTGGAAACTTGGGCTGAAAGGTGGCAGATGAGGTTTAACAATGATAAATGTAAGGTTATACACATGGGAAGAAGGAATCAATATCACCATTACACACTGAACGGGAAACCACTGGGTAAATCTGACAGGGAGAAGGACTTGGGGATCCTAGTTAATGATAAACTTACCTGGAGCAGCCAGTGCCAGGCAGCAGCTGCCAAGGCAAACAGGATCATGGGGTGCATTAAGAGAGGTCTGGATACACATGATGAGAGCATTATACTGCCTCTGTACAAATCCCTAGTTAGACCGCACATGGAGTACTGTGTCCAGTTTTGGGCACCGGTGCTCAGGAAGGATATAATGGAACTAGAGAGAGTACAAAGGAGGGCAACAAAATTAATAAAGGGGATGGGAGAACTACAATACCCAGATAGATTAGCGAAATTAGGATTATTTAGTCTAGAAAAAAGACGACTGAGGGGCGATCTAATAACCATGTATAAGTATATAAGGGGACAATACAAATATCTCGCTGAGGATCTGTTTATACCAAGGAAGGTGACGGGCACAAGGGGGCATTCTTTGCGTCTGGAGGAGAGAAGGTTTTTCCACCAACATAGAAGAGGATTCTTTACTGTTAGGGCAGTGAGAATCTGGAATTGCTTGCCTGAGGAGGTGGTGATGGCGAACTCAGTCGAGGGGTTCAAGAGAGGCCTGGATGTCTTCCTGGAGCAGAACAATATTGTATCATACAATTATTAGGTTCTGTAGAAGGACGTAGATCTGGGGATTTATTATGATGGAATATAGGCTGAACTGGATGGACAAATGTCTTTTTTCGGCCTTACTAACTATGTTACTATGTTACTATGTTACTGAATAATGCTCAAAAATCTCTTTAAAATTCACTACCTTCGCTAGCTATTTCTTTTCTGTATTTGCTACTTGCAAGGATTTCTGAGCAATTTTATAGTTTAGTAGTTACTATTTTCCATAGAGTGATCCTAAAATTCCGAATGTTTTAGAAATGCCTGGAAAATCACTTATTAAAAGTCAAAAATACTTCAAAAATTCGTGTTGTAGCCTTTGGTGATGGCATACATTATGTACAACAAATGAAAGTCTCTTTCTTTTTATCTCATGTGTTATTTCTTTTTGTTTCGTTCACCTGATAGTAGTTAGTTAATGCAATTATTGTGATTTATTTTACTGGTTGTTTTCTACATGACTCACTTAAATCACCCATAAATCTTAATTACTTCTTTTTTATTTGCATCTCTGAATTCACTGTAGGAATTCCACACTCTACATAAGTTTCACTGCATCAGACACAGCAAATTCTTTACAAACTTTTCGGGACAGATCACAAATGAGTTAAATTGTTAACAAATGGCTACATTGTTTCCATATGTGCCCACTCTTTCGAGGAGATTTAGAACCTTTGCAATTTTAAGCAGTGTCACAGTAACTACCTGTGTGTTTGCATGTGCAAAAGTGACATCTTAGCCAAGCCCATCTTGTGATAGTAGAACAGAGATGTCTAGGTGGGGGTGGGAGGTATTAATGCTCAACAATTATATGCCACATAATTAAACCCTTCCCTCTCCCCTTTGTTTTTCCCTCTCTTTATCTTCTGTTTGCGGACCGTGAACCATGTCAAACAATATTCAACAGATGGAAATGCAAATAAAGTTTAGTCCACATAGGAGGGCAAATTAGTTAGACGCCCACTTACAAGTTTCTTAATTCTTGGTGCACATGATACACATGAGCACATGATAGTTTCACCAATCCCCTCAGACAAGGGTAGAAAAAAAGCTGTTTCTTGCCGTTATATCAGAGGTTGGAGTTCTTGCTAATAAAGGAGCTTTTCCCATGATGCAGCCTGATAAGGATTGGCCTACATGTAGCCTAGCAAGCCACTGCTGATGGTTTCTTGATTAGGTGTCTTATCTCCCCATTGAGCTGCATCTGATGAAGGTTGCTGACAGCGTAATGGCTGGGAAAGCTTCGGACAGCTCCATAAAATGGCAATTATGTTATGACATGTCAGCCAGGACCTGGTGGATGGTAAGTTGGCAAGATAACATAATTTTTCCTCCTCCGTAAGTTTTTCTTTTACTGTCAAACTCCTCCTTCATTGTTGAAATGCACGTGTTATGAAGTTCACTGTCAGCTCAAGTTCAGCGACCATGTACAGTCTTTATCAGTGGGTCAGATAAAATTTCTCTTCTCTATTGTTGATGTTGCTCTGGCCTTCCTTTGAAAAAAAAATACAGAGAGTTCTCTTATTTTTTTTTTCTTCAAAAGAACTGAGAAAAAAATGCTAATTTTATTGCGCTTGCCAGGCTGGGTCGTGTGTGAGTGGAGCACAGGGCAGAGTCACAGGCAGCTATGTCATCACATCCCCGTTGACTAATTGTTCTTGAGTTGATCTTAAAACTGAGCAATCTGTTTCTTTATGCTGTTTTCCTCCTAATAATTATTAAAAAATGCATTGTGTCACATTGAGCGCAGCCTCCTCATCAGTATGCGATTGTCCCCTGCACTTCTCTTTAATTCGAAGTCCTCCTTCCTTACGATGAATAGACTAATTGGAGCGACCAACGATTAATATTCCGCCTGGCATAATTAAATTTAATTAATGAGGCTATGCATATTCCATCCTTTTTCCTCTCATTGTTTGCTAGAGCGTGGCTTTTTTTTGCTCATATTATAGCAGCTGTGAAAGGGAGGGTGGATCTTCAAACCAAATGTAATGTTACCGGTAAAGAAAAGCAGGGCAGAAGTTTTCTTAGCTTGGAAGAGTGGAACCAGTAACAAGTGTTTAGCACAAGAAAAGCCTGTTTTCCTCTCTCCACTGCTACATGAGATTTTTGCTCTTCTCTTCAGATTCTGATTTTTCTTCGAAGGAGACAATGGCCTCTTGTATACCACAATGATGCCTTGAATGAGGGAACTTCTGAGTGACATTCCATTATGAATATTAATTTCATTCTTGGGTTGCTTTGTCCGCCAGTGTTTTTATTCTTTTCATTCCTCACTTGATTGCCTTTGCTTGTTTTTTTCTTAGATAATTATTATGCTTACTGCGCAGAGTATCTTTTTACAATTAGTACAGTTTGCAGACAATAGGCACTTTCATCTTGGCTTACTGGAGTAGGAAACTGTGGACAGTGGGTTGCACTGTCTGGACAGAAAGCAGCTTTCTTATTATGGTTGATATCTTCTCGCTCAACTCAGCAAAGGATATTTAACAAAATTCTTTTCTAATTTAATTTTTTAAGGTGGGTGGTTACTGTAAGGTTCCCTGAAATTACCCAGCTCCTCTACAGCATCTTGATTTCAGTTTTATTTTTCTTCAGCTTTTTCATGTTAATCGTTAAATGTCTTGATTCCATGGATTGCTTTGATGGATTAAAATGATGTTGGTATGTAATTTAGATAAGTGACTTTGGATTAGCAGCTTCATCTGAATACAGTGAATAGGCTCGAACTATAACCTCTTTATACTGTTTAATTATTTGTCTGGGAAAAAAATTACATATTAGTTAACGATCCTATTAATTAGTATTAGTACATTGGAGAAAATCTGAGAAAATGTGTGGTGTGTGCTATGGTAACATAAAATCCCATTGAAGTTAGTTGTGTCTGATATATATGCTATTCTTTAGTGTGTGATTTCAATGTGGGTCTTGTGTTTGTTGTTTCTTTACATGCTGTATGCCAACCATGTGAAATAAAGATGGCCGTTTCCGTGTGTTCCAGAAACTTTTACTTAAAATGTAACATTTTACTTATAATGTACTGTAAGTACAGATTCTGTACTTCCTTTATAATCATTATTAATATAAAGACATAACGTGTAATGGTATTATTTATGACTTTTGTGCAACTTTTAAAAAATAAGAAACCTATCTAGTTAATGAGTGACAAAATGCCATAATAAATGCAATTAGATCAAGTGGGTAAATATTGAATATTAATAACATTTGTATTTCAATAATTTGTATTATTTTACTTTGTTTGCAGATGTAACTAGCCCCAAAACAAACGTGAATTCATTGTTCTCAGCATAGGGATGGACAATATCTTTGTCTCTTCTTGTATTTATTAAATGTAACAGCCTCAGTTCATAAGAGAAAGAAGTGTTTGCAAAGACATTAGTGATTATGAACATTGCAGAAAAAAATATGCTGGCATTAGAAATTTTAATAAGGAGAATCTAGTCCTTAATTGTTTTTATTTATACATTAATGGAAATATGTTAAGTTATTGGAATTGTCTTAGCCATTCTATTTAGGCTGCCATCACACTATCAGTATTTGGTCAGTATTTTACATCAGCATTTGTAAGCCAAAACCAGGAGTGGAACAATTAGAGGAAAAGTATAATAGAAACATATGCACCACGTCTGCATTTATCACCCACTCCTGGTTTTGGCTTACAAATACTGATGTAAAATACTGACCAAATACTGCTAGTGTGATGGCAGCCTTATTCTTCCGTTTCCTGCTAAAATACCTTTTTGTGTGAGTATAAGAGAAAAGAATAAAACATGTTTGTGTGCTGTTGGAATTACTTGATTTGAATCAATTGATTTTCTAACTTTCCCATCAGATCTTATGAAAGTAGCAAGTTATGCTATGAAGGCAAATAATCAAATACTTAACTATTAAGAGGGGTTTCAAATAGAAGAGCAAATGACTTTTGTAAGGTGACTTCAAGTATCTGAAGTGTTCGGATGATTTTGTATCATTTTACTGGAGTCACACGTTAGTTGCAGAGTTCTTTAAATGTGTTCTACAAAAGATTATAATAGGGATCATCTATATGTCTTATTAATAAGGATATTTCTGTACTGATCATATAGTCAAGTGGTTTATATCTGGGCTTTGGTAATGAGTGTTCTGAGAGCAGTGCTGTAATGTACTGGGGAGGAAGATTATGGCACCTGGCCGGTAGAAACACCTACACTCCCTGGTTACCTGTCACAATAAAGTGCATACACTCTTAGAAGTCTCTGTACTGTGAATTAGGAGAAAACCATGCATGTATCACCTCAGTCATTTTTGTGGCTGCTGTTTGAAATTCATATAGAAAAATTGTATAGGAAAGGACCAACAATAATTGTATTTACGGTATATAGTGAATCTTCTTTGAGACAACCACTCAAAATTGCAGTGAAAAGTGGCTTTCTGGTTAGAGGGTGCGTGCGGGGATGATTTTATTAAATGGGACATGTCTCCAGGTAAGAAGGGTTCAGTTTTTATTCCCATGCTCTCCCGGGTATTACGTTTTTTATATATTTGTTTTCTCAAATCCTCCATACAATTCCAGAGATCTTGGCTTTTTACTTAGCGCTAATAAAAAAAAATAGCATACATGGGGGCATTGGGAATAAAATATGAGCAAAAAGTGGCCACTTTTGACCTGTTTTACTGGTCCCCTTAATTAAGAAGGAGATTATCCATAATATACACATGTGATGGAACTGAAAATCTGTCACAGGAAGTACCATAACACTATTTTTTATGTTGCAATGATTGGGGAGTGTAATCTCCAGCCAAAAGAAACTGATGTGTTGTTGGCATAAGACTGAGTTTAAACACATAGTTACTGCCAAGCCAAAATCTTTATGACTACAATATGTAATATACTTTTATAGAAATATAGCAATAAATAGTGTGTAGTCAATTTCAGACCACACTTCGGCCAGGGCCAGGGCTGCACTCCAAATTAAAGAATTTAACCTCTCTCAAACTTAAAATTTGAATATGACTACAACTAGCCGTGATATCTCTTCAGCCCCACATGTCACACTCATTGATGTCCAGCAAATTTAGACTTTGTGGACAGCTTCTGTCTTCTATCTCATTCTTACACAGAAGACATTGACTTATTTTTCTTAATGACCAAACATTATTTTTTAATCTCTGCCTAAATTATTTTCCCACACCCCTGTGAGTATAACATTGCTGTTTGTTGACATTAAAACCTGAATTTTCATGGTTGCTGAACAATCAAAATCAGCTTCTCCATTCTCGGAAGAATGTGATAGCTGCCCACCCACCTATCATTATAACAAAATGGCAGCACAAGGAAAAGTTGCTCTGTTATATGTTATTGTTGCTCTGTTACTTTGTCTTCTTTTCCTTTTCCGCTTGACTTCCTCCAAATGTTGCATAATTAGCCATTGATAATAATGTGTCTTTGAAGTAAAGTCAAGTGGATCCAAAAGAAGATGACATTTTGTGATTATTAGCGATCACAGCCACTAGACTCTCATCAATTGGACATACAGTATATGTCTGTAATGAGACAGGTCTTATACTCATTAATGTATTATGGACTGACTTTGTTTAGATCCACAAGTTAGTTCCAGTAGAAATCCCCAGGCCCACTATTTTTCAAGACATATGATGTGCATTAAACTGACTGCTGCTAACGGGCCTTATTTCCTCATAATAAGGGTATAGGAAATAAGGGCACTGCGCTCCCCCAAAGTCCGAAAATCTCTGAGGTTACAGCTAATGGGGATAGCTGAGAACGTTGAGGACATGATTAGGGCTGGATTTTCCTGTCCCTGATCACATGAGTTTCACATAAATAAAAAAAAAAGTATGCACATTATTTTAATCATTTCTCTCCCTTCTGACATGATATATATATCAGAAGAGATAAAAATGAAGTCCCCAAGACCCCCCCAGTACATCCGCCAACCCTCGGGCTCTCCTGCTCAGTCCCCCGACCCTCCGCCTCCTCTTCATGAAAAAAAATTGGCAGGCGCATGCACAGTGTGCTCATCGAGATCTGCTGATACCCGGCAACGACTCTTTTTTTCCTATTTTTTCTTTTGTTCACTGTGATAGACCCTATCATAGTGATCAAAAACCAATAATTAGTATTTCATCCCTCATTGTATCATCCCTTTAGTCATATTAATTTTTCTTTATTTTATAATTTCATTCCTTGCTGTTAGGGTTTGGGTTGGGCTTAGAGGTAAGGTTGGGCCTAGGGTTAGGGTTGGGTTTGAGCCTAGGGTTGACACTGAGCTCAGGGGTGAGGTTGGGATTAGGGTTGCATTTGGGCTTAAGGTGGGGGCGTGCTTAGTATTGGGGTTAGGGTTGAGGTTGAGCTTACAGCTAGGTTTGGGCTTTTAGGGTTATGGTTTGGCTTATAGGGTTAGGGTTGGGCTTATGGTTGGGCTTGGGTTTGAGCTTAGAGTTGGGCTAGGGTTGGGGTTTGGGTTAGGGTTTTTTCAAAGGTTATAAATAAATAATGATGACGAGTATCGTGGGTGCTCAAGTGACATGCTTGAATCTCTGCTTCATATGTTTCCTGGCTGTTGAACGGCCAAGAAAAACATTTGAGGATTGTAAAAAATTCTTGAGGGACTTAATTTCCAAAATGGGGTCAGTTGTGGTGGGTTTCTGTTGTTTGGGCACCTTAGAGACCCTGCAAATGACATGACATGTTGTCCGCAATCTATTTTAGCCAATTTGTGTTCCAAAATTCAAATATTTCTCCTTTTGCTCCTGCCATTTGTCCATACAGAACTTTTTGACTATGTGTGGGGTATCACCACACATAAGAATGAGGGTAACAAACTGTGTAATCCACTGTTTGGTGTTACCTTTTTAAAAAGTGAGAAATTTAAATGTAATGTTTTTCTTTCTACTTTGCATTAATTCCTGTGTAGCAACTGAAGGGTTAAAAAATGTCCTGACAACAGTTTTAAAATACTTGAGGGAGCGGTTTTTAAGGTGGCATCACTTTTGGGGAGTTTCCAATATAGGCCCTTCAAAGTCTACTTTTTCAATAGGGCAAACCATAACAGTAAAATCTGCACTATAATAAATGAACTCCTTCCTTTCTTAGTTTTGCACTGTGCCTCAAAAGTAGTTTGCAATTACATATGGGGTATTGGCGTACTCAGGAGGAACTGCACAACAAACTTAGAGGTCCATTTTTTCCTATTAGTTCTTATAAAAATTAAAAATGTGTGGTTAAAACAACATTTTAGCGGTAAACATGTAATTATTCTTTCTTTATCACCCAATGGTATATATTTCTGTTAGGCAATTAGATGAATTCATTGAGAAGTGTAGTTTGCAAAATGACATCATTTTGGGGGGCTTTCTACTATTCTGACATCTCAGGGGCTCTACGAATGTGACATGGCATCCTCAAACCATTACAGCAAAATGTGAACTCCAATATGGCATTTCTTCCCTTCTGAGCTTTGCACTGTGTCTCAAAAGTGTTTTTTTCGACCACATATAGGGTGTTAATGGACTTAGGAGAAATTGAACAACAAATTGTATGATACATTTTGCTCCGTTATCCTTGTGAAAATTAAAAATTTGGGGCAAAACCAACTTTTTTGAGGAAAAAAATTATTTTTTCATTTTCACAGTTCAACATTATAAACTTGTGAGAGGTCTCCATTATTTATTCACATCAGGACTCTCCAAACGTGACATGGTGTCCGCTAATGATTCCAACAAATTTTTCATTCAAAAAGACAAATGGTGCTCCTTCCCTTCTGAGCTTGGTCCTGCACTCAAACAGTAGTTTCCCCCACATATAGGGTATTGGAGTACTCTGGAAAAATTGCACAACAAATTTAGTTGTCCATTTTCTCCTGTTACCCTTGTGAAAATGCAAAATTTGGGGTAAAAGAACATTTTTGTTGGGAAATGTGATGTTATATTTTCACAGCTCTAAGTTATAAGTTTCTGTGAAGCTCCTGGGGGTCAAAGGTGCTCACCACACATCTAGATAAATTCCTTTAGGGGTATAGTTTCCAAAAAGGGGTCACATGTGGGGTCTTTCCACTGTTTAGGCAAATCAGTGTCTCTCCAAACGAGACATGGCATCTGTTCTCGATTCCAGCTATGTTTGCATTCAAAAGGTTCTCCTTTCCTTATGAGCCCTGCCATGCACCCAAACAATAATAAACATAACATACCAACCCATTTCCTCAAATAATGGATGGGCCACACTCCAAAATTGATATGAACATAATGACCGTAGAGTTATTAAACTATACTCAGTCACAAAGTGTTTAATACTAACAAACCTTTATTCACATATAAACAATACAAAATATTAAAACAGTGCCTCAAAATCAGATCACACTTTCATATCAAGGTAAGCAACAGGAGCAACAGGTATATCACACCTAATCAATTAGAAATCATACTCATAGTAAAGATTATATAATCACCAAGAAGGGAATTCCCTTATGGTCAATACCACGAATCTATAGTGACGTTTACAAAATTGCTACTGAATATATAACCGTAACTGCTTTTCGTAAAGGGGTACACCAGCTCATCATGCCCCTATAAATTTCCCACATTGAATGCTCAGAATTTCAAAGTGACAGTGCAGACAGAATCATAAGTCCTAAACAGTGAAAATAGGACCACATACTAATATTGCACATTTCCATATCCCGTAGTCACATACTACATCAGTGGAACCTGGGGCGAGAAATCCCGCCATCAAAAATTGTCACCCAGACAAAGACTACAAATCTTTTATATCCACCATGAGGTTAGCCTCTCTGTCACATTTACAAACATCACATAAAGATTTGTGAGCAATCTGCTCGTTACATATTACCTGAGTGAACCCGCTGCTCCCCTGCCTCGTGGCACACTATACCTTGACTACCCCGACGCACGTTTCGCATCTGCTTCCTCCTGGGGGCCCCAGGTTCCACTGATACCTGTTGCTCCTGTTGTTTACCTTGATATGAAAGTGTGATCTGATTTTGAGGCACTGTTTTAATGTTTTGTATTGTTTATATGTGAATAAAGGTTTGTTAGTATTAAACACTTCGTGACTGAGTATAGTTTAATAACTCTACGGTCATTATGTTCACATGCACCCAAACAGTAGTTTTCTCCCACATAAGCGGTATTGGCATACTCAGGAGAAATTTCACAACAAATTTTGGGGTTCATCTTCTCCTGGTACCCTTGTGAATGTAAAAACTTTGGGGCTAAAATAAAAATTTGGTAAAAAAAGTAAAATTTTCATTTTTCTCTTCCACGTTCTATCAATTCCTGTGAAGCACTTTAAGGGTTAATACACACCTTGCATGTGGTTTTGAGGACTCTGAGGGGGTGCAGTTTATAGAATGGTGTCACTTTTGGGTATTTTCTGCCATATAGGCAAACAAAGTCACTTCAAATGTGAAGAGGTCCCTAAAAAATGGTTTTGTAAATTTTGTTGGAAAAATTAGAAATTGCTGATCAAGTTTGAACTCTAACATCAAAACAAAAAAATTATGTTTCAAAAATAATGCAGATGTAAAGTAGACATGTGGGAAATGGTATTTGTTAACTATTGTGTGTGATATAACTATCTGATGTAAGGGCATAAAAATGTAAAGTTTGAAAATTGCTAAATTTTAAATTTTTTTTGTCAAATTTTGGACCAAAATTTACCACTAGCAAACAGGCAATTCTCGCATGTATTCAAGCTGTCTAGCAGCCACAAATTGTGCAGCTGTGTTGACAAACTAAATCTCCGAGCACGCTGAAATACCACCTGAGCCCACTCTGAGAAACTCGAGAAATGAGTATACTCGCTCATCACTAATTTTAATATCTTACAAAAAAATCTCCTAATTACTGGGATCCGTTGAAGCGTTCCATAGTTATTACTGCATAAGGTGATGCTGGTCAGATTAAAAAAAAACTTGGCTTGGTCATTAAGGTCAAAATTAGCTTTCGTAAAAACACTCATTTCACAATAATCTTTCAGTGTAAACAGCTGACAATCACCGGATAAACTAGCACAATGCTCGATCTGGTGAAATGAGCTTTTGAGCAGCTGAAAGTGGTTGTCCATTACTTCAATAACTCCTTCTCATTCCTCATGTTTGGCCCCATTAAATTAAAAACACATATACTCACCTCCCTTGCTGACGCCGTTCTAACAGTGACACCAGTGCTGATTTGGCACAGGGCTCTTTTGACTTAGCAACCTCACATGAGCCCCAGGAAGATGAGTGTCGACATCGCTGGAATGTCGCCTGCATCGGGGGGTGACTATACGTGTTTTTATTTTAACGGGGCCAAACATGGGGAATGAGCAGAGGTTGTCCAAGTAGTGGACAATCCCTTTAAAAAGATCATCATTCTAAACAGTGTATTGTCTTGTGTAAACAGGACTCGCACTGCAAGAAATTAAATGACAACTGATCATTAAGGTTTGCCGAGTAGCAGTTGTATCGAGCCGCTGGTTTGTCCATGCAGAAGGAACGTTAAACCTTCAGTTAATCTTTCCTTGATTTTTATTTTTTTGCATGTGCATATGAAATTTTTGTATTTTGATTATTGCATAGTAAATTGCCTGATTTTACTGCAAGTCCCATCTTTAAACGTTAAATACTAACCATCTACAAAAAAAGCAATACTAAAAAAAAACAACTATCCATTGCAGGGAGTAAAAAGTAAAAACTACTCAGTGTAGCAAGTTTATTTATTTCTTAGTTCTAAATTGTACCATATATTTTAAAATTTTCTGTCATATTTTGGGGCCCATACATCAGCCCCCATAGGTTGCTCAAAAAACTTGTGACATGTGTGCTGCTCAGGAAGCAGTAGAGCGCACAAACAGTGATGTATGGGCAGAATACAAAGTTTTTAAGCTCGTACACTGTTCAGTGTGCTCGCTAGTGCAACAGCAGAGCATCCATGGTTCTTGAGTGTAAAAAGTGTTCTGAGCAATCAATGAGGGTCTCAGGACCTGGGCCCCCACTAGACATTTAATGCTGTATCACATGTTATAAATTCTCTTCTAATGCTCTGTCTGTGAACCCATGCACAAGTAGAGTACTACTTCCTGAGTGGTGCATCTGATAAGTGTCTTTGAGCGACCTGCCACAACGCATTTGAGAATTTCACTACTTTGACCCTCTTTGATTAATCATTAGCTGCAAAAGAACCTTATATGTCAAAGCTTAAATGCCAAGGTCAAAAACCGAACATAATGGTACCCACTAAATTCCATCATCATCCATGGGAGCTGTCCAGAACTGTGCTGGCAAAACTCTCATATCATATAAGCAGGAATTTCTACTATTAGCTCCACCATCACCAAAAATCAATACTGTATTAACCCCTTCATGACCGGGGGATTTTTCGTTTTTCCGTGTTCGTTTTTCGCTCCCCTCCTTCCCAGAGCCATAACTTTTTTATTTTTCCGTCAATTTGGCCATGTGAGGGCTTATTTTTTGCAGGACGAGTTGTACTTTTGAACGACATCATTGGTTTTAGCATGTCGTGTACTAGAAAACGGGAAAAAAATTCCAAGTGCGGTGAAATTGCAAAAAAAGTGCAATCTCACATTGGTTTTTTGTTTGGCTTTTTTGCTAGGTTCACTAAATGCTAAAAATGACCTGCCATTATGATTCTCCAGGTCATTACGAGTTCATAGACACCAAACATGTCTAGGTTATTTTTTATCTAAGTGGTGAAAAAAAATTCCAAACTTTGCTAAAAAAAAAAAAAATAAATTGCGCCATTTTCCGATACTCGTAGCGTCTCCATTTTTCATCATCTGGGGTCGATTGAGGGCTTATTTTTTGCATGCCGAGATGACGTTTTTAATGATAGCATTTCGGTGCAGATACGTTCTTTTGATCGCCCGTTATTGCATTTTAATGCAATGTCGCGGCGACCAAAAAAACGTAATTCTGGCGTTTCGAGTTTTTTTCCCGCTACGCTGTTTAGCGATCAGGTTAATACTTTTTTTTATTTGATAGATCGGGCGATTCTGAGCGCGGCGATACCAAATATGCGTAGATTTGATATTTTTTTTATTGATTTATTTTGATTGGGGCGAAAGAGGGGTGATTTAAACTTTTATGTTTTTTTTATTTTTTTCACATTTTTTTAAACTTTTTTTTAAACTTTTGCCATGCTTCAATAGCCTCCATGAGAGGCTAGAAGCAGGCACAACCCGATCGGCTCTGCTACATAGCAGCGATCTGCTGATCGCTGCTATGTAGCAGAATTGCACGTGTGCTGTGAGCGCCGACCACAGGGTGGCGCTCACAGCGACGGGCAATCAGTAACCATAGAGGTCTCAAGGACCTCTATGGTTACCATTCACAAGCATCGCCGACCCCCGATCATGTGACGGGGGTCGGCGATGACGTCATTTCCGGCCGCCCGGCCGGAAGCGGTAGTTAAATGCCGCTGTCTGCGTTTGACAGCGGCATTTAACTAGTTAATAGGTGCGGGCAGATCGCGATTCTGCCCGCGCCTATTACGGGCACATGTCAGCTGTTCAAAACAGCTGACATGTCCCGGCTTTGGTGCGGGCTCACCGCGGAGCCCTGCATCAAAGCAGGGGAGCCGGCATCGGACGGTATAGTACGTCCGATGCCGGTAAGGGGTTAAGGACTGATAAATCAAATTCATTCAATAATTCGCAATTTGAATAAATCACAATTCTGATATTAAATAGAATCATAAAAGTGATATCAGTCCCTGATAGGCAGCATGAGAATGGCAGCGATAGGTGATGGATGCAGGGAGCAAGATGCAGAGCTAGCTATGGACACCACTCAATGATCGTCAGAGAGGCCCAAGAATCAGCAATGAGACATTTTCCCCAGATTCCAGTGCATGTTCTGATCTGTCCTTCTGTATGAGCACAACAGTCACGGCTCAGTTCAGAATCCTTTTTTAAACAGTATGTGTACTACCTCCTTTGGATAGACCAATAATACGGTAATAAGGGAGCTCACATTGTAACGAAGGAGTACACTTGTAAGGGCATATGCTTACTTGCTTCAGTTAGGAATTAAAAAGAGGACAGACATCTGCCATTTTTTTCTGGATTTATGTAAATAAAGCCTAAATAGGGTGTCCTAGCTTAGGACAAAAGTCTGCAGTCACTATATGTCATTGCAGTTTACCAAATAATGGTGCCCCCACTGTCACAATTCCCTGGTATTGTCTGTGCTAGGGATTGGTCACATGATCACATACATGTGATTTGCATACTTTCAGGTACTGATTAGACACATCTAGCTTCTTTCAATATTAGTGAATTGAGGGATTCTGGACACATCTAGTAGGGCTGTATCCACAAGTATGCAAATCACATAATCACGTACAAGCGGTCATGCTGGCTAGGGAATTATGATAGTGCACGCATTGACATACACTGACAAGCAAAATGTTTTGAACCTTTGACTTTCAGGCTCCATATCTCACCATCCATTACTGCTTCGAATGAGAGACTGCCATCATTTTATAAACGTTCATCTTAGGTATCTTATACATAAATTTGACTTGCAACTATTTAGCATATGATTAGTTTTGTAGATTCTTTTCATGTCACTGCATTGTTACTGTTTTGCGCCTAAAAATATCAATCTTATTTTTTATTATTTTGTTAATATTTTGTAAATCCACCTTTGGCCTTAAACAATCTCTATCAGATGAAAGCATGTCTCAACCGAAAACTGAAACAGGTCTCTTCTATACGTTCCCAAAGTTGGTGCATACTGGTCGACTCACTTGAGTTAGTATACAGCTTTTTCTTTAACTCTACTCACGTGTTCAGTTGGGTTGAGGTCTGGGGACTATGAAGACAAATCCCGGACCTCTACTTCATTGTCATTCAACCATTTCTTCGCCAATCTCGACGTATGCTTTGGGTCGTTGTCCTGCTGGAACTCTATGTCACTCTTTTCCTACCCATAGTACTCAAGTGTATGAAGTAACACCATGTAGGTGTGGCACCCCTAGGGGTATTTGCCACAAAAATAGTTACTGACAGTAAGTACAAATACTAAAATAGCAAGACTGCACTACCACCTCTGGCCAGAAGGGGGAGCTCCAGAGACTCCCCTTGATCCATTCTGGTCTGAGAGAAGAAATGGCAGTTGGGCTAAGGAGCTGAAAGTGAGAGGTCATACAGTTGAATCTCTAACAGCCCTGTGACTGTTACCAGGCCTAAATCACCGGCCTGAGGAGAAGAGGGATAGAGAAAAAGGACATTGTGAGAACCAGGTAGCATTAATCACTACCCAGAACAGGCGCAAAGACGGATACCGGATCCGTGGCTGTATTCATTATATATAATACAGCAACCGGAAAAACGTGAGGTGATATCAGCTTCACTAGGGCCGGACGCAGCAACAGACACAGAGTTCAGCGGTACTCCCAGAGGGGGTAAACCGATAAAAGGACTCGGGTTGCCCGTCGAACCAGGACCCGGAGGGGACAGATTGGGCCGGCAGCCAGTTCACATACAGCAGCAGGGCCACACAGAAATTGCGCACAATAAGAGGCGAAGACCCCGGCAGGGTCAAAGTAACTCAGAGTTCCCATACAGACTCCGGTGACAGGACTGGTTGTAAATCCTTTTATGTTAAAGTAAACTGGTTAAACGTTTCAGTGCCTCAGTCTTTCATTCGGACAATAGCCATCTATCCAGGATCGGGATCGTCACCGCTGGGAGAACCTGCTGCTGATCAAGTAAGTGCCTGTCCCCTCATGATACCCCTTACACTGTGCATTGCCTGAGGCCACAGCACTGAGTCAAGCCACCCGTGACATCCCCCTCAAGAGACAGACTCCATTGGTCCGGTGCTGGGTATCCCGGTCTCCTGGGCGTCACATAGGATACTCACATATAGCTCAGCATTGAGACCAGCATCGATCCTGGTCAAGTATCCAACGCCTTTGGCTGTAAAAAAACCCATATCATCAGGCTTCCTTCACCGAACTTGATAGTTGCTTTAATTTCTCAATCTGTTAGCCCCTTTTTCCCTTTTTTCTCCCAGACCCATTTGCACCCATCAGAGCCTAGTCTATTGACTTTTTTGTCATTGCTACAAATCACCTGTTTCTAATCTTCTACTAGCCACTTTTCTTACTATTTTTGCAATCTCTATCAGTTTTGTACATCGAGAGACTGAAATTCTTGCCCATTCTTCCTTGGCAAACAACTCGAGCTCAGTGAGGTTTGATGGAGATCGTTTGTGAACAGCAGTTTTCAGCTCTTTCCACAGATTCTCGCTTGGATTGAGGTCTGGACTTTGACTTGGCCACTCTAACACCTGGATACGTTTATTTGTGAACCATTCCATTGTAGATTTTTCTTTATGTTTGGGATCATTGTCTTGTTGGAAGACAAATCTCCGTCTCAGTCTCAGGTCTTTTGCAGACTCCAACAGGTTTCTTCAAGAATGGTCCTGTATTTGACTCCATCCATCTTTCCATGATGATAGTTAAGTTGAGGCTTCTTCACCCTTTTTCGGGCCACCATTCCAGACTTGTGTAATGTGCATTGCATAGTGCTTTCATGGAAGTCTGTGATCTCACTATTAGGAAGCATACAAACCACCTCCACTGCCGGGTTTGTCACTCCAGAACTGATAGACCTTGGGATGAGCCGACATGTTGACTACAATATTTTGCCTGGACGTCCACCTCTTGGCTTTTGAATGGATGGACGGACCTCATTTCATATTCTTTCAACTGTCATGGCACTAATATGATGAAGTTTGGCAATTTTCAGCTACCAATGAGTTGTATGATGCTGTTTCTTTTTTCTTGGAAAATCTTCTTCATGGCTGCTCCTCGATTCAAATCAATGAACTTTCACTTGGGAATCAACCTAATAAAATGCTGTGCTATTAGGGAATGTGGGAACAAGTTGTAATTTTTAGTACACATGAAGAAAAAGATTTTTCCATGCTCAGGAGCAAAACAGTAACAATGCATTGACATGACAAGAATCTACATAACAAATCATATGCTAAATAGTTGCAATTCAAACTTATGTATGAGATATCCAAGAAGATTGTCTATAAAATGATGGTTGTCTCGTGTTTGTAAATAATAATGGATGGTGAGATACGGAGGCTGAAATTTAAAAGTTTAAAACATTGTTACCCTATTGCTCATCAGGTTATAGTGACTGCAGACTTTTGTCTCAAGCCTGGACAACCCCTCTAATTATGCTGATTTTCCCATTTCTGAGCTTGATCCAATTCATCTTGTGGACTGTAGCTGTCACTTGATAGCGCCACAAAGAGTCTGATTATTGCCATGACAAGTGTGTTCATTGTGTAGGCAAATCCTTGAGATAAAATAATTTGTTTTGGTGTTCTTTTAGCTTGCTTAGTAAAAGGTAAGAAAATTTACATTAAAATCATGGTTCTTCCTGAAGTTTGGAGAAAATCAAGATTTCATGTTATGTGTTACTGCTCAGCCACTTGAATTCATGTCTTTTACAAGTATATTAGGGAATAATTCATTTCAGAAGATGTAGATGAACAATTTAATATTGGCATTGTTTCTGTATAGTATTATTAGACTGAGTCAACATTTTGGCATCTTCATTATGGTATCATTATGGTATAATAATATATATTAGCACATATTATACCATATAAATGTGGCCAGACTAAATGTTTATCAGGAGTCTGGGATCCTCATATGAAATTATTACTGACAATTTCCTGTAGGGTTTTACTGTGCACTGGCACAATGGCTGTGAATGTGAATGCTTACATTCGTGTAACTGAACTGTGAGTCCTTAATTGACCTCATCATCTGTGAGAAGCCTCGGAGACCGTTCTGGCTGTCACACATGCTATGACGTACCCTACTGGAATGCAAGGGAAAACTATACACTAATCTTGTATCTGCCTCTTTTTCATATGAGCAGGTGCCATTTTATTAATGTCTAAATTCAGTAGTGCCTAAATATATAATTTCAAGGAAGGCTTATGTACAGTATTACAGAATGCTTTCAGCATCAGACAGGACCCAGATGTCCATCTGATGACACATATCAATTAATATATTATAATTTTTCAAATGCTATTTAACAGATGCCTCTTTAGTGACAATCAACCTGATGGTGGGAATTTTTGGACTCTTGCCCGTATTTGTTTAGCTTTATGGTGGACATGCAGCTATCTCACTAATACCGCTGAAGCAATGATCCATCTTTGAACTGATCTGCCAATTGTTAGCTAAAATGGCTGAATCCTTATGAACATATGTATATTTTCTCTGTCTTCCAGATTTTTGTAGGACTTTTGGTATTGAAGGCAAACCATAGTATAAAACAGGACAGCTCTTACTTGTACACTATTAAAGGGAATCTGTCACCCCCCAGGACACATATGACCTATTAATATGGGCATACAAGTAATAGAAATGTTACACAAGTCCTACCTGTATGCCTCATATTAACGGTCATGATGCTGAGAAATGTTATAATCTGTTTTTATGTTAATGATTTCTTCCAGGCTCTGGGGCGTGCGGTGCCTAGTAGAAATCTCTGCCTCCTCTCCTCATTGTAATACTTACCTCCTCCCATCAGCATCAGTTACAGCCCCAGAATGCTGCGCCTGCGCCCCTCACTCCCTCCACAATTTGTACCTCTTCTTCCCTTCTGTGGGCAGTGCATTCAGTGATCTTCTGTGCAGGTGCCAGCGACTTCCGCTCCAGTGACACTATGTATGCATGGCTTCTAGCGATGACTATGCAGGGAGGAAGTGGGGAAGCATATTATTGACGCACATACTGGAGGTCACAGTGACTTGCCTGCGCAGAAGATCCCTGAATGCAGTGCCCACGGAGGGAAGGATGAGGTATGTATTTCTGAGGGAGTGCAGGGCACAGGATTCTAGGGCCATAACTGACATACATGGGATGAGATTTTGAATTGTGGAGGAAAGTGGGCACAGGCGCAGGATTCCGGGGCCATAACTGATGCTGATGGGAGAAGGTAAGTATTACAATGAAGACAGGAGGCAGGGAACTCTTCCAGACACCGCACACCCCAGAGCCTGGAAGAAATCATTAGCATAAAGACAGAATATCACATTTCTCCACAACAAGACCACTAATATCAGAAATACAGGTAGAACTAGTGTAACATTTCTATCACCTGTATGCCCACATTACTAGGTCATATACGTCCCGGGGGTGACAGATTCCCTTTAAATGTTGTTGCATTATCCGGAATCTTCTAGACTTTTGTTTAAAGTTAACATCAACATATAGCTGATGTATATGAGATCAGTTTCTTACCTGATATAGCATTAAACATATACCTTTCTTAGAGGCAAACATGTATGTTGATGTCAGGAGTGGACTAAAGAAGTAGATTTACTGTACATAAAAATAATGTCTCCTGAATCATGCTTCATCCTATCACTGACAGACATCTCAGCCGTCTCTCCCATATACAAGAGCGCTCATCCGTGTGAGTGCTCCTGCATTCTCTATGAAAAAAGCCCAATATCTCTGCCAGTGGTATTGCTCTGGGAAAACAAAGTGATAGGCAGTGTGAAATCAGACATGCCCTATCGACATCTCCCCTGATGATCAGTTGGTCAGCACCCCATACACTTTAGAGTCAAACCTGTCTAAATTGAAAATTTGACTGAAATTAGTGCAATGTTTACGGGAGACTTAATACTAATCTACTGAAGAACTTTTCAGAATTATGCAGTGTGAAGGCTTATGTGTTCCATAATCTTGTCTTTTCCGGAATCCATGCAATTGATCGGTTCTACAGACAGTGCTGTTTTTATTTCCAGCTATCAACTTAAGAGGTGGCATGTAGAATAGCTTAATGTGAGAGCTTCCAGAAACTGCTGTCATGCATCAACAGGTATCTCAACATCTCTATGACCTTTTTACAGGACATGGGCTTCAATTGTGGCCAATAATTTGCTGTCTCAGAATTGTGTATTTTGAGTTGTAGAAAGGGCTATTGTAATAATAATATTGTATTAAGGATTATGTATTATACCGCAATTCCATGATAAAAAAAAGGTGGCTCCCAATAGTAATAAATTAGACAAAGCTAGGTTCACATTGCCTAGGGGCTTTACATTTGGCATAGGTTTGAACAGTGCCGCCAATTGTATGGTGCAGATCTTTGGAAATATAAGCCTATATAGTTGTGTTTGAGACTGACTGCATGGTATATATTTTTATTCTAACTTCTTGTCTATAGTTATATTGAAAAACTTAGTCGATCATGCTATTCAACACATTTAAAAAAAAATAGTATTGATCAGTGGTTTAACCTAAAGCTCATAGGTCTCAACACAAAATCTCCAACACCCTACTCCACTATTACAGGTCTTTGTTAGTATTGGTCTTCTAGTATGACCGAAAAGGGACTTTTGGTTCCCCTGGGCTTTAGTTCTGGGTGTTGCTACAGCACTCTGACCCCTCTGTAATTACACTGCTGCTATTGTATGTTCCAGTAAAAATCTATGGACATATTAAATGCACATGTGGGAAATTGTTGAGCACGAAGCCTCATTGTTGTCTCAAAGCCAGTACCAAAGGCAACCTAAGAAAAGTAAAATACATGTACAGTGCCTTGCAAAAGTATTCGCCCCCTGGAACTTTTCAACCTTTTCCCACATATCATGCTTCAAACATAAAGATACCAATTGTAAATTTTTGGTGAAGAATCAACAACAAGCGGAACACAATTGTGAAGTTACATGAAATTTATTGATTATTTTAAATTTTGTTGAATTTCAATAACTGAAAAGTGGGGCGTGCAATATTATTCGGCCCCTTTAACTTAATACTTTGTTGCACCATCTTTTGCTGCGATTACAGCTGCAAGTCACTTGGGGTATGTCTCTATCAGTTTTGTACATCAAGAGACTGAAATTCTTGCCCATTCTTCATTGGCAAACTCCTCGAGTTCAGTGAGGTTTGATGGAGATCGTTTGTGAACAGCAGTTTTCAGCTCTTTCCACAGATTCTCGCTTGGATTGAGGTCTGGACTTTGACTTGGCCATTCTAACACCTGGATACGTTTATTTGTGAACCATTCCATTGTAGATTTTGCTTTATGTTTGGGATCATTGTCTTGTTGGAAGACAAATCTTTGTCCCCGTCTCAGGTCTTTTGCAGACTCCAACAGGTTTCTTCAAGAATGGTCCTGTATTTGACTCCATCCATCTTCCCATCAATTTTAACCATCTTCCCTGTCCCTGCTGAAGAAAAGCAGGCCCAAACCATGATGCTGCCACCACCATGTTTTACAGTGGGGATGGTGGGTTCAGGGTGATGAGCTGTGTTGCCTTTTCACCAAACATATGGTTTGGCATTATTGCCAAAAAGTTTGATTTTGGTTTCATCTGACCACAGCACCTTCTTCCACGTGTTTGGTGTGTCTCCCAGGTGGCTTGTTGCAAACTTTAAATAACACTTTTTATGGATATCTCTGAGAAATGGCTTTCTTCTTGCAACTCTTCCATAAAGGCTAGATTTGTGCAGTGCATGACTGATTGTTGTCCTATGGGCAGACTGTCCCACCTCAGCTGTAGATCTCTGCAGTACATCCTGAGTGATCATGGGCCTCTTGGCTGCATCTCTGATCAGTCTTCTCCTTGTTTGAGATGAAAGTTTAGAGGGACGGCCGGGTCTTGGTAGATTAAAAGTGGTATGATACTTCTTCCATTTCAATATGATCATTTGCACAGTGCTCCTTGAGATGTTTAAAGTTTTGGAAATCATTTTGTATCCAAATCCGGCTTTAAACTTCTCCACAACAGTATCAGGGACCTGCCTGTTGTGTTCCTTGGTCTTCATGATGCTCTCTGTGCTTCAAACAGAACCCTGAGACTATTGCACTGTTGCAATATTGCACTATTGCAATGTTGTCCTAAATGCCTAATGATGATAAATATAATCCACCTGTGCAACAGAGCAGTTGAATTTATAAGGAGACTGTATTACACACAGGTGGATTATATTTATCATCATTAGGCATTTAGGACAACATTGGATCATTCAGAGATCCACAATGAACTTCTGGAGTGAGTTTGCTGCACTAAAAGTAAAGGGGCCGAATAATATTGCACGCCTCACTTTTCAGTTTTTGAATTTCTACAAAAATTTAAAATAATCAATAAATTTCGTTCAACTTCACAATTGTGTTCCACTTGTTGTTGATTCTTCACCAAAAATTTACATTTAGTATCTTTATGTTTGAAGCATGATATGTGGGAAAAGGTTGAAAAGTTCCAGGGGGCCGAGCACTTTTGCAAGGCACTGTAGATATTCTCCATGCAACTGCTATATCACATGCAGAGGATGTTTTAACTTTTTCATCCTAAATTTGAAAATTTAGAATGAAAATATATCTTATGTAAGCCTTCAGATTCCTACGCTAACATTCTATAGGATTTAATGGCTCAATAAATCTAGTGAAATCAGGTACCACATTTATCGACCTTATCTTGTTTTAGCCAGCTTTAATAAAAGAAAAAATCAATATAGGGTCATCTTTTTAGCAAGTAAAAATAAAACAGGCTGTTCATTGTTTAAGTAGGACTCGCCATGTGGCACCCAGTTAAGCATCACATTTGTCTGCATCACACCAATGAATTTCTAATTAACTTGTTACATGGATCTCGTAATCAGAACGTCTGGTTAGTGGTATCAGGCTTTTCTTTTACGAACTGTGGCCTATATTTTAACCTCAATAATGAGCTTTCCCAGTGTGATTGCTGTGTGGAGATTAACATATGTTAGAGCAGGTTAACATACAGAAGACTGAGTAATAATTCAGGCAGAAAATAATCAGTTCATTACTGAGGTCAAAATGTTACTTAAAACAAAGATTTAAATGAAAGCCCTAAAACCTCGACATAACTAATTAATTAAAGATCATTCATTTAATATATCTCATACATATTAAAGTAGCTCAGGCATTACCAGAGTGCCCTTCTTTACACTACTAGAAACCTTCTACTATGTAATTATCTAAGGGTCACTTCCGTCTTTCTGTCTGTCTGTCTATCTTTCTTTCTTTCTGTTTGTCTTTCTGTCTGTAACGGCAATCCCAAGTCGCTGATTGGTCGTGGCAAAACGGCCACGACCAATCAGCGACGGGCAAAGTCCGGCGGCGATATGGCCACTCCCTACTCTCCTGCCTTCAGTGTCCGCTCCATACTCCCCTCCAGTCAGTGCTCACACAGGGTTAATGGCAGCGTTAATGGACCGCATTATGCCATGGTGTAACGCACGTAACGCTGCTATTAACCCTGTGGGACCAACTTTTTACTATTGATGCTGCCTATGCGGCATCAATAGTAAAAATATCTAATGATAAAAATAATAAAAAAATAAAAAATCATTATATACTCACCTTCCATGGGCCCCCGGATCCAGCCGAGGCCTTTCCCGCTCCTCTCGACGCTCCGGTGACCGGTCCATGCATTGCGGTCTCGCAAGATGATGATGTAGCGGTCTCGTGAGACCGCTACATCATCATCTCGCGAGACCGCAATGCACTCTTGGGAATGGAGCATCGCGAGGAGCATTAGTAAACGCCTCGGGGGTCCAACGGAGGGTGAGTATATAACAATTTTTTATTTTAATTCTTTTTTAACAGGGATATGGTGCCCACATTGCTATATACTACATGGCTGTGGTATATATTACATGGCTGGGCAATATACTACATCGCTGTGCTCTATGCTACGTGGCCTGGGTTATATACTGCATGGGCAGTGTTATATACTAAGTCTCTGTGCTATATACTACGTGGCTGTGCTATATACTTCATGGCTGTGCAATATATTACCTGGCTGGGCAATATACTACATGGCTGTGCAATATAGTACGTGGCTGGGCAATATACTACTTGTCTGTGCTATATACTACGTGTCTGTGCTATATACTACGTGTCTGTGCTATATAGTACGAGGCTTTGCAATATATTACGTGGCTGTGCAATATACTATGTGGCTGGGCAATATACTACGTGTCTGTGTTATATACTACATGGCTGAGCAATATACTACGTGTCTGTGCTATATACT
This sequence comes from Ranitomeya imitator, assembly GCF_032444005.1. Taxonomy (NCBI): domain Eukaryota; kingdom Metazoa; phylum Chordata; class Amphibia; order Anura; family Dendrobatidae; genus Ranitomeya; species Ranitomeya imitator. The sequence continues at coordinate 465,321,021 of NC_091282.1, read as the reverse complement.
ACATGGCTGGGCAATATACTATGTGGCTGGGCAGTATTCTACGTGTCTGTGCTATATACTACGTGTCTGTGCTATATATTAAGTGGCTGGGCAATATACTATGTTTCTGTGCTATATAATACATGGCTGGGCAATATACTTTGTGGCTGGGCAATATAGAACGTGGCTGTGTAATATACTACGTGTCTGTGCAATATACTACGTGGCTGGGCAATATACTACGTGGCTGGGCAATATACTACGTGGCTGTGCTACATATTACGTGGCTGTGCTACATATTACGTGGCTGTGCTATATACTACGTGGCGGTGCTAAATACTACGTGGCTGTGCTATATACTACGTGTCTGTGCTATATAGTACGTGGCTGTGCAATATATTACATGGCTGTGCAATATACTACGTGGCTGGGCAATATACTACGTGTCTGTGCTATATACTACATGGCTGAGCAATATACTACGTGTCTGTGCTATATACTACGTGGCTGGGCAATATACTACGTGGCTGGGCAATATACTACGTGTCTGTGCTATATACTACGTGTCTGTGCTATATACTACGTGGCTGGGCAATATACTATGTGTCTGTGCTATATACTACATGGCTGGGCAATATACTTTGTGGCTGGGCAATATAGTACGTGGCTGGGTAATATACTATGTGTCTGTGCAATATACTACGTGGCTGGGCAATATACTACATGGCTGGGCAATATACTACGTGGCTGTGCTACATATTACGTGGCTGTGCTATATACTACGTGGCGGTGCTATATACTACGTGGCTGTGCTATATACTACGTGGCTGTGTTATTTACTACGTGGGCTGTGTTATACGCTACTTGGCTGTGCTATATTTCTCTACTGTATCTGTGCATCATGAATTGTGGTGTGTGTTAAAGAGAGGGGCCCACTGAGACTTCTTTCGCCCGGGGCCCTCAAAAACCTGGAGCCGGCCCTGGCTTCACTGATTGGTCACACCCAGCCTCGAACAATCAGCGACAGGTGCAGTCCGCCCAGGAATTGGCGCGGAATGTGAACCACTCTTCGCTAATTGGTCGCGGCCGGCCGAATCCTGTGTATAAATTGCATTATTCTGAAAACTTCATAAATATACTACATACATATTCTAGAATACCCGATGCGTTAGAATCGGGCCACCATCTAGTTAATTAATAAGTGCTTATTTTGCTTGTGATGCACAACTTTATCAGGATTAGTTTAGACCATATCATATTACTATTTTCATTGGAGTTACAAGTGTTCAATAGATTTTCTAATCAATGTAGCTCATAAACATAGCTGTTAATGGATAAATAGATATATTTAATGTCTTAAAATTCAAGTTCATGTAAAAAAAAATGTATTTTTTCCCTTTCAGTTCATCTGATAAAACATAATTCTTGGCTATATTATTTAAAGATCTACTTTTGGAGTCCCTATAGTTTGTGTTTATACAGTCATGGCCAAAAGTATTGACACCCCTGCAATTCTGTTATATAATACTCAGTTTCTTCCTGAAAATGATTGCAATCACAAATTCTTTGGTATTATCTTCATTTAATTTGTCTTAAATGAAAAAACACAAAAGAGAATGAAGCAAAAAGCAAAACATTGATCATTTCACAAAAAACTCCAAAAATGTGCCAGACAAAAGTATTGGCACCCTCAGCCTAATACTTGGTTGCACAACCTTTAGCCAAAATAACTGGGACCAACCGCTTCCGATAACCATCAATGAGTTTCTTACAATGCTCTGCTGAAATTTTAGACCATTCTTCTTTGGCAAACTGCTCCAGGTCCCTGATATTTGAAGGGTGCCTTCTCCAAACTGCCATTTTTAGATCTCTCCACAGGTGTTCTATGGGATTCAGGTCTGGACTCATTGCTGGCCACCTTATAAGTCTCCAGTGCTTTCTCTCAAACCATTTTCTAGTGCTTTTTGAAGTGTGTTTTGGGTCATTGTCCTGCTGGAAGACCCATGACCTCTGAAGGAGACCCAGCTTTCTCACACCGAGCCCTACATTATGCTCCGAGTTTTCCTCACCTCAGCTGAATGATTTACATCTGTTAGCCAGCATAAGTACATGTGGGGGTTGCCTGGTTGCTAGGGAACCCCCACATGTACTTATCCTGGCTAACAGATGTAAATCATTCAGCTGCGGCAAAAAACCTAAATCTCCGAGCACTAAAAAATACTCGGAGGACCCCCGAGCATGCTCGGGAAATCGCGAGTAACGAGTATATTCACTCATAACTAATCACCACGTCTGTAACAATGTTAAAACATATAATATAAAGTTACACGTACATGAATTGAAATGCCAGGATTGCTGGTTTTCAGATGCCGCTTTTCTCACAAAAATACAAAGTAAAGTAAGTAAAAACTAGTCAAAGCATCATATTAACGCCAAAAATGTCAGCTTACCATGCAAAAAAGAAGCCCACAAATCGCCCCATCAATGGAAAAATGAAAAGTAACGGTCTAAGAAAGAGGCACCTTAAATAAAAACATTTTTTTACAATGTCAATTTTTTTAACAACTAAAATAGAAAATTATACAGTTTTGCATCTTCATTATTGTATCGACTTGAAAAATCATGTTAGTAGATTATTTTGACCACGATTAATGTTGTAAAATTAAAATCCAAAAAACAATGTAGCATTTTTTCACCATTTCACCGCACTTGGAATTTTTTGCACAGTTTTCAGTGCTATGTAAACCACAAATCATCCCACAAATAAACTAGCCCTCATATGGCTATATTTACAGAAAAATAAAAAAGCTAAGACTCTTGAAAGAAAGGAAAGAAAAAAAATAGCACAATAATTAAAACTCACCCCTATCAGGAAAGGGTTAAAGAGATTATCCCAGAATTGTCACTTGTCACCTATCTACAGGACTGGTGATAGTCATTTGAGGAGACCCCTTCCAATGATGAGAATGGGGGTCATTCTTTGAATGGAATAGCAGTCGGCTATGTCACTGTCACTTTAATCAAAGTCTATAGGACTAACTGGGTGCTTTACTGGACCATCTCCATCAGTCCCATAGACTTGGCAGCTGTTCTATTTTTAAAAGTGCTCCTAGACTAGACATGCACCACTTATTCTATGGATAGTACTCAATATGTCTGAATACACTATTGAACTATTCACACAAAGGAACATCTGAGGTGCCCTTATATCCAGATAAAGCCAGGGTCAATTATGCAAATAACACGTTGATCAAAAATGTCTGAATTGTGTCAGTCCGTGGAAATTGGATTGCACTCAGATGTCATCCAAGTGCAGTCCGATCTTTTTCAAGACTTGCTGACCGAGTGTGATCCCAATATCCACTATTACAAAAGGTTTATAGATGACTTATTCATTGTATGGATGGGACCCTGGAGGAGGCAGATCAGTTTGTGCTGGAGCTTAAGCAGAATTCCTGGGACCTCCAATTTTCACACAAATTTTCCCCATCCAACATTCAATTTTTGGATCTGAATACGGGGAAGAGGATACCATCCATACTTCCACTTTTTTCAAAGCTGTCAATGTACATAGCTTTCTTGAATTTAGTAGTGTTCATCATCCGAAATGGGCTACCACTATTCCATATAGATTTAGAACAAAGCGGTATCCAGCTGAAATAATAAAAAGATGCCTTTAAACGGGCATCTAGATTAGAACAAAGGGACTGTTTGGGAAGAATTGGAGATCCACATAGAACCTCCAGAAGTAAGAACACAGAATTGGATAGAAAAATAAAATACATACAGTCTTAGAACAACTTATAATCAATCACATAAAATTTCACCGGACGTTTTGTCCAAATATTGGATGTTACTCACGAGTGATCTAACACTGTCAGAAAATATCACTGCCTGACCGAATATCATTTTTCGGAGGAACATGAACTTAATAAATTATATAACCCCCAGCAGATAGCGGTCATCTGAACCACACGGTTCCCGCTCATGAGATCCACCTTTCCTTGCAGGAACACAGGGTCTTATCGATACAACTCTAAGAACTGTTTGTGTTGCACAATGGTCCTACATAGAAATAAATTCTCAGTCGTAACTCAGACTTTATTTATTGGAGTGTAGTTGCAAACTCCAATATGTGGGTTGCACAACTCAAGAAATACACAATCGGATGAACGGATGTAGACACAATAACACAATAATAGGAAAGGCAATTTGTGCCATAGTTTATCCAGACATTAGCTTCTAGAGCATAATAAAGATCCTACGTGCCTGAAACTTACCATCATCGAACAAATATCCGAAAAGACCCCAAATAGATTGCAACTTATCAATAAAGAATCCTATTGGATCTGGCGTCACTCAAACCGGAGGGTTTGAATGCATGCATTGACAACACGAGTTAATCGATCCATACAGATCAGAGAATCAATGACTATTGTCAGTCATGGGACAGCAATTTTGGGCTCTAATCATCATTTGTGCACTAGAATTAAAATAGGGTTTAATCATGTTTTTATACAATTGAGATTTGCTGATGGCATATATAGCAACTCTTATTACCATTCCTTGGTTGATATCAGTGTTTGCGAGTTATTCTGTTACTCCAAAAGCTTTGTTTCTTCACGGAATAAGTAGGACACAGATGTGGGGTAATGAACTACAGTGAATATGCCACCCAATGGGTGACGTTATTGAGCAGGGGTATTTAGTTGTTGGAACTCATTGTATACTCATACTTGCCTGATGAAGGAGCCAGTTTGGCAAAAATAAGAGCATTCTAATTTACCCAGTATTATCCATTCCAACACCGCTTGGCAGCGCTCTCCCAACCACCGCTTTCTTTCCTTCCATTGCCATTTGAAATGTTTGCCCACCTGATGAGCATCCACAACTCTTCTGCTGAGGTCTCCAGAAGTCTCCTCTGTTTCTGCCAAGATCCACTTCCACAAACATGTGTTGTGAAGATCAGACTTTGATAAATCCTTAAACAAAACCGTTCACTCACTCACGCCTGATTGTCAGATTATCTACTGATCCTAAAAATCACATTTGCTATTCACAGACATAAAATATTGAATTGTTTTCCTCATTTGAAAAAAAAAAATAAAATATAATATATTTGACTCGTTGTTGTTTGGTTCTCTTTATGTCATTTTAGAGCTTATATGTAAAAGTTATGTAGTTTTAGGTTACGTTTATGCAGAAATATGGAAAATTCTGAAGGGCTGACAAACCTTTAAGCATCACTGTATATTTAGCTAGATATGCTTAGATCTGAATATTCTAATGCATGGACAACTCTTGGATATCACAAGCAATCTCTAAGCACCTCAGGACAACAAAGGCATGTGTCGGCTAACTTCGCAGAAGGCTTTCATTTGTAATGGGTGGGCCTTTCCATTGTGGTTTAGGAAGTCTTTTTTTATTTTTGCAGCTCTGGTGGTATCAGAGCTCCTTTATTGAGGTTTGTGAGGTACATCTTGAGCCATGGTTACCTACCATTGCGAAAAAGAATTATAATTACAGGATACACTAGACTTCAAGCTTTTGTTTGAAGAGGAAGTTACTGGCAAACTATCCAGCTGTGGTCACACACACAAAACCAATTTTTGCCTATTATAATACTAAATCCAATCATTTGTGAATTAAACAAACATAGTTTTGAAATCAGGATTAACCTGTAGCCTATGATAAACTTTCTAAGGTTATATTTTGCAAATAAAATCTGATCCCATGACTGAATCCACAATTCGAAATCAACCGGTCAATAAGTGAAAATCTTTTAGTCCCCCTGTCCAGAACATGGCGTTTGTTACAAATCCTAAATACAGTAATTATGTGTATTGTCTTTCCAAGAAAGCAATGTATTACGACATGTTCACACACTAAGTTTTTGCACCATTTTTCCATGCGTTTGTTAAGGGTAAAAAGTGCTGCACTTTACATTACCAACAAAGGAAATTACATTTCTGAAACCACACGGACATGCTGCTTTTTCTTTCCTTGTGAATTGGAATCAAAGTGTTGTTTCAAATCTGTTTCGTGTCCTTTTTTTCAGATTTTTTTCAGCATTCTTCACATATTCAAATCAATGTGAAAAAATGCAGATAAAAACCTCAATAAATGCACACAAAATGTATTAAAAAAGGCTCATATTTTATGCAGAGGTTTTCCTCTCAACAGTCTGGTTTTTGTTGCAGGAAAATGTCTTGCAAATACTCAGATTGTGAACAAAACCTTAAATTGCAATTTTTGAACAATTAATATTTGATTATTAACCCCTTCATGACCTTGTGATTTTCCAGGACTATAACTTTTTTGTTTTTGTGTCCCCACAGCTGATTGAGGGCTTGATTTTCGTGGAACGAGTTGTACTTTTCAATAGCACCATTCAGTTTATCATTTGATTCACTGGAAAGCGGTAAAAAAATCCAAGTGCGATCAAATTGCAAAAAAAGTGCTATCCCCCAACTGTTTGTTTTTTTATTTACCATGCTCACTATATGGTTAAACTCATGTGACAATATGATTTCCCAGTCAGTATGAGTCGATACAAATACCAAATATGTATTGGTTGTTTGTTTTTTATTTATGTCGAAATTTGTAAGTGAAACATTTTTCACTTATGTCGCTATTTCCGAGACCCGTATTAATTTTTCCATATTTCAGACTGGCTTTGATCTTATTTTTTACATCCTGAAGTTATATTTTTATTGATACCGTTTTTGGATAGATACAATGTTTTGATCACCTGTTATTGCATTTTTTGATTTGTTTTCTCGTTGCGCTGTTTACTAATCTGATTAATTTATTGTATATATTGATAGATTGGCCTTTTATGAATGCAGTGATACCAAATATATATTTTTTATTGTTTTATTTTCAATAGGGTATTTTTTTAAACACTTTTTTTTCTCACTTTTTATTGTATTTAATAGTCCCCTTAGGAGACTTGATGCTACGATCGTCTGATGCCCGTGCTATACATAGCAGTGTTTCAGCACTGCTATAGCATAAATCACGATCTCCTATGAATGCTGGCCACCACGGGGTGGCGTTCACTGGAGGAACGTGACAACAGGCATGGGATCATCAGCAGAGCCCTGGCTGTCATGACAACCCATTGGCGCCTCGTGATCACATGGCAGAGGCGTCGATGGACAGAATGAATGATACGCTTCCAGCCGGCGCATGTTAAATGCCACCATCAGTGTTTGACAGTGGGATTTAACTGGTTAAAAGCCGCAGGTGGAGCTTCAATCCACCAGCGGCTGTTAAAGGCACCTGATGTCTGATTAAATCAGCTGTCATGTACCAGGAAAGTTGTAGGCTACACGTGTGGGCCCACATTAAAGACAGGAACACGACCTTTGAAGTAGATATACATCAAAGGTAATTAAGGGGTTAATACACTGCTCAGCATTGAAACTGCAACAGCATGAAGAAAGAGTTGTGGAATTATAGATATCACTGGATCGTTAAAAATGATAATGCAGATGATGGAGAAATGGAAACTAAATTTTAGAAATATCTCAATCTATTCAGCAATGAATATTATCAGCTTGCGCAGAAATGCCTGCACTTACACACCATGGCATGCTAATAATGAGGTTATGAATGGTTGTCCAAGGAATGTTCTGCCTCACTGAATTCAAATCATCAAGATCTAATGCTGCCGGCAGCTCCCTTTCCAATTGTCGACCAATGATGTCTCAAATATGCTCAATGAGAAATTAGTCTGGAGACATTACAGGCCATGGTAGCATATTTAAGCCACACAGGCTGCTCACAGTAGCAAGAGACATTATGTTAAAAAAGGCTACTAGGGCACTTTGGAGAAATTGGCACACCACTGTCTCCAGACCAATCTCCAACTATCATTGAAAAAAAAAGGATTCACCACTAAAGAGTATAGACTCCAGCATAGATTCCAGACTGAATGACTTTTTGTGAATGCGACTTCATAATCAATGCAGTGGGACCTCATAAACCTGCATTATGCTGCAATGTAGCAGTGACAAAAAGTGACTTTAACTGCATTACCTGTATCTGTACATTAGTTACCCGAGCCTAAAAAGGTTTTACAGGGCTTGGAGTTAGACCCCACGTGATCCAATATCAATGGTATTCTAGGAGTATTAAGCATAATCAACTTGCCTGTAAGACTTCCACAGTCAGAGCTGCTGCAGCTTTTATAGTGCAGTTTTAGTCCTTAGATGCTACAGTCAATAGAGACTGTGTCATCTAAGTGGCGGTTTTGGGTGTTATAACACTCCTTCCTTCATGGAGAGACTTCTGGGTGTAAATGGATTGTTATGGCAGTCAGGTGCCTAAGGAAAAAGCCAAGCATCTGCCATGATTATTCTCCTATGAAGCCCTGGCTATGGCTTCAGTGGCTAAAGTAACAATATACTGACATACGGTACTATTTCAGTGCATTGTATGAGTGATTTAAGTGATAGCAGATTCAAATACTGACATGTGGTCACATTACAACTAGATGGGGATGGCCTCACCCAATACAAGTGAACTCAGCGAGATCGTGCGTGTCTAATCGAAATGTGGTCAGAAGAATGTAGATCACATACTTGCTTCACATGACCGCTTGCTCCTTGTGCCAGCATTGGAGAATCCTGACAGAGTGCCCTGTGCGCATAGTGAGGATTCACAAATCTGCAGTCACATAAAATCCCTGCAGACTTGAACCCCAAGCCCAAACAACCCCTTAAATATCATAATCTGTAGAATTCAATTGAAAAATAAACTCAAATCTTTTGGGGTGAAAACAAAAACATAACAAACAAAAATGATGTGGTTGCATAAATACACCGCTTTCTAAAATATTATGAAAATTGAAAGTGTCATAAATAGTAAGTTTTACATTTTTTTGTTTTTCAAATAAACTCATGGCTTTTTACATCATTGAAATCAATCTCAAACACCTATGATAATTAGTTTGCCAGGTCAGTCCAAGTAAAGCAAAACTACTTAAAAGGTTGTTCCATATTATTAAGCATACTACAGGTTTCAAGCAATATGGAAAAGAAGAAGCGCAGATGGCTTCATGCAGATAAAGGCATAATGAGGAAGGTTTCTGTGAGACAAATTCATCAGATTAAGAGCAAAGATGCTAAAATACCACTACTAAGCAGCAAACAGATATTTGAAGCTGCTGGTGCCTTTGAAGCCTCACGAACCTTCAAGGTGTAGAATCCTCTAGAGACTTGCAATTGTGTATAAACCTACTAAAACAGTAGGCCACCTCTAGAAGAGAGCTACTAGGCTCCTTTAGGGTCCCTGAGGTCGACCTCAACAGAGAATATAGAGTTTCTGACTGACCACTTTTTTCCATGGCACAAAAAGAAGTACCATGTCATCCATAGCAATATTATCTTCATGCATGAGAGTGCACCATCTCGTCTTATTCTGCAAAGAATAACTCTGAGGCATTGGCTGCTACAGGTATAAAAGGAGAGAAACTCATGGTGTGATCACCATCCTCTCCTGTCCTCAACCCTACTGAGAACTTTTGGAGTATCCTCAAAGCAAGAGATCTATGAGGGTGTGAGGCATTCACATCAAAGCAACAGCTCTTGAAGAGTATTCTGACATCCTGTAAAGAAAAGCAAGCATAACCTATCTAAAAACTCTCAAGTTCAATGGATGCAAGAATTATGACGGTAAAGAAGGGGTCCTTGGTTAACATGTAACATGTTTTCAGTAAATGTGACCTCTTAATGCTGCAAATTCAACAGATAACCATTTTCAGTTCTTTACAACCTATAAAATGTTTGGAAACGCTGCTGTGCATAATAATTTGGAACAGTGCAATTTGGGATTTTCTAGTTTTGAAAAAAATACTGTTATCATTAAGAAGTTTGTCCAAGAAAATTCAATTTATACTCTAACAGTTAATGATTTGAACATTATACTGACTCATTTGCATCCACCATTTGGAAAAATAGCATTTGCATAATAATTTAGAATGCGGTGTATCTGAATTTATGACAGTGGTCAGTCTTTTTGGGTAGGAGTCTATCACCACATCTAGAATTGACAATTTGTGCCCATTCTTTCATGCAGTAGCGCTCCAAATCTGTCAGACTGCATGGGCATGTCCTGTGTACAGCGCCGTTTTCAGGTCATCCACAGATTTTCAATTTGATTTAGATTTCAGCTCCAAAACTTCGATCTCCAAGTGAAGGCATTATTTTGTTGATTTGGAGCTATTCTTTTGGTTGTTGTGATGAAAGATGAAATCCTTTTTCTTCATCTTTAGTTTTTTTCAGAGGCCTGAAGGTTTTGTTGCAAAATTGATTGCTATTAAGAATGATTCATAATTCCCTCCACCTTGACTGAAACTCCAGTTACAACTGCCGAAAAATAGTCCCAAAGCATAATGCTGCCTCCACAATGCCTAACTATGGGTATGGTGTTCTTTTGGTTATGCATAGTCTTGGCTTTATGCCAAACATATCTTTTGTAATTATGGGCAAAAAGTTCAACGTTGGTCTCATGCGACTATGTAACACGTTTTCCTGCATGCTTCTGGTAAGCAACGTAGGTATTGGACAAAACATATATACTTTATTGTATTATTTTTGCAAGAAAAGACTTCCGTCTTGCCACCCAAAAGCCAGTTATATGAAAAATACAGCAGGATTGCCAAAGAGAGTACTTGCCAGAAATTCCGACTGCTCCTTTAATGTTGCTGTAGGCCTCTTGGCAGCCTCCCGGACCAATTTTCTTCTTGTCTTTTTATCAATTTTTGAGGGACCTTCAGTTCTAGGTAATGTCAATATTGTGCCAAATTTGAGCCACTTTTTACAACTATCTTCACAGGGTTCCATGGTATATCTAACGCCTCGGAAATTTTTTGTACCTTTCTCTTGACTGATAACTTTTAACAATGAGATACATCCCTTTGCTGTGCTATAAGCTGTTTACAGACCAAGGTTTTTACCGTAAGATGCAACTAAGAGAATGTTAGAAAAATCCTATTGCAACTGCTAAATTTTATATTGGGTTAATCAGAATCTCTTTAAAAAAAATGACAGCGGTGTAAAGACTACTATTTAACATGGGTTTAAGTGTGATTGGCTAACTCTAACACAACCACATCTCCAATTATAAGAGGGTGTTTACACTTATGAAACCACTATCATTTAGCTTTGTTATTTTTATTTTCCCCCCTCAAAATGATTTCCATTTTGCATCAATGGATTTGTACAGATTATGGATAACATCGAACGTGGGAAAAGACTCTGAAATTATTCTTGTTCGTATGATTTCTTTTTACATACAAAAAAGTTGCATTTTAACAAGTGCGTGTAGACTTTGTATATCCAGTATTAAATGCATTAACCCCTTAGCTACCGCCGATACGCCTTTTAACGGCGGCCGCTAAGGGTACTTAAACCACAGCGCCAACGGCGCTGTGGAATAAGTGAATAGCGCCCCCCAGAGTCTGATTTTCTCCGGGGTCTCGGCTGCCGCAGAGAACATGATTCGGGGGGTTTTGTACCGACCCCGCATTTGCGATCGCCGGTAATTAACCGTTTACCGGCGATCGCAAAAAAAAAACAAAAAACCGCAATCTCTTTTTAATTTCTCTGTCCTCCTATGTGATCGCACATCAGAGGACAGAGAAAGAGGGTCCCAGATAGCCCCCCGATACTCACCTATCTCCCCCGGTGCTCCTCGTGGCTCCCGGTGGGCGCCGCCATCTTCAAAATCTCCCGCCGGCCGGCCCCGGGAGAATCTTTGGGGTCTTGGCTGCCGGGGGTAGCCGAGACCCCAAAGAGCATGATCGGGGTCGGTTTTACCGACCCCTGTTTTGCGATCGCCGGTAATTAACTGTTTACCGGCGACCGCAAAAGAAAAAAAAAAAGTCAAAGTGTAATTCTCTGTCCTCTGATGTGATCGGACATCAGAGGACAGAGAAATAGGGGGATTCGGGGACCCTGCCATACTCACCTGTGTCCCTGGGTCCTCCTGCTGCTCCTCCTGGCCGCCGGCAAAAGAAAATGGCGGGCGCATGCGCAGTGCGCCCGCCATCTGTCTCCATCTGCCGGCCGGCAGGAGAACAGCAGTTGGGGCTAAAATTAGGGTTAGGGTTAGGGCTAGGGTTAGGCCAGGGTTAGGGCTAGGGTTAGGGCTAGGGCTAGGGTTAGGGCTAGGGTTAGGGCTAGGGTTAGGGCTAGGGTTAGGGTTAGGGTTAGGGCTAGGGTTAGGGCTAGGGTTAGGGCTAGGGTTTGGGCTAGGGTTAGGGTTAGGGCTAGGGTTAGGGCTAGGGTTAGGGTTAGGGCTAGGGTTAGGGCTAGGGTTAGGGCTAAGGCTAGGGTTAGGGCTAGGGTTAGGGTTGGGGCTAAATTCAGGGTTAGGGTTCTTTCACACTTACGTCGGTACGGGGCCGTCGCAATGCGTCGGCCCGACATACCGATGCACGTTGTGAAAATTGTGCACAACGTGGGCAGCGGATGTAGTTTTTCAACGCATCCGCTGCCCAATCTATGTCCTGGGGAGGAGGGGGTGGAGTTATGGCCACGCATGTGAGGTCAGAAATGGCGGACGCGACATACAAAAAAACGTTACATTGAACGTTTTTTGTGCCGACAGTCCGCCAAAACACAACTGATCCAGTGCACGACGGACGCGACGTGTGGTCATCCGTCACGATCTGTCGGCAATACAAGTCTATGGGCAAAAAAAGCATCCTGCGGGCACATTTGGAGGATCCGTTTTTTGGCCAAAACGACAGATTGCGATGGTTGCCAAATGACGCAAGTGTGAAAGTAGCTTTAGGGTTAGGGTTGGGGCTAAAGTTAGGGCTAGGGTTGGGGCTAAAGTTAGGGTTAGATTTGGGATTAGGGTTAGGGTTTGGATTAGAATTGGTATTAGGGTTAGGGTTGGCATTAGGGTTACGCTTGGGATTAGGGTTAGGTTTGGGATTAGGGTTAAGGTTAGGGTTGTGATTAGGGGTGTATTGGGATTAGGGTTAGGTTTGAGGTTAGGGTTGAGATTAGGATTAGGGTTGTGTTGGATTTAGGGTTTTGATTAGGGTTATGGTTAGGGTTGACATTAGGGTTGTATTGGGGTAAGGGTTGTGATTATCGTTAGGGTTAGTGATTAGGATTATGGATTGGGTTGGGATTAGGGTTAGGGGTGTGTTGGGGTTATGTTTGGAGCTAGAATTAGGGGGTTTCCACTGTTTAGTTACATCAGGGGGTCTCCAAACACGACAGCCAATTTTGCGCTCAAAAAGTCAAATGGTGCTCCCTCCCTTCTGAGCTCTGCCGTGCGCCCAAACAGTGGGTTACCCCCACATATGGGGCATCAGCGTACTCGGGATAAATTGGACAACAACTTTTGGGGTCCAATTTCTCCTGTTACCCTTGTGAAAATAAAAACTTGGGGGCTAAAAAATCTTTTTTGTGGAAAAAAAAATATTTTTTTATTTTCACGACTCTGCATTCTAAACTTCTGTGAAGCACTTGGGCATTCAAAGTTCTCACCACACATCTAGATAAGTTCCTTGGGGGGTCTATTTTCCAAAATGGGGTCACTTGTGGGGGGTTACTACTGTTTAGGTACATCAGGGGCTCTGCAAACGCAACATAACGCCCACAGACCATTCTAAGTCTGCATTCCAAAATGGCGCTCCTTCCCTTCCGAGCTCTGCCGTGCGCCCAAACAGTGGTTTACCCCCACATATGGGGAATCAGCATACTCGGGATAAATTGGAAAACAACTTTTGGGGTCTAATTTCTCCTGTTACCCTTGTGAAAATAAAAACTTGGGGGCTACAAAATCTTTTTTGTGGAAAAAAAAATATTTTTTTATTTTCACGACTCTGCATTCTAAACTTTTGTGAAGCACTTGGGCATTCAAAGTTCTCACCACACATCTAGATAAGTTCCATGGGGGGTCTATTTTCCAAAATGGGGTCACTTGTGGGGGGTTTCCACTGTTTAGGCACATCAGGGGCTCTCCAAACGCGACATGGCGTCCACTCTCAATTCCAGACAATTCTACATTGAAAAAGTAAAACGGCACTCCTTCTCTTCCAAGCTCTGCGGTGCGCCAAACAGTGGTTTACCCCCACATATTGGGTATCGACGTACTCAGGAGAAATTGCACTACAACTTTTGTGGTCTAATTTCTCCTGTTACCTTTGTGAAAATAAGAATTTGTGGGCGAAAAGATCATTTTTGTGTAAACAAATGCGATTTTTTATTTTCACGGCTCTACGTTATAAACTTCTGTGAAGCTCTTGGGGGTTCAAAGTGCTCACCACACATCTAGATAAGTTCCTTAAGGGGTCTAGTTTACAAAATAGTGTCACTTGTGGGGGGTTTCCACTGTATAGGCACATTAGGGGCTCTCTAAACATGACATGGCGTCCGATCTCAATTCAAGCCAATTCTGCATTGAAAAAGTCAAACGGCGCTCCTTCACTTCCAAGTTCTGCGGTGCGCCCAAACAGTGGTTTACCCCCACATATGGGGTATTGGCGTATTCAGGAGAAATTGCATAACAAAATTTATGGTTACGTTTCTGTTCTTACACTTGTGAAAATAATAAAAAATGGTTCTGAATTAAAATGTTTGCAAAAAAATTTAAATGTTCATTTTTTCCTTCCACATTGTTTCAGTTCCTGTGAAGCACGTAAAGGGTTAATAAACTTCTTGAATGTGGTTTTGAGAACCTTGAGGGGTGTAGTTTTTAGAATGGTGTCACACTTGGTTATTTTCTATCATATAGACCCCTCAAAATGACTTCAAATGTGATGTGGTCCCTAAAAAAAAAGGTGTTGTAAAAATGAGAAATTGCTGGTCAACTTTTAACCCTTATAACTCCCTAACAAAAAAAAATTTTGTTTCCTAAATTGTGCTGATGTAAAGTAGACATGTGGGAAATGTTATTTATTAACTATTTTTTGTGACATATCTCTCTGATTTAAGGGCATAAAAATACAAAGTTTGAAAATTGCAAAATTTTTAAAATTTTCGCCATATTTCCGTTTTTTTCATAAATAATCGCAAGTAATATCGAAGAAATGTTACCACTAACATGAAGTACAATATGTCACGAAAAAACAATCTCAGAATCAGCGGGATCCATTGAAGCGTTCCAGAGTTATAACCTCATAAAGTGACAGTGGTCAGAATTGCAAAAATTGGCTCGGTCATTAAGTACCAAATTGGCTCTGTCACTAAGGGGTTACTACTGTAAATAGTAGTTCAATTGAAAATGTTGCAAATGAAAAAGTTACATATAATATAAAATAATTAAGATAATTCTGTCACGATTATATTACATAAAATGTTAAAGATATTGTATGACAAGTTAATATACTAAAATACAAAAAATCACTAATGATTCCCAATGATCTCACACCCTAATTAGAGTGTTTGCAGATCCCTGAGCATGTTTCCCAGCTGTGACTGATTTGGCATTACTCTGTGGAATAAGACCATATGTATAAAAAGTGTCGTAATGTAATCTTTACTTTAGCTGCCTGTATTCTATTGCAAAACATAATTGTCTAATATTTACTGTATCTAGGCATACCTATCAGGTCCGCACAGGTGAGGGGGCATCACATCTGAATGCACCTCCAACTCAGGTAATGAATGCTTAGAATGACAGAGGCACAGTCATGGGCTGGGGTCACACTTAACGTATGGAAAATCGGTCCGAGTCTACCTGCTGAGAGTCGCATGAGTGTTCTCCGTATGGTCATCAGTGTGTAATGAGTTTGCAATGCGATGATGCGATTTTCTCACACCTATGCATCCATATTACATCCAAAAGGCATCCGTATGTCCTGCGTATGGTTTAACATTTCTCACTTACTTTCTGCATTAAAATAAATGGCATAACGGCCTGAAATGAATAGAAACCTAATCAAGGAGCATATATATATTGGCTCCACAACAAGTTCCCTCCTCCAATCTTTCAAATAGAGTCCGTGCTGGTGCATTCGGTTTGCAGGTTTGTGTCAAACATGTGTGACAGGCTAACCTTCAACACAACTGAGCGGTTTCTTTTCCATTGGGTCTTGTCTCAATGTTTTGGGGAGCTTTACCCACTGATTACTGATTTGAGGAGGTGGAGAAGAATGTGGGTACATCCACTTTTGAGGCGTCGGCTGACTAAAGATCATTTCCACCAACTGTATGGTTCTCTACGCAGCCATCCGGACAAGTTCTATTGGTACTGTCGGATGAGCCTGGCTATTTGACCATCTTCTGGAGGCTGTGCCCTCTGTCATAACCTTCAAGGACACCAAGATGCGCAAATGTACTTTGGCAGAGGAGCGGTTTTTAGTTACATTATGGTATGTATTCATCCTATATTTCACTGATATTAATTGTCTTTTGCCTTTTGCATCCCACTCTGCCCTGGCTTTTTGTATAAATATTTTCTGTATGTTTCCCTCATCTTATCTGAATTTGCTTCATCACATTTTGTCATTTTCACTCCATGATGTTTATCATAATGATATGATCCTTTAGCATGTAATAGTGTTGTCTCTTGTTGTGGCAGGGCTTAGTTTGCTATGTTGCTGACTTTTATGATGGCCTACACTGTTAAGATTATGTGTGGAGATATCAATTTCTAAATTTTGGTGTTGTTTCATTTTTTTTAGATTTCTATCCACTGGTCTATCTTGAGTTTTTGATTGGGAGATCCACCATCTCAGGCATTGTTCGTTCTACTTGTACAGAAACATGGTCCCGCCTTCATAATTCTGTAATGCCTGAGCCCAAAAACGAAGACTGGCTGCAGATTGCCCATGGCTTTGAGGAAATGTGTCAGTTCCCCAACTGCATAGGATGGGAAGCACATTTGTGTTCGTAAGCCGCCAAATTCAGAGTCCCAATATTTCAATTACAAACAATTTTTTTCTGTAGTGCTGTTTGGCCCTGGTGGAAAGCACATACAGGTTTATAATTGTCAATATTGGGGCCTGTGGAAGAACTGGAGACTCCAGAGTCTTCAATTCTTCCATAATTAGTCGTCGGCTGCGAAGGAATGATTTGGACATTCCATCCTCACATCTCCTGCCGGGGTCAACTTTGGAAGCGGTTCCTTATGTGATGGTTGCAGATGAGGCATTTCAATTGAACCGCAATGTCATGAGGCCATATCCACGGAGATCCTTGCACCACCCGCGCAGAATATATAATTATCGGCTATCCCGCGCACGAAGTTTGGTGGAGTGCGCCTTTGGCATCCTCTGCGCCAAATGGTTTGTCCTGATGACAGTCATAAATATAAGTGAAGAAAATGTAAATGGTGTAATTAAAGCCTGTGTCATACTTCATAATTTCACGAGAATCCATGACTGTTCATCAAATGATGATGATGGAGTTGATGGTAATAATGACATTCCTACAACTCATGTTAATATTCCACATCGTCATCTCTTTGTCCTTAACCCCTTTACCCCCAAGGGTGGTTTGCACGTTATGGACCGGGCCAATTTTTACAATTCTGACCACTGTCCCTTTATGAGGTTATAACTCTGGAACGCTTCAACGGATCCCGGTGATTCTGACATTGTTTTCTCGTGACATATTGTACTTCATGATAGTGGTAAAATTTCTTTGATATTATTTGCGATTATTTGTGAAAAAAACGGAAATATGGCGAAAATTTTGAAAATTTTGCAATTTTCCAACTTTGAATTTTTATGCAATTAAATCACAGAGATATGTCACACAAAATACTTAATAAGTAACATTTCCCACATGTCTACTTTAGCACAATTTTGGAACCAAAATTTTTTTTTGTTAGGGAGTTATAAGGGTTAAAAGTTGACCAGCAATTTCTCATTTTTACAACACCATTTTATTTTAGGGGCCACATCTCATTTGAAGTCATTTTGAGGGGTCTATATGATAGAAAATACCCAAGTGTGACACCATTCTAAAAACTGCACCCCTCAAGGTTCTCAAAGCCACATTCAAGAAGTTTATTAACCCTTCAGGTGTTTCACAGGAATTTTTGGAATGTTTAAATAAAAATTAACATTTTACTTTTTTTCACAAAAAATTTACTTCAGCTCCAATTTGTTTTATTTTGCCAAGAGTTACAGGAGAAAATGGACCCCAAACCTTGTTGTACAATTTGTCCTGAGTACGCTGATACCATATAAGTGGAGGTAAACCACTGTTTGGGCGCATCACAGAGCTTGGAAGCGAAGGAGCGCCATTTGACTTTTTAATGCAAAATTGACTGGAATTGAGATGGGACGCCATGTTGCGTTTGGAGAGCCACTGATGTGCCTAAACATTGAAACCCCCCACAAGTGACACCATTTTGGAAAGTAGACCCCCTAAGGAACTTATCTAGAGGTGTGGTGAGCACTTTGACCCACCAAGTGCTTCACAGAAGTTTATAATGCAGAACCGTAAAAATAAAAAATATTTTTTGTAAAAAAAATGATCTTTTCGCCCCCAATTTTTTATTTTCCCAATGGTAAGAGAAGAAATTGGAACCAAAAAGTTGTTGTACAATTTGTCCTCAGTACGCTGATACCCCATATGTGGGGGTAAACCACTGTTTGGGCGCATGGGAGAGCTCGGAAGGGAAGGAGTGCCGTTTGACTTTTCAATGCAAAATTCACAGGAATTGAGATGAGACGCCATGTTGCGTTTGGAGAGCCACTGATGTGCCTAAACATTGAAACCCCCCACAAGTGACACCATTTTGGAAAGTAGACCCCCTAAGGAACTTATCTAGATGTGTTGTGAGCACTTTGACCCACCAAGAGCTTCACAGAAGTTTATAATGCAGAGCCGTAAAAATAAAACAAATTTTTTTTCCCACAAATATTATTTTTTAACCCCCAGTTTTGTATTTTCCCGAGGGGAACAGGAGAAATTGGACCCCAAAATTTGTTGTGCAATTTGTCCTGAGTGCGCTGATACCCCATATGTGGGGGGGAACCACCGTTTGGGCGCATGGGAAGGCTCGGAAGGGAAGGAGCGCCATTTGAAATACAGACTTAGATGGAATGGTCTGCAGGCGTCACATTGCGTTTGCAGAGCCCCTAATGTACCTAAACAATAGAAACCCCCCACAAGTGACCCCATATTGGAAACTAGACCCCCCAAGGAACTTATCTAGATGTGTTGTGAGAACTTTGAGCCCCCAAGTGTTTCACTACAGTTTCTAACGCAGAGCCGTGAAAATAAAAAGAAAAATTCCCCCCAAAATTATTTTTTAGCCCCCAGTTTTGTATTTTCTCGAGGGTAACAGGAGAAATTGGACCCCAAAATTTGTTGTCCAATTTGTCCTGAGTGCGCTGATGCCCCATATGTGGAGGGGAACCACCGTTTGGGCGCATGGGAGGGCTCGGAAGGGAAGGAGCGCCATTTGGAATGCAGACTTAGATGGAATGGTCTGCAGGCATCACATTGCGTTTGCAGAGCCCCTGATGTACCTAAACAGTAGAAACCCCCAACAAGTGACCCCATATTGGAAACTAGACCCCCCCATGAACTTATCTAGATGTGTTGTGAGAACTTTGAGCCCACACTTATTTCACTACAGTTTATAACGCAGAGCCGTGAAAATTAAAAAAATCTTTTTTTTCCCACAAAACTTATCTTTTAGCCCCCAGTTTTGTATTTTCCCAAGGGTAACAGGAGAACTTGGACCCTAAAAGTTGTTGTCCTATTTGTCCTGAGTACGCTGATACCCCATATATTGGGGTAAACTCCTGTTTGGGCACACGGGAGAGCTCGGAAGGGAAGGAGCACTGTTTTACTTTTTCAACGCAGAATTGGCTGGAATTGAGATCGGACACCATGTTGCGTTTGGAGAGCCCCTGATGTGTCTAAATAGTGGAAACCCCCCAATTATAACTGAAACCCTAATCCAAACACACCCCTAACTCTAATTCCAACGGTAACCCTAACCACACCTCTAACCCTGACACACCCCTAACCCTAATCCCAACCCTATTCCCAACCGCAAATGTAATCCAAACCCTAACCCTAACTTTAGCCCCAACCCTAACTGTAGCCTTAACCCTAACTGTAGCCTTAACCCTAACTGTAGCCTTAACCCTAACTGTAGCCTTAACCCTAGCCCTAACCATAACCCTAGCCCTAACCCTAGCCCTAGCCCTAACCCTAGCCCTAACCCTAGCCCTAACCCTAGCCCTAACCCTAACCCTAGCCCTAACCCTAGCCCTAACCCTAACCCTAGCCCTAACCCTAACCCTAGCCCTAACCCTAACCCTAGCCCTAACCTCAGCCCTAACCCTAGCCCTAACCCTAGCCCTAACCCTAACCCTAACCCTAACCCTAGCCCTAGCCCTAACCCTAACCCTAGCCCTAGCCCTAACCCTAATGGGAAAATGGAAATAAATACATTTTTTAAATTTTTTTTACTTTTCCCCAACTAAGGGGGTAATGAAGGGGGGTTTGATTTACTTTTATAGCAGGTTTTTTAGCGGATTTTTATGATTGGCAGCCGTCACTCACTGAAAGACGCTTTCTATTGCAAAAAATATTTTTTGCGTTACCACATTTTGAGAGCTATAATTTTTCCATATTTGAGTCCACAGAGTCATGTGAGGCCTTGTTTTTTGCGGGACGAGTTGACGTTTTTATTGGTATCACTTTCGGGCACGTGACATTTTTTGATCGCCTTTTATTCCGATTTTTGTGAGGCAGAATTACCAAAAACCAGCTATTCATGAATTTCTTTTGGGGGAGGCATTTATACTGTTCCGCGTTTGGTAAAATTGATAAAGCCGTTTTATTCTTCGGGTCAGTACGATTACAGCGACACCTCATTTATATCATTTTTTTATGTTTTGGCGCTTTTATACGATAAAAACTATTTTATAGAAAAAATAATTATTTTTGCATCGCTTTATTCTGAGGACTATAACTTTTTTATTTTTTTGCTGATGTTGCTGTATTGCAGCTCATTTTTTGCGGGACAAGATGACGCTTTCAGCGGTACCATGGTTATTTATATCCGTCTTTTTGATCGCGTGTTATTCCACTTTTTGTTCGGCGGTATGATAATAAAGCGTTGTTTTTTGCCTCGTTTTTTTTTTTTTTCTTACGGTGTTTACTGAGGGGGTTAACTAGTGGGCCAGTTTTATAGGTCGGGTCGTTACGGAGGCGGCGATACTAAATATGTGTACTTTTATTGTTTTTTTTTTTTTATTTAGATAAAGAAATGTATTTATGGGAATAATATTTATTTATTTTTTTTCATTATTTAGGATTTTTTTTTTTTTTTTACACACTTGTAAAAAATTTTTTTTTAACTTTTTTACTTTGTCCCAGGGGGGGACAATACAGATCGGTGATCTGCCAGTTTGCACAGCACTCTGACAGATCACCGATCTGTCTGAGAGCAGTGCAGCGTTACCAAGTGCCTGCTCTGAGCAGGCACTTGGTAAGCCACCTCCCTCCCTGCAGGACCCGGATCCGCGGCCATATTGGATCCGGGACTTGATGCAGGGAGGGAGGTGGGAGACCCCCGGAGCAACGCGATCACATCGCGTTACTGCGGGGGTCTCAGGGAAGCCCGCAGGGAGCCCCCTCCCTGCGCGATGCTTCCCTGCACCGCCGGCACATCGCGATCATGTTTGATCGCGGTGTGCCGGGGGTTAATGTGTCGGGGGTGGTCCGTGACCGCTCCTGGCACATAGTGCCGGATGTCAGCTGCGATAGGCAGCTGACACCCGGCCGCGATCGGCCGCGCTCCCCCCGTGAGCGCGGCCGATCGGCTGTGACGTACTATTCCGTCCTTGGGAAGTAAAGCCCACCCCACATGGACGGAATAGTACGTCTAATGGCAGAAAGGGGTTAAAATGCGGGACATGTTTACTAATTATTTTGTGTCACCAGAGGGGCATGGCAAGACAATGTTGTGGCTTTATTATGATTTTTTTTAATTTATTTTAATTAAACATGTGTTAGTCAATGAATTGTGTGATGTTATTATTTTTTTAATAAACTGTAAAAAGGGAAATCAGACACATCAACTACATATTGTGAAAATCAGAAAACATTGATATTACAGATCATTTTTCGCCCAGTGTTTTTTGCCCCTAAAAAAACTATATTGAACACATATGGCTACTTAGGTTACTATTACAGGACAATATGAAATTTGAAAACAAAATCTTTAGCTATTAACCCCTTAGCGACCGCCGATACGCCTTTTAACGGCGGCCGCTAAGGGTACTTAAACCACAGCGCCGTTAATTAACGGCGCTGTGGAAAAAGTCCATAGCGCCCCCCAGAGGCCGATTTTCTCCGGGGTCTCGGCTGCCGAGGGTAGCCGAGACCCCAGAGAACATGATTCGGGGGGTTTTTAACCCACCCCGCATTTGCGATCGCCGGTAATTAACCGTTTACCGGCGATCGCAAAAAAAAAAAAAAAAGCGATCTCTTTTTAATTTCTCTGTCCTCCGATGTGATCGCACATCGGAGGACAGAGAAAAGGGGTCCCAGGTGGCCCCCCAATACTCACCTAGCTCCCCCGATGCTCCTCGTGTCTCCCAGTGGGCGCCGCCATCTTCAAAATGGCGGGCGCATGCGCAGTGCGCCCGCCGGCCGGCACCGGGAGAATCTTTGGGGTCTCGGCTGCCGGGGGTAGCCGAGACCCCAAAGAGCATGATCGGGGTCGGTATTACCGACCCCTGTTTTGCGATCGCCAGTAATTAACTGTTTACCGGCGACCGCAAAAAAAAAAAAAAAGTAAAGTGTAATTCTCTGTCCTCTGATGTGATCGGACATCAGAGGACAGAGAAATAGGGGGATTCGGGGACCCTAGCATACTCACCTAGGTCCCTGGATCCTCTTGCTGCTCCTCCTGGCCGCCGGCAGAAGAACATGGCGGACGCATGCCCAGTGCGCCCGCCATCTGTCTCCATCTGCCGGCCGGCAGGAGAACAGCAGTTGGGGCTAAAATTAGGGTTAGGGTTAGGGTTAGGGGTAGGGTTAGGGGTAGGGTTAGGGGTAGGGTTAGGGTTAGGGTTAGGGGTAGGGGTAGGGTTAGGGGTAGGGTTAGGGGTAGGGTTAGGGGTAGGGTTAGGGTTAGGGGTAGGGGTAGGGCTAGGGTTAGGGCTAGGGGTAGGGTTAGGGGTAGGGTTAGGGGTAGGGGTAGGGTTAGGGGTAGGGTTAGGGCTAGGGTTAGGGCTAGGGTTAGGGCTAGGGTTAGGGCTAGGGTTGGGGCTAAATTTAGGGTTAGGGTTGGGGCTAAATTTAGGGTTAGGCTTCTTTCACACTTACGTCGGTATGGGGCCGTCGCAATGCGTCGGCCTGACATACCGACGCACGTTGTGAAAATTGTGCACAACGTGGGCAGCAGCTGTAGTTTTTCAACGCATCCGCTGCCCAATCTATGTCCTGGGGAGGAGGGGGCGGAGTTACGGCCACGCATGCGCGGTCAGAAATGGCGGATGCGACGTACAAAAAAACGTTTAATTGAACGTTTTTTTGTGCCGACGCTCCGCCAAAACACAACTGATCCAGTGCACGACGGACGCGACGTGTGGCCATCCGTCACGATCCGTCGGCAATACAAGTCTATGGGCAAAAAACGCATCCTGTGGGCACATTTGCAGGATCCGTTTCTTGTCCAAAACGACGGATTGCGACGGAATGCCAAACGACGCAAGTGTGAAAGTAGCCTTAGGGCTAGGGTTAGGGTTGGGGCTAAAGTTAGGGCTAGGGTTGGGGCTAAATTTAGGGTTAGGGTTGGGGCTAAATTTAGGGTTAGGCTTCTTTCACACTTACGTCGGTATGGGGCCGTCGCAATGCGTCGGCCTGACATACCGACGCACGTTGTGAAAATTGTGCACAACGTGGGCAGCAGCTGTAGTTTTTCAACGCATCCGCTGCCCAATCTATGTCCTGGGGAGGAGGGGGCGGAGTTACGGCCACGCATGCGCGGTCAGAAATGGCGGATGCGACGTACAAAAAAACGTTTAATTGAACGTTTTTTTGTGCCGACGCTCCGCCAAAACACAACTGATCCAGTGCACGACGGACGCGACGTGTGGCCATCCGTCACGATCCGTCGGCAATACAAGTCTATGGGCAAAAAACGCATCCTGTGGGCACATTTGCAGGTTCCGTTTCTTGTCCAAAACGACGGATTGCGACGGAATGCCAAACGACGCAAGTGTGAAAGTAGCCTTAGGGCTAGGGTTAGGGTTGGGGCTAAAGTTAGGGCTAGGGTTGGGGCTAAAGTTAGGGTTAGAGCTGGGATTAGGGTTAGGGTTTGGATTAGGGTTGGTATTAGGGTTAGGGTTGGCATTAGGGTTACGCTTGGGAATAGGGTTAGGTTTGGGATTAGGGTTAAGGTTAGGGTTGTGATTAGGGGTGTATTGGGATTAGGGTTAGGTTTGAGGTTAGGGTTGAGATTAGGATTAGGGGTGTGTTGGATTTAGGGTTTTGATTAGGGTTATGGTTAGGGTTGACATTAGGGTTGTTTTGGGGTTAGGGTTGTGATTATGGTTAGGGTTAGTGATTAGGATTATGGATCAGGTTGGGATTAGGGTTAGGGGTGTGTTGGGGTTAGGGTTGGAGCTAGAATTGGGGGGTTTCCACTGTTTAGGTACATCAGGGGGTCTCCAAACACGACAGCCAATTTTGCGCTCAAAAAGTCAAATGGTGCTCCCTCCCTTCTGAGCTCTGCCGTGCGCCCAAACAGTGGGTTACCCCCACATATGGGACATCAGCGTACTCGGGATAAATTGGACAACAACTTTTGGGGTCCAATTTCTCTTGTTACCCTTGTGAAAATAAAATCTTGGGGGCTACAATATCTTTTTTGTGAAAAAAAAATATTTTTTATTTTCACGACTCTGCATTCTAAACTTCTGTGAAGCACTTGGGCATTCAAAGTTCTCACCACACATCTAGATAAGTTCCTTGGGGGGTCTAGTTTCCAAAATGGGGTCACTTGTGGGGGGTTACAGTTTAGGTACATCAGGGGCTCTGCAATCGCAACATAATGCCCACAGACCATTCTATCAAAGTCTGCATTCCAAAAAGGCGCTCCTTCCCTTCCGAGCTCTGCCGTGCGCCCAAACAGTGGTTTACCCCCACATATGGGGCATCAGCGTACTCGGGATAAATTGGACAACAACTTCTGCGGTCCAATTTCTCTTGTTACTCTTGTGAAAATAAAAACTTGGGGGCTACAATATCTTTTTTGTGAAAAAAAAAATATTTTTTATTTTCACGATTCTGCATTCTAAACTTCTGTGAAGCACTTGGGCATTCAAAGTTCTCACCACACATCTAGATAAGTTCCTTGGGGGGTCTAGTTTCCAAAATGGGGTCACTTGTGGGGGGTTACTACAGTTTAGGTACATCAGGGGCTCTGCAATCGCAACATAATGCCCACAGACCATTCTATCAAAGTCTGCATTCCAAAAAGGCGCTCCTTCCCTTCCGAGCTCTGCCGTGCGCCCAAACAGTGGTTTACCCCCACATATGGGGCATCAGCGTACTCGGGATAAATTGGACAACAACTATTGCAGTCCAATTTCTCCTGTTACCCTTGTGAAAATAAAAACTTGGGGGCTACAATATCTTTTTTGTGGAAAAAAAAAATATTTTTTATTTTCACGACTCTGCATTCTAAACTTCTGTGAAGCACTTGGGCATTCAAAGTTCTCACCACACATCTAGATAAGTTCCTTGGGGGGTCTATTTTCCAAAATGGGGTCACTTGTGGGGGGTTACTACAGTTTAGGTACATCAGGGGCTCTGCAAACGCAACATAATACCCGCAGACCATTCTATCAAAGTCTGCATTCCAAAACGGCGCTCCTTTCTTCCGAGCTCTGCCGTGCGCCCAAACAGTGGTTTACCCCCACATATGGGGTACCAGCATACTCAGGACAAAATGGACAACAACTTTTGGGGTCCAATTTCTCTTGTTACCCTAGTGAAAATAAAAACTTGGGGGCTAAAAAATCTTTTTTGTGGAAAAAAAAAATATTTTTTATTTTCACGGCTCTGCATTATAAACTTCTGTGAAGCACTTGGGCATTCAAGGTTCTCACCACACATCTAGATAAGTTCCATGGGGGGTCTAGTTTCCAAAATGGGGTCACTTGTGGGGGATTTCTACTGTTTAGGCACATCAGGGGCTCTCCAAACGCGACATGGCGTCTGATCTCAATTCCAGCCAATTCTACATTGAAAAAGTAAAACGGCACTCTTTCTCTTCCAAGCTCTGCGGTGCGCCCAAACAGTGGTTTATCCCCACATATTGGGTATCGATGTACTCAGGAGAAATTGCACAACAACTTTTGTGGTCTAATTTCTCCTGTTACCCTTGTGAAAATAAAAATTTGTGGGCAAAAAGATCATTTTTGTAGAAAAAATGCAATTTTTTTTTTCACGGCTCTACGTTATAAACTTCTGTGATGTACATGGGGGTTCAAAGTGCTCGCCACACATCTAGATAAGTTCCTTAAGGGGTCTAGTTTCCAAAATGGTGTCACTTGTGGGGGGTTTCCACTGTTTAGGCACATCAGGGGCTCTCCAAACGCGACATGGCGTCCAATCTCAATTCCAGCCAATTCAACATTGAAAAAGTAAAACGGCGCTCCTTCACTTCCAAGCTCTGCGGTGCGCCCAAACAGTGGTTTACCCTCACATATGGGGTATCGACATATTCAGGAGAAATCGCACAACAACTTTTGTGGTCTAATTTTTCCTGTTACCCTTGTGAAAATAAGAATTTGTGGGCGAAAAATCATTTTTGTGTAAGCAAAAGCGATTTTTTATTTTCACGGCTCTACGTTATAAACTTCTGTGAAGCACTTGGGGGTTCAAAGTGCTCACCACACATCTAGATAAGTTCCTTAAGGGGTCTAGTTTCCAAAATGGTGTCACTTGTGGGGAGTTTCCACTGTTTAGGCACATCAGGGGCTCTCTAAACGTGACATGGCGTCCGATCTCAATTCCAGCCAATTCTGCATTGAAAAAGTCAAACCGCGCTCCTTCACTTCTAAGTTCTGCGGTGCACCCTAACAGTGGTTTACCCCCACATATGAGGTATTGGCGTATTCAGGAGAAATTGCATAACAAAATTTATGGTTACATTTCTGTTTTTACACTTGTGAAAATAAAAAAAATGGTTCTGAATTAAGATGTTTGCAAAAAAAAATTAAATGTTCATTTTTTCCTTCCACATTGTTTCAGTTCCTGTGAAGCACGTAAAGGGTTAATAAACTTCTTGAATGTGGTTTTGAGAACCTTGAGGGGTGTAGTTTTTAGAATGGTGTCACACTTCATTATTTTCTATCATATAGACCCCTCAAAATGACTTCAAATGTGATGTGGTCCCTAAAAAAAAATGGTGTTGTAAAAATGAGAAATTGCTGGTCAACTTTTAACCCTTATAAATCCCTAACAAAAAAAAAATGTTGTTTCCAAAATTGTGCTGATGTAAAGTAGACATGTGGGAAATGTTATTTATTAACTATTTTTCGTGACATATCTCTCTGATTTAAGGGCATAAAAATACAAAGTTTGAAAATTGCAAAATTTTAAAAATTTTCGCCATATTTCCGTTTTTTTCATAAATAATCGCAAGTAATATCGAAGAAATGTTACCACTAACATGAAGTACAATATGTCACGAAAAAACAATCTCAGAATCAGCGGGATCCGTTGAAGCGTTCCAGAGTTATAACCTCATAAAGTGACAGTGGTCAGAATTGCAAAAATTGGCCTGTCATTAAGTACCAAATTGGCTCTGTCACTAAGGGGTTAAGAGACTCTTTTTTACGAATTCTGGTATGAAGGTGGAGGTGATGGCAGGAGGCAAGCATGAGTGGGTTGTGAATTTTGAGGTAGTGGTGGTGGGGGTTGGTTTGTTGCTGATGGTGCAGAAGAAGGTCCAGACACATCTTCAACTTCGACCACATTTTCCAAGTTGACCTCTGAATCCGATGCTGTTTCTTGTTCAGTTATTTTCGAGTCAGTTCTGGTATTTGTCAAAGTTAAAAATAAAAATATAAATAAATTGATGTACCTTAAGGCCATGTGTGATATTTTCTGTGAAGCATACACTTACGAACGTAGATCCAGAATGGGAGCTAGGAAATTCAATCGGTCATAATATATGTATTTCCGTTTTTCAGTGGCTGCTGCACCACTCCGGGCCCGCTGCTGGCGCTCACAGTGGTACTGATCACGGCAGCTGTGCCACCATCTTGTGACATCAGACACTGCCAAGTAATACAATACATGATTCAAAATATGGTCACCGTGTTCGCCTTTAGAAAGATAAGTTACAGTGTAAAGTCGCATTCAGCTTGCCAAGTGTAAAGGGAAAAACAGGCCGCATATAGCAAAGAACATCACTTAGCATAATGTTATCTTATTTTTTGGGGGTCTTTTTACATAATTAATATTGTTAAGTTTTTACTTTACTTATTAATTTCATGCTGGACCTCACGTGTACTGTCATCACAATTGGGGAACATCTGGCAGCATATGCGTCTTCAAGCCGCATCCT
This sequence comes from Ranitomeya imitator, assembly GCF_032444005.1. Taxonomy (NCBI): domain Eukaryota; kingdom Metazoa; phylum Chordata; class Amphibia; order Anura; family Dendrobatidae; genus Ranitomeya; species Ranitomeya imitator. Next base: position 465,292,506 of record NC_091282.1, on the reverse strand, counting down.
TTCTATTGCGGTCCACATTAAGTGCATCACGTTGGTCCCAAATTTCAGGCCTCTCCTGCACCAAAACAGTCAGCATTTCTTCATTAATGTGTCTGGCCAAGTTGCTGGTATCCATGGAGGCGTGCTCCAGGCTTTTTATAGGTTGCCAGGCAAATTTACATGCTAAGCATCCTGTTCTTGGCTGATACAATTTCCTGTCAGCTGGAAAATGTGTGCGTACTTGTCACAAGTCCAAGTTTTTCTCGCACCCATAGGCTTGCATTGGCGAGGCTCGGACGATATACACGTAAAATCGCAGCATGCTGCGATTTTACATGCTTGTCGAATACGCCTGAGAAAAAATATGGTGATGTGAGCTGCTCCATAGATTTACAGTGGTCCTAGTGCGATGCAATGTTTACTCGCATAGCACTCATCCGTATTCTACGGTAGTGTGATACCAGCCTTATAGTGGGCACCTTAGTAGATGATAATGCTGTTACTGAATAAAAATCAACGTACAGTGATGAAGATCAATATTACCAACATACATTACCAATATAGTGATAGATACATGTTCAGTAGTCCAAATAACTGATAACAGTTTAGTTATATATAACATACAAGTGACGTCTGGTGACTTTTCGTTTCTTTTCAATCTGGCCCAGACCTTCATTATGACTTCTTCTAGCCACACCTAACCTGCAGAGTTTGCAACATTGGCACATTTCTCTTCTCATATTTCTACCACCATATCCTCCTACTTCGAATTGAAACTAATTCTCCATCATTTGATACCCTAATTCATTGTCTGCTGCTGTCCCTTGTATATTATGCAGTACACCAAATACTGTACTTCGGAATTATTGGTGTCATTATGCTCGCAATACAGTAATAATGCTCCATGTGTGCTCCTTTAAAGTCCAAAATTCCCCAAATGTCTCCCTACAAAGTAAAAATGCAGTGAGTGCCCCATATATAATGACTCAAGTGAGCCTACAGAATAAGGTATAAAGTAGCAATGCTGTGAACGCAAAGTAATAATGTCCTTTCAGAGCCTCCTTAAAGAATAATAATACCCCTTAACATGTAGCAATGACTATAGTGCCTTTGTAGTAATAAAAAGTAATAAAGCCCAAAGTGCCCCCTTATGAAATAATAGTGCCCAACATTTCTCCTTAATAAGTATTAATGCCCAAAGGAGTACCCCTATTATTGTCGTGACTTCTCCATAAAAAGTTATACCACTCGAGTTCCCCTTTATAAATTAATAATGCCCTTTTACCAATTAACATCATTCTCCCTGAATGGCAATTAAAATGTAATAATGCCCCTTGAGTGACTGTTCAAAAGTAATGTCCCACAATTACAAATTAATAAAGTTATACTGATCCCAGTGCCTGACAAGCCCACCAGTCTAGTCTTCTGTTTTTCAAAGTGTCCAAGTGCAAGCAGAGCGATGCAGTGATGATATCATGATACCTGCCCTGAGACACTGATGTCCGGTGAGTGCCCCAGCTGTCTAGTAGGCCAAAGGCCTAATGCAACCTGTGGAACTACAAGTCAGAGTGTGGTTCAGCAGGGAGCCCATGGCTCATTGCTTTTTCTCAAGATTTAAGTGTGTGAGCATTCTGTGGATACTGATAGAGTTGAGAGTGGCTGTCACCTAGGAATCTGAGTTGGCCCAACCGTGTGGGAGGGCTTGTAGTGACTTCCTATCCTGCCCGTCATAATTATGCCAGTGTTTATTGATACTCTGGAAACTGTAAATTCCCCCAGGCTTTTGTTGTGACTAAAAGATTGACAAATAACTATGTCCATGAGGACTTACCATTGATAAGGGAAGAAAAAAGATAACAGTAGTTTATAGCAGCTGGGATATTCTAGATTGTAGGCCTTTATGGTGAGGATGATTTTCAGGTTGCTTTTTAATGTTTCAAAGGTAGGAGAGAATCCAATTGAATAGGTTGGTAAACTCTGGAGAAAATATTTATTTTTAGGCCCAGAGACTACTTATGGGGAGGTAAAGCATGATTAGATCAAAAATAAGGGGGATAGCAGGTTGTAGACAGCCTTGTATGCAATTGTTTTAATTTTGAAAAAAATTCTCTGCCAGTGAAGTGATGAGTGGAAGAGATAGAGGAGTAATGAGAGGAGAGGAAGATTACCCGATCACCAAGTTGAGTGTGGATCAGAGTGAGGTAAGTGTGTTAAATGGGAGGATATAGAGCAATAGCCTAGGCAAGAGTTAATAAGAGCACTGGTAAGGATTTTCAGCAAAAAAGTGGGAATGTTTTTGTGTTGAAGGTGGTGGTAACAGATTGGATTTGCCATTTGAAACACATGAACAATTGAAAGTTCACCAGACTTCTGAGACCAGGAAATGTGTGGAGCCACTACTCTTATAAACGGTCAGGTAGTGTGGCTGAGTGAGATGGAGGAACGATAGGGAATTCAGTTTTCTCCATGCAGAAAAGCAGAGAACTGGGATAAAGCTGATAATTCTTAGTATAGCAGAGAGAGAAGTCATATCTTGGCAAAAAAATGAATACATTTCAGAGTTTTGTAGATAGTTCATGAGGAAACATGCTTAAGAAGTCCTGGAGACCATATCATATTTTAGAAGATAATGAATGTACTGTCTCTGTGCAAGGCTATAAATGATGTAATCATAATTTAATTGCATGCTATTGTTATGAAGGCAGAAATAATACATAAATAGTCATGCTGAACAAATGTTATCATCTAGAGAGAGTATACCAGAATATTTCATAATTCCCTGGGGTGGATGAGTATTTTATCGTTTTACAAAGCAATATGCTTTTATATTAGTCCAAACTGTGAACAAAGGCTTTTGTATTGTTCTGAAATTATGTCCAGCTGAGTGCGTCTTGTGGACTTTCGTCTTAACCTTCAGTTTTACATGAAAAAGCATAGTACCATCTGTGCTCATAGACAGTTTCAGTAGTATTTGCAAATTATCACAATTTAACCCAGCCTAACTCAGTAAATCTATGAACATACACTTTTACTAGGATTATTATGGAGACAAAAAACAGCAACCTTGGCACATACCTCACAATCGTCAAATTGAGGTTGTTCACTCAGTCCCATTGTCACAGGTATATAACATCAAACACCTAGCTATGCAGTCCACCTTTACAAACATTTGTGAAAGAGTGAGTCCTTAAAGAGCTGAATTTAAGCATGGCACTGTAACAGGATGCCAACAATGTTAAAAATCAGTTTTTTAAATTGATTGACACCTACATATCCCATGACCAAAGTGCACTGGTTGCATACTTTTCAACACTCCAACTGATGCTTTGCCTTGGGCTTAGTGATGTAAGCCCTAGATGCTATCCTATGCCATCAAGTTGGATGAGTTGATGTGAAAGAAATTGACTGGCCCACACAGAAAAAAGACCTAAACACCTTCGAACTACAATGGAGATCTCTCAGTATCTGACTTCCCAAATGCTCTCCAGAATGAATAATTCCCATAGATGCAATCAACAATCTCACCATAGTCACATTGTTACATTGACAAAAGACACATTTCCATCAAGTTCAACTGAGGAATGGGAGAGGATAAAGCGAATGGGTATTGGTACAACAATAATACATGAACAAATATGCCCCAAATTAGCAAATTTTTATTTCCTGATCCCAAGTGTCGATCGACTGGATTAACATCAGAAGAAGAAATTGGTGCATGATTTTTTTTCCAAAAGTATTTGTCTTTCTTTAAACCATCAATGACTCCAACTTTTGCTCATGGTGAAGATGGCTAGTCTCCCTTAGAGATTGATTTTTCCCCTCAAGATTTAGAAAATGCCTTTATCTTTTGAGTGATTTTTACATGAAACAGCTTTTGATTTTTGATATGGGTATTTATATACTTGTACAAGGTAATCCCGATTTCCCTTAGATGTCTCATCTCAAGACTAAATATATTTAATTTTTTTAATCTTTCCTCATAACCAGGATCCACTATGCCCCTTATCAGTTTTGTGGCTCTTCTTCTTTTATAACTACAGGACATCCTTTCTCTGAACTGGTGCCAAGAACTGAACTGCATATTCCAGATGAGTTTGTACTAACACTTTGTAGAGTGCTAATATCACATCTCTATCCCATGAGTCCATCCTTCCTTTAATAGATAACAATATCCTGTTGGAGGCCACAGATTGACATTGCATGATGGTGTTTAGTCTGTGATATATAATTTCACAAGATATGAAATTCCTAGTGCGCAACTTTTGTCACAATGGCGTCCACCCTGGAACTCATGCTTCAATTGTGTATGCATATGCCTTCACAGAAGATATAAAGTTACAGCTGCAAAGTGTAGTCAAACTCCATATTTGTGATGCCAAACATGGATCGCCCCCCAGTAGGGCAGTGGGGTACTCGGATCCAGGCCCTCCGGTTCTCAAGGGGGATGTCACGGTGGCTGACCCGGTCCGTATCCCTAGGGGACGTCCATTGATAAATTGGGGAAAGGTCTTTAAAAGGGGAAATGTTTGTGATGCCACCCACCTGTGGTATTCAGTCAGGGTGACCGACGCTGCTTAGGGGTCCGCTGGGGCGATGTTATGGCAGCTAGATGGTATACCTTCCCACAGGTGAAGTGTGTCCCCAGGGCTTCGCGTAGTGTAGATGGTGGATGGTGTGAGGCGCAGTGAAGAACGAGAACACAAGGTTGCAGTCTCTTTACCTTTTTACTGAAGGCTTCAGCATCCATAGTCCAGAGCACCAGATCACAGGGCAGGCAGAGTCTGGCCAGTCTGAAGGCAATTCCAGAGTCCCCTTATCCAGGTGGAAATCAGTAGCCTTCCTCTAGCGCCTGAGTGTTGTAGCCCCTCCCTGCTGAGCTTCTCGGTGAGGTCCTCACAACTGTTGTTGGTGTTCTAGATGTTAAGTCTTTCTCTCTGTCCCCCAGATGGATAGGAACAACCCGTATGACTGATGGCCTGAGGCTTTTTACAGGTACCCTATCATGCCCCAGCACCCACAAGTTGCCACCGTGCCTCCTGGGTATAAGGTCGGGCAGCCAACGTGGAATTAACTGTCCTGCCAGTCTCTGAAGTAAAGCGTAGAGGTCCTTACTCCCTCGGTGTTCTGGCTACCGGCTTCTGCACCTCAGAAAGGAGGCAGCCTTTTACAGGGCAGAACTTCTTCTGGTTTCCTCTCCTGTGCTACGACTTCGTTTCTCACCCAATACAACAAAATTCTCTTTCTTAGGATGCTGCTGCACGTCGGGCAGGCGCAGCTCCGTGGCCTTCTATCTAGGCCTCTGACAGTATCCGACCCCTGTCAGGGACCACTCTGTCTGCAGCTCTTAGATGTTCCTCCTTCCTCCTGTCTACCTGACAGGTGCTGCCTGGGTGAAGCCCAGTCAGCTTCTGCCTAACTTCCTATCCAGCCCACCAGTTTTACCTAATTGTGAAGAGTGCCCGCTGGCGGACTGGAGTGTGAAGTGTGGTGTATGGTTTGTGATATCTGGTAAGAAGATTTCCTTTATTGCCATCAGACGTAACATCACTCCCCCCTAGAGGAGAATGATATTACTGCAACGACCAGGACCCTGGGGCACTGCATGTAATATGTAGGTGTGCCAATATTTTTGTCCATAAGTAAACAAAAAAATTAAATCCGATGCATGTGCAATTTTTGCTATTCAAATAATGTGGGTTGTACGTTAAGGAGGCTGAGATGATATCTATCTCAAGTTATAGGTTAGACAGAACACACACTGTGTAGCAGATAGTATATATCACCATTCAGAAAATAGCTTAGTAGTAGATATCAGCATATGATGCCATATATCTGGTGATGGATGTCTAAATGGCAGACTGTTCGGATCAAAATAGTGGAGAAAAGGAGGAACAACGCCGATTAAATAGTCCAAAAATGTATATCTGATACAAGCAACATTTGTTGATTTTTGTACCTGAGCTCGGGCACTCTTTTTACGTGTAGAGACATTTTTTTCCTTGTTTGACCAATAAAAACTTTTTTACCTTTCTAAAGCTATGTCTATGTACATTTTTGGACCATTTATTGTTCCTCCTTTTCTCCTCAAGTTATAAGTTGCGCTGCTGTGAAAAGCAAGGAGTCCAGCATTCCTGCAAGAGGGTTCAATAATCAATACTGCATCTTGCTCTGTTAGCAGCTTATTCCCCTCTCCCCACCTTATGAGAAAAACTCCAAAGCCCTAAATTTCTAAGTTACCAATGTTACGGAACTGCAACACAGAACTAGGATAGAAGGGGGAAAACTGACCCTGCACTGAGACTAGGCTGATATCCTACGATGGAGTGGGCAGCCCATTCCTTGCAAATAGACCCACCGACGATCCTAGGTTAATCTCAAGCGAAGACCTATAGATAGAGGGAAGGAGATCCCTAAAAGATCTAAGGACTGAGTACAAAAAACAGGTCACCTCGTAATAGGAAACACAGAGAAGGCTGCAGAAACAAACTGAAAACAGAAACTAAGGATAGCAGAACCAGAGATCCCAGAACTGCACAATATCAAACACAGAAAGCTATCAAAACACATAGCCAGAACTCTAGCGGATTAACACTGTTGTCCAGCAAGGACTGAGAGGCTGGTACTGGGTAATAAAGGGTGATACAATCACCTGACCTAAGACAACCCAGCACCAGGGGAAAAAGACCAGCAGCCAGAAAACCACAACAAGATGGTGGCTGGTCAAAACAAAACAGATTCTAACAAAGGTGTTGTCCTTACATCTGTAACACTAAGCCTGGGACTGCATGTTGCTGTTGCGTGAGCATTTTACAGTTGTGATTTGGCTTTAAGCAAAAATAGTCAAGTCACAGAAAAATTGCATTCATGTTTCAGAACTTCAGAAGCATGCGACTTGGATTGAAATGAGTAGTTTGCAACATTTGACTAGTATATAAAAAATCCCTCATATTTGGAAACATTCGAGCAATGGGGTATTTAAATATTAAGTAATAGTAATATTTTGATATTATAAAATTCTCTATTTTTGGTAAAATTTCTTAAAATTCCAGATAGCCCCTTTAGCATTACATTTTACCATACACACATGAACAAAATTGTTGGTACCGTTCTTAAAGTCCTGATCTAAATCCTACTGAACATCTGTGTAGGGAGCAGAAACATGCAGTGTCACACCTGAGACAACAGAGTGGGAGAAAATGCCTGTGGACAGTCTCATTGAAATTTACTTCCTTCAGGTTCAAGTTATTTCAGTGATCATTGTGAGTTTCCGTACTTTAACAGAAGGGTACTAACATTCCTTTCCATGAGTATAATAGAAAAGTTAATTGCTTGACCCTAAAGAGTGAAACATTGTTGTGACGTACTCATTGAATGGAGTGATGCTTATGCTCACGTGATATCTATAGTAGATCATTAGATTTTTATAAATACACTAGATGGCAGCCCGATTCTAAAGAATCGGGAGTCTAGAATCCATATATACTTTATTTATTCAAATGTAAGAATAATACAATTAATAAATAATAGTAAGAAAGAACAAAAAATGGCTGCACTCACCAGCTCTTGACAATTCTTGTTATTTAAGGTACAGTTACACAGGATCCATGAACATGCTTATGAGGGGAGGGATGAAAGACATCAGACGACAACTTTGCGTGTTGTGACAAATGCCACAACAACGGTTCTTTGCTTAAGAACAATAATGTAAATAATAAATAATATGTATCAATAACTATGTATATTGGTATGTTCTATGACATTTTAAAATATTTCATTATTATGTGGAAAGGCTCTTAGTACCCATACTGGCGCATACTTGTGTGCCCATCAGGTATTTTCACAGTAATTTTACATCTGATGGGTTGGTATGAAACGTTTTTAATCATCTCTTGGGCTTAGCTAAGCCTTCATTTTAAATAATTCTAATAGGTACAACAGAAATAAAAGCCTTTTTGTGTACCCAAATTTTTTGTGTTTATTTTTACAGAAGTGTAAAATTTAAGAAATCAACGTTCATAGTACACCGATGGGCTAATATAAGCATGCCCATCAACCACATCACGGTAGCCTTTGAACTGATGGGTCCTAACGAACTGATTCCTATTTCTTAATACTCAGACCTCTTTCACATCTGCATGTTTCTGATATTTGCAGAAGTAATGTTAAAAACAATACAACTTCCACACTTGGCACCAAAGAACTGACCTACAACACACTTTCAGCAAGTGCCATGCAATGTAGATGAAGCTTGGAGTTAACTTGCAGTAAATGCAGCAAACGCGGCTTCGGCAATTGCATTAAATGCAGCCACAACAAAAACACTGGTAAGTGGAGATTTTGTGGCGAAAACAGCAGAAACCACATGTGCCGCACCTGCCGCAAGTGAAGTACAAATTCTGTATACATTGCATGCAACTTACAGCAAGAGTGGCGTGGGTCAGCCCTTAGGCAGGAAGTGCAGAAATAGCCTTTTTTCCACCATAAATTCTCCAAATAGCAGAAAAATGTTGATGTGAAAGCAAAATCTCTATTCTTTCCCTATCTATCTAAAAATGTACCTATCTATATATCTATTTCTATGTACAGAACACACCTGAAGATAGAGATGTGTGTGAACAGCCATCCCACCCGTCTCGTACCTGTTCACAAAAACCTCACCCTTTTTAAAAACAAAATGAAATCTCTCAGCAGCTATACTGCTGGAGCTTCAAATACAGGTTCCTATCACCAAATACAGGCATTTGAATGATACACATCTTACATCTTGTACTTAATGTGTGTTCTACTTACCTATAAAAATATGTATTGATATATCATATTTCTAAATTTATGTAGATATGATATAGAGTTATTAACCCTATATGCTAATGAGTACGTATGTTATATACGTATTTCCTACATAAGTACTTAAAATCTATATGTCTATGGCTACACTAATTTTTTTATTTTTTTTTCCTTATCTCTACACATAGAATTTGCCTATTGCTGTCTATGTTATTAGAAAAACTGAATAATGAAAAAAAAGAAAATTAAGTTTAAACTAAAATATTTTTGTACACAATATTACGTGTGAAGACTTTAGTACTATCAGCCAATAATTGTCCTTGAAGTGGTGTATTAACCACTTTAACCCTCACATTGCAACATTGCTTCACCCTGGAAAAAGCAACATACAATTGACCATGGGCAAAAGCAGGTTCTGGTAGATAAATGCCAACTCGATGGAGGGTCTGGCCTTGAGATTTATTTATGGTCATTGCAAATGCGGGCTTGATGGGAAATTGTCTCCGTCTTAATTTAAAAGGTAATCCAGTCTCTGATGGACACAAATCAATTCGTGGAATGAATACCACATTTCCTGCTGCTGACCCACTAATTACTTTAGCCAGTATGATATTGGCATGTAAGGCAGTGACAATGAGCCGCGTACCATTGCAGAGACCTTTGTTCGTGTTCACATTACGTAATAACATGACAATGGTGCCAATTTTAAGTTTCAGCCGATGTGAAGGCATACCAGTTGGTGTTAGTGAATTCAAAAACTCAAGTGGGTATTGATCGAGGTCATCAGCTTCATCAGGATCGATGGAATCATCACTGATATATTCAGTATAGTCACCTATCAATAAATCCATGACTTGGGAATTGACTTTCTCAACGTCCTCATTTTTTGGACATAAAATTGCATGAGATGCAGCTGTATTTATACTTTCGGTGTCATTCACATCATTACAAAGATTATCTCCAAAAATTTCAATTATTAAAGAGCCAGTACATACCATGTCTGGAGGAATTTCAATTACATCATCTCCAAGGTTATGTTCATTAGATAGTTCACCATTTCCCAGTTGAAGCAACCAACTGCTGTAGTGAGGATCAATGGAGCGCATGTTGTTAATAAGTGGCAGGCGAATAAAATGTTGCCAGTGTTGTGAATATTTTATACAGCTCTCTACAACATCAGTTCTTGTCACATGAGGGATGACAGGAAGACATTGTCTAAAGTCGCCTCCAAAAACAATCACTTTACCTCCAAACGGTGTTTTTTCTTTGTGAGCTACATTTGTTGTCATGACATCACGTAAAACTCTATCAATGACATGCAATGCATATTTGGATAGCATTGTGCACTCATCAATAATAAAAAGTTTAGTGCTGTGCAAATCTTTTGCTGCATCGGTATCATTCTTAATCCTGGAAACAGATGTTTCATTCACAGGAATTGGAATCCCATAAAGAGAATGAATGGTTCGTCCACCTTGTAGCAAGTTGGCGGCAATTCCAGTAGTGGCAGCAGGTGACACAATGTCTCCTTGTCCTCTTAGCTGATGTAGGAGTAGATGATATAGGTACGTTTTTCCGCTGCCACCAGGACCATCAAGGAAAAAACACTTTGCTGTAGAATTAGTGTCTTCTAAAGCTTGAGTGATAGCATCAAAAGCAAAAAGTTGGTCCTCATTTAGAGTAGCTTTCATTTCAGCAGCTGCTGATAACTCATAATCTTTATCATACTGTGGGAGGAGGTGTTGTTTCTTGACTGGACGTGGCAAATTAAAATCAATATAAGTTTTGCCATGAGCTTTAAGAACATGTTGGACATCTGTCATAGCATAGCCTTCACAATTGACACACTCCGGAGTGTCGGAGTGGTATGCATGGCAGTAGTCTTCTACAAAGTGTTCCTTAAATTCATCCCATAAGTCCCGAGGTTTAGCTGGAGGACCAAAAATACAAATGTAGGCAAACATGTCACGTAGCTCTGCTGGCATGTTGAGAATACTGGCATCAAGTAATGTATTTCTCCACAGACTATCATCAAATAGTAAGCCAAGAGCTAATGCCGCATCTTTGAAGGTTTCATGTGTGACTCCGTGTACAGTTTTTATGCTGTCAAAACTGGTTGCACCTTTGACATGTAACAATAACAATCTTAAATAGTAGCGCTCTTGGTCTTTCACACTGACAGTATACATTCGTCCAATCACAGAACCACCTGCTCGCTTTCTAACTTCCCAAGAACCTTCTTTCCAAACATAGTTTTCGGGAATTTCACGGTATAAATAAATATGAGCATGATGGTCGTTCTGATTAAGCTTGAAGTAGGCCATAAGTGTAGAATTTTGATGGAGCTTTTGTTTGATGTTTCCAATAGAGTCATCCTCATGAAAATAGAGTGGCTGAGAATGTGGTAGATGTACAGCAAGGCGAATGATGCTATGAGATTGTTTATGCATTGGATATGAGAATATTCGCCAAGCTGCCTCTGGTGCACTGACATATCTTGAATCCATGAATTGGTGTGTTTCATCATGTTGGATGTTAGTCTGGCAGATTTCAAGATTGGCTTTATCATGTCCTTTGTAGACGTATTTAAATAAATATTTCACAGCCTGAATGGAACCACAAACTTCGACATTTATATGGCACTTGTATTTTAATAGCAGGAATGGATTATATGGAACCACCCACGAATTATCAATCATGTTAGAATGGTGTTGAAAAGATGGGCCAAAGTGTCTGCGGTAAGTAGGATAGGCGTCCTTAGCTATGATGGTTCTTGGTTGCAAATCTTTAGGGAAACCTTTTGTACACTTCCCCAGATCCATACAGGGAGAATTTGGGTTGTGTTCTCCACACGGACCATGAATCATGTGTTGGAGAACAATTTTATGGAGCTGAGGGTAGTGGGTAGGATTGGGAATTTCAGCCCACACTGTATTGTCTATGTCCTCCTCAGTCCTTAATTTGGAGTTGCTGTCCAGAATAATCAAAATGTGAGCGTGTGGAAGGCCACGTTTTTGAAATTCAATTACATGAACCATAGCGCAAACTTTCCCAAATAATCCATTGTTAATGTCTTTTAAGAGTGCTTCCAGTTTTATTTTGAAAACACGTGCCACCAAATCAGGTCTATGTTCCACACGCTGCCAAGGTTCCAAATTCTCAGTAATCTCATTCCATTTCGGATTACAGGTCATGGTGATGAATAGATCAGGACGACCATATTTAGTCACAATAGCCATGGCATCCTGGTACCGCTGCTGCATATTCCTGGGACTGCCTTCAAACAAAGATGGTAAAATGACCGTTTTTCCAATGGGGATGCCCTTCTCAATGGATTTTTTCTGGAGATGTTCCTGGAGTACACAATAATCCTCTACTTTCAAATCCTTTTGGTGTTGACGGATATAATTTAGGCGATTTGCCTCGATTTTCACATAAGCATCCACTAAGTACTGCTGAGTGAGTTTGGCACCATTCAGGAGTGGATTAAACTGATTACGGACAGACAGCACATAGCAGTAATATTGCAGTTGTGTAACTCTGCGTGGACTTTGCCCTTTTTGCTTGAGGCCATCATGACAGCCCTGGTCTCCGTAAGGGAAAAATAAAGGATAGAGTAAAGCATCTAAATTACTGTGTAGAATGCTGACCTGTTGTGTTCTTGGCGCCAAAGGATTTTTGGGGTCCGGTTGTAAATGTATTAAAATATCACGATTAAATGGTGGCTCTCCATTGTCATTTTCAAATACGACAGCAACTTCATTGACAGTTGGATTATTATATCGGCGAGGGTCTTGATTCCGATCTTGTTTAAGGGCCATGATGATATTTGGCATGAGAGTGCCATTAGCTTCAGCTTTAAGATGTTCTTCATGTTCCACATCTTGTAACATTTTGTAGGCAGCAACAAAGGGATTCACATTGTCTAACTGAAGAGCAATTATACTCATCAAAGTGGGATGACATTTTTGATTTTGTTCACAGTTTAAACGTTGTTCATTCGCGGTAGCGGTATCCAAAATATACAGTTGGGCATAAGCTGGAACTTGATCATCACTGGGATGTAGAGTTCCAGTACGATGATATATTTGTCCATGTATACGGAAACAGTAAGGGCCATGTCCAGGTGGAGGGGATATATTGGCACCCATGGAGGCGAAAGCAAATGAGCTGTTAATACTACGAATATTTTCCATGAGATTCTTACTGAACTCACTCTCCCCTGTCAGCAATCGTTTAAAGACCTCGGGATATTGGGGTATAGGTATATGTACTTTACTCTTGTGACAACACAGAGTAAAATTTTTATCTGCTGGTATCTCAGCATTAAAATGTAATGCTTGACAATGTTCACATAAATAGTTCATAGGACCACAGGAGTGTTCTACTATGGTACTGTCATCATTAGTAAAACCTGTAGGATGTTGAGGTACAGGTTGTGATAACGGAGCATTGGAATGTTTCTGTAAGCCAACATATATAAAGCGTGGACCTGGTAGAGGATCTTCACTGTCCACAGATTCAATCACTGAGGAGTTGGAAGGTGTATCGTGGTCAGAGTTTATTAATATGGAGGTGCAAGCGGTTTTGGTAATGGTTTGTTTGTTGCCTTAGAAGAGTCAGGTGTGAAGCATGTCTTATAAGCAGACTTAACAGTGTGCAGGCGACGGCGTTTATCATTTGGAGTGTAAGTAGGACAGTGTTTGCGCTTACGTGCAGATTTACCAACGGTTAAAGGAGCTTCAAGCTGCACACATTCTATGAATGGAGACAAAGAAGCTGTATTGTGGGCAGAATCTATGACTGAGGACGTGGAAATATTATGTTTGCAACGTTGAGAGCGTGCAGCAGCAGCTTTATTACTTAATCGATTAGTTTTGTCCTCAAAAGACTCATTAGTAATGCGTTTATTGCAAGCAGCATTAACAGTGTCCAGGCGCTTATGTCTGTCCTCTGTAGTCTCGTTAGCACGCTGTTTGTGCTTACGTGCGGCATCGGCGGCTTTTCGCTCAGCGTCATTGGTATACTTAACAGTGTCCAGGCGCTTGCATCTCTCCTCTGTACTCTTGTTAGCACGCTGTTTGCGCTTACGTGCGGCATCGGCGGCTTTTCGCTCTGCATCATTACCATACTTTATATCAGACCTGATCTTACGTGCGCCATCAGCAGCTTTGGACTCTGTGTCATTAGTATACTTAACAGTATCCAGGCGCTTGCATCTATCCTCTGTACTCTTGTTAACACGCTGTTTGCGCTTACGTGCGGCATCGACGGCTTTTCGCTCTGCATCATTACCATACTTTATATCAGACCTGATCTTACTTGCGCCATCAGCAGCTTTGGGCTCTGTGTCATTAGTATACTTAACAGTATCCAGGCACTTGCATCTATCCTCTGTACTCTTATTAACACGCTGTTTGCGCTTACGTCCGGCATCGGCGGCTTTTCGCTCTGCATCATTACCATACTTTATATCAGACCTGATCTTACGTGCGCCATCATAAGCTTTGGACTCTGTGTCATTAGTATACTTAACAGTGTCCATGCGCTTGCATCTATCCTCTGTACTCTTGTTAGCACGCTGTTTGCGCTTACGTGCGGCATCGGCGTCTTTTTGCTCTGCATTATTAGTATACTTTCTATGAGACCTAATCTTACGTGCGCCATCAGCAGCTTTGGGCTCTGTGTCATTAGTATCCTTACTATTAGAGCTCATGTTGGCTAAGCTAAACAGCTTTAAGCGTGGGGGTGGCAAACAACAGGTTAATAAGAGGCAGTGTCAGGTAGTAGGAAAATAGCCAGTTAATAATAGGCAATAGTTCTTTGCAGGAATGCAGATATTAATAAATAGGCAGTTTATATTGCAGAGAAATTGCTGGGCAATAATGGACAATGTCCTTATGTGGCAAATAATAGAGCAATATACCCAATGTGGCAAAGAAGAGGTAAATAAACGGCAGTCTCTCAGTATAACAGTCAGTGAATAATAGGCAGTATATGGAGAAAACACCAAACAAAAGTTCAAAATTGGTGTGAAAATGTCACTGAACCACTTCACAACTAAATATATATAGTTTTGGTAAATGGTATTATCATTTTTTTGACGAAATTCGGCAGGAGCTTGAAGAGCAACGTCACTGGGCCTGCCTCCACGCAGTAGAAACTTGCTGTGAGGTAAAAATTCAAAAATCACACCAAAATGGTGGGCGGAGTGTGTCACAGTACGGCACGTTTCTGATTGGTCGCTCGCAGCAGGCGGCAACCAATCAGACACTGGACACTGTTGACGTCACTTATCTCCGGACATTAGCTCCGGACATTAGCTCCGGACATTAGCTCCGGACATTATCTCCGCACATTAGCT
This sequence comes from Ranitomeya imitator, assembly GCF_032444005.1. Classification (NCBI taxonomy): domain Eukaryota; kingdom Metazoa; phylum Chordata; class Amphibia; order Anura; family Dendrobatidae; genus Ranitomeya; species Ranitomeya imitator. Next base: position 465,277,379 of record NC_091282.1, on the reverse strand, counting down.
CCGGACATTAGCTCCGGACATTAGCTCCGGACAAAGCCACGGAAGTTGGCACAAATTGCAGGAAGTAGTATTCTAGGCAATTAATCTCTGGACATTAGCTCCGGACATTAGCTCCGGACATTAGCTCCGGACAAAGCCACGGAAGTTGGCACAAATTGCAGGAAGTAGTATTCTAGGCAATTATATATTAGATTTGCACGGTAGGTTAAACTAACCTTAGAACAAACTTTTCTCTTTCTTTTAAGCCAGTTTCCTTTACTTTCTAGAAGGGACTTAATCAGGTAATGGCGTTTAATAAGAAAACATATAAGAAGCTTTGAATTTCATCTCCCCTGTGCCGAGGCTGAGGAAGTAATAACGGTTGTTTCTAACTAATAAAGTAAAGGCATGAGTTGGCTGCTGTATGAAAGTTCCAGATTTCTTTCTTACACAGCTACTTTTTGTAGTATTTAAGCCCTTTCATTTTTCTCATGAGCCTGTTTTGGAATATCAATAACTCGACACAATACACACACATTCAAATCTCATTTCCTAATGGGATTATCCAGAGCCACAAAAGGGTTTGTCTACAGAGGGGGAGAGCAAAAAAGGATTACATTTCCAAAATCTTGTACCATTGCCTAAGTTCTGTCCATAAAGGTTTATAAAGCGCAACTTTATGGGAAAAAGAAAACAGTGCTCAGCATTGTGTATTATGTTCAGCAAGAGAAACGACTCAGTGTCTGCATTTGCCTATAGAGGGTAGAGAAAATCACTCTCTTAATTTCACATGCCATAGACAATAGGTGCCTCTCCTCCTCAAACTACCACACATTTAACCCCATCTCAACCAAGGGGTCTTGAAGGGTCGATGCACTAGTGTAGAGATAGGCTTTTTGTCTGTACTCTACTTCCAATGCTGAGGTTAAAATTAAAGCAAAGAGAACATGACAGTCTGTCTCTTTCTTATTGTTCTCCGCTTGTTGCTAACTGTGAATGGTGTATAAAATAATGTAAGCCAGTGCCAAGCAATTCTGAAGAAGCTTTATATTGTCTGCACTCAGCTGGAAGACAGAATGACACATAGTAGCGCTATCATCTTAAAGATGTCAACTTCTACTTTGCTCAATATGCAATGAATACTATTACAACAATAATCCTAAAACCACAGGATAAAAAATTAATCTGGTGGTGCATGGCCAAAACGCCCAAGGCAGCAGACCCCTAACTCCCGAGGTCAGTACTACCTGCCTAAATAGGCTTTAAAATAGTGACTATCCACTACTTTATAGTGAGAAAGCACTTGGGAAAGTCACTAACTCTGGTCACAATCTTTGCCTGTGACATTGGCAACATTTTTGGGGCCACCCGCATCGCATCTGTCTCCAGCCTCACTCAGAGAGCTGCATCCACCATCACTCAATAAGCTATACTCATCATTGCCCTCAGATAAGGCCATCTCATCCTCCACTAACTCCATAAACTTGTCCCAATATATCCAGTGAGTAAAACTGTTCCAGGGGTCAGGGACCCACAATCCTTATCACACTGTTAGAAATTGAGCAGGAGTCACTACTTTAGCACAGTTACCTTCACACTCACCAGAGTAATGCCACTTCTTCTCAAGATGGTATGTAGAATACAAACCTTCCTCAACAACAGTCCCCTTTCTGATGAAAGCACAGCCTATGTTTACAGAAATTTACTGCCAATCATCAACTTCTTTTGATATAAAACCTTACAGCGGGTAAAATAATTATTGAAGACTACTGTTGAGCGATACCGTCCGATATTTGAAAGTATCGGTATCGGATGGTATCGGCCGATATCCGAAAAATATCGGATATCGCCGATACCGATATCCGATACCAATACAAGTCAATGGGACACAAATATCGGAAGGTATCCTCTATGGTTCTCAGGGTCTGAAGGAGAGGAAACTCTCCTTCAGGCCCTGGGATCCATATTCATGAGTAAAATAAAGAATAAAAATAAAAAATATTGATATACTTACCCTCGGACGCGCCCTGGTTGTAACCGCTGCAACCGCCATGATTCCCTTCCTAAGAATGAGCGGGTAAAGGACCTTCGATGACGTCGCGGCATGTGATTGGTCGCATGACCGCTCATGTGACCGCTCACGCGACCAATCACAAGCCGCGACGTCATCGAAGGTCCTTCACGCGCTCATTCTTAGGAACAGAAGCATGGCGGTTGCAGCGGTTACAACCAGGGAGCGTCCGAGGGTAAGTATATCAATATTTTTTATTTTTATTCTTTATTTTACACATCAATCTTCATCCCGATACCGATTCTCGATATCGCAAAAATATCAGAACTCGGTATCGGAATTCCAATACCGCAAATATCGGCCGATACCCGATACTTGCGGTATCGGAATGCTCAACACTATTGAAGACATCTCCAATTTTCAAATTAAATATATTTCTACAGGTGCAATTAACATGAAATTTTCACCAGGTGTCAGTAACAACCGATCCAATCCACAAAGGCAAAGAAATCAAACCATATATGATCATAAATTAAGTTATGTATAATAATGAGAAATGGCACGGGGAAAAAGTATTGAACACATGAAGAAAGAGAGGTGCAAAAAGCCATGGAAAGTCATGACACCAGCTGAAATCTATCAGTAATTTGAAAGCAATCCTGCCACTTAGAAAAAAAATAATAGCAGCTGCTTCAACTGATGGCATAAAAAAAGGCATCTCATTAATAAGGTGTCACACAAGAAACATCGAATTACATCTAATTACAGCACTGAGCTGTCTCAAGACAACCTCATTTTTGCAAAACATACTCATGTCACTGGTTACAGAAGAATTTCTAAACTATTAAAGATTCCAGTGTGCAATGTTGGACTATAATCCAGAAGTGGAAAAAAACATAATTTCACCATAAACCAGCCACGACCAGGTGCTCCCTCAGACAGGGGAGTGAAAAGAATTATCAGAAGATTTGTCCAAGAGCCAAAGACCACCTGTGGAGAGCTACAGAAAGACTTAGAATCAGCAGGTAGAATTGTTTCAAAGAAAGCACATTCACTCAACATCCATGGTCTGTATGCACACGGACCACACAAGACTCCATTGCTGAACAAAAAGCATGTTCAAGCGGGTTTAAAGTTTGCTCAATAACATTTAGACTAGGCTGTGAAATACTTGGAGAATATAATATGGTCAGATAAGATCCAAATTAAACTCTTTGGATGTCATAATGCACACCATGTTTGCAGGCAAAAAGGCACTGCATATCACCCCAAAAACACCAAAACTACAGTGAAGTTTGGAGGTGGGGGGTGTGAGGCTGTTTTTCAGAAAACGTCACTGGCAAACTTCATTTAATTGAAGGAAGGATAAATGGACAAACATACAGAGACATTCTTGATAAAAATCTGCTGCCATCTACCAGGATGATGAAGATGAAACAAGGGTGGACATTTCAGCAAGACAATCATCACAAACACACATCCAAATAAACTGTCACTTAGTTTCAGAAAAAGAAAATTAAGCTGCTAGAATGGCTCAGTCAATCACCTGACCTGAATCCAATAGAACATTTAGGAACTAAAGATCAGAATTCATCGACGCCCATGGAACCTTCAGAATTTGAAGGTGTTTGTGTGGAAAAATGGGCCAAAATCACACCTGAGCAATGTAACTAGTTTTTCATACAGGAAGAAGCTGTCCTCACCAAAAAAGGATTTTGTGCAAAGTATTAAATACATTTCAGTAAGCGTGTTCAATACTTTTTCCTTGTGTCATTTCTCATTATTGCATATAACTTAATTTCTGGACATCCATGGTTTGATTAATTTGCCTGTGTGGATTGAATGGGTTCTTACTGACATCTGGTGAGGATTTCATGCCATTAGCATCTTTAGAAATTAGTGTTGAGTAGTGTTGAGCGATACCGTCCGATACTTGAAAGTATCGGTATCGGATAGTATCGGCCGATACCCGAAAAGTATCGGATATCGCCGATACCGATATCCGATACCAATACAAGTCAATGGGACACCAAGTATGGGAAGATATCCTGATGGTTCCCAGGGTCTGAAGGAGAGGAAACTCTCCTTCAGGCCCTGGGATCCATATTAATGTGTAAAATAAAGAATTACAATAAAAAATATTGATATATTCACCTCTCCGGCGGCCCCTGGACATCACGCGGGTAACCGGCAGGCTTCTTTGTTTAAAATGAGCACGTTTAGGACCTGCGGAATGACGTCGCGGCTTCTGATTGGTCACGTGCCGCCCATGTGACCGCCACACGACCAATCAGAAGCCGCAACGTCATTCCGCAGGTCCTAAATTCCTAGAATGAGGAGTTTAGTGCCTGAGAATGACGTCGCGGCTTCTGATTGGTCGCGTCGCGGTCACATGGGCGGCACGCGACCAATCAGAAGCCGCGACGTCATTCCTCAGGTCCTAAACGCGCTCATTCTAGGAATTTAGGGCCTGAGGAATGACGTCGCGGCTTCTGATTGGTCGCGTGGCGGTCACATGGGCGGCACGCGACCAATCAGAAGCCGCGACGTCATTCCGCAGGTCCTAAACGCGCTCATTTTAAACAAAGAAGCCTGCCGGTTACCCGCGTGATGTCCAGGGGCCGCCGGAGAGGTGAATATATCAATATTTTTTATTTTAATTCTTTATTTTACACATTACTATGGATCCGATACCGATACCCGATACCACAAAAGTATCGGATCTCGGTATCGGAATTCCGATACCGCAAGTATCGGCCGATACCCGATACTTGCGGTATCGGAATGCTCAACACTATTAGAAATATATTTTCTTACAAAATAAGTAATGTGTTCAATACTTATCTTATCCGCTATATATTGGAAACATCAGAGTATGTTTAAAGAGATATGGTTCACATGAAGGCTTCCTCACCTACCCCAAAAATCTTTCAATGACCAATCACACAGCTGAGAATAATATGGGCTATGGATGAACCACAAATTTTGTGTTCAAGCAGAAGTTTTAGCCACTTTTCCATATCTTCATCTCAATCTCCAAATTCAGCAAATCCTGCCCAATCACATACTGTGTGCCATGAATATTGAAAAAATAAAAATATATAAATGTTAAATAAAAACACAATGTCGGCAATGGTTCTTCCAAGGCTTATGTGACATTTCTATGCCACGTGAGGTCTGCAACCAATCAGCGGCCACTAATGGGCTGCTATGCTCTCACTTCCTTTGGAAGTTCAAAGTTCTTCCAAACAAAGTGAAAGCATAACAGATCACTATGACTATTGTCACTTGAGCTTCAGGAAACCTGGTGTCATACAGGAGACGCGTACATTTGTATGAAAAAGAAGCAAAACATAAAAAAGGTATACATTGAATACATATAGATATAAAATGAGTGCCTTGCGGAGGGCCGGACTGGCCATCGGGCACTTTTGGCAGATACCAGAAGGGCCGGTCCCTCTAATAGACCGCTCAGTCACCTCCCTCTTCAGCGTGCACATCAGGCAGCATTAGCTTGCCATGCACACAGAATCACGCTTCGCTGATGAAACCAGCAGGATCGGGGGGGGGGGGGTTGTGCTGTTCTGTGCCGCCCCCTCCCTTGGCCATGCTGATTTCAATTCTGCTGCGTGATCATGTACACAAGCAGGGGGTGCTGTGCAGGTCCCTGTGCAGAAGTTCTAGGCCTTCCGGCACTGTACTGTACCATAGAGTTGTACAATTGCAAGGCCATCCCAGGATTGCAGACACACATGATGGGAGGGTGGACATCACCTGCGAGCCGCCGGGTTGAGAGGAGCTTCTGTGATAAGGTCAGCCAGCAGAGCAGGGGGCCGGAGCTGGAGGTCGCTGGCAGGGTTGTATCTTGCCCTGTGGTATCTGCAGTCGAGCTGAGGCAGGGTGAGATTTATTGCGCAGCTTGAAGCTTGACACAGATCTGGTCGCGCTGTCAGTGGGGTCATCAGCTTCAGCGTGGCCTGATCTGTGTGTAAGAACAAGCTGCAGCAATAACTCACAGCAGACAGCTGTATACAGGATCATAGGCTGATGACTCCTGAGCCTGGCTGCAGGACATCATACACAGCATATATATAGAGAGCCACCATATATTATATCATGTATGTCCTGTAGCCCGGACCAGGAGTGATCAGTCAGTGCATATATCTTAGTATACACAGTGCACATAGTACACACAGTGTACAGGAGAATATGTCACTGACATATCCTATACTGTGTGCACTGACATCTGATCTTATATACAGGATAATCTGTGATGATATAAGACCTGATGTCTATATATATAGTGTAATATATAACACTAGCTGAAGAGCCCGGCGTTTCCCAGGCATAGTAAGTAACTGCCGTCCCGCTCTCTCCCTCTGCAGCGCCGCTCTCCACTTGCCATCCCGCTTTGTCCCTCCAAAGCCCAGCTCTCCACCCACTGTCCCGCTTTCTCCCTCAGCAACTCAGCAGCCCCGATGTCTCCCTCCGCAGCCCAGCTGTCCATCCACCATCATGCTCTCTCCTTCTGCAGCCCCACTCTGCAATCACTGTCTCGCATTCTTCCTCCACAGCCCTGCTCTCCCCCTCAGCAGCCCCACTCTCCACTGGCCATCCAGCTGTCTCCCTCCACAGCCCTGCTCTCCAATGGCCGTCGGGCGCTCTCCATCAACAGCCCTGCTCCACTCGCCATCCCACTCTCCACTCACCGTCCCTCTCTGCACTCGCCGTCCTGCTCTCCACCCAACGTCCCGCTCTCCATTCGCCATCCACATGAGGTCTGGCATTGTCCTGCATTAGAAGAAACCCAGGGCCAACCGCACCAGCATATGATCTCACAAGGGGTCTGAGGATCTCATCTCGGTACCTAATGGCAGTCAGGCTACCTCTGGTGAGCACATGGAGAGCAGTGCGGTCCTCCAAAGAAATGCTACCCCACACCATTACTGACCCACTACCAAACCGGTCATGCTGAAGGATGTTGCAGGCAGCAGATCGCTGTCCGTGGCGTCTCCAGACTGTCATGTCTGCCACATGTGCTCAGTGTGAACTTGCTTTCATCTGTGAAGAGCACAGGGCTCCAGTGGCGAATTTGCCAATCCTGGTGTTCTGTGGCTAATGTCAAGCGTCCTGCATGGTGTTGGGCTGTGACCACAACCCCCATCTGTGGATGTTGGACACTTAGACCATCCTCATGGAGTTGGTTTCTAACCGTTTGTGGAGACACATGCATATTTGTGGCCTGTTGGAGGTCATTTTGCAAGGCTCTGGCAAAAAGGCTGAGGTAGTGGTCCTGCTGCTGGGTTTTTGCCCTCCTACGGCCCCCTCCATGTCTCTTGGTGTACTGGCCTGTGTCCTGGTGGCACCTCACGCCTCTGGACACTACGCTGACAGACACAGCAAACCTTTTTGCCACAGCTTGCATTGATGTGCCATCCTGGATGAGCTGCACTACCTGAGCCACATGTGTGGGTTGTAGAGTCCGTCTCATGCTACCACGAGTGTCAAAGCACAACCAACATTCAAAAGTGACCAAAACATCAGCCTGAAAGCATTGGTACTGAGATGTGGTCTGTGGTCCCCACCTGCAGAACCACTCCTTTATTGAGGGTGTCTTGATAAATGCCAATAATTTCCATCCGTTGTCTATTCCATTTGCACAACAGCTTGTGAAATTGATTGTCAATCAGGAGTTATATTCTGTTGTCTAACCCCTTAAGGCCCAAGGGTGGTTTGCATGATAATCACCGGGCCAATTTTTACAATTCTGACCACTGTCCCTTTATGAGGTTATAACTCTGGAACGCTTCAACGGATCCTGATGGTTCTGACACTGTTTTCTCGTGATATATTGTACTTCATGATAGTGGTAAAATTTCTTCGATAAGACTTGCTTTTATTTGCGAAAAAAATGGAAATTTGTCAAAAATTTTGAACATTTTGCAATTTTCCAACTTAGAATTTTTATGCCCTTAAATCACAGAGATATGTCACACAAAATACTTAATAAGTAACATTTCCCACATGTCTACTTTACATCAGCACAATTTTGGAAACCAATTTTTTTTGTTAGAGAGTTATAAGGGTTAAAATTTGGCCAGCAATTTCTCATTTTTACACCACCATTTCTTTTAGAGACCACATCTCATTTGAAGTCATTTTAAGGGGTCTATATGATAGAAAATAACCAAGTGTGACACCATTATAAACACTGCACCCCTCAAGGTGCTCAAAACCACATTCAAGAAGTTTATTAACCCTTCAGGTGTTTCAAAGGAATTTTTGGAATGTTTAAATAAAAATGAACATTTAACTTTTTTCACACAAAATTTACTTCATCTCCAATTTGATTTATTTTACCAAGGGTAACAGGAGAAAATGGACCCAAAAATTTGTTGTACAATTTGTCCTGAGTACGCCGATACCCCATATGTGGGGGTAAATCACTGTTTGGGCGCATGGCAGAGCTCGGAAGGGAAGGAGCGCTATTTGACTTTTCAATGCAAAGTTGACTGGAATTGAGATGGGACGCCATGTTGCGTTTGGAGAGCCCCTGATGTGCCTAAACATTGAAACCCCCCATAAGTGACACCATTTTGGAAATTAGACCCCCAAAGGAACCTTATCTAGATGTGTGGTGAACACTTTCACCCACCAAGTGCTTCACAGAAGTTTATAATGCAGAGCCATAAAAATAAAAAATCATATTTTTTCACAAAAATGATATTTTCGCCTCCAATTTTTTATTTTACCAAGGGAACAGGAGAAATTGGACCCCAAAAGTTGTTGTCCAATTTGTCCTGAGTACGCTGATACCCCATATGTGGGGGGAACCACTGTTTGGACGCATGGCAGAGCTCGGAAGGGAAGGAGCGCCATTTGGAATGCAGACTTAGATGGAATGGTCTGCGTGCCTCCTCCTCATAGCAATCGCCGGGACGATCAGCTGAATAGACAGAGGCTGTAAGGCGGGGGACCTGGGTGACAGTCTGACACACGCAGTGTGCATGCCCAGGTATCCTAGCCCCGCACTGTGCATAATGCATAACACAGTGCAGGGATTACCGAGGTGGGTGGCCGCACTGCCAGCACAGGCGCAGTCTCAAAGCCTGGATGGGACATCAGACCGCCAGAGCTTACTGCGCCTGCCCCACAAAGATTTACACAGCGCAGGCACCGGATTTGAAGAGAAAACAGCGCGGAGGGGGCGTCGTCGAAAGCCCCTGAAGATGTGAGTGACGGCAGAGTACCGTTCAAGCTGGGGATTGAGGACCTGCCTCCATAGACAAAGATAGGTATTTTTGCAAAGTTCAAAGCGCTTTATTTTAGTAATACCTGAACACAAAACTAAAAGAGCCACCTTGTTAGAATGCAGCATTTCTGCTGCACAAGGTGGCTCTTTTAGTTTATAACGGCTGGAGGGGGTGACAGTGGCCCTTTAATAATTTGCACATGTCATTTTTATTTGACCTGCTTGAACTTTTACTGCTTTATACTTTTAACAATTTGAATTAAAATTTGGTGATTTTTAAATTTATTTTTGTGCAATGGATCCTCCTTTTCCCTAAACTATTTATATTTAGAGGAATTTTGTTGTGCCTCAGAAATAAGCTCTTTGAGATTGTGTTTAAAAAACTCTCGTTTAATGACAGAAAAACCCACAATGGTCACAGAAATAACTTGAATCTGACAAAAGTAAGGTTATGTGCACACGTTGTGGATTTTGCTGCGGATCCGCAGCAGATCTGCAGCTGCGGGTCTGCAGTAGCTTTCCATGCGTTTACAGTACAATGTAAACCTATGGAAAACGCAATCCGCAGTGTACATGCTGCGGAAAAAAACACGCGGAAACGCTGCGGGTTACATTCCGCAGCATGTTAATTCTTCCTGCGGATTCCGCAGAATTTACATCTGCTGCATAATAGGAATCCATAGGTGTAAAACCGCAGGTGGAATCCTCACAAAATCCGCATAAAATCTGCAGTAATTCCGCAGTAAATCTGCAGGTAAAACGCAGTGCTTTTTACCTGCGGATTTATCAAATCCGATGCGGAAAAATCCGCAGAGCTAAAAAATACGTGTGCACATACCCTAATAATAAATAAAAGATCTATGAAAATGAACAAATGAGAGTCAGACATTGCTTTATAACCATGCTTCCACAGAATTAAAAAAAAAATAAAACTCATGAAATAGGCCTGGACAGAAATGATGGTGCCCTTAACTTAATATTTTGTGGCACAACCTTTTGATGCAATCACTGCAATCAAACAATTCCTGTAACTGTCAATGAGACTTCTGCACCTGTCGACAGGTATTTTGGCCCACTCCTTCAGTGCAACTTGCTCCAGTTGTCTTGTGTTTGAAGGTTGCCTTTTCCAGGCGGCATGTTTCAGCTCTTTCCAAAGATGCTCAATAGGATTTAGGTCATCATGGCTCATAGAAGGCCACTTCAGAATAGTCCAATGTTTTCCTCTTAACCATTCTTGGGTGTTTTTAGCGGTGTGTTTTGGGTCATTATTCTGTTGCAAGACCCATGACCTGCGACTGAGACCAAGCTTTCTCACACTGGGCAGCATATTTCTCTCTAGAATCCCTTGATAATCTTGAGATGTTCTTTTCTTGATATGCTTCATTTTTCTGTCTGTGAATATAGAGCTGATGTGCCTTGCCCAAAAGTTGCATTTTTGTCTCATCTTTCCATAGGAAATTCTCCCAGAAGCTTTGTGGCTTGTCAACATGTAGTTTGGCAAATTCCAGTCTGGCTTTTTTATGATTTTTTTTCAACAATGGTGTCCTCCTTGGTCATCTCCCATGAAGTCAACTTTGGCTCATACAACAACGGATGGTGCCATCTGACACTGATATTCCTTGAGCTTGAAGTTCACCTTTGATCTGTTTAGAAGTTTTTCTGGGCTCTTTGTTACCATTCGTATTATCCGTCTCTTTGATTTGTCATCAATTTTCCTCCTGCGGCCATGTCCAGGGAGGGTAGCTATAGTCCCATGGTACTTAAATTTCTGAATAATATGTGCAACTGTAGTCACAGGAACATCAAGCTGCTTGGAGATGATCTTAGAACTTTTACCTTTAACATGTTTATATAATTTTCTTTCTAATCTCCTGAGACAACTCTTTCCTTCGCTTCCTCTGGTCCATGTTGAGTGTGATACACACCATGTCACCAAACAGCACAGTGAGTATCTGCAGCCATATATGCAGGCGCACTCATTGATTCCAAGATTGTAGACACCTGTGATGCTAGTTAGCGGACATACCTTGATTTAACATGTCCCTTTGGTCACATTATTTTCAGGGGTACCATCATTTCTGTCTAGGCTTATTTCATGTGTTTTATTTGTAAAAAAAAATTCTATGGAAGCATTGTTGAAAAGCAAAGTCTGACTTTCATTTGTTCATTTTCATAGATCTTTTTATTTATTGTTACTTTTGTGAGATTCAAGTTATTTCTGTGACCATTGTTGGTTTTTCTGTCATTAAACGAGGGGTACCAACAATTTTGACCATATGTGTAGTTAGAGAGTGGGTAGACTGCTAAATTGCTCATAAGTACCATAGGGGAGAGGTCCCTCCATCCGTCCTGTTTACTTGGGTAATCAAAAATATTAATTACTTAAAAAAATGTATGCTGGGTCTCTGGGTCATTTTGACAAGGGGTGGAGAGGGATTCTTGGAATTGGTGACAAATTTTAGTGGGGGGGTTACACATTGAGTAGATGGTAACGTCCTATTACCTTCAAAATTTGGGCAATTGCTTGGAGAAGTTTGGGACTCTTCAGGGTGGGAGTGATTTGGTCAATTTAATCCAAATGACTCTTCTGTTTGTTTTTTAAGGAAAGATTCTGGAAAGGATTGTAGAAAAGGGGGAACGGAAAACCGATAGTTAAAGGGAAAGCCTCTACAATACCATAATCATGCTGTGTAGCAAAAATCATAGTCTCTTATGAAAGCCAGCCAAGGGCTAACTTTCATAGGACAGGCATAGGGGTCTTCGGCAGACCTCCTACCATCAAGGCAATGAAGTGGGCAGTTTGAACAGTGCACCCCAATATAATAAGGGAGCAGTGAATTTTAAATAAATTGGGAGAATATTACCAGGGTTCCTTTAATTAAAATAATGCCAAAGTAGAGGTGACAACAGATCTTTAAATGGCTGAGTATATGAGTTTTCAAACACCAAGCACATTTCTCTTCAGTGAGATTTGGCCATCATATTGGCACTTGAGATAATTAGAGTTTGACAAGCCAGCTTCAGATGATCACGCTGGCATATTTGTGACCGCTGCCATTGCTGCCACGTAACTGGCAACATCACAAGGCAATTTTTTTCTTTCCACCTCAATGATCCTCTGACTCACGTTTTAATTCTTTGTTGATTCCAAAGTGTAGAAATGCAAATCTGACATCACCCAGGTCCACAATCTGCTTCATGTATTTCACTGTGATATGCAAATAATAAAAATAATATCCTGAATCTAAACATGTAAAACATAAATGTATTAGCGCAGCAGCACAGACCTCAGTTGGAGTGTGACAAAATAATCCCCTTTCAAAGGCTTACTTCTTAAGCATTAATGTATTTATTTAGAGGAGCTGATTAATAAGCAAATTGTAAGCAACTTATTGTGTTCAGTGTCTTGAGCCAGCTTCGAAGGCTTTTGGCACTCGGAGTGTGGGTTTACTTGGACGAGTGCATGCCCCGTGCCGGAATGGATCTGGCTAGGTTTAGAATAGTTTAATCTCATTAAATGTGTGCAGCTTGGATGAAGACTGCTGCTTAAGTGAACTTCAGGACAAGTGCAGTGGTGTCAAGCCTAAAATTTGCAGATGGAATATAGCTGCCAAAAAAGACATTGGTTTATTTGGAACAACAAAATGGGCCGTTACATAAAGTAGTACACAGTCATTTGTCACCTTCTTTCTCTAATAATTATAAGAGAAAATCACTTTTATAATAGGTGAAAAGATAATTAAAAAGTGTAAAGGAATAGGTTTTTTTTAAATGTTGTGCTAGTTAATCTGCTGCAGATCTAGCAGTTCTCTGAATGCTGAGCTCTGTATAACTCCACCCACATTACTGTTTGTCCGCTTTCTGTGTACACTGTGCATTAGCAGAAAACAGTTAATCAGTGGTGGGGCGAGGTCTTACAGAGATCATTACTACGGAGAACTATATGGCAGAATGTATACTAGTCCTCTAGTGATAATCTCCTGCTGATAAAACAGTGATTTTATCAAAACTACACTAGCAGCACATAGCTGGAATCAGAGTCTTTCTCTTTAAATTATGCTGTCCTGAGTTTAGGTGGCAAAAACCTGGTGACAGGTTCCCTTTAATGTAGCAAACATAATGTGTAAGGGGACCTCTTGACTTCTTCACAATAGCAGGTGATGAGAGAAACGGCTGTCAGGCATGTTACACTTCAGCATGCCCAATCTTGTGTTCTGCTGACAGATAGACCACTGTCAGATATCGGGCAGCAACTTGTCTCTTTTTCTTCATTATAGAATAAACATGCAAACCAATCTGGAAGGCATCTATGAAGGATGTAAGTGTGCCCAAGTTCATCTCATCAGCATACACATACATTAGATAAAACTTGTTCGATCTTCCCATTTCACTAGGATAGGACAACAATCACATTTTTATTGGGGTCACTTGATTCTTTCCCAATGTCGGCTGTCAACTATATTTTATCCTTTGCTTTGACAGATTTGTTTGTCAGAAGCATATTTTCTCGGTTTCACAAGAAAGAAGATCATAGCTCAGGACTTTGCAATTGTTTTTCAGACTCATTGTATCAGAGCCTGTTGCTGTCTAACTGCAGCATGGACCAGCAGAGATCTGTGTGGTGGGATATACTTAAAGGGACTCTGTCACCTGAATTTGGAGGGAACAATCTTCAGCCATAGGGGCGGGGTTTTCGGGTGTTTGACTCACCCTTTCCTTACCCGCTGGCTGCATGCTGGCTGCAATATTGGATTGAAGTTCATTCTCTGTCCTCCATAGTACACGCCTGCGCAAGGGAAGATTGCTACTACGGAGGACAGAGAATGAACTTCAATCCAATATTGCAGCTAGCATGCAGCCAGCGGGTAAGGAAAGGGTGAATCAAACACCCGAAAACCCCGCCCCTATGGCTGAAGATTGTTCCCTCCAAATTCAGGTGACAGAGTCCCTTTAACTAAACAACATCCTGCTCTGGCTGCTGAGACACTACCACCTGCCATCTGCTGATTTGAGGTTTCCATATAGTCAAGTAATTTAAAAGGAACGTGTCAGCAGGATTTTGCTACTTCATCTGAGAGCAGCATGTTATTGGCAAAGAGACCCTGAATCCGACGATGTATCACTTAGATTACTGGGTGCAGCCGTACTAATACAATCAGAGCTTTTAGATTTAGAATGAAGCAGAGCTGAGGAAGTTAACCCCGCCCACACCAAGCTCTCCATGTACAAAGTCCATAAACAGTGAGGTGCTTAGTTGTTAGGTTGGCGGACTAGTCCGGCAATGTTAATCTCTTAGTGATAAATCTTTAACAGTTAGTAAACAGCAGCACGCACTTTGACAAGTGACACTTTAGTGTAATCTATGTTTCAGCCTTTTTCTCCTGCTGTCCTCAGATTACATAGCAAATACCTGCTGACAGATTCTCAGAGAACTAGAAAATATGAGATAACAGTAAGAATATTGAAGCCAAATTTAAAGGGAAGGTCTACTTTTCAACAATTGGAAGGGTCACTAGCAGGGCTGCCACTAGGAATTTTGAGGCCCCATACTGGCAAAATTTTCAGGGCCCCCCCGAGACTCCGCCCAGGCTCCACCCCAGCCCCGCCTCCACCCCTCAAACTGGCCACAGCCCCACCACTCTTTTGGAAAAACTCCACTTCTCACCAATCACACATTAACAGTTCCCATCACCAGATCACACATATAGCCGGCAGCTTTTGTTTTGCCAAACAATTTTTTAAGCCGCCACCACGACAAGGTAGACTCTTTTGGTCGGGCCCTACTCTACTGCAACCTATTAATCATTTGTTAAAATAAGCAATACAATCTAGGTATATTTTTATTTATTTTTCAATTCTTAAAATGACCAATAATATCACATACAAGGGACAAATACTACCTCACCATGATCAGACACCATATTACCACCACATAGAGACCTATAATACTACATACAAGGAAAAAATACCGACACGCCATGTCCAGATCACATATTACCACCACACAGTGACCAAATAGCACAAGCAAGAAACAAATTCCGCCACACCATGGCCGGACAACATATTACCACCACATAGTGACTGAACACTACAATACTGATCATTAATAAAAAAAAACACAATACTAATCTCACCATACGTGTTATTATACACAGTAGATCTGTACTTAGTATGCAATGTCTGTGTAGAGGTAATACAGTGATTATCGGTGACATTATACACAGGAGCTTTGTATATAGGGTCAGTGTACAGGTAATACAGTGTTCACCAGTGACATTATACACAGCAGCGCTGTATACAATGTATAGTGTACGGGTAATACAGTGAACCAGATTACATTATACACAGGAGGTCTGTATACAGTATTAGTGTACAGGTAATACAGTGATCAACAGTGACATTATACACACGAGAACTGTATATATTGTACAGGTTATACTGTGATCAATGACATTATACACAGGAGCTCTATACATAGTATCAGTTTAAAGGTAATACAGTGATCACTGGTGAAATTGTACTCAGGACTGCTGTATATAGTATTCAGTGTACAGTGCCAGTCTACAGGTAAAACACTGACTCACCAGTGACGTCAATAGGTGAAGTCCTTCATCTTTTCTTTTCATCTTCATCCAGCACAGACCGCCATCACTTCCAGCCAGGGCTCGTCTCTGCAGGAAATAACACAGTTAGCTAGAGCACCACTTATAGAACACATTACTTAATTTTTTCTCAACTTCTAAACTACACCAGATAAAGAAAAAAGGCAATATAGTGTCGCTCTGCACAGTAACAGTACCGCCTCCCGCATTTAAAGCAGTATCCTTAAAAAATAAAATAAATACATCATTGCAATAATAATATCCCTCAATTAGCCCTTATGGTAATAATATCCCCAATTGTGACCCCCATGTATCTCATTCCTGGCTCCAGCCATATGTTCTCCAATCCTGCCCTCATGAGTATCCATTCTGCCCCCATATGATGTCCGATCCTACCCCAACTGTCCCGTGATCCTGCCCCATCTGTCCCGTGATCCTGCCCCATCTGTCCCATGATCCTGCCCCATTTGTCCCATGATCCTGCCCTATCTGTCCCATGATCCTGCCCCATCTGTCTTTATTATATCCATCCTGCCCATGATCCTGCACCATGTGTCTCCATCCTGCCCCATGATCCTGCCCCATGTGTCTCCATCCTGCCCCATGATCCTGCACCATGTGTCTCCATCCTGCCCCATCTGTCTCCATCCTGCCCCTTGGATATGCCCCATCCTGCTTCATGAGCATGCCCCATGATCCTGCCCCATTTGTTTCCATCCTGCCCCATGATCCTGCCACATCTGTCTCCATCCTGCCCCATGTCTCCAACCTGCCCCATCTGTCTCCATCCTGCCCCGTGTCTCCCATCCTGCCCCCCAACCTGCCCCATGTCTCCCATCCTGCCCCCGTGTCTCCCATCCTGCCCCCTGTGTTTCCCATCCTGCCCCCGTGTCTCCCATCCTACCATGTCTCGCATCCTGCCCCGTGTCTCCATACTTCCTCCTGTGTCTCCATACTTCCCGTGTCTCCATTCTTCCCCCTGTGTCTCCATACTTCCCTGTGTCTGCATACTTCCCTGTCTCCATTCTCCCCCCATGTCTCCATACTTCCCTGTGTCCCCATACTTCTGTGTCTCCATTCTGCCCCCTGTGCCTCCATACTTCCCTGCGTTTCCATACTTCCCCGTGTCTCCATACTTCCCCGTGTCCCCATACTTCTCTGTGTCTTCATACTTCCCTGTGTCTCCATACTTCCCGTGTCTCCATACTTCCCGTGTCTCCATACTTCCCGTGTGTCTCCATACTTCCCCCGTGTCCCCATACGTCCCTGTGTCCCCATACTTCCCCGTGTCTCCATACTTCTGTTTCAATTCTCCCTGCTTCCATTCTTCCCTGTGTCTCCATACTTCCCCGTTTCCATTCTTCTGTGTCTCCATACTTCCCTGTGTCTCCATTCTTCCGTGTCTCCATACTTCCTTGTGTCTCCATACTTCCTTGTGTCTCCATACTTCCCCCTGCATCTCCATTCTGCCCCCTGTGTCTCCATACTTCCCGTGTCTCCATACTTCCGTGTTTCCATTCTCCCTGTTTCCATTCTTCCCCGTGTCTCCATACTTCCCCCTGTGTCTCCATACTTCCCCATTTCCATTCTTCTGTGTCTTCATACTTCCCTGTGTCTCCATACTTCCTTGTGTCTCCATACTTCCCCGTGTCTCCATACTTCCCCGTGTCTCCATACTTCCCCGTGTCTCCATACTTCCCCGTGTCTCCATACTTCCCCGTGCCTCCATACTTCCCCCGTGTATCCATACTTCCGTGTCTCCATACTTCATATTTCCCCGTGTTTCCATTCTTCATTCTCCATTCTTCCCCCGTGTCTCCATACTTCCCCGTGTCTCCATACTTCCCCCGTGTCTCAATACTTCCCCGTGTCTCCATAATTCCCCGTGTCTCCATACTTCCCCTGTGTCTCCATACTTCCGTGTCTCCATACTTCCCCCTGTGTCTCCATACTTCCCCCGTGTTTCCATAATTCCCCCATGTATCCATACTTCCGTGTCTCCATACTTCATATTTCCCCGTGTTCCATTCTTCATTCTCCATTCTTCCCCCGTGTCTCCATACTTCCCCATGTCTCCATACTTCCCCGTGTCTCCATACTTCCCCCGTGTTTCCATACTTCCCCCATGTATCCATACTTCCGTGTCTCCATACTTCATATTTCCCCGAGTTCCATTCTTCATTCTCCATTCTTCCCCCGTGTCTCCATACTTCCCCATGTCTCCATACTTCCCCGTGTCTCCATACTTCCCCGTGTCTCCATACTTCCCTCTGCGTCTCCATTCTGCCCCGTGTCTTCATATTTCCCCGTGTTTCCATTCTTCATTCTCCATTCTTCCCCCGTGTCTCCATACTTCCCCGTGTCTCCATACTTCCCCCGTGTTTCCATACTTCCCCTGTGTCTCCATACTTCCGTGTCTCCATACTTCCCCGTGTCTCCATACTTCCCCCTGTGTCTCCATACTTCCTTGTGTCTCCATACTTCCTTGTGTCTCCATACTTCCCCCTGCATCTCCATTCTGCCCCCTGTGTCTCCATACTTCCCGTGTCTCCATACTTCCGTGTTTCCATTCTCCCTGTTTCCATTCTTCCCCGTGTCTCCATACTTCCCCCTGTGTCTCCATACTTCCCCATTTCCATTCTTCTGTGTCTTCATACTTCCCTGTGTCTCCATACTTCCTTGTGTCTCCATACTTCCCCGTGTCTCCATACTTCCCCGTGTCTCCATACTTCCCCGTGTCTCCATACTTCCCCGTGTCTCCATACTTCCCCGTGCCTCCATACTTCCCCCGTGTATCCATACTTCCGTGTCTCCATACTTCATATTTCCCCGTGTTTCCATTCTTCATTCTCCATTCTTCCCCCGTGTCTCCATACTTCCCCGTGTCTCCATACTTCCCCCGTGTCTCAATACTTCCCCCGTGTCTCCATAATTCCCCGTGTCTCCATACTTCCCCTGTGTCTCCATACTTCCGTGTCTCCATACTTCCCCCTGTGTCTCCATACTTCCCCCGTGTTTCCATAATTCCCCCATGTATCCATACTTCCGTGTCTCCATACTTCATATTTCCCCGTGTTCCATTCTTCATTCTCCATTCTTCCCCCGTGTCTCCATACTTCCCCATGTCTCCATACTTCCCCGTGTCTCCATACTTCCCCCGTGTTTCCATACTTCCCCCATGTATCCATACTTCCGTGTCTCCATACTTCATATTTCCCCGAGTTCCATTCTTCATTCTCCATTCTTCCCCCGTGTCTCCATACTTCCCCATGTCTCCATACTTCCCCGTGTCTCCATACTTCCCCGTGTCTCCATACTTCCCTCTGCGTCTCCATTCTGCCCCGTGTCTTCATATTTCCCCGTGTTTCCATTCTTCATTCTCCATTCTTCCCCCGTGTCTCCATACTTCCCCGTGTCTCCATACTTCCCCCGTGTTTCCATACTTCCCCTGTGTCTCCATACTTCCGTGTCTCCATACTTCCCCGTGTCTCCATACTTCCCCCTGTGTCTCCATACTTCCCCGTGTCTCCATACTTCCCCCGTGTCTCCATACATCCCCCTGTGTCTCCATACTTCCCCCTGTCTCCATACTTCCCCGTCTCCATACTTCCCCCTGTGTCTCCATACTTCCCCCTATGTCTCCATACTTCCCCCTATGTCTCCATACTTCCCCCTGTATCTCCATACTTCCCCCAGTGTCTCCATACTTCCCCCTGTGTCTCCATACTTCCCCCTGTGTCTCCATACTTCCCCCTGTGTCTCCATACTTCCACCGTCTCGCCATACTTCCCCCTGTGTCTCCGTTGTTCCCCCCCGTGTCTCCATATTTCCCCGTGTCTCCATATTTCCCCGTGTCTCCATTCTTCCCCCTGTCTCCATACTTCCCCGTGTCTCCATACTTCCCCGTGTCGCCATACTTCCCCGTGTCTCCATACTTCCCCGTGTCTCCATACTTCCCCGTGTCTCCATACTTCCCCCTGTGTCTCCATACTTCCCCCTGTGTTTCCGTTGTTCACCCCCCGTGTCTCCATATTTCCCCGTGTCTCCATTCTTCCCCCTGTGTCTCCATACTTCCCCGTGTCTCCATACTTCCCCCTGTGTCTCCATACTTCTCCGTGTCTCCATACTTCCCCCTGTGTCTCCATACTTCCCCCTGTGTCTCCATACTTCCCCCTGTGTCTCCATACTTCCCCGTGTCTCCATACTTCCCCGTGTCTCCATACTTCCCCCTGTGTCTCCATACTTCCCCCTGTGTTTCCGTTGTTCACCCCCCGTGTCTCCATATTTCCCCGTGTCTCCATTCTTCCCCCTGTGTCTCCATACTTCCCCGTGTCTCCATACTTCCCCCTGTGTCTCCATACTTCCCCGTGTCTCCATACTTCCCCCTGTGTCTCCATACTTCTCCGTGTCTCCATACTTCCCCCTGTGTCTCCATACTTCCCCGTGTCTCCATACTTCCCCGTGTCGCCATACTTCCCCGTGTCTCCATACTTCCCCCTGTCTCCATACTTCCCCGTGTCTCCATACTTCCCCGTGTCTCCATACTTCCCCCTGTGTCTCCATACTTCCCCCTGTGTTTCCGTTGTTCACCCCCCGTGTCTCCATATTTCCCCGTGTCTCCATTCTTCCCCCTGTGTCTCCATACTTCCCCGTGTCTCCATACTTCCCCCTGTGTCTCCATACTTCCCCGTGTCTCCATACTTCCCCCTGTGTCTCCATACTTCTCCGTGTCTCCATACTTCCCCCTGTGTCTCCATACTTCCCCGTGTCTCCATACTTCCCCGTGTCGCCATACTTCCCCGTGTCTCCATACTTCCCCCTGTGTCTCCATACTTCCCCGTGTCGCCATACTTCCCCGTGTCTCCATACTTCCCCCTGTGTCTCCATATTTTCCCGCGTCTCCATTCTTCCCCCTGTGTCTCCATACTTCCCCCTGTGTCTCCATACTTCCCCGTGTCGCCATACTTCCCCGTGTCTCCATACTTCCCCCTGTGTTTCCGTTGTTTCCCCCCCCCGTGTCTCCATATTTTCCCGCGTCTCCATTCTTCCCCCTGTGTCTCCATACTTCCCCCTGTGTCTCCATTGTTCCCCCCCGTGTCTCCCATTCTGCCCCGGGCTTGCCGCTTTCAATAAAAATAAAAAAATCTTTCCTCTTACCTGGCCGTGCTCCTGCGGCGATGCTCCCTCATGTCAGTAATGCCCTGGTGATATGCTATACATGTATGTATTATGTGTCTATGCATTGTACCTGTGTGTTAAATGCAACAGGTACAGTTTATGTGAATAAAGTCTTCACTGGGGAATGGGCTCAGGGCTCTGTATCAATGACATGAGGCAGCCTGTCAGAGAATACAGCTAGTGATTTAGTGACTGTTCCCCAGCTCTGAGCTCTCTGGTCGGTGCTGTGTGTGGATGAGAATCCTACACCAACCAGATAACACAAAGCTCCGGGGTCACAGTCAGTAAATCACTGCTTCTAGTCTCTGACTGCAGCCCCTGCCTCCCCTCTTTACTCTCCTAAACAATCGGACACATTCAGGCCGTTCTTTACCTCCTGTTCTGGGGGTGATTGAGGTCCTGCACACAGCTTCCCTCCAGCCATGAGTGTGCAGACGCTGTCCTGCACAGGCTGGAAGTGTGTGCAGTGCAGGGACAAGAAGGCATCTAGCAGGTGCCAGACAGGACCAGCCAGGAGGAGGAGCAGGAGGAAGAACACAGATGGGAGATGCTGCACCGTGCACACAGTTGTGAAAAGTAAAGAAGCCTTACTGTTAATAAGTGATGGGTGACGGTGACTGGCCCCCTTGCCTCTGGTTCTCGGTGAGCTACTCAGCTGAAGCAAAGGGGGCGGGGCCCGAGCAGCCAGCATTTCCGGGCCCTCCTCTGTCCTCCTGATCTCCGGGCCCCATACAACAGTAAGGGCTGTAATGCCCTGATGGCGGCCCTGGTCACTAGAAGTTTCGTTAATCATAGGTTGTCCTACTGCTCAGACCCCAGTGTTAGCTACTAAATGTGTGGAGACCTGGCACGTGTTCCGTCTCTTTGCAGCAGCACCACTATAATGTCTACACGTGATGGGTTCTTTAGAGAGAGACACTTTCTTAATCCTATGAAATGAAATATTCTTTTCATGTTTGCATGTTTCCCAACTAGGGTTGAGCGAAACGGGTCGAACATTTTCAAAAGTCGCCGACTTTTGGCTAAGTCGGGGTTTCATGAAACCCGATCCGACCCCTGTGCGGGGTCGGCCATGCGGTACGCGACTTTCGCGCCAAAGTCGCGTTTCAATGACGCGAAAAGCGCCATTTCTCAGCCAATGAAGGTAAACGCAGAGTGTGGGCAGCGTGATGACATAGGTCCTGGTCCCCACCATCTTAGAGAAGGGCATTGCAGTGATTGGCTTGCTGTCTGCGACGTCACAGGGGCTATAAAGAGGCGTTCCCGCCGACCGCCATCTTACTGCTGCTGATCTGAGCTTAGGGAGAGGTTGCTGCCGCTTTGTCAGAAGCAGGGATAGCGTTAGGCAGGGTCCATTAACCACAAAACCGCTTGTGCTGCAGCGATTTGCACTGTCCAACACCACCCTCGGTGTGCAGGGACAGTGGAAGTTTTTTTTTTTTTTTTTTTCCCCTCAGCGCTGTAGCTCATTGGGCTGCCCTAGAAGGCTCCCTGATAGCTGCATTGCTGTGTGTACGCCGCTGTGCAAACCAACTGCTTTTTTCAAAGCACAAATCCTCTTGTTCCTTCCTTTCTGCACAGCTATCTTTTTTGTTTGTCCACACTTTTTATTTCATTTGTGCATCAGTCCACTCCTTATTGCTGCCTGCCATACCTGGCTGAGATTACTGCAGGCAGGGAGATAGTAGCTGCCTGCCATACCTGGCTGAGATTACTGCAGGCAGGGAGATAGTAATTGTAGGACATTCCCTGTTTTTTTTTTTTTTTTTTTTTTGGTGGGAGATTAAGATTGGCAATTTGGCATTTCTGCTAGAGTGCCATCCCTGTGTGTGCCATCTCTCTCACATAGTGGGCCATAGAAAGCCTTTTCATTTTTCTGTATTTTTTTTTGTGGGGTGTATAAATTCTCCCTGATAAAAATACAGTGGGAGATTAATATTGGCCTTTGGGCTTGTGTGCCAGTCCTGAGTGTGCCATCTCTCTCACAAATAGTGGGCCATAGAAAGCCTATTTTATTTTTTTGGGGGTTTTATAAATTCTCCCTGAAAAAAAGGGAGATTAATATTGGCCTCTGGGCTTGTGTGCCAGTCCTGAGCGTGCCATCTGTGCCAGCCCTAGGCGTGCCATCTCTCTCACAAATAGTGGGCCATAGAAAGCCTATTTATTTTTTTTTTTGGTTTTATAAATTCTCCCTGAAAAAAAGGGAGATTAATATTGGCCTCTGGGCTTGTGTGCCAGTCCTGAGCGTGCCATCTGTGCCAGCCCTGAGCGTGCCATCTCTCTCACAAATAGTGGGCCATAGAAAGCCTATTTAATTTTTTTTTTTGTTTTATAAATTTTCCCTGAAAAAAGGGAGATTAATATTGGCCTCTGGGCTTGTGTGCCAGTTGTGAGCGTGCCATCTGTGCCAGTCCTGAGCGTGCCATCTCTCTCACAAATAGTGGGCCATAGAAAGCCTATTTAAATATTTTTTTGGTTTTATAAATTCTCCCAGAAAAAAAGGGAGATTAATATTGGCCTCTGGGCTTCTGTGCCAGTCCTGAGCGTGCCATCTGTGCCAGTCCTGAGCGTCCCATCTCTCTCACAAATAGTGGGCCATAGAAAGCCTATTTTATTTTTTTTTTGGGTTTTAGAAATTCTCCCTGAAAAAAGGGAGATTAATATTGGCCTCTGGGCTTGTGTGCCAGTTGTGAGCGTGCCATCTGTGCCAGTCCTGAGCGTGCCATCTCTCTCACAAATAGTGGGCCATAGAAAGCCTATTTAAATATTTTTTTGGTTTTATAAATTCTCCCAGAAAAAAAGGGAGATTAATATTGGCCTCTGGGCTTCTGTGCCAGTCCTGAGCGTGCCATCTGTGCCAGTCCTGAGCGTCCCATCTCTCTCACAAATAGTGGGCCATAGAAAGCCTATTTTATTTTTTTGGGGGGTTTTATAAATTCTCCCTGAAAAAAAGGGAGATTAATATTGGCCTCTGGGCTTGTGTGCCAGTCCTGAGCGTGCCATCTGTGCCAGCCCTGAGCGTGCCATCTCTCTCACAAATAGTGGGCCATAGAAAGCCTATTTAATTTTTTTTTTTGTTTTATCAATTTTCCCTGAAAAAAGGGAGATTAATATTGGCCTCTGGGCTTGTGTGCCAGTTGTGAGCGTGCCATCTGTGCCAGTCCTGAGCGTGCCATCTCTCTCACAAATAGTGGGCCATAGAAAGCCTATTTAAATATTTTTTTGGTTTTATAAATTCTCCCAGAAAAAAAGGGAGATTAATATTGGCCTCTGGGCTTCTGTGCCAGTCCTGAGCGTGCCATCTGTGCCAGTCCTGAGCGTCCCATCTCTCTCACAAATAGTGGGCCATAGAAAGCCTATTTTATTTTTTTTTTGGGTTTTAGAAATTCTCCCTGAAAAAAGGGAGATTAATATTGGCCTCTGGGCTTGTGTGCCAGTTGTGAGCGTGCCATCTGTGCCAGTCCTGAGCGTGCCATCTCTCTCACAAATAGTGGGCCATAGAAAGCCTATTTAAATATTTTTTTGGTTTTATAAATTCTCCCAGAAAAAAAGGGAGATTAATATTGGCCTCTGGGCTTCTGTGCCAGTCCTGAGCGTGCCATCTGTGCCAGTCCTGAGCGTCCCATCTCTCTCACAAATAGTGGGCCATAGAAAGCCTATTTTATTTTTTTTGGGGGTTTTATAAATTCTCCCTGAAAAAAAGGGAGATTAATATTGGCCTCTGGGCTTGTGTGCCAGTCCTGAGCGTGCCATCTGTGCCAGCCCTGAGCGTGCCATCTCTCTCACAAATAGTGGGCCATAGAAAGCCTATTTAATTTTTTTTTTTGTTTTATCAATTTTCCCTGAAAAAAGGGAGATTAATATTGGCCTCTGGGCTTGTGTGCCAGTTGTGAGCGTGCCATCTGTGCCAGTCCTGAGCGTGCCATCTCTCTCACAAATAGTGGGCCATAGAAAGCCTATTTAAATATTTTTTTGGTTTTATAAATTCTCCCAGAAAAAAAGGGAGATTAATATTGGCCTCTGGGCTTCTGTGCCAGTCCTGAGCGTGCCATCTGTGCCAGTCCTGAGCGTCCCATCTCTCTCACAAATAGTGGGCCATAGAAAGCCTATTTTATTTTTTTTTTGGGTTTTAGAAATTCTCCCTGGAAAAAAAAAGGGAGATTAATATTGCCCTTTGGGCTTGTGTGCCAGTACTAAGCGTTCCATCTCTCTCTCTCTCTCTCAGTCAGTGGGCCATAGAACGCCTATTTTTGGTTTTATTTGTTTTCTAAATTCTCCCTGAAAAAATCATTTTATTTTATTTGGTTTCTAAATTCTTCCTGATAAAATCATATTTTTTTTATTATTTTTATTTCTAAAGTCTCCCTGAAAAAAAAAAAAAAAAAACAACCAAAAAAACAGTGGGAGATTAATATTGGCCTTTCTGCTTGTGTGCCAGTCTTGACTCCTGGGTGTGCCATCTCTCTCTCTCTCTCTCTCTCTCTCTCTCTCTCTCCAATTGTGGTCCATAGAAAGCCTATATTTTTTTTCCTTGATTTGGGTTCTAAAATCTACCAGAGAAAATAACTACATCAATCATTGGTAGAAAAATATTGGCCTCTGGGTTTGTGTGCCACTCCTGACTCCTGTGTGCGTCATCTCTCAGTCAGTGGGCCATAGAACGCCTATTTTTGGTTTTATTTGTTTTCTAAATTCTCCCTGAAAAAATCATTTTATTTTATTTGGTTTCTAAATTCTTCCTGATAAAATCATATTTTTTTTATTATTTTTATTTCTAAAGTCTCCCTGAAAAAAAAAAAAAAAAAACAACCAAAAAAACAGTGGGAGATTAATATTGGCCTTTCTGCTTGTGTGCCAGTCTTGACTCCTGGGTGTGCCATCTCTCTCTCTCTCTCTCTCTCTCTCTCTCCAATTGTGGTCCATAGAAAGCCTATATTTTTTTTCCTTGATTTGGGTTCTAAAATCTACCAGAGAAAATAACTACATCAATCATTGGTAGAAAAATATTGGCCTCTGGGTTTGTGTGCCACTCCTGACTCCTGTGTGCGTCATCTCTCAGTCAGTGGGCCATAGAACGCCTATTTTTGTTTTTATTTGTTTTATAAATTCTCCCTGAAAAAATCATTTTATTTTATTTGGTTTCTAAATTCTTCCTGATAAAATCATATTTTTTTTATTATTTTTTTTTCTAAAGTCTCCCTGAAAAAAAAAAAAAAAAAAAAAAAAAAAAACAGTGGGAGATTAATATTGGCCTTTCTGCTTGTGTGCCAGTCTTGACTCCTGGGTGTGCCATCTCTCTCTCTCTCTCTCTCCAATTGTGGTCCATAGAAAGCCTACATTTTTTTTCCTTGATTTGGGTTCCAAAATCTACCAGAGAAAATAACTCCATCAATCATTGGTAGAAAAATATTGGCCTCTGGGTTTGTGTGCCACTCCTGACTCCTGTGTGCGTCATCTCTCAGTCAGTGGGCCATAGAACGCCTATTTTTGTTTTTATTTGTTTTATAAATTCTCCCTGAAAAAATCATTTTATTTTATTTGGTTTCTAAATTCTTCCTGATAAAATCATATTTTTTTTATTATTTTTTTTTCTAAAGTCTCCCTGAAAAAAAAAAAAAAAAAAAAAAAAAAAACAGTGGGAGATTAATATTGGCCTTTCTGCTTGTGTGCCAGTCTTGACTCCTGGGTGTGCCATCTCTCTCTCTCTCTCTCTCCAATTGTGGTCCATAGAAAGCCTACATTTTTTTTCCTTGATTTGGGTTCCAAAATCTACCAGAGAAAATAACTCCATCAATCATTGGTAGAAAAATATTGGCCTCTGGGCTTGTGTGCCACTCCTGATTCCTGTGTGCGTCATCTCTCACTCAGTGGCCCATAGAAAGCATATAGTTTGTTACATTTGTTTTCTAAATTCTCCCTGCAAAAATCTATTTTTTTTTTTGGGGGGGGTTTCTAAAGTGTTCCTGAAAAAAATAAAAATAAAAAAAAAATAATAGTGTGACATTAATATTAACATTTGTGCTTCAGTGACAGTCCTGCGTGTGGGGCATCTCTCTAATTTGCAGCCACCAAAAAAAGAGTGTGTAACATTGGGCCTGATTTTCGCTGTGGTCTCACCAACCTGTAAAGGGGTAGCTAAATCATACTGAAGTTATAGCTCACCGTGTAAGTTGTGTGACTGCAACAAATAACGTTAGTTTGGTTACGTTTTTAAAACAATGAGGAAGTCTAGTGGAAGAGGTCGTGGCCGGGGGCGTTCATTGTCAGCTGGTAATGAGGGTAGTGGTAGTGGTGGAGCATCAGGTGGTCGTGGGGGAAAAAATATTGCACCTAAGTCTGGAGCTGTGGAGCCAGGTTCGTCGTCCGGCTACACAAGGCCTCGAACGCTCCCTTTTCTGGGATTAGGAAAACCGCTTTTAAAGCCGGAGCAGCAAGAGCAAGTTTTGGCTTATCTTGCTGACTCAGCCTCTAGCTCTTTTGCCTCATCTCGTGAAACTGGTAAAAGTAAAAGCAGCGCGTCGTTAGTGGATGTTCACGGTCAGGGACAAGTCACTTCCTTGTCCTCTTCAGCAAAAACAACAACAGAGAAGAATGCAGCAGGCGACACAACGGGTTACTCCATGGAGCTCTTTACACATACCGTCCCTGGCTTAGAAAGTGAAGCAGTTAACAGTCCATGCCCATTACAAATTGAATCTGACATGGAGTGCACTGACGCACAGCCACAGCCAGACTACTATGCTGGTCCTTTGACTCAGACCACAACATTGCCCTCGCAGGGTGCTGATCAAGAATCAGACCCTGATGAGACTATGTTGCCCCATCACGAACGCTATACCACCGAACGACACGGTGACACAGACGAAGTTGCGCAGGAGGTACAAGAAGAGTTATTAGATGACCCAGTTCTTGACCCCGATTGGCAGCCATTGGGGGAACAGGGTGCAGGCGGCAGCAGTTCTGAAGCAGAGGAGGAGGAGGGGCCGCAGCAGGCATCAACATCGCCACAGGTTCCATCTGCCGGGCCCGTATCTTGCCCAAAACGCGTGGCAAAGCCAAAACCTGGTGGAGGACAGCGTGGCCATCCGGTTAAAGCTCAGTCTGCAATGCCTGAAAAGGTATCCGATGCTAGAAAGAGTGCAGTCTGGCATTTTTTTAAACAACATCCAATTGATCAGCGCAAAGTCATCTGTCAAAAATGTTCTACTTCCTTAAGCAGAGGTCAGAATCTGAAAAGTCTCAATACTAGTTGCATGCATAGACATTTAACCACCATGCATTTGAAAGCTTGGACTAACTACCAAACGTCCCTTAAGGTTGTTGCACCCTCGGCCAATGAAGCTAGTCATCAACGCAACATCCCTTCCGGCAGTGTAGGACCACCATTTAGCGCACCACCTGCTGTATCTGTGCAGGTATCTTTGCCAGGCCAAAGCAGTCAGGGTCAGGGAATCACCAGTTTCGTAGTAGGAAACACTGCATCTAGGGCACCGGCGGCAACAATACCATCTCCCACCGTCTCTCAGTCTGCCATGTCCACCGGCACCCCCGCTAGTTCCACGATCTCCAGCTCTCCAGTCCAGCTCACCCTACATGAGACTATGGTTAGAAAAAGGAAATACTTAGCCTCGCATCCGCGTACACAGGGTTTGAACGCCCACATAGCTAGACTAATCTCGTTAGAGATGATGCCCTACCGGTTAGTTGAAAGCGAAGCTTTCAAAGACCTGATGGACTACGCTGTACCACGCTACGAGCTACCCAGTCGACACTTTTTTTCCAGAAAAGCCATCCCAGCCCTCCACCAGCATGTTAAAGAGCGCATCGTCCATGCACTCAGGCAATCTGTGAGCACAAAGGTGCACCTGACAACAGATGCATGGACCAGTAGGCATGGCCAGGGACGTTACGTGTCCATCACGGCACACTGGGTAAATGTGGTGGATTCAGGGTCCACAGGGGACAGCAAGTTTGGGACAGTTCTGCCTAGCCCACGGTCTAGTAAACAGTTGTCTGTAGCCGTTCGCACCCCCTCCTCCTCCTCCTCCTCGTCCTCCTGCAGAAGCAAGAGCTCGTCCACAGACCGCAGTCGCACAAACACTCCATCCGCACCTGCCACTGTTGCACACCAGGTCTCCCATTATGGGGCAGCTACTGGCATACGTCAGCAGGCTGTATTGGCTATGAAGTGTTTGGGCGACAATAGACACACCGCAGAAGTTCTGTCCGAGTTCTTGCAGCAAGAAACGCAGTCGTGGCTGGGCACTGTAGATCTTGAGGCAGGCAAGGTAGTGAGTGATAACGGAAGGAATTTCATGGCTGCCATCTCCCTTTCCCAACTGAAACACATTCCTTGCCTGGCTCACACCTTAAACCTGGTGGTGCAGTGCTTCCTGAAAAGTTATCCGGGGTTATCCGACCTGCTCCTCAAAGTGCGTGGACTTTGCGCACATATCCGCCGTTCGCCTGTACACTCCAGCCGTATGCAGACCTATCAGCGTTCTTTGAACCTTCCCCAGCATCGCCTAATCATAGACGTTGCAACAAGGTGGAACTCAACACTGCACATGCTTCAGAGACTGTGCGAACAGAGGCGGGCTGTTATGTTTTTGTGGGAGGATACACATACACGGGCAGGCAGTAGGATGGCAGACATGGAGTTGTCAGGTGTGCAGTGGTCGAAGATTCAAGACATGTGTCAAGTCCTTCAGTGTTTTGAGGAATGCACACGGCTGGTTAGTGCAGACAACGCCATAATAAGCATGAGCATCCCCCTAATGCGTCTGCTGATGCAAAGTTTGACGCACATAAAGGATCAGGCGTCTGCACCAGAGGAAGAGGAAAGCCTTGATGACAGTCAGCGATTGTCTGGTAAGGGCAGTGTACATGACGAGGTACCGGGCGAAGAGGAGGTGGAGGATGAGGAGGATGATGGGGATGAGTATATTTTTAATGAGGAAGCTTTCCCGGGGGCACGGGAAATTGGTGGCGTGGCAAGGCCGGGTTCTGGTTTTTTGAGGGACACAAGTGACGTAGATTTGCCTGCAACTGCCCCTCAACCAAGCACAACCGCAGATTTGACAACGGGAACTTTGGCCCACATGGCGGATTATGCCTTGCGTATCCTCAAAAGGGACACACGCATTACAAAAATGATGAACGATGACGATTACTGGCTGGCCTGCCTCCTTGATCCTCGCTATAAAGGCAAATTGCAAAATATTATGCCACATGAGAACTTGGAACTAATATTAGCAACAAAACAATCAACTCTTGTTGACCGTTTGCTTCTGGCATTCCCTGCACACAGCGCCCGTGATCGTTCTCACACGAGCTCCAGGGGCCAGCAGACCAGAGGTGTTAGAGGGGCAGAAATCAGAAGTGGCGTTGGACAGAGGGGTTTTCTGACCAGGTTGTGGAGTGATTTTTCTATGACCGCAGACAGGACAGGTACTGCAGCATCAATTCAAAGTGACAGGAGACAACATTTGTCCAGTATGGTTACAAACTATTTTTCATCCCTTATCGACGTTCTCCCTCAACCGTCATTCCCATTTGATTACTGGGCATCCAAATTAGACACCTGGCCAGAATTGGCAGA
Organism: Ranitomeya imitator; assembly: GCF_032444005.1. NCBI lineage: Eukaryota > Metazoa > Chordata > Amphibia > Anura > Dendrobatidae > Ranitomeya > Ranitomeya imitator. The sequence goes on along the minus strand of NC_091282.1, from coordinate 465,246,756 downwards.
ATATGCATTGCAGGAGCTTGCTTGCCCGGCAGCTAGTGTCCTATCAGAAAGAGTATTCAGTGCTGCAGGTTCAATACTAACAGAAAAAAGGACTCGTCTGGCTACCCAAAATGTAGATGATCTAACCTTCATTAAAATGAACCACAACTGGATTTCAAAATCTTTTGCCCCACCCTGCCCGGCTGACACCTAGCTTTCCTATGAAAAGGTCTTGCCTGTGGACTATTCTGAATGACTTTTCCAATCTCGTAATTTTCTTCACCTGATTGTCCAGCATACGACATGTTTCCACCTCACGAAATGGCCAAACTCCCCACACGGGGCCGTGCTATCGCCACTTTGCGCTTGGACCCTTGAGAGTGCTGTTTGTCTGAAGAGGTGGGTGTGGCCGCTTTTGGTCGACGGCACTGCCACTGGGTCCCTCATAGTACAATAAAGTGTCTCTGGCGGTGGTGGTGCGCACCCAACGTCAGACACACCGTTGTAATATGAGGGGCCCTGTGCCTGTACCGCCGGCCACAAGACAGTTCCCCCCCCCAGCTCAAACAGTGCTCTACCACTAGCAAAATTATCTCTCACAGCTTCACCAATGTGTAGTCTAGCCGCTGACATCCTTCAATGCCTGGCACTGACAATACCATTGTTTTGACATTTTTGTTATGTTAGGCCTTCGAAGCCTGTCTGCGGTCCCTTCTTTCTACAACTACTACACTGACCAGGCCACTGCTGGCCGTGTTACCCTGGAACCAATTTAAAAGTGCCTACAGTCAGCCCAATTTTGTTATGTTAGGCCTTCGAAGACTGTCTGCCGTCACTCCTTCCACTAGACTTCCACTGACCATACACTGCTGCCCATGTACCCCTGGAACCAATTTAAAGTGCCTACAGCCAGCCCAATTTTGTTATGTTAGGCCTTCGAAGCCTGTCTGCGGTCACTCCTTCCACTAGACTTCCACTGACCAGACCACTGCTGCCCGTGTACCCCTGGAACCAATTTAAAAGTGCCTACAGCCAGCCCAAGTTTGTTATGTTAGGCCTTGGAAGCCTGTCTGCGGTCACTCCTTCCACTAGACTTCCACTGACCAGACCACTGCTGCCCGTGTACCCCTGGAACCAATTTAAAAGTGCCTACAGCCAGCCCAAGTTTGTTATGTTAGGCCTTGGAAGCCTGTCTGCGGTCACTCCTTCCACTAGACTTCCACTGACCAGACCACTGCTGCCCGTGTACCCCTGGAACCAATTTAAAAGTGCCTACAGCCAGCCCAAGTTTGTTATGTTAGGCCTTCTAAGCCTGTCTGCGGTCCATTCTTTCAACTACTACTACACTGACCAGGTCACTGCTGTCCGTGTACCCCTGGAACCAATTTAAAATTGCCTACAGCCATGTGTTATTATTTTAGGCCTTCGATGCCTGTCTGCGGTCACTCCTTCCACTAGGCCTCCACTGACCACACCACTGCTGTCCGTGTACCCCTGGAACCAATTTAAAATTGCCTACAGCCAGCCCAATTTTTTTATTTTAGGCCTTCGATGCCTGTCTGCGGTCCATTCTTTCAACTACTACTACACTGACCAGGTCACTGCTGCCCGTGTACCCCTGGAACCAATTTAAAATTGCCTACAGCCATGTGTTATTATTTTAGGCATTCGATGCCTGTCTGCGGTCACTCCTTCCACTAGGCCTCCACTGACCACACCACTGCTGTCCGTGTACCCCTGGAACCAATTTAAAATTGCCTACAGCCATGTGTTATTATTTTAGGCCTTCGATGCCTGTCTGCGGTCACTCCTTCCACTAGGCCTCCACTGACCACACCACTGCTGTCCGTGTACCCCTGGAACCAATTTAAAATTGCCTACAGCCATGTGTTATTATTTTAGGCCTTCGATGCCTGTCTGCGGTCCATTCTTTCAACTACTACTACACTGACCAGGGCACTGCTGGCCGTGTACCCCTGGAACCAACATCAGAAAATATAAAAATAAGTATTTTGCTTATAAAAAAGAAAATACTGGTGAGATATCAAATGCAGACATTTTAACATTAAAAACAAACACACAACTAAAATCTGGTACAGTACTAAAAATGGCCACCAGCTACAATTACTTTCTCCTGCAAGTAGTTAACTGAAAGTTTTTTTAAATTGAAAACACACATATGGCATCCACCGAGTGTTGTCCTGTCGCGTCTTCTTTATATTATTGCCGAGAAGATGCAAAATAATGAAAATAATAAAATCATTAATTACCAAAATAATAGAGAAAGTCAACACCACATTGCAAATAAACATTCATTCCAAATAAAGAAGCAGGGCGCGTCCGAGGGTGAGTATATACCTAATAAGAATATAATCACCCTCGGACGCGCAATGCTTATTTCCAACAGCCTTCCTTCCTAAGAATCAGCCCTTCCGTCGTGTAGAGAGACGTTGTGTTACACTCCAAGGTGTTCCCCAGGTTGCCTTTCCTGAGCTTCGATCTTCCGGCTCTCGTTTAGTAGTTCTTGGAAACTACTCTGCATTAGGCCTTCAAATTGGGTATGGGGTGTAGAGAGATGGTGTGTTCCACTCCAAGGTGTTCCCCAGGTTGCCTTTCCTGAGCTTCGATCTTCCGGCTCTCGTTTAGTAGTTGTTGGAAACTACGCTGCATTAGGCCTTCAAATTGGGTATGGGGTGTAGCGAGAGGGTGTGTTACACTCCAAGGTGTTCCCCAGGTTGCCTTTCCTGAGCTTCGATCTTCCGGCTCTCGTTTAGTAGTTCTTGGAAACTACACTGCATTAGGCCTTCAAATTGGGTATGGGGTGTAGAGAGAGGGTGTGTTACACTCCAAGGTGTTCCCCAGGTTGCCTTTCCTGAGCTTCGATCTTCCGGCTCTCGTTTAGTAGTTCTTGGAAACTACACTGCATTAGACCTTCAAATTGGGTATGGGGTGTAGAGAGAGGGTGTGTTACACTCTAAGGTGTTCCCCAGGTTTCCTTGCCATTGCTTCGGTCTTCCGACTCTCGTTTAGTAGTTGTAGAAAAGTACACTGCATTAGGCCATACAAAATGGGTATGGGGTGGAGAGAGATGGTGTGTTACACTCCAAGGTGTTCCCCAGGTTGCCTTTCCTGAGCTTCTATCTTCAGGCTCTCATTAAATTGTGGTTAAATGGAACAACTGCATTTGGCGTACTAGTTGGTTTGGGGCCTACTATCGGTGTCTGCCACTCCTTGCTGTTCTCCTCCACTGAACAAAGCTGTGCCGCCTGTTTACTACGGTTGCCAATTTTGAACTGCATTTCGACTACTTACTGATTTGGCCCTACTCTCTGTGTCAGCCTCTCATTCCAGTTGTCCTCCACTGCAATGCCCCCTGGTTATTCCTGTGTTACCAATTTTGAACTGCATTTAGCCCACTTTCTTCTTTGGGCCTATATCTGTGTTTCCACTTCATCGTGCCCATTGCCCAGCCAGTGATAGATGAGTCTGCTGGTACATTGACCCATAACGCAACATTCCCCGTGCACGCTACACAACAACATTGTGACCCTGCTGAAAGTCAGGTTGCTCTTCCCGCATACCATACCACCTTACACGGGGACAAAGAGGAAGGTGCAGATGAAAGTGCAGGTTCCTTCATCAGGTGGGGGGAGGAATACTAGTTGGCGACGTCACTGGCACAGGGCCTCTCATAGTACGCAAAAGTGTTGCTGCCGGTGGGAGGCGCCCCCGCCGTGCAAACACACCGCTGTACTTTGAGGGGCCCTGTGCCAGTGCCAATGCCAACGAGTGGGCCCCCCCTGCTTGCTCAGGTTCACAGCACTTGCAAAGTTGAAATACTTACCTCTCCCTGCTCCACTGCCGTGACGTGGTCCAGATTTCCTGGGCCCACTAATTACTTGAACCAGCCCTACCCCCCACAACTTTAGCCAAATGACCCCCAATTTCAAATGCCTTCCAATTATTATAAGGTAAATTACGCTTGACAAGCTTCATTAAGAAGAATGGATGGTTTTGACATTAAAATGGCCACTCTAGGTGTTTTCCTGGCCCCCACTCACTGCCGACTATGCTGCCCCATTGACTTGCATTGGGTTTCGTGTTTCGGTCGATCCCGACTTTACGTCATAATCGGCCGATTTCACTCGACCCGACTTTGGACATAGTCGGGTTTCGCAAAACCCGGCTCGACTCTAAAAAGGTCAAGGTCGCTCAACTCTATTCCCAACAGCCAGAACTTTTCAATTATTGCTTGTTTTTTGTAGGACAAGTTGTATCTTTAATGCCACAATTCTTTAGATATACATAACATATCTAAAAACTGTTAATTTTCGGAACGGAAACAGAAAAAACAGCAGTTCTGCAGTTTCATTTTAGTTTTCTATTTCATAGTGTTTCCCCTATCACCAAACATTTACCGTATATTTTGGGAGTCACAGCTTTTTATTTTACCACGAACAGAGTTTTGTAGGGGCTTTCTTTTTGGGGATGAAATGTAGGATTATTAATTGGTACTATTTTTACTTTTACAACTTTTTCATCAATTTTTAATTATTATTCTTTTTTAAACAGAATAAGCAAAAAAAAATGCATTTTTTATGACATTCCGCTAGCGGGATACACACAACATTGTGTATGTTATATGGGTCACTACAGTTTTACCAGTCAGTTATGCGTTATTTTTATTATTTCATATTTTTTATACATATTGAACTTTTCTTTAAAGGCACAAAATAATTATATTTGTGTTTTATTTGTTCTCATATTATTATTAGCAGTAGTAATATTATTGTTTTATTTGTTCTCATATTATCATTTGTTCTCATTTTTTTATTATTATTATTACTTTTTTATTCGTATTATTATTAACTGTTTACATTATTTTTAGTCCTACTTAGGGTCTTGTCACTATCATTATTTGTTGGCTGACGAAATGTACTGATATTTCTGCGGTGTACTATGCCTGTCAGACAGGCACTTGTTAGGTCCTGCCTCCGCATCCATGAGTCAGTTGGTGGGTAATAAATAGTAATTATACTATAATGTTACTATCTAACCACTATATCTAGAAATTGAATGAAAGAAGAATGATACCTAAACCTATACTTAATAAATAATGACTTCCGACTAGTGATGAGCGAGCGTACTCGTTGCTCGGGTTTTCCCAAGCATACTTGGGTGACCTCCGAGTATTTGTTAGTGTTCGGAGATTAAGTTTTCATCGCCTCAGCTGAATGATTTACAGCTGTTAGCCAGCCTGAGTACATGTGGGGGTTGCCTGGTTGCTAGGGAATCCTCACATGTAATCAAGCTGTCTAGCATCTGTAAATCATTCAACTGCCGCCATGTAAATTTAATCTCCGAATACCCGAGCGTGCTTGGGAAAACCCGAGCAACGAGCACACTCACTCATCACTAGTACCGTACTTTATCATACAGTACCTCACGGTTTAGATGCTAGCGCTAATACTATTAAATATTCTTGACACCGCTAGCCCAATATGTGGGCGACGAGCCTTAAAGGGCTACATCTGTCTAGCATTTCTGATCACATTTGTAGTGACCTAAGCAGTGATGTTAATGAGCACGTACTGCGATTCCGCTTCTGTTAATTAATTTCCCATGTGTTATCTCTTCACTGAGATACTCTTTCTAAGAAATGACACGTGCCCGCTTCCTTCAATTCCAAGCTTTCTTTAACTCCTTAAGCAGATCTTATTTTCAATTAGGAACTGTGGACAACAACGCAGTAAACTAATAACACAAGTGTCTTAATGTGGCTTGGGAAGTCGGAGGCTAGCTCGCCATCCTTTGTGACTCGGTTGCAATACCATATGTCTCTGTTGACATTAAAGTGCTTAGTTCCAAATGAGTTGGCTTCATTCAGGCATCTTAATTCAAGAGTGGATGATTGGATCTTAAGCTAAAAATCTATTAAACAGTAAGCACTTATGTATCTGGGAGGTATTAAAGGAACATCATAGTGTGATGCCAATTAATCCTCCATCTAGTACTGCTTGGACAAAGCTTACTTGATCTCCAGATATCATTAAGAACAAGCTTATAACATGGACTTTAGGCCCAGGGGTCATTGTATACATAAGAGTGATTTTCAGCACAAAGCTCCGTTATCTTAGCTGTTTGTAAAATAATTTGTTCTTAGTGGTGTTGAGAACTTGAGATCTTATAGATAGGCATTATTATCCATAGTTAAATCTACCGTATTTTTTAAGCATTGTAGGCAAAGTTTTGATACGAAGTCTTGATACTTATCACACAATTTGGTGTCTTCTTTAATGATTGCACCTAATATACTGTTGCTACATTTGATTTTAGCTATAGGGAAATAATTAGTATTGTAGGTTTCTTCTGCCATTGGGAAAGCATAATAAATCCTGATAGAGAAAAGCTTCCATCACAAGGAAGAAAAGTGTCAGAATATTGATTTATTATTGATTTTTTATTAAGACAGACAGATTGTCCGACACTTTCACACAATATGCTGTGGTTTCAGTCACTGTCCTAGTTTGGGCTCTTAGTTTAGAATATCACATTTATTGCCTAGAAATTACAAGCTTTAGAAATAATGTCTTTACTTTTTCTGGTGAATTTTCCAGGAATGATCAAGCAAGTATCATAAGATGGGAACAGTTATGTATTTTTTCTTCTATGGATGAAGAAAAATCATTCAACACTCACTGCTATCTTTGACAACATCATCATCTCAATACCAACTTGTCTGAAACTGTTGCTAACATTATGTTTTTGTTTTCTTTGCAAAACACATTTATATTCAATGAAAATGTAATTTTAATTTACACATTATTTTAAGCATTTATTTAACATACAGTGTTTGCACATGTTCAAAAATAATGGCACATGTAAATGTCGTATAACTAGAATATGATTAGTGTAACCCCTAATTGAGACATCATGATTCACTGTGTACGCCATCACTGCGCAGGCGCAATCATTTGTGGATGAATAGTTTTGCAATGCAAAGTTGCACTCTCGCTCTAACTGTTGGGATTAAAGAAAAACTCTGGCATTGTCACAATTATATTTGACTTTATAGTGCTAGATATTAGTTTCAGAATGCGAAAAGGAAACATTTGTGTTAAAAAAGAGTAATTTAGGAGTAAAAATACAAGATTTGTAGTCATTTGTTTTTCTTGTTCCCAAATAAGAAAGGGAAACATGTCAAATATGAAAATTGCAAATCCGTGCTGCCAATGGTCCGGAATGGAGTGAGAGATCGGAATAGTTTAAATGCATTTTTTATTTATGCTCTTTCATAAGGACAAACCACAATGATCATTTTATTTCAGCAATTCAGTATCTTCGTCCTCGTGACTCTCACTTTCCACTACTTTTACCTTTTCATTTCATAGTCCCTTATGCTCCTGAATAGGATTTACCCCAGTTTGTGCCTCTTTGTTTAGACAGAAAACAGGAGAGGATTCCCTTCATTGCTTTTTAAAAGAGTAACAGCACACCTTCAGTTTTCTGTGGGAAGTGCATTACTAGTACAGCGTTGAGATCGCTGCGGCCTCACGATGAGCGCCGCAGCGATCGCGTTCAGGTGTTAGCTGTATGTGATGGTGGGCATTTAACCCCTCTGATACCGCTGTCAGTAGTGACAGTGGCATAGAGAGGCATCGCGCAGGGAGGGGGCTCCCTGCATTCTTCCCTCAGAACAACGCGATGAGATTGCGTTGTTCTGATGGTCTCCATGGAGACTCCAGGCACCAAGATGGCCGCAGGGTCCTTCTCCTTCATGTAGGGAGATGGCTTGTAAGAGCCTGCTGAGAGCATGTGCTGTCATGGCTCCTTCCCTGCCTGTCAAATCCTGATCTGACACTCAGATGTGCAAAGTGTCAGATCAGTGATCTGCTGTAATATAGCAATGTCCCATACTGGGACAATGTACCGTAATAAAGTTAAAAAATATATATTGTAAAGTGTAAAAAAAAATTTAAAAAAAAATCCCTAAATAAAGAAAAAAAAAGAAATATTTTTCCAATAAATACATTTATTTATGTAAATTAAAAAAATAAAAGTACACATATTTGGTATCATCACGTTCATAACGACCCGCTCTTTAGAACTGTTCCACTAGTTAACCCCTTCATTTGACACCTTAAAAAAATGAGGCAAAAAACATGCTTTATCATCATACCGCCGAGCAAAAAGTGCAATAAAAATGCAATAATAAATATTGATGTAAATAAATATGGTACCGCAGAAAACGTCATCTTGTCCCACCAGAAACAAGCTGCCGTACAGCTCCATCAATATAAAAATAAAAAAAGTAATAGCTCTCAGACTAAAGCTATGCAAAAATAATTATCTATCTATAAAATAGTTTTCATTGTGTAAAAGCGCCAAAACATAAAAAAAGATACAAATAGGTATCGCTGTAATCATACTGACCCGAAGAATAAAGCTGCCTCACCAATTTTACCACATGCGGAACAGTAAAAAAAAAAGCAATTCCAGAATTACCGGTTTTTGTTCATTCTGTCTCCCAAAAATCAGAATAAAAAGTGATCAAAAAATGCCATGTGCCCAAAAATGGTACCAATAGAAACATAAGCTTGTCCTGCAAAAAACAAAACCTCACATGACTCTGTTGGCTGAAATATGAAAAAATTATAGTTCTTAAAATTTGGTGATGCAAAAAATACTTTTCACAATAATAAGCGTCTTTTAGTGTGTAACAGCAGCCAAACATAAAAACTCGCTATAAATCTGGTATTGCTGTAATCACACCGACCAGAAGAATAAAGTCACCTAATCACTTATACCGCATGATGAGCGGCATAAAAAATAAATAATACCAATTCTTCAATGCTGTTGATTTTTTAATTCTGCTTCTCAAAGATCGCAGTAAGGCTCGGCTCACATTTATCCTGTGTTCTGCGCTGAGCGCTTGCATCGAGGTGTCCATGTAAATCTCTGAAATTCATGACTCAGACAGAACCTCTGGCTGAAGATTCCCTATAATGAGGCAGATGGAGGCACTGTGGACGCCGTTTGACCTGTGATCCGACAGTGTCCGTCTTTTTAGGATTGCACAAAAGTACCGTCGGCCACATTTCTGTGCACTTCTGAAAAGAAGGACACCGCGGAACAGAGGCCAGACGGAGTCCAGAGTAACTCTGCTGCCTCATTATAGGGAATGGATCCATCGGGGGTTTCATCTGAATCACATCACTTGGAAATTTAGATGGAAACTCCAAAGTAAGTGCTCAACGTAGAGCGGCGGATAAATGTGATCCCAATTGTTATGTAAAATGTTCCCAATAAAAGCTTCCACTCAATCTACAAAAAAGCAAGACCCCATTCAGTTCTGCCATCTGTTAATGGAAATATAGGGGGCATCCACGTTACTGGTAGCACAAAGGCTCTGGAAAAGCGAAATGGCTCCTCACCCGCCAAAAGAAATTCAGCAAATTCTCCTCTCCCAAATCAAAATGCCCCCCTCCCTACTGAGCCCCAGTGTGCCTAAACCACATATAACGCCCACATGTTTGCATTTCTGTAGTGATGAGAGCTCACCTAATTTACAGGTGCGTGTCTCCAGAAGCACGGGCTGAGCATAACATACTGGTCACTACAACGGCAGTTTGCAATTTTCACCCAGTAACATCCACTGCTGCCTGTTTCTGGAAAACACCCATGGATTCAAAATCATCACTACATCTGTAGATACATTACCAAAGGGTTATAATTTCCAAAATGGGGTCACTTATGGGGGGTTCTGCTGTTCTAGCACCTCAGGGGCTCTGCCAATACAACAAGGCACCCTCAAAACAGTGCAGCAAAATCTGCTCTGTAATATGGCGCTACTTCCCTTCTGAGCTTTGCACTGTGCCTCAAAAGTAGTTTTTGACCACATATGGGGTATCGGTGAACTCAGGAGAAATTGCACAACAAACTTTGGGGTCCATTTTCTCCTTTTGCCCTTGTGAAAATACAAAATGTATAGCTAAAAAAGATTTTTGTGGGAAAAATGTGTTTTTTTAAATTTCCACTGCTCTATTCTATATACTTCTGTGGTAAGTCTAGTTATAGTTCTAGATAAGTTCCCTAAGGAGTCTAGTTTCCAAAATGGTGTCATTTGTTAGGGATTTCCACTGTTTAGGCACATCAGGGGCTCTCCAAATGCGACAAGGCAAACGCTAATTATTCCAGCATATTTTACATTCTGAAAGTCAAATGGCGCTCCTTCCCTTCCGAGCACTGCAGTGTGCCCAAACAGAAGATTTCCACAACACATGCGGTATAGCCATGCTCAAGTGAAACTGCACAACAATGTGTATGGTCCATTTTCTCCTGTTACCCTTGCGAAAGGTAAAAAAAATAGGTCTAAATGAAATGTTTTATGAAACAAAAGTAAATGTTTATTTTTTCCTTCCACATTCCAAAAATTCCTGTGAAGCACTTGAAGGGTTAATAAACTTCCTGAATGTGGTTTTTGAGCACTTTGTGGGGTGAAGTTTCTTAGAATGGTGTCACTTTTGGGTGTTTTCTTTCTTATAGACCCCTCAAAGTGACTTCAAATGTGATGTAGTCCTTAAAAAAAGGTTTTGTAAAATTTGCTAACAAAAAAAATTTTGGTTCCAAAATTGTTCTGATATAAAGTAGACATGTGGGAAATGCTATTTATTAACTACTAGATGGTGGCCTGATTCTAACGCATCGGGTATTCTAGAATATGCATGTCCTCGTAGTATATTGCCCAGCCATGTAGTATATTGCCCAGCCATGTAGTATATTGCCCAGCCATGTAGTATATTGCCCAGTCACGTAGTATATTGCCCAGCCACGTGTAGTATATTGCCCAGCGACGTAGTATACAGCACAGAGCATATTGCCCAGCCACGTAGTATATTGCCCAGTTACGTAGTATATTGCCCAGCAACATAGTATACAGCACAGAGCCACGTAGTATATTGCACAGCCCACGTAGTATATTGCCCAGTCACGTACTATATTGCCCAGCTACATAATATATTGCCCAGTCACGTAGTATATTGCCCAGCCACGTAGTATATTGCCCAGTCACGTAGTATATTGCCCATTCACATACTATATTGCCCAGCTACATAGTATATTGCCCAGTCACGTAGTATATTGCCCAGTTACGTAGTATATTGCCCACTGATGTAGTATACAGCACAGAGCCACATAGTATATTGCACAGCGACAGAGGTCAGAATTGTAAAAATTGGCCTGGTCATTAAGGTGAAAGCAGGCCTCGTCTCAAAGGGGTTAAAACAGGCATCCGAGCAGTACCTTGTTCCATATCATACATGCTGTTTTTAAATATTATTTTTTTAACCATGCACTGTAAATAAAACATTGCATACGGAGTCATAGATATAAATCATGGGGCTCCATAGCAAAAGGCCTAATTGGGCCCCAAACCTCCTTAAAAAAAATTATATTTGGTGTAGTATGTGTGGTTTTGTACATAGGTATTATCACAGAGTGGCATATCTCCCAACTTTTAAAAACAGAGAGAGTGATGCATATTGTACCACTTAAAAAGTAATTTTTCCTCAATTGAAGCCTCTTAGTATGCTCAACCACTTTGATACTACTTTCACGGCCCCCATAAAGTATGATGCCAATAAAAAGCCCCTCAAACACAGTATACTACCCCCACAATGAATGCCACAGCAGTACCACACACATGTACAGTATGATGTCCCCATAGCACCCCCATGCAGTAATGTCTGCACAGTTCCTCCACGTGTGTTCTGAGAGCCACCAGTGACCCCAACAAAGTATGATGGCCCCAACAGTTCCTCAGCATGGTATGATGGCTCTACAGTCCCATAATACATTATGATGGCCTCCACATTGCTAAAACATAGTATGAGGTCCCCACATCCCTCCACACAACATAATGACCCCCACACAGTTCTCCACATAGTATGAAGGCCCACACACTGTCCTACACAACCCTACACATACAGTGGCTTGTGAAAGTATTCACCCCACTTCGCTTTTTACCTATTTTGATACATTATGCTCCATATAGTACTACACACAGTATGATGGCCCCCACACAGCCCTCCACACAGTATAATTGCCCCCACACAGTATAATGGTCCCCCACAACCCTACACATACAGTGGCTTGTGAAAGTATTCACCCCCTTCACTTTTTACCTATTTTGTTACATTGCAACCTCTGCTTTAATATTTTGCAATCCGATTTGTGTGTGATGTATCAGCACTAAATAGTCTAAGTTGGTGAAGCGAGAAAAATATAGGCATACATTAAATTTATGGGATCAAATAACTAAAAACTGGCATGTGCATATGTATTCACCCCTTTTGCTATGACGCCCCTAAAAATTTCTGGAGCAACCAATTACTTATGTGAGTCACATGCTTAGTGAAGGGAAGTCCACCTGTGTGCAATCTAAGTGTTACATGCTCTGTCAGTATATACACCTTTCTGAAGGCCACAGAGGTTGCACCTCCATCAAGCAAGAGGCACCATTAACCAAAAAACACCATGAAGACTAAAGAGATTTCCAAACAAGTCAGGGGCAAAGTTGTTGAGAAGTACAAGTCAAGGTTAGACTATAAAAAAAATCCCAATCTCTGATGCTCTTCTGGAGCACCATCAAATCTATTATCATCAAATGGAAAGAACATGATACCACAGCAAATCTGCCAAGAGAAGGCCACCCATCAAAACTCTCAGTCCAGGCAAGGAGGGTATCAATCAGAGAGGTTGCACAGAGACCAAAGGTAGCCTTAAAGGAGCTGGAGAGTTCCCAAGCATAAACTGGAGTATCTGTCCATGCAACCACAATAAGCCATACACTCCATAGAGGTGGCCTTTATTTAAGAGTCGGAAGAAAAAATTTTTTACTTACACAAAGAAAAATTGTAAGGCTCATTTCGAGTTTGCCAAAACACATGTGGGAGACCTAAATTGAACTTTCTGATACAACCCCTCAAAAAAAAACTGTGAAATTCCAGGTTGTGAGGTAGCAAAACACGAAAAATGCCAAAGGGGTGAATGCGTACCCAAGCCACTGTAGTATAAGTACCCCACACACACATCCCTCCACACAGTATAATGACCCCACCCACAGTCCTCCACACAGTATAATGGTCCCCACTAAATATAATAGCCCCACAGTTCTCTGCACAGTATAATGATTCCCACACAGCCCTCCGCACAGCATAATGGCCCTCATAACTATAATGGCTGCCACACAGCATAATATTCCTCACATAGTTTAATGGCCACCACAGCCCTCCACACAGTATAGTGACCCCCACATAGCCCTCCACAGAGTATAAAGGCATAAAAACAGTAAAATGATCATCCATGGCTATCAACATGTTATAATAGACCCTAATAGCCCTCCACACAGTATAATCACCCACACACAGTATAATGGCTCCACATAACATTCACACAGTATAATGACCCCCAAACAGCCATCCACACAGTGCAATGGAATGGCACCCACACAGTATAATGATCCCCCACAACATCCACACAGCACAATGGACCCCACACAATATATGGTTCCTGCACACCCCTCCACATAATATAATGAAATCTCCAAAGACCTCCACATAGTATAATTGATCCAGCACAATATAATGCCCCCCCTCAACATCCACATAGTATAATGGCCCTCAAACAGTATAATGGTCTTCCACAGGTCTCCACAAAGTACAATGGCCCTTACACAATTTAATTGATTTGTACAGCCTTCTATATAGTATGACTTGCCCACAGTATAATAGCCCTTCACAGCCCTCCATACAGTATAGTACCAGTGCACAGCCCTCCACAGCATTTAATCGCCCACATACAGTACAGTGCCTCACCACAGCCTTCCACATAGACTAATGACCCACACACATTATAATGGCTTCCACATACACAATATAAGCTCCACTACAGCCCTACAGACAGTTTGATCACCACAATTCCCCTACATACAGTTGTTGGCCCCAAAAGCTCCCCACACTTTATAATGGCCCACATTTCCCTATACATAGTATGATAGCCCCTCAGTAAATCCTCTGAACACAGTAAATTCCCACACAAGTGCTCATTCACAAAATAATTAAAAAAAAGAAAGCTACTCACCTCTTCTCATTCCCCCACTGCTCTAGCCTCTGCAGCCTGTATTCTGAAGCTCCACGCAGGCATGATATAGTGGAGTCATAGTGCTTTGCTGACACATCTGAGTTCAGATGCCCTGTTCCATCATTACTGTCAATTGTATCTGCATACAATTTGAAAGCGTGATGATAAGCGGCGGGTAGCCCAATGCTAGCACTGTGGCCGCCCTGACCCACTGGTCCCATAGTAGCCATGTGCTATTAGTAGTACATTACTGATTACACGGTTTCACAAAAAACAAGAGGTAGAATTTAGATCTTGGTTCACACAAGAAGTGCTAAATATGTCTATATCATCAATGCACCAAATATTAACACTAAACATTCCCATACACTAAAGTGGAAGCTTTAGTTAGAATATAATCTATTGTTTAAATCAGGTTTTTGTGTAATGTATTTTTTTTAAATTTGCTGCAAAATATTTTTTTTCATATCACGATTCACGATCTACTTTAAAAAAATATTTTTAATCTTGCAATTTTCCCGTTTTGTACTCCCGCTGTTTTAAATTCATTCTTGCTGTCCTTTCAGGAAGAGTTAAAAACAGGATCCCTATCAGAAAAGGCAGGATTACAATAACAAGTAATGTCCCTAAACACAACTGATAACACAGGATCCATAAATCACAATAGGCTAGATCTGGGCAAAGTTCAGCCTGTAGGCCACATCTGGCCATCTTGCTGTTCCAGTCCAGTCTGCGGACCGACACAGCATAAGGGCTGAAAATAGTGGCACATGGGCCACACCAGGCACCTGTCCCCCCTGCTCTCAACCGAATTTCACACTATCTGCCACCTCAGGATAAATAAAATGGTGGAGGAGGCAGCTCCTTTTTCCATCAATCAGTGTATGCGACTGAGACAGCAGATGTAATGATGTCACTACATCACATCTGCTGTACTGGGCGTCAGTGCACACAACACAGACTGGAGCAGAGTGTCGGAGGAAAAGGAGCAAGGTGAATATGTGTTGTTTTTTGTTATATGTGTGTCTGTATGCCTTTATATAGGAGGGCTGTGTGAGGGCTTGTACTGTATATAAAGGGGCAGTGTGGGAGCTTATACTGTGCATAGGAAGGCTATTTGGGGGCTCATACTGTATATAGGGGTCTATACATACACCATAAAGCATATCATGAGTTAATGGCCAAGAGCAAAGCAGTATCGCTTCCCCACTGTTACTGTCCACATAAACAGGACTCACCGGAAAACTCGAAAACACATGTACGACAAAAAAGCAGAGTACAAAAATCCCAAAACACATATTAACTAAAAATAATATATATTTTATTATAATCAGTAAATAACAATAAGTTGAAACATCAAATACTGTAATAGCACATATAGAGCAGGAGAAATGTGGAGGAAACCTGTAAGTATGCTGAATGGTATGGGGGAGCCCAATTGTCCCAAGCTAGGTATATAAGGGTACTAGTACTGGGAATATGCCAGGGAAAACACACAGTCAGAGCAAAATTGTAAAGCACATAAATGTGCAAATATATACCTCCATATTATTAAATCCCAGTCAAGTAATAAAGTATCAGAGCTTACCCATGTAGGCGACAATTGATTCTCCCCGTTCCACCAGCGGCCCCCTGACGCACATTTCGCAGTCAGCTTTTTCAAAGAGGGTTAACTATTGGCCACTCTTTGCCTGTTTATATAGTGTAATACCGGAAATGTAGGTGACATATCGGCGCATGCGCACCCGGGACCTGGCACCGACTTCCCTTCTGGCCATCATAGCTGCGCCCACATAAGACGGAACACCGCTGGATGACGTCACTTAGTATGTAAGCGCGGCCAATACTGATAGTCGTCGGGGAGCTGGAAACCTGTTAGGTCCAAGGCGCGCATACGCACAGTCACCGGCCATCTTACTGAAGACCATAGAGACTGCCATGATGCCAAGGATCATGGAGATACCCCTGTATAACACCATAAGTGTAAAAAGTGCACAAATATGGCGGCGTTAATAAGCGCCGTCAATATATATTCATGGATACACTACCAAGACTAATATAAATACAAAATTAACATATATAAACATTTATAGAGTACAAAAGTGCTGTGTGCTATAATAAGGTGACTATAGTGCATGAAAGGACAAAAACTGCACAAGTATGTATAAAATGATACAATTACAAAGAGCTGTCTAGGTGCAGTGAAAATACATAAATGAAACCCTAAAACGGGAATATAATGCTGTGATAGGGGAAGAGGGTCCTTTCCATCCTTCGGTGTCTTCAATGTAACACACATGAATCGAGGCAGCCAAAAAATATATGGTCCGAGGAAGATGAAACGCGGCAATGTAGATAATGCTACCATACTAAAAAGAAAAAGAAGAACAGACAATAATTAAAAACAAAATAAAATAAAAAATGGAGGAACTGTAAAGAAGGGAAAAAGGGGGAGAGGAATGAAGGCCGAAGCACCAATTAAAAATAATGATCGTGCAGGCAGTACACTGAAGTAACCACCTGTCAATACATCGCACTATAGAGGACGAAGGAGTGGTGGAAGAGGGGTTAGTACTCCCATTGAACAGGAACACGAACTCCCAAGGAACAGGGCCGGCTCCAGGTTTTTGAGGGCCCCAGGCGAAAGAGTCTCAGTGGGCCCCCCTCTAACCCATACCACGATTCATGATCACATATAAACACAGCCATGTAGCATATAACACAACCACGTAGTATATATCACAGCCCATATAGTATATAGCACAGCCACATAGTATATAACACGGCCCACGTAGTTTATAGAACAGCCATCTAGTATATAGCACAGCCCACGTAGTATATAACACGGCCCACGTAGTATATAGAACAGCTATGTAGTATATAGAGACACTTGCCCCATATAGTGCTGCACAAACATTATGGCCCCATACAGACACTTGCCCCATATAGTGCTGCACAAACGTTATTGCCCCATAAGATGCTCCATACAGACACTTGCCCCATTTGCTCTTGCTGCAATAAAAAAAAAATCATATACTCACATACTCACCTCTCCGTCGCTCAGGCCCCCGGCACAACATCTTCTTCAGCGTTTTCTGCACTGACGCTCAGGCAGAGGGCGCGCACTAACCACGTCACCGCACCCTCTGACCTCAGCTTCACTGCAGAGGACGTGGAAGACGGAGCGGCGCCCGGAACGAAGAGCAGGTGACTATTGCGCAGCGCTGCGCTCCCCTCCCTGTTATACTCACCTGCTCCTGTCCAGTCCCTGCTTCCAGGCGCTGACAGCTTCTTCCTGTATTGAGCGGTCACCATTACTGCTCATTACAGTAATGAATATGCGGCTCCACCCCTGTATTGCGGCTCCATTACTGTAATGAGCGGTACCATGGGACCGCTCAGTACAGGAAGAAGTTGGGGAGCTGGGGACCTGCAGGGACCACACCAGCCGCCAGGAGTAGGTGAGTATAATTAGACAGCCCCCGGCCGCTCCCCTTCCCCTGCCGAGTCAGCTCCGTGATGTGCTGCTAGCTGAGGGCCTCTGGGGGAGCGGTGGTCCTAGGCACTGGCAGCTGCCTGCCCTTAATGCCGGCCTTGAATGGGCCCCCCTGTCTCGCCAGGGCCCCGCCACTTGCTCGGGTATGCCGGGTGCTGACGCCGGCCCTGCCAAGGAAGGACATCATAGGAAGGGGGCAAAACTCAATTTTTTGTTTAATCCTTTAGGGGCAACAGTATCAAGTGTGACAATCTATATGCACTCGCACTGTGCTAATAATTGATTTAGATTACCATCCCTGATACCCCCATGGATTTTATCAATCCCCCTCACCCTCAACCCGCTGGGATCGTTTTTTATTTTGTTTGTTTTTCCTCCCTTCGAGTATGCTTAGCCCTGCCATAGCCTGCCTTAATGCACCGGCCGCTATACCCCCTGGCCCTAAACCTGTCAGTAAGGATCACGGACTACTCCTCAAAGCGCCTGTTCCTCAAGAATTGACCAACTGGGATGGCTTTAATAACAGAATAATTGTGTGCTGAGGCAGCATAGAGTAAGGAATTAACCAAAGTCTCCTTACGGTAAAGGTCCCTCTCAATGGATCCATCCTCGGCAACACAGAGGGTAATATCAAGAAAGTTAATACTAGTCTTGTCCCAAGAATAGGTAAATTTCAGATTAAAGGAATTATTGTTCAGGTCCTGCATAAATTTTGATAGTCTGGTCTCGTTACCGCTCCAAATCATGAGTACATCGTCGATGTAACGAAACCAGCCCACAACTTGGTCCGCGGCATGTGCTCCATCCACCTGAAAGATGGATCTCTCCCAGAACCCCAAAAAGAGGTTAGCGTAGGACGGAGCACATGCCGCGCTCATAGCAGTCCCTTGTGTCTGCAAAAAAAATTTATCCTTAAAAACAAAAAATTGTGAGTCAAAATAAAATCTAATAGATCCAAAATGAAATCTGAAAAATGCCCATCCCAGTTGGCTGTCTCGAGGAAGAAGTGTGCCGCCCTCAGACCATCACTATGCCTAATAGAGGTATATAGTGACTCTTTATCGATGGTAACTAAAAGCATGCCCGCCTCGAGGAACAGGCCATCAACCTTAGTCAGTATGTCAGTAGTGTCCCTGACATAGGAGGGCAATGTCTCCACAAGTGGCTTAAGATAGTGATCAATAAATTTGCATACATTCTCACAGAGCCCCCCCTATGCCAGAGACAATTGGTCGGCCAAGGGGATTAATAGCGTCCTTGTGCACTTTAAGGTACCTTCACACTAAACGACGCTGCAGCGTCGCTGTTTGGTCGCTGGAGAGCTGTCACACAGACCGCTCTCCAGCGACCAACGATGCCGGTAACCAGGGTAAACATCGGGTTACTAAGCGCAGGGCCGCGCTTAGTAACCCGATGTTTACCCTGGTTACCATCCTAAAAGTAAAAAAAACAAACGCTACATACTTACCTACCGCTGTCTGTCCCCGGCGCTTTGCTTCTCTGCTCTGGCTGTGAGCGCCGGGCAGCCGGAAAGCAGAGTGGTGACGTCAACGCTCTGCTTTCCGGCCGCTGTGCTCACAGCCAGAGCAGAGAAGCAGAGCGCCGGGGACAGACAGCGGAAGGTAAGTATGTAGAGTTTGTTTTTTTTACTTTTAGGATGGTAACCAGGGTAAACATCGGGTTACTAAGCGCGGCCCTGCGCTTAGTAACCCGATGTTTACCCTGGTTACCAGCGAAGACATCGCTGAATCGGTGTCACACACGCTGATTCAGCGATGTCAGCGGGAGAGCAAGCGACCAAAGAAAGGTCTGGCCCTCTAGCCCCGACCAACGACATCACAGCAGGATTCTGATCGCTGCTGCGTGTCAAACTAAACGATATCGCTAGCGAGGACGCTGCAACGTCACGGATTGCTAGCGATATCGTTTAGTGTGAAGGTACCTTTAGGCAAAAGGTAAAAGGTGGCAACCTTTGGGAATTTTGGCAAAAGACCGTCAAGGACCTTCTTCGGGACAATAATAGACTCATCTGCATTAAGCAAAATCAATTCCAAATCCCTCGAAAAAGAATGTGTGGGGTTTTGTGGGAGGATCTGATATGTGGATTTATTCTTTAGCTGGCGAAATGCCTCTTTTTCATATTAGTCAGTTGGCCAGATGACCACGTTCCCTCCCTTGTCTGATGGTTTAATTACCACTGCATCCAATAGCTGGAGTTCCTTCAGAGCTTTTCTCAGTGGACTCGTGAGGTTATCATTCCGTAAATGTTTAGGTATTTTCTTTAAATCTTCAGCAACCAATCTGCGGAAGATCTCAACCTGAGGGCACAGAGACAAGGGAGGGAACGAGCGAGATCTAGACACAACTGACAAAGGAAAATTACCTAGGGATTCGGGTTGTTGTTCCCTCAACAGATCCTCCAATGCTTCAAGGGCTTCATGCTCCACATCAGTAGATGGACCTTGGTGTGTATCCTTTTGGCCATGCAATTTCTTCAGTATCAATTTATGGCAAAAAAGATGTGTGTCCTCTAAGGCTGTGAAAAAATTAAAGTTATTACATGGCAAAAAATTTAGGCCCAACCTTAGTACTTCCAATTGTGTTTCTGAAAGGGAGTGAGATGACAAATTGATTACCTCCAAGGTGGAATTTTTAGCTTTTCGGTTGTATACCACTGGAGGTGTGAATTTTCTTTTATTTATCTGACGCCTCTTGACAGCCCTCTCTGGCTGAATTTTTCTGGCTGTTCCCCTACCCATGGATCTAGATTGGTCAGATGCCACACTGGATTCATCTATTGAGGTCAGTGATGATATGGAGCTGAACCTCGATTGAGGTAGAGTGCGTGTTTTTTTGGGGTTATTATTCCTCCATCGGTACACTTTATTTTCTTGATAGTCAGAATTATCTCTTTGCAGTTTCTTTGTCTTGACTGCACCTATTTCTTGTTCCCACTTGGAGAACTCTATCTCTAGATCCCCATTCAATTTTTCAAGAGCCTCAGATGTTAAGTCCTCCTTAATTACCACCTGGAGATTATCGATTTCTTTTTCAATATTCCCTAGTTTCGTCTCATCTAGTCTCATTAATATTTCCATGAAGCCCCTGGAGCATTTGGTAGCCTTGTCCTCCCACTCTTTTTTGAAATTTTCGTCATCAACTGTAAAAGATGGGAATATCTGGACACGCAAACCCCTGGGGATTAGTCCACGGGCCAAGTATTGTCCCAAAGAAGCCCTATTCCACCACAACTTCGTCCGTCTATACAGTAACAACTTCAGTCTAGCAATCCTCTCCCCAGAGTCACCTCCATTCTGAGTTAAAATACCACCACGGTCCTCCTTGAACATCTCCTGCAACCGGGATAACCATGTTTGGTCCCAGGTGCGAAAATCCATTTGCTTAGGATTAGATGCTGTGAAAAACACAGAATAAGTAGCGTCTATACATAAACCATAAAGCATATCATGAGTTAATTGCCGAGAGCAAAGCAGTATCGATCCCCCACTGTCACTGTCCACATAAACAGGACTCACGGGAAAACTCCAAAACATATGTACGACAAAAAATCGGAGTACAAAAATCCCAAAACACATATTAACTAAAAATAATATATATTTTATTATAATCAGTAAATAACAATAAGTTGACATATTAAATACTGTAATAGCACATATAGAGCAGGAGAAAATGTGGAGGAAACCTGTAGGTATGATGGATGGTATAGGAGAGCCCAATTGTCCCAAGCTAGGTATATGAGGGTACTAGTACTAGGAATATGCAAGGGAAAACACGCAGTCAGAGCAGTAGTGTAATACCGATAATGCAGGTGACATATCGATGCATGCGCACCCGGGACCTGGCACCGACTTCCCTTCTGGCCGTGTTGGCCCACATAGGGCGGAACACCGCCAGATGACGTCACTTAGTATGTGAGCGCGGCCAATACTGATAGTCTAAAGCTCTCGCTTCTAAAGATGTTGGGGCACACAACGCATGCGCCGCAAAAGAAGCAGCCGAGCTTGGGGGCAGACCTGGCAAAAAAAGTTTTTTGTTTGGTCACATAGTGGCTCTTAACAGGATTGTCTTTAAGATTCCTACCCCTACGTTGGAAACGGGGGTAGGTAGTTTGCCAAAACACTGTCTGTCCGCAAAATTGGCCAATGCACACAGCACTTTTGTACTTTATAAATGTTTATATATGTTAATTTTGTATTTATATTAGTCTTCGTAGTGTATCCATGAATATATATTGATGGTGCTTATTAACGCCGCCATATTTGTGCACTTTTTACACTTATGGTGTTATACGGGGGTATCTCCATGATCCTTGGCATCATGGCAGCCTCTATGGTCTTCAGTAAGATGGCTGGTGACTGTGCGCACGCGCACCTTGGACCTAACAGGTGGGCGCAGCTATGATGGCCAGAAGGGAAGTCGGTGCCAGGTCCTGGGTGCGCATGCACCGATATGTCACCTACATTTCCGGTATTACACTATATAAACAGGCAAAGAGCGGCCAATAGTTATCCCTCTTTGAAAAAGCTGACTGTGAAATGTGCATCAGGGGGCCGCTGGTGGAACGGGGAGAATCAATTGCCGCCTACATGGGTAAACTCTGATACTTTATTACTTGACTGGGATTTAATATGGAGGTATATATTTGCACATTTATGTGCTTTACAATTTTGCTCTGACTGCGTATTTTCTCTCGCATATTCCCAGTACTAGTACCCTTATATACCTAGCTTGGGACAATTGGGCTCTCCCATACCATCCAGCATACCTACAGGTTTCCTCCACATTTTCTCCTGCTCTATATGTGCTATTACAGTATTTGATGTTTCAACTTATTGTTATTTACTGATTATAATAAAATATATATTATTTTTAGTTAATATGTGTTTTGGGATTTTTGTACTCCGGTATTTTGTCGTACATGTATATAGGGGTCTGTTTGGATCACATACTGTTTATAGGAGATCTCATATTTTATATAGGGGCTGTGTGGGGTTCATTCTCAATATAAGGAGTGCTTTGTGTGGCATTATGCTGTATATAGGGGGTACTTTGTAGGATCATACTGTATATAGGAGCGCTTTGTGGGGGTTCAATGTATGTAGAAGGATTGTCCAGTTCTGTTGTAATCTGTATGTTAGGTTAACATTTACTTAGTGTGAATAGGGGATTCACACAGTAGCCAAGGGGATATTGCTTGGACAATTAGGACAAGGAATGTCTGAAAAAAACGGGAATGCAATGGATCGCCATCATTTCTAAGCTATTTGGAAGGCTTTCATGTTTCTGCAAGTCATGGAAGTACTTTTCATATTAATCATGTAATAATTTATGGTCTACTGCTTCCAAACTTGCACTTGTTACAGCTGAACAAATAAAATATAAGAAGCAAAATTAAAACATAGTTAATGTAGTCCTTCTAAAGAGGAATTGTCCATGAACAAGAGAGGCAGTGTACCTGGGAAAAAGCAGCCATGTTTTTCTCATATCATATAGTTAGTAATGAGCAAATACATTCGGCACTATTCGTTACTCGCATGAAGAGTATGCTATTCAAGCTATTCATTACTAGGTGAGGAATTTGCTATTCGTCTTGGTGTATTCTAGTTACCCGCCCAGCATGTTTTCCGCTTTATTTGCAGCCAATGAACAAGCTGGGCTTGCTTGCCAATCACACTAATGTCGATGCCATCTTTGGTGTGGCATTACTGTGACTGACTGGCCTTACTGCATCATAGGGGATATTTTCTCCCCGTCGGCGCCATCTTGCGCAAATTGCAGCCGGAAACAGCGTAAGGAGAGCATAGTGTGAGGGTAGGGAGAGATAAAGCAGCGTATAGGGAGAGTTTGTGATTCCAAAAAGCTCTTTTAAGAGCTCATGAGGGTGAAGATTAGTTCTTTGTTAGGTGGAGATAGCATAGGGAGAGATTTAATACAAGGGAGAGTAAAAGGCAGGCACCTGGGTGTTATCACTGCATCATTGCATGTACATGCTGCAGATCCCTGCTAGTTTGCATTGTGTTGTATAGTTTAGGAATAGACTGTGGGATTAGGGAGAGATGGGCAGGGTTTCATCCACTACCATAATATACAAAGCAGCTCTTTTTAGATCCAAATAATATTAGTACCAGCATGGGCTAAACCAATTTATAAAAACTTTTTTTTACAGTTAAATAATATTCCTCAGTGCCATCATATAGTAGCATCGTTTTTAATAGCTAATTGCTAAATAATATTCATCGCTAATTGCTGAAATTGCTGATATTTTTCTAGCAGTTATGCAACTGGAGCAAAACCTGCAGAGCTACGGAAATGTCAATATTTACCATTAAATTCCCTGAGCCTCCTGTTGGTGTGTCTCATAAAGGTGATCTAAAAAATATTAAAAAAATTCTATTAGTTAAAAAAATAGCGTATCTTTATCTAGCAGTTGTGTGACTGTTGTAAACCCTGCAGAGATACGCAAACGTCACAAGTTAGCAGTGGCAATAATTTTCCTTAATCTGCTGTTGTCGCATGTCAGAAAACCGATATAAAAAATATGCTTTTTCTATTGGTTTAATAAATAGCGTATCTTTATCTAGCAGTTGTGAGACTGGCACAAACCGTGCAGAGATATGCAAATGTCATAATTTACCAGTGGCAATAATTTTTCTTAGTCTGCTGTTGACATGTGTCAGCAAGGCGATATAAAAAAAATTAATGTTCGATTGGTTAAATTAAAAGCGTATCTTTATCTAGCATTTGTGTGACTTTCGCAATCCATGCAGAGATACACAAACATCCAATTTACCAGTGGCAATAATTTTCTTTAGTCTGCTGTTGCCATGTGTCAGCAAGGGATATAAAAAAATACTAATTTTCTTGGTTTCTTTAATGGTTTAAAAAAAAGCATATCTTTATCTAGCAGTTGTGCGACTGGGGCAAAGCCGGCTGAGATACGCAAATGTGACTATTTACCTGTAATTTTTGTGAGTCTGATGTTGCCGTGTGTAATAAAGCTGATATCTGGAAAAAGAAATAGCCACACATTGCTGTACACAGGGTATTTGTAAAGTGGGGAAAAAAGTATTTAGTCAGCCACCAATCGTGCAAGTACTCCCACTTAAAAAGATGAGAGAGGCCTGTAATTGACATCATAGGTAGACCACAACTATGAGAGTCAAAATGAAAAAACAAATCCAGAAATTCATTTTATCTGATTTGGCAATGTTTTGCTATATATCCTTTGATGGCATTGATAGTGGTCAAATGTTTTCTGTAAGTTTTCACAAGGTTGGCACATACTATTGGTGGTATGTTGGCCCATTGCTCCATGCATATTTCCTCTAGAGCAGTTTTGTTTTGGGCCTGTCGCTGGGCAACACAGACTTTCATCTCCCTCCAAAAGATTTCTTTGGGGTTGAAATCTGGAGACTGGCTAGGCCACTCCAGGACCTTCATATGCTTCTTACAAAGCCACTTTGTTGCCCTGGAGGTGTGTTTTAGATCATTATCATGCTGAAAGACCCATCCACATTTCATCTTCAATGCCTTTGCTGATGTAAGGAGGTTTGCACTCAAAATCTCACGATACATGGCCCCATTCATTCTTTCATGCACACGGATCAGTCGTCCTGGTCCCTTTGCAGAGAAACAGCTCCAAAGCATTATGTTGCCACCCTCATGCTTCACAGTAGGTATGGTGTTCTTTGGATGAAACTCAGCATTTTGTTTCCTCCAAACACGATGACTTTTGTTTCTACCAAACAGTTCTATTTTGGCTTCATCAGACCATGTGATAGTCTCCCAATACTCTTCTGGATAATCCAAATGCTCTCTAGCAAACTTGAGATGGGCCTGGACATCTACTGGCTTAAGCACGGGGACATGTCTGGCAGTGCAGGATCTGAGTCCCTTGCGGCATAGTGTGTTACTTATGGTAGCCTATGTTTCAGTGGTCTCAGCTCTATGCAGGTCATTCACTAGGTCCCCCTGTGTGGTTCTGGGATTTCTGCTCACCGCTCTTGAGATCACTTTGACCCCATGGGTGAGATCTTGCATGGAGCCCCAGATCGATGGAGATTATCAGTGGTCTAGTATGTCTTCCATTTTCTTATTATTTCTCCCACAGTTGATTTCATCACACCAAGAAGCTGCTTGCCTATTGCAGATTCAGTCTTCCCAGCCTGGTGCAGGGCTACAATTTTGTTTCAGGTGTCCTTTGACAGCTCTTTGGTCTCTCTTCACTATAGTGGAGTTTACAGTGTGACTGTTTGAGGTTGTGGACAGGTGTCTTTTATACTGATAACAAGTTCAAACAGGTTCTATTACTAAAAGTAATGAGTGGAGGACAGAGGAGCCTCTTAAAGAAGTTACAGGTCTGTGAGAGTTAGAAATCTTGCATGTTTTTAGGTGACCAAATACTTACTTTTCACCTTAATTTGCAAAACAAATCTTGCCAAATCAGACAAGGTGATTTTCTGGATTTGGATTCTGGATTCTCATTTTGACTCTTATAGTTGTGGTCTACCTATGAAGTCAATTACAGTTCTCTCTCATCTTTTTTGGGAGAACTTGCAGAATTAGTGGTTTACGAAATGCTTTTTTTCCCCAATGCACATAACACCTCTGTGAGGGTACTTGTGAAAAATAAGGCCAGAAAAAATTTTTTCATAACATATTCAATATGAGAAAGTGTGATGTTTTTGGGATGTGGATGTGGTGGTGCCCGCCAAGGCCATGTGACAGATCAGAAGATGACTGTATCTCGTTTTAGCTTTCTGTCAAAATATGGTCAGTGTGCTACACCACTGTTGAACCCAAACAAATGCAAGGATGGTGTGGGTTGGATGACAGACATAGGCTCAAGTGTGTTGACAAGCAGCACCACGAAGTCATCCACGGTCCAGTCTCAGTTGCCAAGGACTCTGCGACTCTGAATCCCAACTTGGTCCTCTGTCCTCACCCCATCAAGAGTCCCAGGAGACATATGACCCCCAACCCTGGCCACACCAAGGAACTGTTTACATTCCCTTGTAATTATTCAGGCCTCTCAACCTGCACCATTAAAGAAGGTCAAGAGGGGGTGGAGTGCAGTGATGCCCAAACATTTGAGCACTCACGGCCAAGAGAAAGCCATGTTAGGGAAGGTCAATTCATCTCTGAAAAGGTGGAGGATAACAAGGTGCACAGTTGCCATCGGGTCAACCTAAAATCGCAACTCAGAAGGAGGATCAGATTGATGAATTGGAAGATGACATGGTCGATGATGATTCCACTAATCCACAGGGGCAAGCCTAGCAAGCACAGAAGTTCAAAGAGGGTTTCGATCTGTAGCATGAAAACAGGCAAGAAGAGGTAGTGGGTTGAACAGAGGGAGAACTCAGTCAGCTGTTCCACAGAGGCCCTCCACTCGGCTAGATAATAGGCCAAGGGTGCGTTGTTCTGTATTGCAGTTTTTTCAGAAAGTTCTTCAGACAAAACTATTGTAGTTTGTAGAATCTGCCATACCAAGCTAAGAAGAGGTAGGAACACTGCCAACCTGAGCACCACCAGCATGCAAAAGCACATGGCAACAAAGTACCATAGTAGGTGGGCAGAATGCCTGGGTACAAAATCTGTGTCTGAAGGTGAAACCACTGCCCCTTCCCCTGTGTTACGGCCTTCCCAATCGGCAGTCTGGGAAGCAGGAGCTGATGCCTCCTGCCCACAACCTGCGGATGCACAGATAGAGCAGTCAGCAACCAGTTCGTTGTCCCAGTGCAGCGTTCATTTGTTCTGCCCCAGATGCTTCACAGGAAACAGAAATATACACCCACCCACAGGCCTAAACTCTAAACGTCCATATTGCCAGATTGCTATCCCTGGAAATATTCACATAGTGGCTTGTAGGAACTGAGCCTTTCTGCGACTTATTGGCGGTGGCAGCCCCATGGTACTGGATACCCAGCCGCCACTATTTTTCTGGTGTGCCGTCCCCACCTCACATAATTGTAATTGCGTGTTACACAATATCAGCCGTGGAGTCTGGGACAGAGTCATATGCTGGGACATCACATATCTTACCCACACCAACAATAATAAGCCCAACTTCTATTAGGGTTTGGTCATGCTCACGCCCCGATTGGATGGCATGAGCATGGGATTGTGGCCCCACTGTGCCACAAACCAGACTACCCTGGAAGGGGTGTGACTAAGCAGCTACTTTGGTATTCACTGGAGCATCTGATGGTGAGGTCAGGCTTGTGCGGCAGGTAGCTGCCAGGAACCACTCCAGGGCGGTGTCTGGCTGTGGCAGCTGATCCCACTGGTGAACTGAACACTAAAACAAGTGCGGGCAAGTACAGACGGGCATGACAGGCAGGCAGGCGGGCACGGCTGGCACTCTTGCCTGGCACGGCTCGGCACTCTGGCAGGCAGGTGGGCATAGCTAGCGGGACTGGAACTGGTTCCGGTAGGACAGGAGCATAGGCAGATAAGAGTGGGAAAAGGAAACACGTAAGAAACAGTTCAGACTAGAGGGACAGGGACCGGTTGGAGCCAGTACAGACTAAAGGGACAGGAACCACAGAGAGCCGAGGGGGAGCAGAGCAGAACCACAGGATGCAGAGCAAAGCAGAATTGCAGGGTGCGGTGCAGAGCAGAACTGTTGGATGTGGAACAGAGCAGAACCGCATGATGAAGAACAGAGCAGAACCACAGGATGCAGGGCCAAGTAGAATCGCAGGATGCAAAGCAGAGCAGAATCGTAGGATGCGAAGGAGAGCAGAATCGCAGGTTGCGAAGCCGAGCAGAACCGCAGCATGCGAAGTATAGCAGAATCGCAGGATGCGAAGCAGAGCAGAACTGCAAGGTGTGCAGCTGAGCAGAACCGCAAGGTGAGCAGCAGAGCAGAACCGCAAGGTGCACAGCAGAGCAGAACCACAGGTTGCGCAGCAAAGAGCAGAGCCGCAGGTTGCGGAGCAAAGAGCAGAGCCAAAGGTTGCAAGCAAAGAGCAGAGCCGCAGGTTGTGGAGCAAAGAGCAGAGCTGCAGGATGCAGAGCAAAGAGCAGAAGGAGTGAACACAAGGTAACACACAGCGACTTAGGGAAGGCTACAGACAGGGATACAAACAGACACAATTATAGGACTTAGTTCAGACAGGGTCAAATACGGGATAAGGTACAGGAACAAGGATTCAGACCAGGGTATGCAGCCCTCTCGGAGGCAGAAACAAGAGACACAGGATACAGGTACGGACCAGGGTACGCAGCCCCCTGAGAGACGGAAATGAGGGATACAGCAAGACAGGACCTGGCAACTCAGCAGCAAGGCACTTATTGAGAGAGATTGTTGCTTAGGCATTCCCCTAGGGGTGGAGATGCCTTAAGTACCTGATGCCTCTTGGCAATTGGCTGGGGACAACTTAGGAAGGTGCACACAGACTCTATAAGAAACAGGAAGTGCCGGGGCCGCCGCCCTAAACATATAGCCAGGAAATATGCAGCAAGCAAGGACATGAGGCTCAGAGCATGTTGCCCCCCAGAGGACAGAACTCACAGCATGGCCCCGAATGGTGAGTAAGAGGGGAGATGGGAAGCCATGCAGTGATGCCGATCAGTGTCTCTCCCCACTGAACCTCCAACCAGGTCTGATTGTGTGTGATAATGGGCATAACTTGGCGGCGGCTATGAAGCTTGGCAAGCTGGCACACGTTCCATGCATGGCCCATGTGCTGAACTTGGTTGTATAGTGGTTTTTAAAAACATACCCTGACTTGCCGAACCTAGTTTCCAAGGTACGCTCTGTCAGCGCACATTTCCGAAAGTCATCTAAGGCTTTTGCCGGTCTAGCTTTGCTGCAGCAGCGCTTTAATTTGCCTTGCCACCGACTGATTTGTGACCTGCCCACACGCTGGAATTTGACTTTTCATATGTTGGCAAGGCTTAGTGAGCAGCACAGGGCAGTGTCTAAATTCTAGCTTCACAATGCCCTTCAGAGTAACACTCAGCTCCCACACATAACAACTGCCGAGTGGGTGTGGATCGCTGACATAAGTGAGGTTCATCAAAACTTTGAGTACTGCACTAAGACGGTGAGTGCTGATAATGCTATTATCAGAGTAACCATCCTCTGCTTTGTCTAATGTTCACTGCAGAATCTCAAAGAGGAAGATTTGAATGCCAAGCAGTTGGCTATAGAGCAAGATTGTACAGAGGCTCACACAATATTCTCAGGCCACATTGGGTGATGGAGAGGAACAGGAGGCGGAGGATGAAGAGGAACAGGAGTGTTTGGTCTTCACTACAGAGGGGACTCCCAGTCCCAGCTTCATGTCTGTCCAGCATGAATGGCCTGAAGAGGAGGAGGAGAAGGAGGAGACAATGCATCATGAGGGGAGAGGATGGTTAGTTTTCTTC
The DNA here is from genome assembly GCF_032444005.1 of Ranitomeya imitator. NCBI lineage: Eukaryota > Metazoa > Chordata > Amphibia > Anura > Dendrobatidae > Ranitomeya > Ranitomeya imitator. The sequence continues at coordinate 465,216,743 of NC_091282.1, read as the reverse complement.
CTAGTGAGGACACTGAACATTTGACTCTTTGTAGTCTGCCACTCATGGCAGAATTCATGTCCAGATACCTTTCCCAAAACCCTCGCATCAAACACATTTTGTCCACCATGAAATACTGGCTGTGTACCTTTCTTGACTCACAGCACAAGGTGAAATTTCCCCCTCTCATGTCAGAGGCAGACATGCCATATTCAGTGCATGCATGTCAGAGGGCCATTGTTGAAGTGTTGCTGAAAAGATTACCCTCAGACAATGCTGCCGGCAGAGGTACTGGCTCTTTTCACCCTCAAGGATTACAGGTGAGGTGTTGTGAATTCTGTTGTCGAACTTCCCCCTGTGGTCGTGAATGGTACTTCGGCGAGTTCTGTCTATGGGCTCCCTCTGGTGGCTGTGAGTGAAGCTGCTGCTTCTGAGGTTCCCTACACAGGTGACGTAGTTTATCCTTTGGTTGACTGCTCTATTTAACTCCTCTCAGATCGTTACTCTATGCCAGCTGTCAATGTTTTTGCATTGGTTCAGTTCGCTCCTGGATCTCTCTGGTGACCTGCCTTCTCCTGCAGAAGCTAAGTTCCTGATAGTCATTATTTGTTCATTGTTTTCTTGTCCAGCTGGTTTTCATGATTTTGTCTTGCTAGCTGGAAGCTCTGCGATGCAGAGTGGCCCCTCCGCACCGTGAGTCGGTGCGGAGGTCTTTTTGCACACTCTGCGTGGTCTTTTGTAGGTTTTTGTGCTGATCGCAAAGTTACCTTTCCTATCCTCTGTCTATTTAGTAGTCTGGCCTCCCTTTGCTGAAACCTGTTTCATTTCTGCGTTTGTGACTTTCATCTTTACTCACAGTCAATATATGTGGGGGGCTTCCTTTACCTTTGGGGAATTTCTCTGAGGCAAGGTAGGCTTTATTTTCTATCTCTAGAGCTAGATAGTTCTTAGGCTGTGACGAGGCACCTAGGTCTGGTCAGGAGGGCTCCACGGCTATTTCTAGTGTGTGTGATAGGATTAGGGCTTGCGGTCAGCAGAGCTCCCACATCCCAGAGCTTGTCCTGTATGAGGTTTAACTATCAGGTCATTCCGGGTACTCCTAACCACCAGGTCATAACAGTACAGCTGGCCCAAAGTATTAATGCACCTCAATAGAGGGATAAGAGAACTTCTGAGACCATTTTTTTTTTCTTTGCACTGTGTTTTGTCTTTCTTTTCCCCTAGACCTTTGGGTGGTTCAGGACACAGGTGTAGATATGGACATTCAAGGTCTGTCCTCTTGTATGGATCATCTCTCTGCAAGGGTACAAAACATTCAAGATTTTGTGGTTCAGAATCCTATGTTAGAGCCTAAAATTCCTATTCCTGACTTATTTTCTGGGGATAGATCTAGGTTCTTGAATTTCAAAAATAATTGTAAACTGTTTCTAGCTTTGAAACCCCGCTCCTCTGGTGACCCCGTTCAACAGGTAAAAATCATTATTTCTTTGTTGCGTGGTGACCCTCAAGACTGGGCATTTTCCCTTGCGCCATGAGATCCGGCATTGCGTGATGTTGATGCGTTTCTTCTGGCGCTTGGATTCCTTTATGATGAACCTAATTCAGTGGATCAGGCAGAGAAAATCTTGCTGGCTTTGTGTCAGGGTCAGGATGAAGTGGAGGTGTACTGTCAGAAGTTTAGAAAGTGGTCTATGCTTTTTCAGTGGAATGAATGTGCCCTGGTGGCAATTTTCAGAAAGGGTCTTTCTGAAGCCCTTAAGGATGCCATGGTGGGATTTCCCACGCCTGCTGGTCTGAATGAGTCTATGTCTTTGGCCATTCAGATCGATCGGCGCATGCGTGAGCGCAAAGCTGTGCACCATCTGGCGGTATTCTCTGAGCATAGGCCTGAGCCTATGCAGTGTGATAGGACTTTGACCAGAGCTGAACGGCAAGAACACAGACGTCGGAATGGGCTGTGTTTTTACTGTGGTGAGTCCACTCATGCTATCTCCGATTGTCCTAAGCGCACTAAGCGGTTCGCTAGGTCTGCCACCATTGGTACGGTACAGTCTAAATTTCTTTTGTCCGTTACTCTGATTTGCTCTCTGTCGTCCTATTCTGTAATGGCATTTGTGGATTCAGGCGCTGCACTGATTTGATGGACTTGGAGTTTGCCAGGCGCTGTGGTTTTTTCTTGGAGTCCTTGCAGTATCCTATTCCATTGAGAGGAATTGATGCTACGCCTTTGGCCAAGAATAAGCCTCAGTACTGGACTCAATTGACCATGTGCATGGCTCCTGCACATCAGGAGGATATTCGCTTTTTGGTGTTGCATAATCTGCATGATGTGGCCGTTTTGGGGTTGCCATGGCTACAGGTCCATAATCCAGTGTTGGATTGGAAATCTATGTCTGTGTCCAGCTGGGGTTGTCAGGGGGTACATGGTTATGTTCCATTGCTCTCAATTTCACCTTCCACTCCTTCTGAAGTCCCTGAGTTTTTATCAGATTACCGGGATGTATTTGAAGAGCCCAAATATGGTGCCCTACCTCCTCATAGGGATTGCGACTGTGCTATTAATTTGATTCCTGGTAGTAAGTTTCCTAAGGGCCGTCTGTTTAAATTATCTGTGCCAGAGCACGCTGCTATGTGGAGTTATATAAAGGAATCCTTGGAGAAGGGTCATATTCGTCCGTCGTCGTCAACATTGGGAGCAGGGTTCTTTTTTGTGGCCAAGAAGGATGGTTCTTTGAGACCTTGTATTGATTACCGCCTTCTTAATAAGATCACAGTCAAATTTCAGTATCCTTTGCCGCTGCTGTCTGATTTATTTGCTCGAATTAAGGGGGCTAGTTGGTTCACCAAGATAGATCTTCGTGGTGCGTATAATCTTGTGCGAATTAAACAGGGTGATGAATGGAAGACGGCATTTAATACGCCCGAGGGCCATTTTGAGTACCTGGTTATGCCATTCGGGCTTTCTAATGCTCCATCTGTGTTTCAGTCCTTTATGCATGACATCTTCCGAGAGTACCTGGATAGATTCATGATTGTATATTTGGATGACATTTTGGTCTTCTCGGATGATTGGGAATCTCATGTGAAGCAGGTCAGAATGGTGTTCCAGGTCCTTCGTGCAAATTCCTTGTTTGTGAAGGGGTCAAAGTGTCTCTTTGGAGTTCAGAAGGTTTCATTTTTGGGTTACATTTTTTCCCCTTCTACTATCGAGATGGACCCTGTTAAAGTTCAGGCCATTTACGATTGGACTCAGCCGACATCTGTGAAGAGCTTGCAGAAGTTCCTGGGCTTTGCTAATTTTTATCGTCGCTTCATCGCTAACTTTTCCAGTGTTGCTAAGCCGTTGACTGATTTGACCAAGAAAGGTGCTGATGTGGTCAATTGGTCCTCTGCGGCTGTAGAGGCTTTTCAGGAGTTGAAGCGTCGTTTTGCTTCTGCCCCTGTGTTGTGCCAGCCAGATATTTCGCTGCCTTTTCAGGTGGAGGTTGATGCTTCTGAAATTGGAGCAGGGGCTGTTTTGTCGCAAAGAAGTTCTGATGGCTCGGTGATGAAACCCTGTGCCTTCTTTTCTAGAAAATTCTCACCTGCTGAGCGCAATTATGATGTGGGCAATCGGGAGTTGTTGGCCATGAAGTGGGCATTCGAGGAGTGGCGACATTGGCTTGAAGGAGCTAAACATCGCGTGGTGGTCTTGACGGATCACAAGAATTTAACTTATCTCGAGTCTGCCAAACGGTTGAATCCTAGACAGGCTCGATGGTCGCTCTTTTTCTCCCTGTCATGATATGGTATGAAATATCATAAGTAGTTCTCTTGCTAGCCTGCGTGGGCTAAGCCCCCTTCTTGGAGTGATGCTGCAACAGTTTGTAGCTTCAAATTCCTACGCTTTCACTCAGCCAAGAGCTGCTTTGCCAGTGTAAATGGGGGAGGAAGAGTTTATTACCTCTAGCTCAGAAAGCCGAAGTATTTACGACCGACATTCTTGCAGTGGAAAGTGACAGGCTAGAACTGGATTCTAACTTTCCAGAAATGCATGGAAGTCCTTTGTCTTGTTTTGTTAAGATATTACACAACCCGTTTACGTAAAAAACACGAAAATATATATTCTTTACACCCCTCGGTGGATCTATCCACCACGTAAAACCTGAGCTTCTAGCTCCATCTGGTAAAGAAGTAGGGTTTTCTCTGTAAATATGTATCCCAGATAGGACATATTTGATCTCATTAGAATGCTCACGTTAATCCGAGATGAATGCTAGGTTTGTTATGACTCTGACATGTTTTGTAGTGAAGTTATAGAAATCAGAGAAAATAGTTTAAAGTTTACCCAGAATGTAGAGAGAGGAGGGTCTGGATAAGCCAGCCTTTCTGTGATGTCACAGCCTTAAAGTTTTAAGTTTGTGGCAGGCTTCCCAGCTTCGTCTTCTGCTTGATTTCTTCTTCTGGACTTCTTGTCTTCTCCTGAAGCCAGCAGCACGTCCAAATGAGCTGGGACGTATGGTTGCCTGCCATGCTTTGAACATGTGAGTGTTATCTTTTCTCCTTTATTCCCTTTATGTTATAATTACCCGTGTACATATTTGCAATTGTCTCATTTGCGCCATCTTTATAAAATATTTTTGATAAAGCACTGCCTAATTTTTATGGAATATAATATTTAATATTAGTTCGTTCTCCTGTTCTAAACCGTACCCTAAGTCTTCTGAAGGGAAATACGCTACTGCTGTGTTGGGTTAGCTTTGGACCCGTTTAATCGAAGCTGGTGGCAGTGATACCGTGTGCAGACTGTTGAGTGATGCTGTAGCGGCTGCGGCGTTGATAATTATTGTTCCTGCCTGAGTGGGAGTAGTTATCGCGTCGCTGCAGCGTGCCCAATAGCCAGTACATAGCAGGCAGCCTTTCTGGCGACTAATTACCCAGGGTGCAGTACCTAATCTGACCTGAGAGCTGCGCCAGAGAGCTGCAAGTGTTAAGTGGAACTGTAAGCGGGATATACATAAATCCCTGCAGTTTGTGGTATATTGGAAGCAGTGGGATACCTAGCATAAGCCCCTGCTGTAAACTAAGAGGTCAATAGCCTTGTGTGTGTTTTCTCATCACATTGTTAGCAGTGGAGGGATAACTAAGATAAGCCCCCCTGCACATGTGATAGCCGTCTGTTGGCCCAAAGCCACTCCGACCTGTGACGTAGGGGTGACGGTCACGGTGTGAATTGTGACAAATTGGTGGCAGCGGTCAGGGGAATCCTGACAAATTGGTGGCAAGGCGGTGGGATATTAGAGCATTAGTGATTTGGTTTGAGCAATCATTCCTCTCACTAAAAACTTGCAGAAAGTTCTTGCGAGGACTCTGCGCAAATAAGTTTGGAGAACGAACTCAGTGTTTTTTAGTTGTGAGACAATTGCATACTGGTAATTATCCCCTCCCTTCTCTTCATTTTTCTATCCTATCTTTTATTTGGCAACCATGGCTGAGAAAGGGGAAGCCTGGTACAACCAGCAGAAGATGGACATTCTTGCTGGGATATGCATGTACCATGGCCTGAACCCCCAGGACAAGTCCAAGGCTCAAATGGTCGCTGACCTGGTGCAATTCGAAGCCGACCAAGCCAGGTCACAGAGCCCAGAAGCCGCAGAAGCCAGCACCAGCGAACATGGTGCTGCAGCAGAGGTCCAACCACTGAATGCTGGCCCTGTTAGCAATCCGGGCGAATTGGACCCCCACCTGCAGGCGGCCTTGAAAGAATTCCCCACTGACGACCATGAGGGACGTCGGCAGCTGATTCAGCAATACCGGCAGGAGGCCCAGCAAGCCGAGAGAGAGACCCGAGCTGAGAGAGAGGCCCAGCGAGCCGAGCGGGAGACTGAGAGAGCCGAGCGCCAAGCCCAGCGAGAACATGAACTGGAGATGCTCAGGCGGGGGGATGCCCTACACCGCCCAGAGACGTGAGCCCAGCAGCGCTCAGATACCTAAGCCCCGGCCCGATCACTTCCCTGTTATGGAGAAGGATGGAGACTTGGACACGTTTCTGCGGGCCTTTGAGAAAGCCTGCAGACAGTACCGGCTGCCTACAGATGAATGGGCACGATACCTGACACCAGGGCTGAGAGGCAAAGCTCTGGAGGCGTTTGCTGCCCTCCCTCAAGAACAAGATGGTGACTATGAGGCCATCAAGCAGGCTCTGATAGCCAAGTACCAGCTTACACCCAAGGTGTACCGTAGAAAATTCCAGACCCTCCAACGTGGCCCACACGACAGTTACAGTGATGTGGTGCATGGACTGTGGACCCACTTTGACCAGTGGACCCAAGGACTGTCAGTGACCACCTTTGCACAGCTGCGAGACCTGATGATCAAAGACCAGTTCTTTCATCTTTGTCCAGCTGAGGTGCGACAGTTCGTGATGGACAGAGAACCCAAAGACGTGACGAAAGCAGCACAGATTGCCGATGCCTATGAGGCCAACCGTAGATCGGAAGTGCGGAAGCCAGTCACCACCAGCTGGAGAGGGGGTAAGCCTGCAACCAACGCCAGTATCCCTGCCAGCCAACACCCCAGAGGTCCTGGCCCCGTGGCCAACAGCACCAGACCTACCACGGAACTTCGCAAGTGTTTCACCTGCCATCAGACTGGTCATATCAGTCCCTCCTGCCCAACCAAGCAGAAGAACACCCCAGCCAAGGCCCCAGGGCCTAATGCAGCAGTTCTTTTGGTGGGTGGTGTGGTTGGGAGGGTGTGTGACAACGTACAGCACGTCACTGTGGGAGGCCATGTTGCTACAGGCCTCAAGGACACTGGGGCTGAACGAACCCTCATCCGACCCGAACTGGCGGGCCCCTGAAGAAATCATTCCAGGGAAAACCCTAACTGTCACTGGGATTGGGGGCATCAGCTGTCCCTTACCGATGGCCCGGGTTTTTATTGATTGGGGTGCCGGGAGCGGGGTGAAGGAAGTGGGGCTGTCTGATAATTTGCCCACTGATGTTTTGTTGGGGACTGATTTGGGGAGGATGGTTGCATACTACATCTCTGAAACCCCTCCCCAATCTACTAATGAGGGTAAAGTTAACCCTGATGATGATGATGATGATGGGAAATCGCATGTGTTACCTGACCATGCTTTATCTTGTAATGATGCATCTAATAACCATTTTTTTCCTAGGATTGATGGTGAAAATGTTGTACCTGTGCCAGCTGAACCTGATAATGATTTTTCCGTGAAGGTTAATGTGTCCATAGGTACAGGCGTGCCCAGCTACGTTGCTCTGCGGAGTGAGACGGCTGAGGAACCCCTAACAGGGGCAAGTTTCGGTGCTACAGGAAATGGGGAGATGCATGGGAACCGTGAGGAAGGTGATGCCATGAAAGTGACCAGTGCCACCGAGGAAGGTAACTGGCCCATAAGTAGCACTGCCCCTGGAGTGTTGGGGGTGGATGGGGAGGTAGAGCCCATAGCAGCGCCGGCTGATGGGTCTAAAGAAACCCCCGGGGAGACAGCCTACGTAGCTGCTGTCACCCGCAGTCAGAGTGCCCGGAACGCAGATAACTGTCTGCCTTCCGGACCCTCCTCAGTCATCACTGTGACTGAACCAGAGGTGGACCCAGAGCAGGTCCAAGAGGGTTCCCGTGGGGAAGGGACCCTGACGTCGCTTCTGGCTTCCCCTAGCCAGGAGTTTCAGGCCGCTCTGCACACAGATGCGAGCCTAGAGAGTTTGAGACAACTCGCCGGGACGCGCTTCTCCGAGACTGATAAGGAGAAGGTGTTCTGGGAACAAGGAAGGTTGTACCGGGAGACAGTACCCGGAGAATCACAAAAGGAGTGGTTGAGGGAAAGACAGCTGGTCGTCCCGCAGCAATTCCGGGGTGAGTTGTTGCGGATTGCCCATGAGATCCCGCTAGCTGGACACTTGGGGATCAGCAAAACTAAGGCCCAGCTGTCTCAACACTTCTATTGGCCTAAGATGGGGACAGATGTGTCAAACTACTGCCGATCCTGTGTCACCTGTCAAAGAGTGGGGAAGGCGGGGCCTGCTATTAAGGCTCCCCTGATCCCTTTGCCAGTGATAGAGGAGCCTTTCCAGAGGATCGCGGTGGACATTGTGGGCCCGCTGGCCGTCCCCAGCAGCTCTGGAAAGCAATACATCCTTACTGTGGTAGACTACGCTACCCGGTACCCAGAGGCAGTAGCTCTGTCGTCAACTAGGGCAGATAAGGTGGCGGATGCCCTGTTGGCCATCTTTTCACGTGTAGGATTTCTCAGGGAAATGCTTACTGATCAAGGGACCCAATTTATGTCTCGCCTAATGGAGGCTCTCTGTAAGAGAATGCAGGTGAAGCACCTGGTATCGAGTGCGTATCACCCACAGACCAATGGCTTGTGTGAACGCTTCAATGGTACCCTCAAACAGATGCTACGCATGCTGGTTGAGACTCAAGGCCGCGACTGGGAGTGGTACCTCCCACACCTGCTGTTCGCTTACCGAGAGGTTTCGCAGGCCTCGACGGGGTTCTCCCCCTTCGAGCTCCTGTACGGCAGGCGAGTCCGAGGACCCCTTGGGTTGGTAAGAGAATCCTGGGAAGAGGAGCCGAACCCTTCTGAAGTGTCCATAGTGGAGTATGTCATGCGCTTCCGTGACAAGATGCAGACCTTGACGCAGTTGGTGCATGACAACATCACGCAGGCTCAGGCTGATCAGAAGCACTGGTACGACCAGAACGCCCGGGAGCGGACCTACCACGTGGGTCAAAAGGTGTGGGTGCTGGTCCCCGTACCAATGGATAAGCTTCAGGCAGCCTGGGAGGGCCCGTACGTCGTCCACCAACAGCTCAACCCGGTCACTTACGTGGTCACGCTTGACCACGCTCGGGGTAGGCGAAAGGCCTTTCACGTCAACATGATGAAGGCTCATCACGACAGTGAACCTTTCTTCCAACCGGTTTGCAGCTTGCCCGAAGACGGTGAGGAAGACACCCTCCTGGACATGCTGGCCCAAGCCAAGGCCAATGGGTCCATCGAGGACGTGGAGTTAAGCGCCTCGTTAACTGAACCCCAGCGGTTGCAGTTGCAAACCACACTGGAACCCTTCCGGGTCGTGTTCTCCAACCGACCTTGGAGGACTGAGTTAGCTGTCCACGAGGTGGACACCGGGAATCACGCCTCACTACAGCGAACACCCTATCGAATCTCTGACCAGGTGCAGCAGATTATGCGCCAAGAGATCGATGAGATGTTACAACTGGGGGTGATTTGACAGTCAAAGAGCGCGTGGGCATCACCTGTAGTTCTCGTGCCAAAGAAGGACCGGACCACCCAGTTCTGTGTGGACTACAGGGGGCTCAACGCCATCACAGCCTCCGACGCGCACCCAATGCTGCGCATCGAGGAGCTGCTGGATAAGTTAGCTGGCGCAGATTACCTAACAATAATGGATCTGAGTAGAGGATACTGGCAGATTCCCCTGAGCCCCGAGGCGCAGGAGAAGTCCGCCTTTATCACGCCCTTCGGACTGTACGAGTCCACGGTCATGCCCTTCGGCATGAAGAATGCCCCAGCCACTTTCCAGCAGATGGTCAACCTCCTGCTTCAGGGACTGGAGAAGTACGCAGTGGCGTACTTGGATGACATTGCCATCTTCAGTTTCTCCTGGGAGGAACACCTGCAGCATCTCGAGGAGGTGCTCAGGCGAATTCACTAAGCAGGACTGACTATCAAGCCCGGAAAGTGCCAGATGGGCATGAGGGAGGTTCCCTACCTGGGGCACCGGGTAGGCGGGAACACCCTGAAGCCAGAGCCTGACAAAGTGGGAGTGATCGTGAACTGGCCCACTCCCGTGACCAAGAAACAGGCGATATCCTTCTTGGGCACTGCAGGGTACTATAGGCGCTTCGTACAGCACTATAGTAGCCTGGCAAAACCTTTGACGGACCTCACCAGGATGAAGCTACCCCACATCGTCAACTGGACAGATGGCTGTGAGGGGGCCTTCCAGGCGTTGAAAACCGCACTGTGCAACGCCCCTGTGTTGAAAGCAGTCAACAGCAGTTGACCGTTCTTGGTGCAGACCGACGCCAGCGAGTTTGGCCTTGGTGCTGTGCTCAGCCAGGTTGACTCGGAGGACCAAGAGCACCCCGTGTTATACCTGAGCCGGAAGCTTTTGCCGAGGGAAGTGGCCTACTCCACCATCGAGAAAAAGTGCCTGGCCATAGTCTGGGCCCTACAGCGCTTGCAGCCCTACTTGTACAGTCGCACCTTCACTGTGGTGACCGACCACAACCCTCTGCGCTGGCTGAACGCCATGTGTGGAACCAACGGCAGGTTGCTACGCTGGAGCCTTGCCCTTCAGCAGTTTGACTTCACCATTGAACACAAAACGGGCAAAGAGCATGGGAATGCAGATGGACTCTCCCGCCAGGGTGAACCTACTGAGGTGCCCATGGAGGCATACCGTGGGGTTCTGCCTCCCTAGTGCACACCAAAAGGGGGAGGTGTCACGATATGGTATGAAATATCATAAGTAGTTCTCTTGCTAGCCTGCGTGGGCTAAGTACCCCTTCTTGGAGTGATGCTGCAACAGTTTGTAGCTTCAAATTCCCTTTCACTCAGCCAAGAGCTGCTTTGCCAGTGTAGATGGGGGAGGAAGAGTTTATTACCTCTAGCTCAGAGAGCCGAAGTATTTGCGACTGGCATTCTTGCAGTGGAAAGTGACAGCCTAGAACTGGATTCTATCTTTCCAGAAATGCATGGAAGTCCTTTGTCTTGTTTTGTTAAGATATTACACAACCCGTTTACGTAAAAAACATGAAAATATATATTCTTTACACCCCTCGGTGGATCTATTCACCACGTAAAACCTGAGCTTCTAGCTCCATCTGGTAAAGAAGTAGGGTTTTCTCTGTAAATATGTATCCCAGATAGGACATATTTGATCTCATTAGAATGCTCACGTTAATCCGAGATGAATGCTAGGTTTGTTATGACTCTGACATGTTTTGTAGTGAAGTTATAGAAATCAGAGAAAATAGTTTAAAGTTTACCCAGAATGTAGAGAGAGGAGGGTCTGGATAAGCCAGCCTTTCTGTGATGTCACAGCCTTAAAGTTTTAAGTTTGTGGCAGGCTCCCCAGCTTAGTTTTCTGCTTGATTTCTTCTTCTGGACTTCTTGTCTTCTCCTGAAGCCAGCAGCACGTCCAAATGAGCTGGGACGTATGGTTGCCTGCCATGCTTTGAACATGTGAGTGTTATCTTTTCTCCTTTATTCCCTTTATGTTATAATTACCTGTGTACATATTTGTAATTGTCTCATTTGTAACATCTTTATAAAATATTTTTGATAAAGCACTGCCTAATTTTTATGGAATATAATATTTAATATTAGTTTGTTCTCCTGTTCTAAACCATACCCTAAGTCTTCTGAAGGGAAATACGCTACTGTTGTGTTGGGTTAGCTTCGGACCCGTTTAATCGAAGCTGGTGGCAGAGATACCGTGTGCAGACTGTTGAGTGATGCTGTAGCGGCTGCGGCGTTGATAATTATTGTTCCTGCCTGAGTGGGAGTAGTTATCGCGTCGCTGCAGCGTGCCCAATAGCCAGTACATAGCAGGCAGCCTTTCTGGCGACTAATTACCCAGGGTGCAGTACCTAATCTGACCTGAGAGTAAGGGGGGCACCAGAGAGCTGCAAGTGTTAAGTGGAACTGTTAGCGGGATATACATAAATCCCTGCAGTTTGTGGTATATTGGAAGCAGTGGGATACCTAGCATAAGCCCCTGCTGTAAACTAAGAGGTCAATAGCCTTGTGTGTGTTTTCTCATCACATTGTTAGCACTGGAGGTATAACTAAGATAAGCCCCCCTGCACATGTGATAGCCGTCTGTTGGCCCAAAGCCACCCCGACCCGTGACGTAGGGGTGACGGTCACGGTGTGAATTGTGACAAATTGGTGGCAGCGGTCAGGGGAATCCTGACACTCCCATTTTGATTTTGTGGTTTCATACCTTCCGGGATCTAAGAATGTGAAGGCTGACTGTTATAAACTGTGGATGCTTTCCTGAAACGGAAAGTACTTGCAAGCAGCATAATACAAAGAATAGCAGGTTTACCCAGAATCCTTTGCAGTAGGCGGAGCTATGCAAATCATCTCTTTCCACCCCTGTCTAATCCACAGCGCTTGGAACCGCCAAGCGTGCAATACTGCGGATTAGTTTCTAAATTTACACAGCCAACCAATTCCTACCTGTGGACACGTGTTTCGGGCTTTAGGCCCTCATCAGCACAGGGCTGGAATTGTTTGGCTGTATGGAGTGGGGCTCGGTGAGCAAGCGATACATATATGCTAGCCACCTTAGGGAGAGACCCAAGTTGGGCTAAATGTAGCGGGACGAAAGAGACCGAAAAGCCCTCTACTTAAAGGAAATACATAGTGGATGCTTTCCTGAAACGGAAAGTACTTGCAAGCAGCATAATACAGAGAATAGCAGGTTTACCCAGAATCCTTTGCAGTAGGCGGAGCTATGCAAATCATCTCTTTCCACCCCTGTCTAATCCACAGCGCTTTGAACCGCCAAGCGTGCAATGCTGCGGATTAGTTTCTAAATTTACACAGCCAACCAATTCCTACCTGTGGACACGTGTTTCGGGCTTTAGGCCCTCATCAGCACAGGGCTGGAATTGGTTGGCTGTATGGAGTGGGGCTCGGTGAGCAAGCGATACATATATGCTAGCCACCTTAGGGAGAGACCCAAGTTGGGCTAAATGTAGCGGGACGAAAGAGACCGAAAAGCCCTCTACTTAAAGGAAATACATAGTGGATGCTTTCCTGAAACGGAAAGTACTTGCAAGCAGCATAATACTATATATTATACATTATACTCTTATACAATACTATATATTATATTATAGAATATTATGCTGCTTGCAAGTACTTTCCGTTTCAGGAAAGCATCCACTATGTATTTCCTTTAAGTAGAGGGCTTTTCGGTCTCTTTCGTCCCGCTACATTTAGCCCAACTTGGGTCTCTCCCTAAGGTGGCTAGCATATATGTATCGCTTGCTCACCGAGCCCCACTCCAGACAGCCAACCAATTCCAGCCCTGTGCTGATGAGGGCCTAAAGCCCGAAACACGTGTCCACAGGTAGGAATTGGTTGGCTGTGTAAATTTAGAAACTAATCCGCAGCATTGCACGCTTGGCGGTTCCAAGCGCTGTGGATTACACAGGGGTGGAAAGAGATGATTTGCATAGCTCCACCTACTGCAAAGGATTCTGGATAAACCTGCTATTCTTTGTATTATGCTGCTTGCAAGTACTTTCCGTTTCAGGAAAGCATCCACTATGTATTTCCTTTAAGTAGAGGGCTTTTCGGTCTCTTTCGTCCCGCTACATTTAGCCCAACTTGGGTCTCTCCCTAAGGTGGCTAGCATATATGTATCGCTTGCTCACCGAGCCCCACTCCATACAGCCAACCAATTCTAGCCCTGTGCTGATGAGGGCCTAAAGCCCGAAACACGTGTCCACAGGTAGGAATTGGTTGGCTGTGTAAATTTAGAAACTAATCCGCAGCATTGCACACTTGGCGGTTCCAAGCGCTGTGGATTAGACAGGGGTGGAAAGATATGATTTGCATAGCTCCGCCTACTGCAAAGGATTCTGGGTAAACCTGCTATTCTTTGTATTATGCTGCTTGCAAGTACTTTCCGTTTCAGGAAAGCATCCACTATGTGTTTCCTTTAAGTAGAGGGCTTTTCGGTCTCTTTCGTCCCGCTACATTTAGCCCAACTTGGGTCTCTCCCTAAGGTGGCTAGCATATATGTTATAAACTGGTGATTTAGAACCACAATGGACCTTGTGGTTAAGAGTACTGAAAATGACCTGATAGTTACTAATAACATAGGACGAGCTCTGAGACGTGGGAACTCTGCTGACCGCAATCCCTAATCCTATCACACCACACTAGAGGTAGCCGTGGAGCGCTCCTGACCAGACCTAGGCGCCTCGGGCACAGCCTGAGAAACTAGCTAGCACTGAAGATAGCTCAGCAGGTGAAAACTTCCTGGAAAAGAAGGCACATGGTTCCATCACCGAGCCATCAGAACTTCTTTGCGACAAAACAGCCCCTGCTCCAATCTCAGAAGCATCAACCTCGACCTGGAACGGGAGCGAAACATCTGGCTGGCACAACACAGGGGCAGAAGAAAAACGACGCTTCAACTCCTGAAAAGCTTCCACAGCAGCAGAAGACCAATTGACCACATCAGCACCCTTCTTGGTTAAATCAGTCAACGGTTTAACAATACTAGAAAAATTATTGATGAAGCGACGATAAAAATTAGCAAAGCCCAGGAACTTTTGCAGACTCTTTAGAGATGTCGGCTGAGTCCAATCATAAATGGCCTGAACTTTAACAGGGTCCATCTCGATAGTAGAAGGGGAAAAAATGAAACCCAAAAATGAAACCTTCTGAACACCAAAGAGACGCACAAGATTATACGCACCACGAAGATCTATCTTGGTGAACCAACTAGCCCCCTTTATCCGAGCAAACAAATCAGACAGCAGCGGCAAGGGGTACTCAAATTTGACTGTGATTTTATTTAGAAGGCGGTAATCAATACAAGGTCTCAACGAACCATCCTTCTTGGCCACAAAAAAGAACCCTGCTCCCAATGGCGACGACGATGGGCGAATATGACCCTTCTCCAAGGATTCCTTTACGTAACTCCGCATAGCGGCGTGCTCAGGCACAGACAAATTAAACAGTCGACCTTTAGGAAATTTACTACCAGGAATCAAATCGATAGCACAATCGCAATCCCTATGCGGAGGTAGGGCACTGGACTTGGGCTCATCAAATACATCCCGGTAATCTGACAAGAACTCTGGGACTTCAGAAGGGGTGGATGATGAAATAGACAGGAATGGAACATCACCATGTACCCCCTGACAACCCCAGCTGGACACAGACATAGATTTCCAATCCAATACTGGGTTATGGACTTGTAGCCATGGCAACCCCAACACGACCACATCATGCAGATTATGCAACACCAAAAAGCGAATATCCTCCTGATGCGCAGGAGCCATGCACATGGTCAGTTGGGTCCAGTACTGAGGCTTATTCTTGGCCAAAGGCGTAGCATCAATTCCTCTCAATGGAATAGGATACTGCAAAGGCTCCAAGAAAAACCCACAGCGCCTAGCATACTCCAAGTCCATCAAATTCAGGGCAGCGCCTGAATCCACAAATGCCATGACAGAATAGGATGACAAAGAGCAGATCAAAGTAACGGACAAAAGAAATTTCGACTGTACCGTACCAATGGTGGCAGACCTTGCGAACCGCTTAGTGCGCTTAGGACAATCGGAGATAGCATGAGTGGAATCACCACAGTAAAAACACAGCCCATTCCGACGTCTCTGTTCTTGCCGTTCAGCTCTGGTCAAAGTCCTATCACATTGCATAGGCTCAGATTTATGCTCAGATAATACCGCCAAATGGTGCACAGTCTTACGCTCACGTAAGCGTCGATCGATCTGAATGGCCAAAGACATAGACTCATTCAGACCAGCAGGCATAGGAAATCCCACCATGACATCCTTAAGGGCTTCAGAGAGACCCTTTCTGAAAATTGCTGCCAGCGCACATTCATTCCATTGAGTTAGCACAGACCACTTCCTAAACTTCTGACAATATATCTCTACCTCATCCTGACCCTGACACAGAGCCAGCAAATTTTTCTCTGCCTGATCCACTGAATTAGGTTCATCATACAGCAATCCGAGCGCCAGAAAAAACGCATCAATATCACATAATGCAGGATCTCCTGGCACAAGGGAAAATGCCCAGTCTTGAGGGTCGCCACGTAATAAAGAAATAATGATCTTAACTTGTTGAACTGGGTCACCAGAGGAGCGGGGTTTCAAAGCCAGAAATAGTTTACAATTATTTTTAAAACTCAGAAACTTAGCTCTATCTCCAGAAAACAAATCAGGATTAGGAATTCCAGGTTCTAACATAGAATTCTGAACCACAAAGTCTTGAATATTTTGTACTCTTGCAGTGAGATGATCCACACAAGAAGACAGGCCTTTAATGTCCATCACTACACCTGTGTCCTGAACCACCCAAATGTCTAGGGGAAAAGAAAGACAAAACACAGTGCAGAGAAAAAAAAATGGTCTCAGAACTTCTCTTTTCCCTCTATTGAGAAGCATTAGTACTTGGGCCTCCAGTACGTTTATGAACTGGTGATTTAGAACCACAATGGACCTGGTGGTTAAGAGTACTGAAAATGACCTGATAGTTACTAATAACATAGGACGAGCTCTGAGACGTGGGAACTCTGCTGACCGCAATCCCTAATCCTATCACACCACACTAGAGGTAGCCGTGGAGCGCTCCTAACCAGACCTAGGCGCCTCGGGCACAGCCTGAGAAACTAGCTAGCCCTGAAGATAGAAAAATAAGCCTACCTTGCCTCAGAGAAATTCCCCAAAGGAAAAGGCAGCCCCCCACATATAATGACTGTGAGTAAAGATGAAAATACAAACACAGAGATGAAATAGATTTTAGCAAAGTGAGGCCCGACTTACTGAATAGACCGAGGATAGGAAAGATAGCTTTGCAGTCAGCACAAAAACCTACAAACAACCACGCAGAGGGCACAAAAAGACCCTCCGCACCGACTAACGGTACGGAGGTGCTTCCTCTGCGTCCCAAAGCTTCCATCAAGCAAAACAAACCAATATAGCAAGCTGGACAGAAAAAATAGCAAACAAAAGTAACACAAGCAGAACTTAGCTTATGCAGGGAAGACAGGCCACAAGAACGATCCAGGAGAGAGCAAGACCAATACTGGAACATTGACTGTAGGCCAGGAACAAAGAACTAGGTGGAGTTAAATAGAGCAGCACCTAACGACTTTACCTCGTCACCTGAGGAAGGAAACTCAGAAGCCGCAGCCCCACTCACATCCACCAAAGGAAGCTCATGGACAGAACCAGCCGAAGTACCACTCATGACCACAGGAGGGAGCCTGACCACAGAATTCACAACAGCTGACGCCCTGTCAAGGAGTTTTGTGCCTGACTCTCCGGGTGTTCAGGAGCCGGCGGGTATTCTTAAAGAAGGGGTAATTTTGTCTGCCATTTCCCCTGATTTGCGGCGTGTGCTGCAAAAGTTTCAGGCTGATAGACCTGACCGTTGTCGTACGGAGAAACTGTTTGTCCCTGATAGATGGACTAGTAGAGTTATCTCGGAGATTCATTGTTCAGTATTGGCTGGTCATCCTGGAATCTTTGGTACCAGAGATTTAGTGGCTAGATCCTTTTGGTGGCCTTCTTTGTCACGGGATGTGCGTTCTTTTGTGCAGTCCTGTGGGATTTGTGCTCAGGCTAAGCCCTGCTGTTCTCGTGCCAGTGGGTTGCTTTTGCCCTTGCCGATCCCGAAGAGGCCCTGGACGCATATTTCCATGGATTTTATTTCTGATCTCCCTGTTTCTCAAAAGATGTCGGTCATTTGGGTGGTTTGTGATCGCTTCTCTAAGATGGTCCATTTGGTACCCTTATCTAAACTGCCTTCCTCCTCTGATTTGGTGCCATTGTTTTTCCAGCATGTGGTTCGTTTGCATGGCATTCCAGAGAACACCGTCTCGGACAGAGGTTCCCAGTTTGTTTCGAGGTTTTGGCGGTCCTTTTGCGCTAAGATGGGCATTGAATTGTCTTTTTCTTCGGCTTTCCATCCTCAGACTAATGGCCAAACCGAACAAACTAATCAGACTTTGGAGACATATCTGAGATGCTTTGTTTCTGCTGATCAGGATGATTGGGTGTCTTTCTTGCCTTTGGCTGAGTTCGCCCTTAATAATTGGGCTAGCTCGGCTACTTTAGTTTCTCCTTTTTTCTGTAATTCTGGTTTCCATCCTCGTTTCTCTTCAGGGCAGGTTGAGCCTTCGGACTGTCCTGATGTGGATGCGGTGGTGGACAGGTTGCAGCAGATTTGGGCTCATGTGGTGGACAATTTGACATTGTCCCAGGAGAAGGCTCAACGTTTCGCTAACCGCCGGCGTTGTGTTGGTCCCCGACTTCGTGTTGTGGATTTGGTTTGGTTGTCATCTCGTCACGTTCCTATGAAGGTTTCCTCTCCTAAGTTTAAGCCTCGTTTCATTGGACCATATAAGATTTCTGAAGTTCTTAATCCTGTGTCATTTCGTTTGGATCTTCCAGCTTCTTTTGCCATCCATAATGTGTTCCATAGGTCGTTGTTGCGGAGATACGTGGCGCCTATGGTTCCCTCCGTTGATCCTCCTGCCCCGGTGTTGGTCGAGGGGGAGTTGGAGTATGTGGTGGAGAAGATTTTGGATTCTCGTGTTTCGAGATGAAAACTCCAGTACCTGGTCAAGTGGAAGGGTTATGGTCAGGAAGATAATTCCTGGGTTTTTGCCTCTGATGTTCAGGCTGCCGATCTTGTTCGTGCCTTTCATTTGGCTCATCCTGATCAGCCTGGGGGCTCTGGTGAAGGTTCGGTGACCCCTCCTCAAGGGGGGGGGTACTGTTGTGAATTCTGTTGTCGAACTTCCCCCTGTGGTCGTGAATGGTACTTCGGCGAGTTCTGTCTATGGGCTCCCTCTGGTGGCTGTGAGTGAAGCTGCTGCTTCTGAGGTTCCCTACACGGGTGACGTGGTTTATCCTTTGGTTGACTGCTCTATTTAACTCCTCTCAGATCGTTACTCTATGCCAGCTGTCAATGTTTTTGCATTGGTTCAGTTCGCTCCTGGATCTCTCTGGTGACCTGCCTTCTCCTGCAGAAGCTAAGTTCCTGATAGTCATTATTTGTTCATTGTTTTCTTGTCCAGCTGGTTTTCATGATTTTGTCTTGCTAGCTGGAAGCTCTGGGATGCAGAGTGGCCCCTCCGCAGTGTGAGTCGGTGCGGAGGTCTTTTTGCACACTCTGCGTGGTCTTTTGTAGGTTTTTGTGCTGATCGCAAAGTTACCTTTCCTATCCTCTGTCTATTTAGTAGTCTGGCCTCCCTTTGCTGAAACCTGTTTCATTTCTGCGTTTCTGACTTTCATCTTTACTCACAGTCAATATATGTGGGGGGCTTCCTTTACCTTTGGGGAATTTCTCTGAGGCAAGGTAGGCTTTATTTTCTATCTCTAGGGCTAGATAGTTCTTAGGCTGTGACGAGGCGCCTAGGTCTGGTCAGGAGCGCTCCACGGCTATTTCTAGTGTGTGTGATAGGATTAGGGCTTGCGGTCAGCAGAGCTCCCACATCCCAGAGCTCGTCCTGTATGAGGTTTAACTATCAGGTCATTCCGGGTGCTCTTAACCACCAGGTCATAACAGTGAGGGCCACACACACCAGGTGCAACTCAGGGGGGAAGGGAAATGTCCACCAACTGGGCCATTTACATGAAACCGCAACATCAGCAAGGGTTATCTGTGGGAGTAACTATGACGAGGAGGGAGAACTTGACCAACATGGTGAATGACTACTTAAGTAACCATACCAGCATCCTTCCTGATTCTTCAGTGCCCTTTAACTATTGGTTGTCCAAGCTGAACACTTGGCCCGACCTCTCCTTGTACACTTTGGAGGTGCTGCCATGCCCTGCCGCAAGTGTATTGTCTGAGAAGGTTTTTATTTCAGCTGGTGCAATTATAATGGATAGATGCACACTCCTGTCAACGGAGAATGCAGAGAGGTTGACTCTTCTAAAATTGAACAAGGGCTGGATTTCCTCCGACTTAGTAAGCGCTATGGATGACAGCAACATAACATAAATGCAGCCCAAATGAGTTTTTTTTTAAGTTGTCTTAACGTCCATGCCTAACCATCCAAACCCATTTTGCTCAGGAAATCACCTCCTCGTCCTCCTACTTCTGCAATAAGTACTTAGTGGTCATCTATGTATACCCTACATGGGTAATGTTTTTTAATTTTTTAAACCTTTGCACATTGTGCAAAGGTGAAACTTGTACACCCTATCTCTAGCATTGATAATAACTGTAAAATGTATTGTGAGTTCCCCATCACGGTCTCTTTCAGCTTGTGAGCTATTTCAGGCTGACTATAGAGTTCGGCTTCTTTAAAGTTTCCTGTACTATTTATTCTCACAAATTCTCTTGTCTTGGGTTGATTGAAAACGTTTGCAATGAACTGTTCAGTGTCATCAGCAGTTTTTACACTTGCTCTGCAAAATTGTAAAAGGCACAGGACAAGGCACTGCGAGTGTGACTTCATCTCATGCTGTGTAGTGTCTGCTGTCTAAGATAAGAAGCAGCTATGTAATGGTGGGTATGTCAGTGTCTTTCTGTTATCCAGAGATGTAAAGATCTACTCTGCCCCATAATCTCCTAGCCTGCCCGTAATCTCCTACTCTGCCCCATAATCTCCTACTTTGCCTCAGAATCTCTTACTCCTCTCCATAATCTTCTACTCTGTCCCATAATCTCCTAATCTGCCCCGTAATCTCCTAATCTGCCCCATAATCTCTTACTCTTCCCCATAATCTCTTAGTCTGCCTCACAATCTCTTACTCTGCCTCATAATCTCTTACTCTGCCTCATAATCTCTTAAGGTACCGTCACACTAAGCGACGCTGCAGCGATACCAACAACGATCCGGATCGCTGCAGCGTCGCCGTTTGGTCGCTGGAGAGCTGTCACACAGACAGCTCTCCAGCGACCAACTATGCCGGTAACCAGGGTAAACATCGGGTTACTAAGC
The DNA here is from genome assembly GCF_032444005.1 of Ranitomeya imitator. Classification (NCBI taxonomy): domain Eukaryota; kingdom Metazoa; phylum Chordata; class Amphibia; order Anura; family Dendrobatidae; genus Ranitomeya; species Ranitomeya imitator. Next base: position 465,196,041 of record NC_091282.1, on the reverse strand, counting down.
GCAGGGCCGCGCTTAGTAACCCGATGTTTACCTTGGTTACCAGCGTAAAAGTAAAAAAAAAAAAAACACTACATACTTACCTTCCACTGTCTGTCCCTCGGCGCTCTGCCTCTCTGCCCTGTGAAAGCACAGCGGCCGGAAAGCACAGCTGACATTCTATAAAACAAGCATTTATTTTGTGACTTTCATTTTTATTCTGCACCAAACCAGCATACTACTAAAGAGGCTAACTTAATGCAGGAGTTTTGATTTGCCTCTCTAGCAATCCTACGAGCAGCTCTCACTTAAATTTTGGTTGGTCTTCCAGACCTCATCTTGACCTCCACTGTTCCGATTAACTGCCATTTCTTAATTACATTTCAAACTGAGGAAAGGGCAACTTGAAAATACTTTGCTATCTTCTTATGGCCTTCTCTGGCTTTGTGAGTCTCCACCATTTTCATTTTCAGGGTGCTAGGCAGCTACTTAGAAGAACCCTGGCTGGATTTTTTTGGCACAAGGTAAGAGGCAGCTGAGCTTTAATAAAGCTGGGAAATTTGCATCATCTGGCCTTTCCTAACAATGATAGTGAACAAACCATAACCCTAACATGCTAATTTTGGTCTGAAACCTTGGTCAAAGTTATCTGAGCACACAAGTCTCCAAGGGTACCCTACTATTTGCATCAGTCCATTTTCCTTTTTGTAATTTTCAAAATGTAAAAAATTACAATTTTTTGGCCTAAAATACAAAGGAAATGTATCATCTTTAACTTCAGCCCTTTTAGAGATCATGTCATCTTCAACTTGATTAACTGTTCACAATAAGAGAAATTTTGAACAGGCGTACCCAAACTTTTACATGCCACTTTAAATATATTATAGATATGACACATTTTTTTCATCCTCATAGCTTGAAAAAATCTGAAAGTAGAACAAATAAAATTCTATTAATTTCTACATAGTATTTTACCTAGTACTTTGCATAATTCTAAAAAGATGTCAAACTCATCATGATTGTGCTCTTAAAGGGAACCTGTCATGTAAAATAACGCTTTCAACCTGCAAGTAAATAGCATTCTGACACCGTGCAGCAGCGGCACTGAGAGCCACGCTGCATGGATAAAATTAACTATTCACAGAGCGGTGACTAAAACGATGCCTGCGCCACCCCTATAACTGGAAACGGAACACTGCTGAGGGCATTATGATGGGAACTTGAGCGCTGCCGTGTAGCAGAGGGACTCTCAGCGCCGTTGACACAGTGTCAAGATGCTATTAACCTACAGATTAACCTAGTTAACCCCATATCCACAGTTTAATAGCGGTATTTTACATGACAGGTTCCCATTCAGGGCAAATATACTTATATATTCCTGGTGGTTCACTGTGATTGTATAGTGGTTATTACTCTGTGTTGTGACTACAGCAACCTCACTTTCAATTTGAGTCAGGTGTCAAATACTCTAACTTGGCAATAAATGGGAGCTTTTGCTTAAATCTATATTTTTGCTTTATATTTACAAGAAATTATCATCTCCCACATACACAGGATGATGTGTGAGAAAATATAATCTATGTGAATAAAGTAAAAATAAAACATGAAAAAACATAAAAAAACTCATGACGCATAAGTTAAATTCAGTTCTGTAAGGTTAGACTTGAAAGGATGTCCACTTTCAAGAAAGTGGACCTCAAACTGTGTAAAATACCTAAAATAAATTCAGCAAGTATTCAGCCTCTCTGGATTCATTGACAGCTTCCCACAGTTGGTCCGGTGCTGGTGTTTGGCTGCAGTCAACAGATTGCGTCACCACTCTAAGCGCCTGTGCCGAGATTGATGGTTCCATCTGCGCTCATTTCACAAGCCTCTGAGCTCAGTGAGTGACTAAACCAGTGCCGCGCGCCACTGACATAACATCATTAGAGATGGTCGGAACACTGGATGTTTGGGTCCGGTGGGTTTGGCCGAATAGTTAAAAAAAAGTTTGGGTACCAGAACAGTACCCAGGCCCGAACCTGAACCCAGGCCCCATTCATTTGAATAGGGGGCCTGAACATCCAGTGTATGACACGCTGTTATGTGTATGACAACGCGGCAAACACTGATTCTGATCGGCGATAAAATCATCACTGTCGGTCAGAGAGCTGCGGTTCCCACGCTGTCAAATGATAGTGTGATCCTGCAGCTGTGATCAGAGGTATAAAGTTTACCTCCTGTCACTGGCGTCAGCTGATGGAAATACTGCTCCCATCAGCCTACGTCAGCTGCCGCTAATAACAGCAAGTGCCAAATCTTGGCACTGTCCAGATTGAAAACTGTTTATCCCTAGAAATGGATTACGGTGTGGGACAGAACAATGGACAGATGAGGTATATGTTTTATTTTTTTATCTTTGCTTTATTACAGGAGTATGGTTTAATTTAGAATCATTAAAGGAGTCTTATTCTTTCAATTAAAGGACTTTCTGTCTGTGTGTTTATTTACAATATAACTATATGACTAGTAATGGATAGGTGTCTTATTGATGCCTTTCCAATACTAACCTGTGGGCTTGATGTCACCGGATAATACAAAGGTGACATCAACCCCACAAATATGAACCCCACTTGCCACCGCTACAGGGCAAGTAGGAAGAGCCAGCAAAGTGCCAGAATTGGTGCATCTAATAGATGCTCCTTTTCTGGGCGGCTGCGGTCTGCTGTGTTTAGACTGGGGGCCAATATCAATGGCCCTGTACCAGCCTAAGAATACCAGCCCCCAGCGGTCTGCTTTAGCAAGGTTGGTTGTAAAAAATAGGGGGATCCCATGTTGTTGTTTTTTAATTATTTATTTAAATTATGTAAAAAAGCATGGGGACCCCTCTATTCTTGATAACAAGCCTTGATAATGCTGACAGCTGAGAGTTGCAGTCCCCAGCTGTCAGTTTTGCCTAGCTTGATATAAAAAATACAGGGGAACCCACACCGTTTTTTAATTATTTATTTAAAGTGCAGGTTGCGGCTGATGAATACTCCCATCAGCCGCCGCATGCTACCACTGTTATTAGCGGCAGCAGGCAAAGGCTGATGGGAGCAGTAGTCCCATCAGCCGATGTCAGAGACCGGAGGTAAACTTTTTACCTCCAATCATAGCTGCAAGCTCATGCTGTCATTTGACAGTGTGTGAACCGCGACTGTCTGACCGGCGATAATGATTTTACCGTGGATCAGAAGCAGAGTTTGCGGTGCTGTCATGCACATGACAGTGTAAGAAGGTGACAGAGGCCATCATATGCTTCCCTCTCTTTAAACAGTATTCACTGAATGTGTGTGGTTCCATAGTGTTTATGGCTGTTTATGTATTCATGTAATGTTGCTGTAATGTGTATGTACTGTACATGTACATGTACTGTACTTTTTTTGGATTCCTGTACTGTACATGTGTTATGCTTAGGCTTAGGGAAAGGTATAGAGGATTAAATAAAAGGGTAGACAATCTTAGGAATAGAATAGTGGGGCATATTAGAGATAGGGAATGAGAGTGTGAGAATAGGCTTAGTTAGTATAAGGGTATGTGCACATGTTGTAGATTTGCCTGTGGAATTTTCTGTAGATCTATAGATCTATCTATCTATCTATCTATCTATCTATCTATCTATCTATCTATCTATTTATCGATACATCTAATCTATCTATTTGTGTGTGTTGACATTATTCTTCAATGGAGTATGTAAAAGAAGAGGTTGGACAAAGAAATTACATCACAATTCTTTTTTTTGTTAAATTATAGATCTTTATTTAGCCTACAAAAATGCATACAAATTCACATGAAACAACGCATGAAAATCCGCATTAAAAACACATCAGAAGCGCCTCAAATCCATGTGGATTTTTAGCTACGTTTTCTGCCAAGAGATGCAGAATCTGCACAGAAATTTCCACAGGCAAATCTGCAACGTGTGCACATACCCTAAGGGGTTTTCCAGGCTGTCAGGAGTTGCAGGTGGGTGTAGTAGAGAACAATGGGATATAGTGATGGCACTGCCTGGTTAGTGGGTAATAGTGATGCAGCAGTGAAAGAAGGCAGACTGATAGCCATGGGGGTGAAGTTGCTGAGGCAAGAAGGGACCCCAGGCTGAGTGGCGTGCAGGAGGCCACCATCTTAAACGGTAACCATTCCAAGGAGGATTCGGGGCCTACGACGGAGCTAAGACAATGAGCCATTTACCTATTTCCTTTTGAAACCGGACAAGGGGAATTTGAGGAAGCTAGTGGACCTAAAGGCACAGACATCACAGAAGGGGCAGAGGTTGCCAGGACTGGACAGGGATTGTCCAGCGAGGTGGAGATTGCCTGGAAGAGCAGAGATTGCCGAGAAGACAGAGAAAGCCCCAGGAATATCACTGTGTGCGCACTGCACTGCATCTGTAATGAAAATCCTGTTGATAACTAAAGTTGAACTGTTAAGAATGGACATAGAGTCTGGAGTCATTTGTGAGACCTGTGGATCTGGAGCCGGAATGACAGAAGCAATTAATGTGAGTGTTCTGCTGCGCACGTTGCACATACAGCAGAAGGGATATCATGCTTCCTTTGTGGGATGCCAGGGTGTGGGAACGCTACAGCTTGTTGCCATGACTACCACCCTGGCCGCCTTACAACAGCACGACAAACACCCGGTGTTCAGAGGGCCGATCTCAAACAGTAACACGGACTTCCTGGTGAAGTCTGTGTTTGGTGTCCGTGTCCGAACAGTAGATGTTTGGTAATGATGCCGAACTTTGCGGTTCGGATTCACCCATCTCTAAACATCACCACTGCCCCCAAAATAATGGGAACAGAGCAGCAAGCCAGCACTGGACCCAAGGAGGATCAGTACTTGTTTAGTACCTGTTATTTTACATAGTTTGCTGCCCACCTTCATGAAATTGAATGACTTTTAACTTATGTCATGACTAAAATTTGAAGCAAGGTGGCTGCAGTCGTAACAAAGACTACTAACTACTATATGAATGCAGAATGCCTCTACACAACACTAAGGCTACGTTCACATTAGCGTCGCGTCGCTGTTGCGTCGGCGACGCAGCGGCGACGCGCCCCTATGTTTAACATAGGGGACGCGTGCGTCTTTTTGCACGCGTTTTCCGACACATGTGCGTCGTTTTAGACGCTAGCGTCGGACGCAAGAAAACGCTACAAGTTGCATTTTTCTTGCGTCTGATTTCGTCAAAAAACGACGCACGCGTCGCAAAACGTTTTTCCATGCGCAACAGCGACGCGACGCTAATGTGAACGTAGCCTTAGGGTACGTTCACATTTGCGGTTTGCGCCGCAGCGTCGCCGCCGCAACAAAACGCATGCGTCGTGCGGCCCTATCTTTAACATTGGGGCCGCATGTGAATGCGTTGTGTTGCGTTTTGTTGCGTTTTACGCCGCATGCGGCGTTAGGGCGCACCTGCCTGGGCGCGTCAAACGCAACATGTTGCATTTTTCGGGCGGCGCCGACCTTTTCAAAAACGCATGCGTCGTGCGGCCCTATCTTTTAACATTGGCGCCGCATGGGCCGCATGTGCATGCGTTTTGCTGCGTTTTTGTTTGCGTTGTGCGTTGCGGCGACGACGCTGCGGCGCACAACGCAAATGTGAACTTAGGCTTAGCCCTTGCACAAATTGAATGAAAGGCAGCCGAGCTGCAGAGCATGGAGATTTTGCTGGCCCAGTGGACCATCTAATTTGTAAGGGGCCCCTAACTACTCCAGACTGACAATATTAAAGACAAAGAATCCTTTTATTTTTTTTGCATTAAATATATATTTGAAAGAGGAGACTGACAGCAGCTTTCTCTCCTCTCCCTATTGATAACACATTAGTACTCATTCAAACCAAGTGTTCATGGATATGGAGAATGCAGGAGAGATACTATAGTTGTTGGCTGAACATGCATCTGACCGACTCCTCTCTAAGGTGCAAGGCAACTTTAAGACTGGCCAACATGCATTTGTGTTTAACAGTACATGTAATAAGAAGCCATGATATCTCTGAAGAACTCTTGTAGGATGGGCCATTAATGAGGAGACACTGCCATCTGTTGGCTAGCCAAAATCAAGCGGAACCAAATTGTGCTGGAAGATTTGTAGGGGGAGCGACCTTGTGTGTCAGGTGACCCACAGGAAGGACTTCCATGATATAAAAGCCCTGGGAGCAAAACCACAAGGGGATTTGGTGCCAAGGAGGAGAGCAAAGCAGTTTTGTTCCAGAGAGACCTCTGGGACCAGTGAAACAGGCTTCAGCGGGAAGTCTGCGCCACCCAGGTGCCGGTTGCCACCTGGCAAAGTCCGGATTCCCCTCAGGAGACCTCCAAGTACCGCCTATGCTGGTCAGAGCCAGGATCTGCACCCTGCGCTGGTCAAGCCTCCAAGGCCTGATGCCGTTTATCAAGAGCCGAGGCCTAGTCCTCTCCGCCCCAAGCATAAGAGAGTTCTGCCGATGGTCAAGCCCAGAACATCTGGAAAGAGACTGTGATAGACAAGTTCCACCGGCGATTGCGGAGAAACAGAGAGAGCATACAGGGCTGTCACTTCCAGCCATTATCTACAGCATCGGGGTCACCTAAGATTAGGATTACAGTTTGGGCGAGTGCGTGGAAGGCTCAAAGGGCTTTGATAAACTACATCAGAAAGAGACTTCCTGCCTAACTGGAAAGAACAATGACCCCCGCTGGGGTTAGAGCTTCAGAGAGAACTTATGCGGTGACTCCCATGACTGGGTGCACCAACTTTTGTGAAAAGAACATTAACGTTAAATAATGTAAGACTTTCTTGGTTATTCTAAACTTATTGTTATTCTTTCTACTATTGATTTTCATAGTTACTAATACTAATTGTTTAAAGTTACTGCTATATATAAATAGAATTATATCAATCCCTGACTATTTCACGCCACGAGATCTCTGTTTGTTACATCCAGACAACTGCATTACATACGTCTACAGGGAATATGCTTCTTTTCATGAGATACATATTTACCTGGCTGCTCATGTCAGCCCCATAGACTTTGAATGAAGCTGAAGTATGCATGCTCACTACCACTCCAATCATACTCCTCCCAAGGGTGAGCGTGTTTCTCAGCACTTTAGACATTTGACCCTAGTTCTAATGACTTTGATGGCCGGTTCCAGAGAATGAGCCAGTGGCTAATTAGAAGGAGAAAGACTGGCACACTGTCCTTTTAAGATATTGTGCACTTGAGTAAGAAATTCGTGGTCCAGACTTAAAATGGGTCGGAATCTCAGCACCACAAAAGAAAATTTGATTGTAGTTGTTGCTGCAGTGTAAATTTATTTTGATCCGAAAGGATTCAAAAATATATATGGTCCAATGTTCCGACTGGGAGTGGTCTTTGTCAAGGAGAACTGTTGAGGGTGCAGGTAGGCAGAAATCTAGTAGAGCAATAAAGTAACTCATAAGATTTCTTTCATGGGGGTTGTCTCATTATGTTTTGCAGGAGTGCACCGTTACCCTACCTCCTGATTGCCTGATGATTGACAGCTCACAACTGGTTTGAACTGTTTGCTCCCTCGATGCTGCAAACAGGGGCAGCTTTGCCAGGGCAAACAGAGGAGTGCAGGGACATTAAAGCTGGCCAGAACCAGCGATTTGGTCAGCTTCAGACCAACATTTTCAAGCTTTATAGCAAAGAGCCTGTAAGCGCTACAGTTCTTTTCTAGGAAACCAGCAAACTGCAGAGGAGGCCAGTAACCCAGGCAACGAGCTGTAAGCTATACAATTTAAAATTTATGTGTTCTTCGAAACCGAGAGTATTTTTAATAAGAGGTAAGTTGTTTGTTTTTACAAACACTTCACAATTGTACCCATTTTATAAGATGAGACAACCCTAGTAAATATACATACAGTCATGGCCAAAAGTATTAACACCCCTGCAATTCTGTCAGATAATACTCAGTTTCTTCCTGAAAATGATTGCAATCATAAATTCTTTGGTATTATTATCTTCATTTAATTTGTCTTAAATTAAAAAACACAAAAAGAATTGTCCTAAAGCCAAATTGGATATAATTCCACACCAAACATACAAAAGGGGGTGGACAAAAGTATTGGCACTGTTGGGAAAATCATGTGATGCTTCCCTAATTTGTGTAATTAACATCACCTGTAACTTACCTGTGACACCTAACAGGTGTTGGCAAATAACTAAATCACACTTGCAGCCAGTTGACATGGATTAAAGTTGACTCAACCTCTGTCCTGTGTCCTTGTGTGTACCACATTGAGCATGGAGAAAAGAAAGAAAACCAAAGAACTGTCTGAGGACTTGAGAAACCAAATTGTGAGGAAGCACGAGCAATCTCAAGGCTACAAGTCCATCTCCAAAGACCTGAATGTTCCTGTGTCTACTGTGCGCAGTGTCATCAAGAAGTTTAAAGCCCATGGCACTGTGGCTAACCTCCCTAGATGTGGATGGAAAAGAAAAATTGACAAGAGATTTCAACACAAGATTGTGCGGATGTTGGATAAAGAACCTCGACTAACATCCAAACAAGTTCAAGCTGCCCTGCAGTCCGAGGGTACAACAGTGTCAACCCGTACTATCCGTCGGCGTCTGAATGAAAAGGGACTGTATGGTAGGAGACCCAGGAAGACCCCACTTCTTACCCCAAGACATAAAAAGCCAGGCTGATGTTTGCTAAAACTTACCTGAAAAAGCCTAAAACGTTTTGGAAGAATGTTCTCTGGTCAGATGCGACAAAAGTAGAGCTTTTTGGGCAAAGGCATCAACATAGAGTTTACAGGAGAAAAAAAGAAGCATTCAAAGAAAAGAACACTGTAACTACAGTCAAACATGGCGGACGTTCCCTGATGTTTTGGGGTTGCTTTGCTACCTCTGGCATTGGACTGCTTGACCGTGTGCATGGCTTTATGAAGTCTAAAGGCTACCAACAAATTTTGCAGCATAATGTAGGGCCCAGTGTGAGAAAGCTGGGTCTCCCTCAGAGGTCATGGGTCTTCCAGCAGGACAACAACCCAAAACACACTTCAAAAAGCACTAGAAAATGGTTTGAGATAAAGCACTGGAGACTTCTAAGGTGGCCAGCAATGAGTCCAGACCTGAATCCCATGGAACACCTGTGGAGAGATCTAAAAATGGCAGTTTGGAGAAGGCACCCTTCAAATATCAGGGACCTGGAGCAGTTTGCCAACAAAGAATGGTCTAAAATTCCAGCAGAGCATTGTAAGAAACTCATTGATGGTTACCGAAAGCGGTTGGTTGCAGTTATTTTGGCTAAAGGTTGTGCAACCAAGTATTAGGCTGAGGGTGCCAATACTTTTGTCTGGCCCATTTTTGGAGTTTTGTGTGAAATGATCAACGATTTGCTTTTTGCTTCATTCTCTTTTGTGTTTTTTTCATTTAAGACAAATTAAATGAAGATAATAATACCAAAGAATTTGTGATTGCAATCATTTTCAGGAAGAAACTGAGTATTATCTGACAGAATTGCAGGGGTGTCAATACTTTTGGCCATGACTGTATACACACTTGTCACTTGCTGCAACATTTATTCTATGCCGTTAGTTCTTAATGCTGCCATTCTTTACAGCTTTCTATGTCCTTACCGCCAAATTTTGACAGATTGTCTCTAGGGTTGAGCGACCTTGACCTTTTTAGAGTCGAGTCGTGTTTCGCGAAACCCAACTATCTTGGAAGTCGAGTCGAGTGGAATCGGCCGATTATCGCGAAAAGTCGGGTATCGCCCGAAACACGAAACCCAATGCAAGTCAATGGGGGAGCATAGTCGGCAGTGAGTGGAGGCCAGGAAAACACCTACACTGCCCATTTTAATGGCAAAAGCATCCATTCTTGTTACAGAAGCTTGTCAATCGTAATTTAGCTTATAATAATTGGAAGGCATTTGAAATTGGGGGTCATTTGGCTAAAGTTGTGGGGGTAGGGCTGGTTCAAGTAATTAGTGGGCCCAGGAAATCTGGAACACGTCACGGCAGTGGAGCAGGGAGAGGTAAGTATTTAAACTTTGCAAGTGCTGTGATCCTGAGCAAGCAGGGGGGCCCACTAGTTGGCATTGGCACTGGCACAGGGCCCCTCAAAGTACAGCGGTGTGTTTGCACGGCGGGGGCGCCTCCCACCGGCAGCAACACTTTTGCGTACTATGAGAGGCCCTGTGCCAGTGACGTCACCAACTAGTATTCCTCCCCCCACCTGATGAAGGAACCTGCACTTTCATCTGCACCTTCCTCTTTAGAGCAGCACGGTGGCTCAGTGGATAGCACTGCAGCCTTGCAGCGCTGGGGTCCTGGGTTCGAATCCCACCCAGGACAACATCTGCAAAGAGTTTGTATGTTCTCTCCGTGTTTGCGTGGGTTTCCTCCGGGCACTCCGGTTTCCTCCCACATTCCAAAGACATACTGATAGGGAATCTAGATTGTGAGCCCCATCGAGGACAGTGATGATAATGTGTGCAAAAACTGTAAAGCGCTGCGGAATATGTTAGCGCTATATAAAAATAAAGATTATTTATTATTCCTCTTTGTCCCCGTGTAAGGTGGTATGGTATGTGGGAAGAGGAACCTGACTTTCAGCAGGGTCACAATCTTGCTGTGTAGCATGCACGGGGAATTTTGCGTTATGGGTCAATGTACCAGCAGACTCATCTATCACTGGCTGGGGAATGGGCAGGATGAGGAGGAAACACAGATATAAGCCCAAAGAATAAAGTTTGCTAAATGCAGTTCAAAATTGGTAACACAGGACTAACCAGGGGGCATTGCAGTGGAGTGAGAGGCTGACACAGAGAGTAGGCCCAAATCAGTAAGTAGTCGAAATGCAGTTCAAAATTGGCAACCGTAGTAAACAGGCGGCACAGCTTTGTTCAGTGGAGGAGAACAGCAAGGAGTGGCAGACACCGATAGTAGGCCCCAACCCAACTAGTAGGCCACATGCATTCTAACATTAACAACTAATTAACAAGAGCCTGAAAATGGAATTTCAGGACAGGAAACCAGGAGAACAGCAAGGAGCGGCAGACACTGTTAGTAGGCCCCAAACCAACTAGTACGCCAAATGCAGTTGTTCCATTTAACCACTATTTAACAAGAGCCTGAAGATAGAAGCTCAGGAAAGGCAACCTGGAGAACACCTTGGAGTGGAACACACCGTCTCTACACCCCATACCCAATTTGTAGGCCTAATGCAGTGTAGTTTCCAACAACTACTAAACGAGAGCCTGAAGATAGAAGCTCAGGAAAGGCAACCTGGAGAACACCATGGAGTGGAACACACCGTCTCTACACCCCATACCCAATTTGTAGGCCTAATGCAGTGTAGTTTCCAACAACTACTAAACGAGAGCATTAAGATCGAAGCAATGGCGAGGTAACCTGGGGAACACCTTGGAGTGGAACACACCATCTCTCTACACCCCATACCCATTTTGTAGGCCTAATGCACTGTAGTTTTCTACAACTACTAAACGAGAGTCGGAAGACTGAAGCAATGTGGATGAAACCTGGGGAACACCTTGGAGTGTAACACACCATCTCTCTACACCCCATACCCAATTTGTAGGCCGAATGCAGTGTAGTTTCCAACAACTACTAAACGAGAGTCGGAAGACCGAAGCAATGTGGACGAAACCTGGGGAACACCTTGGAGTGTAACACACCATCTCTCTACACCCCATACCCAATTTGTAGGCCTAATGCAGCGTAGTTTCCAACAACTACTAAACGAGAGCATTAAGATCGAAGCAATGGCGAGGAAACCTGGGGAACACCTTGGAGTGGAACACACCATCTCTCTACACCCCATACCCATTTTGTAGGCCTAATGCACTGTAGTTTGCAACAACTACTAAACGAGAGCCTGAAGATAGAAGCTCAGGAAAGGCAACCTGGGGAACACCTTGGAGTGGAACACACCGTCTCTACACCCCATACCCAATTTGTTGGCCTAATGCAGTGTAGTTTCCAACAACTACTAAACGAGAGCATTAAGATCGAAGCAATGGCGAGGTAACCTGGGGAACACCTTGGAGTGGAACACACCATCTCTCTACACCCCATACCCATTTTGTAGGCCTAATGCACTGTAGTTTTCTACAACTACTAAACGAGAGTCGGAAGACCGAAGCAATGTGGACGAAACCTGGGGAACACCTTGGAGTGTAACACACCATCTCTCTACACCCCATACCCAATTTGTAGGCCTAATGCAGTATAGTTTCCAACAACTACTAAACGAGAGCCTGAAGATAGAAGCTCAGGAAATGCAACCTGGAGAACACCTTGGAGTGGAACACACCGTCTCTACACCCCATACCCAATTTGTAGGCCTAATGCAGTGTAGTTTCCAACAACTACTAAACGAGAGCCTGAAGATCGAAGCAATGGAGAGGAAACCTGAGGAACACCTTGGAGTGCAACACACCATCTCTCTACACCCCATACCCAATTTGTAGGCCTAATGCAGCGTAGTTTCCAACAACTACTAAACGAGAGCCTGAAGATCGAAGCAATGGAGAGGAAACCTGAGGAACACCTTGGAGTGCAACACACCATCTCTCTATACCCCATACCCAATTTGTAGGCCTAATGCAGCATAGTTTCCAACAACTACTAAACGAGAGCCTGAAGATCGAAGCAATGGAGAGGAAACCTGAGGAACACCTTGGAGTGCAACACACCATCTCTCTATACCCCATACCCAATTTGTAGGCCTAATGCAGCATAGTTTCCAACAACTACTAAACGAGAGCCTGAAGATCGAAGTAATGGAGAGGAAACCTGAGGAACACCTTGGAGTGCAAAACACCATCTCTCTACACCCCATACCCAATTTGTAGGCCTAATGCAGCGTAGTTTCCAACAACTACTAAACGAGAGCATTAAGATCGAAACAATGGCGATGAAACCTGGGGAACACCTTGGAGTGGAACACACCATCTCTCTACACCCCATACCCATTTTGTAGGCCTAATGCAGTGTAGTTTCCAACAACTACTAAACGAGAGCCTGAAGATAGAAGCTCAGGAAAGGCAACCTGGAGAACACCTTGGAGTGGAACACACCGTCTCTACACCCCATACCCAATTTGTTGGCCTAATGCAGTGTTGTTTCCAACAACTACTAAACGAGAGCATTAAGATCGAAGCAATGGCGAGGTAACCTGGGGAACATCTTGGAGTGGAACACACCATCTCTCTACACCCCATACCCATTTTGTAGGCCTAATGCACTGTAGTTTTCTACAACTACTAAACGAGAGTTGGAAGACCGAAGCAATGTGGACGAAACCTGGGGAACACCTTGGAGTGTAACACACCATCTCTCTACACCCCATACCCAATTTGTAGGCCTAATGCAGCGTAGTTTCCAACAACTACTAAACGAGAGCATTAAGATCGAAGCAATGGCAAGGAAACCTGGGGAACACCTTGGAGTGGAACACACCATCTCTCTACACCCCATACCCATTTTGTAGGCCTAATGCAGTGTAGTTTCCAACAACTACTAAACGAGAGCCTGAAGATAGAAGCTCAGGAAAGGCAACCTGGACAATACCTTGGAGTGGAACACACCGTCTCTACACCCCATACCCAATTTGTTGGCCTAATGCAGTGTAGTTTCCAACAACTACTAAACAAGAGCATTAAGATCGAAGCAATGGCGAGGTAACCTGGGGAACACCTTGGAGTGGAACACACCATCTCTCTACACCCCATACCCATTTTGTAGGCCTAATGCACTGTAGTTTTCTACAACTACTAAACGAGAGTCGGAAGACCGAAGCAATGTGGACGAAACCTGGGGAACACCTTGGAGTGTAACACACCATCTCTCTACACCCCATACCCAATTTGTAGGCCTAATGCAGTATAGTTTCCAACAACTACTAAACGAGAGCCTGAAGATAGAAGCTCAGGAAAGGCAACCTGGATAACACCTTGGAGTGGAACACACCGTCTCTACACCCCATACCCAATTTGTAGGCCTAATTCAGTGTAGTTTCCAACAACTACTAAACGAGAGCCTGAAGAAAGAAGCTCAGGAAAGGCAACCTGGGGAACACCTTGGAGTGGAACACACCATCTCTCTACACCCCATACCCATTTTGTAGGCCTAATTCAGTGTAGTTTCCAACAACTACTAAACGAGAGCCTGAAGAAAGAAGCTCAGGAAAGGCAACCTGGAGAACACCTTGGAGTGGAACACACCGTCTCTACACCCCATACCCAATTTGTTGGCCTAATGCAGCGTAGTTTCCAACAACTACTAAACGAGAGCATTAAGATCGAAACAATGGCGATGAAACCTGGGGAACACCTTGGAGTGGAACACACCATCTCTCTACACCCCATACCCATTTTGTAGGCCTAATGCAGTGTAGTTTCCAACAACTACTAAACGAGAGCCTGAAGATAGAAGCTCAGGAAAGGCAACCTGGAGAACACCTTGGAGTGGAACACACCGTCTCTACACCCCATACCCAATTTGTTGGCCTAATGCAGTGTAGTTTCCAACAACTACTAAACGAGAGCATTAAGATCGAAGCAATGGCGAGGTAACCTGGGGAACACCTTGGAGTGGAACACACCATCTCTCTACACCCCATACCCATTTTGTAGGCCTAATGCAGTGTAGTTTTCTACAACTACTAAACGAGAGTCAGAAGACCGAAGCAATGTGGACGAAACCTGGGGAACACCTTGGAGTGTAACACACCATCTCTCTACACCCCTTACCCAATTTGTAGGCCTAATGCAGTGTAGTTTCCAACAACTACTAAACAAGAGCCTGAAGATCGAAGCAATGGAGAGGAAACCTGAGGAACACCTTGGAGTGCAACACACCATCTCTCTACACCCCATACCCAATTTGTAGGCCTAATGCAGCGTAGTTTCCAACAATTACTAAACGAGAGCCTGAAGATCGAAGCAATGGAGAGGAAACCTGAGGAACACCTTGGAGTGCAACACACCATCTCTCTGCACCCCATACCCAATTTGTAGGCCTAATGCAGCGTAGTTTCCAACAACTACTAAACGAGAGCATTAAGATCGAAGCAATGGCGAGGAAACCTGGGGAACACCTTGGAGTGGAACACACCATCTCTCTACACCCCATACCCATTTTGTAGGCCTAATGCAGTGTAGTTTCCAACAACTACTAAACGAGAGCCTGAAGATAGAAGCTCAGGAAAGGCAACCTGGAGAACACCTTGGAGTGGAACACACCGTCTCTACACCCCATACCCAATTTGTTGGCCTAATGCAGTGTAGTTTTCACCAACTACTAAACGAGAGTAGGAAGATCGAAGCAATGTGGACGAAACCTGGGGCACACCTTGGGGCGGCAGACACCGTTAGTAGGCCCTACCAAAGTTGTAGCCCCAATGCAGTTTTAAAATTCCTAGAGGCTGAAAACAAGACTATTGACGCTCAGCATTTTTCAAAGGAACACAGCTGTATTGAGTGGCGCAGACAGACACAGGTAGTAGGCCTTAAACCAAAAATGTGGCTCACTGCAGTTTAAAAAAGGTTACAGGGGTACACAGGCAGCATTGCTCTGGGCAGTGGAGGACAATTTCAATAGTGGACCGCAGACAAACTTTGTACGCCTACTATTAAAAAAAGGATGCTCTATGCAATTAAAAATAGTTTCCAGGGGTCCACGGGCAGCAGTGGTGTGGTCAGTGTAGTAGTAGTTGAAAGAACGGGCCGCAGACAGGCTTCGAAGGCCTAACATAAAAAAATATAGGGCTGTAGGCACTTTTAAATAGGTTCCAGGGGTACACAGGCAGCAGTAGACTGGTCAGTGTAGTAGTAGTAGAAAGAACGGGCCGCAGACAGGCTTCGAAGGCCTAACATAATAAAATGGGCTGGCTGTAGGCAATTTAAAATTGGTTCCAGGGGTAGACGGGCAGCAGTGGTCTGGTCAGCGGAGGCCGATTGTAATGAGTGTCTGCCAGTTAGTAGTTCAAAACAATAAATAAATGTGAATGTCTCGCATTAAAACAAAACGAAAACACTAAAGGGTGCAATCATTAGGTTCAGGGGTGGGATCCTCTGCGTAGTTTCAGACCTACTAATTTAGCGCAAAGTATTTACTGTGGTCAATAGAGGACACTGCCCCTGACTATGTTAAGTACCATCTGTGATGCAGTGACCCCTGTAACAGGTAGGGGGCGCTGCATGGTCTCCCCAGTATGCGCACGGAGGCGTATTGAGGCCGTGCGTGGCAATTGTGTGCATGGATGTGATGGTGAGACAGTGTCTGGAATTGTGGTTAATGGGAGGTATGTGTCACAGGGATGGATGCTCCCTGCGATGCAACCCGGAGTATCTTGTCTTTAGAGCGCGTGAGCACTGAAGATGTCATTTAGTGCACCTGGGTCCGGGTTGCGGGTAGCTATGAGAGATGGGAGGGTCTGGCTACCCACATACCTCACTCTGAGTGGGGGTGCTCACTGTATATTTTTCCCTGCAGGTGTTTGAGGACCTGCAGTGATGTCATGATCATGTGACCAGTGCATGTGATGTTACCTCACCTGTGGGTGTGGTTAGAGGCTACCTAAAGGAGGTGTGTTAGCACATGGTAGTGAGTGTTTGGGAGTCTGCAAGTCTGGGCAGACTTCCATGTGTCCTGGCTGGACACTGCAGATGGGCCCTGTGTATGAGTGACCTGTGGAAGCCTGTGTTGCTTCCTGGAAAGCACATGCTAGCGTGGGAGGTCCTGGGAGTAGGACTGGATCCCTGAGCAGAGCAGTGGAACTTGGGGAAGCTACAGTCCTCGGTGGGTCTGGACTGACTGAGATATGCCGCAAAGGCAAGTTGGTGATCCCCGTTTGGCAGCTTCTCCAGAAGAGTGGAACTTGGGGAAGCTACAGTCCTCGGTGGGTCTGGACTGACTGAGATATGCCGCAAAGGCAAGTTGGTGATCCCCGTTTGGCAGCTTCTCCAGAAGAGTGGACTGACAAGGAGTCAGCTGGTGGAGCAGGAGCTCCCGTAAGGTACCTTCATAGACTGTTGGTCCTTATTGTGTTCTATGAACTGTGTGGTAACCCATGGCAACTGGTCAGGAGGACCATCGTGTTTAGTTGCTGCAACCTGTGTTCTATGAACTGTGTGGTAACCCACGGCAACTGGTCAGAGGAGGACCAGCGTGATTAGTTGCTGCAACCTGTGTGATATGAACTGTGTGGTAACCCACGGCAACTGGTCAGGAGGACCAGCATGTTTAGTTACCACAGACTAAGGTTCTGAGACTTAATGTAAAGATAATGTGTTATCGAATGGACTACATGTAAGACAGTGATATGCAACTTGGCTTACGATGCGGTTTATGCTGTACAAAATAAACCGTATGGACTGTTTTGTTTGAAAAAATCGTGCCCGAGTACGTCAATCCCGTGCCAAGCGAGTAATCCCCTACCCGTTAGTAAGAGCAATCTTACACATCATACATGTCAACACAATGGTATTGTCAGTGGCAGGAATGGAAGGATGTCAGCGCATAGACTAAACATTGGTGGAAGTGTGAGAGATAACTGTGGAAGTGGTAGAGCAATGTTTGACCTGGGGTTGGGTGAACTCTCTAGTGGCCGGCGGTACAGGCCCAGGGCCCCTCATGTTACAACAGTGTGTCTGACGTTGGGTGCGCACCACCACCGCCAGAGACACTTTATTGTACTATGAGGGACCCAGTGGCAGTGCCGTCGACCAAAAGCGGGCACACCCACCTCTTCAAAAAAAAAACAGCACTCTCACGGGTGCTTGCGCCAAGTCGCGATACCACGGCCCCGTGTGGGGAGTTTGGTCATTTAGGGAGGTGTAAACATGTCGTATGCTGGACAATCAGCTGCTGCAAATTAGACGTTAGAAAAGTAATTCACAGTAGTCCACAGGCAAGAGCTTTTCATAGGAAAGCTAGGTGTCTGCCGGGCAAGGTGGGGCAAAAGAATTCGAAATCCAGTTGTGGTTCATTTTAATGAATGTTAGATCATCAACATTTTGAGTAGCCAGACGAGTCCTTTTTTCGGTTAATATTGAACCTGCAGCACTGAATACTCTTTCTGATAGGACACTAGCTGCCGGGCAAGCAAGCTCCTGCAACGCATATTCTGCCAATTCTGGCCAGGTGTCTAATTTTGATGCCCAGTAATCAAATGGGAATGACGGTTGAGGGAGAACATCGATAAGGGATGAAAAATAGTTAGTAACCATACTGGACACATGTTGTCTCCTGTCACTTTGAATTGATGCTGCAGTACCTGTCCTGTCTGCGGTCATAGCAAAATCACTCCACAACCTGGTCAGAAAACCCCTCTGTCCAACGCCACTTCTGATGTGTGCACCCCTAACACTCCTGGTCTGCTGCCCCCTGGAGCTCGTGTGAGAACAATCACGTGCGCTGTGTGCTGGGAATGCCTGAAGCAAACGGTCAACAAGAGTTGATTGTTTGGTTGCTAATATTAGTTCCAAGTTCTCATGTGGCATAATATTTTGCAATTTGCCTTTATAGCGAGGATCAAGGAGGCAGGCCAACCAGTAATCGTCATCGTTCATCATTTTCGTAATGCGTGTGTCCCTTTTGAGGATGCGTAAGGCATAATCCGCCATGTGGGCCAAAGTTCCAGTTGTCAAATCTGCGGTTGTGATTGGTTGAGGGGCAGTTTCGGGTAAATCTACGTCACTTGTGTCCCTCAAAAAACCAGAACCCGGCCTTACCACGCAACCAATTTCCAGTGCCCCCGGGAAAGCTTCCTCATTAAAAATATACTCATCCCCATCATCCTCCTCGTCCTCCACCTCCTCTTCGCCCGCTACCTCGTCCTGTACACTGCCCTGACCAGACAATGGCTGACTGTCATCAAGGCTTTCCTCTTCCTCTGGTGCAGACGCCTGATCCTTTATGTGCGTCAAACTTTGCATCAGCAGACACATTAGGGGGATGCTCATGCTTATTATGGCGTTGTCTGCACTAACCAGCCGTGTGCATTCCTCAAAACACTGAAGGACTTGACACATGTCTTGTATCTTCGACCACTGCACACCTGACAACTCCATGTCTGCCATCCTACTGCCTGCCCGTGTATGTGTATCCTCCCACAAAAACATAACAGCCCGCCTCTGTTGGCACAGTCTCTGAAGCATGTGCAGTGTTGAGTTCCACCTTGTTGCAACGTCTATGATTAGGCGATGCTGGGGAAGGTTCAAAGACCGCTGATAGGTCTGCATACGGCTGGAGTGTACAGACGAACGTCGGATATGTGAGCAAAGTCCACGCACTTTGAGGAGCAGGTCGGAGAACCCAGGATAAGTTTTCAATAAGCACTGCACCACCAGGTTTAAGGTGTGAGCCAGGCAAGGAATGTGTTTCAGTTGGGAAAGGGAGATGGCAGCCATGAAATTCCTTCCGTTATCACTCACTACCTTGCCTGCCTCAAGATCTACTGTGCCCAGCCACGACTGCGTTTCTTGTTGCAAGAACTCGGACAGAACTTCCGCGATGTGTCTGTTGTCGCCCAAACACTTCATAGCCAATACAGCCTGCTGACGCTTGCCAGTAGCTGCCCCATAATGGGACAACTGGTGTGCAACAGTGTCAGCTGCCGATGGAGTGGTTGGCCGACTGCGGTCTGTGGAAGAGCTGTCGCTTCTGCAGGAGGACGAGGAGGAGGAGGAGGGGGTGCGAACGCCTACAGCCAACTGTTTCCTAGACCGTGGGCTAGGCACAACTGTCCCGAAATTGATGTCCCCTGTGGACCCTGCATCCACCACATTCACCCAGTGTGCCGTGATGGACACGTAACGTCCCTGGCCATGCCTACTGGTCCATGCATCTGTAGTCAGGTGCACCTTTGTACTCACAGATTGCCTGAGTGCATGGACGATGCGCTGTTTAACATGCTGGTGCAGGGCTGGGATGGCTTTTCTGGAAAAAAAGTGTCGACTGGGTAGCTCGTAGCGTGGTTCAGCGTACTCCATCAGGGCTTTGAAAGCTTCGCTTTCAACTAACCGATAGGGCATCATCTCTAACGAGATTAGTCTAGCTATGTGGGCGTTAAAACCCTGTGTACGCGGATGCGAGAATAAGTACTTCCTTTTTCTAACCAGAGTCTCATGTAGGGTGAGCTGGACTGGAGAGCTGGAGATCGTGGAACTTGCGGGTGTGCCGGTGGACATGGCAGACTGAGAGACGGTTGGAGACGGTATTGTTTCCGCCGGTGCCCTAGATGCAATATTTCCTCCTACAAAACTAGTTATTCCCTGACCCTGACTGCTTTTGGCTGGCAAAGAAACCTGCACAGATACTGCCGGTGGTGCGGAAAATGGTGGCCTTACAGTGACGGAAGGGATGTTGCGTTGCTGACTAGCTTCATTGGCCGAGGGTGCTACAACCTTAAGGGACGTTTGGTAGTTAGTCCAGGCTTGAAAATGCATGGTGGTTAAATGTCTATGCATGCAACTTGTATTGAGACTTTTCAGATTCTGACCTCTGCTTAAGCTAGTTGAACATTTTTGACAGATGACTTTGCGCTGATCAATTGGATGTTGTTTAAAAAAAATGCCAGACTGCACTCTTCCTAGCATCGGATCCCTTTTCAGGGATTGCAGACTGAGCTTTAACCGGATGGCCACGCTGTCCTCCAACAGGTTTTGGCTTTGACACGCGTTTTGGGCCAGATACGGGCCCGGCAGATGGAACCTGTTGCGATGTTGATGCCTGCTGCGGCCCCTCCTCCACCTCCGCTTCTGAACTACTGCCGCCTGCACCCTGTTCCCCCAATGGCTGCCAATCGGGGTCAACAACTGGGTCATCTATTACCTCCTCTTCTAGCTCGTGTGCAACTTCGTCTGTGTAACCGTGTCGGTCGGTGGTATAGCGTTCGTGACGGGGCAACATAGTCTCATCAGGGTCTGATTGTGGATCAGTACCCTGAGAGGGCAATGTTGTGGTCTGAGTCAAAGGACCAGCATAGTAGTCTGGCTGTGGCTGTGCATCAGTGCACTCCATGTCAGAATCTACTTGTAATGGGCATGGCCTGTTAAGTGTTTCACTTTCTAAGCCAGGGACGGTATGTGTAAAGAGCTCCATGGAGTAACCCGTTGTGTCGCCTGCTGCATCCTTCTCTCTTGTTGTTGTTTTTGCTGAAGAGGACAAGGAAGCGACTTGTCCCTGACCGTGAACATCCACAAGCGACGCGCTGCTTTTACATTTACCAGTTTCAGAAGAGGAGGCAAAAGAGCTAGAGGCTGAGTCAGCAAGGTAAGCCAAAACTTGCTGTTGCTGCTCCGGCTTTAAAAGCGGTTTTCCTACTCCCAGAAAAGAGAGTGTTCGAGGCCTTGTGTAGCCAGACGACGAACCTGGCTCCACAGCTCCAGACTTAGGTGGAATATTTTTTTTCCCACGACCACCTGATGCTCCACTACCACTACCATCATTACCAGCTGACAATGAACGCCCACGGCCACGACCTCTTGCACCAGACTTCCTCATTGTTTTAAAAACTTAACCAAAGTAACTTTATTTGTTGCTGTCAAACAACTTACACGGTGACCTATAACTTCAGTATGATTTCAATATCCCTTTACAGGTTGGTGAGACCACAAGGAAAATCAGGCACAATGTTACACACTCTGTTTTCTGTGGCACCAAATCACAGAGATGCCACACATGCAGGACTGTCACTCAAGCACAAATGTCAATATTAATCTCCCACCTATTTTTTTTTTTTTTTTTTTTCAGGGAGACTTTAGAAACAAAATAAAATAAAATGATTTTTTCAGGAAGAATTTAGAAACCAAATAAAATAAAATGATTTTTTCAATGACAATTTAGAAACCTAATAAAAATAATAAAAAAAGGCTTTCTATGGCCCACTGAGTGAGAGATGGCACACACAGGAGTCAGGAGTGGCACACAAGCCCAGAGGCCAATATTTTTCTCCCACTGATTGATGTAGTGATTTTTTCAGGTAGATTTTGGAACCCAAATCAAGAAAAAAACTTAATAGGCTTTCTATGGCCCACAATTTGAGAGAGAGAGAGAGAGATGGCACACCCAGGAGTCAAGACTGGCACACAAGCAGAAAGGGCAATATTAATCTCCCACCTATTTTTTTTTTTTCAGGGAGACTTTATAAACAAAATAAAATAAAATGATTTTTTCAGGAAGAATTTAGAAACCAAATAAAATAAAATGATTTTTTCAATGACAATTTAGAAACCAAATAAAAAAAAAATAGGCTTTCTATGGCTCACTGAGTAAGAGATGGCACACACAGGAGTCAGGAGTGGCCCACAAGCCCAGAGGCCAATATTTTTCTCCCACTGATTGATGTAGTGATTTTTTCAGGTAGATTTTGGAACCCAAATCAAGCAAAAAAATTAATAGGCTTTCTATGGCCCACAATTTGAGAGAGAGGGAGAGAGATGGCACACCCAGGAGTCAAGACTGGCACACAAGCAGAAAGGGCAATATTAATCTCCCACCTATTTTTTTTTTTTTTTTTTTTCAGGGAGACTTTATAAACAAAATAAAATAAAATGATTTTTTCAGGAAGAATTTAGAAACCAAATAAAATAAAATGATTTTTTCAATGACAATTTAGAAACCAAATGAAAAAAAAAATAAAAAAAGGCTTTCTATGGCCCACTGAGTGAGAGATGGCACACACAGGAGTCAGGAGTGGCACACAAGCCCAGAGGCCAATATTTTTCTCCCACTGATTGATGTAGTGATTTTTTCAGGTAGATTTTAGAACCCAAATCAAGCAAAAAAATAAATAGGCTTAATATGGCCCACTGAGTGAGAGATGGCACACACAGGAGTCAGGAGTGGCACACAAGCCCAGAGGCCAATATTTTTCTCCCACTGATTGATTTATTGATTTTTTCAGGTAGGATTTAGAACCCAAATCAAGCAAAAAAATAAATAGGCTTTCTATGGCCCACTGAGTGAGAGATGGCACACACAGGGATGGCACTCTAGCAGAAATGCCAATCTTAATCCCCCACAAAAAAAAAAAAAAAAACAGGGACTGTCCTACAATTACTATCTCCCTGCAGTAATCTCAGCCAGGTATGGCAGGCAGCAATAAGGAGTGGACTGATGCACAAATTAAATAAAAAGTGTGGACAAACAAAAAAGATAGCTGTGCAGAAAGGAAGGAACAAGAGGATTTGTGCTTTGAAAAAAGCAGTTGGTTTGCACAGCGGCGTACACACAGCAATGCAGCTATCAGGGAGCCTTCTGGGGCAGCCCAATGAGCTACAGCGCTGAGGAAAAAAAAAATGTAGCTTCCACTGTCCCTGCACACCGAAGGTGGTGTTGGACAGTGGAAATCGCTACAGCACAAGCGATTTGGGGGTTAATGGACCCTGCCTAACGCTATCCCTGCTTCTGACGAAGCGGCAGCAACCTCTCCCTAAGCTCAGATCAGCAGCAGTAAGATGGCGGTCGGCGGGAACGCCCCTTTATAGCCCCTGTGACGCCGCAGACAGCAAGCCAATCACTGCAATGCCCTTCTCTAAGATGGTGGGGACCAGGACCTATGTCATCACGCTGCCCACACTCTGCGTTCACCTTCATTGGCTGAGAAATGGCGCTTTTCGCGTAATTGAAACGCGACTTTGGCGCGAAAGTCGCGTACCGCATGGCCGACCACGCACAGGGGTCGGATCGGGTTTCATGAAACCCGACTTTGCCAAAAGTCGGCGACTTTTGAAAATGAACGACCCGTTTCGCTCAACCCTAATTGTCTCTACTTTTGATATAGTTTCCAATTACATACTGTATACTCAATTGTAATATTACAAAATATGTTTGTACACCAGTACTACTTTTAGATATGCACCATTCTTTCCCTCACCCCTCTCTAAACTGCTCTCCCTGTCAAGAAGCACAAACGACATTCGATGCCATTTACTCTCAGTGGTCATTACTTTGCGTTGTGGTCACCCTTTGCATGCTCAGCTGTTGCTGGAATCATGCTCCTCCTCAGTACGAGTGCACTTCGGTTGCTTTACCCTTGTTCAGGGACTTGCTGGCCAACTGTAGTGAGCGATTTAATGGATACATCTTATTTGTGGGGGAAACCACTTTCATCATTAAATATATATATATATATTTTCCATTTAGTTCTAATACTGAATTTAGCATTATTGTTTTCCCCCTCTAATCTATGATGAACAAAAAACAAACTAAGAGTAAAATAAAAACACAGGCTAAGAAAAGAATAAATAATATTCCATCCCACTAATAATCAATAATATTTGTGCAGAGCATTGGGGCACATGCTACAATGCATTGTTACTAGGAACCTTTTATTGCTGTAAACAGGTATGCAATCCCCACAATTGTGCTCTAAGGCTATGTTCACACGTTGTGTTTTTGCCACTTTTTTTAATGCAAATTTTAAGCTATGTTTTACAGTACAGCAAAGTCTCTGAGATTTCAGAAATCCCATGCACACACTGTTAGGACTGACGGAATGCACCAAACAATAATATTAAAGAATATGACCTGCGTTCGCAGCCCGGGGTCCACCGTGCAGAGATGACACCTGCTGCTGAGTAATGGCGGATGGACGCTTGCTCACACGTGGGTTTGACCTCACCCAGTGTGAATAGAAGAGAACTCTGTTGCTTCACAGTCGCCGTAAATACGCTGCGCCCTGTTAGCAGTCACAGGGTGCAGCTGAAAGATACTAGTGGGATCCATATAAATCACCCCCCACTAAACAGGTGATTGGACTCGCTCTGGCCCTCTGTGGCTTTTGAGCCCACGCCTGAGGACGCCCTGAGTCAGATGCAGAGTCCAAGCGGGAGTTCCCACCCTACACCGACCGGCTGTCAGGAAAGCGCACTGATTGCACATGGTGCCGTACATGCGGGCACTGCGAATAAACACAGAAACATGTGCTAAGTGTGCAGGTAGCACTGTCGGGCGCTAGGTAGCTTCCACCATTCGTAAGCAGTCATCATCACTAGGAATTGGAATGATTAATGAGCTTTCATCCATTGACAGCCATTCATCTACACACACACACGTTATCAAGTTTATACTAGCGCATGGCCGTGCGGCCATGCAAACCTTTTATAGCTGTAGCCCTCGAGGACCTTCCTGATGGTCCAATAGGAGCTGCTACAGGACCTGAGCATGTGACCCCACAAAATCCAATGGGAGGTCGCCCCGTGGCCATGCTCAGGATGGGAAAAGCAGGACTTAGTCCATGAAATGCCTGCTCGCAGCTGAACAGTACTGGCTACAAAGGCAGAGCCTGGAAAGGCAGCAGTAACCAGCCACACAGTATCAGCTTGAGCCAGACGCTGGGACCGACATCTCGACTGCAGCTGGAGGAGATTGGGAGACCCAGGGCTGCCACTAGAAATTTCAGGGCCCCATACTGGCAAAATTTCCGGGTCCCCCTTGAGACTCTGCCCAGGCTCCACCTCAGCCCCGTCTCCACACTCCACCCCTCAAACTGTCCACAGTTCCACCACTCTTTCTTGGAAAAACTCCACTTCTCACCTATCACACATTAACAGTTCCCATCACCAGATCACACATATAGCCGGCAGCTTTTGTTTTGGCCAAAAGATTTTTTAAGCCACCAAAATGACAAGGTAGACACTTTTGGCCGGGCCCTACTCTACTGTAACCTATTAAATATTTGTTAAAATATGCAATACAATTTAGGTATATTTTTATTTATTTTTCAATTTTTAAAATGACCAATAATATCACATACAAGGAACAAATACCACAGCACCATGACCAGACACCATATCACCACAGTGACCTATAATACTATCTACAAGGCACAAATACCGCCACACCATGACCAGATGACATATTACTACCACAGTGATCGAATAATATCAAATACAAGAAACAAATACCACAACATCATGACCAGACCACATATTACCACCACATAGTGACTGAATACTACAATACTGATCAATAATAAAAAAAACCACAATACTATCACCATCAGTGCCATTATACACAGGAGATCTGTACTTAGTATGCAGTGTCTGTGTACAGGTAATACAGTGATCACCAGTGACATTATACACAGGACCTCTGTATATAGTATACAGTGTATAGTGTCAGTGTATAGGTAAACACACTGACTCAACAGTGACGTCTCTAGGTGACGTCCTTCATCTTTCATCCAGCACAGACCGCCATCACTTCATCCAGCCAGGACTCGTCTCTGCAGGAAATAACACCATTATCTCGAGTTCCACTTGCAGAACACATTACTTAATTTTCCCAACTTCTACATTACACCACATGAAGAAGGCGACATAGTATCACTCTACACAGTAATAGGACCGCCCCCCCCCCATTTAGAACAGTATACTCAAAAAATAAAATAAATACATCACTGCAGTAATAATATCCCTATGGTAATCCCTATGGTAATAATATTCGCCATCCTAGCCCCCGTGTGTCTCCTTCCTGGCGTCAGCCATATGTTCTCCCATCCTGCCCTAATGAGTATCCATCCTGCCCCATATGATCTGCCCATCCTGCCCCATCTGTCTCCATCGTATCCATCCTGCCCCATGATCCTGTCCCATCTGTCTCCAATCCTGCCTCCAGTGTCTCCAATCATGCCCGTATCACCATTCTGCCCCATCTCCAATCATGCCCCCTGTGTCTCAATTCTGCCCCATCTGTCTCCAGTCATGCCCCAGTGTCTCCAGTCATGCCGCCATGTCTGTCATCCTGCCCCCTGTGTCTCCAATCATGCCGCGTTTCTCCATTCTTCCCCTGTGTCCTGCAATCTGCCCCTGTGTCCAGCAATCTGCCCCTGTGTCCAGCAATCTGCCCCTGTGCCCAGCAATCTGCCCCTGTGCCCAGCTTTCTGCCCGTGTCCAGCTCTCTGCCCGTGTCCAGCTCTCTGCCCGTGTCCAGCTCTCTGCCCCTGTGCCCAGCTTTCTGCCCCCACTGTGCCCAGCTTTCTGCCCCCACTGTGTCCAGCTTTCTGCCCCCCCATGTCCAGCTTTCTGCCCCCCTGTGTCCAGCTTTCTGCCCCCCTGTGTCCAGCTTTCTGCCCCCCTGTGTCCAGCTTCCTGCCCCCCCTGTGTCCAGCTTCCTGCCCCCCCTGTGTCCAGCTTTCTGCCGCCCCTGTGTCCAGCTTTCTGCCGCCCGTGTCCAACTCTCTGCCCCTGTGTGCAGCTTTCTGCCTGTGTCCAGCGTTCTGCCCGTGTCCAGCGTACTGCCCCTGTGAGCAGCTTTCTGCCCGTGCCCAGCTTGATGCCCCCACTGTTTCCAGCTTGATGCCCCCACTGTGTCCAGCTTTCTGCCCCCACTGTGTCCAGCTTTCTGCCCTCCCTGTGTCCTGCTTTCTGCCCTCCCTGTGTCCAGCTTTCTGCCCTCCCTGTGTCCAGCTTTCTGCCCTCCCTGTGTACAGCTTTCTGCCCTCCCTGTGTCCAGCTTTCTGCCCCCCTGTGTCCAGCTTTCTGCCCCCAACCCCCCCCCCTTTCCAGCTTTCTGCCCTCCCTGTGTCCTGCTTTCTGCCCTCCCTGTGTCCAGCTTTCTGCCCTCCCTGTGTCCAGCTTTCTGCCCTCCCTGTGTACAGCTTTCTGCCCTCCCTGTGTCCAGCTTTCTGCCCCCCTGTGTCCAGCTTTCTGCCCCCAACCCCCCCCCCCCCTTTTCCAGCTTTCTGCCCTCCCTGTGTCCAGCTTTACTGCCCTGGGCCCCCCGGATCGCCGCTCTCAATATTATAAAAAAAAAAAAAAAAACAAGTTCTGCTTACGTGCCGCGCTCCTGCTCTCTCCACGCAGCTGCAGCGTGCACTCGCCGGCGACTGACAATGACGTCAGACGCCGGCGACCTGCACGCTGCGGCTCACGTCAGCTGCCAGCCTCAGATTGGCTGGCGGCTGTTAACTATTGACATGCGGGCGCGGGCTCGCACGTCAGTAGCATTAAACAGCTGCAGCGCCAGCCGCCGCTAAGGGCCCGGTTCAGCCTGCGGCTGCCGGTAGGGGCCCGGTGAGCAGATAAGACGGGGCCCGATGCGCGCCCCCTCTGCTCACCGGGCCCCATACGCCAGTCACGGCTGTAATGCCCTGATGGCGGCCCTGGGGAGACCACTGCGGAGATGGTTCGAGATTCCACCTGTGTAGCGGCGGGAACTCGACACCTAACACACACATTGTTTTGTTCGTTACTTATTTGGAAAACTGCTGCGTTTTTGTGAACTTCAACATGTCACTTCTTTCAACGTTTTTTCAGTGGCTTTTCACCCATAGAGAATAAAGAATAACGGAAAAAATGCAGCAAAAACACACCAAAAATAAAGATATCAGATTTTGCTGCATTTTTGTCACAAAAATAAGTAGCTTGCATCTTGATTTTTTGGAGTACGAATTGTTTCAGCATGCACAAGAGACAACAAAAATGCTGCAAAACCTGCTTTTCGTAAACAGTTTCTTTACTGCCAAGAGAGCAACATTTGTCTGCGGGAAAAAATGCAGACATGCAACGTGTGAACATAGACTTAAAGAAGAAACATAGCAAGCTTCCTACACTTCCCAGGTGGTTCGCCGTGATCGTATAGTGGTTAGTACTCTGCGTTGTGGCCGCAGCAACCTCGGTTCGAATCCGAGTCACGGCAGGAGTGAGAGTCTCCTAACACGGCAATTGGGGAAGATTTTGTTTGATGTTTAAATTTTTGTTTCATATTTTCATGAAAAATACTCAAGAATACTTATTATACAGTTTATAGAATTTACAGATGGAACAATGGAAACTGCTCTTTTTTACCTTTAGTGCCAGAAATCACCATTATACAGTGACCCCTAGAGGCAGAATATATTTTTACAAGCTCTGACAATATGTCATCATGTCTCCTGTATAACTTGCTATAGATGCAAGCATGAAATAGTTGATGCTACATACTGAAATAAGTAAATATATGCGTATATGTGTATGCATATAGAAAGGTTTTATATTATCCTTTAATTTCTTAATGCATATGAACAATTTTTTTACATGATGGAAAAAGATGGACTTATTTTATTTATATATATATATATATATATATATATATATATATATATATATATATCCTAATATATATATATATATATATATATATTGTATATATATTCTTCATATGAGTGAAGGATATTATTTATGTGGATAAAGAAAATATTGAATGGAAATAATGCAGAAAGAAAGCAATAAGTCTTAAAGAAGCACATATAGCGGTGAAAGAGTTAAATTTGGTCACCTCCATCTTTCTATTTGCTATGTACATAACAGTGTGAATACAATTTATAGGAATTGGAGGAGCTACACTCAATATAAAAACGCTCCGCACTCGCCGTGTTAGGAGACTCTCACTCCTGCCGTGACTCGGATTCGAACCGAGGTTGCTGCGGCCACAACGCAGAGTACTAACCACTATACGATCACGGCGAACCACCAGGGAGCTCAGCTACACTGTCAGCACGAACGCTGATAGAGCAGACGTCACAGCACAGAGAGGACTAGTGCGCCACCTTGTGGATCGCCTACAGATTTACATGTTCTGTCCTTGAGCTCTTGTGTACTAAAATAGCACGGAAGAATTGTTATATTTTGCTCAACCAAAAATAATACATAATTGCTTGGAAATATATAGGAAGTATATGTAGAGCACATGGGTGGGCTATGCACAGGCATGAGGCTTCTGGGCCTTCAGAAGTATGTTAGCCTTATGGTTAAGACTGCCCATGTTTCACGACAGTAATTCTCGCAACGAAATCATTAGTGCAACTGTCCGTGACTTACTGCCAGGATTCCATACTAGATATTTGATTTTGCTGCCATGTTGCAGACAAGTGAAACGCTAGTTGCACGTCAGGTGTGACGGACATTGCCGTGTGTTGGTGTGACTTGTGACCAGCTACCGATAATCCAACACACCTGGAAACATATACGACTGTGTCGCAGGTCGCAACGCAACAATATAGGAAATCATTGCATCCAGTGTTGCAATCTGTCGTAAGATAATATTGCCGTGTAGCCCCAACCTAAGTGGTCCATTGTGAGCAGTGACAATCAGGAGGATTGCTACACTCTTAGGCCGCCGTCACACATGCGAGTTTTACGGACGTAAGAGCACAGAATCTACGTCCGTAAAACTCGCAAAAAATACGGCACAATTATTCTCTATGCCCCTGCTCCTATTTGCCGTATTTTACTGATCAGTATTATACGGCTTTCTACGGCCGTACAAAATCGCAGCATGCTGCGTTTGTCACCGTACTGCGCAAGAAATACACCAATGAAAGTCTATGGAAGCGTGAAAAATACGGATTACACACGGACAAGCAGTGTGACTTGCGAGAAATACGCAGCGCTGTTAGAGAGAAAAGCCGGTAATTCAGTGCGGTGTACAGTAAAATCACACTGACAGCTTCCAGTCCAATAGATATAATAAATGTGTACACATAGAATAGGTATATATATATATATAATGTCAGTGAGACACATATATGTATATATATTAATATTTATTCCAGCGCTATACAGCTTGAAAGCCGGTAATTCAATTACCGGCTTTTTCTTTCTCCTTCATAAAACCCGACATGATTTGAGACATGGTTTACATACAGTAAACCATGTCTTCTCTCCATTTTTTTTGCAGATTCCACACTACTAATGTCAGTAGTGTGTATCTGCAAAATTTGGCCGTTCTAGCTCTTAAAATAAAGGGTTAACTGGCGGAAAAAATTGGCGTGGGCTCCCGCGCAATTTTCTCCGCCAGAGTAGTAAAGCCAGTGACTGAGGGCAGATATTAATAGCCTGGAGAGGGTCCACGGTTATTGGCCCCCCCCTGGCTAAAAATATCTGCCCCCAGCCACCCCAGAACAGGCACATCTGGAAGATGCGCCTATTCTGGCACTTGGCCACTCTCTTCCCATTCCCGTGTAGCGGTGGGATATGGGGTAATGAAGGGTTAATGCCACCTTGCTATTGTAAGGTGACATTAAGCCTAATTAATAATGGAGAGGCGTCAATTATGACACCTATCCATTATTAATCCAATTGTAGTGAAGGGTTAAATAAAACACAAACACATTCTTTAAAATTATTTTAATGAAATAAAAACAATGGTTGTTGTAGTATTTTATTCAACGCCCAATCCAGTCACTGAAGACCCTCGTTCTGTGAGTAAAGAAACATAATAAACCAACAATATACTTACCCTCCGCAGATCTGTAACGTCCAACGATGTAAATCCTTCTGAAGGGGTTAAAACATTTTGCAGCAAGGAGCTGTGCTAATGCAGGCTGCTCCTCGCTGCAAAACCCCAGGGAATGAGGCTAAAAATAGATCAATGATCTATATTTAGCATCATTTGCGGTGAGGCGCCCTCTGCTGGCTGTTCATAGATCGTGGGAAATTACCTAGAAAGCTCCCTGGCTCCCTGGCATTCTAGGTAATTTCCCACGATCTATGAACAGCCAGCAGAGGGCGCCTCACCGCAAATGAAGCTAAATATAGATCATTGATCTATTTTTAGCCTCATTCCCTGGGGTTTTGCAGCGAGGAGCAGCCTGCATTAGCACAGCTCCTTGCTGCAAAATGTTTTAACCCCTTCAGAAGGATTTACATCGTTGGACGTTACAGATCTGCGGAGGGTAAGTATATTGTTGGTTTATTATGTTTCTTTACTCACAGAACGAGGGTCTTCAGTGACTGGATTGGGCGTTGAATAAAATACTACAACAACCATTGTTTTTATTTCATTAAAATAATTTTAAAGAATGTGTTTGTGTTTTATTTAACCCTTCACTACAATTGGATTAATAATGGATAGGTGTCATAATTGACGCCTCTCCATTATTAATTAGGCTTAATGTCACCTTACAATAGCAAGGTGGCATTAACCCTTCATTACCCCATATCCCACCGCTACACGGGAATGGGAAGAGAGTGGCCAAGTGCCAGAATAGGCGCATCTTCCAGATGTGCCTGTTCTGGGGTGGCTGGGGGCAGATGTTTTTAGCCAGGGGGGGGCCAATAACCGTGGACCCTCTCCAGGCTATTAATATCTGCCCTCAGTCACTGGCTTTACTACTCTGGCGGAGAAAATTGCGCGGGAGCCCACGCCAATTTTTTCCGCCAGTTAACCCTTTATTTTAAGAGCTAGAACGGCCAAATTTTGCAGATACACACTACTGACATTAGTAGTGTGGAATCTGCAAAAAAAATGGAGAGAAGACATGGTTTACTGTATGTAAACCATGTCTCAAATCATGTCGGGTTTTATGAAGGAGAAAGAAAAAGCCGGTAATTGAATTACCGGCTTTCAAGCTGTATAGCGCTGGAATAAGTATTAATATATATACATATATGTGTCTACTGACATATATATATATATATATATATATATATATATATATATTCTTTTCTTTTTGGGACACATGGATCACTTCTATAGCGGTATGTTGGTTTTGCAAGCCTGCGAGAAAACCACGCAGTACGGATGCCATACGGATTACATACGGAGGATGCCATGCGCAAAAAACGCTGACACAGCCTGCCTACGGAGGAGCAACGGACCATTTTTTTGGGGACTTTTCAGCGTATTACGGCCGTAATATACGGACCGTATTGTTTTACGCTGTGTGTGACGCCGGCCTTACTATCAGGAATGGTCGGAGATGAAAAGCTGGGGCACCTTCTGTCATCAATGCAAGGGCTGAATGATTGGAAATGGTTGTGACATAGCCTTCGTGCACACGTTTAGTACTTGCAGCAGATTTTTCTGCTGTTAAAATCTGAGTGTCGGCAGGAAAAACGCTGCGTAAAATACACATATTTTTGCAACAATTTTTCTGTGCTGTTTTATGCGTTTTTACCTGATGCTTTCTTCCCATTCATTTGAATAGTTGAAAAAACACATCAAAACGCTGTAACCGCTGTAAACACTTCCAAGCTACAGATGTAAAAAAATGCTCGGAAGGTTCAAATCTACAAAGGAGAAATAAGCAGCATGTTCACAAGAGTTCAGATATCTCATTCACATTGCCGCTACAGTAAAATTCTGTGCTTTTTCTTGGGCAAAAAGGTGCTGCAAAATCATGGCAAAAATGGAGAGTTTGACCAAGCCCATATACTGTATAACAATTCAGACAAGATTTTAATAAAATACTACTATATCAAAATTGCAGTTATAGTCAATGTCATTCACCTTCCCGTGCTGCTTTCTTTATTACTCACAGTATGTTCCATATATTATTAGATACAACATTAAATGGGTTTTCCCACGAACAAAGTACATTTTAATCAATAAATCTTGGAATAATAATAATTTCCACAATAGTGTTAACCCCTTTTAGCCCCAAGGGTGGTTTGCACGTTAATGACCAGGCCAATTTTTCCAATTCTGACCACTGTCCCTTTATGAGGTTATAACTCTGGAACGCTTCAACGGATCCCAGTGATTCTGACATTGTTTTCTCGTGACATATTGTACTTCATGATAGTGGTAAAATTTCTTTGATATTACCTGCGTTTATTTGTGAAAAAAACGGAAATTTGACGAAAATTTTGAAAATTTTCCATCTTTGAATTTTTATGCAATTAAATCACAGAGATATGTCCCACAAAATACTTAATAAGTAACATTTCCCACATGTCTACTTTACATCAGCACAATTTTGGAACCAAATTTCTCATTTTCACAACACCATCTTTTTTTTTTTTTTAGGGACCACATCTCATTTGAAGTCATTTTTAGGGGTCTATATGATAGAAAATACCCAAGTGTGACACCGTTCTAAAAACTGCACCCCTCAAGGTGCTCAAAACCACATTCAAGAAGTTTATTAACCCTTCAGGTGTTTCACAGGAATTTTTGCAATGTTTAAATAAAAATGAACATTTAACTTTTTTTCACAAAAAATTTACTTCAGCTCCAATTTGTTTTATTTTACCAAGGGTAACAGGAGAAAATTGAACCCCAAAAGTTGTTGTACAATTTGTCCTGAGTACGCTGATGCCCCATATGTGGGGGTAAACCACTGTTTGGGCGCATGACAGAGCTCGGAAGCGAAGGAGCACCATTTGACTTTTCAATGCAAAATTGACTGGAATTGAGATGGGACGCCATGTTGCGTTTGAAGAGCTACTGATGTGCCTAAACATTGAAACCCCCCACAAGTGACACCATTTTGGAAAGTAGACCCCTAAGGAACTTATCTAGAGGTGTGGTGAGCACTTTGACCCACCAAGTGCTTTACAGAAGTTTATAATGCAGAGCCGTAAAAATAAAAAATCATATTTTTTCACAAAAATTATCTTTTCGCCCCCAATTTTTTTATTTTCCCGAGGGTAAGAGAAAAAATTGGACCCCAAAAGTTGATGTACAATTTATCCTGAGTACGCTGATACCCCATATGTGGGGGTAAACCACTGTTTGGGCGCATAGGAGAGCTCGGAAGGGAAGGAGCGCCGTTTGACTTTTCAATGCAAAAATTGACAGGAATTGAGATGGGACGCCATGTTGCATTTGGAGAGTCACTGATGTGCCTAAACATTGAAACCCCCCACAAGTGACACCATTTTGGAATGTAGACCCCCTAAGGAACTTATCTAGATGTGTGGTGAGCACTTTGACCCACCAAGGGCTTCACAGAAGTTTATAATGCAGAGCCATAAAAATAAAACAAAAATTTTTTCCCACAAAAATTTTTTTTTTAGCCCCCAGTTTTGTATTTTCCCGAGGGTAACAGGAGAAATTGGACCCCAAAAGTTGTTGCCCAATTTGTCCAGACTACGCTGATACCCCATATTTGGGAACATGGGAGGGCTCGGAAGGGAAGGAGCGCCATTTGGAATGCAGACTTAAATGGAATGGTCTGCAGGCGTCACATTGCATTTGCAGAGCCCCTAATGTACCTAAACAGTAGAAACCCCCCACAAGTGACACCATTTTGGAAAGTAGACCCCCTAAGGAACTCATCTAGATGTGTTGTGAGAGCTTTGAACCCCCAAGTGTTTCACTACAGTTTATAACGCAGAGCCGTGCAAATAAAAAAAAAAAATTTTTCCACAAAAATTATTTTTTAGCCCCCAGTATTTTTCCAAGGGTAACAGGAGAAATTGGACCCTAAATATTGCTGTCCAATTTGTCCTGAGTACGCTGATACCCGATATGTGGGGGGAACCACCGTTTGAGCGCATGGCAGAGCTCGGAAGTGAAGGACCATCATTTGGAATGCAGACTTAGATGGATTAGTCTGCAGGCGTCACATTGCGTTTGCAGAGCCCCTAATGTACCTAAACAGTAGAAACCCCCCACAAGTGACCCCATATTGGAAACTAGACCCCCAAGGAACTTATCTAGATGTGTTGTGAGAACTTTGAACCCCCAAGTGTTTCACTACAGTTTATAACGCAGAGCCGTGAAAATAAAAATAAAACATTTTCCCCCAAAAAATTATTTTTTAGCCTGCAGTTTTGTATTTTCCCAAGGGTGACAGGAGAAATTGGACGCCAAAAGTTGTTGTCCAATTTGTCCTGAGTACGCTGATACCCCATATGTGGGGGGGAACCACCGTTTGGGCGCATGGAAGGGCTCGGAAGGGAAGGAGCGCCATTTGGAATGCAGACTTAGATGGATTGGTCTGCAGGCGTCATATTGCGTTTGCAGAGCCCCTAATGTACCTAAACAGTAGAAACCCCCCACAAGTGACCCCATATTGGAAACTAGACCACCCCAAGGAACTTATCTAGATGTGTTGTGAGAACTTTGAGCCCCAAGTGTTTCACTTCAGTTTATAATGCAGAGCCGTGAAAATAAAAAATCTTTTTTTTCCCACAAAAATTATTTTTTAGCCCCCAGTTTTGTATTTTCCCAGGGGTAACAGGAGAAATGGGACCCCAAAAGTTGTTGTCCAACTTGTCCTGAGTACGCTGATACCCCATATGTTGGGGTAAACCCTGTTTGGGCACACGGGAGAGCTCGGAAGGGAAGGAGCACTGTTTTACTTTTTCAACGCAGAATTGGCTGGAATTGAGATCGGATGCCATGTCGCGTTTGGAGAGCCACTGATGTGCCTAAACAGTGGAAACCCCCCAATTATAACTGAAACCCTAATCCAAACACACCCCTAACCCTAATCCCAACGGTAACCCTAACCACACCTCTAACCCAGACACACCCCTAACCCTAATCCCAACCCTATTCCCAACCGTCAATGTAATCCAAACCCCAACCCTAACTTTAGCCCCAACCCTAACTGCAGCCCTAACCCTAGCCCTTACCCTAACCCTAGCCCTAACCCTAACCCTAACCCTAGCCCTAACTCTAGCCCTAACCCTAACCCTAGCCCTAACCCTAGGCCTAACCCTAGCCCTAACCCTAACCCTAATGGGAAAATGGAAATAAATACATTTTTTTTAATTTTTTAATTTTTCCCTAACTAAGGGGGTAATGAAGGGGGGTTTGTTTTACTTTTATAGCGGGGTTTTTTAGCGGATTTTTATGATTGGCAGCCGTCACACACCGAAAGACGCTTTTTATTGCAAAAAATATTTTTTATGTTACCACATTTTGAGAGCTATAATTTTTCCATATTTGAGTCCACAGTGTCATGTGAGGTCTAGTTTTTTGTGGGACGAGTTGACGTTTTTATTGGTAACATTTTCGGGCACGTGACATTTTTTGATCGCTTTTTATTCCGATTTTTGTGAGGCAGAATGACCAAAAACCAGCTATTCATGAATTTATTTTGGGGGAAGCGTTTACACCGTTCCGCGTTTGGTAAAATTGATAAAGCAGTTTTATTCTTCGGGTCAGTACGATTACAGCGATACCTCATTTATATCATTTTTTTATGTTTTGGTGCTTTTATACTATAAAAACTATTTTATAGAAAGAATAATTATTTTTGCATCGCTTTATTCTGAGGACTATAACTTTTTTATTTTTTGCTGATGATGCTGTATGGCAGCTCGATTTTTGTGGGACAAGATGACGTTTTCAGCAGTACCATGGTTATTTGTATTCGTCTTTTTGATCGCGTGTTAGTCCACTTTTTGTTTGGCGGTATGAGAATAAAGCGTTGTTTTTTGACTCGTTTTTTTTTTTTTTACGGTGTTCACTGAAGGGGTTAACTAGTGATATAGTTTTATAGGTGGGATTGTTTCAGACACGGCGATACTAAATATTTGTACTTTTATTGTTTTTTTCATTATTTAGATAAAGAAATGTATTTATAGGAACAATATTTTTATTTTTTGGGGGGGGAATTTTTTTGAAAAATTTTGTACACATTGTAATGTTTTTTTTCTACACTATAACATTGCCCCGGGAGCAGCAACGCGATCACGCGAGCCCCCTCCCTGCGCGATGCTTCCCTATACCGCCGGCACACCGCGATCATGTTTGATCGCGGTGTGCCGGGGGTTAATGTGCCGGGGGCGGTCCGTGACTGCTCCTGGCACATAGTGCCGGTTGTCAGCTGCGATAGGCAGCTGACACCCGGCCGCGATCGGCCGCGCTCCCCCCGTGAGCGCGGCCGATCGCGCTGGACGTACTATTCCGTCCTTGGGAATTAGTGCCCACCCCACATGGACGGAATAGTACGTCCAATGTCAGAAAGGGGTTAAAGAATGTCCCTGTGCTGAGATAATCTTATAAATGTGCCCTTGCTATGTACTGTGCAATGGACGTGTCTGACCATACAGGGACATGGTCTCATCATACCACATCTTCCAGCAGGGCCCGGCATCACCTACCGGCACACCCATGGCAAGTCCCAGGGCCCTGGACGAATGGAGGGGGCCACTTGTCATTAAGGTCACGCTATTGAGCCCATGAGATGAGAGACCCCAATGCCAACCCTGGCACAGGCCCATCTCCTCTCAAATACGCACCTCTCCCCATTCCACGTTACCCCTATCTCGTCAGCCTCTTCTGACTCTGTGATGTCTCAGTGCAGAGGAAACAATGTCGTCACTGCAGAACCCCCTCTGTGCAGAGAGCTAGAAAATGCTGAGGAACATGGAGCTGTGGGGAATGAGTAGAAGTGAGTATTTGATTTTACTCTGTCACTAATTAAGAGGCAGTGAATGATGTGGTAGATGGAAGCTATGCGTGAGAGTGTGGGAGTGAAATACTCATGGTACAAAGCACACTACCAAAACTAAAAGAATAAGAAAATGTTAAAATGTGAGTAATAATGTAGATGTGCAAAAAACAAGACTACGATGCACAATGCGTAAAGACGTGTAAACAAAGCCCATATATATTAAATAAGCTTTTGTGGGAGATAAATTAGCAAACAAGCATAGTCATCAAATGCACATTATGGGCATAGTATGTACAGTACAATAGAAATGTATTAAAGTCCAGATCTTGATTGGCAAAAAATTGAAAGTCAATGTATCGATGAACCACAGTCCATTCTTGTGACAGCAGGAACAACATCCGACAGCATCCTTGTATTGTGTTGCGGGAGAAGATTTCTCTTTCCCACGCCCATAAAAAGAGGTTGGCATATGATGGTGCGCAAGATACCCCCATGGCCATTCCTTGTCATTGAAGATAGATCTGTTTGTGGAAAATAAAGCAATTGTGTGTTAATATAAACTCCAGAAGGATAAGCAGGAACTCAATCAGCTGTGGTTCAATGTTACTATTCTTAAGGCACTAAGCAGTTGCTGTCAAACCATCAGAGTGCCCGATGGAGGCATACATTGACTCTACAACTGCTGTAACCATGAGCATATTTTCAATCAGGTGCATGTGATCTAACCTGTCCACTGCCGCTGTTGTGTCGTTGATGTATGAAGGTAGAGTCGCCATCAGAAGTTTAAGAAAGTGGTTTAGTGTGTCACAAACCACCTCGAATAGGCCATCGTTCCCTGCTCCAAAGGGTCAGCCGGGAAGGTAGAGTGGATCCTTATGGATTTTTGGGATGAAGTAGAAAGTAGGTAAGCTGGGATTTTGTGTCCAGATTATTATTATTATTATTATTAATTTATATAGCACCATTGATTCCATGGAGCTGTACATGAGAAGGGGTTATATGCAAGTTACAGATATCACATACAGTAAACAAACTAACAATGACGGACTGATACAGAGGGGCGAGGACCCTGCCCTTGCGGGCTTACATTCTACAGGATTATGGGGAAGGAGACAGTAGGTTGAGGGTTGCAGGAGCTCCGGTGTTGGTGAGGCGGTAGCTTCGATAGTGATGAGGCGGCAGCAGTGTCAGTGCAGACTGTAGGCTTTCCTGAAGAGATGAGTTTTCAGGTTCCGTCTGAAGGATCCGACTGTGGTTGATAGTCGGACGTGTTGGGTCAGAGAGTTCCAGAGGATGGGGGATATTCGGGAGAAGTCTTGGAGGCGATTGGATGAGGAGCGAATAAGCGTGGAGGAGAGAAGGAGGTCTTGGGAGGACCGGTGATCACGTGAGGGAAGATATCGGGAGATTAGTTCAGAGATATATGGAGGAGACAGGTTGTGGATGGCTTTGTAGGTCAGTATTAGTAATTTGAACTGGATACGCTGAGGGAATGGGAGCCAGTGAAGAGATTTGCAGAGGGGGAAGCGGAGGAGTAGCGAGGAGAGAGATGGATTAGTCGGGCAGCAGAGTTAAGGATGGACTGGAGAGGTGCAAGGGTGTTAGCAGGGAGGCCACAGAAAAGGATGTTGCAGTAGTCAAGGCGGGAGATGATGAGGGCGTGCACAAGCATTTTAATAGATTGGGGGTTGAGCATCTGTTTGGATATGATATCTTCTGAACGTGCCCTTTCTAGGAAGGAGACCAGTTCTGCTTGGAAGATAGTAAGGGTCACAGAACAATTTTTTGGCCTGTATCTCATACATCTCATTCAGCCATATTACTAAATTACCCTCTAATCTGCAGGTTTAAATAAAACATAATTCCAACTCTGGAATTCCCTTCTTTCAGTTTGTTGGTCTCCATTCAGGTTCGGCATCCGATTGGGGGTTGAGCATCTGTTTGGATATGATATCTTCTGAACGTGCCCTTTCTAGGAAGGAGACCAGTTCTGCTTGGAAGATAGTAAGGGTCACAGAACAATTTTTTGGCCTGTATCTCATACATCTCATTCAGCCATATTACTAAATTGCCCTCTAATCTGCAGGTTTAAATAAAACATAATTCCAACTCTGGAATTCCCTTCTTGCAGTTTGTTGGTCTCCATTCAGGTTCGGCATCCGATTTTTGGTGGCAGACAGTGCACTGCTAGTAACCTTGCAGTGAAGGGAACATTATCAGGGGGCTGGCTGCTACTAGAAGTCGGGGGGCCTCACCTCGGACTGCAAAGGAGCAGCTCCTGTTAAGCTGAATTACAAGTGTTCTAAAGGTAATTGCACTGTACCGGGCATCTCATCTTTATAGATTATGAGTGCAGAGACAGAGGTAGGGAACTCCCTCTCCCTTCCAAAGGGCAACCCCAAGACGTCATCGTGGGGGCCCGATCATTGCCATGGTGAAT
Organism: Ranitomeya imitator; assembly: GCF_032444005.1. Lineage (NCBI taxonomy): Eukaryota > Metazoa > Chordata > Amphibia > Anura > Dendrobatidae > Ranitomeya > Ranitomeya imitator. The sequence continues at coordinate 465,155,554 of NC_091282.1, read as the reverse complement.
CGAGGTCATCATGGTGACATCTGGGTCGCCAGGCTAGCAAGCTTGCTAAACCATGTGTTATGATCAGGTGACCTTGGAGCAGCATGAAAACTTTCACTGGAGTAGGTGGTAACTATACTGACCGCAAACCCTGATCTTATCACCGCAACTAGAAGTAGCCGTGGGGTGTGCCTAACAAAACCTAGACACCTCGACACAGCCGGAGGACTAAATACCCCTAAAGATGGAAATAGGAATACTATCTTGCCTCAGAGCAGAACCACAAAGGATAGGCAGCCCCCCACAAATAATGACTGTGAGTAGTAGAGGAAAAGACACACGCAGGCAGAAAACAGGATTTAGCAAAAGAGGCCACTTCTTGCTAAATAGGAAAGGATAGGACAGGATACTAAGCAGTCAGTATTAAAATCCTTCCAAAAATATCCACAGCAGAAAATACAAAAACTCCACCACCTAACTAAAGATGTGGAGCGTATATCTGCAACTCCAGAGAATCCAACCAGACTGAGAATACCCTGACACAGTTTAAGCTGGACAATAGAAAACAAATGAATAGCACAAAATATAAGCACACAGCATGTGTGCCACAGAAAAAGAAACAGACACTTATCTTTGCTGAATTGGCAGCTAAGCAGGAGAGGCCAGGCAGAGATCCAACACTTCCCAAGAAACATTGACAACTGGCCAGGACTAATGAGTCCTGCAAACCTAAATACCCCAGTCAGAATTGCAATCAGCAGATACACCTGTCCAAGACTGCAGCCCAGGGACAACTGCATTACCATCAACAACCACCGGAGGGAGCCCAAAAGCAGAATTCACAACAGTACCCCCCCTTGAGGAAGGGTCACCGAACCCTCACCAGAGCCCCCAGGCCGATCAGGATGAGCCAGATGAAAGGTACGAACCAAATCAGCGGCATGGACATCAGAGGCAAAAACCCAAGAATTATCCTCCTGGCCATAACCCTTCCATTTGACAAGGTACTGAAGCTTCCGCCTCGAAAAACGGGAATCCAAAATCTTCTCAACAACATATTCCAACTCCCCATCAACCAACACAGGGGCCGGAGGATCAACAGAGGGAACAACGGGCTCCACATAATTCCAAAATAAAGATCTATGGAAGACATTATGGATAGCAAAAGAGACCGGATTAATAATCTCAGAAATCCTATAAGGACCAATAAACCGAGGCTTAAACTTAGGAGAAGAAACCCTCATAGGAACATGACGGGAAGACAACCAGACCAGATCCCCAACCCGAAGCCGGGAACCAACACACCGACGACGGTTAGTAAAACGTTGAGCCTCCTCCTGAGACAACACCAAATTGTCCACCAAATGAGCCCAAATCTGCTGCAACCTGCCAACCACAGAATCCACACCAGGGCAGTCAGAAGGCTCAACCTGCCCAGAAGAAAAACGAGGATGAAAACCAAAATTACAAAAGAAAGGCGAAACCAAAGTAGCCGAACTAGCCCGATTATTAAGGGCAAGCTCGGCCAATGGCAAAAAAGCCACCCAATCATCCTGATCAGCAGACACAAAGCATCTCAAATAAGTCTCCAAAGTCTGATTAGTTCGCTCGGTCTGGCCATTTGTCTGAGGATGAAATGCAGAAGAAAAAGACAAATCAATGCCCAGCCTAGCACAAAAAGCCCACCAAAACCTAGAAACAAACTGGGAACCTCTGTCGGACACAATATTCTCCGGAATACCATGCAAACGAACCACATGCTGAAAAAACAACGGAACCAAATCCGAAGAGGAAGGTAATTTAGTTAAAGGCACCAAATGAACCATCTTAGAGAATCGGTCACAAACAACCCAGATAACCGACATCCTCTGGGAAACAGGAAGATCGGAAATAAAATCCATAGAAATATGCGTCCAGGGCCTCTCAGGGACCGGCAATGGCAAAAGCAACCCACAGGACTGCACAAAAGAACGCACATCACGCGACAAAGAAGGCCACCAAAAGGACCTACCAACCAAGTCTCTGGTACCAAAAATGCCAGGATGACCAGCCAACACGGAACAGTGAACCTCAGAAATCACTCTACCAGTCCATCTGTCAGGAACAAACAGTTTCCCCTCAGGACAGCGGTCAGGTTTGTCAGCTTGAAATTCCTGAAGAACCCGTCGTAAATCAGGGGAAATGGCAGAAAGGACCACCCCTTCTTTCAGAATACCGACCGGTTCCAAGACCTCAGGAGAATCAGGCAAAAAACTCCTAGAGAGGGCATCAGCCTTAATATTCTTAGAACCCGGAAGGTACGAGACCACGAAATCAAAACGGGAAAAAAACAAGGACCATCGAGCCTGTCTAGGATTCAGCCGTTTGGCAGACTCGAGGTAAATCAAATTCTTATGATCAGTCAAGACCACAATACGGTGCTTAGCTCCCTCAAGCCAATGTCGCCACTCCTCAAACGCCCACTTCATAACCAACAACTCCCGATTGCTGACATCATAATTGCGTTCAGCAGGCGAAAACTTACGGGAAAATAAGGCACACAGTTTCATTAAGGAACCAACAGGATCCCTCTGAGACAAAACGGCCCCTGCCCCAATCTCAGAAGCGTCAACCTCAACCTGAAACAGAAGAGAAACATCCAATTGGCGCAACACCGGAGCAGAAGAAAATCGATGTTTAAGTTCCTGAAAGGCAGAGACAGCCGCAGAGGACCAATTCGCCACATCAGCGCCTTTCTTCGTCAAATCGGTCAAAGGTTTAACCACACTGGAAAAATTAGCAATGAAACGGCGATAAAAATTAGCAAAACCCAAAAATTTCTGAAGGCTCTTCACGGATGTGGGCTGAATCCAATCATGAATGGCCTGAACCTTAACCGGATCCATCTCTATAGACGAGGGAGAAAAAATAAAGCCCCCCAAAAAAACCTTCTGCACCCCAAAAAGACACTTAGACCCTTTCACAAACAAGGCATTGTCACGAAGGATCTGAAATACCATCCTGACCTGTTGCACATGAGACTCCCAATCATCGGAAAAAATCAAAATATCGTCCAAATATACAATCAAGAATTTATCAAGATAAGTCCGGAAGATATCATGCATGAAGGACTGAAAAACAGATGGAGCATTAGAGAGTCCGAATGGCATCACAAGGTATTCAAAATGGCCTTCGGGCGTGTTAAACGCAGTTTTCCATTCATCACCCTGCTTAATACGAACAAGAATATATGCCCCCCGAAGGTCAATCTTCGTAAACCAACTAGCTCCCTTAATCCTAGCAAACAAATCGGAAAGCAAAGGTAAAGGGTATTGAAACTTGACCGTGATCTTATTCAAGAGGCGATAATCAATACAGGGTCTTAAGGAACCATCGTTTTTAGCAACAAAATAGAACCCCGCTCCCAACGGTGAAGAAGATGGTCGAATATGCCCTTTCTCCAAAGACTCCTTAATATAGCTCCGCATGGCGGTATGTTCAGGTACAGACAGGTTGAAAAGTCGACCCTTAGGAAACTTACAGCCTGGAATCAAGTCAATAGCACAATCGCAGTCCCTGTGCGGTGGAAGGAAACTGGACTTGGGCTCATCGAATACATCCTGAAAATCAGACAAAAACTCTGGAATTTCAGGAGAGGAAGAAGAGGCGATTGACATCAAAGGAACATCATTATGAACCCCCTGACAACCCCAACTAGTCACAGACATGGACTTCCTATCCAAAACAGGATTATGTACCTGCAACCACGGAAAACCCAGCACGATAGCATCATGCAAATTATGCAACACCAGAAATCGACAATCTTCCTGATGGGCTGGCGCCATGCGCATGGTCACCCGTGTCCAAAACTGGGGCTTATTTTTAGCCAAGGGTGTAGCATCAATGCCCCTTAAAGGAATAGGGTTCTGCAAAGGCTGCAAGGGAAAACCACAATGCCTAGAAAACTCAAAGTCTATTAAGTTCAAGGCGGTGCCTGAATCCACAAACGCCATGACAGGAAATGATGACAATGAGCAGATCAAAGACACATATAACAGAAATTTAGGTTGTACAGTACTGATGGTAAATGAACTGGCGATCCTCTTTGTCCGCTTAGGGCAGACAGAAATGACATGAGAAGCATCGCCACAATAATAACACAACCTATTCTGACGTCTGAAACCTTGTCGTTCCGTTTTAGACAGAATCCTATCACACTGCATAGGCTCAGGAATTTGCTCTGAGGATAACGCCACAGCGCGCACAGTTCTGCGCTCCCGCAAGCGCCGGTCAATCTGAATGGCCAGAGACATAGAATCACTCAGACCGGAGGGCGTGGGAAGCCTGTTATGATGCGGTGGTCTAGGAGCAACATGGAACGAGCTCTGAGGGAAGTGGTAACTGTACTGACCGCAAACCCTAAGCTCAACACAACACTAGAAGCAGCCGTGGAATGCTCCTAACTCTCCCTAGGCATCTCGTCACAGCCTAAGAGCTAACTGCCCCTGAAGACTGAAGCAGGAAAACTATCTTGCCTCAGAGAAAATCCCCAAAGGATAGATTAGCCCCCCACAAATAATGACTGTGAGTGGAGAGGAAAAAGACATACACAGAATGAAACCAGGATGAGCACAGGAGGCCAGTCTAGCTTGATAGATAGGACAGGATGGAACACTGTGCGGTCAGTATAAAACACTACAAAAATCCAAGCAGATTAAACAAAAAATCTCCACACCTGACTAAAGGTGTAGAGGGTCACTCTGCTTCCCAGAGCTTCCAGCAAGACAGAAAATAATTCAAACTGATAATGCTGGACAAACAAAGAAAGCACAGAATGGATAAGTCCACAAACTATGAACAGAAAAAGTAAGCAAAAACTTAGCTTTGCAGAACTGGTCAGGATAACAGGGAACTCCAAAGAGATGTGAATCCAACCAGGAACCATTTACAAGTGGCACTAGCTGAAGGAACAGCCAGGCTTAAATAGGCGAGAGAGGAGATGATAAGTGGAGGCAGCTGAACAGCTAACTCCAAGGAGCAGCCATACCACTTGAAACCACAAGAGGGAGCCCAAGAGCAGAACTCACAAAAGTGCCACTTACAACCACCGGAGGGAGCCCAAGAGCAGAATTCACAACAGAAACCCCACCATAACATCTTTAACGGATTCAGAAAGACCCTTTCTGAAAATTGCCGTCAAAGCATCATTATTCCATTTAGTCAACACAGACCATTTTCTGAATTTCTGACAATACAATTCAGCCGCCTCTTGACCCTGAGACAGGGCCAACAAGGTCTTCTCAGCTTGATCCACAGAATTAGGTTCATCATATGATAATCCTAACGCCTGAAAAAAGGAGTCTACATTAAGCAAAGCCGGATTCCCAGATTCCAGGGAAAATGCCCAATCCTGCGGGTCGCCATGCAGCAGGGAGATGACGATTTTAACCTGCTGAATAGAATCACCGGAGGATCGAGGTCTCAAAGCAAAAAACAGTTTACAGTTGTTTTTAAAAAAACTCAAAAATTTGGACCTGTCACCAAAAAACAAATCAGGAGTAGGAATATTCGGTTCTAAAACAGGAGTCTGAACAATATAATCAGAAATACCCTGTACCCTAGCAGCAAGCTGGTCTACATGAGAAGCTAATTCCTGAACATTCATGCTAGCACAAGGCTCCTCAGCCACCCAGAAATAAAGAGGGAGGAGAAGACAAAGCAGACTGAAGAAAAAAAATGGCTCAAGACCTTTCTTCCCTTCTTCTGAGATGTATTTAACTCATTATTGGCCAGTTGTACTGTTATGATCAGGTGACCTTGGAGCAGCATGAAAACTTTCACTGGAGTAGGTGGTAACTATACTGACCGCAAACCCTGATCTTATCACCGCAACTAGAAGTAGCCGTGGGGTGTGCCTAACAAAACCTAGACACCTCGACACAGCCGGAGGACTAAATACCCCTAAAGATGGAAATAGGAATACTATCTTGCCTCAGAGCAGAACCACAAAGGATAGGCAGCCCCCCACAAATAATGACTGTGAGTAGTAGAGGAAAAGACACACGCAGGCAGAAAACAGGATTTAGCAAACGAGGCCACTTCTTGCTAAATAGGAAAGGATAGGACAGGATACTAAGCGGTCAGTATTAAAATCCTTCCAAAAATATCCACAGCAGAAAATACAAAAACTCCACCACCTAACTAAAGATGTGGAGTGTATATCTGCAACTCCAGAGAATCCAACCAGACTGAGAATACCCTGACACAGTCTAAGCTGGACAATAGAAAACAAATGAATAGCACAAAATATAACCACACAGCATGTATGCCACAGAAAAAGAAACAGACACTTATCTTTGCTGAATTGGCAGCTAAGCAGGAGAGGCCAGGCAGAGATCCAACACTTCCCAAGAAACATTGACAACTGGCCAGGACTAATGAGTCCTGCAAACCTAAATACCCCAGTCAGTATTGCAATCAGCAGATACACCTGTCCAAGACTGTAGCCCAGGGACAACTGCATTACCATCAACAACCACCTGAGGGAGCCCAAAAGCAGAATTCACAACAACCATGGTCAGTGCAAGGCCTAGCAAGCTTGTGTGTCAGTGCAAAACTGACAATTATAAAGCATTGCAATGCTGGTGCACTGTAATGCCTTATAGCAGCAATTAGGCACATGAAAGTGAAAGTCCCATAGAGGGACTAAGTAAAAAAATTTTTAAAAAAAGGAAAAACAATTGTAAAAATATTTTTTTAAATCGTAAAATAAAAAAAGTAAAATATTTTGTACCCATAAATTTGTATTTTTATATATAAAAAAAGAAATAAAAAAGTACATGTTTGGTATTGCTGCGTCCACAACAACCCACCCCATAAGACTGTCCCATTAGTTAACCACTTCAGTGAACACCATAAAAATAAAAATAAATAAATAACAAGGCCTAAAACAATTCTTTTTCATCATACTGCCGAATAAAAAGTGTAATAAAGCACAGTTAAAAAGACAAATGTATAAACAATGGTATAGCTGAGAACAGTATCTTGTCCCGCAAAAATCAAGCCGCCATACAGCTCCATCAGTGGGAAAATAAAAAATTTATAGCTCTCAGAATACAAAAATGCAAAAATAATGATTTTTTTTCTATGAAATAATTTCATTGTGTAGAAGCGCCAAAACATAACAAAAAAATATAAATGAGGTATCACTGTAAGGTAAAAATATAAATGAAGTATCACTGACCCAAAGAATAAAGCTGCCTTATCTTTTGCAACACATGGATTGACATAAAAAAAATTCCTGAATTCCTGGTTTTTGTTCATTCTGCCTGACAAAAATCAGAATAGAAAGCGAACAAAAAACGTTATTTGCCAGAAAATGGTACCAATATAAAATGTCAACTCATCCTGCAAAAGGCAACCCCCCACAAGACTCTGTTAGGCCAGTCTCACACATCCAGATAATTCCGGTCCCGAAGAAAATGGTACCGGAGTTATCCATGTCCGTGTGTCCGTATGCTCAGTGTGGCACAAGTGCGCCAGCCGTGTGCCGCCCGTGTGCCTACTGAGGACCACACGGACCGTGCAGGAGAGACAGCGCTACAGTAAGCGCTGTCCCCAGCGTGTGGTGCTGAAGGCGGCATTCATCTTTTCTCCCCTACAGGAGAGAAGAGATGAAAAATCTTTTTTTTTTGTTAAAAATAAAGTTTGGGGTCACCTCCCGCCTCCCACCCCCCGTGCGCCCGCCCGCTTGCAGAGAAATACTCACCCAGCTCCCGCGATGCCTCCTCTCAGCGCCGGCAGCCTGTCCTGTGTGAGCGGTCACGTGGCAGTGATGAATATGCGGCTCCACCCCTCAAAACATGTGAATGGATCCCTCCAAAGTTTCATCTCAATCAAGTCGTAAAATGTTCCCAACATAAGCCCTCAAATCAATCCACAAAAAAAGCAAGTCCCTAACAGAAATATAGGGGGCTTCCATGTTAGTCTTTGTTCACATGTTGCAAAAATCTGCTCTAAAGAAGATGCAGAGAAAAAGCAGGTTTTGCTTGGATTTTGTTTTGCATTTTTGCTGCATTTTTTGTGTATTTTTGCTGCTTTTTTGTCATTCTACATGCGTCTCTTGTGACTGCTGAAAAAGTTTAGTGACAAAAAAATCATATTCTATTTCATAAGGTTTTGGCACAGAAAAACGCAGAAAAACCTGATATCTGCGTTTTTTAGCATTTTTCACCACCGATTACTTTCAATGGGTGAAAAACGCTGAAAAAATGCTGAAAAAACACTGAAAGAAGTGACATGCTCTATTCTGCAAAAAACAAGCAAAGAACAAAATACCGAAGACAAAGGAAAACAAAATTTCTGAAATCTCATAGAATTTGCTAGTACTGTGAAACAGAGTTGAAAATGTGCATAAAATCGTATAAAAAATGCAGAAAAAATGCCATGAGTGAACATACCCTTACTAGTAGTGCAAATTATCTGGAAAAGCTCAATGGTTCCTTACCGACCCTAAAGAATGCACTCCCAAGTCAAAATGCCGCCCTCCCTTGTGAGCCCCACAGTATGCCTAAACCGCATTTAGCGTCCATATATTTGGCATTTATGAAGCGATGAGAGCCCGCCTAACTTACAGGTGCGTGTCTCCAGAAGCAACAGCTGGGCATAATGTATTGGGCACTACAATTTACTGGGCACTACAATGGCAATTTTCACTCAGCAACATTCACAGCTGCTTGTTTCTGGAAAACACTCATGGAGTCATATCATCACTGCACCTGTAGATAAATTCCCACGAGGTATAATTTCAAAAATGGGGTCGCTTGAGGGGAGTATTCTGCTCTTCTGGCACTTAAAGGGACACTGTCACCTGGATTTGGAGGGAACAATCTTCAGCCATGGAGGCGGGGTTTTTGGGTGTTTGATTCACCCTTTCCTTACCCGCTGGCTGCATGCTGGCCGCAATATTGGATTGAAGTTCATTCTCTGTCCTCCGTAGTACATGCCTGCACAAAGTAATCTTGCCTTGTGCAGGCATGTACTATGGAGGACAGAGAATGAACTTCAATCCAATATTGCAGCCAGCATGCAGCCAGCGGGTAAGGAAAGGATGAATCAAACACCCAAAAACCCCGCCTCCATGGCTGAAGATTGTTCCCTCCAAATTCAGGTGACAGTGTCCCTTTAAGTGCTTTGTATATGTTGTCTGCACACTATTCTAGGAAATCTGCTCTCCAGGAGGCAAATCAATCCTGAGTTTTGCCATGTGGCTAAGCAGTACTGTACAGACACACATAGGGTATTTTCACATTCAGCAAAAATTGTGGGACAAATTTCAGTACTATTTTTACACATTTCCCCATGTGAAAATGAAACATCTGGGGCTAAAACTAAATTTTGGTAGTAAAAATGTAATTGTTTTCCTTTGTTGCCCAATGGTATAAAATTCTATGACACACCTGTGGTGTCAATATGATCACTGCAACCCTAGATTAACTCATTTGGGGTGTAGTTTATAAAATGAGATCACTTATGGGGAGTTTCCGATGTTCTGGCACCTCAGGGGCTCTGCCAATGTAACATGGCACCCTCAAACCATTCCAGAAAAACCTTCAAACTCTAATATGGCGCTTCTTCCTTTCTGAGCTTTGCACTGTGCCTCCAAAGTAGTTTTTGACCACTTATGGGGTATTGGTGTAATCAGGAGAAATTGCACAACAACTTTTGGGGTCCATTTTCTCTTGCTATCCTTGTGAAACAACATTTTTGTGGAAAAAATAAAATGTTTTAATTTTCACAGTTCAACATTGTAAAATTCTGTGAAGCACCTGTGGGTTCAAGGTGCTCAGTACACATCTAGATAATTCTTTAAGGGGTCAATGGGGTTAAATCACAAAAAAATATTTCAGGTCAAGTTATTTATCAGAGCATAGGATCGTAAAAAGGCGCAATATTGGTATGTCATTATATCTAAAAATTACCATGTAAACCAATAATTATTTTCAGTTAGAGATTATAATAAAAAAATCAGTTCACCCAGGAGCAATCTTGAATCATGCACTAGCAAGTTCACAAGTTACTGCCAGGGTAGACCTGGGCAAAGTGTTAGGCTATGTTCACACTTTGCAGATTCCACTGCGGATTTTTCCGCAGCAGAATTCCAAAATCCGCAGTGAAAACCCATCGTGGTTTTTACTGCGGATTTATCGCGGTTTTTACTGCGGTTTCTTCTGCGGATTTTCATCTGCAGTTTCCTATTGGAGCAGGTGAAAATCCGCAGAAAAGAAGTGACATGCTGCGGAATGTAATCCGCGGCGTTTCCGCGCGGATTTTTCTGCAGCATGTGCACAGCGTTTTTTGTTTCCCATAGGTTTACATTGTAATGTAAACTCATGGGAAACTGCTGCGGATCCGCAGCGGTCAAATCCGCTGCGGATCCGCAGCAAAATCCGCAAAGTGTGAACATAGCCCAAGCCGTTGGCCACATGCGGTATTTTAGCTGTTCCTATCCAGACCGCTGACCAAGCTAGCCAAGGAGCTGTCAACTGTGATAGGTGACCTGTACCACGTGGCCACCCTCTACCCAGCATCCCAATTTCACCAATATCTGCATCCTAAAAGGCAGGTCAACCACTGTGCCTAAGTATACTTGACAGACTGGAACAGATCATTGGTGAAAAGGGGTTATGTGAGTAGATTTTTTTTTATTGTCAATACTTGGGGGGGGGTGTAGGGACATCATACTGTGTGGGGGCTGCATGAGGACTTCATGCTGCATGGGGGCTATGTAGGCACAGTATAGTGCTTGAGAAGCTGTGTGAGGAAAATATACTTTGTGGAGGGCAGTGTGGGGACATAATAATCATGGGGGCTGTGTGGAGACATTTTACTATGTGTGAGGCTGTTATGGGGATAACATAGTGTGTGAAGGGCTGTGTGAGATCATGCTGCGTGAGGGGCTTTGTGGGGATATCATTTTGCATGAGAGGCTTTGTGGGGACCTTGCATTGCATGGGAAGCTATGTAAAGACATCGTACTGTGCACGGGGCTGTGTGGGAACATCATACTGTGTACCTGGCTGAGTGGAGAGAGACATCTTTCTGCATGATGGGTTGTGTTTGGACATCATTCTGTGTAAGAGTCTGTGTGGAGACGTCATACTGCATGGGTGGCTGTGTGGGAACATAATATTGCATGAGGGACATCATGCTGCATGGTAGGCTGTGTGGGGACATCATACAGTATGGGGGGCTGTGTGGGAACATAAAACTGTGTGGAGGGCTTTGTGAAGACAACATGCTGCATTGGGAGGTGTGGTGGCTGTGTGAATATATGATACTGTTTGAGGGGCTGTGTAAGGACTTCATTCTGCATGGAGGGCTGTGTGAGGACATCATACTGTGGGGAGGCAGTATAGTGACAATATACTGTCTGGAGAGCTGTGCAAGGACATCATGCTGCATGTGGGCTATACAATGGCATAGCTAGAGTCTAATGGATCCCAGTGCAAAATATGAACCTGGGTCCCCTGTATGTTGGTCATATGTATGAGTCTTTGTAGCATTCTAAATCCTACAAAGATATATGTGTTGCCCCTCTCTCCCCCATTTTGTAGTATTTGATACATTGGAAAACAGAACTTAATATTTGGCACAAAAACCTTTGTTTGCAATTACAGAGGTCAGATGTTTCCTGCAGTTCTTGACCAACTTTACACACTGCAGCAAGGATTTTAGCCCGCTCCTCCATACAGATCTTCTCCAGATCTTTCAGGTTTCGTGGTTGTTGCTGGGCAATGTTGAGTTTCAGCTCATTCCAAAGATTTTCTATTGGTTTCAAGTATGGAGATTGGCTAGGCCACTCCAGGACCTTGAAATGCTTCTTATGGAGCCACTCCTCAGTTGCCCTGGCTGTGAGTTTCAGGTCATTGTCATGCTGGAAGACTCAGCCACGACCCATCTTCAATGCTCTAAATGAGGGAAGGAGGTTGCTGGCAAAATCTCACGATACATGACCACATCCATGTCCCCTTTGCAGAAAAGCACCCCCAAAGTATGATGTTTCTCCCACCATGCTTCACAGTTGGGACAGTGTTCTTGAGGTTGTACTCGTCCTTCTTTCTCCAAACATGGCGAATGGAGTTGACATCAAAAAGTTCTATTTTAGTCTCATCTAACCACATGACCTTCACCCATGCCTCCTCTGAATCATCCAGATGGTAATTAGCAAACTTCAAGTGAACCTGGTCATGTGCTGGCGTGAACAGTGTGACCTTGTGTGCCCTGCATTGCTGATTTTAATCCATGACGGACTAGTGTGTACTAACAGTAATGTTTGAGACTGTAGTCTCAGCTCTCTTCAGGTCACGGACCAGGTCCTCCCGTGTAGTTCTGGGCTGATTCCTGACCTTTCCACAATCACCCTTACTGGACAAGATGAGATCTTGTATTGAGCCTCAGACCAAAGAAGATAGTCAGTCATCTTGTGTTTCTTCCATTTTCTAATAATGGTGCCAACAGTTGTTGCCTTCTCACCAAACTGCTTGCCTATTGTTCTGTAGCCCATCCCAGACTTGTGCAGATCTATAATTTTGTACCTAGTGTACTTAGACAGCACTTTGTTCTAGACAATGGTGGAGAGGTTGGAGTGTGATTGACTTAGTATGTTGTCAGGTGTTTTTATACAGGTAACGAGTTCAAACAGGTGCAATTTACACAGGTAATGAGTGCAGAGTAGGAGGGCTTCTTAAAGAAAACTAACAGGTCTGTGAGAGGCAGAATTATTGCTGGTTGGAAGGTGATCAAATACTTATTTCATGCAATAAAATGCAATTTAATTATATAAAAATCATACAATGTGATTTTCTGGATTTCTTTTAAGATTCTGTCTCTCACAGTTCAAGTGTAGCTATGATAAAAATTATCTCCATTCTTTATAGGTAGGAAAACCTTCAAAATCAACAATGTATCAAATAATTATTTTTTCCACTGTATTCCCCCCATCCTGGGCTCATCCTAATGTCATTCATCCTTGACACATCCTGGTAGATACAGTATGCCCCCTATTCTAGTGTATATGTACCCCATCCTGGGCCAATCTTGGACTCATCCTGGCATATGTGTCCCTAATTTTTGGCCCTATCCTGGTATATATGCCCGCTTTCCTGGTATATACTGTATGTCCCCCATCTTGGTGTATATGTCCCCCATCCTGGAATATACAGTAAGTCGATATCCTGTGCTCTTCCTGGCATCTGTGTCTCAGTTCCTGGTATATATGCCCACCATCCTGGGCCCATCCTGGGCCCATCTTGGTATACATGTCCCCCCATCCTGATATATATGTCTCAAATCCTGGGGGCCCTTCCTGATATATATGTCCTCTGTTCTACCGCTGTTCTTTAACACAATTTAAGAAATAAGCGTTTCTACTCACTTTCCTTAGCTCCCACGACATGGATTGTCCTCTTCTGTAGCTAGCAGATGACTTCAGCCTGCAAGCAATGGGAAGCACATTATGTCACTGCCATGTGCTGCCAGTGACTTGCATGACAATGTAAGCTGCTGGCCTCTCATTGGCCGGCAGGTTCTATTGCGGGTCTCGGCGGGTCTCTGCACCACAATGCATTTCAACTGAATGTGCATCCTCAGATGCACATCCAGCTGAAATTTTCACTGGTGTCGGCGCCAGTGGCCACCCGCACAGTCCCGATCTGCTACCGTGATTGTTATGCCCTAGAGCTACATAGGTATAGCACTCTGCATGGGGTGCTATGTGGGGACCTTGTACCACATGGGAGGCTGTGTAAGGACATCATACTGTGTAAGGGGCTGTGTGTGGATATCATATTGTGTAATGGGCTGTTTTGGGACATCATACTGTATGGGTAGCTGTGTGGGGCCATAATACTGCATGCGGGACTGTGTGGGAACATCATGCTGAATGAGGGGCTTTGTGAAGACATCACATTGCATGAGGGCTGTGTGAAAACATCACACTGCATGGAGGGTTATGTGGAAATATCACACTGTATAAGGTACTGTGTGCAGGCATCATACTGCATGAAGAGATGTGTGGGGACATCATACTACATGGAGGGCTGTGTGGTGAGGTGGCATAATACTTTATGAGGGGGCTTTGTTGGGACATCATTCTGTGTGGGTGGACTGTGGACTCATCATACTGTGTTGGGAGCTGTTAATTAAGGTACAAGGACTGAATAAATGGAGCAGTATGATTTACTGTTTTTTCATAAGCTTTAGAAAAGGCAGAAAATTATATACGTAGTTTTGATTAGGTGCTACAAGTAAGAATACTTGTTACATTAAGCACTATTGTAACATGTATTAGCAGTAGCAGCTAGTCAACACACATACAGTAATTCTCAATATTATGTGATAATTTATTTAAAATAATAATAACCCCTTAATAATGACCGACAATACGTCTTTGTACTGACCTGAGATATAAGAGAATAGCATCCCTACACAGGTGACAATCCGGCAGCTTTCAGCTGTACACAATAGCTAACAACTTGCTGCATTAGCGATGATCAGTTTTGGAACCGTCCATATCTGTTTAACCCCTTAGATGCTGCTGTCAAAATTGACTACAACATATAAACGGTTAACAGAGAGTGGGGGCTCCCTCTTTATCACCCTGAGATCATGGTTGTGTGGTCCTGATGTCTGTCATGGCAATTCATGACCAAATACCGGTCTTAGAGTCTGCCGACTATAGTGACCTGTTCAGAGTTAGCAACATTTAGGTGGTAAAAATACACTTTTTCATTCCTGCTATCCCACTTTGCATTAATTCCTGAAAATGACCTGTAGGGTTAATAAACTACCTGACAGAAGTTTCAATATGTCGAGGGGTGCTGTTTTTAAAATGGTATCACTTTGGGGGGTTTCCAATATATAGAACTTCCAAAGTCACTTCAAACCTGGATAGGTCTCTAAAAAAAATCATTTTGTAAATTTCCATGGGAAAAGGAAAAATTACTGCTACATATGTAACCCCTTAGTGACAGAGCCAATTTTCAGCTTAATGAGCAGGTCAATTTTTAGGCTAAGTGCACACGTTGTGGATTGGTGTGTGGATTTTTCCGCACTGTTTCTGCAAAATCCGCAGGTAAACCGCACTGCAGATTTACCGCGTTTTTTGTGCGGATTCCACCTACGGTTTTACACCTGCGCATTCCTAATGAGGAGCAGGTGTAAACCACTGCGGAATCCGCACAAAGAATTGACATGCTGCAGAAAAAACAACGCTGCGTTTCCATGCGTTTATTCCGCAACATGTGCACTGCGGATTTTGTTTTCCATACATTTGCATGGTACTGTACAACACATGGAAAACAGCTGCAGTTCCACAGCGTCAAATCCGCTGCGGATCCACAGCAAAATCCACAACGTGTGCACATAGCCTTACAATTCTGACCACTGTCACTTTATGAGGTTATAACTCTGGAACACTTTAACGGATCCCACTGATTTTGAGATTGCTTTTTCATGACATTGTACTTCATGTTAGGCTACTTTCACATTAGCGTCGGTACGGGGCCGTCGCGCTGTGTCGGCCCGACGTACCGACGCATACTGTGCAAGCGCCGCACAATGGGGGCAGCGGATGCATTTTTCCAGCACATCTGCTGCCCCATTGTGAGTTGCGGGAAGGTGGGGGCGGAGTTCCGGCCGCGCATGTGTGGTCGGAAATGGCGGAGACAACGCAGCAAAAAACGTTACATGTAACGTTTTTTGCTGCCGACAGTCTGCCACAACACGAAGCAACCGTCGCACGATGGTTGCGACGTGTGGCAAAGCATCGCAATGCGTCGCTAATGTTAGTCAATGGAGAAAAAACGCATCCTGCAAGCAATTTTGCAGGATGCGTTTTTTCTCTTAAACGACGCATTGCGACGTGCAGTGTACGACGCTAGCATGAAAGTGGCCATAGTGGTAAAATTTCTTCGATATGGCTTGAGTTTATTTATGAAAAAAACAGAAATATGGAGAAAATTTTCAAATTTTCAAACTGAATTTTTATGCCCTTAAATCAGAAAGATATTCTCGCAAAAAAATTCTTAATAAATAACATTTCCCACATGTCTACTTTACATCAGCACAATTTTGGAAACAACATTTTTTTTGTGAGGAAGTTATAAGGGTTAAAAGTTGACCAGCGATTTCTAATTTTTATAACACCATGACAGAAAATACCCAAAAGTGACCCCTCAAGGTGCTCAAAACCACATTTATGAAGCTAATTAACCCTGTACGTGCTTCACAGGAACTGAAGGAATGTGGAAGGAAAAAACTAACAATTAAGTTTTTTCACAAACATTTTATTTCAGAAACAGTTTTTTTATTTTCACAAATATAAAGAGAGAAAATAAACCACAAAATTTGTTGTGCAATTTCTCCTGAATATGCTGATACCCCTTATATGGGGGTAAACCACTCTTTGGGCACACGGCAGAGCTCGAAAGGGAAAGAGCATCGGTTGACTTTTTCAATGCAGAATTGGCTGGAATTGAGACCAGACTCCATGTCGCGTTTGAAGAGCCCCTGATGTGCCTAAACAGTGGAAACCCCCCCGACAAGAGTGATGGAAATACATATACTGTATATTTCATATAGATCTCACTTGCATATATACTCATAGATACAGCTAATAAATACACTATAATCAATTGCTTAAAATGGCCACCACAAACCAGATATGTATTGGGACTTTCCAGACATAAAGAGGAACTGAACACCAGATGTCCGGAGCTGATGTCTCAATTTTTGCCTAATTACAAAAAATCCGACAGTTACACTTTAGTTGCTTAATCAGCATTTATATGTGCCTTAATCACAATATCCCATATATATTTATATACCAATAACAGAGGAGCTTGACCATATGGTAATTAATTAACCATCCCTTTCTATATCCAATTATAAAAACCATGTACAGTTAGGTCCATATATATTTGGACAAAGACAACATTTTTCTAATTTTGGTTATAGACATTAACACAATGAATTTTAAACAAAACAATTCAGATGCAGTTGAAGTTCAGACTTTCAGCTTTCATTTGAGGGTATCCACGTTAAAATTGGATGAAGGGTTTAGGAGTTTCAGCTCCTTAACGTGTGCCACCCTGTTTTTAAAGGGACCAAAAGTAATTGGACAATTGACTCCAAGGCTATTTCATGGACAGGTGTGAGCAATCCCTTTGTTATGTCATTCTCAATTAAGCAGATAAAAGGCCTGGAGTTGATTTGAGGTGTGGTGCTTGCATTTGGAAGGTTTTGCTTTGAATGTGCATGCGCTCAAAGGAGCTCTCCATGCAGGTGAAACAAGCCTTCCTTAAGCTGCGAAAACAGAAAAAACCCATCTGAGAAATTGCTACAATATTAGGAGTGGCAAAATCTACAGTTTGGTACATCCTGAGAAAGAAAGAAAGCACTGGTGAACTCATCAATGCAAAAAGCCCTGGGCGCCCACGTAAGACAACAATGGTGGATGATCGCAGAATAATCTCCATGGTGAAGAGAAACCCCTTCACAACAGCCAACCAAGTGAACAACACTCTCCAGGAGGTAGGCGTATCAATATCCAAATCTACCATAAAGAGAAGACTGCATGAAAGTAAATACAGAGGGTTCACTGCACGGTGCAAGCCACTCATGAGCATCAAGAATAAAAAGGCTAGACTGGACTTTGCTAAAAAACATCTAAAAAAGCCAGCACAGTTCTGGAAGAACATTCTTTGGACAGATGAAACCAAGATCAACCTCTACCAGAATGATGGAAAGAGAAAAGTATGGTGAAGGCGTGGTACAGCTCATGATCCAAAGCATACCACATCATCTGTAAAACCCGGCGGAGGCAGTGTCATGGCTTGGGCATGCATGGCTGCCAGTGGCACTTGGTCACTAGTGTTTATTGATGATGTGACACAGGACAGAAGCAGCCGAATGAATTCTGAGGTATTCAGAGACATACTGTGGGCTCAGATCCAGCCAAAGGCAGCAAAACTGATTGGTCGTCGTTTCATACTACAGATGGACATTGACCCAAAGCATAAAGCCAAGGCAACCCAGGAGTTTATTAAAGCAAAGAAGTGGGATATTCCTGAATGGCCAAGTCAGTCACCTGATCTCAACCCAATTAAGCATGCATTTCACTTGTTGAAGACTAAACTTCAGACAGAAAGGCCCACAAACAAACAGGAACTGAAAACCACAGCAGTGAAGGCCTGGCAGAGCATCGAAAAGGAGGAAACACAGCGTCTGGTGATGTCCATGAGTTCAAGACTTCAGGCAGTCATTGCCAACAAAGGGTTTTCAACCAAGTACTAAAAATGAACATTTTATTTAAAATTATTGAATCTGTCCAATTACTTTAGGTCCCTTTATAAACAGGGCGGCACATGTTAAGGAGCTGAAACTCCTAAACCCTTCATCCAATTTTAATGTGGGTACCCTCAAATGAAAGCTGAAAGTCTGAACTTCAACTGCATCTGAATTGTTTTGTTTAAAATTCATTGTGGTAACGTCTATAACCAAAATTAGAAAAATGTTGTCTTTGTCCAAATACAGTGGGGCAAAAAAGTATTTAGTCAGTCAGCAATAGTGCAAGTTCCACCACTTAAAAAGATGAGAGGCGTCTGTAATTTACATCATAGGTAGACCTCAACTATGGGAGACAAACTGAGAAAAAAAAATCCAGAAAATCACATTGTCTGTTTTTTTTAACATTTTATTTGCATATTATGGTGGAAAATAAGTATTTGGTCAGAAACAAAATTTCATCTCAATACTTTGTAATATATCCTTTGTTGGCAATGACAGAGGTCAAACGTTTTCTGTAAGTCTTCACAAGGTTGCCACACACTGTTGTTGGTATGTTGGCCCATTCCTCCATGCAGATCTCCTCTAGAGCAGTGATGTTTTTGGCTTTTCGCTTGGCAAAATGGACTTTCAACTCCCTCCAAAGGTTTTCTATAGGGTTGAGATCTGGAGACTGGCTAGGCCACTCCAGGACCTTGAAATGCTTCTTACGAAGCCACTCCTTCGTTGCCCTGGCGGTGTGCTTTGGATCATTGTCATGTTGAAAGACCCAGCCACGTTTCATCTTCAATGCCCTTGCTGATGGAAAGAGGTTTGCACTCAAAATCTCACGATACATGGCCCCATTCATTCTTTTATGTACCCGGATCAGTCGTCCTGGCCCCTTTGCAGAGAAACAGCCCCAAAGCATGATGTTTCCACCACCATGCTTTACAGTAGGTATGGTGTTTGATGGATGCAACTCAGTATTCTTTTTCCTCCAAACACGACAAGTTGTGTTTCTACCAAACAGTTCCAGTTTGGTTTCATCAGACCATAGGACATTCTCCCAAAACTCCTCTGGATCATCCAAATGCTCTCTAGCAAACTTCAGACGGGCCCGGGCATGTACTGGCTTAAGCAGTGGGACACGTCTGGCACTGCAGGATCTTAGTCCATGGTGGCGTAGTGTGTTACTTATGGTAGGCCTTGTTACATTGGTTCCAGCTCTCTGCAGTTCATTCACTAGGTCCCCCCGCATGGTTCTTGGATTTTTGCTCACCGTTCTTGTGATCATTCTGACCCCACGGGGTGGGATTTTGCGTGGAGCCCCAGATCGAGGGAGATTATCAGTGGTCTTGTATGTCTTCCATTTTCTAATTATTGCTCCCACTGTTGATTTCTTCACTCCAAGCTGGTTGGCTATTGCAGATTCAGTCTTCCCAGCCTGGTGCAGGGCTACAATTTTGTTTCTGGTGTCCTTTAACAGCTCTTTGGTCTTCACCATAGTGGAGTTTGGAGTCAGACTGTTTGAGGGTGTGCACAGGTGTCTTTTTATACTGATAACAAGTTTAAACAGGTGCCATTACTACAGGTAATGAGTGGAGGAAAGAGGAGACTCTTAAAGAAGAAGTTACAGGTCTGTGAGAGCCAGAAATCTTGATTGTTTGTTTCTGACCAAATACTTATTTTCCACCATAATATGCAAAAAAAATGATAAAAAAAACAGACAATGTGATTTTCTGGATTTTTTTTTCTCAGTTTGTCTCCCATAGTTGAGGTCTACCTATGATGTAAATTACAGACGCCTCTCATCTTTTTAAGTGGTGGAACTTGCACTATTGCTGACTGACTAAATACTTTTTTGCCCCACTGTATATATGGCCCTAACTGTATGTGAAATAAACCATCAGTATTGATGGATTGTTATTCTTTCACCGTGAGTGTACAGTGTCATTCTTGAGCACTCAAGAGCACACACAGGGATAGATTTATCCAAACCAAATTTCCATAACACAAGTGACATCATATTGTAAACTAGACCCCCCCAAGGAACTCATCTAGATGTGTGGTGAGAACTTTGAACCCCCAAGTGCTTCACAGAAGTTTGTAGCGTAGAGCCATGAAAATAAAAAATCATATTTTTTCCACAAAAATTATATTTTTGCACCCAAATTTTTACTTTCCCAAGGGTAACAGGAGAAATTAACCCCCCAAAGTTGTTGTGCAATTTGACCTGAATACGTCGATACCCCATAAGTGGCAGAAAACCACTGTTTGAGCGCACGGCAGAGCTCGGAAGGGAAGGCGCGCCATTTGACTGTTTCAATGCAGAATTGGCTGTAAATGAGATCGGACGCCATGTCGCGTTTGGAGAGCCCCTGATGTGCCTAAACACTGGAAACTCCCCATAAGTGACACCATTTTGGAAACTAGACCCCTTAAGGAACTTATCTAGATGTGTGGTGAGCACTTTGAACCCCCAAGTGATTCACATAAGTTTATATCGTAGAGCCGTGAAAATAAAAAAAATCATATTTTTTCCACAAAAATGATCTTTCACCCCAAAATATTTATTTTCTCAATAGTAGCAGGAGAAATTAGACCACAAAAGTTGTTGTGCAATTTGTCCTGAATACGCCAATACCCCAAATGTGGAGGTAAACTACTGTTTGGGCGCATGGCAGAGCTCGGAATGGAACAAGCAATGATTGACTTTTTCAACGTAGAATTGGCTGGAATTGAGATCGGACGCCATGTCGCGTTTGGAGAGCCCCTGATGTGCCAAAACAGTAGAAACCCCCCTCAAGTGACCCCATTTTGGAAACTATATCACCCAAGGAACTTATCTAGATGTGTGGTGAGGACTTTGAACCCCCAATTGTTTCACTAAAGTTTATAATGTAGAGCCTTGAAAATAAAAAATATTTTTTTCCCAGAAAAATGATGTTTTAGTCCACAACTTTTTATTTTCCCAAAGGCAACAGGAGAAATTGGACCCCAAAACTTGTTGTGCAATGTGTCCTGAGTACACTGATAGCTCATATGTGGGGGAGAACCACTGTTTGGGCACATGGTAGAGCTCAGAAGGGAAGGAGAATCATTTTGGAATGCAGACTTTGATGGAATGGTCTGCTGGCATCATGCTGTGTTTGCAGAGCCCCTGATGTGCCTAAACAGTAGAAACCCCCCACAAGTGACCCCATTTTGGAACCTAGACCCCCCAAGGAACTTATCTAGATGAGTTGTGAGAACTTTGAATACCCAAGTGTTTCACTAAAGTTTTTAACGCAGAGCCTTGAAAATAAAAAATCTTTTTTTTTTTACAAAAATGATTTTTTAGCCCCCATTTTTTTATTTTCACAAGGGTCACAGGAGAAATTGGACTGCAAAAGTTGTTGTCCAATTGTGCATATGCCAATACCTCATATGTGGGGGTAAACCACTGTTTGGGAGCCCGGCAGAGTTCGGAAGGGAAGGAGCACAATTTGACTTTTTCAATGCAGAATTTGCTGGAATTGAGATCAGATGCAATTTCGTGTTTGGAGAGCCCCTGATGTGCCTAAACAGTGGAAACCCCCCAATTATAACTCCAACCCTAACCTCAACACACCCCTATCCCTAATCCCAACCTTACCCATAACCCTAACCACATCCCTAACTCTAACACACCCCTAACCCTTAATCCCAACCCTAAGCACAACCCTAACCTCAACAAACCCCAACACACCCATAACCCTAACCACAAACCTAACCCTGACACATCCCTAACCCTAATCCCAATCCTAACCCTAATCCCAACCATAAACGTAATCCAAACCCTAACCCCAACTCTAGCCCCCAACCCTAACTTTAGCCCCTACCAAAACCCTGAACCTAACTTTAGTCCCAACCCTAACCCTAACTTTAGCCCCATCCCTAACCCTATCCCTAACTTTATCCCCAACCCTAATCCTAACTTTAGCCCCAACCTTATCTCTAACTTTAGCCCCAACCCTAACCTTAACTTTAGCCCCAACCCTAACTTTTGCCCCAATCCTATCCCTAACTTTAGCCCAAAACCTAACCCTAACTTTAGCCCCAACCCTAACCCTAACTTTAGCCCAACTCTAACCCTAATGGAAAAATGGAAATAAATATATATTTTTAATTTTATTATTGTTCCCTAACTAAGGGGGTGATAAAGGGGGGGTTGACTTACTGTTTTTCTTTATTTTAATCATTGTGTTAGGGTCTAAATGGAACCAATAGGAAAAAATCTATTGTTGCCGGGTGCCGGCCGGCAGATATCGGCGGGCGCATGCCATTTTCTTACTAGAAGAAGACACCAGCAGCTGTGGGGGGAACCAGGAGGACTCAGGGACACTGTGAGGTACCGGGGGGATCGGTGGACCCTATTTCTCTCTCCTCTGATATGCGATCACATCAGAGGAGAGAGAAGTAAAATGGCAAATCAGATTTTTATTTTTGTGGTCGCCATTATACGATTAATAACGGCGATCGCAACCCCGGGGTCAGTAAAAACGTTAAATAAAGGTGCTGTGGTTTAAGTACACCACCACTTGGAGCTGTCTTAGCAGCTACTTAAAGGTCAACGACAATCTATATTATACCAATAGGAACCCTTTATGTACTAAAGATAACACAGATAAAATATAGCTTTTAATTAATATACCAATTAAAACCATGCCACAAATACAACCAGATAAATACATAAAACACACAACCGTGCACTCTGGGATAACCCTGCCAAACAATACCTCTTGGTACTGCCTACCTATCAGTGGAGGTTGGCACCCTAAACACAGATACGAGATTGGCGCCCCCACTCACCGTCGGCTGTCCCTATGTCTCCTAGTGTGGATCCTAATATAGGTGTCACATACAGACCAGCACTTACACTAGACAAGAAAAAGATAGGCAGACTAACTGGCTGATTGTATATATATATTTATGAATAATCATATATATAAACTAGGTTTGTGAAAGGGTGAGATACACGGACTAAAGACCAACAATGTGCATAACAAAAAAGTGCTCGTGTATTAAAAATAGGCCTCACTACCTCTGTACCCTACTGCTGTGCAGCCTGCCTAGCTGTGGAGGTTGGCACCCTACTGGTCAGCGGAATGGCGCCCCCACTCAGCGACGACTGGCCCTGGGAAGCCCTAATATTAAATCCCAGCCTGATAATGATCAGACACAGATGTGTAAATACACAAAAATGGCAAGGCACAAAAACGTATATAGCTGCAGGGAGGAAAAAAAAAACCCTTATCTTCAGCCGAAGATAGCCTAGTGCTTAGATATATGCATGGTAAACAGAGGGTGAGACCGATACTTATCAGTGTTGATATTTCATACGCCTCAAGTATTGCTTGGCAGGGTTATCCCAGAGTGCACGGTTGTGTGTTTTATGTGTTTATCTGGTTGTATTTGTGGCTTAAGTACCATTAACTACCACCGTGAAAAGGCGTATTGGTGGTCGTTAAGGGGTTAAACCTCCTAAAATGCTAACAAAATAAAAGAACATTTTAAAAATGGTACTGATGTAAAGCAGACATGAGGGAAATTTTATTTATTAATGTTTTGCTATGGGATGACTATCTGAATTAAATGGATAATCTTTCAAAGTTTGAAAATTGCAATTTTTTTACATTGCTGTCAAATTTCTGATTTTTTTTATAAATAAACACAAAACATATTGATCTAAATTTACCATTATGATAAAGTATAATGTGTCATGAAAAAACAATCTCCAAATCAATGGGATACGTTGAAACATTTCAGATATAGAATATATAGTTATATAGATATAGAAACACTATAGGAGAGAAAAGCGCCAATAGGGTCTTATCCGATGGTGATTTCAAATTAATATTTAGGTTGCACTCACCTGATATTCCACAATATTAGGGCATACGGGACTCATCAGAGTCAACAGCCGACGGAGATCCAACCAAGTAACCTATTTTATTTTATTTTCATGCACTATTGCTGTTTATTTGCTTACTGCAATGTATTTGCTTATTATGTTTCAGTCTTTGGTTTTCTCAGGTGCATACTCCAAGTAGCTATAGCACTTCACCAGTAGAGAAATATAAGGAGACATTTTGCATATAAATTATTTTTATTATAGTTAAAGAAGGTAGATATTTCATCACAAAAATGCAAATAAAAATAAATATGGCAAAATATATAAATCTCAAGAAAAAGCCCTATAAGTCTTACAACATGAAAACATATAGGACTACATAGTAGACAGTGATATGGTCCGGATTGTAAAATATTACTATATTTATGTAATGCCTTACTTTTCATCTTTAGTGAAAGTTTGGCTTTTTGACTATATTTTATTTTCATGCTTTGAGGGTCAATCTTCATCTTGTCGCATCACCTTTACGGCACAAGGAGTGCCATATGGAATATCTCCTTCAGGTGGAGAAAAAGTCTTCACAGGACAACCTATTTGAGGGTATTTTCAATGTCAAATTAAAATTCAGGAAGTGGCTTTCTCCCAGAGGTCATGTGTTGCCTCACTACAGCTTTGTCCGGCTAACGAAAATGGAACTGAGCTATCCAGACACAGCCAGTGCTAAAAGCACAGAAATGTGCTGGTAAATAATGAAGCTGCCCCAGTGCTCACAGGAGGGCTTCTTCACCAGATGATCATTGGAGGTTCCTGGGAGTTGCAGCTCCATCAATCTAATATTATTAATAATCTGAATATGTTCAAATGGGGCATGGATATCTTCCTTAAAAATAATAATTATTATCATTAAAAATAATAATATTACAGGTTATTGGTACCAGATTTCTATGATGGACATTTATCCAGGGAATTAGTATGATTGCCATAAGTGGAGTCTGGAGGGATTTTTCCCCCTAATATAGGACCCTTAACATCTGCCTCATAGGGCTTTCACTATAGATAAGTGAGTCTTTTGTTATTTGAATTCAGCAGGTTCAGTATTTTTTTCCCAAGAATTTGCTGATGCTCCAGTTGCCGTGAAAAGATGTGTATAACACTGTGAGGTCTCCTAGCACTGTATCTATCCCCCTTTTAATTTCTTTAACACAAACTCAGCTTTACTAATGTCAAAATTAAATGGATGGTAATCCTATAATAACCAACATCCCATTGAATTACAGTGCACTGAGAGACTAGTCACTTTTTTAAATTAATAAAATGATATAAAAATGATCCCTCTAAGCCATTTATGATCAGACCGACCGTTCTGTGAAGAACACTGATGTAAACTGGCGGTGTCAACATTGTGCTGTTACTGAGATGAGTGATGGGCCAAACATTCTATAATGCCCTACACTTCCTCCCTACTAATATTTTGCCAGAAGCAAAGAATGTCAATTGTCTTATGCATTTTGTAGTACTACTGCACGGGGCAGCTAGTGCCACTGATGCTCCAAGTTGTTCCCATAGCCTTAGCCATTGTGTGCGTTTTTCTTCATTTATACCACCTTGTCCCTTGCCATTACTACTTATTTTTTCCATACATTTTTTTACAGCACTGTAATTAACTTTTATATATAATTTTAACCCTGATAAATCAGCCCTTGCCAAAAAGAATGTAATAAGAAATGCTACGTAGGTAGGTAGGTACATGTATAGAAGGAAAATGTGACATAAGGTCACATTATAGGTGTGGTTATATAGTTTCCAAATAAGACTAGTAAAACTAGTTTTCAAAAATAGACATGAACACTTACATTTTTTTAATTGTCTAATTTCAACACCTTTCTCTTTCTAAAAATGACATAAAAAGAAATTCTAGATAAGTGCACATCGAAAATGCCACCTTGTGCAGTCTTGCTTCTCCTTTCTAATGCCTAAAGGTACCGTCACATTTAGCGACGCTGCAGCGATCTAGACAACGATCCCGATCGCTGCAGCATCGCTGTGTGGTCGCTGGAGAGCTGTCACACAGACAGCTCTCCAGCGACCAACTATGCGAAGTCCCCTGGTAACCAGGGTAAACATCGGGTTACTAAGCGCAGGGCTGCGGTTAGTAACCCGATGTTTACCCTGGTTACCAGTGTAAACGTGAAACAAAACAAACACTACATACTTACATTCCGGTGTCTGTCCCCCGGCGCTGTGCTTCTCTGCACTGACTGTGAGCGCCAGCCGGAAAGCACAGCGGTGACGTCACCGCTGTAATCTGCTTTCCGGCTGGCCGGCGCTCACAGTCAGTGCAGAGAAGCACAGCGCAGGGGGACAGACACCGGAATGTAAGTATGTAGTGGTTGTTTTTTTTTCACGTTTACGCTGATAACCAAGGTGAACATCGGGTTACTAAGCGCGGCCCTGTGCTTAGTAACCCGATGTTTACCCTGGTTACCAGTGAAGACATCGCTGAATCGGCGTCACACACGCCGATTCAGCGATGTCTGCGGGAGGTCCAGCGACGAAATAAAGTTCTGGACTTTCTGCTCCGACCAACGATGGCACAGCAGGATCCTGATCGCTGCTGCCTGTCAAACTCAACGATATCGCAAGGCCAGGACCCTGCAACGTCACAGATCGCTAGCGATATCGTTCAGTGTGACGGTACCTTTAAGAATGAAGAAAAAAATGTGTAACTGTAATTCAAATGCAGCAGAACAGATGCCAGCTACACCATTTCACTAATCAATCACTCTGGCACTATTTTGTGCGAAGATGCTCAGATAACGTCTTATCCGAGCATGCTCTGGTGTTTTCCGAGCATCTTGGGCGAGCTCAAATATTATGTTTGCGTCCCTGTGGCTGCGTAATTTGCGGTTGTTAGACAGCCTGAACACATATGGGGATTCCCAAACAAACAGGCAATCCCTGCATGTGTTCAAACTGTCTAACAGCCACAAATCATGCAGCCGCAGGGACTCGAAAATAATATACAAGTTCGCCCAAGATACTCGGAAAACACCCGAGCATGCTCGGATAAGACACTATTGCTCATCACTATCTGGCACTGGTGCTGGCATCTCTCCTATCTTTTTCTCCACTATCAAGTGAACCTGTGACAGACTACTAGACTCATCTTCACTTACTGTCTGGAGTATTTGTTCAGTGTTTTAAAGCTTTCTTTTTGTATCTGTTGATGAGATGTGAGCTTTGACATTCTCTCACTATCCTAAGTTACACTAAAATGGCTGCTGCATTCCCTGCTAAGGCTTTTATACATGCTGTGATAGTCTCTTGGATTGACAGCATTATACCATTTGATGTCATAGCTGCAAGACATTGTATGAAAGCTTGGGGAGTAACCATAACCTCTCTGTAACTGATGCAATCTTCTGCAATGTGTAAAAAAGCCCAGGGGCATATTTTTCATGAACTGCAAATTGCTAAACTCAAATTCGATTTGAATTTAATCAATTCATTGATCTCTAGGTTTTACCTTTCTGTGGATCAAAACATTTGGTTATAGGCTGAACTCGATAGACATGTCTTTTTTCAACTTTAACAACTATGAAACTATGACTATTGATGACCTTTCCTAAGGATAATGTTGTTCCTGTAGTCCTATCCTGCTACTGTCCACATCTGAATTTGATTGTGTCTAAAACTGAGAACACCTGAGATCTCTGAAGCATTAGATGCCAGCGGAACATAATTTGCTGTAATATGTTTTTTTGTGAAGCCTGAAATCTTGCACCAGCAACATAAAAGTAATACAAGGCTATTCCTGCCATCATACGGTAGTATCAGGACACATTGTACCCATCAGAATAGCTTAGGAGGCTCTGCAGTCTCTCGCTGCACACAGGCGTTTGCTAAGCCATCAGATGTCACTGTTGGTCTACGTATGTGCTCGGGAAGATTAGTCAGCAGATGTTTGTCATGCCAAGTAAAAACACATCATGCACACTGCCTGATATAAATCAATATTACTTTGTTCTTCATATGGCAGGAGGGCTTTAAAAGAATACGTAAGCCATCAGCATAGGTTTTAATAGACTTTATTAATAACTCTAGAGCCGCGGTTGCAATGACTAGTGGAAGAGTAATCATGTTAGCCAGCTGTCACGTATCTAGTAGGACTGTACATACTGAGGAGACTATGACACTAAAAATAAAAGAAGAATTTTTGGCCTGCAGTAAATTTTATATACTGTATATAAGTTTGGATAAATGTGCTTACTCTGTATTTCCAATATTTCCCCATACACGTATATACATACCGTAATTCCTTTACATTGGCTTTAGGCAATGTATATCAATTTTCAAGTACATTAATAAGATAAATGGATTATGACAAGCTTAGACATAGCTCGCATATATCCATATTCTATTATTATTACCATTAACCATTTTATTGTGGAGATCAGTGAAAACATATTAAAATGGATGAGGCATACATCTACTATCAACTATGATGTTTATTGTTTTAATGGAGAATAATGAATATTCAGATCATTAATTACCATAAAGTCAACTTTTGTGATCTTACAGGTAATAAATATTTACCAGAGGTGTTATATATCTTTCTTGTCATTTTTCAAGATAATACATCCATGTTTGAATTGTTCTTTTTTTCCCCTTATATCTGCTGAGTTTATATTTTAATACATTTATTAAAATGTAACTTAAAATAGCAAACAAAAGTTATCACCCAATTAGGTGTTGGGTCCATTATACAATATATTCATATTTTTATTTTATTTAACTCTTATTTTTATTAAGAATATTATAAGTAAATAATTGTCCAAATTCCTACCAGGAAAAAGTAATTTTTTTATTTGTATTGCCATCCGTATGCAAGTCATCTGGTTGCATCTGTTTTTACATGTGAGCAGTTATTAAAATGTACAAGACAAAATGTAGTTTCTTATGTTAAAGAATTGCAATGTAATACCGTTTATCTGTATGGGATATGATTTTTTTTTTGCACCCAAAAACGGAAATAGGCGATTCTCATTGAAAATATGGAGAAGACGAGTGGATACAATTACTTTTTTCATGAGCACATTTGGTCCAGGAAAAATAACTGAACAGTCCTATTAAAAAACGTTGGTCCGAGTGCAGTCAATCTTTTCCATGGATAGCATATGACTAAAAATACACGTCCTGTGAGCGTAGCCTGGGAAATAAAGATATTTGTCCAAATAACAAAGAACCATACATGTTACTAACCGTTACAACAGATCTGGGCATAGCATCTGCAGAAAAAGAGGTTTATAGGGCTATAAACTAAGCTTGAAAATGGACTGTATTATTGGAGTGATTAAAGGGGTTGTCCAAGACTCGGATAGGTCATCAATATGCTATATAAGCAGCTGATCAGCACAGATCCATACATTATTTAGTGGTGGCTGCTGAGCACTGCAATCTCCCACACATAATATGTATATATAGTATATGTATATATATATATATATATATATATATACTGTATATGTTGTGTTTGTATATTGTTTAGGTCAAAGAGGTGAGTGCCGTTATTTTTAGTGTTATCCTATATATTTGCCGGCTACACTGAAATCTCTCTGCCCAAAATGACCATGACTATTACAGCTTAAAACATGTAAAATATATACATGGCAGCTCGTTACAATGGTGGTTCATCCTTCTTCACTTCAGTGTCATTTAAAGTAGGAAAAGTCTTCCTCGTAGCCGTCACCTAAAATGTACCTTGTAATTTTATTTACTGCTGCTGCCAGAATGATTTTACTGCCAACAAACTTGGCAGATAGAGGCATAAAATTGGAAATTATTCAAAAATAGATTTTTTTTATTACAGGATGTTAAAAGATATATACACACATTAATATATAATTATTTCTGTGTCTACCTACCTATCTATCTTTAGATATATATATCTATATATATATACACATAAATATTTCTGTGTATAGCTAGTCATATGTATTTTTATTCTAAATGAATGGAGGGAAATATTAAATGGGAAATAATTTGGCAATCAAGAAGTATTATAGCAATATTCTGTTCCAGGCAACAAGAAAAATTCGTTTAAATGGATCATTTGGTGACAATATATGTAGTGATATATAGAGGTTATAGTGTCACGTAGGAAACTCCTGTAACCACCACTGATGTGTGGATTCAAAGTGTTAATTATCAGAGATCCATAATAATATTTTCTAATATATGTCTCAGTAAGTCCAATCAAGGGGTCTTGAAAGCAAATTGAGTTTTTTCACTACAAACACGTCAGCTAATATATTTCTGGTTGGACCGGTCGGGAAGCCTTGTGAACTTTCACATAAACACTTCAATGTTTCGGTCCTGGTAGCTGCTTCACCATCTGTGAAATGACTGCTCCATCCTCCACAGCTGAGGGTCTGTAGAGCAGCATCTGCAGCCTATTCA
Source organism: Ranitomeya imitator (assembly GCF_032444005.1). Classification (NCBI taxonomy): domain Eukaryota; kingdom Metazoa; phylum Chordata; class Amphibia; order Anura; family Dendrobatidae; genus Ranitomeya; species Ranitomeya imitator. Next base: position 465,124,938 of record NC_091282.1, on the reverse strand, counting down.
CACAGTGCAGTCATTCTTGTACAGAAGCATGTTGACTAAGGCCATTTTCACACGGGCAATTTGTTGCTGTGGTGAGCAATTAATGCGCTATGGAATCAACATGAGAAGAACACAAAGCTTTGTTTCTATATGCCACCAAGCTCCGTAGTCTGGTTTCGCTCACGGCTGCATATTACCTACAGCCTCATGCTCACCAATTATCACGAAATAAGAAAAATAAAACTGCATGTTTCGGGAGAGGATTCGTCTCCAAGCACCTAAAAGAGCATTATTGAAAACTTACTAAGACGCTAAACCTCCGAAGATATCATTGAACAGCTCCATGCTGGAAAAATGACCAACTGCGTTCCTAGATGAAAAGGACCATGGCCCATAAAGGACAATGACTTCATCCGAGCTCTGATCCAAACAATAATTGACAATGTGTGCAAATGTTTTAAAAGTGTTAAAGAACATGTATTTTTAAACTGGGTTACTAATATTAGGAAATGTGGCATCTAAAAACTCAGACAGCACTACTTACTGCCCATTTGTGCTTACACGGGAGTCCTACTACCCTACACACTAGCAAAGTAGAAATGGCGATACAGAGAGGACAACACTAATTAATACGATCACCACGCAATGGATTACCTGTGCTTTAATGCAGTTTTTTAGTTGTAAGTAATAATGCTATTGTAAAGGGATAACAAAAGATGCATGCGTAAAATATAGGAAGACTACATCGTTTTGGATTAACCCCTTAGTCAAGAAAACAGTTTTGGGCTTAAGGAAATAACCAAATTTCTTTGTATTTGTCCTCCCACATTCTGACAGCCTAGCCTGAACTTTTATTATTTTTACCACTCACTTCCTTTATAAACCCTGGTCCCTTGTATAGATACGTTGTAGATGTGTGATTTTCTTGTCATTATCCGGCTCATATACACATGAATTAATTCCCTTTTTACTGAATTGTACACAACAAAAAGAGTGTTTATTGTCTTCTCAACAGTAAAACTTGTTTAGAATGGTTAAGTTCCATACAGTAAATGTACACATTAACACAGTACTTCTATTTAATAACATATTTGCACGGATTAAAGATGGTAAAATTGCATCTTCTATTTTCTGATTCAGTCCTAATTTCACCAATTACACAAGCTTCACACACATTGCATTTACTAACTTACATGCATAGATATAGCTAAAGGATAGTTAGACAGATAGATGATCGATAGATAGATAATAGATAAATACATAGATAGATATGTGATACATAGATAGATAATAGATAAATAGATAGATAGATATTTAATATATGGATGTGGCTGCATCCTGACTGATCTTTGCACTCCTCCCATTGATCTTGCAGGTGGTGGTAATCAACTCTACCTGCCCATAAATTGTAGGTTTAGCCCAGAGTGGCATGTTTATTGTAGGCTGGTGGCCCAAGAGTGGCATGTACAGTAGAGTAGGACTCATCAGAGGGAGATCACCTTGCCGTAGTTGATGGGCACACATGAATTGGCCAATTTATGCACTAAGAATCTTCATTTCATCTATAACTGTAAGTTTGAAAAAAAAAATTTTTTAATTTTTTGAGAAAAAATATTTTTGAGAAGTATAATTCATATTAAATATTTGTCTGTGTTTTCACATGGCCTAGATTCATGTACAAGTGCTGCTGTGTTCTTTTTTATCTAGATAGATAGATAGATAGATAGGTAGATGTTAGATACATAGATAAAGTCTAGAAAGAAAAATAGATATGGGACAGATAGTTAGATAGATAGATAGATAGATAGATAGATAGATAGATAGATAGATAGATAGATAATAGCTAGATATACAATGGATAAATAGATATGTGATACATAGGTAGATATATAATAGATATATAATACATAGATACATTGATAGACAGATAATACATAGATAGATATATCAGATAAATAGATATATAATAGATAGATATATAATAGATAGATAATAGATATATATGCAGTATAATCGATAGATTGATACATAGATACATACATAGATAGATAAATATAAGAAATAGATAGATAATAGATAAATATATAATAGATAGATGATAGATAATGATAGATAGATGATAGATAGATAGATAGATAGATAGATAGATAGATAGATAGATAGATAGATAATAGATAGATAGGCAATGTCACCACATATACATGCTAATGAGCTCTTTTCTATGAAAACTGACAGTTTCTGCATTTTTCCATGGATTGTGATCATTTAGTAGCAATAGTAAATCATCATATTAAACCCACAGGACTGTCAGTAAATATGAAATAAATAAAGACTGATTGCACAAAACAATGGAATACAGGCTCCTATGAATAGCGTTCATTAGATAACATTTTCCACATATTTCATTGCATAGATCACGTAGTTTAGATTTACGCACATTCAATAGCAGATATTGAGGTAAGAGGTGATCATGTAATCTACCAGGGATCCCAAGGAGAAGGGTATTCTTTGTCACTAAGTTGCCACCTTGTAATGGGTCTGTCACTGTGTCTCTATGTTCTGTATGTATAAATATATAAAACATATAAAATGTTAGATTATAGTACATTAATCGGTGTAAATACAGGTGCAATCTGTGTAATTTTAGAATCCACAAATAAATAGACTTTGATGACAAGCAATAAGAATGGAAATACATCTAACATTTCATACTTCACATTTTGTGCTTAGAACCTCGCTTTTTCATTAGACTCTTTGTTACCTCTGGTCAAGACATTCTTCATTTTTTTATATGGGCCAAATAAAAGAATAGAAAACCTTTACATTCTTAAAAGAATTTCAGTTCCAAAAGTGGAATAATAAAATGGATATAGAGTCTTGGCACGCGTATGATAACTTTAACTGTAGCGTTTAGTCGAAAGAAATGTCTCAGCATAAAACTTCACTTTAGTATTTGGAACGCGAGTAAATTTTAATCAACCGTCTATCCAACTCATCTCTTTTTATTATGGAAATAAAAGAAAACTGTCTTCAAACTGCAGGCAGCAATCGGCGGGCTCACAATCATCAACCCTTCTCTTCGGAATTATTGGGCAGCCAAATTAACAACAGGCAGCTGAAAAATAACTACAAAAAACATAGTCTTTGTTTTGCAAAATACAAGTATCTTTCCATATTCAATTATCAAAAGAATCCCCCTTAGAGTTCTCGGACCTGGAATGCAAGAAACGCAGTCATCATAAGGAACACAGCTTAGTGTCAAAAACGTGACGTCTTCATTACCTTTATGGCTGACAGTCCTGCTTAAAACTAGACTTAAGTATCATAAAAAACAAGAAAAGGGAAATACCATGACTCAGTAATTGTAATGCACGCGCAGCCAGAAATCTCACTGAATCCCATTTATTTCTGTTTACTGTATGGACATGATGACATTCATATGTAAGACAATAATTCTAATTCTTTCTTAGATCTGGCAAATCTATAGGTTATTTATATGGATACTTTATCTAACAAAACTCTAATGACATGTCCACAATAGTATTGCTCTTGTACAACCATCGAAAACCATTATATAAAAAACGCTAATGTGGAAGTGACTATATGAACATTGTAGCTAGGTACATGTACAGGTCCGTCGAATTAAGAAGAGATCTAGGATTGATTAGCTCTGTTCTATATATGCTGATTTATTATAGGAAATTATATCAGCTACAATATTATTTAGAAATATTTGTTCTGCAGATTTAATGTGTAGATTAAAAAATGAAAGAAAGGTTATTCTAAAATATTATTTTATTCTATTCTAAAAGTCTAAGCATGTAATATAATAAACACGCAGAAACAGGAATTGTGAATCGAATAACATTAAATGCAGCTCTAGAATTAGGAACATTTTACAAGTAATTATTTATCTACGGTAATTGAAAATGTACTTATCAATGTCAGGATCCTATAGTCCAAGCTTTGAGAAAATATAATGTGTAAAAGGAAATGGTATATTATATTTAGTTTAATCTAATTGTGATGAGGATTATTTTTTGTTAATCTAGTGAGAATACTGAATCCCTGAATAATGTGTTTGCCGGTTTTGGAAAAACAGTTGCCCTTTGTCTGTTATCTAAAGGACACAATATGGTTTAGTAATTTGTTACCTAAGATTTCACCCAAATATATATAATTATCGTTTATAAGTTCATAGACCTGACTACTGTAGCTTTAAAAAAATAAAACTCTACAAATTAAGAAAGAGAAATACGAGCTCTATTTTTCTGATAAATAATTCTAAATCCCCTCTTTTTAGACATATAGTATTTGGTAAACTCCAGGATGCCAGCCATCACCACAATAGAGAACATAAAGGGGTTGTCCACTACTAAGCATCACTGTCTCTACCTTTGGATGTTTTAGACATGGAGAGGTAGTCAGAGATCAGCTGCAGCCCTGACTTCCTCTTCATGTTCAAAATGTGAAGGTGGGCACAGTGATGCCAGCACTTATTGGGCGCCGGGCATCACGTCTCATAACAACTGCACGAGAGACCCGGTTACGCGAGTGATGACACCGTTGGAACGGCGCCAGCACGTAAGGTGAGTATAAGCCTTTTTATTTTAAACATTTAGATCAAGAAGGGGTTGTCCTAGTAGTGGACAACTCTTTTAAGAGTAGAGATCATCAAACCTTTTGAAATTTGAATTTGCCAGCTTTAGTGAATTTTCTCTGAAAATTGCAGTTAGTCCAATTGTCTTGAAAAGATGTGTCTTATTTTATGTGCTAAATGGAAAGCCAGTCTCAGTAATTTGTAGGAGAGAAAGAGATTTTGCCTGCAAGTGATGCATCTAAATTTTAGGTGCATGCACAGCAAACAATCCTAACTGTCGCCGCCAAAACCAGAAGAGACACAAGGTATAATAGTCTCTCCAGGTTTTATGGTTTCACAGTTTTTAAGGTTGAAGGTCAGCAGACATAAGGTTGAAGGTAGGTTGGTGGAGATATACCATGTCATGTGGTAGCTATAAGGCAAGTTGGGGAAGCTCGACCAGTCTATGACTTGTGCAGTCTTCTTTAAAGTGTAAAATAGTGACGGATGTTTTTTGGCGATTCACGCAAATCAAAATACTTATGGTACAAATTCAGTGGGATCTGCGAATTTCAGGATATTCAATCCAAATTCAATTTGCATTGAATCGATTTGATCATCTCTACTCAGAGCCTAATATTTACCATTATACATACAACTCTACTATAAATATACAGTAAGCATCTAAGCTCTTCCTAACGGTAGTTGCAGGTAGTCAAGTGTTTATGTCTATGCAATGGATTTAGAGCCCAGGTACACAAAGCTTTCATCCATCCCGATGGAAAGCTAATTTGCATATGTTTTTTCAGGCTTATATTTTTCCGTACGCCAGCTGACTGTCTTGGCAGGGAAAATTAGGATCTCCCTAGAAACCCATTAAAGGCCTCTCATCCAGGGAACGAGCACAGTTCCCCAGAGCCTGGAAGAGGTCATTTACATAAAGTGATAAAAGATGATTTATTGACAACAAGTCATCTGGTATGAGACATACAGGTAGGACTTTTTTCAGTGGCCTATGACCTGTATGCCCATATTAATAGCTTAGATAGGTCAAATGTGGTAACAGATTCCCTTTAAGGGTTTTTTTTTTAAATCTAAATAGGTCCATAATACGGTGATCTCTTTTTTAATATACAGAGATACATGGAAGTACAAAATTTGCTACAGCCATAGACAAAAGTAAGGTCCATAGTCCACAAGGGGAGCTCCCAATACAATGGGGATAATAGAGAAAAAATGGATCCTGTATGCAAAGATAAAGAACACACAAAAAAGTATGAAAACTTAATTAATATAAAATGTGTGAATGTTATTAAACATATTAAAAAATGAATGATGATATAACATGATTGTAAACATCAATAAATGGTTTCAGGGAAATGGCGAAGGCACAAGATGTATGACGACACAAACAGGTGATTACCACTCAATGATACACAGGAGACTGCATATGTATACTTGTATGCCACACAAGTTCAATATAAATCACAGTGGAAAGCAATCAATAGTCCTAAGGAAAGGTACTATAGAAAATACTGTTCTATTACCCCATATGGAATAGATAACATTCAAATATACTGTAGGATGCACTCAGGTAACAATGAGAAATCGCATGTAAAAAGTTTGTTATGCATGAACACATAGGCCCCCCGAGGAAGCCGATGTGAAACGCGCGCTGGGGCTTGTCTGATGCACACAGGTCATTCTGCACTCTATGGGTGAACACTCACATTTTTTATTTATGCTATTACTTGTCCTGTAGCTATTTCTGTCCAAGGAGCAGTGTGGTGTTTTTGGCAATGCATACATCTACTGTCACCCCAGCATGTTAGCTATTTGGCGTCCATTTTTGCATATAAACAAACTTTTTACATGGGATTTCTCATTTTTACCTGACTGCATCCTATATTTCAACACCATCTATTCCACATGGGTAATCTCACAGTACTTTCTATAGTACCTTTCCTTAAGACTAGTGATTGTACAATTATACAAATGCAGTCTCTTGTGTACCATTGAGTGTTAATTGCCTCTTTGTGTCGTCACACACCTTGTGCCTTCGCCATTTCCCTGAAACCATTTATTGATTTTTGCAATCATGCTATACTGTCATGCATGTTTTAATATTTTTAATAAAATGTATATATTTTATATCAATAAAGTTTTTATATCAATAAAGTTTGTATAGTCTTTTCGGGGAACACAGGCTCCATTTTTTCTCTATTATTGTCCCCATACATGAAAGTTTAGTGAATGGTCATTGAAGATAGTAGAGAAGAATGAGAATGTGGATGCACTCACACTGTGTGTGTTTACTCGCTAAGTTCCTGCAGTCTCAGTGCAGAACGGAATAATGGAATACTGCCCGGGGGTGAAGAGGTTAATTCAGGCAGCCATTGCTCTGAGATAGCAGTGCTGTCAATCAACATAACAGGAGATGTGCAGCATGGTGACTGAGGGTGTGGAACAGTGCACTGAACCCTTGGCACTGACAAGGGTGCATTGATACACCCCTATTTTGCATAAGAAATAAAACACTTTTATGAAAAACTTCACTACAGGGATGATTTTTATAGGTACTAAATCACCTAAAAGACTATATAAGTATTGCAAATCCAGTTTTGGGGTTGGGAGACTCCATTTAAGAGTGATATCTGATTTTTAGCTTAAACTTCATTATAAAAAGTATCCTTTAAGTTCCAAAGCTCCATCTTGTAGAGGTTGCAGGCAATGAAAACTTTGTGATGTCTAAAAATATTAACAATTTAATCACCATAGAATATTGTATACAAAAATGCATTGGTAAAATACTAAGGTGGAACAATATGAGGTCACCAACATCATAGTTTAACCCGAATAGGGTATATTCAATCCAGAGAAAAATGGGACCAGAAGAAGGACCATAGCGGACCACTGCACTCAAATAGACATAAACCAACAGAGAAAAAGAAGAAGCAGCATATAGTCCGGGTATAAGTGTAGAAAAAGCTTTCTTAATAATAATACCAGGTTAAAAAACGACAGGGGGACAGGGGTGAGGTGCCAGTCTACGCAGTGATTGTCTTCCACACTGACCGGTATGTATATCAGCGATACCTATTGTGTATGTGTTTTTATATATACTTATTTGGACCTGTGTGTCCAATCTATGTAGTTAAACTTTATTCGCCTGCACAATCTTCTGATTGTTCTGTGACATCTGTCTCGGTTTCAATGTGGATGTATTTGTATTGTAGGCACCTGTCCCCTGTTCGTGTAGGTGCGTGCTGAGTATAGCACGGGGATTATTTCCCCCTGTCGTTTTTTAACCTGGTATTATTATTAAAAATTCATTGGTGCCAAAAAGGATACGATTCACTTTCAGCCATTTTAAGGATCTGCTACCATTGGGCTCAACGGTAGTAGGAACATAGGTTCAACTCCAGAGTAGTATCTGTATGACTTGTAGGCTGTTCACATGTTCTTATACTCTCTTGCTTTGTCCATATGTGGTCTCCATAAATGAGCTTTTATTGTGGACCCTAGAGATAATAGTGAACCTACGCACCCAGCTGCTGAGCATAACCTCTCAAAGACTGCAAAAGCTGAGTAGCTTTGACATTTCAAAGCTGATAACATGGGATTATATGTGGAAAACTGCCAGCAGATATTAGGTTTTTGTTAGGGAAACTGACAATTACTAGATCTTGCACAACTAAGGTCTATTGGGCCTTGCAGACATTTGCCAACGCTATCTGACAGAATGGATAGCGCTTAATGCAGATCCAGTGGTATCTGGCAGCTGGTCACCTCCTTTACCCCACTGAGATCATATTCACATACGGCTACTGGCGACTGGGGCCAAAAGCTGTAGGACAAACAATCAAAAGACCAACAGCTATCTAATGTGTGTTCCCATGTAAAAGCCTCAAATCTGCCATCTACCCTCCTGTGTCTTCACTTTTTTTTGCCTTTAAAAAATGTAATATTTACATTAGTAGGAAATTCTTAATAGTCAAGTTCTAGAAATGAACTGAGAAGACTAAAATGTAGGATTCCTCTATCTGTACGCAATATTCAACAACATTCAGACTCGTCCTTCTCTGGTCAGCTAATAAAATCTAGTACTTTTACTGTCTATTAATATGTTTCTTGTAATAGCACCCACATATTCCACACTGTTGTACACAGATTAGTCAATGGCTCTTTATATAATTTTTAAGTATAAACTGCATTGTATATGCGTTAAATGACTGCACCGTCGGGTTTTTTGGGTTAGACACTTTTGACCAATTTAATTCAGAAATTTATTGCACACGGCCATCTGGAATTATTTCTAGCCAAGACGTAACCCAATTAGAATTCACTCTTTGCATAAACAAAAGGTCATATTCAACTATATCATTTTTAATAATATGAACACAAAAGGGGCACACATTAATAAAATTCTATATAACATAAAAAAAAGCTTAGTTTTTTTAGCTGATTGACTTCGTTAAAATAGTACCCAAAGATTGAATTTTAACAATTTTCTTGAAATGATACTATTCCATGAGGTTGTACATAAACTGCCCTCTTTTCAACTCACATTCAATTACTACACAAATGTCATGAGTAATGGATTTTCAATATTCACACTGACTAAAGAAAAATAAATTATAAAAAAAGTAATAAAATAATAATTGTCATGGAAACTACGTGTTAACACGATATCAATATAATTGCTTGACAAAAAAATATGGAAATAATCAATATATTAGCATCTCACATTTATTTTAAGTCCAGTCTCCAATTTCTCAGATAGAATCAAGAATTGTTTCAAGTGCCTCCTTTCTTGCGCTAAATCCCCAATGAATAACGCCATTATACGGTTGGAGATGATATATATGTGTCACTGCTGTGTGTGGCTGTAGTGCGCCTGATAAGATTTCGCTGATATACATAAGTGCACAACCGGGGATAGCACAGATTAATACTAGTTAATCCACGAGGCCACCTCAAACGCCGGTTTTGAATTGAGAAAACAGCATCTGATGAGCTTTCTGCTCTTTTTCCCGTACAGAAAACCAGTGCGTGAACGCCTAGTACTCAAGGCTGATAGATAAAGCAGAAGTGAAATAGTAGGGTTGGGATATATCAGCGGCGGTGTAGCTATTGTCCAAGAATTAGCTTTGGATCATTTACTAAGAAAGTATCCATTGTTTCTAGGCCACTGGAAAAAAATAGTAATTTTAACGAACATTTGGGAAATTGGAGGCACTCTGCCATGTTATTAGTATGCAGTATTTCTTGCGCGATGAGAGCATTAGGGTGGAAGCTGTCGCTCACGGCTGTTCAGTAACTTGGTCGGCACACATGGATTTTGCCTTCTTAACATAAATCCCATACATGTTGTTTTATGTTCGTACAAGCAACTCACAGGTAAATACTATGAATATAATTAAGAAACGTTGTACTAAAACACATAGGTATCATCTCTAACCATAATCATGGCATTATTAATTGGGGATTTAGCGCAAGAAAGAAGCGTATTATAGGCACTTGAAACAAATCTCGATAATATCTTGATTTTCTATCTGAAACATTGCGATATTGGAAACTGGACTTAAGAAAATGGAAATAATTAATATACTAGCCTGACACATTTATTTTATCATTTATATTGATATCATGTTAACACAGTTTCCATGACGATTAATATTTTATTACAACTTTTTCTTATTTATTTTTTTCTTATTTATTTTTTTCTGTGGTTAGTGTGAATATTGAAACGCCATCACTCTTAAAATTTGTGTAGTAATTGAATGTGAGTTCAAAAGGGGTCAGGATTTAATTAATATACTAGAATGACACATTAAATTTATTTCCATTATTTTTTGTCAATCAATTCTATACATTGATTTCACGTTAATGCATAGGTTTTTTTTATTATTATTTTATAAGGTTTTTTCATTATTTTTTCAATAGTAAAAAAGCTGAGGCTAATTCTAAAAACCATATACCATAAGACAATATACATAAAGAAATATTAAGAGAAATACCTCTCCTCTCATACAACCACCAACTATGAGCAAGCTCTTCATCAGGAGTGTCCTCTCATCATCATCCAAGACTCGTAACAGTAAAAAATGCAGGACAACACACAACAGGACCATCAAATCACTGATATTTTCTCATGGACATCTTCCTATATGGTGTATATGATTCCATGTTTAAGGTACACCAGTAAAGGATTCTATATTGGGGAGATGAAGTTGGCACTAGAACCCAGAACATATCTGTACTGCGTACTAAAAAAGATTCTGGATACGCCTGTGGCTTTAACTCTTATTTGGACTAGGACACAGAGTAAATGTTTTAAAAATGTAATGAGGTTTTCAGAGATTTTATAAAATATGCCGTAGATAGTAAATGTCATAATATTTTGAAAAATAGAAAACTTACCAGTTGACTTCCCCGGTGATCCTGCACCAAGGCTCTAGTGGTCCCATTAGTTTAGCAGTTATGACATTGCGTCCATCATTCACATGACCGCTAATCACTAGCTGTGAATTTTGCATGTACAAAATGTGCCACTTTCCAGTTATTAACACATGGCCTCAATTAAAGTTTATGAAAATGAACAATTTCAACCAAAATGATCATTCCTGAGAACAAATTATTTTTTTTATGTGACCAGTCATCTGCCGGTAGTATTTCATTTTTTTAAGGCAAAATTCAGATCAAAGATCTCTCGTTCAAAGAAAGGTTGTTCGACCATTAATAATCTTTTATTGAAAGTATATTTGTTCGTTTGTGCCACTGATTATGAATGGCCAAGGTGAATGACTATAATGGGTAATATCTTCTAAAATGTATACCCCAGTCCAGAGCCTCTCATCTAGCCAAATTGGTTCTCATGCTTTGCACTGACGAGGGTCAACAGCCCGAAACACCGTGTCTGCGAATTGAGATACTAATTTGGCTTTTATCCTAAGTCATATTGCACGACTCGTTTAAAGGGTTGATTATGACTTGTAGGATCGCTACTTCCAACAGGTGGCGCTATAGAGTTTAAGTCCTCTTTTTCTCAGAAGAGGCAATTTGCATATTATATTTCCAAGAGGAACATTGCACGGCGAATAAGCCTCCTTACCTTGGGAACCCAGAGCTGGTATGTCAATCTCCATAAGGAGAAATGATACCCCTTAGACCCCAGTCCAGAACCTCTCACCTAGCCAAATTGGTTCTCATGCTTCGCACTGACGAGGGCCAACAGCCCGAAACACCGTGTCTGCGAATTGAGATACTGATTTGGCTTTTATCCTAAGTCATATTGCACGACTCGTTTAAAGGGTTGATTGTGACTTGTAGGATCGATACTTCCAACAGGTGGCGCTATAGAGTTTAAGTCCTCTTTTTCTCAGAAGAGGCAATTTGCATATGGCTATGTCGGCATTCCAATAGTTCGTTAAATGATCATTCAACCAACAAAATACCCCGAATGCATTAGATCAGAGTATTTACACATTACCTTTATTACATTTGTAACAAATGTCTCAGTTTTATTGCTTTGGCTTATCTAAACGGTGTATGTCTTGGTGTAAAATACCTAAAATAATCTTATTCTCTCATTTACGCATTTGTAAATTCGCCTGATGAAGGTGTCTCTGCGTTCCCAAAGCTGGCAAATATTTTTTTTCTTAGTACTTTCACCTTTTTTTGCCCAAAAGTATTTCACAAAACTATATTAATTAGTTGAAGCATTTTTAAAATGTTCCTACACATGCTATATATTGTATCTATTACAGGATATCTGGCCGTGAAGTTACTTATGTAACCTAACTATGGTTGTAATATTTCTAATGATAATCTAAGATGTAAATAACGTCTATTTTGGTAGATGTAAAGCAGCTACATTACCGATTGGCATATTTTATTTTTAAACAATTTAATGCAATCATTTATTTCAATTTTAAAAAATTGGAGAAAACCATTAAAATATATTATACAAATTTATTGTCAGTAAGAACTAATGGTGGTAACAAAATATGGTAATCTACTTAAACTAATGCTACAACCTATTTCTAAAATTAATTAATTAATTAAACAGTCACTATCTTTTAAAGAAATGTAAATATTTTTAACATTGATAAAAAAACCTAATTGGGCCAGGTTTCATACATCCACCTGATCCATCTCAGTTTTTTTTTCCCTCAACTGATGATAATTCATGTCCAAATGGCATGAGTTGTAGTAAGGGTTTTTCACCATTTTGTACTACAAAACTGATAAACTGGATCGCAAAATGAAACATGGCGCATTTACTGATCCGCCTCCTTGAAGGGTCCAGAATAACAATGGATGCAGCAGATGAATGTGAATGGTCTCATAGTAAAGTATGGGGTCCATTCAGTTTCATTGCCATCCCTGAGGGGTAAACAAGCCAGATGGCTGGATAGTTAGGAAAAAAAATAAAAAAGCCTCTCTTTCTATACTTGTTAGACTTCATCTACCCTCTGTCTCAAACGTTAATCATCAAGTCTCAATTTACGGGTAAGATCCGTATTCAGAGAGGCAGAGATTTCAAGGATTTAATTGCCCTTTAAGTCAGAGTACAGATCAAGCTACAGCTGCTGTCTATAGTAGTCTATGGAGGATAAGAAAAGCTGCTGAGAGAGAGAAAGCACTGAAGTTTAAGTTAATTCTAGAAAGGGCTCTTCTGTCTACTCTCAGCGCTAGATGCACAGCAACACTGCTCATTACTGCTGTGTACTATCCTCTATGTTCCAACTGTTTCTGCATGTGTTTGCTAGGGGAGCAGGTTATCCGCTATATGTGCTGTGTATGGGAGACATCAAAGTATCTAGTTCACAACCTATTCTGGAGCTGGGATAATGAACAGCTGACAATAACATATGGAGCCCATAAAAAGAGGAAAATAGCTTAAATAACAAGTCATATAATGGTCATAATTAAAATAATGTTGCTCCTCATGCACGCATGCATGGTGGTTGATTCTGAAAATAAACGTTAAAGACAGGTTCGCTTTAACTATAAATATTAAGCATAATTGAACTACAAAAACTGTTCTCGTGTCATGATATGTTGGGAACAAAACTAAAGGCAAATTAACATGTAATGTTTCTGGACTATATTTTTACCACAAAATGTAGATTTGTTTTTTGTTTTGTGTATACATTTACGTTTGGATTAAAAAATATCCAAGGCACCAGGTATCTTCCTAAATAAATTTATTTATTAATTACGGCATACAAAAAAAATCTGCAATGGGCTACAAACAGCCTTTGTCAATCCATATCAAACCAAGGGTAACACATTTTGATATGGCTTGGCAAAGGTCGTTTGTGGTCAAAACATCTCAGATTTTTATTTACTGAAGAAGAAACCTGGTGCCTTTGATATTTTTGCTTGGTGTATTTGGCAATGTAGTGGAGAGTTGAACCAAGAGAGCACAGATCTGAAGAAGTGGTGAGCAACAGCCCATGATATAAACTACGTTTACTCTTTAAATATGGGGTGAATAGCCCATAGTAGCAGACTACACAGTTACTATGGGGTCTGTGACCCCATACTTACCAATTATCACAATTTCTATAGAATGGCATAACAGGGAGATGTTGACTCGCTCTAGCTTGAGCGTCTGAGTCTCAGCACAGCAGGTGAGATTATGTCACTATATCCTGCCTGCTGTGCAGATCCTCAAACCACACACTGCACAGAGTGGGGCAATGCATCAAGGGAATGGGGTGAGGATAGTAGTTTTACTTATTTAATGTCAGTGCTTGTGAAAGGTGGCTGTTGGGACCCTGATACCATGGGTGGAAAACCAAGTGGGTGATACAAATAAAATAGCTGCTATCTCCTACCCAACTCCTTCATGAACATGATTGATACTGAATAGTTATCGTGACAGGCTATCACAGATGCTAGTGCTAGTTTTGTACCCACTTAAGATAACCTAATGCTATTTTTACCCAAGCATAGTCTCATCATTATTCATATATAACTGAGAGCTATCAGTAAAGTTCTGGATGGCTAATGCATAGTTCTGATGCGGAAGTGGTTAAAAAAATTCTGTACGTTTTTGATATTAATGTTTATGTACAGTACAGACCAAAAGTTTGGACACACCTTCTCATTTAAAGATTTTTCTGTATTTTCATGACTGTGAAACTGTACATTCACACTGAAGGCATCAAAACTATGAATTAACACATGTGGAATTATATACTTAACAAAAATGTGTGAAACAACTGAAATTATGCTTATATTCTAGGTTCTTCAAAGTAGCCACCTTTTGCTTTGATGACTACTTTGCACACTCTTGGCATTCTCTTGATGAGCTTCAAGAGGTAGTCACCGGGAATGGTCTTCCAACAATCTTGAAGGAGTTCCCAGAGATGCTTAGCACTTGTTGGCCCTTTTGCCTTCACTCTGCGGTCCAGTTCACCCCAAACCATCTCGATTGGGTTCAGATCTGGTGACTGTGGAGGCCAGCTCATCTGGCGTAGCCCCCCATCACTCTCCTTCTTGGTCAAATAGCCCTTACACAGCCTGGAGGTGTGTTTGGGGTCATTGTCCTGTTGAAAAATAAATGAGGGTCAAACTAAACGCAAACCGGATGGAATAGCATGCCGCTGCAAGATGCTGTGGTAGCCATGCTGGTTCAGTATGCCTTAAATAAATCCCCAACAATGTCACCAACAATGCACCCCCACACCTTTACTTTCATGCAGTCTGTTCTTTATGGTAGTTTTGGATATTGTTACGCCTACCTCCCGGAGAGTGTTGTTCACTTAGTTGGCTGTTGTGAAGGGGTTTCTCTTCACCATGGGGATTATTCTGCGATCATCCGCCACTGTTGTCTTCCGTGGGCGCCCAGGTCTTTTTGCATTGATGAGTTCACCAGTGCTTTCTTTCTTTCTCAGGATGTACCAAACTGTAGATTTTGCCACTCCTAATATTGTAGCAATTTCTCGGATGTTTTTTTTTTTGTTTTCGCAGCTTAAGGATGGCTTGTTTCACCTGCATGGAGAGCTCCTTTGACCGCATGTTTACTTCACAGCAAAACCTTCCAAATGCAAGCACCACACCTCAAATCAACTCCAGGCCTTTTATCTGGTTAATTGAGGATGACATAACAAAGGGATTGCCCACACCTGTCCATGAAATAGCCTTGGAGTCAATTGTCCAATTACTTTTGGTCCCTTTAAAAGCAGGGTGGCACATGTTAAGGAGCTGAAACTCTTAAACCCTTCATCCAATTTTAATGTGGATACCCTCAAATGAAATCTGAAAGTCTGAACTTCAACTGCATCTGAATTGTTTTGTTTAAAATTCATTGCAGTAATGTCTATAATAACCAAAATTAGAAAAATACTGTCTCTGTCCAAATATATATGGACTTAACTGTATCTCCACTGACTACTATTAGATTTGTTAAGGTTTTTATCTTTTTTTGTGATTAATAAAGTACTATTGTTTTTATTGGCATAAATTTTCCAGTTGTTCTTCTTTTTGATATATTATGCACTTATGGAAGTGCCTTGTCATTTAGGCCTTATATTGGGGTATTTATTTAGGGAAGAAGCAGGCAGCTGAGATTCTATCTGTAATGGAGTGGCCAGCGCAGTCACCAGATCTCAACCCCATTGAGCTGTTGTGGGAGCAGCTTGACCGTATGGTATGCAAAAAGTGCCCATCAAGCCAAACCAACTTGTGGGAGGGGCTTCTGGAAGCATGGAGTAAAATTCCTCCAGATTACCTCAGCAAATTAACTGCTAGAATGCCAAAAGTCTGCAATGCTGGAATTGCTGCAAAGGGAGCATTCTTTGACGAAAGCAAAGTTTGAAGGAGAAAATTATTATTTCAAATAAAAATCTTTTTCGAACCTTGTCAATATCTGGACTAGATTTTTTATTAATTTGGCAACTCATTTGATTAATAAAAGTATGAGTTTTCATGGAAAACACAAAATTGTCTGGGTGACCCTAATCTTTTCAACGGTTATTGTATGTGTGTATATATATATATATATATATATATATATATATATATATATATATGTATTTTACATATACCGTATTTTCCGCTTTGTAAGACGCACTTTATTTCCCCCAAATTTGGGGGGGAAATGTGGGTGCGTCTAACAAAGCGGATATACCGCTTACCATTACAGGCTGGGAGGAGGGGGTGTCCGCCGCCGCTACCGCCTGCCGCCGCTGTCGTCCGCCGCCACTGCCGGGGTTGTCCGCTGCTGCCCCGGGTGATGCTGAAGGCTCCGGTGCTGCGGGGGGCTCTGGCGACATATTGTGAAAGACCAGAGCCCCCCGGCAGTTCTTCCATGCGTTCCAGTATGACTAATTCCGGGAAAATGGCCGCCGGAATCTCGGGAGATGAGATTTCAGCGCTGAGATCTCATCTCTCGAGATTCCGGCGGCCATTTTCCCGGAGTTAGTTCCAGTATGACTGACTCCGGGAAAATGGCCGCCGGAATCTCGGGAGATGAGATTTCAGCGCTGAGATCTCATCTCTCGAGATTCCGGCGGCCATTTTCCCGGAATTAGTCATACTGGAACGCATGGAAGAACTGCCGGGGGGCTCTGGTCTTTCACAAAATGTAGCCAGAGCCCCCCGCAGCACCGGAGACAGCCCTACAGCACAGGAGCCCCCTGCAGACCCCTCATCCCAGCCTGCAGCAAAGGAGCCCCCTGCAGACCCCTCATCCCAGCCTGCAGCAAAGGAGCCCCCTGCAGACCCCTCATCCCAGCCTGCAGCAAAGGAGCCCCCTGCAGACCCCTCATCCCAGCCTGCAGCAAAGGAGCCCCCTGCAGACCCCTCATCCCAGCCTGCAGCACAGGAGCCCCCCTGCAGCACAGGAGCCCCCTGCAGACCCCCTCATCCCAGCCTGCAGCAATGCTCCACTCCTGCCTCCGGCAACGAGCCTGGGACCCTGATCCACCACAACCACAACCCCCGGTAAGTAATAAGACGCATGGATTATAAGACGCCCCACCAATTTATTAAAAAATAGTTTTTTCCTATTTTTCTCCTCAAAA
The DNA here is from genome assembly GCF_032444005.1 of Ranitomeya imitator. Classification (NCBI taxonomy): domain Eukaryota; kingdom Metazoa; phylum Chordata; class Amphibia; order Anura; family Dendrobatidae; genus Ranitomeya; species Ranitomeya imitator. The sequence goes on along the minus strand of NC_091282.1, from coordinate 465,107,340 downwards.
TTTGGGGTGCGTCTTATAATCCGGAGCGTCTTACAAAGCGAAAAATACGGTATATATATACACACACACACACATATATATATATATATGTATATATATATATGTGTGTGTTTGTGTATATATATATATATATATATATATATATATATATATTTGACAAGGTTCACTAGGTTGTGGTATTTCCTTTTCCACTTGAATGAATCTGGTATTCATTTCTGTACAGGTTTTATAGAAGCAAGCCATAGTAAATGAATGTTTTTATATAAAGGAACAAACCCCGCATTTACCATAAAGAAACATCCTATGTTTTGTCAGGTCCAATGTAAACTTCATTACTCCTTGCTAAGTGGCCAAAAAACCCTCTGAAATAATTATTACTGCCTGCATGATAACAGTGTGGTAGAGGGAGAGCAGAATATAACAGCATTTTGATTTGTGAAGCAGCAGCAGAACGTTGGTAGCGTAACAGCAAGTCTAGGGAGCGGATCTGTCGACCGTCCCATTGTTTTCAGTTCTTCCTTATTTATTCTACTCTAAACACTATTTTAATGGCTATTTCTCATAGGCTACTTAATAGTACAGCTTTTTGCAACAATGTATCAATCAGATTTAGCATTAGTCCCATTATTATTTCTCTATTATTTGTCATTTTGGCTACGTTTAATATCATGTATCAAATAAATGGAAAATATATTACCATTGGAAGTATTGAAATGTGACTTAAATATCTGTATTAAAAGCAATCATTCAAAATTCCTAACTCATAGTCTAGACTCGTGCATCTAATGCATCTCGCTCTACAAACTGTGCACCGTAAAGCACTTGAATACCATAATGACAATAATTGATTCTGAATGCGTTTGAACAATGTGCGCCGACAATGTGGAGCTCTTGACTATTGCCTTGAGCACCGAGAAACAAGGCAAGACTTGGGGCCACTGCTTATCTGCAATACCACTTGGATTGCCTAAAGACAGAAACAAGGCTTCACTTTTAACTTTTTTTCTTCCATAAATAGCAGTAATAATACTTCTGCAAGGTTTTGGGTTCTGATATGTTATTAGACAGAGAAAGACTTGATAGAACGTGTAGACTGATGGAAGGCATGTGATCTCTAGCTTGTGTGCGTCCTTTAGAAATTCACACATAGTCAATCTACTAACAGCTACATCTGCGTTTGCTGGTAATGGCGTAGTAAAAGGACTATCAAATATTTTCTAACTGTGATTACTGGCACCTAATTTTTAAACATCCCTCATTGCAAAGAACATTTAGAGTCTGTCACAAAAAAGCTTACCATTCCTATAAACTTTGGAAATCGGTTATAGAAAGTTAAGAGGGCGAGCGTAAAAATGGAATAACTAATATGGGGTCAAAATGTGAAATAAAAGGATATTCCAAATGAAGCACAATAATTTGTTCAGTAATTAGAAATAGCTATAGATAGGTAAAAGACAAGGGCGAGAGAGTTAAACAGGCTTTGCCCACAGATCGCAGTCTACATATCTGCTTCAGACAGGATCCAAGATAAACATATCAGTGCTACACAGCATGTGCAAATGAGTTTATAATAAGCTGGTTTTAAGAAGTAGAAGGGATAAATATTAAACATACCTTTCAAATGAAAAAGTTTTTACAGTAATTAAAGTTTCCGAATTGTATAAGTGCAGTTCAAAACAAGGCTTCTTAAAGAAGCACTCCCATCAAAGATTTTATCCTCCTAATATATTGAAATCCCATATTATATAGCAGTGTACTTACAATTGCTCATTTTACCCTTGTCCCCAGCTAATTTTTCTCTTTTATCTGCTGTATGTAGAAACAGGAAGTTTATTGTTCCTGCATTTGCTCCTCCTTCCCCCTGCCAAGGACTTTTACTGTCACTAATGATTCACACAGGAAAAATTGACCGCCTGTTTCTACATAGAGCTTCGAAGGATTCAGCTAGTCAGTGTTTAATCAGATGATGTCCTGGAAAAGAGATGAATTAGCTGGGTAGAAGGAACGAATTAGCAATTGTAGGTACACAGTTCTATATAATGTGATGATTGCAATATATTAAAAATTTGTAATGGGTGTGCTTCTTTAAGATTCTTTACACTTTCTGTTTTCCAAAAGCCAGAAGGTTCCCGGTGCACCAGAAGTGGCACAACGTTGTACATTGGCGTAATGGCTGTGAATGATTCTGATCAGCTGGCTCCCCTTTTTTGTACAAGCAGTTGCACTCATGACTACCTCACTCATGTGCCACATATAGAGTTTCTTTGAAAGGGATAATAGATAATACCCCGGCCCCCTACCAATCTGATATTGATGTCATACCTTAAGAGTCCATCCCCAATATAAAAGTCCCTAATAACACATTTAAAGTCGATATCTACTCTTAAAAACTATTCTTTTTATCCTACATAAATCTGATATACATAACACAATCACCGATATTCATGCCTTCCAATTTAAGACATTTGTTTTACATTGACTTAAAAATAAAATAGTATTGGATAAGTTCAAAGTCCCCCCCCCCCTCGCCACATGCAGACAGAAAGAACTTTATCATTTAAAGGGACACTGTCACCTGAATTTGGAGGGAACAATCTTCAGCCATGGAGGCGGGGTTTTTGGGTGTTTGATTCACCCTTTCCTTACCCGCTGGCTGCATGCTGGCTGCAATATTGGATTGAAGTTCATTCTCTGTCCTCCATAGGACACGCCTGCGCTGTGCAAGGCAAGATTGCCTTGTGCAGGCATGTACTACGAAGGACAGAGAATGAACTTCAATCCAATATTGCAGCCAGCATGCAGCCAGCGGGTAAGGAAAGGGTGAATCAAACACCCAAAAACCCCGCCTCCATGGCTGAAGATTATTCCCTCCAAATTCAGGTGACAGTGTCCCTTTAACTCTAATCTCTATGCACAGAACAGTGACTGAAGCCGTGCAGGCACCACCCATATGACTGAAAGAGCAAGGCTGCCGGGAGGAATAAAGTTCAGGGGACTCAGTTCGCTACTAATCTGCAGATCAACCCCGTATCTGCAGATTAATGGTATTATTTTATATGACAAGTACTCTATAAAGGGAGTTTGTCAGCACAGAAGGACTTTCCAAGCCAAGTAAAGTGGAACAGGTTGCCACGAGAGGTGATGAATTCTCCTTCAATGGAATGCTTCAAACAGAGGCTGGACAGACATCTGTCTGAGATGGTTTAGTAAATCCTGCATTGAGCAGGGGGTTGGACACGATGACCCTAGAGGTCACTTTCAACTCTAACATTCTATGATTCTATGATTCAAGTATAGGAACTTGGTGCACCATTGGTGTGGCCATCATTTAAGTGCACCTTCCTATCTACTTGTTTGTCATTAATTTCCACACCCCCTCTTCTTAGATTGACAACTTTGGCTTTATAGACCCAGAGAAGAGCAAAGATGGAAAACAAGCAGGTGTACTGTACTGTACTTGCCATGCCAAGGGTGCCCTGAGCGCCTGTTCTTAGCTTCAACAGCTGTTTTGTGCTGACAGACTCCCTCAAACCTGAAGTAGTAGAGGTGAAAAATAAATAAAGTAAAACTGCACGTTATTGTGAGGTTCCATTTAGATGCTTGTTTTTATCTCTCCTATCTACTTTTTGGCATCATGTCAGGTGCATGCGCAGCCGCCAAACTTTCATTTCCTGAGTGTGTCCCTGTGATCAGGCTAGAAAACTGAATGGATATCAGTGTTGTGACAAAGTCACTGGCAAAATGCTGGAAGAGAGATATGTACACTGCGGTTGTTAGTTTCAGTGATATAAACCTAGGAAAATGCTCCAGCACACTAAGTGCTGATGGGGGTTAATCAGCCATGTTTAGGGCTAGGTTGAGTGAACATCTGTAGAGTGGATGAAGTCCAGAGGATAAATACACAGCTTTCTGGTGCATTCAGTGATGGGTGTGCATGAAGGTGCAAGCTCCAGAGCTGTGTTTTCATGATAAGGAAAGCTGGACTTTTTTATTGTTTAATCCTGAGCGGGCAAATCCCCGCAGCAACACAGACTGTGCCATATGTTATGCTTTTGTTTTCCCTTTAGGCCCAAAAGGCGGTGTTTGTTTTGCTAACGCTGCCCTGGTTTATGCAGTACCTTTAATTAACCAGTGGAAGATTTAAAGGGAACCTGTCACCCCCAAAATCGAGGGTGAGCTAAGCCCACCGGCATCAGGGGCTTATCTACAGCATACTGTAATGCTGTACATAAGCCCCTGATGTATTCTGAAAGATGAGAAAAAGAGGTTAGATTATACTCACCCACGGGCGGTCCCGCTGCGGTCCGCTCCGATGGGCTTCGCGGTCCAGTCCGGGGCCTCCCATCTTCTTAGGATGACGTCCTCTTCTTGTCTTCATGCTGTGGCTGCGGCGCAGGCATACTTTGTCTGCCCTGTTGAGGACAGAGCAAAGTACTGCAGTGCGCAGGCGCCGGGAAAGGTCTGAGAGGTCCAGTGCCTGCGCACTGCAGTACTTTGCTCTGCCCTCAACAGGGCAAAGTACGCCTGCGCCGGAGCCACAGTGTGAAGACAAGAAGATGTCATCCTAAGAAGATGGGAGGCCCCGAACCGCGACGCCCATCAGATCGAACCGCCCACCCAGGTGAGTATAATATAACCTCCTTTTCTCATCTTTCAAGATACATCGGGGGCTTATCTACAGCATTCCAGAATGCTGTAGATAAGCCCCTGATGCCAGTGGGCTTAGCTCACCTTCGATTTTGGGGGTGACAGGTTCCCTTTAAACAAACAGTGTTTCTGTGTCTACCTCTATGTGCAGCCAAGTAAGCCTATCTACCACAGTTGGCGTTAGAAGTATGGGCAAGATCCCCAGAAAGCAAGTGTGACAGCTGTGGACAAACTACATGTCCTGGGTGAAGGAGGATACTAAACTCCTGATGCAGCAGATCCAACAGCAGCAACAGCAGATGGAACTTCTGTTGACATGTTCCCTCCCCCAAGTCCAGGTGATGTCTCATATGTCCGGAAGGCGGTAAGATGAGCCATGCAAAAGATGACCCAGGTGATGCTGTTGAGGCATTTTTTACTATGTTTAAAAGGGTAGCAGAGCAGGAGAAGCTGCCGCTGAAGCAGAGGGCCAAGCTGCTAGCCCCCTCTCTAACTGGCAAGCCTCAAAAGGCTTATTATGACCTTGCCTTACGGGATGCCCAGGAGTATACAAAATTTAAAACTGAAATATTGGCACGCTCAGGAGTGGCTATGTCTGTTAAGGCACAAAGGGTTCACCAGTGGTTGTATTGCGTTAATAAACCCCCCGGCTCCGAAATAGTCAACCTACTATATCTGGTACAGAAGAGGATGCAGCTGGAATCCACTACCCCAGCCAAGGTGGTGGAGCGAGTTTTTTTGGACAGATTCATTCACTCCCTTCCTGGGGCAATACAGACCTGGGTTGCCCAGGTAAACCCCCGGATTGCGGACGACCTGGTTGGCCAAGTGGAAAGTTACTTGGTGGTCAAGAAGTCCTTAAGGAAACCAGGTGGTGTTGCATCCCCATACTGGCATACCCAGAAAGAGCTTGACTCTCAAAAGAAGGGTAATAAAGCCACAACAGGTGGGGTAGGCTGAGGTCCCAAGGTCTCATTGAGGGGTTGACAAAGGCCGTTGTTAAGGACTTAATTTGTTGGAGATGTCACGGTCCAGGGCACATAGCCGTCCTTTGTCCTATGTCCACCGAAATGATGGACTGCAGCATGGAGAGGTGCTATTTGTATTATGCCTATTAATTGTGCAGTGTGGACTTTCAGCCCTGTGAGGGGTCACAAGCATGTCCCATGACAATAAATGGGGTACTGGTGTCAGGACTCTTAGACTCAGGGAGTTTGGTGACCATGGTAAGGGACAGATTTCCCCACCAGTTAATCCCTGGAAAAATCTTGGCATCTGCTGTATTAAAGGGGATGCCAAGGACTACCCCGTTGCTAGAGTCTCTATAAAAATAAACTGTGTCACTGAGTCCTATGAGGTTGGAGTAGTTAAAACCTTGCTACACCCAGTAATAATAAGGCTGGACTTTAGATTGTTCTGTGACTTATGGTGAAAGATGGAGGCACTAAGTTATTCAGATAGGAGCTGGTTTAACCATGAAGAATCCCCATTGCAGTCTGAAGCGGATGAGTTCTCCTGTGCATCCTTACTGGACACGAGGATGTGATGGTGAGGCATGAGGTCGAGATCCGTGAGTTGTGGGTTTCTGGGGGAAATTTTTGGGAACTGTTCAAATGTACGACCTTGCCTTAAAAGGGGCATGGGACAATGTTACCGTGATCAATGGGGTTGCCAAAGAGCTGGGGGCTGACACAAGGTTTCTATATTTCGCAGTAAATGAGGATCTGCTATATCGGTTCACTAAACTGAGAAGGGAAGTATTAGAGCAGCTGATAGTACCCGGACCCTATAGGCGTAGGGTACTAAACCTGGCCTATTCTCACGTCTTGGGAGGGCATCTGGACATAGACAAAACCCAGAAGCGGGTATTTCAAAGGTTCTACTGGCCTGGGTGTCACAGAGAGATTGGTAATTATTGCCGGTCCTGTCCTACCTGTAAGCTAACGGCTCCTGTCTCTCACTTCGGCAATTCCCTGGTGCCATTACCCATTCCAGAGGTCCCATTTGACTGGATTGCGATGGACTTTGTCGAACCCCTAGTTAAGTCAGTCAGAGGGCACCAATATATCCTGGTGGTAATGGACTATACAACACGGTGTCCGGAGACGATACCACTAAGAAACTCCTCCATCAGGAGCATAGCCTAAAAGTTAGTTCATATTTCCTCCCGGATGGGCCTGCCAAAGGAGATCCTGATGGGCCAAGGAATGCAGTTTATGTCCAATGTAATGAAAGGGTTATGTACAGCTCTCCATAATACAAAACTCAGGACATTGGCATATCATCTGCAGATGGACGGTCTGGTGAAGACATTGAAGTCTATGCTTAAGAAGGTTGTGGTAAAGTATGGCCAAGACTGGGATTGCCTACTCGTGTACCTACTGTTCTTTATTAGGGATGTTCCTCTATGGGGCTCTTCAGCTTTCTTCAGGCACAAGAGGCCTAGGCAAGGGTTTACAACCGGGCAGTGAGGCTGAGATAGTTTAGCCCTGGAGATCGAGTGTTAGTGTGGATCCGCATGGTTGAAAGTAAATTTCTGGCCAAGTTGCAGGGGCCATACAAGTTGGTAAAAAAGCTGAGTGATGTCAACTATAAGGTCCACCAGCCACTGATAAAAAGGCCGTACCAAGTGTACCACATCAACCTGCTTAAACCATGGTGAGACAGGGAAGTGGTGGAAGCTGCATACCTGGGGCAAATCCTGAGGCCAAGGTCGAGGATGTCACAGTGGCAGAGACACTGTCACTGTCACTGAGCCAGATACAAAACTGCAAAGAACAGCTTCAGCGGAATCGGGACCTGTTTTTGGAGTTGCCAGGAATACGCAGGATGTTGAAATCCTGTTGGAACCACATGTACAGATGAACCAAAGGTCATATAGAATGCCTGAAGTCTGTTGCAAGATAATTTCGAAGGAGGTGATGAGAATGTTGAGCCTGGGCGTCAGCGATGACTCAAAGAGCGGCTGGTCCAGCCTCATTGTCCTTGTGCCAAAGTCTGATGAAGAGTGGTGCTTCTGCAACTAGAGGTACCTAAATAAGGTGTCTAAATTTGACGCGTATCCGATGCCCCACGCCAGTTAACTCCTAGAAAAGCTAGGGTCAGCCACATGCATCACCATCCTAGACTTAATGAAAGATTACTAGAAAAACCTCTCTCAAAATGCCAAGGAGAAGGCCTTTTCTACATCAGTTGTAGAAAAGGCCTTCTCCTTGGCATTTTGAGAGAGGAGGTTTTTCTAGTAATCTTTCATTAGGTCTAGGATGGTGATGCATGTGGCTGACCCTAGCTGTGGCTCAATTTGACCTCAACCGGCTTCCAAGAAACAGGTTCTAGTGTTACTTGAAACAGTGGGATACTATTGCCGGTTTATGCCAAATTTTGTCATGATAGCCACATGGAAACCCTATATAAGCCGCCGATCTTGATCGCACCTGACTTCAGTAGGGAATCCAGTCCTATATTTAAGCAACATGGACGGTGCCATACGTTATCCTGTGTTTGTTTTGCTAACGCTGCACTGATTTATGCAGTACCTTTAATAAACAAGTGGAAGATTTAAAGAAACAGTGTTCATGTGTCTACCTCTATTTGCAGCCGAGTGAGCCGATCTACCACAGTGTATATGCCAAATAAGTGGATAACTGCATATATAATGAAGTCATTTAATAGTGAAGGAACTTTTCCTTTGTTTAGCATCTATCTTTGGCAGAATTGAAGAAGTCTGAATGAAGGGTTGGTTGATTGTTCTCCATGTAATTCTACTGTTATAGCATCCTGAGGGCTTTGAACAATGCCAGCTTCCAGCTGTTCTCTTGCACTATATGTACTGGATCCATAAAATTAATATTATTGTAATTTACCCTTGTGGGTCTCTCATTCGAAAGTATTACAATGTTGGCTACCATTGCTTGTCAACATGTTCTTATAGCGTGACTCACAGCTCATTCTTCCACAGCAGAATAATCTATAAACAGAATGCAATGAACATTCATATTTGGGTATGTTCAAACAGTGCTTTTTTGCAGCATTTTTTACACAAGAAAAACACAGAGTGTTGACAGGAAAAATGTGGCTTATATTACAAGTTGAGTTACATTCAATTGAATGAGTAAAAAATGTAGCAAAATTGCTGAAAGAATTGACATGATGCAGTTTTAATTAAAAAAAAACCTCATCACAGCTCAGAAAAAAGTACAAAAAAAATGAAATACGTGAGTAAGCAGAGATTCATTGGTATCTATTTTTTTCCTTACTTTTCTACAGGAGTCGCTATCCCACTTTCATAAACTTCTGAATTGTGAATTTGTGTATTGAAGCAGGAACATACAGCTTTTCCCAACATCACTACATAACTGGGAACATTTTTCTATCTCACGGAAAAGCTCAGGGAGCCATCTGTACACTTCATTGCTTGGAGAGAAATTACATGACATAGCAATATTTGCTTGTTTTTAGGTGTACGGCCCTGTTCACATCTGCGTTCTTATTTCCATATTGTGGCTGTTGTAATGGAAGTGCCTTACCTCGGCATGCTGGGCATCATTGACTATAATGGGGTCCAGCATTTTACTACACAAAATAGCACAGCATCCTTCATTCAGATTTCTTTTTTTTTCTGGGCACTTTACACTGTGCCATTTTGTCTACTACTTTTGCCAAGATCTGCAATAGAGCCTCCAACACAGATTGGAACAAAGCCTAAACTGTAAGAACAATCACACCTTTTACACATTGTTGTCAAAATTGGCAAGATGGGAACTGCTATCTGTTTAAAGGAAAATGGATGGGATTCATGTGACTCTTGCTCAAACTTGCAAAACATTTTTGATACATGTGTAGTGTCCATCAAGTAGACAGTCTGATCTTGTGAAACTCGATGATCAAATAAATAGTCAATAAATATTGGCTTGTTCACTCAAGCATAACACTGATGGTCATATATCAATACTGTCTGGTGTAGGTGACGTTCATTTTCTATATGGTGCCCCTAAGTATGCTACATACTTATAAATATGTCATAAGACACAAGTTTGTTTTGTCTTGACCAGAAGCAAAGGCTCTGTAAAGGTTCATTTACAAATATCAGTTGTGACTGACTTCTGGATCAGTCCAGCCAACAACTGATGCCAGAAGAGAAATCGGTTCTGGCATCGGTTTGTTTCTGGTGTGGTATAAAAGTGTCTGATGGAAAAACTGGAAGACCAGATACGTGAAAATACCCTAACAGAACAAGCTGTGTTCTATAAGTGCACCATTATTTTGGTGCAATCTACATACAACAGTTTAGAGGGGTGGTCTACTTCCTATTTATTTCAACAACTGTGTTGAGGATATGATTTTGTTGCACTTAGGCCTCATTCAGACATCTTTTTTTCATGTACATGTTTTTCACTAATAGAACACGTACCGATCAGTGTGTATGGAGCTGTTCACATGTCTTTGCTTTTTTGTGGACCATGTGTCCACAAAAATCATGGATATATAGCTATTTTATAAGCATCACGGATGAAAATCACCTGTACAAGTGTATAGGTCAGTGAAAATCATGGACAGCACAAAGATGACATCAGTTTGCCATTCATGTGCTGTTTGAGTTTTCTGTATGAAATTCGGACAATTTTTTGTAGTTTACTAATTGGTCTTTCCCTCACTAATCTCCCCTCCTGCCAACAAATCCTGAATGTAGCACCCAGGCTCATATTTCTATTCAGCCATTACACTGATGCCTCCAACCTGTGACAGTCTTTGAACTGGTTGACCATCTGTCCACTGTGGTGCACCGTCCCACATTTTCTTCCTCATTTTTGTCTTTCAATCTACCCATGCACCCCATTCTGCTAATGTTCTGTGCCTCAAATAGTTTATAATCCAAATATTCCACTCCTGTCTTCAAGACTTTTCTATTGCTGCGCCAGTTCTCTGGAATGCACTACTCCAAATAATCTGGTTAATTCTCAGTGTCCACAATTTTAAGCATCTCCTAAAAACACTTCTTTTTAGGCAGGCCTATCACATCACCTAACTTGTTATTAAGAACTCATGTGCATGGGGAACAATCCAATAGTAAACTATGGGATCAGATCCTGCATCCGTTTCTCTCTGCCACGTTACGGTCACACTGGACAGAAATAAAAGATATATAGCCAGATAGGTGTAAACGAGGCCTTACTAATTTTTAAGAATTACAAGATTCCTACATACAGTACAGACCAAAAGTTTGGACACACCTCATTTAAAGATTTTTCTGTATTTTCATGACTATGAAAATTGTAACACATGTGGAATCATATACTAAACAAAAATGAGTGAAACAACTGAAAATATGTCTTATATTCTAGGTTCTTCAAAGTATCCACCTTTTGCTTTGATGACTGCTTTGCACACTCTTGACATTCTCTTGATGAGCTTCAAGAGGTAGTCACCGGGAATGGTTTTCACTTCACAGGTGTTCCCTGTCAGGTTTAATAAGTGAGATTTCTTGCCTTATAAATGGGGTTGTGTTGTGCAGAAGTCTGGTGGATACACAGATGAAAGTCCTACTGAATAGACTGTTAGAATTTGTATTATGGCAAGAAAAAAGCAGCTAAGTAAAGAAAAACGAGTGGCCATCATTACTTTCAGAAATGAAGGTCAGTCAGTCCGAAAAATTGGGAAAACTTTAAAAGTGTCCCCAAGTGCAGTGGCAAAAACAATCAAGCGCTACAAAGAAACTGGCTCACATGAGGACCGCCCCAGGAAAGGAAGACCAAGAGTCACCTCTGCTTCTGAGGATAAGTTTATCCGAGTCACCAGCCTCAGAAATCACAGGTTAACAGCAGCTCAGATTAGAGACCAGGTCAATGTCACACAGAGTTCTAGCAGCAGACATATCTCTATAACAACTGTTAAGAGGAGACTTTGTGCAGCAGGCCTTCATGGTAAAATAGCTACTAGGAAACCACTGCTAAGGACAGGCAACAAGCAGAAGAGACTTGTTTGGGCTAAAGAACACAAGGAATGGACATTAAACCAGTGGAAATCTGTGCTTTGGCCGGAGGAGTCCAAATTTGAGATCTTTGGTTCCAACCACCGTGTCTTTGTGCGACGCAGAAAAGGTGAACGGATGGACTCTACATGCCTGGTTCCCACCGTGAAGCATGGAGGAGGAGGTGTGATGGTGTGGGGGTGCTTTGCTGGTGACACTGTTGGGGATTTATTCTAAATTAAAGGCATACTGAACCAGCATGACTACCACAGCATCTTGCAGCGGCATGCTATTCCATCCGGTTTGCGTTTAGTTGGACCATCATTTATTTTTCAACAGGACAGTGACCCAAACAAACCTCCAGGCTGTGTAAGGGCTATTTGACCAAGAAGGAGAGTGATGGGGTGCTATGCCAGATGACCTGGCCTCCACAGTCACCAGACCCAAACCCAAATCGAGATGGTTTGGGGTGAGCTGGACCGCAAAGTGAAGGCAAAAGGGCAAACAAGTGCTAAGCATCTCTGGGAACTCATTCAAGATTGTTGGAAGACCATTTCTGGTGACTCCCTCTTGAAGCTCATCAAGAGAATGCCAAGAGTGTGCAAAGCAGTCATCAAAGCAAAAGGGGGCTACTTGGAAGAACCTAGAATATAAGACATAATTTCAGTTGTTTCACACTTTTTTGTTAAGTATATAATTCTACATGTGTTAATTCATAGTTTTGATGCCTTCAATGTGAATGTACAATTTTCATAGTCATGAAAATACAGAAAAATCTTTAAATGAGGTGTGTCCAAACTTTTGGTCTGTACTGTATGTTATTAGTTGCAAACAGTATATTATTACTGCATCCTCAATAGAATGTGTATGAACCCATACACCCTGAAAAAACACTTTCCATTTTTCACGTATGAGAAAAAAATAGATTTTTGAAACTAGCCATAGGGTATGTGCACACAACATCTTTTTCAGGCAGATTCTGCTTTGTGAACCAACTAAAAAACTGCTAACTAAACTCTGAAAATGCAAAACCAACTTACTGTGCTTATGTTTAGTCTTTTGAGCATCTTTAAACCGCTTCAGGTTTCCAAAGATGCCAAGTCTTTAAAAGAAAGTGACTTGAATGTTCTTCAGGCATTTTTCAGTCTAAAAGGTGTTCTATACCTTACACCATGTTCCAAATTATTATGCAAATGACATTTTTCTCTGATTTTCCTAAATGGTCGGTGCAAATGACAGTCAGTCTAATAAAAGTCATCACCCGTTAGAGTATACATCGAATTTTATTGAAGAAACCTCCCAATGATAACAGTATAATCTCTAAAATAAATAAATAATCAAAATGCACTGTTCCAAATTATTAGGTACAGTAGAATTCCTAAACATTTTATATGTTTTAAAAAACTGAAAATGCTCATTTAAAGAATTTGCAGCATTAGGAGGTAACATTCACCGAACAAAAAAGCTATTTAACTCTAAAACATCCTAAGGCTAGGTTCACACTACGTTAGTGCAGTCCGTTCAACATATTCGTTAGTGCCGGCGCTTGCACAGCGCTAGCGCAGATGGAGCTTCTGCTAGCTCCATCTGCGCTAGCGGCGCGCTAGCAGTGACGGACACGGAAACGCAGCAGGCGGCGTCTCGGGTCCGTCACTCAATGACGGCACATCGATAGCGCATGCCCATTGTGGGCGTGCGCTAGCGATGCGCTCGCCATTGCTTGTAATGGCGGCATTAACGGACTACGTTACACCGCATTATGCCGCGGTGTAACGTAGTCCGTTAAACGGGTTCACACAACGCAGTGTGAACCCAGCCTAACAGGCCAAGTTACATGTTAACATAGGAACCCTTCTTTGATATCACCCTCACAATTCTTGCATCCATTGAACTTGTGAGTTTTTGGAGAGTTTCTGCTTGTATTTCTTTGCATGAAGTCAGAATAGCCTCCCAGAGCTGCTGTTTTGATGTGAACTGCCTCCCACCCTCAGAGATCTTTTGCTTGATGATACTCCAAAGGTTCTCTATAGGGTTGAGGTCAGGGGAAGATGGTGGCCACACCATGAGTTTATCTCCTTTTATGCCCATAGCAGCCAATGACTCAGATGTATTCCTTGAAGCATGACAGCATGAGATGCTTCTGCTCCTGAAGGCACGTTTCTTTTTATACCATGGAAGAAAGTTGTCAGTCTGAAACTCTACACACTTTGAAGAGGTCATTTTCACACCTTCAGGAACCTTAAAGGGCCCTACCAGCTGTTCCGGACCAAAACATGACTCCTCAACCTCCTTGCTGACATCGCAGCCTTGTTGGGACATGGTGGCCATCCACCAACCATCCACTACTCCTTCCATCTGGACCATCCAGGGTTGCTCGACACTCATCAGTAAACAAAACTGCTTGAAAAATAGTCTTCATGTATGTCTGGGCCCACTGCAACCGTTTCTGCTTGTGATCACTGTCTAGGGGTGGCCGAATAGTAGGTTTATGCACCAAAGCAAGCCTTTGAAGGATCCTACACCTTGAGGTTTGAGTGACTCCAGAGGCACCAGCAACTTCAAATAACTTTTTGCTGCTAACTTTTTGCTTTTTGCTGCTTTGTAATGGTATTTTGGCAGCTGCTCTCTTAATTCAATGAATTTGTCTGTCAGAAAACTTCCTCATTATGCCTTTATCTGCATGAACTCTGTGGTCTGTTTCAGTCACAAATCTCTTCATAGTATGATGATCACTCCTAAGTT